>NC_046332.1:30281964-31503855 GCF_000738735.6 Corvus cornix cornix | reverse complement strand
ACTGCCGTCTCCAGAGCAACTTTTTGAGGTTATCAAATGAAACAGTTGCATTTGAATTGATACAGCCACACCACACTGAATGGCATTTAATCAGTTCTTAGAAAGCAGTCCTGGTGCTTATTAACTCTAAAAAAGGTACTGCCTTCAGTTGCCAGCTAGATAACTACTTTTTCTTTGCCAATAGATAGTTGCCTCTAAATGTCTAGGGAATGATGATGCTTGGTGGCAAGTGCAGGCTGTAAAATATTTATCTTTAACACACAATTGTGTTACTGCAGCCTCTAATAGGATTTGGTGTCAGGCAAACATCTGCCTTGGCCTCTGGCCCAAAGATAGGGAAACAAGCTATTAAGTTGAATGTTGCATAGTAAATAAATAAGGTGGAAATACTGTTGAAGTAGCTGTACTGCTGACCAGCAAACATGGTGAGTGTATAAAAAAGAAGTCCATCAAGAGTCTAGCAATTTGTCTACCTTCTTAATATGTTTATTCTGTTGCATCTGGATAAAGGTAATTCATGTTGGTAATTGTGAGCCAGGCTGACAGATCTTTATAGAGTTCACCACAGTAGAATTGTCTTTCATGGGGCGTTTTGTCAGCAGCAAAGTGGTCCCCTGAGCAGACCATTAGCCTGGGAGCTTTGTCGCTGCCACATGAGTCAGTTTATAATGTGAAGCAAAGCTGTGCTGTATTTGTCCATGCCTCAGATTAACAACCTAAAAAAAAAATGGGAATGGTAACAATTAGCAATTTCATATTGAACTCAGTAATATCCTTAAATGCAAGATAGTGTAGTGTGAAATCTTACTATGGGTATGGGCTGGATCATGCCAGTTTATGGCTTCTCTCAGAGTAAAGGGTGATTACAGTGGGAGAACTAGCAATGGGATAAAGGTTTCAGCCAACTTTCCCTCAAATTCTACCAGCTGTGAGTTTACTTGTGCTGAAAAACACCCCCTGAAATAAATGGCAAAAGTAGCAAATCAATGTTGTTTTGTGCAATATGTTGAATTACAGCTGCTGAGGATACTTAGGGAATTTTTTTTGTTTCTTTCTTTGCTTTGATAATTAAAGCTCATGAGCAGGAAGGACCTTAAAGAGTACTTCAGAAGAAGAGTCCTGCTCTTGGAGAAGCCTAGGCTTTCGCACTTAACGAAGGTTTTCCATTTCTTATTTTTATGAATCCAGAAACAGTTTTGTACATCCTCCTTTTCCTGGCTGAGTTAGGCTGTCCTAGGGTAGGGAGTACCTGCTCTGTCAGGCAGGGCATTTCTATACCATTCTCCAAAATGAGACAGTGTGGATCTGAAGACCAAGTGTCTCATTATGTCATTTAGACTTTGTCTCAGAGGAGATCTGGAGGTTTACAATATTTACTGAGGAAATAGTGGAGAGGTGCAAAGATGCTCAGAGGGCTGGAGCACTTCTCCTATGGAGGCCGGCTGAGGGAGTTGGAGTTACTCAGCCTGGAGAAGAGAAGGCTCCAAGGAACCCTTAGAGCACCTTCTAGTACTTAAAGGGACTACGAGACAGCTGGAGAGAGACTTTTTAAAAGGGCATGGGGTGATAGGACAAGGAGGAATGGCTTTAAACTGACAAGTGGGCAGGTTTAGATTAGATATTAGGAAGAAATTCCTCACTGTGTGGGTAATGAGGCACTGGAACAGGTTGCCTAGAGAAACTGGCTGACCCATCCCTGGAGGTGTTCAAGGCCAGTTTGGATAGGATGTGGAGAAACTTGGTCTAGTGGAAGGTGTCTTTGCTCATGGCAGGGGGATTGGAGCCTAATGGTCTTTAAGGTGCCTTCCAACCCAAACCATCCAGTGATTCTGCAATTCCATAAATAGACTTGTTTTTTTCAGTTGCTAATTAGATTGTGAAGCTGGCAGGACACTTAATTCTGTAGGCAAACTTGTGCATTCCGTCTTGGAAACTCCACCACCTCAAGTTTTGCCAGTCTGCCCCTGGTGTGAGTTGTTTGCTTTCAGAAGGTTCACTCCTGCTACCATTGGTGGTTGAAAGGTGGCATGGAAACTGTGTTTTCAGTGCTCTCTTCGGACATGATAGCAAAACCAGATGAAGGCATCATGCATCATCCACTGGCTGGCCCTCCAGTTATTAATCTCTTGCCCTTACCAGCTGGTGTCAGTCAGATCTCTTCGGGGATTTGGAAGCCAGAAGAAAACTGTGGGAATCAGACTGGAAACAGAGAACATATATATCTCTTTCTAAAAAAGAATTGTTCATGGTCTCACAGTGAACTTGAACAATTAAATAAAACAAAACAAAAACATTGTCGTGATTCTCTAAAGCAGTTCCCATGGTACTATTCATAAAACACCATATGGAATTTGTATCTATTGGAAAATACTCTTCTAATTATGTGAACAGCTTCCAGAATAAGCTGTATAATGGAGACTAGAAGCCAGCCGTAACTGCAGTGCCTGTTTTTAGTTATTGGCTGATAGCTTGTCACCTCTGTAGCAGTGCTGACTGTGAGCATACTCAAAAGAGAGACAGCTGCTTTGTGCCACTGACTTAGGGACTTCCTGAATGTTAAAGGTGTGTCTCCTCTATCATCTAAGCCCCATATGATAATAATTTGACTAAGCCCTAGCTTCTGAAAATGTCTGTTTGATTCTTCATTCTTCCTAGGGTTCTCCCATCACGACTCCCTAATTTCTGATGCCAAGTCACCCGCCTCCTCCTGTTTAGTGTGTAGTGTAGGTGTTAGAGCACTGTGCGTGGATGTGTGTGCATGTGTACATGCCAGAAGGGCCAGAAAACTGACTCAGGTGCCCAACTGGCAGTCTGTAACCACTGAAACAAAATTCAGTGCTAGGATGGAAATAGAGGTTTTTATGAGGAGTATAACTTGCTAATGCCTGCAATCTTCAAAGTAAAAAGAAATTCCAGTTTGTGATTCTGCCTAAGAATATAAATAGGAGCATGCACAGTGTTGCACACACAGCTTGCAGACTTGCTGCTCACAAGCCTCAGTCTCAGCCTTGTTTGTGCTCATTAGCTCTGGAGTTCCTGAGGGGAAAAGGTGCGTTCATTTAACACTTCCTTTATGGAAATACTTTGGAGTTGTTTGGGAGTAGCTTTGAGACAAAGATGCCCTGCATGAACCTTCATCGCTTTTCAGAATTGATTCTCAGTAGCGAAGAACTTTTGGAAGTGTGTGAAGACCTTAATTGCCCTGAATCACCAGGAAAGTTTGCATCCTTAACTGCTAAAAAACAGCAAGTGGCACAAGTCACAGGGGGAGTAGAGTTCCTTTTCACTTCATCTCATCTGTATCAGGCAGGTTATTCCCGGGCAAATAGAGGTAGTGTGAAATGAGAATACTTTAAAAATGTTACTTTGGGCAATATTAGAACAACAAGGTACATAAGAGAAAGCAATGAAATGGGATTAAAGGACTTTTGAGGGCCTACTCTATTATTAATAGTATAGGGTATTCAGGCCACAAGCAAGAGCTACTGAGGTGTCTCAGTGAGGAAGTCATCCACCTGTTTTTTAATTCCTTTTGAGTTAGCCACTGTATGGTATGAAACAGTTTGGCCACACTTGCAAAGAAGTGTCTGGGAAATCAAAGCTTGAAGAGGTAGTGATAGATGAAGTGGTATATGTGCATATCACTGCAGTTTTACAAAGAAAAATGCCAGATCTGTATATGAACCAGAAAATAGATGTAAATTTTTCTTTTTCTTTAATACGTCAGTGTCAGTCACTGTCAGCAGGGATCTGACCAGTTATAGGTGTCTGTGCTGAACTAGTCAGAGGAAGAAAGGATGCACCACCACAGTAAAGGTTCTTACATGGATTCCCCCAGAGATTCTGGACAGGTTGGTTACCTAAGCACAGGTATGCTCCATTATTGAGGTCACTCTGAACTTCTAAATCCCTTTGTACATACTCATTATTGTGGACAGAGTAATTCAGTTTAACCTGCAGTGGACATTGAATTGGTGTACAGAGTTTTGCCTGTCTTGTCCTAGGATCATAGACACACCAGCTGAACACACTATAACTGCAAAATACTGTTTCCAGTAACAAAGATTACCATTTAGCTGATGTGGTGCATTGGCACACTTTGGGACAGTTGCTGTGCTTGATATGTTACTTTTTAGACACTTTCTAGATATTTCCGTGGGGTTTTTTTACTATTTTGCTGAATTATTGTATTTCATAAATATACCAAGAAAGCAATATGGCTGTTTACTCCTTTTCAAGATCTCGGTTTAGTCCATTAAAGCAAAAACTTGGGAAAAAGCTTTTAAAAACAGTTTTTAGTATTCTAAAGGTGTTGTCATAACACTGGGGGTCTGTCCTGCATCAAGCCCTGACATAGGTATTCCCCTTGACTTCAAAGGTCACACATGTGTTACATCTATGCAGTGTTGCTCCAGCTGGCAGCCCCTGACCCTGCATGGCAGCGGGGTTGTGAGGTGTCATGGGACAACTGCGCTGATGCTGAGTAGCATGGCCCTTCTCTTCCCAGTTTTCAGGCAGCAGAAAAAAAAATACTCTAGTTTTTTTCTGCTGCATTCATTTTTTTCCCACCTTTTGAGCTTAACCACCTCATTGAAGGATCTGACAAGTGCCAGAACCAGCACAAGAAGAGGGAGCTTAGAGTTGTTCTTAGGATGAGAAGATTAGAGGAAAAGGACTGACCCTTTCAGCAACAGGAGCTGTTAAATCTCCTTACCCCTCTCATTATCTCGTTTCACAGTACTCACACTCTGTATGTTCTTCATGTGTGTAAGTATGTGCATAAATAACTTCTTTTTCCTAAATTTCTGCATACATTTCTTGAAGAAAAGAAAAATGTAAGTATTGTAAAAAGGGCGTAGAGAAAAAAAGGCATAAAGTGAATTCGTTTTTGTTTCCAGCAGTGACATTAACCCATGACAAAGTTCTGAAGATTGTATGCACATGGCCTACTACTAACTTTTCACTTACAGGATAGATTTATGTTTATACCTGCTATGAAGTGAGAGATGGTATTCCTAAATATCAGTGTAAATGCACAAGGCCTGAGTCGTTATTTCTTTATTCGAGGAAGCATGGATGCTCTCTGATTGGAATAAAGATGGCAGCTCAAGCCTGAAGGGTTGACTACATGCTGTGACTGCATTTCCATACACCATCAAGTGAATATCTGCTTAACTATTGAGTGTTAGAAAACTGACAGCACTTCCTTGTTCCTTCCTTGCTGCATGGAGCTGTCTGATTATGAGATGTCCGAAGCCAGGACTTAAAACATAAATGCTTTAAACTGGTTTTGTTATTTAAAATTGCTGTTGTCCTTTATGAATGATTAAATTACACTACATCCTTTAAAATGTCCTTCAGAAACCTCTGCTCTTTGGAGAACACCCATCCAGAAACAGGCTTCCTTTCATTTGTGATTAGAAACAAATCTGCACATCTCTGCTGCTGGTTGTCTTCAGTTGCACTGATTGAGAGTTTACAGATATCTTTGCTACCACAAGGTCTCATGGAGTACGTCTGTGAAAATGCAGCCATTATTCAGAGGGCTGAGATTTTCACCCCACTCCATGTCTACCACCAGCGCCCCTTCTGTGTATCCGAATCCAGATTTCATCTGATATACATCTCCCTCAGAGAAAATATGAAATAGCAGTGTAGAATGAACCATGGTATTTATTACAACATCTTTCAAAGCCCCACTCACATTTACTCAGTCTTCACTCACAGTTTAGTGTAAGAAAATAAGATTATTTTCATTCTCTTTTTGACGTGTTTACCAGCTTGTGTTCTTTTATGAAAGACGTGGTTTTGCCCCAATATTCTGAACTCTTCTCAAAAGAGAAGTGCTAGATAACATTTTGCTTACCTGTTAACTTTCCCTGAGAAATGAATAGCTGGTGTTTTTGCCAAAGTCAGAGAATTTAAGATGATAACTAGAAACAGAAGAAAATGCGAAATGGACACATTCCTGTTCCATCAAATAGAATATTAGCCCTGGCACTCTGAGCTGTTAAATACATAAATTATATATTATATAATGTATTAAGTTCAATATAATATTGCAGAGCAAGTAAGAAGAAATTTGGTTAGAAGTAGTCCTTGAACAGGCAGATGGGATGAACCAAGGGTCTTTGTTCAGTACGTGTATAGGGGAACATATCTATCATCGCTCAGCTCTGTTTGGCACAAATAAATGCCCCAAGGTCACTTAATCTTAAGTCACAAAACTGGACCAAAAGTGCATGTTCTGGCGTGAGAATGGGGGCTATTGCATTTCTACAATAAATTTAAAGAGGAAAAATGGTTGTAAAGATATGCAGGAAGAAAAGACATTTGGAAGTTTTCAGGTACCGAGAGGATGCCCGCGCAATGTGGTGGGTGCTGAGCTGCTCATATTTAATCACAGGATTTGCAGTGGGACCATCCATTGGTGTAAATGGATGAGCATGGTTTAGTGGAGCTCACACTAAAGCTTTCACCCTGGGCACAGCAACTGCTTTGAAGTTTCATCTGTCCCACCCATCTAGAGCCCTTCTAAACTCTGAGGTGTTTTCTTGCCTAAAGAAGTTTCTGAATTCTCTTTTGTTTTCCAGAATCAGTGGATAACTGTCCCAGTAATTGCTATGGGAATGGAGACTGCGTGTCTGGGACTTGCCATTGCTTCCTTGGCTTTCTGGGCCCTGACTGTGGCAGAGGTAGGAATTTGTGCTTGATTAACTGTTCCCCTCTCCCCTTCAGTTAACATTTTTCTTCTTATAGTTAGACTCATGATATAAGTATATATATATAAGATATATATAAGATAGATGTAATATGTGTGTATATATATATATGTGTGTATATATATATATATATATATATAAATATATAAGATATATATAAGTTATACTCATGATGGTGCCTTTTACAAAGTACTCATCACCCAGCGTGGGGATTCTGCAGTAGAATGGAAACAAGTTGATCTGTGAATTTGTTGGCTACAAATTTGCTAAAATTTCGCTCAGCAGCTCAGGGATCCAAGGGTGTTTACCCTGGAGAAAAGGAGGCTCAGGGGAGATCTTACTGGTCTCTGCAACCACCTGAAAGGAAGGTGTAGCCAGGTGGGGATCGGTCTCTTCTCCCAAGTAATAAGTGACAGGACAAGAGGAAACATCCTCCAGTTGTGCCAGGGGAGGTTTAGATTGGATATTGGGAAAAATTTTTTCAGCAAAGGGTTTGCCAAGCTGCCCAAGGAAGTGGTGGAATCACCATCTCTGGGAGTGTAGGTGTGGCATTTAGGGACATGGTTTAGTGGTGGGCTGGCATTGCTGGGCTGAGAGTTGGACTTGATGATCTTGGAGGGCTTTTCCAACCTTAATGATGCTATGATTCTATACTAATCATGACTCCTGTGCCCTTAGCAGCAACACAACTCCTTGGGCTGCTTGTGAACAGGCAAAATGTCACGTTGGAAATTTTCTCTCTGGAAGTGGCTTTAGAAAACATCACTTAGGAATGTGGCATTACGGTTTGTTTAGCAGAGCACTTTTATCACAGCGTGGCATGACACTATAATGATACTTTCTTTTAAGACACTGATTATACAAAAAGTACCTTGCAAGTCTGCCTCAGTCTGGGTGTGGGGAATAGGGCAGGGTTGGAGTGAGGCTAGGAGTGGAGTAATGGCAACTGCTTACTCTGGCCAAAAGTAAAAACACTGGGAGGACTGGCAAGGAGACTTACCCCAGTAAACAGTATAATACATTTTTCTTCTCAAGTGATAAGTATTTTTAATAAATGGCTTTGGAAGGGTTTTCTTTGGCCTGAATTTTTTAGGTTATTTAAACATTTAAAAAACAAACTGAAATACTTTTAGTAAGAACACATTTCAAACCAAGATATCAAAACCTTGCATGTGGGAAATGACAGGACACTGTGCATCAACCTTTTCAAGGCCTTTTTTGGCTCAAACAGTCCAACAAACTAAGTACAGATTTATAAATCTGGGGAGGGAGGTAGCATAAAACGCTAGTGCCCACCCAAGGAGCTTCAGTCAGGCTGCAGGTCAGGCCTTCACCCCAGCTCATCGCTGCTTTGGAAAACAGGCTGGCGCCTTCCCAAGAGAGAGCTAAACTCTGTCCAACCCCGGCCCTCTCCCCTTGCAGCTGAGCTGGGTCACATCCCAGCAGCGAGCCAGGAGACAGAGATAAGGAGCCGCGCACCCCCGGGGCAGGCGGGAGCTCCCTGCCGAGGTAGCGCGGGCCGGGCTGAGCCCGGCGGGGTTTCAGAGTTCACAGCCCAGTAAGATGGATGTGCATGCTGCATCCCTGAGAGCTGTTATGTCAAACTTCTTGCTGACTCAGGTTACACTTGGTTTGCATTTCCTTACACTTGGTTTGCATTTCCAAGCTCCTTTTCAAATCCCTGGAGCTGGAGACAAAAGGAGTTTTTTCCATGTCCCACAGCATATTCCAACTCACACCTCCTAACTTTCAGTAGGGGCAGAAGTTCAGGGCTTGTTTCCCCCAAGGCTCCCTGGAGAGTCTGTGGAGAAGAACAACTTTCTTCACTGAATCAGAATACTTAAACTCTTGTTCTGAATCCACTTTCAGAGGAGCTATATCCTGACTTTCTCAGGCTTTTCAGTGGAGCCATGTGAGTCTCTCCCATTTCACCAGAGCACATGCTCTAGCTGCTATGAACACCTTTTATTCAACTCTGTCTTTTCGTTCAGAATCATCTGGGTTCAGATCACAGGCTGCACCCTGCCTTTAGGAAGACAGAATAATACCTGGCATGCCAAAATTATATTTGTGTATGCATTTCCATTCACTGGGTGTGTTAAATAGATCATGTTGCCATGAACATGAGATCCAAGGATCCCAGCATTGACTTCCTGTTGGTTTTCAGGGGCATCCAAGATTCTTCTTTTGACCTACAAATCCCTCAAAGGGCAGCATGTGTGAGGCTGTCACAGTATCCATCTGCAGCCATTCACGGTCCCTGTACGGAGCAGTAATCCTTAAATAAGCAGGTTCCTGCCCACATGAAGAATTCTAGGTCATGGATTTCCTGAGTGTTCCTTTGTTTCAATTCAGCCTTGTAATTCACCAAATTAATGGGAAACTCTGCAGCAGAAAGCCTTTCTCTTTTTAGCAATGGTTAATTATTAATGTATTATTAACCAATTATTTTAAGCAAAATAAATGAGAGCAAGTTGCCAGAGATGTATTTCATAGGCTTTTTGAAGGTTGTCTTGGACACGGGAGGTGGTGTTTTCAAGTTCTGTATAAAGTAAACAAACAAACAAATGATCTTACTCTCTGATGTTCAACTTTGGAAAAAACAGAGTATGCATTTGGGTTGTTGCTATCATACCACACTAGAGAACTACTATAATTTTATCATCATAAACATGGTTGGAATCTGAATGATCAAATAATAATTATGTATCTTTATGTATGGAAAAGAGTTGCACAAGTAACAGGGGAAAAAATTCAGAAACCTCTTTTGTCTTTATGCATTATTGTATGCTACAGAGGAGGTCTTGTTCTTGCCATTGTCTTGACATTTGCAGCAGTGCTTTCCAGGTGATGCTGAAGGTGTTCTCCACAGAAGGCTCTGTAGAGTGTCAGTCTCATTGCAGATGGTCAGTAATTTATCTGATCTATTACTGAGTGATCAGCTGTCTTGTCAGGACACATGTAAGTCTTTCACAGCAACCTCTCCCTGGTTAAAGGCAGTTATTCTTTCTTCCTGTCGAGAAGAACTGCAGACTGTCCCCTGCCAGTGCCTTGAAAGAACAATGTCCATTACTGAGTATTGAAATTTGAGATGGGAGGGGCAGAAAATTCCATCAGCTTAGCTGAAAAGTAAAATTACAGAGTGAGTGTGCTGTGCGCCATGTATGCAACACAGTGTATCTTAAACAATTTATGTCTCATATTTTATAGGTAGATACCATCTTGCAAATGATGCACTTGCAATGCACCACTGCAGTGTGTTTCCTTTAAAGTGAACAGAGGGCTCCTTAGGAATAACAGTTGCCAAATTCCTTTCTTTTCTAAACCTCTTTTATCTTGGTCAGGCAAGTGTAGTTCACTACATATCAAACTGGCTTAACAGTCAGAGTTGGCAATGCTTTGTGTTTCACTGAGGCTGCTGTAGTTCTGTAACACTCAAACTGACTTGACTATAAGGACGCCTGGAAACAACTCATGATGAGCTTTGTGAGATTACTTTCTGAAAAGATGGGAAGAGAAAGGGAGGAAAGCTTTCCTCAACCATGTTAATACCCCTTCCCATACATAATCTAAGTCAGGAACAAAGCAAAAGAGGATTCATCACATGCCTAATGTAGTTGAATTAAGCAGCAGAATGGAATATTCATTTCGCATTTGTCCTGCCTAAAATTGTTCATAAATTGCCTTTCCAAGGGGCTGATGAGAGGGCCAGCTGCTCTCACCTGAGGCTGATGTGCAACAGCGAACAAGAGCAGTCTGTGTTGAATATACGTCCTTGCAGCTGAGTTTCAGCAAAATGAAATGAAAGAGAGCAGGACTTAAGCAAGAAGTTTTAAGGTAGAGTGAACAGGGAAAGGCTATTGCTTCTGAGGGATTGAAATCAGCATCTTCCTTGGAAAAATCAGAGCAGAGGACAAAAGGAGCATAATATGGCTGGTGTGGAGAATAGAATAAGGAGAAGGCATCATCTGAAAGGAGCTGGAGAGCAGTGATTGCAAAAGCTGTGGTCATGGAGGCTGAGGTCTGGTCCTTGATGCCCTCTGCTTCCTTGGGGAACCTGTTCTGTATCCTTCAGTTCATCCCATCCCACTCTGCTTGGCAGTTTCCAAATTTAGCTCTAGAAATGCTTAATTCTGGGATCCATCGTGCCACAGCTTGAGCTTGTCATCTTCCTCTTCTTCCCTCTATCACAGGGAAGAAATCCTGTATCTGGGTGGCCTTGAGAGTCAGCTGACTTTGCTGGAAGCAAGGACAATTAAAAATCCTTTATAAATCCTTTATAACTGATACAAATATCAGAGGACAGATTTACGCAGCTTTTATTACTGGGAATTTGGAAACAGTAGAGGCCAATTCTGCATTGTGGCTGGTGATTAATTGAGTGCAGCAGAGGTGATAACCAAAAATGGGGGCTGGACATTCCATTAGAACCATAGAATTGTTAAGGTTGGAAGAGACCTCTAAAACTCTTTTCATTAAGTTCAGCTCTTAACCCAGCACTACCAAATCCACCACTAAGCCCTGTCCCCATATGGCACATCCACACATCTTAAATTCCACCAGGAGTGGTGAATGAGTCACTTCCCTGTGCAGCCTGTTCCAGTGCTTGACAGCCCTTTCAGGGAAAAAAGTTGGTACCTGATGGGATGACATGAGCTAAATCAGGGAAGTAGTTTCAATGTGGCATTCTGGGCTCTGAGCAAAGCAACTGAAACCCATAAAACTGGAAGTTAACCCAGCAAAAAACAGGGTGATTTGTGATTTGTGTGCCCAGTGAAGTCCACAGCAGAGGCAGTGTCACAGCAAGTCTGGCAGCAGGTCAAGGGAGAGTGATATGCAATCTAAGGTCAGTGATGCTGCTGAAAGAAGACATCAGTACATTGAAAAATCAGAATACAAGAAAATTACGAGTTTAGTTAGCGAAAAAGGTATCAGACACACAAAGTAAGAAGAGAGCCTAACTTAAGGGCACTGTTTGTTTTAAACAGTCACAGGATAATAGAGTTAACAGCTGGGTGTCATCCATATAAAAGATTTGGTTTTGGCAAAACAAACAGCAACATACCCCAGTAAAGACTGTGTATGAAGAATGTAAATTACATCCTGGGCTCTTGTGCTCCTTTTTGAAGTGATTTTCCATTTGTTTTAATGTGATTTTTGTTGTCTCTTCATAGCGTCCTGCCCGGTGCTGTGCAGTGGGAATGGGCAGTACATGAAAGGAAGGTGCTTGTGCCATAGTGGCTGGAAGGGAGCAGAGTGTGATGTCCCAACCAACCAGTGCATTGATGTCTCCTGCAATAACCACGGCACATGCATCATGGGCACCTGTATCTGCAACCCAGGATACAAAGGCGAGAGCTGTGAAGAAGGTATTTGCAAGATGCATTCAATTAGCCTTTTGCTTTGATTGTTGTTCTGTAATTGTGTGGATGGAGGCAATTCAGGATCAGACTGGCACTTAAACAGAACAGTAATAGGCACCTTAGAGGTACAATAGATGGATACAACATAAAAATGATATGTTGTCATAACTCATCGTTAGCTATCGTATTTGTTCAGTAATTGGATGAAAAGCCATCAAATGCCTCAGATAGAACAATCTAGTTGAAAGACCAGAACAGCTAATCATATGTTCAAATGTTCTTATTAAAGCATCGTTTCCATTTACACATCTAAACATATAATTACTTTTACAGTGCTTTCTTCTCTGCTGTGCTATGCCAAGCAATTTCAGTTGCTTACATCCACAAAATGGTGGCGTGTGAGAGAAAGTCCCTGATCCTTGTCAGCTTTAAAAGCTTAGAAATGCTCAGGACTTGAATTAAATTCTACTTCAAAATCAGATATTACTTTAATGCTCTTCCATAGCTTTTTTCTCACACTAGCCCCCAAATATTTTTCATTTACATTTAGATTTACAGCTCCTTTTAATACTTACCTTTAATCTTTTTGTGTAGGAACTCACCTGCCAACATAAATCTTTATCTTCCTGACTCTGTGACTGCTTCTTACAGCTAAATAAAAAGTGGACAGATTTCTAAGTGTATAAATCATTGAGAGAGTGACAAAAGTATATCCAAAAGTGCATTATTGTTCAACACTTCTGAAAACTGTCCTCAGAATTCTATGCTTGTGACCTGATCAATAATCATTCTTAAGTTATGCTTCTACAAGTACATATGTAAGACCCCTTCACCACCTGATAAATGAAAGACATCATTTGATACATTTAAGAATGACAATGGCTTGAATTAATTTGTGGTTGTCTTCATGTATGCAGGATAAAGATTTATCTGAAATGGCTTTATTTTATAGACAATGAAAATAGCTGAATTGGCTTCAGACATTCAAATGGTATCTAATCTAGCAATTTTTTTGACGTGTTAAATGTATTGGAGTGGGACATCTCTGATGTAGCATGGCTTCAGTGCCAGTAAACGTTAGAGATGAAGACAGTATCAGCTCTTATAACAATAAGCCATCTCTTGAGAAAGCTTCATTTTGGCTTAAAGCACAATTCAATGAAGCTGTGGGGCATGCAAAACCTGAAGACTGTGACTACTGAAGTATCTTTCAAGCATCTCTGTAGACCTCCTATTTGCTAGATCATATCTTTACTGGATAAACAGAAATGAAAATATCTTGATTTTGCCTCCAGCAAGAAGTGTTTAATGTTTGTAAATCAGAGTGAGATTTGCCCTTTTTCTAACAGGAGCCATTTTTTCCCGGGTCACATTTAAAGCAGAAAAGCCAGGCACTACTCAGTTATTTTATTTTATCACTGTAGCAGGGGACAGTGTCAGTCCCACTAGGTCAAAACTTGAAAAAGGAGGAAGAACAAAGAGAACACGCTTTTTCATATGGGCTGTTTAGTATTTTTCCAAGCATGCATGTTTTTGATATTCAAGGCATAATTTGTATTGTGTTGTGAGGGGGTAAGTAACTCAGAAATATGCCGTGTGGGAAATCTTGAGGACATATATATATATTTAGATCTAGTAAAAAAGTTGATTTATACTATTTTTTAAATTCCTTTTACTCTTTAATTTCTCTTCTAAGAAGGGCCATCTGGTATTGATTACTTTTTATTATTTCTCAGTTCTCGTAGCTTCCCTTCTTGATCCATGTTTGTAATGGGTTTTCATTCCAGGGTTTCTTCTGTCTTTTCTTTTTCCCCCATAGAAGTTCAGCAATGTTTATAAAACATCAGCCAACAATCCTACGCGAGTTTTTCTTTTCTCCTTCCTTAGTTTATTGGCCCATATTTTATAAGGCCTGTGGCATAAGCCAGCGAGACATTACAGGGAGGGGAGCAAATTTAAGCAATGAAAAATGAGAAGTTACTCTTTGGGCACCGAATAAGCCTAATAACTTGTGTGACCAATGAAGCATGAAGCATATTGGGGAAAAGTGTAGAAGAGGCACTAACCTTGCTTGCTGCATGATTTATCTCCCTGGCAAAGATTCTGCAGAAGGCTGAACTATAAAGAGGGCATTTTCCAACCAAGAATTTGACCATTTGGGACATTTTCCAATGAACAACACAGACATATGCTTTTTTTTTTTTTCTTTTCCAGGTATACTAGATTTTGTCAGCTCTGCCCTCTTGCCCAGCTCCCCATCTCTGCTTCTCCCAGAGCTGAGCAGCTAAATTGGTCAAGCAGAACTCCCTAAAAATATACCATTGTACTCCAAATCCACTAAGCAATTGATTAAGAAGAAAGCAGAAGCCTGTAATCCTGTCCCAGGGCCCTTCCGATGGTGCAGAAAGCCTAAAGAGATACAGCTAGTGAGGCTGAGATTAAAGTAGCCATTGTGTGTGACATTTTCTGAAAGGGCTCATTTCAACATGAAAAATGGCCTTGGGATTATGATAAATGGGGGGTTCTGACATGCACATTCCCCTCCTATAATCATCTGTGTTAGAGCTGAGATAGCAGATTGTCCGCCTCCTGTGATGGAGGCCCCTGTAAAACTCACCTTTTTCCCAATTGACCTTCAGAGGGGATGATTAATTGCCTGGAGGTAGCCTCTTGTCAGTTAGCCTGTGATCTTTGTTCTCTATGTTCAAACCATCTGCTGAGAACGGACGAGGCTGCTACTCTATCCCTTAGTCCTTTTCATACTTATTACTGCTGAGAAAGAACAGGGCCAGGGCTTCAAGGGTCTCATGCTAAAATTGGCACCCTCGCTCCCAGCTCACTAACAGTGAAGGAGATTTATGGACTCATCCTTTCCAGCCTCTTAAAATTTTTGAGGATTGTTCCAGCTATGAGCAGAGCTCCAGGAATCAAACAAAAAAGAAAATTCTCTCTCATGCCTTGGGATAGTAATAACTGAGCCATTGCTTGTCAGACTGAGAAGGGTTTGAGAATCCAGGGAATTATCAGAGCAGCTGTTGTGCTTCCTTTTAAGGTTTCTGGATCTTAAACAGGTCAGTGGAATTCTTATTAGCTTTTATAGGGCTAAAAACTGAACCACAAACCTGCCATGTGTGCGGTGGCCATGTTCTGCTCTGCTGTATCAGAGCCAGGAGCTGGACAGCTTTTCCTGTGCTGCTTAGCCAGACTGACACTTGTCACCAATCCCCAGGGAACTGCCACACACCGTTTCAAAAGATGGGAAGAATTTCTCTAGGCTGTCCTATCAGCTTTTATCTATAAATAGATGATCGACTCCTCCAGTAGGTTTTTCTGGAAAGGTGTCTGGTGCATTTCTTATTTTTCGATTGCTGGGTGAAATTCCCCTGTGGGCAGAGCAGCTGACAGTTGCCTACAAAACACATAACTCAGGAATCAGGCAGGGAGTACATTTGGTCTTTTGGTGTTTATTGCTACACCAGTAACTGAATGGTCTCTGATCTCATTAGGGAAGTGACTCTTTGGGGGGGAAAGTAAACCTCAGACATTTAAAAAAGAGTATTAATTGACCAAAAATAAAACCAGAAGAACACCATTATAAAAAAAATTATTTTGTTTTAATCCTTACTCCAGAAAAACTGTCTCTGGATATATTTCAATGGGAAATTTCTGTTAAGTCTCCATGAAACCTGTATAGATTTAAGCACATTCTTCAATTTAAGCATGTATTTTGCTGAATAAGAATGTCAGATTCTGCTGAATCTCTATGCAAAATTCTATCTCAGAAAACTAGGGCTCGGCTTTGAATTCATTAATAATAGTAATTTAGGTTATTCTAATAGAATAAATGAAGACACACTGTGTACGAGAGAATACTATTCTTATTCTATTCTTAATTGATATTAGCCTTTTCTTACCAGAAGGATCACTTATTAGTGCAGACCTGCATAAAAGAATGGATTTCATCACTAGATTTTTCTCTGCTTTTCATGTAGGTATTTTAGGTCTCACTGCCTTTTAGGGGCACTGAATTTTTGCACGAAGCATCTGTTTTGTTCACAGCAGGGCTTTTTGGTTGAAACCTTGAGATACTGTATAAATATGTTTGTTTTGATGGCAGTCTGATAGCTTTTTTCCTGAAATTCCCGTTTGCTTTCCCTGTCTGCTTCCTCTTCCTTCTCACACGTAGTGGACTGCATGGATCCTACCTGCTCGGGACGAGGCGTGTGCGTACGAGGAGAATGTCACTGTTCGGTTGGCTGGGGAGGAACAAATTGTGAGACCCCAAGAGCCACGTGTCTGGATCAGTGCTCCGGCCATGGGACCTTCCTCCCGGATACTGGACTCTGCAGCTGCGATCCCAACTGGACTGGCCACGACTGCTCAATCGGTAACGTCAGCGCTGACTTACTGTTGGTCTTTCGTTAAGCTTTGTGAAATACTCAGATCTGCAGAAAAAGTGCTAGAGATGTGTTCCTGTGAAGCACACCTGGGGCATGACTGGAAGCAGAAATTCCAGAGTTCAGTTACATAAATAATTCTGCTTCCATTGCTGAGCATAGAGTAATATCATAAATAACCCCATTAAAGCCACCTAGGCTTGCTGTTGTTCATTATATGGCTGTAAATGTAACTGATGGTCTACGTATAACTTCTTGTTCTGGTGATAGTTCTTGATAAACCCCAGTAGCCACTAAAGGGTCTGTTTTGATTTTTAGGAGATGACTAAATAATCTTTAGGTGACTGTAAACAAGAAGAAAGATTTGGTAATCTGTCAGATCTCCTTTCCCTTCTGAATTCAAAGCTTGTGCTTTCTAGGCTCAGCTAGAGGACGATGAGTGCCTCATGAGGTTCATATTAAAAGACTGTGCTCTACCAACTGAAAAATAGGTTTACTGAGTAAAAGTATTTATTAGTATAAGCAGCTACCAAGAAGGCACATTTTTACAGGCAGTTTTGTGTAGGTGTTTGGAACAGCGACCTTCCTGCATTCCCCCTCTGAATGAGCAACTTGCTCAAAATCTGCATCAGGTATGTGAATTGAAGGCTAAAGAAAAAGTATTCAGAAACCTTTTCTTCCAAATGCAGTTAGCTCTTAGAGGCCACACTGAAAAATAGTGGAATACCTTAAATAGTCAGAACCTATGGAATATCAGTCCTTGAGCTTTTGTCCTGTATTGTGTGCTCACAAAAAAGAGACCCCAGGAATAACAGTTTCTATACTTTGCACAACTGGAGTGGAACTAGGCCAAAAATCCAGGGCAGCTCAGTATAGGCAGTGAAATGAAAGGAATTTTCAGCAAAGCAACCCAAAAAAAAAACCTATTAGGAGAGTGGATATAGTAGAAAAATTATGTAAACATTTCCCCGAGGAATTGCTGTCATGAGTAAAGAAAATAAGGTTAACCATTAGCAAGTATTTTAAGAGAATAATTTCCAAGGATGAGGCAAACTGAGTAAACTGGTCTAAGAACATAAAAAGAGCACCTTTTTGACAATCATCATTTAGGCTGGATGTTAGAAGCTTGTCATGAAGTAAAGTTGACTGGACTGAGGAATAAGCAGAAGAGGAAGTCTACTCTGCTTGCCTGGGGCTGAAACTAGGTTGATCAAAACTTTTGCAGATGTAGTAGGGAAGCTGTCATGCATTGAAGGGAAGGTAAGTTTGGTCCCAGGCTTTTCCTTCCCCCGCATTAACATCTTCAGTTCCGTTCTCTCTGGGTTTATTTTTAAAACCACCATAAGGGGAAAGGTAGTCATGTATTTGTAGTGGTTCTGTGGCATAGTTCATAATTGAGTCATTATTCTGTGTTTGTATGGAGGTTTGGGGATTGCAGGGATGGATTTGGAAAAATGTTTATTTCTATGTGCAAAGAGAATTCACTTTCCCTTTGTTAACTTGCAGGGTCACATAGAGATGATTTATAAGCTTTCCTTATACTGCTTTTATAAATCCATCTAGTACAAACTTTCTTTGGCAGCATGAAGTTATTTGAGACAAACTTGAGCATCATTCCAAGACCTTTTTCCTCACTGAGCTGCTTGTAACATTCGGGTTATTGTGCCTCACAGCTAAAATCGCAACTAAGGTGATTTGTAAACTTCCATTTCTAACCCAGGCCTTTCCACTGAATTGATGACTTGATTTGAAAGACAGATTTACTCACAGGATATGTGGTACTCTTCTTGCATCATTAAAATAGAGTGAGCAGGCGTGTTATTGCATGTAATAACACACTGCCCAGCCTGCTGGGGTGGGGGTTCTGTAGAAGGGACTAAAGGCGACGGATTTTATTTTCCTATAAAACAGGACCAAAAAGAACAGAAGAATTACTAAGGGAAAGAACTAAGTAGTTGCAGAAATCACCCTCAGCTCAGCAAAGCAGTAGGGGCTGTGAAATCTATAGAACTGTGCCCACGTGGGTTTGTGCCAAGGACAGCCCCTTTCATAAACCACATGGAGAGGCATACCCTGGAAACAGCATAATTATCTGAAAACCCAGAATATGAGGAGGCACGGTGGATTTTCCACCTCTTACCACCTTGAAGTCAAGAACAGTACCTGTCTGCAGTGCTGTATGCTGTATTTATTTAGAAGGTTATCAGGCAGTATGGAAGCAGTAGGTGAAATCTGTGGATTGTCATATGTAGAAAATAAAACTAGAGCCTCTTTGAACTTTAGACTGCATCTTTCAGCTAAGTAGGTAGATTTTACCTGCCTTTTGTGGTAATCTAGACAACAGAGATTACTGGATAAAACCCTTACTTTTCACAAAACAATGATATTACAGAGATTTCTGTTTCCTCTTTGTATTACCTTTCTTCGTTCTACTTAGCCTTCATAGACAAGCTGCGCAATTCAATCTCTTTTGAGAGATTCCCATTCTGAACTGCATTGTCGGAAGAAGTAATTACACGTTTTGGGGTTTTTTTGCTTTCTGTGTCTGCCCACTGCCAGTATATGTTGAGATAGGGCTGCTGCTGTACTACCTCATAATTGTCACTCAGGGAAAATGCTTCTCAAACATATTTCACCCTTTCGTGCAAGGGACAGTTTTGTAGGATCACTTTTCCCTCAATATACACTGGATTTTTGGCTGATTCCCAAATAGTAAAAAGAGCACCTTAGAGAAAGGTACAGAAATAATTCCAGAGATAACTTGTATTGAGCAATAAAAGTGGTATTTTGATTTCTCCATGGAATAATTAAATCATTTCCCTTTTGCATCTTAGTACTGTTGCACAAACAAATATAGAAAAGTCCTTTATAACTCAGTTCAGCTAAAAAGTCCAAGGCAATGCTTGGTACAAGAAAGGTAATTAAGGAGCCACTGATCCTGCCCCCATTCTTCCAATCTGCTATCACAGCTCCTCTGTATCCCAGGCTTTTGGGGAGCTATCTCCCTTCACCTCTTAATGAGCTCTACCTGTCAACTAACGAAGCCATTATGGTGCAGCTCTCTTAACCTTTTATTGTGTGAGTGTAGTGGGAAGGAGGAAACGGCCTGTGCTGCAGTGTGAAACAGAGCTTACTACGTGATATAGTCTCACTCCTGACCTACTTAAACTGGACCAACTATTTCTGGCTAATCAAGAGGCAGCACACCACATACCATAAGACATTTGCTGACTATATGCTGACACTATGAATAGGTGATTCATGTCATCTGCATTGGAGGAGTGCACCATTTACCAGAGGGATCCCACTGATGCATCAGTATAATCCCAGGCCCATCAAAACAGTATTAAGCTTGGATGCAAAATCATTATTAAATGAATTATCTGGTGTTGTCCTTCACTCTCCTCAAATTTAAATCAGTGATTTTCACACTGTTGTCTTTGGTAGTTGACATCTTCACTTGCACTGTATTCATTTGAATCATTGGAAAGTAGAATATATAAAGCAGCGGTGGAAATTATGTTCTCTGTGTCCTAAGTGTGGTAACTTTTTCTGGGCAGTTGACAGTGGTTGTAGATTGACCTGCATGCAGATAAGGATTCCTTCTCCATCACTCATTCGAAATGACTCGCTTTATGCACGGTTGACATCCAGGCAGTACTTCAAACCCTTAAAAATACACTGGAGAAGAGCAGTAATAGGAATAGCACTTTGTATGTGGTAGTCCTAAATTGCCAGTGGAGACATAAAATCATGGGCTGTACATTTAATAGTAAGAGTTAGAAACTGGAAGCTGGGACTCAGTAAAGAAGTAAGAAGTTATGATACTTTACATCACATTTTGAAAAGACTGAGAGAATGTGCCTGGCCAGAGACTGAGGCTGAGCTTGCATGACCATATCTCATGAAATCTAGTACTTTGGTCCTATTACAGATCCTCTCCTCACTTCTGCTTCTAACATGGTTTTCTAAGGATATGGCATTTGACTTTATACCTGCCCCCTTTTTCCCCACTGTGGCAGGAATGAAATGCTGCTTCCCAGTGACTTATTGACAAACTTTGTTATGAAGGTCTACAATCACAAAGATACTTAGGCGTTTAAAATTCACCTTAAGCAAGGACAGATTATCAAGCTTTGCTACAGTGTTGTGGAGAACTATATATGACAGGTATGCCTAGATAAACTTGGACTCCAAGCACAGTGGGGAAATAGTGTGGGTAGCCACAGGGCTAGCAGAAGACCGGGTATTTACCCACCTTCCATGACTTTACTTTCAGTAGGTTGAGAAGTTGGATTTAAAATAAGACTAGCATGGTGTGTGTGTGTGTGTGTCCATGTCTCTGGTTACAGGGAAGCCATATTCTTATAAATTATTGTACAGTGAACTGAAGTCAGTGGAAAAGCTCCTGTTTACTTTGCAGGAGTATGGATCAATTGAAGGCTATTCACAAACAGTGATTAGATTTAAGACCCTGTATCAGTTAATGGTAATGACTGAATTTTGTAGTATCAATTTAGTTGTATAACTTAACAATGCTGACAGTCTTTCAGGTAGCACCCAACAGAGTTCCTCACCACAAAATTGTACAGTTCATTGGAACAGGCATCTTTTCTCTATTCCAGTTAAGAGATAAAGAGACCATGAAGAATGAACTTTTAAAGAGTTAAGCTGAAGGAAATGCACCTTTACATTGCAATGACTTTTTTTCACCAGGAGTTGTGCAGGAGACTATTGCGCACAGACACACGTATGGGCTCACAGAAACAGTTCTCCCATATCTTACCAGACAATGCCATTGGTCAAACAGCACCAGGGTTAACACAACATGTGTGATAAAATTTTACTTCCTTGGGCTTACTGGTGTCAACTTTTGAAAACAAAATCTCGTGTTAAATTCATATCATGCCCAAGGCCACCAAGATAAAAATCCATCCTTAGAAAATGTTCATATAATTCTTTCTTTAAACAGTCATTTTCTTCAGGGATAAAAATGTCTCTATAAAAGATGGATATAACATCAGCTCTCGTGTACAGGCTTGTACCATATTGCAGACCAGGACCCCTTTTAATGCCTAAGAAGTTGCTGATTTGTCTTTTTCTTAGATTTAAAACACATGAGGAAGAACAAGAGAACTAAACCTCAGGATGCAACTCCTAAAATTGATAAACATCTTAGTCACTTAAGAAAAAGTTGTTGGGCATAGCTATGTAGTCAAAGGCTGCCTTGAATGTTCTTCCTTCAGCTTGTAACTTGTTCATCTCACTGCTCTGGCAGAGTTGTGAGAAACATTAGTCTGGGGCAACTGAAATTTTGGTAGCACAGTGTCGTCGAAGCTGGTCTTCAGAAGATACCATCAAAATCAGTTCTGGCTCAATACCTAAATTGCAGACTCATCCCTGAAGGCCTTAATTTGGTCCTTTAATGGTCATTGAAGGTCAGGAAATGTTTTGTACCAGCAGGAATTTCATCCTCCGCCTTGCAGAAGCATAACATTCTGGTTTCTGAACTTGTGATCTTCTCCATTTTGTGTGGAGAGAAGTAACTTTTCTCTCTGAGGGCAAAGTATGTGCAGCCCAGTGCCACTACACAAGGCTCTCACAGGCTCTGCCTGGCAGATATCTGCTTTGTGGATTGTGAAGAAATTAGTGAATCTAGAGAATCAACAGTGTTAATAGGAACTATCATTGTGAAAAACATGAATTTTTATGTTGGGTTCATGAGTACAGATTTTAGCCTACCCATTGCCAAGATGAACTTAGCTTTTAAAGTCTTCTAAGCTTTTTATTAAAAATGCAATAAAAGACTAAAATCTGCCCAAAACTTTGAAATAGAAGTATTCAGGGAGGCTTTCATTTGAATATCCTTTTACTCCCTTTCCTTTTGTTTATTAAAAATGTGTATAAGGAGACCCTGATGTGGTGGAAAAAAAGATAATAGCTGAAATGGGCTGTAGTTATTTTTGTGGGGAGTCCAATTCTTCAAAAGTCCAAGTATCTTTGTGCTCAGCAGATAAAAAGGACATAATAAAGGGAGGGGATTTTCTATCCCACTAAGATAGAAAATACAACTTAGCTTTCAACTGTGTATTCCTACTTCAAATCTGATAGCTGAGAAATTGTTTTAGGACATTTCCCTAGCCAACCAGAGATGCATCAAACTTCTGTCAGCTCTGGGATATATTTAGGACCTTACTTCTAACCACTTCTCTGCAGCAGTCCATGCAGTCTTGGTCAGACACAATGATGAAGGGAAGATTGAAGGAACTGAAAACTTGTGTTCTAGCTGTCATTTCAGACTTGGCCAAAACCAGTGGAAGCAATGATATCATCAGTCTATCTCTGACCATTAGATCACAAAGCATTTGGTCTGATTAGGTCATGTCTCAGGCTGAGAATAGTGTGTGTCCAGTCGTGTAACAAGCAGTCCCTGGTTCTCACTGACCTTAGGCATTCTGTGATGAGCAAAGCTTCTCTCTCATACCAGCAGTAATTAGTGAAAATTTATGTACCCCTAAAAAGGGCAGTGGGAAGACTATTCCATCCCCTATTTGTTTACTACAATGATTAGGGCAAATTCCCAGCATGCCAGTTTTAGTTCAGCGTTTTTCCCTATCTCCAAATGTGACCTGAGCAGTCACACCATGAGCTCAAAAGTTCTTTTTGTTTGGATCAATTATGCTTTGTGTTGTGGACTTTTCTGACTGAAAACAGCAGTGTTGTACTGGAGTCAGTGGGGTTCATGTTAATGTGGCTAGTTCGAAAAATTTCACACCACCACAAGGCATTAAATTCCATGTTTAAAACAGGCTACTGTTAAAATACCATGTTTTGAGGATGACTGAGCAATTAGCATGTTTGCTTGTATCACTGAGAACTTAACATTTGTATCACAAAGTCTCAGATGATCAAATTTTTGCTTTTTCTCTGACTTTGCCTTTGAAATGAGGAGCCTCTTAATTTTTGAATCTAGACCTCTGCTGCTGACTATTCCTACTTTTAACCAGGATACTGCTGCAATATCAGCAGGGTGGATACTTGTGTGCAGTCAGTCTCTGCCATGACCTACCTTGATTATGCTGGATAAAGACTGTCCTCACTCATGTGGTTCAGCATGGTTGTAGGTTCCATGTCACAGCTTCTCCACTGGCATTCCGGCAATTCCATGCTGTTCAGTCAGTTCCGTGCTGCTCTTGGTGGATAGCTCCCGTGACTGTGACCTTACACTCCAACCCAGTTGGAGCTCATCACAATCAGAGTTCCTGCAAAGGTTTATTGGATGTTTTCAGCTTCATCAAATCATATTTGAGACACTGAACTAGCTTGCCCAGAAAAGCTGTGGGTGCCTCATCTCCGAAGGTGTTCAAGGCCAGGTTGCATGGAGCTTTGAGCAGCCTGTTCTGTTGGAAGGTGTCCTTCCCATGGCAGGGGGGCTGGAATGACGTGGTCTTTAATGCCCCTTCCAACCCAAACCATTCTATGATTCCATGTTTCATTCCAAGTTAGAATGTCCAAGGTTAGATAATAAGGAAAATAGTCTGTGAGTCAGTAAAACAGAATAACATCAAAAGTAAGCAAGAAGAAGACAATATAAGAGCAATGATGGTCATATAGTGGATTGGTGTCTACTGAAGGTGAGAAATCCGTGATTTAATAAGCTGTCTGAAGTGGATGCATTGGAATTAGTAAATTCTCTCTGCCCCCTTCCAAATGACAAGAGGTTCATACTCTAAAAACTATCATCACAAGTTGCACTAATGAGCACTTTCTAATGATCTTGACAGACAAAAGTTTGAAAGTGCTTTGGAGGGAGCTCTGCTGCTTTTCAGTAAAGGTGATCCTTCCAGATCAGTGTTGAGGCATATGGACAGCACAGCAGAGAAAAACCTTCTGGAACAGCTACTGCTGCATCCCATTTGTGTGCCTAGACAGACATCTAACTTCTGGATATGTCAGCCCTGCATGTTTCATACATGTTCTGTGTCTCCTTTTGAAAAAGATCAATAACAACAAAATTTCTAAGTTCTCTGGCAAAATGTTGTCTGAAGAAAAACGAAACCATATTGGGACTGAGCTCTGAGTAAGGGTATCCCAAGCAAATCTAGTTTGTGATCACTTCAGCACACACATTTGTAAATGATCTGTTGAATTTATTTAAAAAAAAAAAACCCAAAATATGCAGAATTGGAAAAGAAATCTGTTCTTTTTAAGCATGAACAAAACACTTTTCTGCTGTCAAATTATCTCTTCCTTATGGACACAGAGAAGAAATTAAAATTAGCCCAGAGAAGAATTCTTCTTAGGAGCTTCATTTAATACATTAGGAATTGTTTCTTTTCTGGGAAGCTCTAACACACATCCCAGAAAGCATAGAGATTCAATTAAGGATCAAAGAGAAAAATATAATCCTGCACTTTGGGATATTTATTTTTGTTCAACAAATCTCGGCTCCAGGAGTGAAGCCTGACAATACCTGGCATTTCATGTCCTGCTATTCAACAACAAGAGACAGTTTAAAATAGAGTTCATAATAATAAATAAATGGAAGATTGACATGAGAACAAAAGTAAATTACAACCATAGAGGAGATGTTTTAGGCACAATGTGATGGTCAGTCCCTAGCATTTAAGGCAAGGATGAAAATACAGTATAAATACTGCAGAAACTAGAAGCTGATAAAAAGCACCAAACCAATTTAATGGAATATTATCTCACAAAGTTAAAGCTTTCCAGACCAGAACTGGAAGATCTTTATGCAAATATGAAGTGAGCTGTAATTGCACTTAGAAGTGAGTTGTTTTTTTTTAAAGACATCCCAGCTGTACCAGTGTACATTGTGCAGCTAACTGTGTACATTGTGCTCCTGTTCTCACTGTTACTGTTCCTGGCAAGAATTCCCAAGAATCCCATTGTGCTCAATCCTGTATGCTTATAGAGTCAGAGGTTCAGTCTTGGAGGACAGACATACATCAGTTTAAGTATATCACTGTACCAGAGACTCCTTCATTACTCATTTTGGAGATGGGGGTGGGTTCTGGGGCAGTTATGGACACATCTTCTGGATCTGCTCAGCACCAGGTCAGGAGCTACTCTGTGGACTATGTATTCATCTCCAAATGAGGCATCTCAGAGGCACCCTGCTTCCTGATTTGCATCTCCAGAGAAAAATGACACCTAGAAGGGGATTTGCAGAAGCCTTTCATTTAGACACAAAGCTGTTTATGCCAGCAAAGAACTAAATACCAGGAGAAAAATTAGGGGAAAAGCTGAAGTTGAGTTAATATTTTGTGTCTAGTTGAGGGCCAGAGATGGGTCCTTTCTTTTATTAGGGAATTCCACCAACCCTTCTCCTAGATAGCGGCTCAACCACTTAGAGTGAAAACTTTCTCCTCTTCTGTTCTAATGTGTTTTATACCTCCTTTGTGCATACCCAGTCTTTCCTGCAAGTGCAGAGTTGCAGAGTTACCCCTTCTGCACGTGTATTGAAGATGTGTACTCAGTCCTCCTTCTGCAGAGCTGGCAAGAATCAGCATTCAGGCCAACTCAGGTGTCCTGGTTAGGGTCACTCTCTTAACGCAGGATATGCATTGCCCAGTGTAGGCATTCCAGGATTCTCAGGTCTTTGTGTTCGGGAGGTGAAAATTCAGATGTCCAAGTCACATTTCCAAGCCATTGCTGAAGGTCAGTGTTCTTCCTGATGAGGGATGATAGCAAAGCTGATGGAATCATTTTCAGTCTCTAGAGAGCATCCCTTAATCTTGATTTCCTCATCCATGGAAAGAAAATAAATAGCTGTTACCTTTCAGTTATATTCAGTTTACTGAGCTGTGTAAAACTTGTTGAGGCCCTTGAGTGGAGCAGAGAGTCATCTCAGTACCAAAAGTTTAATTGCACTCATAAAAGCACAGGTTTTACATTTATAGACATAAATAATCAATATTATTTCTACATTAGTAATATTTACATATTTGGTGTATGCTTTAAAAACAGATAAACATACGATTTGTTTAAAGGCATTAAATCATGCAGACATTGCTTTCAGAACGTGATCTCTGAAGGTAAAAACACATTCCTCAGTTAATGACATGGACAGAACTTGCACGATCATTCCCCGTTCGCTACTGAACCAGGATGGTTTTCAGAGGACTTCATGCTACAGATCTGCTACTGGCAACGACAGAAAATCCAGACCTCTCCTTTGAGGTTTTTACTTGCTGCCTAGTTTGATCCTTTCCTTATAACATTTGTAAAAAGAATGGTTTTAAAAGCTAATGTGCTTTATGTCTTCTTCAGTAACAGCACAGGAGTTCATGTCACTACAGAGTTATCAGATCACAGGAATGAGAGTTTCATAACACTGCAAAATGTGTTTCATTATGAAGAATGTCTTTAGCACTTCACTGCCATCTAAATCATGCTGATCACGCACCTTCTGGTTTTTTCATCTATATCTTTATATTTGTTGCTTTTCCCAGATATTCGCCATAAATTACCTTCTAAAGCAGGTTGTGAAAACAAGGCTTAGCTCCTCACCAAACTCAGCCTTTTAGCTCCATGCAGTGCCTCTCTCCTGTGCTTCTTTCCTGGGAAAAAAAGTCTGTCTGAGGCTGGAAATGACCTCAAATGAGCCAACTTGAAATGGGAAAATCCCAGTTAAAGCAGATTTTAATTATTAAATTTTCTATTAATATATTGAAGGCCAGTGGAACTGACCCAGTTTTCAGGAAGCTCTTAGCAGTTTCACCTGATCTTATATTTTAGCACTAAATCCATATTTATTAAAGGATTTAGCAGACAGGTCAGAAGCAGCTAAATCTCTTGATTCTGCATCACATGAATGCTAAAGAAAAATTTTCATGTGCACTGCTCTTCTCTAAGCTGGAAAGCTTTAAACTGTTGTCAAACCAGTTTGAGGATTTGTGGGGGGATAGGGGTAAACATGTAAAAGTGGATTTGCTAGAAATGAAGCACAAATTAACATCATTATCCCTTTCCCAACTCCAGTCTTTAATGTAATGTGAAAATAATATGAAATTCTGAATTATGCCATTTCCTGTGTTGGAGGCTCCTGTGTCTGTTCCATCAATTAAAAAAGGCTGTGAACAAAGCGCTGCACTGGTGGGTTAGTGTTTGATAGGTTTATTTTCCCTCTTTTCTTCTGAAATATCAAAGGCAACATAGCAGACTTTTTGTTCTTAAGGGGATAGATTTATGTCAGTTTTTAGCAGGATATGCAACAAAAAAGAAAAAAGAGAAGCAGGTACAAGTTTTTTATTTGTATGAGTAATTGCTTTAGTATTCTAACTTCTGAAGTGCTGTTAATGGACTGTGACCTTATTATACCTGGCAAGTGCAAATGCAGAACAAAAAGGATAATCTTGGCCTCAGATAGTTGAGATTCTTAAACTTCAAGTGAACAACAACAGAGAGAGACATGCTGATGGAGACAGAATAAAATTACATTACCGTTTTCGTCAACACACTGTGGAGAAGTTAAGGCATGTTAGCAGCCACTGTCAAGATTTTGGGTAGAATTCAAGATGGATTAAGATTTTAAGAGACCCTTGAGGAATTCTGAGGCAGTTTTAACAGACCAGAGGGAAATCTCTCCCCCAATGATGAGGAGATAATGAGGAAAAAAAAAGAAAAACCATTTGTCTAAAAACTAGCTGGCAGGCAGTTGAGTCTGGGCTCATAGAATCACAAAATGGTTTGAGTTGGAAGAGACTTTAAAGGTCATCTATTTCCAACCACTCTGCCATGGGCAGGGACACCTTCCACTAGACCAGGTTCCTCTGAGCCCCACTAATGGGGGGTGAGCAGTGATGAAACAGAGCAGGTCCTGGAACTGAAGATGAGTAATTTCTTTTTTGATAATTTGCATGAAAAACAAGCAGAATCCTGTTGTAATGGCATTACCCTTTCTAAGAATGATGTTTATGATAACCTAAGACCTTTGGATGAACCACCCAAAGCTCAACAATGCCTTGAGCACTGTCTGCTCCAGAAATTCTCCATGAAAGAGGTTTCAAGTGAATCATTCTCTGGAACTATCTCTCTTTCCTTCTTGACCCACAGAGGACAATTAGGTTCAATTCAATTCTTCTAGTAAGACTGATATATGATGAGGTGAGATTCAGGCAATGCAAGACATCACTCCAAAACACTAACATGACAAAACTCCAGATGGGAATGTTGATATGAACTTGATTCCTTAGAAAAAAAGTCTGCATCCATGAATCAATTAACATCTATCACTGCCCTCTGGTAAGTACAAGCATCAGGGAGCAAAATACAGGGTATTACTCGAAGTCCAGGTGTTTCTCACAGAGGTGCTTTTTGAGGACATTAAGCCTCATATTTGCTCTTAGAATTGCGCACCAGATTTACTCAGAGGATCCCCTCTCTTCAAGGAACTACAAACAGCTTTGAGAGCTTCACTATGAGATGAGGAAAAACACAGTGCACCTCTAGGAAAGGATAAGGAGTGGCTAAGCTGTTCATACAAACACTGGATGAGATTAGAGATGAAAGGAAATATTTAGTCACCTTTTGGGAACAGCTGGTGTGAAAATATTTAACAGGCAGGTCTTTTATGCACAAGCACAGTGTTCTAACTAAGCTTAAATAAGCAGGAGCAATATAGTGCAGCTGGCCAGTCTGTGAATACTGTAATAGGAGAATTAAAAGCTTTCCTTCTCATTTGCTCATGCAGCTCAGATGGTAGCTAATCATGTCCTCTAATTTCAACAACAGAATTGGGAAACGTACCAAAAAAATGCAGCTTGTAATAAGAACAGAGGTGACAAATTCTGTCCCTGGGACTGAATGTCAAAGAAAATGATTCACCTGCCCTTTTCTGTAAAACAGCCTTAGCTGTCTTATTCTGTCCAAAAAGACATGTATTTAAGTGGAAGCTTAATCTGAAAGCCATTTTGATGATTTCTTTGAGTGCCACCAGAAAAGTAAAAGCTACCCTGACTATTTAATCACCCATTAGAAACCTGTGAACATGTGAAAGGGCTGTGTTATAAAGGACCATGGCATGTAGCAGGTTGTGTGTTTCAAGGCTATTTAAATTGTAGGGTACCCATCTATCTTTAAACTGACAGCTAAATGGAAGATTTTGGTTTGAGAGTTCCTGGCTCCTGGTTCCCTGTCAGAAATAATTAAACTACATTTTAGGGAGGCTGTCGTAAATAGTTTGCTTCACAAGTGCTTTTCAGAGCTGGGAGTCCATGTTACAGCTCTTGGGCGTGGGAATCCAAACCACCTTGTATATCCATTGTATATGAATTCTACATTCATAACCTGGAACCTGTACACTTTTGTGTGCATGGGTGGTGGTTTGGCTGGGGTCTCAGCTGGCTGGGAGATGAAACCCAAAATGTTCCCAGCATTCCCATTCTGGGTTAGCCTAAGATCCGTTTGTTTTATATCATGCAGTGCATATCCCTGGCCCACGTGTGCAAGACTGTTCCTTGACAGCATGTTGTCTGAGAAATATTTCAGTCAAGATGTAAATGTCCCAGGGGGGGTTTCCATCCTTTTTCATAGGAGTGACTACACAGAGACTCTGCTTTTCAGAACGTGATTTTTTTCTCTCTTCACCATTTTCGAATGCATTCCATTATCCTAGTCTGACACCTTTAAATAACTCCAGGAAGGCTTCTGACTGTCACTATTCCTATTATCTCTGGGTTGTTTTCCTCTGCCACCATTCTGGACATTTCTATCTTACCTATGAGACCGAAGACTGCATATTGGGACATCAGGGAGGTCATGTGCCTGTCTCAGAGTTCACATTTACCTGTGGATCCATCACTGTCCTTCTTTATGTCCTTAGTTACTTTATCTGAAAGGTGCTGCACCTGAGTCAGGGGAACCCTGGCTATCCATACAGGCTTGGGGATGAGGGATTGAGAGCAGCCCTGAGGAGAAGGACTTGGGGGTGGACAAAAAGCTGGACATGACCTGGCAATGTGTGCTCACAGCCCAGGAAAGTCAGTAGTGCCCTGGGTTGCATCCAAAGCAGTGTGGCCAACAGGGTGAGGGAGGCGACTCTGCCCCTCCACTCCGGCCTGGAATGCTGCATCCAGCTTTGGGACCCAGTTGTGGGGATCCCCGACACAGGAAGGATGTGGACCTGTTTGAGCAAGTCTACAGGAGGCCACAAAGGTAATCAGAGCACTGAGGTACCTCTGCTGTGGGGACAGACTGAGAGAGTTGGGGTTGTTTAGCCTGGGGGACAGAAGGCTCTGGGGAGACTTTATTGTGGTCTTTTTACTACTAAAAGGGGCTTATAAGAAAGATGGGGACAGACATTTCCGGAGAGCCTGTAGTGATAAGACGAGGAATAGTTGTTTTAAACTAAAAGAGGGCAGATTTAGACTAGATATAAGGAAGAACTTTTTTACAAAGAGGGAGAACAGGACATAATGAAGGTGTGAAGTGACCAAGCTGGCATCCTCTGGATTGCTTGGTAAACTGGGAGCAAGAAAAATTACATCTTATTTGATATTCTGAGATCAAAGTTCAACGCTTATGAATAAGGAATGTAATCCAATAACTGGAGAAGGGATTGCAGTCTAGCACTAGAGTAGCCCTATGGTAAAAGTGTGCTGGAAAACACCACAGGCTACAACAATAATTTTTGGAGTTTGGATTTAAACACCAGTGCTCTCAGACTTTGCACTTTCTCAAGGTGTTTCTTCTCAGCTTGCTGAAATTTTAGCACCATAAATCTAGCTTTTGATTTTTTATCTGCTGTTTCCTTTATCCTCCCCCAGACTGTTCATCAGGTCAGCCAAGGAGAGCCAAATTTACTTACTTTATTTTTTTTTTTTTAGTGCAGCTTTACTGCTATATTAACCAACTTGCAGGTCCTGTGTGTTCATCACCACCCTGACCAGCCCACGCTCCATTGCGGTACTGTCTCGCAGTTGGGGAAAAAAGTAGAAAACACACGTCTGGGCTCCAGCCCTTCAGCAAGTCAATAACTGCCCATCCCTTCTGCTCCTGTGGGATACTGTAGTATGATATTACCTCCCTCGCAGCTAGGAGCTGTGAAAATCTGTGTTTCAATGCCAGATGCAAAATAAAATCTTCTCACAGCAACTCGAGCCCTTCCTCAGCCATGCCTTTATTGTTTGATAGTGTAATTTCTACTTGTTTCCAGTAAATCTTACATTAGATTCTGTTATATCTCAACAGCAAGTGGTGTGTGCACGTGTTCTGTTCAAGTACCCAAGATACACAAATACTTTTGCAAGTTTGATTCTAAATGATACAGACAAGTTCCTGAGTGTCTTAAGCCCATTTGAACTCCGAAGTTCTTTCACTAGGAGACTTAAGCATATAGGACTAAATGTTTGAGGGGTTTTGGAGACACCCACTATGCTGCAGTAAAAGGAGTTTTACTGTAAACTGTTCCACCACCCTGAGCTTTTTGGAAAGCAGGAGCTAGAGACTGTTCTTGTGTCACATTTGAAAAATCAGGTGTTTTTTAGACATGCAAGGCATTACTGTTGTTACTATCATAACTAAATTGTCCAAAGAACTCCCTGATCCTCAAGACCAGAGTCCATTTCATCATAAGGGGCTGAAGACCTTGCAGCTCTGCTGTGTGCACAGCTTTCCTCCTGGAGCTGAAGTGGATGTTCCAGCCTTATATCAGGAGCATATCAAAAGTTCTTGAACAGCCCAAGTGTCCTGTAAACGGGGTATTAATTAGGAAAAGACTAAAAGCAACTTAACAACAGCTGAATTTCAGTCAGGTGTGATGTTAATGCAGGCTGAGTAGTTTTGAATATTTTATATGCAGCCAGTGACACAGAGAAAAAATGTGCAGTGCAGAGTACCCTGGTACCCTTCTCTGTGCTTCCAGCCCAGCCCTGCTCAGCATTTCTTCTGCTCACATCTCCGTGTCCCCAAAAGGAACTGTGTCCTTACCCTGTAAAATCTATAAAATGGCTCAGTGAAGCAGAAGGCTTGAGGTCAAAACATTTGGGAATTTAGAAGCACCAGGAAGAAGTCAGAGAGAAGACCTCATAGGCTGAAATATTGTGAATTGCCTCTCCTTCAATTGAGTAGGGGAGAGTGTAGTCAGGGATTATGAGAGATGAAGAGGAGCAGCCAAGTAATGAGTCTGGAGATGAAGAAATAGATTCATTTAATTTCATCTGCAGTGCAGCTCTGCATCAGTATTTGGGCTTTGTGTTTTCCTTGAAATCAATCCTGTATAGTAATGGTGTTAACAGGCACTTTAACACCTGACTCGTGGGTATCTCTTCTCCACCAAGTCTCTGTTTTTCCAGACAAATACAGTGTAGATAAAAACACAAGGTCTCCCAAACTCATGCCACGGCTATGCCAGGTTTTAGACATAAGTCTGGTGCTAGGCAAAAACACTATGCCTATGTCCTCAGGCCTACTGGGGCTCAGGGAGGGTGGGAAGGCAAGCATCCCTGAAAAGGCAAGGTCCTTTAACTCTTATCTTTTTGGAGGTGAGTACCAAAATATCCAGCTGTGACTGTGCTTCCATTAACTCTCATAAGACTTGGGAACAAGCACTATCCTATCAGCTCCAGTGCATGTGGCTCACAAAAGGTATGGTTGTACCTCTGAATGCCTGAGAGGGCATTTTTAATGGGGTGGTAGGAGAACAGGGACATAGAAGATGTGCAGATTTGGTAGAAATAGAAATATCCTTTCTTAATTTTAAAGAGAGAGGAAGGATTTTGATGAATCCCATCCCCAGAACCGTGGTTTAAGAAGTCATAAACAGTCTTTGCCAGCACTTAACTTTAGCATCAGTAGTTTATCAGCACATTGTTTCCACAGTTAAACAGATTTTAATTAAATGTGACTTTTGTTCTGCTTATTGGAAGAGCCTTCCCCTTTGGATTTGAGCATCACAAAGGCTTGAGGAGTGCAAGAGAATTAGAAAGCAAATAGGAGGATCAATCACATCAGACTCTTGCAATCCATGTCCATCTCTTTTTTTGTAATATACTTATTAGATTCTTATTGTCAGGAAGGATTAGTGTTATGATCTCTAGGAATTCCTTTCATTGCCCCGTAAGGCGAGGTAGTGAAGTGTGTCTGCTTTTCTTAACAATAACACTCTGGATTTTCTCCCTCTCCCTTCTCTCCACCCATATCCCCTCCTCTCTGTTGTCTCCTCTCCCACAGAGATTTGTGCAGCGGACTGCGGAGGACATGGCATTTGCGTCGGAGGCACCTGCCGCTGCGAGGAGGGCTGGATGGGCACAGCCTGTGATCAGCGAGCGTGTCACCCACGCTGCAATGAGCACGGCACCTGCCGGGATGGCAAGTGTGAATGCAGCCCGGGCTGGAACGGAGAGCACTGCACTATTGGTAGGGAGAAAGAAAACCCGACTCCTTTTAAGAGAATAATTGATGATCAGGGAGGAGAAAAGGCGCATGCTTAATTGAATATGTGTGACTTAGTGTAGCATGAGCACCTTTGTTCTTGGATTTCAAACTCTGACATCATACATTTTCATGTGGGAACAAGACAAAATGTCCTTTCATTTGTTGGTGACATGGCTATATATATTTTTTATTATCAGACATGAAGTACACCTATGTGGTGTTTGACAAGCCTTTAAATGTCAGCTAGAAGCTTTTTTAAAAAACATCCCACTTCGCCTCTCTTGAGAGGTCTTTCTGTGGCCTCCAAGACTCCTCTGCACTGTAGTGACAGCATTTTTAGAAACATACATCTGATTTTAAGTTTTCTTTCCTTGTATTTGCCACATTATTTGCACTGTCACTTTGCTTGCCAGTATAAAAGAGGAAACTGCAGTCAGATGATTTCTGGCTGGTATTTAACTCTGTCTTGCGTATGCCTAGTCTGTTCTGCTACCTTTCTAACCATTTCACTTCCCTCTCACTTTGGTTCTGTATTCCTCGTGCACCTGGCACTACTCATGAGCTCTCTCTGTCATGTCGCTTATTATTGTTATTATTAATAAGAAGCCAGCAATATGCCTAAATCATGCAAAGAGATTCAGTTCTCACATTAAGCAATTTGCAGCATCCTTAATGAACTGCCTTGGCTTCACCTTTCTCCATCTCACTTAAGTACTTAATGCATTTTCCCTTCTTCCTTTTTTTCTGACTGTTATGCATTCAGCCTCTTCAGTTCCCCTTTCATAGTCATGCTATAAAATCATAAAACTCCCGAGATACTTTTATTGTATATTAATGGAAAACTAAATTAGTGAATCCAGTTCTGTTCTCAATAATGCCTGTGTGGACCCAAAAAAAATCAGTTGACTTTAAAAGAATTGCTCCAGAGTAAAAATTCTCCTCAGTCATTTTATTTTAATCATCTTCTTTTAAAGACAAGAAAATTTACCTCTATGTTGCTTTCATTATGTCATGATAACTAAAAATCACACTACATCAAGACTAACCACTAGCAATACGTGGGCAAATATCAGCATAGTTATTGTGTGGATTAGCAGCTTAGTTACATGAGACATCACTTCCTTTGCTTGAACACCAGGTGCATTTGCACACACAAAGACAGGAAATGAAGCCTGATCTCAGTATTTTAATTTCAGCATTAGGATAATGGTACAAACCATATCTGTGGCTCAATTTTACTTATCATTTATTTATGCTAATGTCACCCTATCACATTATGGTCTCCACATGCATCCCCCTAGTGAAAAATATCTAGCTTTTAAAACTTCTTCAGTCTCATTAGACATTACATTCTGCTTTCTTGTCGATGTCCCTAGCAGCTTTCATTTCTCTTCCAGAGAAAGGGATTGAAAAAACCACCTTTCTTAAATGACTTTAAATGACAAGAGAGCAGTCCTGTGTTAATTGAAGTCCTCTGTTTCTATAATACTATTTTATAGCCTTTTATTTAAGCAATTTGATTTGGAAAGCAACACAGATTCATGAAAGAGGTTAAAAAAAAAAAAAGTTCAGCAAAAGGCCCCAAATCCAGGGGACAGTTTTATATGGAACTTACTTATCCAGGAAAAAAAAAAAGCCCGATTCATACCCTTAGTGCCATTTTATTAGTTCTGCTGTAAAACCAAAATGCCATTAGTTCAGTATATGATAATTCTCCACACAGCTGATATGCCCAGACTGTTTTTGAACAACAAGCTTTTATCTTTCGTGGTAATTAAATTTACTTGTAGTATTTCTCACTCTAAGTATAAATGTTTTCATGGGGCAGGCCAGCACTGCAATGCAGTCAGCATTGAGATTTTACTGGTGCACACTCTCATTTCATGTGCCGCTACCTTGCTGTTGCAGCACTGCCTTGGTTTAGGAATCATTCTTTGATACTTGGAGTTCTGGAGCAATTCTGTTTCTTTTCACTTTCCTCCCTCCTCATCTTCTTGCATGGTGATTTAGCAACAAATTTGTACATAGTCTCCTGCCTCTGAAGCTGTAAACACTATTTCCTACAGAATATTTCATTGATGAATGTATAGAATGTAAAGGAGGTTTGGCAAAGTTGTAAATATCCGAGAAAACTGGATAGCTTTAGCAGGAGTAATAAGCTAGTTGTGTTGGCACAAATGAAAGGACATTGACTTGGAATTACGTTAAGTATGTGGAAAGCATTCCCCTTGTCCTTGTGTAATTTCCCTGCATGGCAAATTGTTCTGTTGATAGTAATTCCATATATGTCTATGTCATGGTCCGGTTTGCTTTAGCACTGACAAGCATAAAACCCCATTGCTGAAGTGATGCTTTACCAGTATTGCCATGTGTGCAGGCAACATGGTAGAAATGGATGATACCAGTAAGGGACACTTCTTCCATTTCCTGTCAAGTGTGTATGAGAGTAAGACATCCTTTGTTTTGTACGTCATAGGAGGCTCGTTCTCATGGTGTTCAAGGAACTCTGATCCCAGTGGATTAATTTTGTTTGCTCCTACAAAGAGTTGTATCACTGAATGCACTATCTTGATTGCTCACATTCAGAGATTTTATTAGAGTAACCCCAGTTAATTCCCAACTAGGAAATTGATGCAGAAGCTTGCATTCATCGTCCCAATTCAGCAAACTTAGTGCAGGAGAGTAGAGCAGAAAGTTGATTAACTGCAGAAGGGTTCGGTTGATTTCTGAAAGGAACAAAACATACCATGACAACAGTGTCAGTGCCAGACTCCTGTGATGGGTTCTCCAGCATGTTCCAAATTCATCCCTAGTTAGAAACATTGCAGAAATTCAAGTTTCTTCTGTTCTGGGCCAAACTACATCCAGGGAGCATGGTGGGTTTTAGGAGCATTGAGTTTAAAAGATGAAATAAACCCTCTTACTGTGGGCTCTGAAAAGCCAAGTTACATTTCAGCTCAGCTCTGTAGTTGGCTGCTCTAAGGGTTTGCCTCACAGGAAGCAGCACAGAAAATTTCCTGGGTTTAATAAAGAGTCATAGAATCACAGAATTGTTTGAACCTTAAAGATCATATAGTTCCAACCCACTGACATGGATAGGGAACCTTTCACTAGACCGGATTACTCCAAGCCCCATTCAATGTTGTCTTGAACACTTCCGGGGATGGGGCATCCACAGTTTCTCTGGTCAGTAGACAGTAAAAAATTTCTTCCTAATACCCAATCTGAACCTGTCCTTCAGCTTAAGGCCATTCTCCCTTGTCCTATGATTGCAAGCCCTCATGAAAACTCCCTCTCCAGCCTTCTTGTAACCCCCATTTAGAACTCCAGAAATTTCCCAGAGCAGTAACAGCCTGGCCCCAAATTTGTTAGAGCTGATGATATGGCCTGGCTAGTGCCCAAGGTGCTGTGCATCCCAACTCAGAGAGGCAAAGGGAGAGTTCTTTCTGCCTACTTGGCCATTGCACTGAGGTGGTCTCCCATATGTGAAGGTCTCTGTATGACATTTTACTACCAACAGCTCTTAATGCTATGATTCATACAAGGTCATTTAGAAAAATAATGGCAGAGAGGGCTTCCCTGCATGGTGGAATTGGGATATTCACTATCCTTGAACAGCCTGGACGCAAGACCAAAGCCATCTCTGGAAGTTCAGTTACTGCAGCTGAATACTCCAGAGTATCTGGAGCACTGAGGGACCAGCAGTTAGCTCTCCAAACACTCCCCAGCCTACCTAGCAGGATTTCAAAGCACCTCAGTGCCTAATCCCCACTGATCTCCACAAAAGCTACATGTTTAGCTCCTTTAGGAAGTCTGGTCCTGGCACGCACAGGTGATGTATGCAATAACAATGCCCAGACAGACAGGCAGACAGCCTGTCCCACACCGGCTTCTGCTTACGGCGCCATCAGCCTGGGTTTTGTTTTACATAGCAAAACTCTGATTTTTGAGAAATCTGCCCCTTTAAGTTTGCCTTTCATCAATCTTCTTGCATAAATAATCACACGTGTTCTGAATAGCTGAGGTTGTAACCAGTGCCTCTCCGTTTCTGCGGGAGCAGCTGGAATCCAGACAAGGCACTTTACAGGTGGATCCTGGTCTCTTTTCCCCAGTTTTCTGACACTTCACTTGTGCCCTTTGAATCCATAAAGCAACTCAGTCCATGCATGGCCCAAGACAAAAATAAGCCTCCCAGTGTCTGGGGAAGGTTGTTGCTATCTTGTAGATGTGGTGCTTAGGGACAGGGTTTAGTGGTAGACCTGGAATTACTGAGTTAGTGGTTGCACTCGATGATCTTAGGGGTCTTTTCCAATTTTAATGATTCTGTGATTCTACCCTCTGCCTAATACTCAGTGCTCAAGCGTATCCACAGCAGAAGCTGAGCTGTGTGTGACCCTCTGGCACTCACCCTGCCTGGTTGAGATGGGTACCTTTGGGCAGGAGAAGACCATGGTTATAGCAGTCAGTGGAAAATACACACTTGCTGCTTTTTTCTGACATTGTCTTGAATCAACCTGAAGGTAATCTGGCCTTAAATAGTTTGGCAGCATATTTGCCAGTAAATATTAAGCACAGATGAACTTCAAAGACAGTGTTTTCCCTGACCCTGTAGCATAAACTTCTTATGCCATCTCTGGTTCAGCAATGGATGTTTACTTTCTCCTCTCCTTCACATTTGTGTGATCTCAGTTTAACTCCAGTGATTTCACTGAGGCTCTGTCCACCTCATAAGAAAGATAAAGGGAAAAAGAGTATTTGTAAAATGAAGAAGGAGAGCATGGTGGGAAACAAGTCCTTCTCAAGGACCTGCCTGCAGCATCTCTCACTTCTCTCTTCCTTCCCTCCCTCTCCGTGAGCCAAGAGAACTACTCGTTATCATTCCCATTGTGTTGCAGACAAAGCAAACTAAGTTAGCTCAGGCTGGTGAAACGAGCAGGCTTTCACACTGAAAAGTGGTCACATGAACTCCTCCCACAGCAGCTATAAAGTGGCTTCCAGGAGTAGGGTGGTGATGTGGAGCTGAGCGTGGTGGTGCCTTTAGGTGCAGAGGACACCTTCTGAACTCCTACATAATTTTTCAGCACATCCCACATGCCCACAGGGTTTCTAAAGGAGTGTCTGTAGGGAATAAGATGATATTTTAATGCCAGAGGTACAGCCTATATGGGTTTACAAAAGAAAGATTCCTGCCACTCCCACAGGAAGCCCCGTTATTTTTCAAATTACAAGAAAACGTTGATACATAACTGACACATGGTTGGCATTGGCAGCTGCCTCCACTGTCATCAGCTGCATAGTGACTGCCTGAGTTAACAGGTTGGGCTGCTGTGGATGTCAAAATCCAAGAGATACATTCCTAGGCTTCAGCCACCATCCAAGCAGATGGTGATGCTGTGCTTCCTGCATCGCTCCCACCAGATCAACGTGATTAATTCACCTCTTTGCCAAGCCTCATAACTGCCCCACACTACGTGAGCTCTCCAGCCCTCTCCACTTACTGACAATAGTTCCTACACAGATACATTACATTCACAGGATGGAAAAATAATTCCTTCAAGGGCCATGACCTCCCAGGTGGGCAGTATGCCTGAACGGACCTGAAACAAAAGCTTCTTCAAAAAGTACCCGGACACAACTGAGACACAGATTGCAGAGAGCAGGCAAGAGAAATAATGTTTAAGTAGGTATTGAAATAGAGAAATGCAAGACTCAGAGCCTGTTTTTTATTAATGAAGACAAGCTGGTGTTAGGGCAGAGAGTGCCGCCTGCTGGCATGCACCAGGGCTCTCCGAGGCAGGACTTGTCTTTGCCACCAGGTTTCTACTTGACACCAGAAAATCAATAAGAAGGTGGTCTTCCAAATTAGTGTTCCATGTGAATTGGGTACCTGACTGCTTCCATGACATCTATAACTTTCTTTTTTGCTTTTTCTTTTGCCCACCTTGAAATTAATATATTAGTACTTGCCTATCTGATAGAGTTGCCTTGGCAGCTCAATTTGTAAAGTAATTTGATCTGGGGCTAGAAAATGCTGTATAAATGCAGTGTATTGGCATTAGAAGGATCCAGGGAAAAGCCTCTACCAGTCTGGTAAGGTCACAGAACTGTGCCTCTTTATGTGGAAAAATACAAGACTATCAGGTAAGGTGGAGGACTTCCAAATGGCTCTCCTTTCCTGATGAAATGCAAAGCAGTCAGTAAAGTGGAGGGAGACTTGCAAATGAGCAGAGCATTGCAATATCCTGATATATATATATATATACATATACATATGTACCTATATATATATATATATACACACACACAAATATATATATAGAACTGTCCTGGTTTTCTTCCTGATCTTAATGAGCAAAGATGACTGGATGCCTTAACACAGCCCTCTCGAGCCATTTGACTGAGGAGCACTGTGCTCCACCCTTCTTCCTTTTTTCTCTCCTCATAATCAAGGTTTTTCTTTTCATATCACAGCAAACTCTCCTTTGCCTTTCTAGCACCTGCACAGTCTCGTAGTAAGCCGCAATGCACTTATTCAATCCTACCTTAAATGTCCTGTCTTTTATCTCCCAAGCTCACTATCTGGATAAGGTAGTGAAAGGTATGCTCTTCCTTCCTATTTTTCCTATTGTCTTTGTGTTTCTTTTTAAAAAATGCACCGTGAACATGCTGTGTTGAGGTTGCATCTCTTCCTCATTGTCACCACAGTGGTCTCTAATGTCTGGAAGGGTGAACTTTCCAGTCATTTAGGTAGGAAATACCTCTGTAAGTGCTGTGACCCTGTGTTAACATCGTATCAGTGTTCCTACCCATTCCCTTGTCCCTGCCCTCCCCTTCAAATCATCTCTCATCCTCACCCTTCCCACTCAGGTAAGGCAAGTCAGGAGAAAACAAGTGTCTGTGAATACAGCAGGAACCCTGTAGAGTGATGTATTTCAATTAAATGTCTATGGTCCATTTTGTAACACAGGTGAGTGCACTTTCTGTGTGGAGTCTTCATGTTTTTGATCCACAACTGCCAAGTCTTGCATGGGAACTTTCACTAATGATATATTGTTTTTTTTTTTTTTCCTAATACAAAAATGTTATGATCCAAAAACCTCTGTTTGCATAGATCTGCAAAATCTGTAGAAATTAGTGATGCTGCATAAATGTACACTACAACAAAATCCAACCTTATGCTCCTGTTTGTAAGTGTAAAGCAAGTCTAGGGCCCAGGACTTTCTTCAGCAAAGAAGAAAAGGAACTGAACTGTTACAGAACAGAGATCATCTGCTGTTTAAAAAAAAAATCACATTTATTAATCAGAACAATGAGCTAAATTACTTCAGGACTTTTTAATAGAAACAGACAGTTCCACAATGCACTCAGCTTTTGAAGAATATTGAAATAGCATGCATATGGTTAAATACAACAATCTGACAATAAATATGATTGAGTTGGACTTAAATATTTTTTACATGGCTGATTTGACACTAACAGCAACACAGTGTTGACACCACACAAGCATCATATGTTTGCTGGTTAAACAAACCAAAAAATCAGGTTGAACAAATCAATTTTTTTCCGTAGTATTATCCTTCTTTTCAGGTTATGAGTAATCAAAAAGAACAGCTGTGAGAGGCTGAGGATGAAGAGCAGATATGCTGAAATATTGACCCTGTGAACAGTTAAAATGAAGTCTTTGCTATATAGGGCTTGTGTGGTGTGACAAGAAACATGGTTGCCCTACTGACTTCACTTCTCTGGGCGAGTTTGCAATTAATGATTTTCTGTTTTTTTCCATTGAGGATTAAAGGCAGATTCAGATACAACTGCAAATAGGGAAAATCTTTGAACAGATGAATATTAATGATGAGGAAGTGTCCATGGTTTAAAGACTTCCATCTTCAGTGTAATGCAGCAACTGGTACTGTCCTTGGACCCCTCTTTGTAGATCAGTTGATTGTACAGTGGTAGTTAGTTTTCTCTCATTGCTTAGCACCAAACAAAACATGCTTGAATTTATTTAAATTCGGAGGAAAAAGTACATTCTCTTCCTTAGATCAGGAAAAAAGGGTCATTTGTTGTGCCCTTTTGAAGTAATCATGGTGGCATCCTCAGAGGAAGATATGGGCCATCACTAGGAGTGCGATCAGAACCTACTGTTAATGTTCCACATCTCAGTGTTTTGCATTTCGAAACCCCAGGACTCCTTTTTATCTCAACATACATTGGAGAAGGTTACATCAAAAAGTAACAGATAAGCATTGAGGGCATAGAAAAGACGAAAAATCAACCTGCAGAGCCCGGCAACGAACCTTCAGTACTGATTTGCCCATTCAGTGGCCCAGTTTTATTTAACTAAGTCTTCTGTAGCTGTCATTATTCTTCTAGGTAGCTTTTTGACTCACCTTTATGCCCAATAATGAAGACACATTATATTTAGTGAGTATTTCAGGGGGTAACAGGTTAAGCAACATACTAAGAATAAAAGATTGTCTCTTGCTATGCATAGCCTCTTTTGGAAAGATTAGCAGTAGCTGAAACATTAAAAGTACATGGTTTTTTACTTGGCTAACTGCATGGTGTGCATTTTTCAAAACTAAATTACTCATGCCCTTTTGGCTTTCTTAATTATTAACATCTTTCTGGTTGAAATTCCTTCCCAGTAATCCTCTGTTGTCAAAGGGTGAGCCTGATTTACTGCTGAATCTTTCCTACAGCTTTACAATAAACCAGTAAGTCAAAGATGTAGAATTGTTTCTAAATGGGAGGGCAAGTTTCAATAGCAAACATCAGCATAATTAAACCAAGAAACTCTAACTAGACTCAGAGTAGAGTCTTCTAAACTAAGGCCTAATTAACACTGGTAATGCTTAAAATGAGAAGAGGTGCCTATTATTTTAATAATTAAAAGAGGTGCTGATTTTAGAGAGAGCTTCTCCATCCAAAGTATCATTGGATCTGAAGGTACATCAGCGTAATTAATTTCTATTACTGAATATCAATTCTTATTCTTCAAAATAATCATTAACCACATTAACGCTGTAGTGATGCATATATAAACAGCTAGTTTGAAATTTAAAGTTGCTGAACAACATTTGGATTCGGGGTGGCTGCAAGGTGTCTTCTTTGAGCTGCTCCTGAAGCATGAGAGCAAGTGAGAACCCAAGGTCTGACCAAAGCCAGTTCCCTCATGTGCACAGTTAAAAGTGTAGGAACTCTGGTAAATAACTTCTTAACCTTCCTGTTACAGGCTGCATCCGATTAAGGATTTCTGGATTCCCATCACCACAGAATATCATGGTGGTAGTTTCAGAGTTGAGTTGGTTTTGGGACGCTTTACCAAGCTTTCATAATTCACAGGGATCAGCTGATGCGTTACTCTTCACCTTTAGTCCTAGAGAAGCTTCTGTAGGTCTCTTAGGGGTTGTTGTTCTCTCAAGCTCCAGGTATTTGCATCTTCACCTGTTGCATTGAGCTGTGTCCTACTTGTCCCAGAGCTCAACCACTGTCTGTGGGACTTGCTAAGAACATCTGTCGGTGCTTTCCTACTGACAGTGAAGGAAAGATAATAAAATAGCCTTTTCTTCTAAGTCCAATTTCAAGTGGCAGTGAGGTTTGCCTTGAAGAAAAATACCAGTAAATGTTCCTTATAATTGGACTAATTAGAGAAGGCTTTAACTGTACAGATCATTAAGAGCAGATTATTTTACCAACAGTCTTAAAAATTGCAGGATAACTTCGGGTGACAATCTCCTTTGACTCTGGTACTCTTTGCTTGTCTGTTTCAAAATTAGCCCACTTTTTATATTGCTTCCCTGGTCTGTTCTCTCACTTGCATGGCAGACCTGACATCTTTGTAAATACCCTCCAGAATCTTTCAGCAGCACTTTCATGTGCTTAAGTTTGAAACTCATATAAAGGGTTTCCTCCCCCTTTTCCAAAAAAGCCCTATTCATGTATTTAATTCTCTTAGTCACCCAAATACAGCTAACACCACAAAACAGGAATAATGGATTATTAGTGACTTCTAGCTATGAGAAATCAGAGCTGCAAGATTATGGTGGTGTAAATCTCTGAGAATTAAGCCGTCCCGCTGTGTTGACATTCAGAAGCACTTCGGAAACAAGATGATCTCTTTGCTTTATTCCCCAGCATGGGGGAAAGGAGAGGATAAAGTTTATTTTGTACCATCTTTTCATCAAGTGCTTTGAAGTGCATTGTTTGTGGAGTGAGGAGTATTGTACCATCCTATCTCTGTAGTGTAAGTGATGGTCAAGTCTCTTTGCAGTGAACCAGTTCAGAAATGGCAGTACTTACAGGTCCATTCTCCTAGATCTATTGTCTTACGCATCTCTGTTGTCTTCTAACTTTCTGAAGGCCCAAGTCCTCTGACAGCTGCTGTTTAATTTTTTTTTTCCGTATTAATGGTTTACTTTCTCTTTACTTCTTAAAAATGTCTGCTCTCCCACCAAACCATGACACTGGAGGGGTTCAGTTTAATCCTCACAGCATTGAAACTTTGATGAACCTTGTAATGTAATGGTAAACATCAGAAAACTTCTCTGTTCCTGTACCTGTGAAGAACCATTTATGTCATTAGGAAACAATTCTTTCTGGCTCCTTGGAAGAGCTTTGTCTACTAAGAACCAAGAATAACTTTCTCCATAGTGGGAAGGGACAAAATTTCTAGACTTAAAAGGTGCCAAGACAGTGGAGCATGAAATTACAGGTAGGAGTTACCCTACTTTAGGTATCTACAGATGCTTATGTCTCATCTGGTCACCCTGGGTTTCCATAGTGCTCAAGAGGAGGAATAGATATTTTGGGAAGGCATGATCTCATGAGATGCTCATTCTCTTCTATCTCTCCTCTCCTGACTGATGTTCTTCCTCTTCTTGTCCTCTTTCTGAAATGCTTGGCTTACTTTCCCTGTGTCTGGATCAAGAAGATTTCAGAGTAAATCCTGAAAGTCCATTCAAATAGTCTCAAGCACATTTCATATAGACAATGACTTCCACACAAAATTCAAACACATAGGGTTGAAAGGGGTCTCCTCAGTTAGAGTCTAGTCTTCTGCTGGCAAGGGCAGCCACATTGTGTAAAACTTGGTATGAATTTACCAAGCTCTATGGATAAATAACTGAGGAATCTTCTCCTTAATACTCCCAGAGGGAGACTGCTCCAGAACTTCATTCCTTTGATCCTGGCAATTGATTTTTTTCCTTTCTAATTTCCAGCCAGAATTTATTCATACTTGGTTTATGTCCATTTGTTCTTGTGCCGGCATTATTCTCTTTACCTTAAATAGCTTTTAAGAAGTTTTCCTTTCTCAATGTTTATCTGTTCCATGAACTTGTGGAAAAAATCATAGTCTTTCAGCCACTATTGTGCTAGGAGAGACAAATCAAGCTCTTCTCATTTCCTCAGATGCCGAAGGTGCCTCATCCAAACTATATCATCTGTTTCCTGCCGCTCCAAATTCCCTTTTTCCTAAGCCTTGGAGAGTAGAGCGCATGCAGTTCTGTATGAGATCCTCATTTTTATAGCTACATTAGTTTTCCCTTACACTTCCTGGACACTTCTCACATGAGACAAGATCATGGTGTCTTCAGCTTCTCTTCATTCAAGTCTTTCTGGTTCTCACTTCACTCCTGTCCAGGTCAACACTACAGCACCTTTGTTCTGCCGAGTCTCTGCAAGTGTAGGATAGAAGAGAACTTTTCAACAAGGGTTTTAAAAGTGTCCAGGGAGTAAAAACAAGAGGTGTCCTCAGTGGTGGTGCACCAGCCAAGCTCTAAGAGAGCCATACAGTATACACATAAAGCAAGATTTCTTCAGAGGTTTTTCATCTAGACAAATTAAAGCACCCACAGAGAAGCTGTGTATGTCCCATCCCTTGAAGTGTTCAAGGCCAGTTTGGATGGGGCTCTGAGCAACCTGGTTTAGTGGAAGGTGTCCCTGCCTATGGCAGGGAGATTGGAGCTGGATGACCATTAAGGTCCATTCCAGTGGAAACCATTCTATGATTCTATGATCCTATGATTTATGGAGAGGGGGGAAAAAGTCCTATCTCTACTGTCAGGATGGTCCCATCCAAACTGGATTTATGTACTCCAAAATGGGATTACCTACCTAGCTAAGTAATTTTAGGAGGTTATTTAATACACTTCTTCCTCTTTCATTCTCAAAATAGCTGAATGTTTTCAGCTTGTACTGAAAGTAAGTAAAAGGAACAAACATATAAATTAGCTGTAGAATGGAAAAAATCAGATTAAATGGTTAAAAGTTTGGCACTGTTGTAAGTAACTGAAGGCAGGATATTAAAATGGAGAATTTCAAGTAGCCTTGCCTATAAATAACTCTTCTGTAGTACATAAATACTAATATAGTGTATAAATACCAAAATACACAACAGCATGCTCACACATACACACACATTTTTTGCCCCATCCCAGAATGCGCATTTTAAAAGACTGAAATGCAACAACTATGTTTGTAAATGAAAAATATATTTAAGATCCTTTTAAAGGACTTTTCCTTACCACCTTTGTTCCTTTTTCCATTTGGTCCCTGTAAATCAGTCACTTGTTAAAAAACCAATCCTAGAAAATATTTGGTTTTTTCTGTTCACTGGGAAAGGTTCTATGAACTTAAAAATCTCCCTGTGAAACAATTTTTTGTTTTAAAGGCATTTCTAAGCCCCATTTCCCCAGTGCAGGACACACTATTACATGGGTTGCTCTAGATGGGGTCCCACCTCTGCCTTGGGGAGACACTCACATCGTAAGGTCAAACAGGTGTCAAGACAACACACACCTCTTCACTGTCCTTTAGGACAGGCTAGGTCTGTGTCATTCACATGGGTTCACAAACCTGTCTTGCAAAGCTGAGAGCCTGAAAAAACTCAAACTATGTGGCAGGATTGCACAATACACACAGAGAAAGCATTAAAGCAAGGCTCAGGAAGACTGAATTGTGTCCCTGGTGTAATCAGTCCTGCTGAGTGACCTTCACAGTCACTTCAGTCTCTTGTACTTCAGTTTCCTAAGCTGTTAAGTGTCTCTTATATTTCTCACAGTTTAGTGGTAAAGATTTTTGAGCTCTGGAGGTAAAAAGCCCCCAGAAGGGTATAAACTAAGCAGCCTCCCTCACACCACGCCTTACTGTGGAAATTACTCTATTTTCTTGAAGGAGTGGGATGAGGGGGAAGTACAAAAATCTCAGCAGCAGGTCATCAAATGAGAAAATCAAACCCTAGTGAGCAGACTGGGAGGTTGGTGTTCATCCTCCCTAACTAATTTTTATCACCTATAAAATGCCTGCTTCTGTGCTGGGCTCTCTCTAGTCACTGGGGAGAAATGGGTGTTTCCAGAGCATGCTTCAGCTCATCACCATGAGCATCAAGCCTACATGAGGAGACTTCTGCCCTGGGACAGTCTGTCTCTCTGCTTAGTACAGAGAGTTGAAGGTATCTGAGTTATAGATTAATTTGAACTCGATGAGATTAATCCCTCCCAAAATTACTACAGTAAAGGAACTGTATGTCTTCTAAATATTTTCTGCTTTTCCCTTTCCAGCTGGTTTTTTACCAGTCTGAGATGTCACTATTACTGAAAGCCAGCTGCTTTATCCTGCTGGGTGCTGGGAACTTGAGCCCCAAATGCAATTTAGGTAACCCCAAGTACTGGTCTTATATGGCAAATGTTTTGATAGGCTCAGAGGGCAATATGCTGCCTTGCTTTTACAATCAATGAAGCAGGAATATCTCAGTGTCCCCCTGAAACTCACCATTTCCTCAGTGCAGTGAGTGAGGTTGCGCTGTGAGGACCTCCTGGGAGAGCCAGAAGCAGCTGCCCATTGAGTGGTCACCACCATCCTGACACCAAAGCAGGTTCATTCCAGGTGGGAAGGCACCAAGTGGGAGTGGAGAAATAGAAGGCAAAGGGGAAAAAGGAGTTTAATGAGGCCCTTTCCAGGCTGTGTTGCTTTGTGTTTCGAGTGTGTTTGAACGTGTGGCTGTTTGCCTTGCAGAGGGATGCCCTGGCTTGTGCAACGGCAATGGCAGATGCACTCTGGACATGAACGGCTGGCACTGTGTCTGCCAGCTGGGCTGGAGAGGAGCAGGCTGTGACACTTCCATGGAGACGGCATGTGGCGATGGGAAAGACAACGATGGAGGTAGGACATGAGCACGTGTGATATGTCAGGCTTCACAGAGCCTATAAACCTCTCACAGTGAACAGTCATCTGGGCTTGATTCTGCAGGGCAGATTGTTTTTTGACAGCTGGTAGAGAACAGACAGCGAAATCTGCCAGGCTGACTCAGCCAGAGTGGATTGGAATTCAAATTAAATGAGTTTGGATCTGGGGTGCCAGGGCTGAAGAGGGACATTTGTTTATCTTCAAATCAAGTCCATATAGCAGAGAGCAGGCAGAGGCTGTGCACCTGTCCAATCCCTCCACCCCAGCCGAGTGGCTCAGCAGTGACACGATGGGACCACCTCAGACCGTGAACATCCCTGACTCTTCAGACTTTGCCCTCACTGCCTGGGGCTTTCATCTAGACTCTTCAGTCGGTCACTTGGAATGGATATTCTGCAGAAACTTAGAGGCTTGGGTGACTGATCCCCATGCCCACAAGCCATCCAATCCCTCTCGAACCATGTTTTATTGATTACTGTTCCGTATATAATGATGTCAGGCATGTGAATAATAGCTCTGTGTAATGCAAGCTTAATATTCAGAGTTATCTCATTACAAAGGAAACTGTGGTGCAGTGTGAAGGTTTGAATTAGAGAGCAGGAGATGAGATATTAAATTTAAGGCATAAGGGAGACTGCATAATTTGTTTTGTTGTCACTCAGCAAAAGGCTTTGTAAACCACAAGTCTGGGCCAGGACCCAGACTGTGAAGTAGAGACTGCATTTTGCAAGCCTCTGTTTTAGCACATTCACAAGAACAGTACAGTTAAAAAAAAATTATAGCCAAGCCAAGACTGTGATTATCTGCTCCACAGCAACTAGGATTCTGATTGAATATTTAAAATACTTCTGCACATCTGGCATCGCAAATGGACCAAATTATCCCTTTAGAAAAGATGGAAAAATTGGACAACCATACAAAGAGTACACACTATGAAACAAAGATGGCTTTTTGCCTCATATGGAACTGAATATCACTGTACTTAGCTTTCCTATTTGCAGCTGACACAGGGCAGCAATGAAGTTCATCACATCAGATGTGTAAAAATACAATAAATAGACACAAGGATAGTCCCAGTTTCCATGGAAGAAAATAACCAGCAAAAACCCTGTGAAGTTTTTAGAAAGAGGGAAAGAGTAATCCAGCATAATATACAATGTATATCACAACACTATGATATCACAAAGAGCATGACCAGACTCTGAGCATCTCTTCATATCTTCTGGTTCAAGGGTTAACCTTGTTACCTGGGTTACCCTCACCTTGAAACGAGCTGCCTTGCAAGCCTGCAGGACAGCAGATGGAGATGGGAGACACAAAAGGCATTGACAGGTTTACAAGTTAGTGCACATCAACTGCTAGCTTGCATTTGGTGAACTTGTGTGGAGCAGTGATGTGCACAGCAAGAACAGAGCAACTGATAGATTGTAACTTATTGCCTAGTGACAGCTTATTCATGTGTCAGGGCCCACAAATGAGTGTTGACTTTACTCTTGGTACACTCAAAAAAAAATGCATGTACGTGGTGTGCATTACAGATTACAGATAATCTGTCATACACTATGCCTTTGATTTGGCTGTGTTCTCTCTGCTAAGGGCTCTCCTCAGCTGGGAAGTGAAATAGTGGAATGCATTTACTTTATTAACTTTCTTTTTATATGTTTTAATGGATCATTTGTATTTGTGAGCTCAAGTCTAAAATTTCAACCCTTGAGATGTAGGAGCTTCAGCAGTGGTGAGGCACTCCTGCTTTGAAGCCTTAGTCCTTTTTTTGGCACAAGGATTCAAATATAGGTACAAGGACTCATGAAGAAAGGCTGATGCTCTGCCTGTTTGCTAGATGTTATGCTGATTTCTACAGCAAGTGAAGGTGTTTGTAGAATATCATAGCATAATTCAGGTTGGAAGGGACCTCCAGCAGTTTTAAGTTCAACCCCCTACTCAAGGCAATACTGATTACATCAGGTTGCTCAAGGCTGTGTCCAGTCAGCTCTTGAACACCTCCAAGGATGGAGATTTCACCTCTGGACAGCCTGCTCCAGTACATGACCATCCATATAGTAAATGTTTTTCTCCTTGTATCTAAAATTTTCCATGCGCCAGCTTAATGTCTGTTCCCTTTTGTCCAGCGCCATCTGAGACATCCGAGAGTACCCCAGCCGACTTCTGGCTTCCCCTTCACAGTAACTTGTGTGTCTGGTAGAGCATATATATATATTTCATGTGTGACAGTTCCCTTTGGATTTCTCAGATATCCAACGGCTGCTCAGATCACACTGGGCATCTGTGTTCCACAGAACTGAGCCCATTCACCACAAACATTATACCTTGAGAAGCTGCTGTGCTTTGAAGAGCACTGAAGAAATGCATGCCTGAGGCCTCTCCAAAAAACATATAGTGTGTGGATGGGCATTGTGGTTTCTCCCTCTTTTGGGATTCTGTCACATACACTGGAGTGGTGTATGCTCAGGGCTGGAGAAAGGTGGTTTATTTTGGTTCTCTGGGAAGGATCGAAGTGTGGAATTTGCACATGAATGTTGGCAATGGAGGTAGAAGTCCTTTCATGAAGCTTTAGAAGTCAAACAACTGACCTGGTCAAAATGGGTACCATGAGTGGTGAGAAAGAGGTTAGTGGGGCTGTTCACAGTACGGGGGGTGAGGGGGGGGGGATGTTCCCTCTGCCTGAGCTCACTGGAGACCTGGTTCCTGCACTGTGGTGTCAAGTGACTGCTAATCAAAATCTCTGCAGCCGGAAATTCCTCAGGATAATGGGAGCTGTAGTCAGAAACTTTTTCATCAGCTCCCAGCCTAATCATACCCTGAGGGAGACGGGTGCTAAATTACAGGGTGTGTTCACCTCTTAAATCTGGAGGCTGTTCAGATAAACAATAACAAGCTGAGCAGGAGTCACTCAGAGAGAGACCTGGTGAAATGTAATCTTTGTTCAGGCTAGTAAAAAGTTGTCTTTGAGTGCAGTCTCTCCACACAAAAGTATCATTTGTCAAAGCTATCACTTAGGTTTCACACCCAGGTCCACTTTGTTTACACTTTTAAACACCAAGCCCATCAACTTGAAAGAAGCTGTAGTGAGTAAGGGAGAGCTGGTGATCATCCAGTATCAGTTAAGGAAAAACAGTGCAATCACAGAGCTGTAACAGTCTGGGTAAAAGGCCAAGATTTTGTACATTTGACCTAAGAGGCCACCTGTATTACAACAAACAGGAAGTCTTTCTTTAAAACAAGATGAGAAAAGTGGTTATTGCCTCAGTTCAGCAGAAAATAACCACTCTAATTCATGGCTGCAAAACAGTCACTACTTGAGAGTAGGTGTGACAGGTAGTACCTTCATGTCTCACCCCACACTGAGTGCTCTGTCATGTACTTGAAGAATAAGAAGTTTGAAAGTTAAAAAATCAAGGAAATTATCTTCTGTGACAAGTCCTAAATGTGGAGTTAATGGCATTTGACAGTATCTTGAGAAGAGTCTGGTACTCCATAGGCTAAATATGGGCTCTGTTGCATTGGTAGACTCCTGTGTTAGGAACAGAGCGTACAGGAAAAGTTGAGGGGAAGAGAGAATATTCTTAACTTAATCTCATGAATATGCTACTGAACAGCAAAGCTATGTTACCCATCCTTGTTCTGGAGAAATTATCTAACTGTTGAGAGCCAGAGTTGTCCACTTCTCCATTTCAATGTCTTCACATGAAGTCAAGATCAGACTGAGATGAAATCATGAGAGGACTGCAGATGTTAAATTAAATTGCTCATTTGGTCTAAAAGTTCAACAGAGTAACTTCACTTGAGGGCCTTTCTTATTGTTTGGGGCTTTTCCAGAGTAGCCAGGTCTTCCAGGTGGGGTAAAGCTTGCTGGTTCTCCAGCAATTGGAACCGACCCATCCTTCATTTCCTGCTTTGAACAATTCCAGCTCCTGAACAGATGCTGAACTCTGTCAAACGTGAATGTACTTTACTTGTGAAAGGCAAGAGTCTTTCTCATATGAAAAATACATCTGAAATGACAATGTTCACAATATTATCTAAACCTTCATATTAATTAGAGGTTTCTGTTCAGTTGTCTGCTGTTCTCTACTGCCTCTTCCCAATTTAAACACTTCCAAAGGCTTGTGTTAGTGATTATTGTAGGATAACTTATAGATAGATAGATAGAGAGATAGAGAGATAGAGAGATAGATAGATAGATAGATAGATGGATGGATAGCCTTCCCAGTCAAATAAGGCTGGCCTCTTGTAACATATATTGCACACCATTACATAAAAGTATAGAAACTTCATTTTTCTTAGCTGTCATCTGGTCAACGATCTTCCTTTGGGACTGAGGAAAATCCTGTTTTCTTTTTCTGCAAGGATTGTGTTAGCGAAGCTACTGCCCCTCAGTTTGTGTCTCATTTAGCCTAGGACAAACAGAGAGTTTCAATATACCCATGGCCCCATTTTGACTTTGCAAGTTCAGTCTGTGCTCCACCAGATGCTTCCCAAAGGCTAGCAGGTGGAGCAGTTTGTATGGTTTCCTTCCCTTTATCCTCCTGGACAAGAACAACTAAAGGTTGCCTTAGTGTCCCAGCCCTGGAGCAGTGAGCAGGTCAGAGCCACCAAGCCCCCGCACACAGGATTTTTGCCTTTTCTTGCAGCCCTTATTTCTGCCACAAGAAACCAACTCTCACTTCAGGGAAGTGTAATTCAGGAATGGCTTCTCTGAGGCAAATCAGTGCTATTTGTTTAACTGTACCATAGCCCATTGGCAACTCTACAGTGTCTTGCCCCACTCAAGGATCAGGTTGTGCTTGTAGTAAGGTGGAGACTTACATAGTGCTTTGGAACAGCAGCATTTCAAATCTCTGGCAAAAGAAATTTTGGCACGGCACACTGGCCTTCTCAACACCCTTGTGTTCACTGTCTGTCCACCACATGCCAGAGTGTTAAGAGAGCTGGCAGGAGTCTGCACTGATCTTTGCAGTGCATAGGGTTACACCTGAGGGTAGTCTCAGGGTTGTAAAGGGAATGGCAAAGAATCCAGGAGAACCCCAGAATGCAAACCTTTTTCTTTGCAAATGCTTGAACTGCAGACAAGGTGGTGGGGTGCTTTCTGATACTGTCTTTTTTCTTTTTGCCCTCATGCCACAAGGCTTTAATAGCATGAGAAGATTGTCTCCTGGGCATGGTGTGTGAGCTGTCTGCTTCCTCAAAACCATAAAAAGTTATGCAATAATATGCTGGCTACATTTGTGGAGAGAAGTATTGAAATCTGAATGCACCTGGGAAAACAGCCATCATAAATTAGCATTTACCATCACAGATAGATCCAGTCAAACAGGGTCATCTTGGAGGAACCACAAAGCACTGCTAAAAGGATGAGAAAGTCTGCTGTACCTGAAAGATTGGGTAACTGGCATAATTTGTTAGAAATCACCCAGCTTCTCCTCCTCTGTTTCACAGTGGCTGTTAATTGACTTCTCCTCATGTAAAATGACCAGTTCACATTGTCAGGTTTCAGCTCTTTGCTGATTTTCTGTTGGATGGTAACACATGGGTGTCACCTGCTGCTGGCTATTGGCAGCAGGGCTAGCAGTAAGGCAGTGTGAATCCAGGTATTCCAGCATCGAGGAGCAGGTGTTGATTGTGCTGTTGGAGAGGATGATGTGTTGTGAACTGGGGATCTTGCAGTTCCTTGTCTTGACACCTTGGGAGAGCTCCTGGTACTTTCCAGTAGTCCTTAATGAAACGCCTTTGATTAGTAGATTCAGAAAGAAACTGTGAAGTTCTCTCTGTGTTGAAGAAAACCTACCACTGTCTGCTGAAATGAGGGAGCTAACTTATGGGAATGAGGCACTGCTGGTGCATAAGATGTAACAGAAGGTGACATGAACCAGCTTCAGAAAAAACAATTGGACACATTTCACAAAGCATTTCTGCGCCTTAAAAGGTGCTTAAACAGAGTTAGAGCAACAATGTTTAAAGCAGAAATTCAGGAAAGCTCTACCAGACCTGCTTTAGCATCTGAGGCAAACTGTTGCAACCTCTGTGGAGCAGAAAGTCCCCTTAAAATAATAAGTTTTGCACTGACTGTGCTCAAAAGGCATGGAGTGCATGGCCACTTTCTTCTTGACCAGGATTTGAGAAACGCGCCAATATCTGAGTTATCTGAGACCACTTTCCAGGCAATCTCAGATGATTGCTCAAATTGGCTTGGATTCAGTCAGAATATGTTAGGGTGAACTTTTCAGCAGTAGCTTAACACTTGCAGCACTTGCCAGGAAAGTGAGAGACCTTGGTGACAAGGATCTCTCAGCTGCTGAGGGTGTGAAACCACTGTTCCCACAAAAAACTGCTAAGCTCTGAGTCCTTCTTGCTCAGAGGAATCACTTTTGAGAGGTGCTTTGGCTCTTGAAAGAGGCAGTTCAGGTACACTATTGCATGACGATCGATCAGGTTAAGCAGCTTGTACTTACTGCCCTGTCCAAATGCTGGTCACAGAGTCATAGAATGCCCTGAGTTGGAGAGGGCTCACAAGGATCATCGAGTCCCAACTCCTGGCCCTGCACTGGGCAGCCCCAACTCTGTCAGGCTTGGTGCTGTGACCACTTCCCTGGGGAGCCTGTTCCAGTGCCCAACCATCCTCTGGGTGGAGAACCTTTTTCTAGTATCCAACCTAAAGCTCCCCCAACCCAGCTTCATGCCCTTTCCTCAAGTCCTGTCACTGATCACCACAGAGCAGAGATCAGTGCCTGCTCCTCCTCTTCCCTTTCAGAGGAAGCTTCAGAATATAATGAGGTCTCACATCAGTCTCCTCCTGGCTGAACAAGCCAAGTGACCTCAGCCACATCTCATATGGCTTCCAATCCAGAGCCTTCACATTCCTCACAGCCCTCCTTTGGACACTGTCTAATGGCTTAATATCTTTCTTATCTTGTGGTGCCCAAAATTTCACACAGCCCTCGAGATGAGGCCGCCCCAGGGCAGAGCAGAGCAGAGCAGAGCAGGACAATCCCCTCCCTAGCCCAGCTGGCAGTGCTGTGCCTGATGCACCCTAGGACACTGTTAGTCTCTCCTAAGCTAGGAAAGGCCCTCATTTGCCTTGCTCAGCTTCATGATATTCCCCCAAATCCTAGGTTGCCTGGTTTCTGTGCTGCTTTGCTGGCTGTTAAAAATCTGCCTGGAGAAAGGAAGAAGCCCATGAAGCCAGCTGCATCAACTGTATTCTCCAGAGCAATGATGAGCTGGAGGATGCTGAGAACTTGTAGATTCTAAGCACATTATTATAGCTCTGGTTTATGCCAGATAGTGGTGATTATCATGTGTTTTCTGTCATTTCCTCCTTCCACTTCCCTTCTTTTTCTATTCAGATGGGGTTTTTTTAACAATAATGTAGCTCTGGATTAGGAGGAATATTTTGCAGAGTATTTCTGTAGTGACTAGCCCTGCAGAGGCTCTGCACAAGAGTCCAAGGAGTTTTGTAATTCAAATACGTGACTGCTATTACATATGACTGTTTTCAAACTGGCAAACAAGTGCTGAACACTTAGAGAAAGATGTGAGGGCAATTCCTTTCCCAGGCAGCCAGCCATCTAATTTAGACAGGATACAACCAGTGAGAAGCTTATTCAGGTGAAATCAAAACAGAGCAGGTGAGATAGAAGGAGCAAAGAGAATATCAATATCTAGCATGGTCACAGGGGGCTTACAGTCACATTGCCATTGTTCCTTACAGTTGTGGTTTGTTTCCCTTTGACTCCGTACAGGGAAGCCAAAAGCTACAACTCTTGATGAATAAGTAAAATTTCTCTCTGCAAAGTACTGGAGTAAAACCCATTTATTCCCCAATTGAAGTAAATTGAGTGTTGGTCCTCAACTCAGGCCAGAACATCATTATTCCCCAGTAAACATTTATCAGCACAAACGTTCACGTGAACAATAACTTTTTTTGTGCAAAAGTACTGAGCCATTCCTTTAGAGCCTTCCTCTAAACCAGAGTTTAGACTAGAACTGAGAGGGTAAAACCTGATTTGCTCAAGGGCAAGACTAAGACTTTGTTATCTTTACCTTTGAGCATTTGCATTTAAATCCTTTCCCATCTGAACTCTCCCAGTAATTCATCCAAAAGCATCACAGGACAAGACAGTGTCCCCACAAAAAGTGATAATGTTGCCTGATGAATGGCACAGAAAGAGAACTGAAAGATAAGAACTGGATGAGGTGAGGGAAACAGTTATTTGTATAATCAGTGCATTTTATTCTTTTGTTGCCAGTGGAAGTACTCCCATGGGAGACAATGGGGCTTTATTATTTTTACCTCCTAGTTTTGCTTTGCCTAGTACAGTTTCTCACAGAGGCTCATCCCACTGCAGTGAGTGACAAAAAGCATCATGGTCTTTAGCAGGAGCAATCCCAGAGTTTGTCATGTATGCTCTCCCAGATTCACCCTAATCAGGCTCCTTAAGCTCACCTCCCTCTGCCTGCCTGTCTGGCTGGGGCTCCCAGTGTGCATCACGGTTCACAGAAAGCTCTCTGTGTACAAACAGGTCCATCCCTACCCATGGCCTGCCTGTTCCAGCCTGACACTTGACACGCAGCACCTGTCAGAGTCTGCTTAAACACATAATAACACCTCTGGCTGCAGGTTATTTGCATTCTGTTGGTGATGTTAGCATGACGGATTTTTGTTGCAGCATCCATAACTCTGTAGAAATACTCAATTATTCAGTCTCAACGAGCTAAGACACTGCCCATTAAATCAGCCAACACAATTGTAGGGCTATGAAAAGTCACAGCTAATTTGAAATTTTATTAGCTGTCAGCCGATCTTGTTCGCTGCTGAAACAGTGTCTCAAAATCAGCCCTTTGCGTCTGTACAAAGCTCTAATCCTTGACACCTTCTTGGTGCTGTGTGGCAGCGAGTGAGGAACCTGATTGCAAAGGAGGAATCAGACTGCTGTGGGATTTGTGAGCTCTTTGCAGCCATCAAGTGCAGCAATAGCTCAAGGAATGCCAGGACAGTAGGTAGCCCCATTGCTGCTGAAGAGTATTTTGCAGGAGTTTCAAAATTTCTCGTTGGTTTGGGTGGATGTATTTTTTTGCATGCATCACATGGACAAATATCATAAAGGACATGATTTTCAGAAAGTGGTGGGTCACAAGCAGTGTTTGAAAGCCAAGTAATTTTAGCTCCTCTTAAATTTGGCATCCAGGTGACTATTTGTGGAAGGCAGTTATGATACGGAGTATCTCGTGAAATTCCTGAGTGAGGTCAGCATCTCCATCTGTTGTCATTATCTAATGTAGCTGTCTGGGTAGTCATAGTGAGTGTTTAAAGTCAGTCAGTATCAGGTGCTTTCCAACTGGTATTATGCAAATATTATACTTGTTAGGCCAAGGTCCTGCTCCAAGAAGACACAGATACCTTTGGAATTCAGCCCCTTCCATGAAACAGTGCTCCCATGGAGAAAAAGCTGAACATCCATTGCAGATGCAAAACTTTAATGAGAATTGTGGTTATTTCATTGGGTTGTGCTGACACTTCAGAGCCCTTTGGGACTGGAACAGATGTTTTGTGAACAGAAAATAAAAAGACAGTCTCTACTCCCAGGGAGTTTGCAGTCTAAAGCAGTATTTTGAAGAGCTCACTAATGGGATTGGTGGATTTGCAATCTTTAAGGGAGTCAGAGCATCATTCTAAAAAAAAAAAATTGCAACTTCACCCACAAAATACAAGCTAGATGAGCCATCCCAAAGTGAAACTCACTCTCTAGTGATATACAGAGCACAGATTATCTGATAAAAATGGTCTTGGTCCCCTAAAATATATTGTTGGCTGAATAAATTGGAGCTGCTTTATCCTCTGGCAGAAAAGGAAGGGTTTCTGCTGAGCCTAGTTCATTCTCCTTCATGTCCCTCTCTGAAGGGAGTGAGACAGGGCTCACAACATGACCTGTAGAGGTGCCATCCAGTCTGATTCATTCTATGATTACATGAGTCTTAGTGAAAGATGCAAACCATTGAACACATTATTTACCAGATGTGACAGTGTCTTTCCAGTGGCTCCCTTTTCACAACAACAGTGGTTTGATTCACCCCATGGTAATGCTAAGATCAAAGAAGGTATTTATTGCATGGCTTCATGCAAAGGAAGTGGGACAAGAGTTTGGGTTTGGTTTTAGCAGGACTGCCAAAAGGACACACACATGTATATAGGATGCATAAAAGGTCTCAAAGATGTAAAAATTCCTATTGCATGGAAATAAGAAGGAACACAAGAGGTGTCTTAAAATCTGGCTTAGTAACACATCTCTGAATTAATTTGTTAATTGGAAGGCATCCATGATTGAAGCTGTTTCTCCAGGGATCCCTTAGAACTGATTGTTGTATCCAACCCTACTCAGCATTTTCATAATTGTCTTAGAATGTAGTTTTACGTCTCTCTTGGTAAAATTTTCAGGTCACCTAAAGCTCAGTGTGGTGGTAAATAATGTATCCAGATCATTTTGACACAGAGTGATCTGACTCGCATCACTGCAAGGTCATAATCAAACAAAATGTATCTTAATGCAGCAAAATGCAAAATAGCCCTGGGAACAAAGAAAGGATGTTATACTGGAGGGTTAAGAGATTCTTGAGAAGCAATGACTCCGAACAGGATTTTGAGGTCACTGGAGGTAATTGTCTCAACATGAGTTCTCAGTGCAAGGGTCTTGCACCTTCACCTCTGTGAACCTTTGAAGTATAGAAGCCCAGCAGCTCAGATGTGGTCTCTTTTCTGCACCCAAAACTGCTGACACAGTGCTGTGTCCAGTGTTGGTGTCCACACATAACAGATGTGAAATTACTGGAAAGAGATCAAAGAATATCATACACCAAAAAAAAGTCCAGTGGATGGGAAATAAACCTTACAATGAGAAGTTGGATCTTCCTCAGCTGTTCAGAAAAAAGATTCGGAATGAATTGTTGCTCTGTGTGAAGGTACTTGCACATGGAAAAGGCATCAGAGCATGCAGGGCAGAAGGAACTATTAGTAACTTTTTGGACAAAGGCCAAACAAGACCCAGTCATGGGATACTGGAGTTAGACAAATCCAACCTTGAAATAAGATGCAGGTCCCTAGCAGTAATTAAGCATTTCAGAAGCTTACTGGAGGAAGTGGTTGACTTACTATAATCAGCTCTCTTTGATATACGAGATATTTTTCTAAAATACAGGCTTTAATCCAGTTCTGGGTGGGAAAAAAACAGCCTATGGGTATAAGAGGTCAGACAAGCTGATCACAGTAGCCTTAAAACATATGAATTGCAGTAATCCCCCTATGCAAGACTTTAAACATTTCACAGAGATAATTCAGCAACACATGTGTTCTCTGCTCTGGAATGCCATGGTCCTATTACAGTTATATGAAAGCAAGGGAGCTGTCACTTTTTAAAACCAAGAGCTGTATGAAGGTGTCCATAACTAAGAATTTACTGTGCAGCCTACCTGTGCTCTGGAAGCTACTGGAATTAGGAATTAGGAATCCACATGGGTCTCTGTGGCTTTGCTGCTGCAAAACTTGGGGTGGGGAGGGCGCTGATCCCATGTTCACCTCCCTCTGTTACCTATCTCTGGAAAATTCGCAGTGATTTCTAACAAAAATTCACCTTTATGCTTTATGAATTTCAAAGGTGCTCTGTATTACAACTTCATATTGTTCTGTGAGATCGTATCTTGCCGTATTTTCCTTTGCTGATGGTGCTGGCTTCCCACATTTGTTTTTGTTGAATTGGACAGGTAAAGCCAGAGTTCTGTTTTGCTCTGATTTTATTTTTGATTAATCCATGCAGCTCCCTGCACACCTTGCTCTTCATGGGTCAGGAGCTTCTTGCAAATGTCACTTTATCCTCACTCTTCTGACAGATCCAGTGAGAGATGTCTGGGTATGAGAAGTCATAGCTGTGTACAATGTCATTGTATCTCCTGAGAATTCACTGGAGGGCACCACTTGGATGACTTTTGGACCATTCAATTAAAAAAACCCAAGAAAACAGTATTCACATGGAGATATCACTACTTATGACCTGGTTTATAGCTTAACTCTTGATGTTCTACATGACTCAGACAAAAATAGCCATTACATTTCCTAAGCTAAAGAAATGCTTTGTCCTGAAAGTGTTCTTGGTATTAGAGGAAGTTGAGTAGCTAAATGCCATTTCAGCCCTTGAGTGCCTTGATGAATTTAGGACATCAGTGACAAGCCTTTCTGGTGTAGTTGTCCTCAATTTATTCCATAAAGGTCCAAAACAAATTAGCTGAAAGGCTTATCTGCAGATGAGTCCTCATCATTCTCACCTGTTCAAAACATTGTCCTCTGCATCTATTCTTCAAACATTTATCTACAGTTTCATGCAAAGACAGCATTTTCTTTCTGTCTTGCAGCTTCAGGCACCAAAACACATTTCTGATTACTAGAAAAAAGACAGGTTAATGAAGAGGTATGGTACAGCTGGTTTGCCATCCTTTCAGCCAAGTGTCTGTAGCCTTAGAAAACATTATTAATCTGTGGGAGAAAAAGACAACATTTTATCTTGCTTGAAACTGTAGTCAATATAGTAACAAGTCTGGTTTGTTGTTTCTTTTTCTTTTTTTTTTTTTTTAGTAGGTAGCTGAGGCTAGGCCTATTACATCTAAACAGGTCTGTATTCTGGGAATGGTCTCTCAAACTCCATCTGAGATTTGACTTTCCAGAATCCTACTGATCTAATGTTTTTTTAATGGGCAAAGAAACTCTAATTTGTTCTTTTTCATTACCACTAGTCATCAAGAGAAAAGGCCAGTGGGTGGGTTTAGTGTCCGAGATGAACATTTTTGTGGCAATTTTGCAAGGAGTTATAAAGGTGTAGGAATATTGGGATGGTAAGGGTAACACATGGGATTTTCCAAAGCACTTTTTCTGGCCTAATGGTGCTCCCATTATCATTAATGGCAAGTGCAGAGCACTTGTGGAAATGACCCAGTGTGTGTATGTGTGTGTGTGTGTACATGTGCATGTACATGGAGCAGATACTCACTGTCTTTGACCTACTTGGACACAGGAAGCTCTGGGAACCCTGACCAGGCTTGCTGTTCAGCTTTCTGCCTCTGAATAACCACATGAAATGATGTTGTCAGTGCTGTTTTAAACACTAAAATATTCCAACATTGGAACAGGTGTAACAGAATCCAAGTCCATGATGTGTGAGCCATCTTAGGTACCAGAACAATAAAAGATAAGATTCCACCCTATTGATATTGCAGTAAATACAAAGTAATGCCAATAACATTAGTGAAAGGACTTCTAATTCATACTGGTAAAACTGGGACAAAACTGAAGCTCACAAGCAGTAATAATGACAAACTGTTTTAATTTACTGTTTCTTTGAGATAAAAAATCCATTATTCTGAAATCTAAAGATTTTATCCCACTCCAGAAGGTAACTACCTCTCAGGACAGCATTGCTCTCCAGGCACGTTTGTTTCTTGCCTCTGTGCTGGAGTCTTTAGTAGGATGCTTGCTGTAAAGGTGGTTTCTCTGATATATGGAGCTCCTAGCAACTACACAGAGTCCAACCACTCATTTCACATAGCTCTGTGAACAGCCATCACATGGTAGTAATTTTCATTCACTGTCAAACTGTCTTGCTTGAACTGATGAGTTGGAAGTGAAGGGCTCCATATCCCATTACCCCAGAACAAAAACATCCAGTTCCCTTATCTGATTTAAAGATCTGTCTTTACTACATGCTAACAACTTTTATTGCTAAATGTGATGCTTCATCAAACCCCTTTTGAGCTTTTTTTTGTATTTCCTTTCCTGTCACTGCTTTTTACTGTGCTGTTTGCAATGAGCAGTGGCATCTCAAAATGAATGGGAAGAAGTTGCTATAGCGGTGGGAGGGGAAGTGGCACTGTCTGTGCATTTGATGGCTTGACAGATATGCAAACCCTCATTTTACTGGGGTATGCTCAGCAAGCCTTTTCCTGTGTGTCCACTGCTATTATTGTTGTTACTATTAATTTAATGGTGCTGAAAGTGCAAGATTTATATCCTGAGAGTTTGAGGTCATCTGTTACTCTGTGTCAGTATCAAATCAATGTGACAAAGGTCAAAAGAGATCAAACCTTCCCAGCAAAGTCTCCTTTACTTTCTGTTCTATTTTACTGGATTACATGTATAGATCCCTCTGCAGCCATGGCAGATACCATGGCTTTTTTCACTATTTAGTCCTGCTGAAAGCGAACCTGGTAGCTTTTGTGTGATGCAATGTGTCTGTGATTTGTACAAGGAGCAGGATCAAGGTACAGAAGTTGTGTATATTGGTAAAAAAACCCACAACAACCCTTGGGGGCTCTGGAGTTATCCAAGTGACTGAGTTGTGGAAGAGCACATCCTAGGATTAATCTAAAACACACGTTTTTGAGGGCCCAGTCTAATACATGAGTTTTCATATTTTACATACTACTGCATATTTATGTTACATATTAATGTGTATTTTAGGTTCCTTATTGTGACTTTAAGTGAACATGCCTTACTCAATGTAGATGAAAATCCGCATTTCTGTATTGTGTGCATTGGAAAGACTTCTTGCACCCTGAACTCTGCAGCACTCCATGTTACCATTGCTCTAAAACGTTCCTTACCCTTCTGTAGATGGCCTGGTGGATTGCATGGACCCAGACTGCTGCTTGCAGCCACTGTGCCACGTTAATGCGCTGTGCCTGGGCTCCCCGGACCCCCTGGATATCATCCAGGAGACGCAAGCCCCCGTCTCCCAGCAGAGCTTGCACTCCTTTTATGATCGAATCAAGTTCCTGATTGGCAAGGACAGCACTCACGTCATCCCAGGGGACAATCCTTTTGAAGGCGGGTAAGTGAATTTTTGAGTTGATTCAGTAAGTGGTAAACCATAAGCCACGTGGCCATTTTAAGACATGGGAGGGCAGCAAAATGCAGAATATGAAAATTGTTTAAATGAAGTAGATACCTGAAGAATTTTGTGGCTCATGTAGTCCTGCTGACTGTCTCTTCATCTACAATTTCCTCTCAGCCAGTAAGGCAAAATGCTTCTCTCCCAGCACATACAAGCAGTTGCATGTTTCCTCACTTTCCTTATTTCAAGGATTGAAAGGCATCCATTCAGCTCTTCTAGATCAAGTGACTGACATTGTCCACAAGTGTCTCCTAAACAGCAGTGACAGATCTTCCTGTGACAGAGACAAAAGAGAAGGAAACTAGAATGCTATTAGCAATCAGTAGTGTGAATATTAGAGACCTCAAAAGAACTGAGACAGCACATGGTCCAGGCTCATGAGAGCGTTGGGTTGTTAAAAATGCCACTACTCTTTCGGGATCTTAAAAGACGTCACACATTCCTGTAAGTTCTTGAAGATCTTACAGATCTGGATAAACTCAACCATTGCAAGGGTTTTCTGCTTAGTTGGCTTATCTTTGTAATTTCAATTGCCTGTTTCACCACCTAGAAAGCTGGACCTTTGAACAGCTCCTCTGGTCACCCTGGAAATGACGGTGCTTCAGCAGTGGTCAGTGACCGATCTGTGGGGAAGCATGGGAGGGACCACCTGGGACCCAGTTATTCTGGGCAAATGGGACTGCCTGTATTTGCATGTGTGGATATGCCCTTTGTTCAGTAGCACTATCACTGAAGCTCCACCAGTTGCTTTTGAACAGACAGGTGATAGTATCCCAGTTATCCATGGAGCTGCTCAGTCTCTCCATGAAAATACAGTAGCTTCTGGGGGCAAGATGAATTGTTTTCATCACTCCTTCCAGCTGCTGGCTTAAAAGTTTGTCTGACAAGAGGGAATTATTCTTATGGAGGGCTCCAGTATCCTGCCTTAGGACAACCCTCTCCCTTTGCTGCTGGGGTGATTAATGAAGCCATCTCCTTCTTGATGCAGATCAGGACTGTAGACTGCTGATCATGGAACTTCCTACATCTTTCTGTCCCAATGCCATCATCCTCACGGGGTAGGGTTGGAGTTGGATCCATGTCATTTGCTGTGAGCAGTCCCCCATGAGCAGGCAATACAGAGGTGACATGGATCTCTGTGACCTGTGTGTCTGGTATCCTGCATGGGCACCAGTGGCACAGGCACACTCATCATTTAGATCAGGAACTACAGCCTGCTCTTCCGGGCTTCTCTAGGTCATGGCTGACTGGTTATCACCCTGGGGGAACCCAGGCACATTTGCATCCCTGTGTGGCCTGTGCAGAAGTGGCAGCAGTGTGAAGGAGATGACTGAATATCTCTGCAATATATTTCCTGAGCTTCAAAACCACAGCTTAGCCACTCTTCAGAGAGAATAGCAGTGCAGATCACCTAATGGATACAAATAAATGAATGTCTCGTGACAGCTAGCCTTTGAGTGAATTTATTATTGAATTACACTCTGGCTTTTTAAGAACAAGCTGAGCTGACAAGCTCTCTCACCAGTGCAGAAGAAAAAGAAAGACAATGATAAATTACCCTGACGGATAAAGGCAAAGACCTCGCCTCTTCCCAAATACCAGCAATTATATATTATTCATGTTTGGGAAGGAAAAATAATCATTGCCCATATTGAAATGAGTGTTTATGATGATAGAGCAAGTAGCTAAATTAAATTCTGAATGTGCAGAATGTCTTTTCACATCATTTTGATGAATAGATAACAAGTACTCATCTACTACTTGGTCATTCTTGTATTGATTTTGAAACCACTTACTCTTGCTGTTTGCTTTGTTGTTTTTAAAGCCATTCTTAGTTGTCCATCACCATAAGGAGTAGCACAAGATGCAGTGGTGTCAAGTAGTTGACTATAAAGTAGGACACCTGATATATTTGTTCTCTTTTGAGGGACAGTGTCAGAAAATGGCAAGAGCAGGCTAAAGTACTGATCCACAGAGTCTTTTATGCTAAGTGTTGGCATAGGTTAAAGTGCCTCAGAAAACCATGTGTAGAAATGGCGCTTTTGTAAAGAAAATTTGAAAAGAAGTCAGTCAGTTTTGAAGTAAATGTGTTTTATACCCCTCCTTTTTTGAGACAGATTGGGTATATCTACTTGCTGCCAGTAGTATCAACCTGTTCTGATTACTTGGGCAGCTAGAAATAACCATCTGAGTTACATGGAACATCAGAGAGCAGCATCTGGTATCAACTGCAAGAGTAGTCCCTGATTCCCCTCAGGTCAGTAGTCTACATGCAAAAAGTTAGTTAGTTTTGATGGTTTAAAAATCTGATCAGAATTAACTCTGCACATTTTTTCCCACTACTGAGTGACAAGGTATCTGTAAACATGTCACTCAACCTTTCTGTGTCCCGTTTGTGTGCCAGGCAGTACAATATACCTTACTGATCCAGGTGGAGAGGGTTACACGACACAGTTAGAAGCTCAGAGAGACAGGTATGCTATAAATGCCTGTGTGCACTGTTTTATTGTGAATAAAGAAATAAATGGGGTTTTTTGTCAGAGAGTTGAACTGCACTGATACCAAGCCCCATCAAAACCAAAACTGTGAGTACTGATCATGGCCAAAGAAGAGCTAAGAAAATAGGGGAGGGGATTGAAGTGTTTTTTCAAAATGTGTTGGTAGTCCAGCTGGTCAGTCCTAAGTTATTTCGAATAATATTGCTGTGTTTTCTTATTATCTTTGAGGGAGTTTGCCCAGAGAAGCTGTGGCTGCCCCATCCCTGGAAGTGTTCAAGGCCAGGTTGGATGGGGCTCTGAGCAACCTGGTCTAGTGGGAGGTGTCCTGCCCATGGCAGGGGGGTTGGAACTGGATGATCTTTCACGTCCCTTCCAACCCAAACCATTCTATGATTCTATGAATATGTTCAAAGCATCTTCTCTTCTCTTTTCACACATTTTGTCCCATTCATGGAGGGCTCTGGGTTCACTCCAGCAGATCTTTCTGAGGTTCTTCCCAAGGAAACCAAGGTGCTCTCTCTTTTCTCTATTTTTCCATCAAGAAAAGTGCACCTTTGATACAGTAACATAAGAAACACTTCTTTAGTTGAAGACAAAGTTAGAGGTCAAAAAACCCAAACTTACCAGGTGTGGCTTTTTCCTGATGATTTCTGCTGAGCTGGCTTAGTCCAGCCCATGGCTGTGGCCCAGCTCCTGGCAGATGCAGTCCCCTTCGGCAGGAGGAAATTCTCTGGGTTGGATGCACCCACTGAACGCAGACACCCAGAAGCGATGCAGGAGCTTAGGGAGCACAGCCGTTCCATGGGTTAGGACAGCTTGGAATGCTGCATCTGTTTAAAACTGTGTCATAGAGATTAGACAGCATCCAGTGTTCTGAGGGTGAGCACTCGTGGCACAGCATGGAAACAAGGTCATATTTTTCCATATTTTAAACCAAGCTAACACAGCAAGTCTTCAAACCCTCTTCTTCCCAGTTTTATTGTCTTCCAAAGGCATCATTCTTCTTTTGATGCTTTCTGCTTAAATGAACTCCTTATTAGGTACAAGTCATAGCTTTTTGAAATACAGAATAACAAGGAATTTTTAAAAACTTACTGGTTTTTATTTTGGCAGTTAATCCCTTCAAGAGGGATTAAGAGCAAAGCATACTTCTAAAATTTACCTTTCCTATATACAGGGTGCTTTTTTTTTTCCCCAATGTTTGCCCTTGTCTTTTGATTTTGAGTTTAGCATAACATCATTCCCATATAGTTAATTAGTGCAATATATGCAGCTGCTTATGTCAACTTTGTGGAATTTGTACCTGCGGGACTTCATGAAAGCAAAGCTCCTGTCCATACTTATGTTCTTTTCCATAACACAGATAGTGTAACCATGATGTAATTATATTCCTCTTTCATAACTGTCAGTAAAAGGAATTTGGTTGGACTCAATGATCTTCGAGGTCTTTTCCAACCTTAATGATTCCGTAATTCTGTAAATTCTGTGTGCAGTCATTAGAGAAACTGGGGTGCAGCTTTTAAAAAAGTATTTTAAAAACATTAGATGTTTATGAACAAGCACAAAGGAAGGAGTAGGATCTTCCTAGTGTGATTTGGGCATGCTGCCGGGGTCCAGTGAAGCAGCTGATAGAAATGCTGCACCATCCTGGAATTCAAGGGTGATACCTGTGTCCCAAGGAGCTCTTGGAGCGTGCAGAAAACAAATCTCAAGCCTTCAAAACTCACAAGCATGAAAAAAAACCTCCTAATGAGCTACGTACTTCCCAGATTACAGAGGTACTGATGTGCACTTTTGGATTTAGGAGTCTAAACTATGGTGTGGGTGTTGATGCATCCTCTTGGATCTGCACGTAGATATTTGATTAATATTTGTTCAATACTTACGGTACTTTCCTCTGAAAAAAAGCCACCTTATCAGGAAGAGTCTGTCCTTTGAGTATGACATTTATTTGCTAAATTGGTTGAAACCTCCTATATAAAAAAGCAGTTTTATAATCCCAAACATAAAATCTTATCTATTTTATTGGACATTTTTTTCCTAGTTCCTCTGGATCATTACAAATCTATCAGACAGCTTATATGTAGTTAAAGAACTTTCCCTATGATCATCAAAAGAGAGATCATTTTATAATTAACCTGGAAATAATGTATTTTTCCTTCTCTTCTACTCAGTTTTGTTTTCATGGTGCCTCAGATTCAATGAAAGGAAGTGCTTTTATTCCTGTTCTTCTGCAGAGCTGAATATGTGGCCAGAGCTTACAAAATAAATACCAGATGTAAAATACTGTAATAATACAGAACTGCTAAGTTCTGCAGACATTTTTAGTGAAGACTTGACATGAGTACATTATTCATCTCTGAATGTTATTGCAGCATAAAGTCTTTACCTCTCACAGAACTAATGGCTATAAAATGACTTCTGGAAAATCATGAAATAAGCGTAATTTAGTATTAGGTGGAAAAATTATCTTGCACCTTATGTACTACTGGACACTTGACTTGGATTGTACAGACCTAAAAAAATATGAGTATGATTCTGTTTCTTTGATCCCTTATGCAAAGCAAGAGAGTGTTTCTTTGGTTGTACTGGAGAAAGGGAGAAAGTCATCAACTCCTAAAGCATTGGTCAATCACATTGTGAGTAAAAGGATTCTTCACTGAAACTTTGCAGTAAAGCACAGCCCAACTTTATTATGTGTTGCATTTCCTATAAAACTCTGTTCTAAAATACTTTCATTTAAACAGTTGGAGCCAGTTTTACAATTTCACAGACGTCATCAGCATCTTTTCCTCTGCTGAGTAGCCTTCCCATATCCCTTTACCCTCCTACCTTACCATTATAGCTCAACTGAGAAATCTTGGGATGCTAAAATAGTGAGTCAATGAGGCATAGAGACACAAGGTGCTTTGGATGGCAGGAGTGGCATCTCTTTCCAACAGTGGCCAGATTGCTTGGCAGATCAGAGAGGAAGATTGTGCTGTCATAAAGAGAAAGGACACACATCAAGAAGGTGAATAACGTTCAATTCCTGGGAGAAGTTTTCAAAGCAATAAGGGCCTGCGTCTTTCAGGAATGGAGCCAATAGGGAATTCTTGTGACAGCAATGATCATGGATTTTCTAGAAGTGATAGGTGGTCCTCAAAAGAAACTACATCTTGTTACCAAGCTGTCATGCAATAAAGATACCTCCTTTTCCTTTTGGAGGTGCTACAACCAGCAGTCACTAATAGTGCTGAAAAAAGGTGATGCCCAAGGAGATGTTCGAGAACCATCAGTTTATAAGTCTTCACAGAGCAGAATGGTGTCAGGTACATGCAGTGGGAAGCCTGAGAAACTGAACAGCAGCTGGTCACAAAACGAAGTCCTTGCATGTATACTAAAAATACCAGATGAAGAAGGCCCACTGGTTTGATACTGTCAAGTTAGACCAGATCTAAAGAGGCAGCAAGAATAAAATCTGCATCTAGAGATGTTAATATAAATATTGGTTGATAAGCACTTTCTTTTTTGACTTCAAATACCAACTTCATTAGCCACATTTGTAAAAGTGTCTGAACATTTATGTGGCTTTTTCCCCTGTCCTTCTTCAGACAATTTAAGTAATGGGTTTTCACTGGAGCTTTTCATTCACTTGGCTTTACTGTGTCTTTCATGGAATATCTAAATACTGTAGAAGGCTTCTTGCAAAAGATTAACAGCTAAGGACCATGCCCACATAATCATCAGCATCTCCTGATCCTTCAGAGGTGGGAGCTTATAAGTACCTTCACTGAGTAGGTTAAACAAATGGGGCAGGTGCAGTTTCTTGCTGCAGACAACTTAGAATTGACTTTCTTTTACTGATTCTGTTCAGAGCTCTTAAAAACTTTCTTCTTCGTGACCCATTCTCCTTCTCCAGGGTCCCTGTTCCATCAGCTGCTCACAAAGCAGAATGAGAGGATCTGTTGCAAGCCATGTCTGTCAGTGCCACTTAGCAGGTCCCCGTTTGGGATATGGTCAAACGTTAGTGCGTTTAGTCCCTTTGCCACATTGACACTGGCGTTGTGGTGCTTCCCTTAGCGCCAGGGAATTATTATTATTATTTAGAATCATAGAATTATACAATTATTATTATTATTATTTAGAATCACAGAATATTTTGGGGTGAAGGGGACCTTTAAAGGCCATCTAGCCCCTGCCTTGAGTAGGGACTTCTTCGACTCTGTCGGGTTGCTCAAAGCCCTGTCCAACTTGGCCTGGAATGTTTCCAGGAATGGAGCAGCCATGACCTCTCCACACAGCCTGTGCCAGTGTTTTACCATCCTTATCATAAACTGCTGCTTCCTTAAATCTAGTGTGAGTCTCCCCTCTTTCAGTTCAGAACCATTATTCCATGTCCTATTGCATTGGGCCCTGCTAAATCCAGCAGGATTGTATCCCAGCTGCCCAACATATGCCAAACCCTTTCACAAACTCACTTGTGCTATCCATGATAGTGTGGCTGTCTTTCTGGATGGCTGCTCTTCAATTTTCATTTCCTATATAAGGCTGCCTTTTTTCTTTTTAACAAGGAGACCTTCAGAAGGATCATTTACATTCTTTTTCCTAACCTTAGTTCCTTAATTCAGATGGCAGCTAAGAACAGTACATAGGTTTTGACTTTAAGCTTTTCTTACAACTAAACTGCACTAAAAAAGCCAGATGGATTGACTCAGCTCAAGGAAAGACTGTCAGGAGGTTTTTCTCCACAGCTAAGAGGCAAGTGGGCAGGGCTGTTTTTATAGACCGCTTTTGAGGGAAATACTGCCACAAGCAATGAACTTGAATGTCTCTGTGTCCTGATCTTTCCTCTTCTTCTTTTGTCCTTCATCTGCCAGCTCAGGCGTTTTCTCTGTGGCTGTGTTTGATCATGATGCCCTTAGCTTTTACCTGGCATTCTACCAAGTGTTCTATATATCCTGGTACTAGACTGCCCTGAGGTTGTTTAACATTAGACAGGCACATTGAACCCAAAATGGACGAGGTACATATTGTTTTATCCTCTTACTCTCCGCAAAAAGACCACAGCCAAAGCTAAAGCCAAGAGATTGTAGCAAATGGCTGTACTTCTAGGCACTTAGCCTGAGCATATCACAGATGAGTGCCATGAGAATGTAAAAATCCCTCTGCAAGGGATTATCAGATTACTACAATTATTCTTCTTATGTCTCTGTAAGGAGGGGATTGTTATTTTGCAGGTAGAGTAAAAAGACATAAACAGACCAGCTGACATGACTGCTGTCATACAGAAAGGCTGTAGCAGAGGAAGAAATAGAACTGAGATCATCTAATTTCATTAATAGCATTCTTTCCAATGAAATGTAACTTTCTAGATTTTTGTACTATGGAGTTCTGTTGAAGTTTTATCCCGAGCAGAAGCATGAATCATATATATATATATATATATATGTATTCTTATATATACCAATAAAATGTGAAAGTGGTAATTTCAAAGAGATTTATAATGTCAAATTAAAATATTTATTATTAATAACTTGGCTGAGGATGGCTAAGCAGTCATGATAACCATTTTTGCACATCTGAAACCTTTAGATGAAGATGTCCAATGAGTTATGTTGGAAGTATTTTGAGGAGTAACAGAAATTAATTGGAGTGAGATTTCCCATGACACCTATCCTCAATCAAGGAAAGAATATACATTTCTTGCAGAAAAAGTGGGATTTAGGATGTATGGAATTTCTTTCTTACAGTGAAAAATGATTAGGAGAAATAGTATTTCTTTCTTACAGTGAAAAATGCTTAGGAGAAATAGTATTTTTCCCTTATTTCCAAATGCCAAGCATAGTGTCACCAACTGTGGTGACAGAAAACATCTGTGAGTGAAGTGCATTGGAAGGACCAATGTCTAAGTTGTGAGGCACTGGATCAGAGTTAGTACTAAAGACAAATCTTTAATGTGCTTCTATAAAGTGAAATGGCTTTTGTGGAATTTTCTGGCTTCTGTTCTAAGGATGGTTTTGTCTGCTAGAATTTTGCTGACAGCCTGTCAAACTTTATTTATCTGTGAGCAATAGGAACGTAAAGGCATCAGTGCACCCCTATCTGTTGTGCCACTGTGTCCCAGATCTTACCAGAAAAATTTAATTTAATTTTCTTGAGACTAAAGGATGACTTCACAAAGCAACAGTGTAAAATCGTCTGATGCACCATCTGGCATTGTAGATAGCATTTTGACAATAATTTGGTCTTTCAGGCAAGTTTTTATGGACAAATTGAAAAAAAGAAAAGTCTAATTAAAGAAGAGGAGAAATGGAGACTGCTTTTCCTTGTAAAAGAAGAATCCATACAGACTTACGTAAGAGTAGTGAAGGAAACAAAACAAAACAAACAAATGAAAACAAGCCAAAAACCAGAGGTAATAGGTGGAATCTATTAATAATTTAATGGAAAGATGAGGTTCAGGCTATGAGAAATCGAATTTTGCTCAGCTGCGGAAGACACTCTGAACTAGCAGGCCTGGACTGATGGAATAAATCTCTTCTATTAACATGAGAGATAATTTTATGTAAATGTATTTGGAGACCTTCTAGCAGAGCTGAGCATCTTAGCAGTACCACTTAACATCTTTGTAGGGTAATTGCATTTAGACCAAGGTCAACTGAAGGAAATAGCTGACTAAATTAGCATTAACCAGGTTCCTGGGGGGCTTGGGGCCTTGTAGACACTCGATCTTGACTCCAGAAAGGACGTGTTGACACTAGAGAAGCCAGCTGCTTCCAGTGTGCTGTGTGTGAACTGTTTTATTCAAGTGGGGCAAATTTTATCACCCAGGAAAGGAGAAGATTTGAGTCTCATCAGGGACAGTCTGGGCTTGAGTTTTCCTCCAGTTTCCATCCCCACCTCTTTTAAAGGGATTCAGATCCATGCATCTTGCTCCAGCTTCTTTTTATTGCTGTGGTTTGGGAATGATGTCCCCTTAGCGGTAACATCTTTCCTTATAACATGGAAATAAAGCAATGGTTATAGTCCTCGGGAGGATGGGGGATGCAGCTGGGCTTGCTGACAAGCTGCTTCTCTGAGAAGAGACAGCCTCCGAGTCCATGAGCACGTAGGTGTGCTAGCAGAGTTGGATGAGTGCTGGGGAGCATTGGCCAGGATGGGAACTGAGTCTCTTTCCCAAGGTGGGGCATCAAAGCTGCATTTCTACAGCTTCCAAGGTGAGAGGAAGTTCTTTGTTTGCCCACATTGTGCTGGTGCTTGTTGTAGAAATAGTTGTCAGTGATATATAACAGAGCAGATGCCTGTGGGTATAAAGCGCATCCACCATTTACTGAGCTGAGGGTCTGGGCCAATGTGCTTGCAGTGTTACTTAGAACTTTAAAACTGCTTGGACATGTATTGTGTGTAGGGCAGCTGGAGAGACACCTGCAACGTGTATTTTTTCCTTTACTTGCTTAGAACTCTTGGAAGAAAAAAAAAAAAGAACAGGTGGAAGCGTTCTTCTTGGGTTCACAGAAATGTATGATCTTGTTCCTATTATTTGAAAACATTTGTAGTCACAGTGTTTACTTGAATATGCGATACAGAGCACCGATTCCTTCGCACTCGGGTCTTAGTATTCATGAAACAGTTTGCAGTGATTCCTTGTCTTCCACAAAACGTGCAGCCCATTTTATGAAAAGCTGAGAGAAGGCAGTTTCAAACCCTTTCTCTGGTCTCTCTGAAGGATGGAAAAGAAGATGGGTCAGAGTGGAGCAGATCATTAAAAAATCTGGGAAGAGAAGGCCTAGGTTCTGCTCTTGGCTCAGAGATGTGCTCAGACACATTCACTTTACGCAAAAATTGCACTGCAGATGGTGACGTGTTGACTTCGTTGGGGTTATTCCAAGCATTGACATTTTTCCAAGCATTGACATTTTTCCAAGCATATTCCATGGCATCATGATCCTTTCAAGTTATGCTCTACCTGTGTTTTAGAGAGTGATGTGCATAGTACTGTAATGGATTATTATTTTTCATTTTTTGTATATGGAAAACTGAGTTAGAGCCCTTAACAGGAGAAGCAATACAAGTATTAAGGATATTATTCCCCCCATTAGCCCTATCCCTGAAAATGTTCAAGGCCAAGTGAATGGGGCTCTGAGTAAACCAGTCTAGTGGAAGGTGTCCCTGACCATGGCAGGCAGATTGGAACTAGATGATCTTTAATGTCCCTTCCAACCCAAACCATTCTAGGATTGTAGGATTATTAGCTACAAACTTAGTCCAAGTCTTTTCCTACATGGCTCCTAAGAACTCCATGATGATACATCAGAGAAAACTCAGTGACATAAAAATCATTTCCAGTATCTAATTTTCCTGTGACCTATTCCAAAATTATATATGAATCTAGTCACATCTTAGATTGCAGGCACATTTTGGCATCGCTGTGGTGATTTTCGATAATATTGGAGCTCTCCATTTAGATCAGCAGGAATTTTGTTTAAGACTTCCTGGCAAGTGGTCTGTTTGCTGTACTGGGTAAGGTAAAAATTGTGCAGCCTCTATTAAATAGAAATTATGCTTTATCTCCTTGCATTATACGATCTCAGATTTTTAGGTGGAGTGTAAGAAGATAACTGGCTCTTTCCCTAATGATCTGTGTTTATGAAATCATCTTTACAAATGTTGCAGAAATTATCCTTTGCCTCAGTGAACCAGCAAAGCACCATTGCTCCGTTGAAGTGCAGCTGGGATGATTTACTCTAGCTGAGATCTGGTTCTGCACCTGGAGAAACATTGGCTTTCAATCTCTGCTCTCCAGCAGGACAGCAGTTAGGAAAATTATTCATTGAGTCACGTTAGCACACTGACACCACAATTTGCTGTTGCTGCTCAGAAAAATAGTTACCTTCAGCCAAAAATTGGGTTCAGACACTCTTGAAGACATGTGATGTTTTGTCTTTATGGGAAGCTCCTAAGGTAGCAATGTAGTAATGACTTAGAAGTCTGGAAACAGACTTTGGAATAAGAACCAAGAAAATTTGTCTTTGGCTTTACTGCAGGTTTTCTGACTGACCTTGGACAACTGAAAATCATTCTATGTTTTATTTCCTCTCTCTGTAAAATACTGATCTGGCTGTATTAATCAGTGTTTGTAAAGATCCTTGAAATCCTTAGATAAAAGAGCATATTACAGAGCACAGACTAGTTGAAATAGATGTAGCCTATAAAATGGTGCAATCTACCAAACTTGGGAAGAAAAAGAGGGGAAGAAAAAGCCCGTCCTATTAGTGTGCTCAGCTCCCCAGGCAGATTGCAAGGAAGCTTTCTGAACCTGGCAAATTATCTGTCATGGTTTTCCCAAAGGGGAAAGAAATGAGCTGCCAAGCCTTGGTCAGGGTCTTCTGTGGCTTTTGTGCCTTAAATGTGTCCGTGCACTGCATGGTAATTTTCTGTTCTCTTTGATTTTAAAATGCACCTTGCTTTTAATTGGGGCGATACTGTTAAGACACTATTGGCTATTAAGAAAAGGTTCTTCACCCAGAGGGTGATTGGGCACTGGAACAGGCTTCTGAGGGAGTGTCATGGCACCAAGCCTGCCAGAGTTGCAGAAGTGTTTGGACAACACTTTCAGGAACATGGTGTGATTTTGGAGCTGTTCCGTGCAGGGCCAGGAGCTGGGCTCAATGATCCGTGTGAGTCCCTTCCAACTCAGGAGATTCTATGACTCTGTAAAATTCCAATGTGATGTTGTGAATTCTACAGAAGTTTATACTTAATGAAGTATATGCTGCAGCAGTTGCTTTTATGTAGTAGGGTAATCATAAATCTCACTTTGAGTATCAAAAGTTTTTACACAACACCTGAGAAAGCCTTCAAGGGCAGCATCCCACCATCAAAACACATGGTATGGCTCCAGCTTTACAAGATATAAAGGTATTGGCTTTCTAATGCATAGGAATTCCCAGCCACATGAACAGAGGAAAAAACTGCATTTGTCAAACAGCCTTACTATTTCTTACCATTTTTCTTCTTCTTTGCAGACATGCATGTGTGATTCGAGGCCAGGTGATGACAGCAGATGGGACCCCTCTAGTTGGAGTGAACATCAGCTTTGTCAACAATCCTCTGTTTGGATACACAATCAGTAGACAAGATGGCAGGTAGGATGTCTGTATGGGATTTACAGTGTTCAAGAAGCAGTAACAGCATTATTGCCATGACCACTAAAGAGAAACTCCTTCCAGGAGCATGTTTATTACTGATGCCTTTTTGAAGATGTTGATGCATTATTGTTGGTTGTTATGGGGCTACATCTGGCTGGTGACCAGTCACCAGTGCTGTTCCTCACTGTTCAATTCCAGGGCCAGTCTTGTTCACTGTATTTATCAGCAGCCTGGATGCAGGAGTTGAATGCACCATTAGCAAGTTTGCTAATGGTACCAAACTGGGAGGTGCTGTTGGCTCTCCTAAGGGACAAGAGGGATCTAGATAGATCGGAGCATTGGGCTATGATGAATGAGATGAAATCTAAAAAGTCAAAATGCTGGATTTTCTGCACCTGGAACAGAGTAATACCAGGCACAAGTATAAACTGGTAGAGGAGTGGCTGGAGAACAGCCCTGCAGACAGGGATCTGTGGCTGCTGGCTAGCAGCAGCTGAACAGAAGCTGTTAGAGCATTGTGTCTTGGCAGCCAAGAGGGCAAACCCCATCCTGGGGTGTGTCAAACACAGCACGACGAGCCAGTCAAAAAGGTGGTTGTCCTGCTGTATCCAGTGTTGGTGCAGCCTCACCCAGAACACCGTGTGCAGTTCTGGGCCCCACAATTTATGAAAGATCTTCAGGTCCCTTAATGTGTCCAGAGGAGGGAAAGAAAGTGGTGACAGGACTGGAAGGAATATCCTGTGAGGGCGTCTGAGGACTCTGAGTTTCTCCAGTTTGGAGAAAAGGAGACTTGAGGGGTGACCTCATTTCTTCATACAGCTTCCTGAGGAGGGGGTCTGGAGAGAGAAGTGCTGAGTTCATCTCCCTGGTATCCACTGACAGGACTCGTGGGAATGGTTCAAAACTGCACCAGGGGAGGTTTAGACTGGACATGAAGAAACATTTCTTAACTGAGAGGGTGCTTAAACACTGCAACAGCCTTCCAGTTAAGGAACCTTTCCTGTCCAACCATCCAGAAGCCACGCTAGCAGTTACACCACCTGAGCTGGGACCAAGGCCCCGTCGCAGCTACACCCCACACTCACACAGTCACACCAGGGATCCTTACCCACTCAACCCCAGGTTTCCCATAGCAGAGTCCCAGATGTCCAGATCCCTAAAACAATTTAATCTTGGTGCAATAACTAAATAAAAAAATAACAGCCCGAGCTGGTGCCTCCGAGAAGGGGCCCCGGACAAAGGAAACCCTGGGCTTTTACCCCCTGACAGTCTACGCATGGGAAGGCCTGGAGTTATCAGCTCCTGTCATGTCTCCATGTGGTCACTCGGCAGTTCCCTGCCTCTTGCCTCAGGATTTGGCTTGGCCTCCCGCCCCCCTCCAGAGCTCAACCTGCAGCTCACATTGCACATGCACACCAAGCTTCCTGCACCAAATGTAACCTCAGCATTCCTAGGGAGGTTTGATGCCCCAAACCTGTCAGTGTTTAAGAGGCATTTGAACAATGCCCTTAATAACGTGGTTTGATTTGATCAGCCCTGAACTGGTAAGGCAGCTGGACTTGATGATCCTTTTACTTCCCTAACAGATGAATAGCCTTTTCTATTCTATCCTATTCTATTCTATCCTATTCTATCCTATCCTATCCTATCCTATTCTATTCTATTCTATTCTATTCTATTCTATTCTATTCTATTCTATTCTATTCTATTCTATTCTTATTATTTATTAACTTTGTAATATCACCTAGAATCTTTAGCCAGCAATTTGGCAATGCATTGCCCATGTGTATTAAAAAAAAAGATGTCTCCTGCTCCCAACAGCTCTATTCTTGCTAGTTCATGTTGAAATGATTAGGAAGAAGTCATTAAGATTACTGTTGTGTTAGAGGCAAAATCTGAGCAATCATGCTCAACCAAAACAAAAGCATTGCAAATTGGGAATGTCTTTCATCTTATCTTTTGTTTGTCAGTGCTAATTGTCTCCCTTTCTTTTAAGAACAAAAACGCAACATAAGGGGTTCCAGCTGCATATGCTCTATGTATTGACTGCTAACCACTAGCACTTGGGAGAGGATTTACGCATTTTATCACCTCTCCAATCCACAACTTTCATTTGAGTTGGCCAGAGAAACATATAGAATTGTAATGAAAAAGAGGAACATGTGCTAGCAACGTGTGCTTGATGCTGTCCTGTTCACACTCAAGGGTGTTTGCACCTACTGTAACACTGATGGGGACTGGGAGGGTTTCCAAGGATGCTCCAACTCTTCAATGACATGACAATAAAATGAGAGATGATAAAGAGGCATTCCAGGAAAAGGACCCCGCTGGAGCTGGTGTCTTCTTATTGCCAGTAGCTTAGACATTACTGCAAAAAGGAAAAAAATTGAACATTTGTACTTAAGAGTATCTCTGTCAACCTTATTGAACCTACTTTGTGGGAAAGTGGGATCCAAACCACACTCTCATGATCAGCTTGCTGTGTATGGACTAGCACAAAATCTGTGTCCAGTAGAACACATAAATATGACTAAAAGATTCCTGGACGACAGTGCCTATCATAACCTTTTTTCTGTCTGTTTCCTTGTATATATACAACACTCAACTACTGTGTGTAATCTTTCATTTAGATTACAAGTACTTTGAGGAAAGAAACCATCTCTTTGCTTTGCAGTTGTGCTGTACCTAGCACAGAGGGGCTTTAGTGTAAACTGGACCTCTAGCCAGCAAACACATAAGCTAAGGGGACAGAGCATGGAGGTGACTGCTGCTATCCAAGCTCCAAACCTTTGTAATGTTCAAGCAGCTATTTCCTCCTAGTTCTTGGGTGGTGAAAGGCAGACCCCCCCTGCTATAAATCTACTTCTACTGGCAGTTCAAACTAGGGGTGCTCCTTCCATGCTATGTCCTTCCCAAGGTCCAGCTGAGCAGGGAACACAGGGCAGAAAGCAATGCACCCAGGGTATCAGTATGCTCCACCAGGCTTCATTGGACTCCTGGTTCCTTGGAGTGGCTGCCAGCCTCCAGAAGCTAAATTAGTTTCAAGGAGCTGAGGGCTGTAGTTTGCTGACTCAGCCCCCAGCAGATACCAACTCCAAGTGATAAAAATGACAGAGATCAGCTGTCTCAGAGCAAGGAATCTGTGTCCGAGTGGGATTCATCCTAAAGCTGTGATTTCTGTCAGCAGCTGGTGGGGGTCAGTGTAACCCCAGACTGTGTGGTATCAGCTCTTCTGATTTCACTTTCTTCACCTTCCTCTCAAGTCAATCTGCTTCTACAGAAGTCTGATGCACAAACAACATCAAACAAATTGTCCAGTTGCAGTAGTAAGCCTCCAGAATAATGACTATACCTTCCAACTTGGCTAAGGGATACATGCAAGTATTTTCTCAAATGACCAGGCAATAGGCCCATCAGTGCATCTGTGTACTCTGTAAGTCCTCTATGGACAAAAACTACTTGTCCATAAATGGACAAGTTACACAACACCAAAATCCATAGAACCACGGAATGGTTTGGGTTGGAAGTGACCTTAAAGATCTTCTAGTTCCGTGAGCAGGGATACCTCCCACTAGACCAGGTTGCTCAAAGTCCCATGAAATCTGTCCTTGAGTCCAGTGACTTCCTCAGTGGTCTGTAAATTATCTTGAACTATTTAAGACCATTCAAGCTAAAATTTGTCAGGGCAGCAAATGTTGTCAGACATCCCTAATTCCTAATCCCAGCCTCACTGCTGATTTAGAGGGTACCATTACATGCATCTCTTGACCGTCCCAGGCCAGCAAACCAAGCCTGTGAAAGGGAGTTAACATTTACTTTCCTTCCTTACTGATTGTTACAGTATTTATTTAATACTATTTGTAGAGCAGTTTCAAAATCATGTAAAGGATTCATGCTATTCCTGTTTCTATTACCTTTTTATGGGTTTGAGTAATTTTCTTTAATAGAGCATGACATCTCATCAGCTTTTGTACAGTACAGTTTTCATGTGATTGAGTCAACTCTGTTTATAGAAATTGATGCTCTTAGGCAAGAAGCTCATTCTGACCTACAGTAGCAGGTTGCATGCATTCCCAGTCCAGAGCAGTGCACAGTCACACAGGGTCATCTCTCCCATCTTCAGTGTCATTCTGGTTTGGAGAATAAATGGGAGCACACATGCAAGCAGTTACCTTGTTCCAGGGGTCATGAGATAACTGTATAAAACTCAGCGGGTTTATTATTTGGCATATTCACCATAGGAATATCTATTCTTGAAAATGTGCACTGAGTTGCCTTAAATTGATTTAACAAATCAGTTTACTGATAGCACTGAAATAACTGGGGTTTTAAAGTAAGGGAATTTCAAGATAAAATTGCATCAGTTTAGCTACATTGGCTCCTAAGCTGATTTTGTTGCTCCAGGTTTGGGGGTTTGGGGGTTTCTTTTTGGCATGATCAAGTTTCCAAATGAGTAAGTAAAATTTCAGTTTTAGAATTCCAGTGAACTAAATTTTTCACCCCTGTAAAGGGGGTGCACTTTATTCCAGGTCTCTCCTATTACATTGCTGAAATACAGCCTGAAATAGTGAAACCGAGGTCCTCTTCAAGACGCATTACTTAGACTGATGTGTTCTTAGCCTAATTACTGCAACAGAGACTTTGTTTATATAACAAGGCATGAATATAAAATGACAGCTCTCAAACTACTCTGTTGTATGCATTTCTCTGTAAAGCAAAGTTAACAGACAGTTCAAAGTATCAGTACTGGATTATAAACCCCATTTTTAAATAAAGTTTTAAATTTGATTAACGTGGTAGCTTAGAGAGACTGCAAGCCCTCAGTATCCCTGGGTTGTAGGAACAGTGTTAATAAAACAGCAAGAAAGTCTCCAGACTTTTTCCACGTCACAGTCAGCAGCTTTGGCATGGTTTTCTCAGAAATACCAAATACTTGAACTTCCAGAGAAAAGAGATGAGAAAGGGTTACACTTTCCTGTGGGGTTTTTATTTTTGAGCCTGCTTTGGATGAATAGATAATTTCATCCTTTGGCTTGTCTCTCCAGAGCCTTTAAAGAAAAACAACAGTATGACTATATAGCAAGTATGATTTTTACAGAGTGATAAAAAATACATCAGAGATCAGCAGCAAAACCAGAAATAAAATTATCTCATTCCTTCAATCCCAAGACAGTTTTCCTTTTGTTAAATTTAATTTCACTGAGGGAAACTGGGAGGAAGGTGTTTTCAGTTTGGGTTTTTCTGTTTGATTTTGGGTTTACCTTTGGTTCAGTTCATCAAGGTAACTTGAAAGCTGCACCCTGGGCCTCTGGGAAAGCCAGCTCATGAGCAACACCGCTTGCTAAAAAATACTGCATGGTTCTGTTTTCACAGCTGCTGGAGCCTGACGTGGAGATGGTGCTTTCCCTTCTGCATCCTGTTTTGGGGATGCAGGAGAGGCCAGGATGTTTACCCCCAGCAGATTCCCGTCCCTGATCCAGGCTCAGTGAAGCCAAAGGGATGAGATGGAGGTTTGCAAATAAAACCTCTTCCAACTTGCCTAAAAACTTGTTGAGCATCATTTGTAATGTTTATTTCTTTCCTCCTGGTGGCCCATTCAGTGCCCAGATCCATGCAGAGCAAGCCTCTCCCTCCCAGCTGAAGGACTTGCCAAATGCTAATTGACTGTTAAAAACATTCACATCAGAGTACAAACGTTGTGCAGCTTTGCTGGCAGGGACCAGCAAGTTACTCCTCAGGCTGCTGCAGGCCAAGCTCCATAGGTCTGGGAACATGATGCCCCAACTCGAGTGGTAGAATAAACATGGCTTTGGCTTTTTGAAGTGCTTTCTGCTTCCTGCCATGGACTCAATTCAACATTCTTTAACGAATAACCACCTTTTCATAATTATATTTGCTAAATGGCACTTCAGTACATCAGCCATGAAATAAAAAAGGTTCCCCCAAAAAATTGTTTGACAAAGACTTTTTTTTAGGAATAGTTCATACCCATTGTTGCTCCTCTGTGATTTTTCCACCCAATCTGAAAGCCTCACAATTAATTTTAAAAAATACTTTTAAATACCTTTTTTCACCTTCTTTCTTACCATGTGTTTACAAGGTGCATCAGGTTTGGCTTCAGGCAATCAAGAGCGTTTCAGATCCCAGTTCTCTTGCAGAGAGGCACTTAAACTCACAGCTCTTTAAGCACATGAGCAGCTCTGCTGAAGCCAGTGAGCCTGATCATGTGCATAAACTCTGAGTAAGAGTGTCATACAGCAGCACCAAGCATGAAAGTGAGAAGCAGGGATGAGAAAACTTTCTGTGCCTGAAGCACATGTTTGGCATTGCAACCAAAGAGATTGTGAGAAAAACACAAAGGAGCAAAAAGTCTTCAATTTCTGTTGAAATCCCTTCCTTTCTTACTTAACACCTGTTTTTTGGGTCTATACATAGTAGATATATCCCATGGTACTTGATAAAATCTCCATCTGTGACAAGACGTGAAGTTTAAATACAAAAGTAAGAAAAACACCAGAACCTTATCCCAACATCTTTACATCCAGAGGAGGAATATTTTCCTTATCAAGGTAACATTTTTTCACACAGCTCTGGAAGGCTGTCTGTTATCCAACACTAACACATGCAGAAAAGCCACTTGGCTGGAGGTAGCTTAGGGTGAAGTCAGAGACCACAGGCAGTGATTCATCTGCCCTGCTCTAAATGCTTAAGAGTCAAAAAAGATGATGTGCTTATGTGCTGTGGCACGCAGACAGCCTGCACTGTATGTATTTCTACTAGACTAAGCTCAGTCCCTGACTGGGCTCTCCATGTTCCCTGGGTTGCATTAGGCATTAGTCAGGTTAGCAGAGATGCCAAGACAATTCATATGGGGATGTGTCAGAGAAACGGCTTTCCAAGTAGTTTATTTCATCGTGTGAATTGATCCAATCTGTGCGTTTGTTTGTATAATAAATACTTTTTTAAAAAAAGGAAATTTAGTATGTATGGCCAAAATATGTTGGTGCTAGAAAAGCACCAACAAAGATAAACATGTTTCAAAAAAGGGATGTGTGCAATTTCAATATACATGAGGACATGCAAAGAAGCTGAGCTTGGACTCCTGCCTCCAACACTTGCTGTTACTCAGGTAAAGCCTATTTGGGCTGCAGATTTTAGGTTCATAAAATGAGACTGATGATATTTCTTGCAGTTATTTTTCTGAGGTCCTTGCTAGGGAGTTGTTACCAACAGATGGGGTAGTGTGTGCACTAATTTTGTATTCCATCTCTTAAAACAGCTTTGATCTTGTTACCATTGGTGGAATCTCCATTATCCTGCACTTTGAGCGGGCTCCCTTCATCACCCAGGAGCACACGCTGTGGTTGCCGTGGGATCGCTTCTTTGTGATGGAAACCATAGTCATGAGGCACGAAGAGAATGAGATCCCAAGCTGTGACCTCAGTAACTTCGCCCGGCCCAACCCTGTGGTCTCCCCATCTCCTCTGACAGCTTTTGCAACTTCCTGCTCAGAGAAAGGTCCTATTGTTCCTGAGATCCAGGTATGAACCATCATAGCTGAGGGACAATAACTCATAGAATCATATAATGGTTTGAGTTGGAAAGGACCTTAAAGTTCAGTTCCAACCCCCCCTGCCATAGGCAGGGACACTTTCCATTAGACCGGGTTGATCAGAGCCCCATCCAACCTGACATTGAATTGGGATTGGGGCATCCACAATTTCTCTGGGCAACCTCTGCCAGTGCCTGATCACCCCCATCTCCTTTCTGTGCTTCTTTTGACAGCTTTGAGCAACACAAGTGCAACTGTTCCCCTGCTTTCCTAACAAGAAGCATTCCCCATTTGTTACACCATTTTTCAGACATTTGCCAGGAGCACTCACTCCCAGGCACTCACTTTGCCAGATTTCTTTTCCCTTATCCCTGAGGGATAGAGGCAAAGCACTTGTGACGGACAGCACATGAGCTGGGACCCTTGTGTTACTCACAAGCCCTTGGTCAGCCCTTTGGCATTCAACATGCCCAGCACCAGGCTGGTGCACTTCCTCTGCTCTAACGCCTGTCTTCTGTTCAGGAGAAAATTCCACCCACTGGGCGCTACAAACCTTGGCGGTGGAGTGATGGAGTGAACTTTCTCTACACAGCTGCTGAGACATGCAGTCAGCCAGCAGATGGCTGAGAAGGGGCCAGCCTGCAGAACACCTCAGTTTTATTGCATTTCATGACATTTGGAATAGATGAGGAGAGCAAGAGGATTACCTTTAGTTTCTTATCCCCATTACCCTTTTTTTTGAGGAAGTGTGAGTCAGATAAAGAAGCTTAACAATCTGCTGTGGCTTCAGAGTATTTTGTCAAATGGAAAGTTCTGTTTTGAACTGAATAATCCAAAGAACCAAATTATCAATTTTCCTTAAAAATACTCATTCTGTTGAAACAGAGGGATGTAACAGCATTCAACCTTTGCTGTCCCGGACATGCTGTTCCCTGGATTTTAGATGCCAGCATTCATCATGTCCTGAGTATTGCTTTTAGTGACAGTAATCTGCCAAGGTGGAAATAATAACAAGTATAGAGACAAATTGTGTGCTTCCGGCATGACTCCACTGAGGTTGGGGTACCATTAATGAGGAAAGAAGTAACTTTATACCTTCTAATTTTAATAAACCAGGTGCTAAACCCTACAACAAATAAAGCTAGTGGTTTCTTTACCTTTCCCTCTGGACCAAGTCTTATGATCCTTTCTCACACTAATTTCCAATTACAGTCACCATGTGTCCCGGCATAATTACTAATTAAGTCCCATATCTTGTAAAGTCCATCATGTTATAAATGCTTGGTTCAGAATCTTGGTTTCCACATCTTTTTATTAAACCAACAAACACCATGAAAGGTGATGGGCAGTGCTGCCTGTGAAAGAAGCAAATATCTGAATATCTGTGCAAATAGCACAACTATGATCATAACCTCAGTCATTATTTGGTATCACAAACACCTTTCACTAGACCAGGCTGCTCAGAACCCTATCCAGCCTGACTTTGAATGTTTCCAGGGATGGGGCATCTGCCATTTCTCTGGGCAGCCTGTGTCAGCGTTTTACCACCCTAATCACAGATAGGTAGTGCCATTTGAAATGTCCTGATGATATCCTGCTTAGCCTCCAACTGCCAATCCAGAATGATCCCCCTATCAGTGTCCTGCATTATATCTTCTGAATCCTTGTGAACAGCAGATCACTTGGACATCCCAAATCACGCTAGACACCTGTAGTTACAGAATCTAATACCTAAGAAGGATTCATTTTGAGATTATGACGCCTAAATAAGAGGTTCACATGCAGTTGTCTGGATGTGTGCCAAGTGTCCAAGCTCCCATTAAAGCTGACTGAAATCTAATCAGTACCATCAGTGGAGCCTACACATCACTTACGGTGACCCCCCCTGAAGCTTTCTGGTTCTCACTGACGGTATCAGTTAGATTCCACTGACTAAAATTGATGTTTATGTGCCTACCTCACGTGAGCACATTTATAAGTTGACATCTGGATTTAGATCCCTTAAACAGGAATTGAATCCCACTCTTGAGTTTACAAGGCAACACCAACCTTCTATAAGAGTCTGTCTGTATCTGCTGTTAGCTGTAGGAAGACCTAAAAGAGCAGTTCAGAGGATACACCCAACTTAGGTTTCTAAGTTAAGATGAATCCCATACACAATGAAGACAGTTCTTTTCCTGTGTGCCATATGTTTGAGCTAAAACCTGTAAATCAATATTCCACCTCAAATATTGATAGCTGAAGGTTAACAGAGTTTGTGGTGTAGGAGTTTACAAGAGAATCTGATTTGTGGCAGAGTCCTGACTGTACTTCAGTTCAGAAATGGACTACTTTTCATTTCTATACTGGATGTACATACAATAAAAAAATAACCTAGCTGTCACTTCCTGCAGCTGCATTTTGTAATACACAGTTCTCAGTAGGGAAATGTTAAATATAAAAGGTGTGAGCACATAGCTGGGAGGAGGTGACAAGCAGATAGCAGGGCTGGGAGAGAGATTTTGACAAGTGGGTAGATAAGAACCTCATGAGCTCGAACAAATAAATGCAGTGCTCTCTACCTGGATGCGTTCAAAAAACCCAGTAGTGCATTTTTAGTATTTGATTCAGGTGCCTGTAGACAGATTTGGGGCCATTCAGAATGCCCTGTAGTGTCCCTTCAGGCCTCCAGCTCCAGAAAGGTCAGCTTCAGATGTCAGAAAGGTCCATGTCAGAGTTGTCATGCCTTTGCAGAAGTTTTGGATACCACAGAACATCTCAAAAGCACTAGATGTCTATGTTAAGGCCCCTGAATCAGACTCTAAATGGTTTTCCTTCTTAAAATTCCCTCTGAGCATCTTACAAGAAAAAAAGACATTGACTGTTCCTTGCCTGTCTGCTGGCAGAGTGAAGAGTAGCTGTAAGAGACATGTGTAACCCAGCACACAGAAACAAGATTTCCTACCTTGTCTCATGCAAAAAGTAGAAAAATTGCTGCTAGGACAAGAACAGATCAACACCACAGAGCCAAGGGAACATGGCAGTGAAAATTGCTACACTGTGTAAATCCCCAGTAAGCTCTTCTGCCTGCCCAGCCTCATGGCTGGACCTCTTAAAAAGAGCCCATAATATTGGTTAGTCTGGGATAAACTCTAAAGGTCTTTCACAAGGTCTGCAGTCACAGTATATGAATGTGTCTGGGCCAAACAGTAATTATCAAATAAAAATAAGGGCACAATTCAGCTCTTGTTACTTTTAGCACATTTAGATTATTTTAAAGCTTGTCTTCCCCCTTTTGTCCCACTGATACCCTACTGATTTATACACCCCGCTATCAGTGCTGTGTTTTTTTGCTAGTTTTTCTCCACTTACAAACTACAAATATATTTTGAATCATCTGAGTTACTATTTGAACCCTCTCTTCAAGCAGACATCTTTAAACACAGCCCCTTGTGCTGCTCAGTGCCTTGGCAGCATTTGGCTGACCTTTTCTTTGGAATGGTAGACAGCAGCAATAGATCATGAGAGAGAGAAATAATTACTTTTGACAGGGATCTGTGACAGACTTTCCAAATAGTATCTCCATGACAATTATTTTTGCCTGCATTTATCCTAATGGGGTTACATACAAAGACAGATTTGATACAAGGGACCACCTTTACTGCAGTTTGGCTCAGCTCTCTCTGGTTGAGCCTAGTCCCCGTCCAGCTTGTTGCTGATCTCATAAAATATATTTTTTAAATCCTGGGTTTTCCCAGTTCTGTCATATTTCAGCCTCCTAAGAACTGAGCTATGTAAATTAAGAAGACTACATTAGAGAAGGTAAATATCTATGAGCACAGTGGAATGGGGCTTTAACTGCTGGATGTGTCCGTTTTCAGGTGCTGCAACACTCAGAGCCTTTTAGTTATCACTTGAAAAAGTGTTGGGCCTTGGATAACATCTCACAAGAAGTGTTTTTGGGGGCCAGATTAAAGATTTGTCATTTTTGATAACACTAAGCAGAAAACCTGGAAGAGTTGAGCAGGGAAGTTTGCTGCTCCCACACAGAAGGAGCTGGGTATAGGAGTGACATAACTTGGAATGCACAAGGATCATAAAATCCTAGAATCTCCTGAGTGGCAAGGGACCCACAAGGATCACTGAGTCCAACTCGGGGCCCTGCACAGGACACCCCAAGAATCCCACTGTGATAGATGTGATCCCTTCCTGATGGGTGGATCTCTTGACCCACCTGCCTTCAAGCTTCCCCGCCCTTAATATTCAGAAAGATGATTATTGCTAGGGAAGTATTTTCCACGCTCATTTAGGGTCCAGCACACTGAAGAACTTCAGAAGTGGCACAGGAGTGAACTGTGCCATCTGTGACCTTTTAACACATCCCATTAGCAGACCAAGCTTTCCAGCTCACTGATAAGCTTCTACCTTCATTTTTCAATCTTCGCCAGAGGTTGCTGATTTGTGCTCAAAGTGTCCAAGTTGGGTGCTTTCCTACGAGTGAAGTTTTCTTGAAAGTGACAATTTTTTTCTCTGAAGATATTTTTATCAGCATTTTGTGTGGAAAGATCAGCATGGTGTCAGGGATATACTTTGTATCACTTTCCAGAAACTTTCCAAGCATTTCTCCAGAAAAAAAAAAAAAGGAAGAAAAAAGAAATTTTAAGATCTGGTTATACTTTAGCAGGTAAATTAGCTGAAAATCCCATCTTTATTGAGACTTCTCTGGTCTCAAAGCAGAACAAGGGCAGAAAAAGCTTTGCCTGATGTTTTTTCAGTCTTCTCTTAAATTTTGTACCGTAATGGGTACCTGTGAGATAACTGTCCCAGTCAGTCAGAAATACCCACACTCTGGAGAAGAAAATTAAGCAACTCACTTAGAATACAGAGGAGTTTGGAAAAGAAAGAGAAGGAAGAATTCAAGGGAAGGGAAAGGAGTTGCAGGCTGTAGGTGAGGCCAAGAGCTTTATCACTTAAGTAAGAAGGAAAGGAATTCTAAGCAAGTACCAGAATAAGTAGGAACAAACATCAGGTCAGAAAATAAGAGTGAGAACACAGATAGAAAAAAAGGCTAGAGGTAGATGGTAGATCAGGTAGAGAGGGTCAGAAGTGAGGTAGGAGAGGAGCACTTTTAAAGAAGGAGACATGGATAAGTCAGAGGAGAGAGGGTAGAAGCAGGATTCACTAATCTCTTGGAGAGACTTGCGTGTTATGATCAGGATCAGGAAACATCCTTAAGACCAAGCAGGGCATGATATTTTTCTGGGAAAAGGAAGCCAGGAGACAAAAATTAGAGGCTTCTAAAACCTATGATGATAAAAGACAGAAAATGGAAGCTAAATTGATGGGCTGTAATTATCTGAGATCCCAGGCTCTTTTCTCCATGCATCCTGGAACTCCTTTTAGGAGTGAGACCCTTTGTAAACCCTGACTTAAAGTGGTACTTTGTTCTTCTGTTCTTGCATGTAACAGAGGTGGAGAAAGCGGGAGGCATTCCTTGGCTTCCAGAAATAACCCTATAAGTTACATATATCATTTCATACTTGATGCCTACTGGGTGCCTTTTTAGACATGTCTGCCAGAGCTTTTATACAGGTGTGTTTGATAAATTACAGCTTCACTGCCTTTTCCTGTCTGCTCGCTGCTGATTTAACACCTCATGGATTGCTTTTCCACAGGCTCTACAAGAGGAGATTAATGTTTCCGGCAGTAAAATAAAAGTGAGTTACCTGAGCAGTCGCACAGCTGGCTACAAATCAGTGCTGCGGATCAGCATGACCCACCCCACCATCCCCTTCAACCTCATGAAAGTCCACCTCATGGTGGCCGTCGAGGGACGCCTCTTCAGAAAGTGGTTTGCAGCAGCTCCAGACCTGTCCTACTATTTCATCTGGGACAAGACAGATGTCTACAGCCAGAAGGTGTATGGGCTCTCAGAAGCCTTCGGTAAGTGACCTCAGGGTTTGTGTCTCCTTTTAGAAGCAGCTAAGTGGCAGTGACAGACCTTGTCCTAGGTCAGTGTGGTCTCACTGCAGACACGTGAAATGGTCCCTGCAGATCCGCTGCAGCACACGTTCCCCAGCAGATGAGTCACAGAATGGTTTGTGTTGAAAGGGACCTTAAAGACCATTTAGTTCCAATGTCCGGTCATGGGCAGGGATGCCATCCATTAGATTAGGTTGCCCAGAGCCCCATCCCACCTGGCCTTGGACACTTTCAAAGGCAGAGTACGAATACTTACCTGTTCTCTGGCTCATGGCCCAGCATGTACATCCTGAGCTGCTCCCATCATATTCATACAGAAGGAATTAACTGGGACTGGAAGTGTTTGGCTGCCTCTCACCTATAGCCAAAAACTGTCAAGACTGCTTTGAAAGGAATCCCTGGGACTGAGCCCTGATTGCCGCTGCTCCTTGTGCCTGACCTTCAGGATTGGTCTAATTTTAGTTTCCACTTCGTTTCCTGTTTGAGAATACCATCCCATACTGGGTGTTTAGTGAGCAGAGGTAATGCAGTTCTGCAGTGATTGCTTCCCATCTGTCAACACCTAGTGGACATTCAGTTACAGGTCTTCAGCTGAGTTTAGACTAGACTTCTCAGGCTGCCAGGAAATTATATCAGCAAAATAGGGGAGAGATCCCAAATTAGCAAATACAGCTCCTCTTGACAGAAGGATGGTTCACTGATGCCTCATAGCTCACTTGAAGATAAGTCTCTTTAGAGGAGTTACAGGATGCCTGGTTTTCCAGGAGGAAGAATAGGTGCCTTCGTTCTCTCACTCAGGCTCAGCTGCCTTGAGCAGGCTGGGTGATACAGCCTGCTGAGCCTTACCCAGCTCGGAGTCTACATGGAGAAACGTGTCCTGGTAGCATATCCTGAAGTACTCTGCTTGCATGCTCTTGAAGATGCTAGATCAGCAGTGGGTCCTGGAGTGCTCCATGAAACAACTTGAGTACCCAAGCAGGTCTGAGCACATCAGCATTCGTGCCTTCAATGATTCCCACCTCCAGAACAGTGAAAAATACTGACCTTTCATATCCTAACTTACATCTTCCTCTGATACAATCTGATTCTGCAAAAGGCTATGTTTGATGGGGTATCCTGAGTTCTGTCGGTGCTCAGCACTCTTCAAAGAGGCTGGGAAACTTGTAATATCAGACTTTTTTCTTTCTATCTAGTAAAAAAAAAAAGATCTATGTAATTGCTTTTCATTTGTGTGGAACTTGCAGTTCTGCTCTGCTTCAGCTGTAAAGATTAGAAGAAAAGCAGACCAATGAAAATGGTCCTGCTTCTGCTTCTTCTGAGAAAATGGTAAAGTAGTCATTATTCTGTCAAAAACATGATTTTCCTTCTGCTGACATAATTTTAAGCAGCTCCAGTGTGTTCAGTGGAGTTACTCCTGAAAGGTTCTGATTAGACATCACAGCAAGCAAACGTTTGACATTAGCAATGACCACAAGTCAGCCTGGCTGAGACTGCTGCCTCTGAGGGGCTCACTGCCCCATGCATGAATTGTGCAAGTCTTTACCTTCCAAGAAAGGTCATGATCAAGATCAAGTTCCTGGCATGCACTCTTTGATCAAAGAAAGTAGGTAGGAGTAAAATTCTCCCGTTTGAGAGTCCAGCAATAGTTTACACTCTCAAATCATAGAATATCCTGATTTGGAAGGGACTCCCAGAGATCAAGTCCTAATCTCAATATCCATTGTTTTAAAATGTGTCATTAAAAAAGTGTCTTTTAAATTTTTAGCACATTTGCCCAACACCTACAATGGCATTGACCTTTTTAAATGCAGAATAGACTTTCAAGAGAAAAAATATTAGGACTGTGTATTATGATGATTTTCAATTAAATTAGCAGTTTTCTGTAGAAATGCTCTTACCCCTGTTCGATTGAGACTCTGTGTGTGCTGGCACTGCATTTCTGGGTTACTAACATAAGGAGTCTTTTGTTTCTCTCTTGTTCACAGTTTCAGTAGGTTATGAGTATGAATCCTGTCCAGACTTAATCCTGTGGGAGAAGAGGACAGCTGTTCTTCAGGGTTACGAAATCGATGCTTCCAAACTTGGAGGATGGTCCCTGGACAAACACCATGCCCTCAACATACAAAGTGGTAGGTTGTCTGTGACACATAACAGGAATAATACAGCATTGCAAGTTGGTCCTTATCACTACGAATTCAAGAAAAGGAAAGGAAAGAAACCTGACCAACACATGTTCTCTCTCGTGTATTTTACTAACAAATTATTTCTAGCAACCTACATTTAGAATCAAGTTAGTGTACAAAATGCAAAAGAAGCTGGCCATCATGAAGTAGTTGAATGTCAGCCTGTCTAACTTTGTAGTGTCGTAAAAGAAGGGCATTAACAAGGAAAATATTCCTAAAATAACAAAGGGGAGCCTATTCGGATTGGAACTGTCACTAAGCATAAATCCACCCAGAGGCATCCTCCAATGTGCCAAGTGTACTTGCAAAACAAGAGGCTGCATGGGTCCTAAGGGAGAATGGAAAGTTCCAGAGTCCTTGAAGACAGCTGAGGACTGCAGCAGGGAGGCTTAAAAGCTGATCAGAACATGTTCAAAGGTGGAAGCATTGTGTCCCTCTGGATAACAGTGGTATGGGAGCAAACATCTCATTCAGCCCACATCACTGCCGAGATCACTACACTTAGAGGGAAAATAGGCAGAGCTCCTCTAAAACTTTGCAGATGAAACATTTCTCTAGCGAATATCCCATGGTCTTCCTGCCCCTTACTTTTCCATGAGCTATGTAATTTCTTTTTTTTTTACCTGGTAGACTGCCAATTACAGGGCAAGAAGGAACAGACAGGGCAGGTAAAAATTCATGAGGTGCTGAGAAGTGTATTTCATTCAAAGGTAAAGACAGTCTTGTTCTCCCTACATATTTTCCTTCTGCAGGATATGTAATGGGTCTAAAAAAAATTCAGAAAAGAGGCTCCTCATTTGAAACTATCAGAAAACAGTACTGTGAAAGATAATAAACCTCCTTGCTACTTAACAGATTCCCCAGCTGACATTCAGCATTGCCAGTTTGTGCTACCTTTGGTCTCAGTTTCCCTGTCTCTCTTTAATTTCCTTGATACTGTTTTCTCTCTCTAGGAATCTTGCATAAAGGAAACGGGGAAAACCAGTTCATTTCCCAGCAGCCGCCTGTAATTGGGAGCATTATGGGCAATGGCCGCAGACGTAGCATTTCTTGTCCAAGCTGCAATGGTCTGGCAGATGGGAACAAACTCCTGGCTCCTGTTGCCCTAACCTGTGGGTCTGATGGAAGTCTTTATGTTGGAGATTTCAACTACATCCGAAGGATCTTCCCCTCTGGCAATGTCACCAACATACTGGAGCTGAGGTACTCTGTGTGAATGTGGCCGTTTAGAATAATGCTCTTAAGTTCTGCAGAAATCCTACGTACCCAAAAGAAAAATGAGCAGAACTCTTTAAAAAAAGCAAACAACACAGCAAAACAGAGAAAAAGCTGTCTGGATCTGCCTCTTCTGCAACTCTGCTGACTTTGATTTACACCAGAGAAACACAGGCCTAGCAAGTTCTTCCAGAACTGAATCACATGCCAAAAATATTGACACATTTCTGTGCTGCTAAATCAAGCTGTGCTGATGTCTGCCTTTTCCTGTAGTCAGAAACCAGTGGGAATGCTGAAAATTAACAAGCAGCCTCTGAGATAACCAATACTTGGAAAGACACAGCACTGATGATGATATGTAGAGGTTAATCAGGACTGATAATCACTCATAGTTTAGACAGGATGATCACTCTAGGCAGTCATAGACTGGGGTTTTCTAGTTGTTTTTTGGGGGACAACTGTATCAGCCCCTTTCAGTTCCCAACTGAACAGCAGTGTCAGGCTGAACATGCAGATGGAGCATCTGGAAGTAAGTGGAGAGTTTCCTTTTAACCCCAAAAAGCAAAGGAAAAAAATATACCAGTAGAAATAATGAGGAAGGGGTAGGAACATCCATTAAAAACAATGAAGCAGCAGGAAAAGTATGATTTGTCCCAGGTTCTGAGAAAATGGAATAAATTGTGACTGAACCAAATTTCAAATTGACCTCACTGGGGATATTTTTTCGATCTAAAATTTCTGCAGCAAATACAAGTATCCACTTCAAAGCAGTGGGGCCTGGTTCTGGGCTTTGCGTGGCCAGACAAGCCTCACTCCAGGAAAGTCAGATAGAGTTAAGGGAGTGTTCCTGAATGAGTCTTCTGTGCTTGACAGGCCTGAACTCAGGTCCTGAGAAGTCAGTGTGAGGATAACCTGGTATGAAAGGTTCAATATTGCCATTTACCTCTCAAGATCTGGCCTGAAAGTGAGAATCTTCCCGAAAGTAAGACCCTCCCTCCTCAGATTTAATATTCCCTGCTGCTGAGGACAAACATAATACTGCATTTCTGCAAGGACTGCAGCCAAATTTGTGCAAGATCCCCTTAGTCCCTCATGCACAAACATGCCGTAGTCATTAGACCTTGCCAAAGGTCTTCTTTGGCACTCAGAACCGTCATTGTAGATCATGGTGTATGGGACAAAAAATCCAGCCAGCCACCAGAAGGCCGGCACTTACAGAATAGCTGCCTTGGTATGTGCACCTCAGAGGGCTGGGGCACCTTTTAAGTAACGCAGCAAGAACCTCATGTTTGCTACTCAGTTTCACGATACATGAGAACATAATATCGCTCATGTTTGTAAGGTGGGAAGCTGGGATAAACCTTCAGACCTGGTCCTCGTTAGAGTGTAATATCCTTCCAGTACCAGAAAGTTATTTTAATGACCGAAGGTGAGATTTCCAGAAGAGCCTAGGTGAGCCCAAATCCCATTGCAACGGAGTAGAATTAATATCTCATTCCCAGAAGTACAATTTTGAAAACTCAATTCCTGTTTCATTGTCAGTGGAAATACCAGACCCATCAGAGTTTTTGCAAAGTATTTCCTCATTGGGGAAGAGAAAATTGGAAGCCTTGACAGAGTAGCCTTGCTGGCTGTTGTGTAGAGCCACAGAGTTAAATTTACTTCAGAGTTAAATCTGCTGCAACGATTGCTGCTTCATCTGTGCAAACACTCAGGTTACTGGATCTAATAAACATTTCTTCACTCTGGTGTGCTATAAAGTAAGTGGGTTCAGATGTCAGCTGGCTAAAAGCTGTGGAGGAAAGCCATTGCTTTTGGACTAAATGGAGTTTGCTTGTGTCTTCTCAAATCAGCATCTCCTTTGAGATTAACACCCTCACTATTTGGCTTCGAGGTTTGTTTGCAGGGGTGGCTTTGGAGTGTAGTGTTCTGGAAAGCAAATGCATTGTGGGTTGCAGAGAGCTGCAGCTGGGTGTGTAACTTAGACCTGTGAAAAATGTCCAGCTCAGCATAACTTCAGTCCTTTGGGCTGGAGTTCACGAGGTTACAGCAATGAACTGCCACCCATAACCGTGCAACTCTTAAGTCACCTTTGTAAATCACAAGGTGTTGCTTTGACTGAGGGTGAAAAAAACTGTAAAGATATCTGCATCTACATCTATTTAGCTCTGTGCTGCGCTGAGTGATAAAGTCTGATGGTCCTATCTCTTGTGTGAGTGAATAACTCCAAGCAGGTGAGATTGCACTTCCTTTGTGATATGCAGCAGTACATAAGTGAGCTCACTGCCAAGTAATATAAAATACATCAGTGTCATTCCAGCTAAGTCTTTATTTATTATTGCATTGTATGATACAGTTACTGTCAAGTTTTCAATCTGCTAATAATGCATCGAACTGAGCTGCTAACACCTCATTCTTTCTTCTATTCCCTGCTTTCCTGTCTTCTGTCAGAAATAAAGATTTCAGACATAGGTAAGCCAACCAGTGGAGAATTCTTATGCTGCTCCCTGTCTTGTTGCATGTTGTTACACAGTGAGCCACAAGTGCCATTTCCAGATGATTCAATAGCAAATGAAGCTGGCGTGATTAAAACTGGCGTAGGCAATCAGTCATCAGAACCGGGAGCCATTAATCACAATGTGAGCCATGCAAGCTTCTGCATGAGCTGTTATAGCTGGAGACAGGGGAGGTACAGGCAGGAGAAGCAGGGTAACAGCAGGAGAAGGGGGGAAGGAAAATGGGTGGGAATTTACCAAGAAAGTAGAGTGGGAACAGCAACAGAATACAGATCACTGGAACAACTAGGATGGAAAAATAATTCTCCACAGTGAAAAGCCTTCCTTTTGAGTTTGGGGGATTTAACAGGCTTAATGAAGATCCGTATGTCCCCCAGCATCACCCACCCAGGGAAGTTACGTTTTGTAACTTTTTTCAGTCTGAGCTTTCATAGAGAGCTTTGACACGTGAAAGTCTGTCAAGCTCAGATAGGAGGTAGTGCAACTCAGAACCTTAGCCAGGAAATGCAATAAAAGAGTAATGACAAGAAAACAAGATGAAAGAGAGACTCCTAAATTGGAGCTTTGTCACTAAGAATATTTGTCACTTGGGTTCACTGGAGTTTCAGTGGGTTTGATCCAATCAGTTGTATTCCAGAAGGTGTCAACATCCTGTCTCTGCCTGTGTTAGCAAGGACTTCTCTGACTCTGACAAGTTTCCCAGCCTTCTCCCTGGTTGCTTTTCTAAATCAGAAGCTTAGACTGTGTGGAGTTGGGATTTTTTTGTGTGCGTGTTTAGTTTTCTTTTGCATTTGGGATTGGGGATTTTTCTTGCTACATGCTTTTCATTTACTACTTCTTTGACTTCGTAGAGGCTATGCTAAACCAGAAATGTTCCTTTTATCTGCATGCCTAGAAATGAAATGGAGTAGAAACTGATTTTTTATCCTATTGCCAGAACAATAATGAAGGGCTGACCTTCACAGTATAATGGACTGGCCCAAAGCATCTATTAGCAGGGCTGAGAGGTTGGTACCCAAGACCTTTTCAGTGATTGTCCTCATCAGGCTGAGTTCCAGCTCCCTAGCTCCTCTTTCACATTTGAAGGCTATAGAAAATTTCATTTCTCTTTGGAACAGCCAGGTTGTATCCTTAATGCCCAAGAAATACACAGCCACTAAAGTGCATCTGCTTTGACAGGGAAGGGCAGCAGCTGGATACCTGTTACGAGAAGGGGTTTTGTGTATGAAAGCAGTAACTGAAGGAAGATCTATGGACTGGCCACAAATGCTGCAGATGCCACCAGAGCCTTACAAAGTTGGCAGGGCTTCGGCCTTTAGGCAGTTCCTAAAAACTAAGAAATTAAGTGAAAGAAATCTGAGACATGCCTGCTTCAGTGCAGTCCAAAGGGTATCAGGGAGGGGGGAAGCAAGTGAGGAGCTCCAGATCAAATACTCCCATCTGTGACTACAATGAGGGAGTTACCCATCCGTTAGTGCCTGTTCTGTGACATTTGCTTTAATGCTTCTGGCTAGGAAGCCTCTTTGCTCCTGACCCTCAGGGAAATGAGTGGGTGTAGTCTCAGCTAAAGCTCCAGTGCTTTGAAGGTCCTAAGCTTGACCCCAGTGACCAGCAACAGTTCAGAGGGTGTGATCCACAGGACTGAATCTTAGTGGTTTGGAGAAGCTGAAATCCGTATGCTAAAGCTGCCTCATTTCAGTGGAAAGGATTCCACCCCAACATGTAGCCTTTGGTGAGCTTGATCTCCAGAGGTTCTGGGGCTACCCACTAAGAGGCTCGGCTTTACAGCTCTGTGTATGTAGCCAGGGTCTCACTTTGCAACAGCCTAAATAAGGGATGTTAGCTAAGCCAAAAAGCATCACCAAATCATGATGCCTTCTCTTCAGGAACATGGAGGGCAGTGAGGCATTTCTGTCTTGCAAATATACAAAATGTGGCCACACTTAAATTTATTCTTACTTTCTTGTTTTCATTCATACTGTAGAGAAAAGTCTACAATTAGTGGCAAAGAGAGGTATCTCAGCAAACAGCCCTAGGATCAGATGAAAAGTCCTTTGCCATCTCTGGCCTGGATTATGGCATTGTTATAAAGTTTTATTGTCCAGCGTGTCACACTAGAAGAGCTTTGGGCATGACACACAAACTGCAAACACTAAAAGGCCAAGTGTAAATTCAGCCCACTGCACTGTGTAGCCTCCATAGGTATTAATCTATTGAGTGTCACCCAGGGAAAAAAGACCAGTGCCTCACACAAGCTACAATTAGATCCTCTGGTTCTGAGCTTCAGGGTGCTTAGCATGGAGCCATGGAAACACAGCCCCACTGAACAAAAACTTCCTGTCTGCAGGAATTTGGTAGTCCTTTAGTCATCACCAAATGTATGTGGCCTGCAGGGCTCCGAGGGGAAGTGGGTAGCTGGCACAGAAAGAAGAGGTGAATTTGTGTCCTTAAACAGAGACATCAGTTCCAAAGAACCCCAGGGGTTTATCCAGGTCAGTGGTTGTGGGTAACTAATTTTGGTGGTATGACTGCTCCTGTCTGTTGACCACAGTGGGAGCCAGAGCTGTACATTTACCAGTAACAGAACTTGTCCTTTGAGGAGGTGGTAGATGCCCTTGCATTTGAGAAACAAAGATACAGTTCATCTTGCAAGATAAATGTTAAAAATAGTCAGACCAGTCCTACCCCAAAAGGTGATATTTCTCTCCACTGCCTGTAAGGCAGCCAGCTCTGATGTGAGCATCCACTTTGTAACCATCTAAAGCTTGGTGATATGAATACCTTGGCATTTTACAGAAGCCAATAAAAAGGTGCAGTCTGCTGTGCTGATGTTTTATAGGGACCCTGCTGAAAACAAGGACCATCTCCCTTTTCTCATCTCTATTCCTTAGAGACTGGCTTCGCACTCTGGAGCAGGAGGTTCCTTCCTAGGACTCCTCCAAAACATGGGCTCTGGGCCCAAAGGGATAATACCAGCCTGTGTTCAAAGCCTGTGCATATATCATAGTACAACTGAAGCAATCCACAACCCAAGCATCATACCTCTGCCAGCTCACCCAACTTTTTATCCCATTTCTCCCTATGCCTGTGTGTAAAGAATCAAGTAAAGCACAAACACTTTAAAATGGAGTTTGAACCCATTAACACAACTGCAGAGCTCCAAAATTGGTACTGGCACTATCCTGCCCAAACAAGGAGAATGGTAAAAGGAAGGGGAGAAGGCAGATGTGTGGAAGAGACTGTACGCAACTCCAAACAAGCGGGATCACTGTGGACTTGGAAGATTTCCCTGTGCTTTCCCAGCACATCATTGTGTCACAAGCATACAAGGAAGCAGTATCACCTCCATTTCACTTTGGCTTGCAGAGCCATGAAACTGTTCTCACCCCCCGTGACTACACCATCATGCCCACTAATACCCATCAAAGTGTCAGTTCTTGGCTAGGGACCAGCCCATCCCATCACTGCAACTTCAGGGTTATTGCTTCAGGAGGTGTAAAATAGCAATGCAATGCTCAGGTTTTCTTCTAAAAAATTGTAAGAGCTCAGGGAACACTCTGGGAAATCAGCTCTTCCTCCACAGTCGTTTTCTAGTGTCAGTGTCAATATGGGGGATAAATATTCTAAGACTTCAAATAATATAGCTGATTAAGTCTTTTGAATAGTAAAAAGTCCTGTCTTTTGTTTTGGACCGTTACTTAACTGAGAAATGAGAGAGGATAAAAGGGGGGAAAAAGTCTTCCCTGCTTCACCCCAGGCAGATTTATTTCAATTGCTGTTCAGCCCAGTCCAATTTACCACTTGGATTTGCCTATTGATTGTGGCTTTAAATAAAAAGTGAAGCCCCAATGTTCCTGGCTCCACTGCTCATGCTCTATCACAGATAAAGGGAAGCAGTTTGGGAGATTTTACGTGACCAGCGTAAGTTTATTTAAGCATCTTTCACTCTGAAGGATCTCAAAGTGAGGAAAAAAAGCTCCAGTGTATAACACTGTGCAATTTGTGCTAGGGCAGAGCATGATACCATCTCCCTGTAATGTTGAAAACAGTTGGCAGAGGCCAGGGGGGTAAATTCTAGCTTGACCATTTTTAACAGATTGTTTCAGCATCTATTCTATACAAGAGCTGGGAATAGAAAATTGTTTTAAGAGCTCTCTTTTTTACAGAAGATTGTAATCAATAATAAAATCCACCAGAGTGAGGCTGTGAAATCCAAAAATAAATCACAACAGTAGTGCTGGGAGAGGGGAGCAGGAATTTCTCTCTGTCCCCATTTTTCTCCATCTCTGGGTAAGTCATTTGCCTTTGCCTGTCTGCAAATAGCCAGTTCTAAAACTCAGGGAAAGTTACCTGTGCTTGCCAGTCAAAGATGGTAAAGGATTGCAAGTGCCATTAAAACTGTCCTCCTCTTGTCCACCTCCCATGCAAAATAGAGATTATGGACAGTTCAAAAGCTGACTGACATTCAGCAGGGCTTTGTTAGGAAACTCAGCAGAAAATGCAGGGCCCTGATCAAAATGGATGATGGATTCCCACAGGGAACTTCTTCCACTAGGGTTGAAGCCACTTGCTTAGTGTGAGTGACATGCAGGTGAATGAAATAATACCCTCCCAGCCTGCTGTCATTGGGAGGGAATACACATGGAGACTGAACTGTCAGGCTGGAGCTGTCTTGAAGGTCAGAGCATTTATTTAGCAAGAATCAGTGTCATTTTTGGAGATGAAATCTGTTCAGACTTTAATGGGATAAAACACAAGGGATATTCCAGAATAAATCAGAACGGTGCTTTTCCCCCACCCCCATATTATTAAATAATTTTAATGAAAAACCAATTTACTGCTCTTTAAAGAAGAGGATAACTCAGTAATTTCTATGTGTCTGAAGAGGGGGTAATTTTCCTAACATAAAGGTTGAGAGGAATTTTCTTGTTATGAGGAATAGAGTCAACTGTGATCGACACTCAAGTTTCTAGCCAGCTTGTCTTGGACCAATTCCATCAAGTGCAAAATTGTGAACTGTGGCCTAGATTTTTATTATGAATTCTTTGGACTTGATGAGCTTGGACAGCTTGAAGGTGTTCTGGGAAAAAGTAGATACTTTCATACTTCTTCTGATTACTACTTAGCCTTTCTTAGTACGAAAAAAACTGTTCAGGACAGGTGTTAAAAGTCTAATCTGTTGGTTTCAGGCTTAGAAGAGATGCAGCTCAAGGCACACTAGTAGTAAACAATTTTAATAGAAGATGTTAATAACTTTAGGATCTATATTAAAATACAGGTAAAGTTTTTGCAAGACAATTGTTTCAATTTTGTCTAAAACCATCTGGTTGGTTTTTTTTCTGGCCAGTCCTATTGGATGCTTTCCATAAGGTGGATTCTAGTTTATTAATTTCTTCTGTCTTGGGCTCATTTAATGTTGCAGTCATGGAGCTAAAAATATTATCATTCTGTGTGCTCATCCCATTTTCTCAGCCACCCTTTCTTGTGTCCAAGGAAACAGTGAGCAGAGCATGTTTAACAGGGGACTGTTGTTCAGGTTCCTTGGTCTAGTACCAGTTCATGCTTTACTTGGGGAAAATGTGCCACTCAAGGAATTATTTTGTTTCTCTCATCATTGAAGTCCAGCTGAATTCAGTGGCAGGATTCCATTAATCCCCGTGAGGCCACGACAGGACTTCAGAGTCTTTGCTGGAGTCAAGCAAGAGCACCAGATGAGCCTTGATGCAGTGATCTTGCAGGGTGTATCTTCAAGTGCTTTATACAGGGAGTCTCCTTTTGGAGTTTGTATTCGTCCTTTGTTGGGAGGGCAGATTTTTTTTTATTATTATTTGTTTTATTTCCCTACTGTCCTGTGTTTTCCCTTCACTTCCTGGCACTGCACGAACACCAGTTTCAGGACTATGTCTATAACAAGTAAATTAGGCAAACACAGGCAGTGGGACTCAACCTGTAGTAGTTCCTGGCACGGTTTTGGCTCAGACCAGAGAGCCCTTTCCTTTGGTTGCTTCCCTCCATGCCAGAGAGCACCCCAGGCACAGCGACTGCTAACAGATACAGCTTGGGATCCTGTGCTGTAACGCACTGTGTACTAACCTTGTCCAGTACAGCACTCCTTCACTTTCCCAGTCTTTCTGCCCTGTGCGTTTTATTCTCTAAAGTGCTTGCGTTGCCTGTTGACTTAAGGAAACACATAATCCAAAAAATTAATAATGTCATACCTTTGTTTTTCAGCCACAGCCCAGCTCATAAGTATTACTTGACCACAGATCCTATCACCGGCTCCATCTACCTCTCTGACACCAACAGCCGACGTATCTATAAAATCAAGTCAACCACATCAGTGAAAGACATTGTGAAGAACTCAGAGGTCTTGGCTGGAACTGGGGATCAGTGCCTCCCGTTCGATGATACCCGCTGTGGAGATGGAGGCAAAGGCACTGATGCCACCCTTACAAATCCCAGGGGTGAGACTGCTTCTTCTCCACTGGCTTTCTTAAAGGGGGCTTTTTGAAAGCAGCTTGTTTAGTCAGACTGGAGATTGCTCTCCTCTCCAGTTCTGAAACACATCCTAAGGGCTTGCTTCTGGAAATAAGTGAGTATGTCTCACCCTCAGCTAGTTGTGTCATGGTTCTTCCAATTGGCATGGCTGGGAGGAATGCTGAACCAGAGGGGTTCAGTGATGGGCACATGTCCAGAGGGCAATGGAATAAATCCACCCATTACTTTTATACCCATTTAGCCATTACTCCTTCTTACTAACAGTGCTTGGTCCCTCCCAACCTGAGCAGGATTCACTAACATTCAGTTCACTAAGGCTTTCTTGGCATTAAAAAAAAGCCCTATAAGCATTGCTGTATGTATATATAAAAGGGCAGCAAAACTAGCATACAGCTCAAAGATACACAAATGGTGGTTTAGACATTGACATTATATATCACAGCATCCAGCTTAAATCCTGTAGGGGGGTAGATACTAACTTTGATATGGGAATGCTAATTCAGCTTAATTTCACCTGGTTCTGACATACTGAAATGTGATAAAAGCACAGTTGAATCAGAATAAAAGCATCACACAGCCTTCATGGCTGTGAACTAAATTGTTCAAAACAGGTTTAGCCAAACATATGCAGTCCTGTGTGTAGCCAAGACTTCAGTCTGGCAGTCTCAAGGTAACAAGCTCTGCAGATGGAGGATGTCGCTCCTCCCAGCTGTCCACAGCTCCACAGAAAAAAAAGCACACGGGGCAATAGAGATGAAGTGGAAAGCATTGTTTGTACACACATTTTCGACCGTGTTTGTGAAGAGGGCTGAGAAGGACACCCACGCAGGAATGTTTTTTGAGATGTGGCATTTTTGCTTGTTATATGTCTTCTTTTGCCCAGCTGTTCAGAGTATGAGGAGTTATTTATAGGTTCTTGGCTTTGATATCAATGTGCTGCATCAGGGAGTGGTAGCTCCCTCCTTCCTCACTACAACAATGGCCAAGCCTATCCCAGCCTCTTTGTAAAGCAACTCCTCAGCAAAACCTGGGGATCCTTAAACAAGTGCCCCTGCCCATGGCAGGGGGTTTGGATTAGATGACTTTCAAAGGCCTCTTCCAACCCAAACCATTCTATGATTTCATGTAAAGTTATTTCACTAAAAGCAGATAAGATTTCCAAGGAAGTTGTGGCTGTCCCATCCCTGGAAGTGTTCATGGACAGGTTGGATGGGGCTTTGATCAGCCTGGCCTAGTGGGAGGTGTCCCAGCCCATGGCAAGGATTTGGAACTAAATGCTCTTTAAGGTCTCCTCCAACCCAAACCCTTCAATGATTCTATGATTCTCAGGAAGTTATTTTTCATGACATAGAGATGACATTGTTACTGAATCCAAGAAACCCAGACTGATCTAATGACCTTTTGTGTCAGGTCTAGCTGTGAATTTTTTTTTTGTTATATGTCAGCTAGATGTTTCCTGGCAAGGATGCAGAAAAATATACTATGGAAGACCTGTTTTTTTGCCAAAAAGCATCAAAACCCAGACTTCTATGCTTGTAATATTTAAATAACCCAGCATGGTTTCCAAGCACTCCAGAATCCCATGAGTTGACCATAATATTGGGCTGAAGTATTGCCAGAAGCACAGGTATAGAAAAGAAACCGGTGGTCAGTTTGCAGTGTAGAATTTGTCTCACTGAAATGAGAAGACCAACTGAAAAGAAAATTAAGTGACTTGGGCAGAGAGATTCAGGCAGTCCAGCAGATGAATCATGAGATCAGGGAATCTAGAAATCTGTAATCCAGTTTTCTGCACCTCTTTGAAGTTCAGTCAGTGCAAAAAAAAATACCCCACCATTTTTGTTGGTCCTCTGTTCTCCCTTGTACAAGATAAGAGGGATATTATTCATTTCCATCGATGGGTGAATGTTACAAGGTTTAGATGACTTATTTTTCTGCTTTGCTATAGCAAACAGCTCTGGAGTTCAAAGTTTTCAGCATTGAAATCCTTCTTGTTGGCAACTGAGGCTCTCAGGAGGCCATTCTTCCACCTCAATCATATAACAGCAAAATTCTTGCATTCATTCCTCAGAGCTCAAAAATTTCACAAAACAGAAGTAAATTGAGGGTGAAAGAGGAAATGACATGAAGCAAAATGACAACAAGAAAATAATAATCCAGAAAGCCCACTCAGCCAATAGAAAGTTCCTAAACAGTGTTCCCTGATCTGATTCTAACATGACTTTCCAAATTCTGCTGAGGCAACAGCTACGGCAGGTGGGACTCACTCCCCATTCCCCCCAATAAATGATGAACAGTGAAAACTCATGCTGACAATGTAATGTCACCGTTGTTCATACCTTTGCAGTGGTTCATCCTAGCAGAAAAATCCAGCAAATGCTCTTCCCTCAAGTACTTCATAATAGTTCAAAATAAAATTGATTTATTGTATAAGTAACCAGTAGATCTCAAGTGACCCTGTGCTTCCATGTCTTGGCAGGCAAATAAACACTCGTAAGTGAATGGTCAGAGGAAATTATAAAATGATTCTGTAGCTGTAGAGATATCAGCTGGCCAGGGAAGGACCTGGAACGTCAGTTTTTCAAGAATCATTGCTCTTCACAGGACTCTACTTTTTGAGGCTAAAGCTGGTTTTTTTCTCTGAGCATAATTGCTTCATGCCAAGTAGGATTTCTGTATTTTAAGGACATCTTTGCACTTTTTCAAAAATCATAAAGAATAGAAGTCTTGCCTTTCATGATGTTTTAATTAGCTGATATTTGCAGCTTGCTGGAAAATACTGAGGGATACCTTCCTGCCAGATGAGAATCAGCAATTCATTAAGACTGGAGAAATAGTCATGAGCTGTCAACATATGCCTTTGCATATACCTTTAGCCTCTTGCACCAGTCAAGCATCTGGTCTGAATAGATTTTTTTGGGTCTCTTCTCGGTGGAAAGAAGCTAGTACCCTGAAGGTGGTTCATTCCATGACAATGCACATATTCAAGGTGGGATGAACCACGTTCTGGGGGTGCTGGTCTTCTCCTGGATCTGACAGACTGAAGAATAAGGTCCCCACTGCTGCAAACACTGTTCAGAATGGTTCTCCACATTCTGAGCAGCAGACTTTTCCCCATTGTTTTGATCACTTCCTCCAGTTCTCACCTCAGCTTCCATGAGTTCATACGGGATAATTTCATAGAATTGTAGAATGCTTTGGGTTGGAAGGGACCTTCAAAGACCATCCAGTTCCAACCCCCCTGCCGTGGGCAGGGACACCTTCCACTAGACCAGGTTGCTCAGAGCCCCACCTGACCTGGCCTTGAACACTTCCAGGGATGGGACATCTGCAGCCTCTCTGGGCAACCTGGGCCAATGCCTCCCCACCCTCTTGAGAAAGAATTTCTTCCTAATATGCAATGGAAATTTTAGTTTTAGTTCAGAACCATTATCCCTTGTCCTGTCAATTCATCTCTCTGAAGTACCTTCTAGACAGAGGTTCTTGTCTCACTCCACTGAAGGCAGAAGTACTCCTTTTAGATGATCAGCTTAGAAAGACATTAGGAGGGGTAAAACCCTCCAGGAATTTCCCACTTTACCTGTCTTTGGCTTGTCTAATAAAGGTACGCTACACAAACACAGGACAGATAGATCCACAGATGAAATAGGGGTGACAGTGGTTTCGTCAGAGTATTTATCATAGCTATTAGGAACCAGTCTGATGCGTCCAGTTCATTTGCCACAGAGCACAGTAAAGCTTTCAGATGCTAATGAATTTCAATATATCCTTGCAAATTAAAGTGTTACCGCTTTCTAATTATCATCTGCTAATAATGATCCTCTTCTACAAGCAATCTAAAGAAAAATTAAAACTCCAGCTTGTCAGAGCATTTCTTTTCATCTGAGTACTCACCATTGGTTCTTCTCAGGAAAATGTTGTGGCAGAGAAATTACCAAAGAGCCTGCAATTAAGAGAGATTGCAGTGACAAGTCTGACACAATAGGAAGAAGGTTTTAGAAGGCATGTGGGGAGGGAGGGAGCATCTCATTCATTTAGCACCGTAACACCAATGCAAAATGAAGTAATTAATTTGGGGACAGATTGCTTCTTTCACTGTGCCCTGCTGAATGTGTAAACAAAATCTTTGCTGAGTGTTGAAGAGTTCGACAGAATTAATTGAGGAAACTCAACCCTCCACAATCTGTTAACATTTTTATGGTCAGATAATAATAGGACCATTTTGGGGAAGACCAGAGGCTGACTGAACAAAGTACCTTGTCATTTACTCTGGCCAGAAAAGACACTTAGGGACAGGGGCAATGTGGTCTTCCTGTGCCAACACTCCAGATGCTAGTCATCGGCATTTAGGGGACTTTCTGAGGAAGTTGCACCAGACCTGTGCTAATATGCCATCATCAATTGACTTAGAAACCGTCCTGAACACCTAGTTTTGTTCTTCCAGGCACCACGTGCTAATAATTTCCACAATTTCTTTAGCCAGGTTGTAAAGAAGAGTGGTCCCTTTTAGGCAAAACCACTGTTTTCTGTTCCTTTCTTGTGTATTTCCTAGTTCTTTGCTGTCTTGTAGTTCCCTTCTTGACCACTGCATAACACAAAACTGATCTTAGCAGAAAACTTTTCAGAGGAATTCCGGAATCTTTTTCCTGTGTGCTCTTTTTCACATTGTCAATGTATATGGGTAGTTAGGCTTTCTCCTTCCCTTCTGAATTCCTCTGCACTTATTGACATTGATTTTCATCTGCCATTTTATCACTCAGTCATTCAGCATCCAGTCAAACAAGAAACGTCCAAATTTGGATTTCTTTAAGCACCTTTTCTTCAGTTAAAGGGTTTTCTCCCCCTTTTTTTTTCCTAACAGGAGCTACTTGCACAACACAACCACTTTTAGTGGTTTGTCTTGCAGAACAAACTCACCATGTCCCAGTAGCTATTTGCAGCATAACGTTGTGCTGTCACCTCTTCATGCTGCAAGGTCCTGACATTTCAAGCAAATGTCATCACGTCACAACTTTCTATCAGCACAGCTCACTGGTGTGATGCACGTGGTGCTACAAGCCCTTGTTTTGTAAGAGATCTCTGCTTATGCAAGGGGAGCCAGCATGATTTCATAACGTATGTATTTCATATCTCAGAACCTAAGGTTTGGATCTGCAACACTACCTGGGTAGTGGCAGCAGCTGTTTCCTCTCAGTAACTGTGAGGCTGAACTTCGAGCTATATGCTGAAAGGCTTTAATTCCCTTATGTTCCTATGGAAACATGAGGGGAGCCTTCCGCCAAAGCAAGCCAAGGCCTTGGGCTTAGCATGCATAACATGTGAATTACCCGTTTCTGTGCCTGTTTGCAGGAGCGAGCTCCCAGCACTGGAACTGTGCCTGTATCAGAAAGGAAACAGAAAGGTGCAATCTAACCTCTACAATCTGCTGCAAAGAATCCATGAGATGCTTCTTTCCCTTTTCACAGAAGTCACCCATCCAAAGACACTTGTCTGTGGGACAGCAGGGCTCTTCTCCATAATTTAGTTGATTCCAAGATAATCAGCTAAAGTCAGGAAAGGATTGGAGCAGTTGCCATGGAAGGAATGTGTGCAAGTGGGAATTCGGAGCTTTGAGAGACTGCAAACTCCGCTGCCCTACAGAACATCTCAGGAAATGTGAGGCAATTGAGATTGCTTAGCCTCCATGAAAGAGGGATAAGCAGAAAAGTGCTCGGTGATAAGAACACATACACATGCCATTGCCCTGGAGCAGGGTGATAAGTGGTAACTTTGCTATCCCACTTCAACTTACTCGGGTGTGCAAGCTCTTTGTCTGAGCTGGAATGCAAAATAAAGTTGTGCCCTATCAGCTGATCAGAGCTGGTTCAAGGGCCAAAGTGCATGTGGGTTATTATTACTGTAACTGGGTAATCAGATCAGCCATCAAACCCCAGCACTGCACACAGTGAGCCACTGCCAGCATATGCTGATGCTAAGTCCAATCCAATACATATGGAACTAGCTAAGGGAGAAAATTCTGCCTCATTTAAAATCACATTATCCAGCCTGCCACCCTTCACTGGCATTGGGCTTGTCACACAGACTAATGGACAGGCACCTGGAAAAATACTTGTTGTGAACCAAGGAATGCAAAAGGTTGTAAGAGACTGTTGTGTTTGACAAAAGCCAATTAAGATCAACTAAACCTTCTATCATGTCTCTTCCAAAAAAAGTACATCTACCATATTGCTTAAAGAGCTCAGTTGTGTTCCTGGTTTTCAAGCAAATGCCACCAAACATAAAAGAACTTGACACTCAGTAGGCAGAATAATTAAGAGGAGCAGAGACCTTCAACAGCAGATGCCAGTGACAGGTGACATGTGCCAGTATCCTGGATGACTCATTGAAGAGGGCATAGTGCTGACAAATCTCATGGCAGGTGAAGATAGCTTCCTGATAGCCATGGATGCCAGCGACATATTGATGCTTGTCCCATCAGATCCTTCTGCAAGCACTTGACAAAATGCTAAAATACAAACAATGTGTTTATATTGTATAGTGAGAATAAATGGCCACCACTACTGCGGCTTCTCTCATAGCATTCATCAAATCATAGAATGGTTTGGATTGGCAGGGACCCTAAAGACCATCTAGTTCCTACCCACGCTGGGGGGGACACCTCTCACTAGACCAGGTTGCTCAAAGCCCATCCAGCCTGTCCTTGAACACTTTCAGGGATGGGGCAGCCACAATTTCTTCGGGAAACCTTTGCCAGTGCCTCACCACCCTCAGTAAATTCATTCGTGCAACAGTTACCTTGTGCTCCTCTTCGAGACTCGTGTTTCATGGTCCTGCAAAGATGAGTCCTTTCTTGGCATGAATTGAATGCAGGTATTAAAGTCTAGGACTAGAAGCAATCTTTTCGGTCATTCTGTCCTGTCATCCATTATCTCAGCAATCCTGCTATGTAATCCCCTCCAAAATTAATGAACTTCATCCTGAAAGCACCAAGTAATTTTTTTCCTCACTGCCCTAGAGGCTGTTCTGAAACCACACTGCTCTGATGGTCAAATATCCAATCCAGGTCAAAGTGATGCCCTTCAGACAGGGTGATGCTGTGAAGAAGCGATGAAAATGCTGGTTTTACCTCCTGGCAATAACACACAGCTCCCATTCAGCTCAGTGATCTGAAACACCAGTTTTCTGACTCCTAATTGACTTTGAATCAACAGGTTGCAACCATGTCAGAATCTCTTCCTTTACCTTGGCTCAATGGAGAAGTTTGTTCTTTCTCTCAAACAATGACTTAGTCCTGAGGTATTTCTGCCAGGCCAGATTATCTTCTGTGGATTTCCTTATAATCAAATCTGGTATGTTTTTCCACATATTACCTACCTCCATGGCTTCCAGCCCATGCAATACTTACAGTGCTGGCTGAAGGCCATGATTTTTGTTGCCAAAGCAATCAGAGGATTAGTCCCTGCTATATGAAAATCTAGAATTTTTGATCTGTGAACTGCTGCATCTGCACTTCACAGCAGAGCTCACAGTGGATGGAGACTGAGGGTAAGTGTTTCAAACAAGGGGATCTGGCTGCAAAACAGCATTTCGGAGGAACACAAGATCTGATCACTCCTCAAAGATTCTCAAAGCTTTCTATCTGAAACAGAATTTCCATCACTTCTGTCACCAAGATGACAGCCAAAGAAACAGTCTAGTGAGCATTCAGCTCACTAATTTAATCTGCCTACAATATAAATGTTTTCTTTAGAGATATTTGCTGTAGTCTCCTTTTATAATCAAATGGGAGGAAAAGGTATTTCTAGCAGGATTCATATAATCTCTTGAGGATATGTGCTTTAGGGTGATACAAATTGCACTCTCAAAGTAGATTTCTCTCTCCACTGATTGGAATAGGTTCAGATACTTGCTTAGATGCACAGTGCAGATGTCTGCTTTTTGCCAAGTGATTGTTACCCTACGAGCAAAAGAAGCCAAACCGGAAGATCCTAATATTCATATATTTCAAGCAGAATTTTCACTTGCATAGGAAAAGATGTTACAGGCCTCTACATTCTTTTTCTATTTCTTTACAGTCTTTTAGTGTATTTAAGACACTCAAATATTATGCTGAGTGACATTCTGCCTCTGTAGGGTAGATGAGATTAATTACTTTATTAGTATCTGTGGAGTTATTGTAATTTATACTAGCACAAACGAGAGGTGAATAGAGCCCCTAACTTCTTATTCCTGCTTCAGTCATGACCTTTCTCTGTGACCTTGTGAGAATTGCATTATCTGTTAATTTTCTGATATGTAAAATTAGAGTGATCACACTCACAGACTGTTATGAGGTGTAATTAGAAAGTGTAAAGCACTATGAAATCCTCTGATGGAAGATGCAGAGGATAGCTAGCCTAGGATAAAGAGGATTAGAGGAGGTTGTGCTAACATAACAAATACTTCAGAAATTAAGCTTAGGGGGAGGTGAAACAGCACATATCTGCAGGGCAAGAAACGAGAATCAGCAGCCTGTAACTGCTGTCAGCAGACCTCAAATCCACTGACAGGAGTATGTCTACAAAGGAGGTTTGGACGATGAAATTAATCACTAGCAGAGTTCAGAATCAGGTGAAACACTGTGTATTAGTAGGATTATCCTAGGGAAAACCCTTTCTCATTTATCCATCTGGAATTTGATTGACCTGATGGACCTTTCACAGCCTTTTTCATCGCCATTTTTGAAAGACTCATTGGTATACCATTTTTACGTGCGTAGCTTACCATTCATACCATGAGCAATAAAATCAAGTTTCTGGACATGCAAGACATGCAGTTATTAGAAAATCTTTTCATTTCAGCAGTTCACTGAATGCTATGCCCTTTTCCAGGAGCGAGCAGGGATTTCTGGATTGCGTTGTGTGCCATTTGAAAGTGCCCTCCATGGAATGGTGCCAGTTCAAAGCTCTTGATAGCCAGGACTCCCACATGCCCAACCCTCCTCTCTTCCCTTTTGAATGCCATGAAATATATTGCTCCTCACGTCAGGCTGCCATCACCTTCTGACTGTCTTTCTTTGTTCCTCCCCAGGCATCACCGTGGACAAGTTTGGGCTGATTTACTTTGTGGATGGCACCATGATCAGGCGGATTGATCAGAATGGGATCATCTCAACTGTGTTGGGTTCCAATGACTTGACGTCTGCTCGGCCTCTCAGCTGTGACTCTGTTATGGACATTTCTCAGGTAAGACAGTGGTTTGGTTTTGTTTCTACAGAACACAAGCCTACGCCTTCACCCTATCTGCATGTCTGCAAGCTTCCCTAGAAGGTCTGACAAAGAGGTAAGGGCTCAAGGAGAGTTGCATTTCTACATAGTTTATGGTATAAAAATGACTGAATCAAAATTAAATACCCTATAAAGACAGAAGGAAACACGTGACTGCCCTAACTCATAGATTCCTGGGGTGTGAGATTTTTACACAAGTCCCAGACACAGAATTGACTTCTTTCAGAGCTCCCAGTCAGTGGAAAGACATTCCTGGGAAGGAAGGTTTTGTTAGGCTCATTTCTCACTATATGCCATGCTCCATTATAACATGTTAGCTAATCACAGGTTTTTAAATTCTTTTCTTCCCCTCATCCTAATTTGGCCCAGCACAATTTTAGACCTGAATCAAATTAACATAGGAAAGACTGATTGGAGGATGTGGTGCCGAAATTAGCAACAGCAGGAAAACAAGAATCTTGAATTGCATCAGATTGCAAATTGGTTGCAGCTACCATCATGCTGGGCTTTTAAGTCCTGCTGCTTCAAGGTAGAGAGAAAAAGAAATCTCATTTTGATGATTGCTTTACTACTGGATGGTGCAGAAGAGAAATCTGTTACAGCCCAGCACTCAATTTTGTGTGACACTGGCCAACTCGTCAAATTGTGCCAGTTTAGGACCTTTGAAAGGACCTTGTGTCCTTTGAAACCTTTGTGCCACTTGTTGTTTGCCTGACTGCAGGAATGTTGTCCTCTCCTGTGAAAATATAGATCATAGCTGGAGGCCTAAGTACTGTTATTCAGCCACAATAGATGTCAATGGGGTTTCCTTTTTGTAACTACCTAGATAATTTCCATGCTCCCATATGGAATCTGTTCTTGTTTTTTCCCTCTAATTTGAAAAGATTGTTCTTGCTTCCTTGCAACTGGCTCCCACTGTCTGTAATTTATGAACAAGCTGAAATTATGAGTTTAAAAGTTGTTCTTCCTTCTATAGAGGTGAAACTTCGATGGTTAAAGACCACCTTTTAGTATGTTTCTCATTTTACAGACATAGTTTCTTCTTTATGTGATTTTCACGGGCAGTTAGCAAAAGACCATTGTGTAATCAGGCTTTAAAAATTATTTACTTCCAGGTTATGTAGCTCCTGTGTAAACCAATGTCATGTTCAAACACTTCTGAGATGAACATGGATCAGCTGAAGACTCTTTTTTTTCCTTTCATAAAATGACAGGAACCATTTTTAGATTAACCTGTACTGGGACTGGCAGATTAACCACTCCTGTTCTGGAGAAACACACTGAAGACAAGCTTAATTAAAAAATAAAAACCAGCTTGGGAAGAAGCTTTTCATCATTTACAGAGGATAGAATGGTCTTTTATGCCAGGTCCCTGAGGCTCCCTGGAACATGAGGACATGAAATATTTAGCTGCCACTGTTGACAAGGAGTGGTTTTTAAGAAATTGAAAATTCCCATGTCAGTTCAGAATAAACTCAGCTCTTGATGCTAACTGAAGACTGCAGAGCTTAAAGACCACTGGAAGGGATGAAGGCATGAATTATTAAAGAGAAAACCACAGGCTATAATGTTTTACTACAACAAGGGTTAAAATAGGCCAGAAGCTGAGAAAAGGAAGGAGATTTTGCAAACAGAGAACTAGAGTAGACAGAGCTCAGCATACTGCTTAGCCATGAAAATAAGCTTCACACACCCAGGCGTTAGAAGACACAATGAACTAAATACCTTAGATCTCATCTCTTAAAAAAAAAATGCTGGAAAGGCATATAGAAGCATCAAAATAAAGCATGGCTGTAGCAGAGATGTTGAACTACAGGCCTTAAAAATAGGAATATCCAGTGTTCCTGTAGATCTTAGCTGGTCTCTTCTTATTCATAGTTTTAAATAAAATCACAGTGAAAGATGGTTTGCTGGACCTGAGCCTGCTGGCAGCCACTCGTCCTCCTTCCAGTAAGGTTACAAAATACTCATCCAAACTTAGTCACATCAGACAAATGAGAAGAAGCAGCAACTGAGATGGATGGTGGGAAAGGAAGGTTCAAAACAAAGAAACTATCCTGGAACTGATTGGTTCCCATCAACACAAGACAGATTTCTTTTTCTATATAAACCTGAAATAAAATAAAATAGTCCAAAAAAAGCAGAACTTTGAGTTCTTTACAAAAAAAAAAAGTCCTGAATTCTGTTGGTAAATGTTTCTTGGGTTTGGCAGCTAAAAGAGTAGACTCACTTGAAAAGAGTGTATTGCAGAAGCAGAGCTAGAAATAAAGTCCTTTTAGTGCTCATTCACTTGCGGTGTTGCCAGTCACTGTTTTAGTGGATTATCAGTGTAGAACTGGGATGTGTCACTCCTGAACCCATTTTTTCCATTATGCTAAAACAAAATCTGAAAATCCCTGTGAAGACACAAGTATTTTACTCCATGAATTAAAATGGCCTGGATTTCCTATTAATTGCTATTCTGCATTTTTGCAGCATAAAGCGGAAAACCATAGGTTATAACTTAGATATTCACACATGCTGGCACAGCTGCCAGTTTTGTGTCTGTCTCTCGTTGTCATTTACCCAGAGGAATTCAGCCACTTGTGTGAAAAATCCTTTAGTGAAAGAATCACTGTTTTGTGTGTCTGATTTCATAGCACTTCACACAGCAAAATTTGCAGTCCCGGGTCTCTGCTATGAGGTCCAGCTTCCACCAGTTCAAAAAGCACAGGAGGGGGAAAATCACAGAATGGTTTGCCTCTGTCCATCATCCTGTTCCCACCACTGTTCCAGTGCAGAGTTTGGATGTCCCTATGTGTTTACTTCATATGACCAGGAGCTAAGCCCCCTCGCTCACACCAGGTTATATCCTCTATGGCCACCCTATCAAGTAACAATTAGTTGTGGGTTTTTTTACCCATTCTCCCTTTAATCCATGTGGATTCCATCCTCATTGTGATTGATTTATAGGAATCATGCAGTAGAAAAATGTCTTGCTATAAAAATTCCCTTGTGTTCTTTTAACATGAAGGTTCGTCTGGAATGGCCCACGGATCTAGCAGTGAATCCCATGGATAATTCGCTCTACGTGCTCGACAATAACGTTGTGCTGCAGATCTCCGAGAACCACCAAGTACGCATTGTGGCAGGGAGGCCCATGCACTGCCAGGTGCCAGGCATGGATCACTTTCTCCTCAGCAAGGTGGCAATCCACGCCACGCTGGAGTCTGCCACCGCCCTGGCCGTGTCCCATAACGGGGTCCTGTACATCGCTGAGACCGACGAGAAGAAGATCAACCGCATCAGGCAGGTCACCACCAACGGGGAGATCTCCCTCGTCGCCGGCGCCCCGAGCAGCTGCGACTGCAAGAACGATGCCAACTGTGACTGCTTCTCGGGGGATGACGGCTACGCCAAGGACGCCAAGCTCAACGCACCGTCCTCCCTCGCCGTGTGTGCAGATGGGGAGCTGTATGTCGCTGACCTGGGGAATATCCGAATCCGCTTCATTCGGAAAAACAAACCGTTCCTCAACACACAGAATCTCTATGAGTTATCCTCACCCATAGACCAGGAGCTCTACTTGTTTGACACCAGTGGGAAGCACCTTTATACTCAGAGCCTTACCACTGGAGATTATCTTTACAATTTCACTTACTCTGGAGATGGAGATATAACCCTGATCACTGACAATAATGGCAACTTAGTCAATATCCGAAGAGATTCCACAGGGATGCCCCTCTGGCTGGTGGTGCCTGATGGCCAAGTCTACTGGGTGACAATTGGTACCAACAGTGCTCTCAAGAGTGTAACAACACAGGGGCATGAAGTAGCCATGATGACTTACCATGGCAACTCTGGTCTCCTTGCCACTAAAAGCAATGAAAATGGTTGGACAACATTTTATGAGTAAGTATATTCTGGATATTGGGCTGCTGACTTCATTCTGTGTTCTCTGAACCGTGCAAGGTTGGTAGAATTTAATTCCCTGACCAGAATTATTGTCCAAATAAAATGGCCAGAACAGGGAGTATTATATTTCACACAAACACTAGATACTTGCAGTAAGTGCATTAGAGCTTGAATAAGCTCCCTTTACCAAGTCAAGAGTCAGACAGAATTTCTGCTGAGTTTTTTTAAGTAATTTGGACACCTGGTTCTCCTTAACTGTAGTCAGGACTGGAGATTTAGGTTGCATGTCAGAGAATTTTTCTTGGCTTGAGAGCCTTGGAAGTATGAAAGTTCCATCAGAGCCTCTTTTTTCACAGCTTTTCACCTACTTCCTATGCTGCAGTGTCTTCTTTGTGCCTGTTTGAAATGTCTGATGTAGAATGACAATTGGCAATGACTAATGAGAGTTAGCTCTGGAAACAATTCTGTAATTAATGGACTGCTCAATTCCTACTGTTGCAATTTACCTCACTAAGCTTTAAAAGTAGTCTTGGAACTGTTCAAGACTATCCTGCCCCAAAGATTTTTTTGAGCAGAGAGAAGACAGGATGCATTGAAAAACCCAGAGATGGCAGTATCCTGAATATTTGTACTTCTTTTCTGTACTACTGTTAGCAATTCTCTGCTTATAAATGTCATGAAGACAACACATTTCTGATATAAAAAGGAAAAAGATAGATAACTGAATGAAGAGTATCTAGAAGGATTCATCCTGCTGTTAAGAACCCTTTCCCCTCCTTCTTCCTTAATTTTTATTTACAAGTGTAACCTCTTTGGAATGCTCCCTTAAGTGCATCATTTCCTGTATGGTTTGAATGGTTACGTGGAAGTGTTAAGCTGCCATGATAATAGACCCATTGTAAGAATCCAATTTGGCTAGAATAGACGGTTCCCAAGATGACAAGCAAAAAAGTTGTTTAAAAAAAAGGGATGCAGGGAAGGAAAGCTGGCTAAACCCGCATATCTGTGTGTTGGTATGTGGTTGCTTTGGTTCTCTCTTTAAAAATGTTCCAGGCCCAGTTTCAAATTTCTTTGCTTAATACTCACTGTTCCTGCTCCTGCCTTGAAAAGGACTGATGGAAACTCATGATTAATCTTTTGAAATGTTATTAGCATTTCATCAATGTTCTGCTTGCAATTACTGTAGAAGTACTCCTCAGTGAATCCAAGTTAATACTCTTCCATCTCTTACATTGAATTTGCTTGAGGAAGGCTTTAGGGAGGAAAAAGAGGGTGTTTCTCTCCACAGGAGTGGAAGCCAGCTATATTGTCAGGACCATTGTGCTAAATCAAGGAGGTATTTTCTTTTTGCAAAGAACCCAATAGTTCCTGTGCTTGAAAACAGATGCAGCCACAGACAGTGAAGCAAACTAAACATTACAGCTAATAATGTCAGATTTATACCTCAAACATAATCTTTTATTTTAAAGTGCAGCTGAAAATATAAAGATGAAACGAGACCAAAGCTCAAACCCAACTTGCTCTGTGGATATTTATAACAGTGATCCATTATTTCTTGCTGTCCAACAAAATAGAAAGCCATAATTCTGGTCCTTTTATGCACTTCAGAAGAGTCATAAGAAAGCTTTTTAGAGCTAAATGGAAGACAGTATTCTCCAGTGGCTGGACTATGGAGATCTTGACTAGAGCAAGTCAGCACTGTATGATAGCACAGCATCACTGAATATAGAATTGGGAATGTGCCTTCAGAGATATCTCATCCAAACCTGTGATCAGTTATCTCTATTTAACTGTTCCTGACAGTTTCTGATGCAACTTTATAAGACTACTGGTTAAAAGTCTACATCTGAATTAGTTACTTCAGCCTCCCTTTACAGGCAGGTGGAGAGAAACAGGCCCTTTCAGGCTGAGTTTCTTATGAGTTATGTCAGGTATTTGCTTTAGGATGAGGTGAGTTGTATTCTGAAAGTTTATCTCTGCAAAGGTAGGACAGAATGGTGAGTTCAGTTACAGATGTTTACATTGCTGATGTCTACAATTTGGTCAAATGGATCCTATCAGTCATCTGAGTTTTTATAAATATTGTTAGTGATAACAATGTATTTACCTATATTATTGTTACTGTTAGAAAGCTTTTTTTAATATGCGTAGCCTAAGTCTTCTGTGCTTGGAGACTATCCTTCTTCATGCAATCCTCGCCTTTCCTGTCCTGTCCTATCTTATCCTATCCTATCCTATCCTATCCTATCCTATCCACTAGGGACTTGGAAAGCAGATCAGTGAATTAGAGAGATTGATTCTGTCCAAGTTTTGCATGTGTAACCAGGGAAAGAATATAAAATCAGACTGATAAAATTAGAATATTAGAAAATAAGGGTCAGATACTTAGATTGCTCGGTAAAGTAGGTTTCATTTAAACAAAATATGTTCTTGTACAGTCTGATGCCAGGGTACACAGGTAGGTGGGGTGAGCCTTGACTGTCAGAGTTGTAGCAAGGCATCAAGTCTTCAGTGCGATCCTCATATAGTTCCATAGCAAATCTGTCTAACTTGTTGCTTGGATGGACAAGCCAAAGGAATACATTTACTCATCATACCCTACTTGTAGTGGCTAGTAGGAAGCTGATTTTTTCCCTGTACAGCATTGATGTGACCAATACTGTCAGTTCCAATGCTTGCAGTTTATGAAGAACAGTGGAAATTGAAGGCTGGGCAGAAAAACTCTACAAAAAATGCATTCATAAGGAAAACTAGAAAGACTTGATCTGTTTATCTCAACATGAATGAGACTGGGAAGTGTCTAGATCACAACATGTCAGCCAAAGTTCTCACCTACAGAGGGCTTCTCAATCTAGCCGAGAAAGGCTTGAGAAGGGTAAGGGGCTGGGAAGCAAAGCCAGAGACATTCAAGTTGACAAGAAGGTGTGATTTTGTAAGGCTGAGGTGACCTGACTGGTAGAGTGACCAACCATGAAAGCAGTATATTCTCCATTTCTTGGTATCTCAGATCAGGACTCTGATGCCTTTCCCAAAATATAATCTCACCAGGCAGAGGATTTGCATGACTCAAACACAAGCTGCAGGGGTGAGTGCAGCCTTAGCAGGATGAAGTCTAAATTCCTTGTTATCAAAGAAGCTGAAGAAGATGGTGTAAACCAAATAAAATCAACATTCACTACCTTCATGTTATTGGTTCCTCTATCAGAACATCAGGAAATGTACACTGGGAAAGTTTAAGTGGTTTAGATAATTCTGGTGAACATGAGTAGCTGGAAGGTGCTCTGAGTAGTTTTCAGTCCTGAATGAGGGGAAAGGTGAAGTTAATATTTTTATTTTGCTCCTGGCCAAAGAAATAAAGGCATCAAATCTGACCCTGAGGAGAACCTTCAGCACATAATAGTTGTTCGTGGGTCAGGGCAAGCTGGACACTGCTTCCTAAAACATTAAGAGTAAAGTAAATCCAGCTGGCAAGTTCACACTGCACCAGTGGCCCCATGAAGAACATCCTCAAAAGATTCACCTTCACCTGATTGTCTACAAAGGACCATAGACCAGAAACCGAACATGACAGAGCAATGATGTTGTGAGAGTAGCATCTAGTGAACACACTACATGTGTTCATCATGAAATCACAGAGTATGGCTTGAGTTGGAAGGGACCATAAAGAACATCTAGTTCCAGCCAACATAGCCAGGATCTCTGGTTCTCCTCCAGTTGCTATTCTTACCAGGGCATTTCTTAGCCTTTACCATAAGGCTGCAAAGAGCTCTGACCTGTGGGCACATTGGTGTGACTCTGGAAAAGAGGGAAGGCGTCAGGATACACTGATGCAGTACTGGAGGTCTGTCTCCAGAGCACACCAGTGAATCCAGGTCCTCCAAGGCTTCATGATGGGCTGGCACATGGTCCCTTCATTTCTGTGGGGAAAGAGACCGGTGCTGACTTCAGGCAGTGGCAGACTCGCTCACAGCACTTACAGCTCTTCCTTTCACACATCCTACACACAAGCCTGCTCTAACAATTCCGTTTTATCAGGTTTAGCTCTGAGTAAGAGTCAGTGTATAATGGCGTGCAGTTTCCCTTTTGTTTGGGAGTGAAACTTAGCTCCCTTGAGTAATTAGCCTGTCCCCAAAGGCCTGTCTATGACTACTTTGAGGGTTTTAGCATTATACAGACCTTTCCTGCCTCTGCAGTGGGATTGACATGAGCTGTCAGTTAATGCAGTGCAGCTCAGCTTGTCCAGTAACTGGATTAAAGACTTTTCTTCCCATTGAACTAGTGATGGTGGCAGTGATAATCAGCAGCAAAGGAAGTTGATCTGGAAACTCAGCCAGGGAAATGACTTCTTGTTCAACTCCAGTCAAAGACAAAGGATGCTGTGTGACTACTTGCTGCTTTGTTGTTGCTGCTTTTTAACTTGACCTGAAAAAAATTGCTACCAGCCTTTACAAAGTTCCTTAGTAGTTGCTGTTTGTCTGCTTCACAATCCGGAAATTCTTATTAATGGATTTGTTTAAATCAAGAATATGGGAATTATCTTGATTAGTTCACTGAGATGTTATCACTGTACATTAATTCAATTTCCCTCTGAGCCGAAGTCAAACCTTCTATGCATTATTTAGCCCAGATGAGGCTCTTTTGCTTAGGTCCTTTGTGTGTCCAATTAGTTTTGAAGGTCACCTCCTCCCATACAGACTCAAACGCTTACACATTGCTCCAGCCAAGCCCAGAAATTCAAAACCTTTCCATGGACTCCCCATGAAGTGGCTCATGGCTGCCTGGAGGGCAAAGGGTCTCATGGAGCCAGATCTTCAGATGAGTGGTAAGGGAAGCTTTGACCTGTAACTCTGGAGGCTGTTTTACAGAGAACCAAACTCTGCCAAACCTCACACACTGTAATGGGTGGAAGGTAGGAGCCAGCTGGACTGAGCATGCAGGAGGACCTTGAATGACTTCCCAGTGACCCCCAGGGCTCAGCAGAGGTCCCGCCCCAGCACCAGGAGCTTTTGATGCCAAAGCCAATGCCCTGGTCTGTGTGATTGTGATTTATCAAGTCATACACAGAGTTTTACAGGATTTGATGTAGTAGTTCAGTGGTTCAAATGAGGGTCTTGTTCTACTCCTGCAGCAGACTGGATTATGAGAAACACCTTTGGCTTTTGTCCTCCCTCCTCTTTTAGCAAGATTTCTTGGTTCCACTTGTTCCATAATTTCTACATGATAAAATGATGAGATTCTCATCATTGTTCCTCTGACAAAGTTGCAGTGAAACTCCAGTAAGTGCTGTGATAAAATAGCAGCTCTCCAGTACCCTCACTAAGCTGTGAGGTCACATTTTGAGCCATTGGCCTGCCCTGAAATGAATGCCTGATAGCAAAGTTTAGTTGGGAACCGAGGGAATTACAAGTATCATAAAAGCTAGAAAGAGATCTTCCTCTTCTTTTTTGGGCAGTCAGAAAATTCAGTAGACTGTGACCACAACCTGGCCTTTGGTCATTAGGGAGAGGACTTGCCTTCATGCATTTTTGAGTATTATCAGTTTGTCTGTTATAGATTTATTTTTAATGTCGTGTTTAATGTTGTTTGAAAAATTGGGATGAGACGAGCTTGTTAAGAGGCGCTGGGTGCACGTTGGTATAATCACATGCAAAATATAGTTTGCAAGGTCCATTTAGACTCTTTGGTACTAAATGCAATATTATTATAGTGAATTTTTTCTGATCTATTTGACTTGTAGTTTTAAAAGGCTGATGAAATGTGATGAAGCTAAAATGAGGAAACACAGAGACTCAGGCAAGAAATTGATTTCTGAATAGATGGTACTTAGGATGCTCTTTAATTCCCAAGGTCCAGGTCTCTACACAATGGTAATGTGATAAATGAAAGCTCTGAATGTTTACAAGCCAACAATTAGACCTCATAAGCACCAAATACCATTTTAATTCTGTGCATTGAACCTTAGCTAAATACGTTTCCAATTGGGAATGGATGGCAACGGCTTCCTTTGCTGGCCTAATAATTGCCACTGTAATTGTAAGTGCTGAGGCTTTGCAGCAGGTTTGAATGGGAGGCAGCAGCTGTGTTAGCAGGTGATGGATTCATTGCTCCGAGTGGCTGCTGTGTGCACTCCCATGCTTCAGTATTTCCTTAATGCTGGGGCTTTCAGAGCATTTGGAGAACACAGAAGTCTTAGGCTGTGATGAAAACTGGCCCAGCCCTAAATCCCGATGCTGTGGAAACAGGCTGGGCAGCTTAGCTGCAAAATGAGGTGACTAGGAGAGATTTATATTACTGCAAATACCAGGGCACACCTGCAGCTACAAAAGAGCCAGTTGCTTGGCCTTCCTCTCCAAGCTGAGGTGTGCCCTGTAAGGGCCTTTATAGGGCTGAAAGCAGAGGTGGAAGGAACTGACTCATTTAACTCGTTAAGTATATTATCTGCTTGGGATGGGCAAGTCTTCACATCCCTGGGAGACTCTGGGTATGTGATAGATGACATCAGGTATGTGTTGTGTGAGCTAGATTGGGGTAAAGAGGGGAAATGCTCCAGTTCTGAGTAAAAACAGAAAAGAGAAAAGGAACTGCTTGTCAAGTGTGTTACGCTGAGTGTGTTCATACTAACAGGCTTCCCACACCTCTGTTTGTTTTGCCACCACAGGGCTACAAGGAGCTTTAGTCGGGATGTGAGCATTTTACACTTCATCTGCCACCAATTAAAAATAATAATAAAAATGGGAACGGTCTAATTATCCTACCTTCTTGCTTTTCTGCCTTTGTAAGGCAGGACCTCCTTGCAGCTGCAAAGCAGTGAGCTGTCACCCCCAAAGCCAGTCCTCGGCAGGTCCCTGTCTGCCTGCTGGGCAGGGAGAGGTGCAGCAGCTCTTGCACATGCAGAAAACACAGATGGTCCTAGTTCCTTCTGAAGGAGGTTAATGGGGTGACTAAGGATGTGCCAAAAGTCTAATATACTTGTACAGACATCTTAAACCAGTTCCAGCAGACCATTCCAGATTGTTTTGGCCCAAAAAGGAGCCTTGCTTCTCAGGATCCCATGTCCCAAATGGAAGTCCGTGCTCTTAGATTAAGTACTGTGAGTTTTGTACAGCTGTAAAAATGTAACTGTATAAATTAAGTGTATTGTACTTAGCCATTTTGACTTTACAAGAAAAATGTGTGCACAGAGGTCTAGGCATCATCACACTCTTTCATACTCTTTTTTTCCCTGCCATTTTAACCTAATTTGCACATGCAGAGGTTACTGGCTGATTTCTCCAGTTGCATATTTGCAAATATTACTTGTATTTGCCCAGCAGAGGTGGAGAACCATTTGTAAGGGTGCTAGAAGCTTGAGGTCCAGGAATATTATAAAAATATTATTAAAAAGGCACTACATAAATACTATATAAAATAATATTTATTTTACACTACATGATATTATATAAAAAGGTGCTGCTTGCTTTTTAATAAGGGCATGCAGTGTTAAGACAAAGGGAAATGGCTTTAAACTGAATGAGGATAGGTTTTAGAGTAGATGATAGGAAAAAATTCTTTACTGTGAGGGTGGTGAGGCACTGGCACAGGTTGTCCAGAGGAGATATGGCTGCCCCATCCGTGGATGTGTTCAAGGCTGGGTTGGATGGAGCTCTGAGCAATGTGATCTTGTGGAAGGTGTCCTGGCCCTTCACCCATGGTGAGGTGGGTGAAACAAGATGATCTGTAAGGCCCCTTTCATCCCAAACCATTCTGTTTCTGTGATTTGATGAATATAAGAGGTTGGCTGTCTGCTGCTGCTGGGGGCTGTTAAACTGAGTATCCACAGGGTTTTGAGGCTCTCTTTGGAGCACATAAGTAGGACTTGCATGGAATATAGGTTTTGTGCTGATTCTCAGCATTCTGTGAGTGCCATTCAATTAGGATAAAAAGCTGTGATTCACAGGACATTGACTCAGCATTTATCCCATGAACAAGCCCTCTGCCTGCATCCTGGCTTTTGCACTGATTTCCCTAATCTGCAGACCTGCTTCCTTTCATACTTCTGTTACACCAAACTCACCCCTTAAACTTCAGTGCAACACATCTAGATTTGTGACATTATTTTTAGGAGGTGAATCAGGCTTTTAGGAGCAGCTCATTTTTAAAATCTAAGTGAAGCAATAGAAGTAAATCCCTCACAGCTACTAATCCACCAAATCAGAGGTGCCAAATTCAGATTCATCTTACTGAAATTTCAGAACATTTGCAAACTTGGTTCTACCCTTGCAGTTCAGACTGGTTTTAATATGCAGAACTGCTGATGTTGCGGTAGAAGGAATTTGGGATGTTACACAACATACCTTCAGTGATAACAATGTTTTCTCTGCTCAGGGGAGAGATTGAATCATGTCCCTTGTGTCCTGTCTCAGCAGATGGAGTAAAGAGACTGCCTGTGATGTTTTCTGTTTAAGATTCACATGCTGGTTTAGGAGGAGTAGTGCAGGTGACTGGAGACAGTACAAGCAAAACATATTTGTCTCAGTGCAAACAGGGCAGCCACAAATCTGGAGTAAATTGTTTGGTACTGAGAGCACTTTAGTTCTGGCTCTTGCATGGAGATGCGGCTCAGATCCAGGCTGTGTGCTGCTAGCTGCTTGGAAAAGCTTTAACTGATCTCTGCCAAGCTCCTCAATCCAGTCCTGTTTTCATCCTTATTTTGTTTTTTTTTTCTTCTTTCCTTTCCATTTTACAAGTGGCTGATTGATTGCCAGGATCTTGGAAGGAAAGGGCAAGGCTTGGATAATCCATGACTGATAGGCTGACTGTGGAGGGCAAATGCTTTCTTCTATCTCACTACTTCCCATTCTGCCCAGTGGGCAAGAAAAGCCTCACCTGATGGTGTCTCCAAACCTGAGGGCTGGAGGAGATTTGCAATGAGGTCACCCATTTAGACACTATAAGCTAAATATTAAACTTGGGCAAAAATCATCTTTTCAACCAGCCCTGCCACCATATTTCAGAGATCAAGTACCAGCACTGTGTTTGAATCTGGGAAAATGTGAGTAGGAGACAATGGTTTTTTTCTGTATAGTGCAGAGCCAGTCCAGTGACTGCTCATGGGTTTCTCATGGGTTGCAGTTCAAGAGTACTTTGTTATCTCCTCTCCTCTCCTCTCCTCTCCTCTCCTCTCTTCTCCTCTCCTCTCCTAATGTTTTTGTTTGGTTCCTGGGTTTTGTTATTAGATGGGGTGTATTTTCTTATTCCCCAGCTCAGAGTAGTCCCAAAGAGAAGCATCAAGAGCTCCTCAACCATCTGCTTCATCCAAGGTCTGATCATCTGTATCCAGATTCTCTCTAAGACATTTCTCTAACTTATTCTTAAAAGAGTTGGGCAGTGGGGTTTCCAGTACTCCATCTGTTCCTCTGCTTGGAGCAACCATGGGCCTTGAAAATGTTCTACAGCTTATAACCTGAATTTTCATTGTTTCTCTTTACTTTCTGTCACATCCTCAGTAGATACGATAAGCAATTTATTATAACCCTCTTCAGAACACCCAGGGTTAGGGTGGCATCTTCCCACTTCCTTGTTTCCCCTTTTCTGAATGAACTCTTTTATTTTGGCTTTGCCTCTTATATCATGTTTTCTTTTTACGTTAGTTTGTCATTCTGAGGAATGGTGCCCTTCACTGGACACTGCATTCCATCAAAGGCTCACCACTGGGTAGCACAGGAGAACAAGACCTCTCTGCTCACCCACCATTTACTTTGCATCCCCGAGTGATGCCTTTTCATAGTATGATCTACTTAGCTTTCATATAAATCATTCTTTAAAAAGTTGTGGGCAGGACTTGAAAAAAGTCGAACATTTATCACTGATTCATTTGCTGGAATTTTTGTTTTTCCCTAACTATTTAAATGTCCCTTCCCTGAAGGTCCATCTCATCAGAAGGTCCAACAGCCCTCCAGAGATTAGCCAGTAGAGCTCCCTATTGCTCTCCATTTCAAATACAGTAACCTCACTGCAAAGGTCCCTTGCCAGCCTTCTGGGTCTGTGACCCTTTTTGTAATGCTACAAATGGAAGACACAGTGGTGTGTTTGCTCTCTTGACTCAGGAGGCCTCTAAACACAAGTGTCTGCTTCTCTTTTTATCAAAAAATAATTCCCCCAGCTTGTTAACTGCTGTGGGACCTGCATGTATGAAGCTTATTTCACCTGGGCCCTGGTACATAGCTGTCCACATCACAGAAACCTTCCCAGATGGTGCTTATGTTGATTCCCCATTGGAAAAGCCAAGGACACAGCAGGGGTGAAAACTGGTCTGCTTTTTTACACTTTTAAATCGGTCCTTCCAGATGGTCCTAGGAACAGTAAAAGGTAGACATGGGGGTTCAGCTGTGCTCAGGACTCTATACCATGTTCACAAAGGACAATTCTCTACCTGATATGGCCTGTCTGGTCCTAGCTGCTACCTTAATATTTGGCTTTTTAAAATTAGATAGAAAAAAAAATAAATAAATAAATTGCTGAGCTCAGGACACAACCAGACAAAACAGTTGGTGGCCTTCAGAAACTCCTAGTTCTGCTAGACAGGATGCACAAGCCAGTGCTTTTCTGTAAATCACAGCATAGTAGATGGGAAACAAAGTTACTCTTGTAAACAAGAAGCATAGTGCAGGTGAGAAGTATTGGAAAAATATTGTTAAAATACAGGTTAATACATATTTGGTCATTTTCTATTCTTTGCTTCATTTTCTTCAGCTAAAAGCTGTGATTTTCTTCTCATGAGGCCAAAAATAGTCAAGACTGTCTGACAGAGTGACAGTGCATTTTTCTCTGTGAAAAATCTGGATGATGACTTGAAAAATTGGTCTCTGCTTTATAGGATGAATCCTCCTCTGTTGATGCTGTTGACTTCACTCCATCCTCTTTCAGATATGACAGCTTTGGCCGCCTGACCAACGTGACCTTCCCTACTGGCCAAGTGAGCAGCTTCCGCAGCGATACCGACAGCTCTGTGCATGTCCAGGTGGAAACCTCCAGCAAGGATGATGTTACAATAACAACCAATTTGTCAGCATCAGGGGCCTTCTACACCCTGCTCCAAGGTGAGTTGGGCCAGCATCCCTCTCCTGACCAAGCTGCACATAATGGATTACCCATCAGGAAACAGGCGTTGTCTTGATAATCCACCACAAAAATCACTCGGCTTCTCAGTGCTCCGGAGCTCCCCACGTGCTGGTACAGACACACACCTCCTTAGCCACATTCCCTAGCACAGTGGCTGCTCTGCAGCTGCTTTTCTGCTCCGTTCCCAGCCAGTCCCCTTGCTGTGCAGGCTCGTGCAGTACAGTCCTCCATCATCATTACCATTATTTTTGTAACTAAAAGGTTGCATAAATCATGCCCCACTTCCAGCCAACCCCTTTGCTTCAGTCTCTTAATGGCTTCTGACTTAACAGTTGCTCTCCTCCTGGAACAGGCATCCAGCTGGTTGCTGGGGATCATATTCTTTGTTCGCTGGCTTTTCAAACATTTGCAAGGAAGCATCCAGTAAAATGAACATCCCTGTCCCCAAAAGGTCTGCGTTTGAGCTAAGGGGTAGTGTGGAGAGGCACAAAGGAGGAAGGAGAAGTGGACAGCTGGGGTAGGACTGGTGGGACCAGTTTGTGGCTGAGGGAAAAGAGCACAATTGTGCCTGTGTAGGAAGGTGGGAAGCAGAAGACTGATTAAGTGGAGGAAAAGGAGATGAAGTGGGAAATAAAAGAGGGGTAAATAGCAGGGGAGCACTGTGCTGACATACTGGTAGTGGCAGAACCTGTACTGCATGAACAGTGCCAGCCTGGATCTGCAGTTCTGGATCTCCAGTTCTGGATCTCCAGATCTTCCAGTTCTGAAAGCTGAAGCCTCATTAGGATCAGGATGAGCTATCACACCTGTTCCCTGGGGCTTGGGGAAGGGGAAGGAACTTTCAGACTCTGCTTTCTTTACTCCCCAGATCTCATTCACTCTGTCTGTGCCTGATGACAACGGAGTGTCAAACATCTTTTCTCCTTGTGAGGAACAAACTGCTCCAAGTAGGACAAGCATGTTCCAGAGTGACATTTGTTCCCACATCTCTGGGATACACATTTCCCTCCCCCTCCGTATAATATCAACCTTTCCTAAAAGAAAGTGCCTGCTATGCCTGAAACACTGCTTTTCCTCCTTCTGGAGAGGGCAGCTGAGAGAGTTCCAGCCCCCTCAAGCTGTCCCCATATTCCTGTGGGGAAACACCGTGACTTTCTTACTCTTCACTTGAGCCTGTAAGACAGATGCAACCTACCCCACCCCATCTCATTCACTCACATTAAGATGTGTGGCAACTGCACAGACATGAGGTTGGCTTCACCTCAAGAGCCTAACTAAGCAATAGAGCCCACTGTTGGGGGCCCTTTAGTGACAAAATTGACTGTGGTGTGAGTTATACACTCAGCGCTGAAGGCGCAGTTACATAATGGTGCCACAATCAATTCTGTCATTGTCCTGCCCTCTGGCACAGGGACATTCTGGCCATTAGGACATGCAGAATTACAAACAGCTTAAACATCTTCAGAAGTATAAAATTATGAAGCTGTTTGGATCTGAAGAAGCTCACTTAAAACAAAGATCTGGATAACATTGCAGAAGAGGTGGCTTGGTGAACCAAATTCTTGGTGAACCTTTCAGGAAGCCTGGGTCACACTGTGAACAGGTGAGATCTGAGAAGGCATTTTCAGAAGATTGCAAATTCCTGTAAGATGGATTTAGGAGCTTCTACAACAGGCACAACAACACTCCAGTGGGATTTTGTCTTCTGGACTAATGACAAAGTGAGCATTTGTTCAATGCCAAAGTAGGGCAGTAGTGCCCTGGAGCCAAAGCAGCCTAAAATACTGCATCCAACAGCCCATGGACTTCATGTAGCCCTTGAGAAATGCCTTCCAGAGCCAGGGAAGAGTCTTCTCTTGGGAGAATGTTGAAAGTAGAGGATTTGCATTCCCCACACTGTACCACAGCACTGGTGACAATAACCCTTCTGTGGTGCTTATGTAACACAAAGGGAACATCACATCTGATTAATTTCATGTAAACCTTCAAGCTTTCCTCTGCTTCCTGGTGAAGGATAAAAGAGGGAGGAATATATTCACTGTTCAGTGATATTTCACTGATTTGATTTAAAGCACATCCCCTAATACTTTAGCATCAAACCAGGCATCTAAGAAAGGTGTGGCAGCCAACTGACTGGCTCCTCTCTCCATTTGCACACTCAAGCATGGAGGGGGTTTGATCTGGCTGTGTCAAAGACCATCAGCTTACATACTCAGTGGTAGAGCTAAAATGCTCAGATCTGCATTGTGGATCACTGCTGTACGTCTTTGGCAAAATCCCGTGCCCCGGCAGTTTCACTATCACTACTGTGTAAAGTTGAGTGGTGGTTCTGCTGAGGTCTCTGTGGCAGAACTCCAGCTGGCTACCACAGGAGCAAGATGAAACCCACATAAAAAAGGACCAGTTGGTGTCACGTTTCTTTCCCTAACTATACTAAACTATGCTCTTTGCTAATCTATTTCTTGGGGACAAGAAATGATAATTTCACTGTGATCTTGTTTTCTGCTGAACTATGGCAGAGCAACTAGTGAGCAAAACCCAGCTTGCTTCAGAAAAGAAAAACACTTAATGGGAATTTTCAGTGGGTGCTTTTATTCACAATTAAGAGTTTATGGCAGCCTGGGAGACAGAAATTGTGATATTTTCCAGCTTTTGAGGAGCTTCAGAAAAGGCAGTGTTTGTATAATATGTTTTTAAAGCCATTCTGCACTGAGTAAGTCTCATGGTTTCTTACCCTTCATGAGCTACTCTTTGCAGAGATAAATGCCAGCTGGCGATTCAAAGAATGGGCTTTCAGCCTGCCTGATTCCTGAAGAATGTAGAAGAGAGATTGCTTTATGTTCAATTCCTGATACTGTTCATTCCCAAATGCTGGCCTCAAAATCTGATCTTTCAAGAGCTAGTGGAGGCCAGATGTATGAAGACGTGTGGGAGCTTAATGCCTCTGCTTTCTCTCCAAACATGAGGACTTCGGTTGCCTCCTGAAAGCTTTCTCAAGGGAAAGGATTTGGCTGTTGTTTGGGGAACTGGTTAGCATTAACTTTCTGTGCAATTTCCTGTCACTTGTAATACAGTGAATGAGCTGAGAAAAGTAGGTGGCCCCACTTTCTCATATATTGTTGTGAAATTAGAATCTTTAGGATATAAAAGCGTGGAAAGTTTTCGGTCAAACTGATTTAAAACAAATATCTCACCACACAGTGTTTCAGCCTAGAGGAAGAGGTTTGAACTTGCGTCCTTTGGTATTACACAGTTTTTTCACTTTTGTAACCTGTGTAAGACTTCCTACAAGAATTTGAGGTGCAGAACCTCGTCGGAATGAAAAAGCAATTGTCCATATTTACTTTCCCTGATGAAACTGATGTTTTGCTCCCATTGAGTGGGACAGGTGAATAACAGAGTGCATTTGGTTACAACCATCCGAAATGCTGATGCAGCAGCCTCCTAGGTGAGGGGGCAAATGAAGAGCTGGAGCTGTATCAGCAAAGATCTCTTTTCTGTCTTCAGACCAAGTCCGAAACAGCTACTACATCGGTGCTGACGGCTCCCTCAGACTGATGCTTGCCAACGGCATGGAGGTGGCCCTGCAGACTGAGCCACATCTGCTGGCTGGCACTGTCAACCCTACAGTGGGGAAGAGGAATGTCACCCTGCCCATCGACAACGGCCTCAATCTCGTGGAGTGGAGGCAGAGGAAGGAGCAAGCAAGAGGGCAGGTCACCGTCTTTGGACGTCGGCTGAGGGTAAGTAAGAACCACAAGCACTTTTGGGTTATGCTTCCCATCTCATCAGTCCCCAGTCTCGTGGCAGAAAAGGATGGGTATGATTTGTATTGCCTGCAGTAGGGATGGAGCTGCAGGACAGAGCACTGGCTGTTCACCCTCAGTGACACAGCCTTTATGACTGGAGTATATCATTATGTCTCCTTATGTGTTGATGTTCCTGGAGCCATCAGAGGTGGTACTGCTGATCTCCCTACCAGTCCTCTGCATCACTGGGAATGCATGACCTCCCATCAAACACTGCAGGTTTAACCATCAGACTGTTTAAGGAAGCAAGGGACAGTCATAACTGTAAAATACCACACAAATTAGTGCAGGTGTTTTCTACCTGTGCTGCTGGCAGTGATAGAGCAGAGCACTGAAAGCCTTCTAAGGCTCAGGACAGGCTGAGAGAGCTAGAGTTGTTTAGCCTGAAGAAAAGAAGGCTCCAGGGACACCTTAGAGCACCTTCCATTACCTAAAGGGGCTCCAAGAGAGACTTACGACAAGGGCATGGAATCATAGGGCAAAGGGGGATGACTTCAAATTGAAAAAGGGAAGGTTTGGATTAGATATTAGGAAGAAATTCTTTACTATGAGGGTGGTGAGGGACTGGCACAGGCCACCCAGGCATGATGTGGCTGCCCCATCCCTGGAAGTGTTCAAGGCCAGGTTGGATGGAGCTTTGAGCAACCTGGTCTAGTGGAAGGTGTCCCTGCCCATGACAGGGGGGTCGGACCTAGAAGATCTTTAAGGTCAAAGCATTCAGTGATTCTATGAATACTGTTCATTGGGAAACCTCAGAAAAAACTCTGGATTCCTGAAATTGCTAGTCTGTTGAACCTGTTGAAGAACTGGGCTTGCAAGGCATTGCACCATAATTGCTATTGTTCCCTGAAGTGTTACAAGCAGCTTCAGCCTGACAGTACTCTCCCTCCAGGAGTGCCCAGACCTTTCTGTGCTTGAGACTGATGTGTTTTGAAAACATTGTTCCACACAATGCATCTCATACTTGTCAGGGCTGTTTAAAGATCTTGCCCAATAAGCTGCAATTCATCTGCTAACTGCTGGCAAAGCTGGGAACTTGTAATAGCAAGTCCTGTGCACTCACCCTGTACCTTGCTGGTCTCAGAGTCACAGACTGATGAACGGTTCCTGGGAAGGTGCTCAGCACCTGGCAAATTCAGACCCTCTGAGAAAAATGCTTAGTGCTGTCTAATACCACCACAGCAAAAGGACTGCAGCTACTTATTCACACTTAAGCTTGGCAGTAAATATCAATGCTCTGGTTTCAGGATATGTGTTTCCCAGTCCTTGCTCTTCACCTCTCCCTATTCCCTGCTGCATGACCCCTGCCATTTCGGTGTGATTTCTCCTGTCTCTCCTCACTCACACTTGTCAAGTATTTCTCTTCAATCTCTCCACCCCAGCCTCTGTTCTTTTCCCCCTGTGTTGATAGCCTCATATTTTGTTACCAGGAGAAAAAAATGCAAACAGTAATGAAAGCTGAAACTGCTCTTTCAGTGTGAACTGCTGTATATCCGCAGATCAATTGTCATCACCCTTTTCTGTTGGGTTTGTCTTGGGGGGTTTATTTTATTTTATTTTATTTCATTTCATTTTAATAACTGATGAAATTATCAGACAGGTCTTTTTCTGAAAAGAGAGGGCCTTCTGAAATCTGCAGCTGGGTCATAGCTATTTAGTGTTCAAAACAGCTTCCATTCATTTAGCCACAGCTCAGCTGCCCATATCAGTTTTATCTTCCAAAATTTTTGCAGTAGATTCTATAGGAGAAAGGTTCATGAAGGATGTCTGGACTTCAGGCAGCTCTCTTGAAAGCTGTTTATTGCATAGGTGAAGTTACAGCATTTCAGGGAGTGGGTATCCAGAGCCAGCCCTACAGCTGCCAGCTCCAGCTGTAGGCACACCTGAAGCCACTTTCTGTTCAAGTTACAAAGCATTATATACCTTTCTTTGCTGAGTATCTTAATACATAACAACCAATAAGCACCATACACAATACCTTTACATTTGCCTATAGCCTATCATAACTACTACCATTACCATATTATAGGCATTATTATCCAATCACAAGAGTAAGTAAGTTACAATTTAAGCTTACAGTGGAAAATTCTCAGACCTCTCCTTGCTACATCAACATTTCTTGTTTGCCTGCAATAGCTCTTTTTGGTAAAAACATGTTTTCTATTTACTTATGCTTTTCTTGAGACTTATTTACTTGGTGAAAAACATGTCTTTGTTTGTAGTCATATACCTTTGTCCTAATCATAAAAATCCCCTTCCAACTCATCTCCAACCTTTGCCTTCTCAGTTATTCAGTGGTCAGTGTTTCAGCAAAACATCCTTTATACCAAAACTTGCTTTCATTTCTATCTCATCCTCAGTTTCTACAGAGATCTTTCTGCCAAGCCTACATATCTGTGAAACTTTCTTACCAGACTTTCATCCTCTCCAACAGATTCAAACACAGAACATGTCTGTGTTTTATATTGTACTGCAGTTGGAAAAACACTTGCAAAATGAATTCTCAGGCTGGTTGCTGGTATCCCTATAAATCTGCCAGCATTTATTCACATTTTGAGCCTATCAGGGCCCTTCTAGTGAAGCAGAAGTGCATCTTACATGGTCGAAGGACTCAGTTATGGCTCTGTTCAGGAGTTCAAAGTAGTTGAGGGTATACAAGATGTTTTAAGCTGTGCGTCTGCGAGCATAGCAGCATCTGCACCCCTTGTACAAAAGCCTGCAAGGTGCTAATTGCCTCCCTGGGGATTGCGCAACATTTAACATATTCTCTGTGTGATGTTCCCCTCTTCCCTCACTCCAGTAATTACTGCTTTCCCTGGCAGGAGAGAAACTTAGGAAAGTTAAGTTCAACATGGTTTTGTTCAGTTTGGGAAATGTTACCATTTTCTGCTATATGTGACTAAGTTACTACTTTCCCCTCACCCCGCTGCTCACATGAGACAGTAGCAAAGACACGGTGCTCCATGGGGAAAGAACATCCCAAAGAGGCTTCAGCATCATTCCATGGAGCCTTTGAAGTGAGGACAACAGGATGTGGACACTGTAAATAGTGATCGTTTCGGATGTCATCACGTGGATCAACTTTTTATGAGTTGTGCCTCCTCCTCCCACGGTGTGCTTGGGGACTGGCAGCCTGTTGCCATGAGCTCAGCCAGCTCCCAGCACAACGAGCCAGTTTCACAGCTGCCTCCTTCACCCTCCCTAGGAAATAATACAATACACGGTTCCTTATTGCGTGGATAAGGCACACAGCAGGGACTTCTGCATGGACGAAGGCAAAGGGGGACAGCCCTCATACCTTTCTTCCTGTCCCACCAATGCTGACCTGGCTCTGTCCGTGGCCAGGCAGCTGTAAAGCAGCACAAATATGTTAAAGCAGCTATCCCCTTTCCCTTTTGCTATCCCACACACCCCATGAAAAGTTGTGATGCTCTATCCGCCCACCCAGCAGTGAGATACCTCTGCAAATTGGCTGGCTATGAATTCCACCCATCTCTAGCCAACAGCAGCAACAGACTCCATTTGCAGAGAGAGCATTAGGTAAAACCTGCTCCAAGGAACAGGGCTCTTTCCCTTTTTTTTTATTAAACAAACTTGAGTTTTTGAATGAAGAAGGGTGTAAAATGATCTCTGACAGTGGAGCAAATAGGACAGCAAAAAGAGACAGCTGCTGCCTCAGTTCCTTTATTTATTTAACCATGGCAACTGCTGTGATAAGTCACTTTGTTTTTCCCAAGACCTTGGCAGCAGGTTAATAGTGGCATCAAGATCTAGTATCCCAGACAATCCCCTGAACCAATGTGACCAAAAAGGGATATGGTGTTAACCATTCCTGGTGTGCTGACTTAATAAAGATGGTCCAGGATGATCTTCACAATTTCTTCAAGACACTGAGGTCTGGATATGGCCGCTCTGGTTTCAGCAATTCACTGGGGAAGTTCCTTTGTAGGCAGCCATTCATCACATGGATGATGTTTTCTCCTGGAGTTCTCATTGCAGGAGTATTTTTTGCCCTCCTCTGCTGAACATTGCCAGGGTGTTTTCATGAGAATTCTCCCCTATTTTGTGCTCTTGTGTTCCCAGGGAAATCAGTGAATGTTGTTTAATTATCATTTAAGCTAACGGAGTGCCAAAGGAAGCATTGGAGAAATCAGAGATGGTAGTGTGTTTATGCTCTTTGTTTTTTGCAGAGGAAGCTAAGAGATTGAATAAAATACTGTGGAACATGAGTTTGGGGTTAAATTTAGTCTCTCACACATTTTAAAGGGGATATCAAATCCACTGCAAACTGTGGATTTAAATTTACCCTGCCTTGCTCCTGTGCTGATCACAAGCCTTGTCAAACACTCTGAGGGGCAAAACCTTTTTGCAGGAGGTTTTCAGACTCCATTCCAGGATAAGGTCTGGGATGGAGGATGGCACCTTACTTAGCTGCTCACCATAAAATACAGTTATTGGACTGCAGCCTGCAGCCCTGTCAGTTCTTCTGCAGAAAATTCTCTTCTATACAAGGCATGCCCTTGAACAAGGATGAAAAAGATTTAGACCCTGTTTAGAGGCTACTGGCAGGGTAGGGTTCCCTTTGCTCATCACCTTGAAGGGTGGCTGTTAGCACTGCAGCACTTCTCAGATAAAAGAGACAGTACACCAAGAGAGCAGAAGAAAAGAAAACATTAAAAAATAAAATACAGGAAAAAGGAGATTGGTTCCAACTAGTCACACAGACATTGCTTGCCAGAGCATAAGGAGGGTAGAACAATTTATGGCACCAGTCAGGGGATACAGACATTTGGACTGAGCTTAAGAGCTGTCTAGGGACCTGCTGTTTGGTCCTTCCAGCCCAGTGAATGGCACTGCTGCTAACATACTTCTCAGGAAGACCTCGTTCAGCCTGGATTCAGGGCTGTCCCAGCCCTGGAAGAGCTCTTTCCAGCTTTCTTGGCAAAGACCTGGAGCAGAAGAAGCTGCAGCTACCAGGATGGAGCTGCTCTGCAAATAGATGGGAGGTAGAGATGCTATTACTTCCTTCTTTGCTTTTTTTTGCAAGGAATTGCCATTCCTGTTTCTCTCTATATAGCAGCAAGCACCTAGGAGATACAAATTGCTATTAGTTACACATGTGCATCTGTACTTAGGGGTTTGATACCTTTTTAATTATTTTCCAGTTTCTCTGTTACAGTGGCTGATTTCTTCTCTCCCATTGCACATTTACACTCTATTTCACACATATTTAATTAGAGCATTGTCTACCTTTCTACAGAGTTTATTCCCTCAAGTCATACCTTTTACCATTGTTATTCATAAATTGAAAATCATTGTTGCACTTGCCTCCTCTCTTACATCATCCTCACACTTACACCATGGCAACAATTCCTTCTCTCCCCAGATCCTGAGATACCTTATTTGAATTCTGTCTTTCTGGTGTTCCCATTCTCTAGACTTCAGCACAGATGTCTGCCCATGCAAGATGAAGGCACTGCAGTGATTCAGCCTTTCCCTCTGCTGTTCCTCCAGGGCTGAGGAATCTCTCCTCTGTTGATTCAGCCCCATCCTTTCTCTTGCTGTTTAGCTCTCAGATACTCCCACATCCCTGAAAGTACAGTAGAAATTCAGTCATACATCCTTGGCCATGGAGCAACGGCCCAGCTCAAAGCTGGAAGGGGCTGAGAACAGTGCTCAGGTCACAGAATTATAGAATCAGATATCGTTCAAGTTGAAAAAGACCACTTAAGATCATCAAGTCCAACCGTGCAAAGTCCTACAAGTCCCAACTAAAAGAAGCAGCACCACCGCGTTTACCACTAAACCATGTCCTCAAGTGCCATAGCTGCATGTTTTTGAACACTTGCAGTCAGGAGTGTCAGTGTTACCCAGAGCAGGATAGGGCAGTGTTTTTAACTTGATCTGAAAACATCATAGCAAGCAGAAAACTCTGGTTTACTGACTGTAGCTGAAGGGCTGCAAAGGGAACTGAAAACCGAGTCAGCTCTTTGGAGTTTGAGATTCATCCAAGAAGAATCGACACCCTTCCAGAAGAAAGACATTCACCAGCTGAAAGAGGTTTGGAAGTGGTGGGGTAGAGAAAGAGGTATCTTCACTGACAAGGTCATACTGGGAATACTGGTTTTCCTCCTTTCACTTTGCTGCTGTAGTGATGTGGCTTTGTAAGTCTCCTTGCACACGTGGCTAAACATGAGTTGTATTATCAGCTCCTTTTCATATTGCTGTGCACTGCAATCCCTGAGTCAAAATGTATTCCTGCTCTTACTTTTGAAGTAGATACCTTTGATCTTTGGAAATGTAGAGGCACTGGAGGTAAGCAGTGTATAATTATGCCACTCTGAATAACCCCAGGACAATGAAGTTAAAGCTCCAGCTCTTACAGTAAAGTTCCTGCTCTGTGTAACATCTACAGTGGTTAAAGCCTCCATATTTCATCTCAGGGGAAAGGCTTAACCTCCAATGCCTGCATTATATTCAATTAGCTCAGAGAAAAACGCTGATTTCCGCTATTATGGCACAACATCCATCTCTTCTACAAGTGCTTTTTGATATGCATGAAAGCAAAAGACTCTATATTCTAGGTTTGATAGATTATCTTGCAAATATTCCTTGCAACAAGTTGTCATTCTATGTTCTGTAGGTCACATTTGCTGTAGCAGTCCTAAACCTAGATTTGGGATATGGGCAATATTCCTTCACTGTGGTGATGTTTCAACAGTACCATTCTCTGCCTCTCTCCTCACTGAAGTCAATAAAAGCAATGTTAGGACAACTCTTTGCTTTAAAAATTGTGTCTCGTCCAGAGGCAATGAGCAGCTGGATGCTCTCCAGTGCGGTATAAAGAAGTATTTGGTGAAACCAGGCTAGTGTTCCTAACTTAAACTGTTTTCAGCTTCCTAATTCTCCATCTTTTTCCTGTAGGTTCACAACAGAAACCTGCTGTCCCTTGACTTTGATCGTGTGACAAGGACTGAGAAAATCTATGATGACCACCGCAAGTTCACGCTCCGCATCCTCTACGACCAGGCAGGGAGGCCCAGTCTCTGGTCACCCAGCAGCAGACTGAATGGGGTCAATGTCACCTATTCCCCAGGAGGACACATTGCAGGAATTCAGAGGGGCACAATGTCAGAAAGGATGGAGTATGATCAGTCTGGCAGAATTACATCCAGAATCTTCGCTGATGGTAAATCATGGAGCTACACCTACTTGGAGAAGGTAAGAATGCGCTTACCACTCAGAGATGGTGCATTTGAGGTACATGGGCTTTACTCCTTTGATGTCAGTACAGCTGCACTCCTTCACATCAGCTAATTGCTGGTCCTTATGGTCCAGTACTCCTCTTCTGTCCTGCTAAGGTGCACATACACCACAGAGCAGTTGAAAATTGTCTGTTTTTTCCCCAGTCATACTGAGAGCATGTGAATTGTGAAGCTTTGGCATGTGATTTTTTAAGCATAGTCTTGCTTTATTGAGTTAACTATTGATGCCTTAAGAGGTCACCTAAAAACGGAGACTAGACAGGAGTAAGGGAATAAAGGCAGATACTTATTTGAAAGGTCTTCAAAGGTACACCCTGGGGAGCCACAGGCTATTGCCAAGATGGACCCCAAGATGGATGACAAGTCACAAGTTCTTCACACTTTTATAGGTTTGGTTCATTTGCGTATCAGGGTTAATTCTCCAATTAAAGCTTCAGTTTAATAATGAAATTCCCCTCAGCTTGCCCCCCTTTCAGAGGCTTTTGGTTTATACTTTCTGGGCCTAGGACGGTCTGAGTGTCCTTGGAGAGCAGGCCTGGAGAGGCTTTGTTATGTCTACCTAGCATGAGAGAGCAGAAATTAACAGGCTACAAGAAACTTCAGACTTACACACTAAGCAGTACCGAATTTGAAAAATATGAAAGTTAAAATCTAAGGCATCACTGTAATATAAAATATACTCAGGTAAAGTCATCAGAGTGAACAGTAGGAATTTCCAGTAGGATTTTCCATGTGCAAACAAGCCATATAGGCTGACATTCTGCCTTCTCTGAGTGGCCCATTCCTGCTTACAGAAGTACATGTAATTAGTAAGTGAGGCATTAATTCAGCCACACTGTTGTAGCACACTTTGCAGTGTTTCCCAGGCCTGCACTCTGTAGATTGGCATGGAACTTATATTTTCTGAGTATTACCATTCAGCATTACACTGCCCAGTGACCCATAGATCCATATGCTATATACCTGGGGCTGGAATTTTTTATTCCTGGTTTTTGAATAGTGCCTATCCCTAGAACAGTTTAAGGAAACTGTAGTTGAGCTATATCTTTTAAGTATTGACTTACTCCTTATATTATACAATCTATGTAGATTGTTTGTTATAGGCAAAAAAACAAAAAATCCCAGAACAAATAAGCATGCAGGCAGAAGTTTGGAGGAAGAGGACAATAGAAGATGGGGTGATACAATGAATTAATTCTGCATTGGAAGGTGTTGGGGGATGCTTTTTCAAGTGTTGTTTAAGTAGCTCTACCAATTTTATTTGGTTAGTTTTCAGAGGCTATTGGCACAGGGAGTTTGGTAAAACAGCTACACAGTACTGATTTGAAAAACTGAGCATTCTGAACTTGGACCATCCTCACTGCATTAACTGCTTCTTCCACTGACCCATTCCTGTTTGGGGATACTTGATGTGCCATATGCAGCTCCTTACCTCTCACTGTTGAATTCTATGGGCGTATAGATTTGTCTCAGCCTGCTCTTTGGACTGAGGAATCTTACAGGTTTTGTGAGAGTATAATTTCGCTCAAAAAACAGGGATGTAATCTATACTTTTTTTCTCCCCATCCAGTCCATGGTGCTGCTCCTTCACAGCCAGAGACAGTACATCTTTGAGTTTGACAAGAATGACCGGTTGTCATCAGTGACCATGCCCAACGTTGCCCGTCAGACTTTGGAAACCATTCGTTCCATTGGTTACTACAGGAACATCTACCGGCCACCAGAAGGCAATGCCTCAGTGATTCAGGACTTCACAGAGGATGAGCAGCTCCTCCACACTTTGTACTTGGGCACGGGGAGGCGTGTCATCTACAAGTATGGGAAGTTGTCCAAGTTAGCCGAGATGCTCTACGACACCACAAAGATCAGTTTCACTTATGACGAAACTGCGGGCATGCTGAAGACCATAAACTTGCAGAATGAAGGGTTCACCTGCACAATCAGGTACAGACAGATAGGACCCCTCATTGACCGACAGATTTTCCGCTTCACTGAGGAGGGCATGGTGAATGCACGCTTTGACTATAACTATGACAACAGCTTCCGGGTGACCAGCATGCAAGCGGTCATCAACGAGACGCCTTTGCCTATTGATCTCTACAGGTATGATGATGTGTCAGGCAAAACCGAGCAATTCGGTAAATTTGGGGTCATTTACTACGACATCAACCAGATTATCACCACTGCTGTCATGACCCACACTAAACATTTTGATGCCTATGGCAGGATGAAGGAGGTCCAGTATGAGATATTCCGGTCTCTCATGTACTGGATGACTGTGCAGTACGACAACATGGGGAGAGTGGTTAAGAAAGAGCTGAAGGTTGGCCCTTACGCAAATACAACTCGTTACTCATACGAATATGATGCTGATGGCCAGTTGCAGACTGTGTCTATCAATGACAAACCTCTCTGGCGTTACAGCTATGACCTAAATGGAAACCTCCATCTGTTGAGTCCAGGGAATAGTGCCCGCCTTACACCACTCAGGTATGACCTCAGGGATAGGATTACTAGACTGGGGGATGTGCAGTACAAAATGGATGAAGATGGCTTCCTGAAGCAAAGGGGCAATGATATTTTTGAGTACAATTCAGCTGGCCTGCTCATCAAAGCCTACAATAAAGCGAGTGGGTGGAGTGTGAAGTACCGCTATGATGGCCTGGGAAGGAGAGTCTCCAGCAAAACCAGCCATGGCCATCACTTGCAGTTCTTCTACGCAGATCTGAGCAACCCAACCAAGGTCACCCATTTGTACAACCACTCAAGCTCCGAGATCACCTCCCTGTATTATGACCTCCAAGGCCACCTCTTTGCGATGGAGCTCAGCAGCGGTGATGAATTCTACATAGCCTGTGACAACATTGGCACTCCTCTGGCTGTCTTCAGTGGGACTGGCTTAATGATCAAGCAGATACTGTACACAGCATATGGGGAGATCTATATGGACACCAATCCCAACTTCCAGATCATCATCGGCTACCATGGAGGACTGTATGATCCACTCACAAAACTTATCCACATGGGGCGGAGAGACTACGACGTGCTAGCGGGTCGCTGGACAAGTCCAGACCACGATATGTGGAAGCATCTGAGTAGCAATAACATAATGCCTTTCAACCTGTATATGTTCAAAAACAACAACCCCATTAGCAATTCTCAGGATATCAAATGTTACATGACAGGTAAGACATTTAAATTAATTAACATTTTCACAAGCTTGCCGTCAGCAAATAGGTGTCATGGTCTAACCCCAGATGGAACTAAGCCCCACACCACAGCTGCACAATCACTACTCCCAGGTGGGATAGGGGAGAGAACTGAAAAAGTGAGAAAACCCATGGGTTGAGATAAAGACAGTTTAGTAGGAAAAGCAAAAGCTGCTTGTTCAAGAAAAGTAAAACCAGGAATTCGTTCACTACTTCCCATCAGTAGGCAGCCACCCCCAGGACAGCAGGGCTTCATCCCACAAAACAGTAGCTTGGGAAGACAAACACCATCACTCCAAACGTCCTCTCTTTCCTCCCCAGCTTTACATGACACCCTATGGTCTGGGATATCCTTTGGGTCAGTCCTTCATCCTGTCCCAGCTGTGTCCCCTCCCAACCCCTTGTGCACCCCCAGCCCCCTCGCTGGTGGGGTCGGTGGGGAGCAGAAAGGGCCTTTGCACTGTGTGAGCACTGCTCAGCAATAGCAAACCCATCCCTGTGTTATCAGCACTGTTTGCAGCACGAATCCAACACACAGCCCCATACCAGCTGCTGTAAAAAAATTTATACTTGCCAAAACCAGGACAGTAGGTAATTCCTCTCTCAGTGTCCTGATCACTATGAGGTTTTCCATTCTTTAATTAATGGACATAAGTTTTAGTTTGCCAGTTGACCCCCATGTACAGGGCATGTTTAATTCATTAGCATAGATGGAGATTGTAATTCCCAAACCTGTTTCCTTTTCTCTTCTTAGGTGTTTGTTCTTTTTATTTTGCTTACAGTTTTTTGTCCCCCTCAGATATCTGAAGTTTAGCTACCAATTAATGTCCTGATAACCTTTCTCTTTGTAGAGGGGCAGCTCTGTTTACACAGTTTTGCATAGAGATTTATTTGCAACTAAAAAAAAAGGCATACAGATTTGTTTTAGCAGAATGGCAAAGCTATTTAAACCTTTCATTGCAGTCAGCCATTTCAGAGCATCTACATGACTACTACACTACTAGCTATGTAGTTCAAAGTTAATCTGCCCCACAGAATTAAGTTTCTACAAAAAGTCAATAAAAGAAAGTGCCTTAGACTTAAAGGCCAGGTCTTGGGGCACACCTGCCCCAAAGCTTGACACAATCCCTGAACTGCTCCCCCTGAAACTTTGTAAAATCGCTGTAATATGAGCTCTGGGGTATTTTTACAGAAAATCCTTTTTTATGTTAAATGTCCTTCCTGTATTCATTGAATCATAGAACCATTTCATTTGGAAAAGACCTTTAAGACTATGAAGTCCAACTATTAACCCATCACTACCACATCCACCACTAAACCATGTCCCTAAGTGCCTCAACTACATGTCTTTTACATCCTTTCAGGGATGGTGTCTCCACCGCTGCCCTGAGCAGCCTCTTCCAGTGCTCGACAACCCATTTGGTGAAGAAATTTTTCCTAAAATCTAATCTAAACCTCCCCTGGTGCAACTTGAGGCCATTTCCTCTTCTCCAATTCCTTGTTACCTGGGAGAAGAGACCAACCCCCACCATACTGCAGCCTTGTTTCGGGAAGTTGTAGAGAGCAATAAGGTCACCCCTGAGCCTCCTTTCCTCCAGTCTAAACACCCCCAGCTCCCTCAGCTGCTCCTCACCAGACCTGTGCCCCAGACCTTTTACCAGCTCTGTTGCCCTTCTCTGGACACGCTCCATCACCTCAGTGTCTTTCTCGTACTGAGGGGCCCAAAACTGAACACACAGGATTCGAGGTGTGGCCTCACCAGTGCTGAGTACAGGGGGACAATCCCTGCCCTGGTCCTGCTGGCCACACTATTGCTGATACAGGCCAGGATGGCGCTGAGCTTTTTGGACATCTGGTCACACTTGCCTGTTTGCTGCCATCCCCTGCCTGTACTGAGACAGCAGCCTGAAGAACCTCACTAGCACACTGTCCCTGTACTGTTGGTGTGCTGCTCCCAGGATTATCTCTAGCCAGCTTTGTTTTATTCCTTTCGCCCTTCAAATCTAGTTTCATACTGTTTTCATACTGTGTGCAACAGTGGTAGCAATGTTTGAGAAGACTTTTTGGTGGGACTCCTTTCTACATACTTCCCATTGAAAAACCAAGTGCCACAATCACAAATCAAATGTACATACTGCTTAAGGAGATAGAATTAATTTTTAAATGTTCCTGCTGCATCTATCACAACCTTCCCATATTTAACAATAATTGCATTCCCCTGAGTTACGAGATCTGCTTAATAGCAAATAAATGTTACACAGTAAAAATCCTGGGTTTTCTATTCTGCTTGTTTTTCCAGCCATTAGGATTTGTGCTTTCAGGTTCTTCTGCAATAATCATAAGGATTAGATAGTGGGGCTTTTTAATGAAAAGTTGTTTTCTCCAGAGCTGAGAAGATGATGCCACGAGGGAAGTAAAATATGTCAAAAGATGCAGGCTAAGATCCTCTATGTTGCTCTCACTCTGATAATTAAGGCTGGGAGGGAATACCCCGAGACAACTTTTTCTATCAGAAAATGCTTATTTGTCAAAACTGAATTTGTTTATGGGGGAGGGTTGAGCTTGAGAGATTTCTTAGCAGAAGCATAAACAGCTTTCAAAATTGTCTAAATGACAAAGTCCAAAATGGCCTTAAAGAAAAAATCATTTTGCATTTTTCAACCTCTTTAAGTGTAAACTAATGATTGAAAACTGGAAAAGAAAAATAAGGAGTCAAAACCAAAATGGAGTTTATTTCAGAAGTTAATTTGAAACTTTTGGTTTGAACTGATCTAGTTTTTAAACTGTTGCTTTGTGACATATTAACAGATTTTTGTTTTCCGGCTCAAGACAGGACAAAATATTTTTCCTAGCCCTGTGTTAGAACAGGTGTATAGCTTCCCACACAGCTCTGACAATAAAATCAAGGTGTCCAAATCTGATACAGTAATATTTTATGTCCACCAAATTATTTTTTCCATGGTCTTGTAAGTTCTGTTTTTAGTTTTCCAAGAATACGGAGCTCAAATATGTTTTTTTAAGTTTCTCCTCTTCCAGTGCATGGAAGAAGCAGGCCATGCTATGGGATGTGTGCTGTGACACAAGGCTGCTGCCCCAGCACTTGTTTCTGCTCAGGCTTTCAGGCACCTCATGGGCAAGACCCATAAGACAGCCCTGGTCATCACAATGAAATATGCCCAGATCTGGACACAGGGCACCACTTTCTGTCCCTCTGTTCCCACGCTGGGACCTGCTTGTCCTTAGGGGAGCTCAGTGCCCAGGGTGACCAACACGTGCTTTGGTCCACAATGATGAGGTCTCTGAGCTTATGGATACAAATTGAAGGTATGTGGAAGGGAGAGCAGGAGAGAAGCAGGTATTTATGTTTTGAGAGGCCCATTGTTAAACATGAATATTTTAGTGATTGTACACTTCATGGCACAGAGCTTTGCTGCCAGCTTCAGCAATCCTGATGGATTGAACTGACATTTCCATTACATGTGTCTGCATTAAGCACTCTTTTTCTTTGCCCTCAAATGAATTTACTGTGAAATGTGTTGGCAGGGTTACTGTAGCTGAAAAAAACCTCTGTGATGTGAAATGTGCTTTTCTGTCAAAAAAGTTGTCACTGCCTCCTGGCAAATTAGTATTTTCCCCTCTGTTTCTCAGCTCCACACCTTCCTCCCATGGTTTTGGGTTGTTTGTTTTGGTTTGGGTTTTTTTTTGTTGTTGTTGTTTTGGGTATTCCAACACACCTCTTCCCAAAAAGAATAAACTCCTGTTTGCAAATGTTTTGGAAGTCGGTTTTCTGAGAAGTATAAAAAACCCCCCTGTCTTGGATATTTCCAGACGTGTTACATATTTTTCAGCAGTTCAGCATCCATGCTCTGTATTCTTTTTAGCATTTTTGAAATGCTTGGGAAATGGTTCCTGCACCAATGCTGCCCTTCACTGTTTTACTTTGTTCCCCTGACCACCTGGTCCACAATATGTACATCAAAAGTTCTTCATTTGAGATAAGAAGGATTTGGAAGCAGGCTGGCTTAGCACTAGGCAACAAAATAATCAAATGAGCCTTTTCATTTCTTTCATACCCCCCCAACCTCTCTGTTTCAAAGACACTCCAAAAACAATCTGTACATTGAGTGAACAGAAGTGTTTTTATTACAGAAGTCCTCCCTCTTCCACATGGATTGTCGCAAGGGCTTTTTGGACATCTGCCCAATCGCAACATTTTGGCCTGCAGGAAAACAAGCAACAGATAGTGTGTTTGTTTGGCTCCTGATTCTGCAGTCATCTGGAACGGCGTTATTTGCCACTTGCATCCATAATTTCTTTTCCAACCAGTTTTTCAAAACATTCATTTAGGCTCATGGGAATAGAGAAAAAAATATTTAAAGATGCATATTTGATTATTTAAATTTTTTTCCATCTTCAGATTGTTTCAACAATGTTTATTGAGTTTAGCAAAATGAAAATCAAGCCTTTGCACTTCCAGCTTGAAGCAGAGCAATCACCAACAAAATTCCAGTTACATCCACTTAAGACTCCTGGGAGCTGATATTAGTTAAACTTTACCTTCATACCTTTCTTTTCCTTGCAATTGCTATTTGTGTGCCAAATGCACACCATATTGCTCAGGGACTGTAGCAGGTGTGTCCTCTGGAGCTGAGTGAAGGCAAGCAAGGTGTGCTTATCAAATGCTCTGAAGTTAACAGGGGAAGTGATGCTAATCCCAAGCAGATCTAGGAGTTACCCAACCTCATCATTTCCTCCAGCAGATTAACTTTCAGCTGCTATTCCTAATAGCTGTGCAATCAAAAAATCAAGGAAGACTTTGTAATCTACTGGCAAGTAAATACAGACAGGAATGATGTCCCAAATGGCTCATTTTCCATCATGCTGCCTTTAGTTCCAGTGGACCCTCTTTTGCATAAGACAGTAATTTATCACTGGTAGACAGTTTTCTCACCATCCATGGATATTTTTAAGGGGTTTGTAAAAAGTACCCAAGCAAAGTATCTGTCTTGTATCTGTTAACTTATTTTCACTTTAATGTACCTTGCAGGTAGTATGAAGGCTGACTGTAAATGTCGCTATAAAAGATGATGTGACTTTACACTGGTTTAATACTCTAACTACAGCTTCTTACGAAAGATGCCAGGAAACTCTGGACTGAGGTGGAAATGCCATGGAAAAAGCTTCTTCCATGAGCACCTGCTAAATGCCTGTGCTGTCCATCCTGGATGTCCTGGTATTCTGGCTCATAGCTCTAAATTTAGTCAGCCTGCAGGCCCTTTGAAAGTCCTCAGGGAGAGAAGTATTGTGGCTGAGGTGTTCCGAGCTGACTGTAGGACCGGATAACACTTCCCAATTTGCTGGAGCATCTCAGCCTCCAACTGTGTTGCTGTTCTTGCACTTGTGCACACTCAAACAGTGCTTGGTTTCTGCTGATGAAGGGCAGACATGAAGTCGGCTTTGATTTGGGCCATTTGTTCACTGCCAGAGTTTCTGTTTCAGAGCTGGGAAAGTGCAGAATTTGGCTCTGGCTCAAGGTGGAAAGCCCACATTTTGGCCATGGCTCTTTCAAAGACCATTAAGATTTCTGCTCTTCACACAACGTGGGCACTCATCATTTTGTCCAGACTGCTACAGTGCCAGTCACCATGGGGTCCTCCTCTGGGCCTTCTCCTGGGCAATCCTGCTTGAGAGATCAGATAATCTTATTTATGTTTCTCTTCCCTTCCAGATGTCAACAGTTGGCTGCTCACCTTCGGGTTCCAGCTGCACAATGTCATCCCAGGCTACCCCAAGCCAGACATGGATGCAATGGAGCCATCCTATGAGCTAATCCACACACAGATGAAAACCCAAGAATGGGACAATAGCAAGGTGATCCATGTAACTCCGTACTGTATCTCATGCCCTTATCAGCAAACTATCCATTTGCAATGTTGATTGGAAAACCTCTACCAGCATGTTGTGGGATTAAGAGTGAGTCTGACCCCATTCCGGTATTGAAATCTGAATGAATAATCTCATCTTAAGTTCCCTACTGCCATAGTGCTTTTTCCTGTGATATTTTGTGGTGGTTGCTCAATGAAAGGGCTCGTTACTGTTTCTTTCTCCCACAAGAGACCCTGTTATCACATATTGCAGGCTAAATTCGAGGCCTTTGCACTCAGGATTCTTAGAAATTAAAACAAAAAAACCAAATCTTGATACAGAATAAGTTTATAAAGATTTTTTTTTGTTCTAGAAACTTATTCAATCTGGTTTAAAATGTCTTAAACAAGAAGTCCCTCTACTTCCATAGGAAACTGTTCTGCATTGCAGAGTGTCTTACCAGAAAGAATTTTTAGATGATATTAAACTTCCATTTTACCTGAGTGGGTTTAATCCCATGTAACTGTGTCCTGCTTTCAAAAACAGGTGTGCATCCCAAGCCATTTTGGTAGATGCTGGTGCAAAATTCAGTGATAAAGTTGGCAAGAAAAAATCTTTTGCAGCCCAATCATTTCCCCATCTTCCTGCTGGGAATTACTCAGCTGAAAGATGGAGGCAGCACTGTTAAAGGTTAGAACACGGGGTCAGGATTTGAGAGCCCTGGGTTAACTCCCATCCCTACTGTTTATCAGTGTATGACCTTGAAAAAGTCACTTACCTCTCAGGATTCTCTTTCATCTCGTAGACTGATTGTATTCTGGAGTGGCTTTCATCTGTTTAGTACAAATCCTCTTTAGTCTGAACTCCCACTTGCTATTGCGGTGTGTTCAAACATTGCAAGAGCAGCGAGGCACCGACGTGCTTGGGGAGATCAGGACATGCTCTCAACATTTTTGCTAATAAAACTATAACAGTAGGCAATTGAATTGATTCCATCTGCCCTCCTAACCTCTCTATCTATGACTTCACTGAAATCTTGATGTCCTGCAGCAAATTCTTGAGGTACACATCTTAAATCAGGAGGTCACATCTCCTGAATGACAAAAAGTACCACTCAGAGGTACAAACAAATTGCTGTAGATTGATAATAGTCGTGTGTCAGTCCATCATTGGTACTCAGCCTCATAACCATGGTGAAGACAAGTTAAAATGAACCAGCTTCAACAGGAAATTTATATGAAGTGTCACTTAATAATGCAGGGGGAACTAAAAAAACTCTGCCTTTTGCTACCATGACTGAATTGATGCCTGAAAACTATTACAGTGCAGTGACTCAGTTGTGTTTTGGAGCTCAGAGACTCCCTTTTTGTTTCTTATTTCCTTGGATTAAACAATAAGGTGCTAATAAAACAACAACAGAAGTTATTTCTGTAATGAGAGAGAGCCTCAGGATTTTTCTTACTCTCTGATGTGACACGGTCTCCCTGGGCAAAGTTGTACAGGAGTAGACAAACAGGAAAGGCTCATCCAAAGACTGCACAGAAGACCATCTCTGTATTGTTATGTGCAGTAGATAATAACTGTCACAGAACCACCACAGAAATTGTTATTATTATGGGTAGTGTTATTATATTATTATTTTGTCATTAGTTCATGTAGTGGGTTTCATTATGTGTATTATAGTGTGTATATATATATATAACTTTTTTATGTGTATTAATAATAGTATCATTATTTGACTTATTGAATAGCCAAGTAACTTGAGTGACAGCTTGAGGTGAAGACTGACCCTTGCTCATACAGGCAGATAAGCTGGAAATAAAATCAAGGAGCACCCTCCTTTCCATCTACCCATTTTAGGTGAATCTGCCTGAATGAGCAATCAGAAGAAAAGAAAATCTCCATGTCCCTCACAGGTTTTTAAAGCCAGAAGCTGCAGTGAGGGCTGTGCAGGGACCTGCTTGTTAAAGAAGGGCTTTATACAGCTGTCATGCTTCCAGATGAGTCACTTTGCACTCAGATGTTGAAAGTGGAATTTAACCATTGCAGGCTGTTTCATATTTTCCCCCTGTGTTATGACAGCAACAAAACATGAGCATTTTTATTTCAGTCTACAGTTGCAAGATCATGCTGTGATAGCAAGTGGCTCTTAAATGCTCTAGAGCAGGCTTCCCTTGCTTTCTGTCACACCCAGCATATTGTAGGCACATATTTGCTTACACCAAATTCATTCACATATGATACCTGAATACATGATCCATTTTCTCCTATGCCTATCCATGCATCCAACACTGATGTTTCACATAAAGTTCTGTTCACTTTCAACCCTTGCAGGCATCGATACATGCTCCCAGACCCAGTCCAGCCCTCCTTCCCACTGGTTGTCTCTGTATTTATTGATGAAGCAGGTAGAAGAAAATAAAAACTTCTGAAAATTTCACATAGGAAATGACAAAATTAAACCAAGGTAAAATGGAAGCATAGGAAACATTTTCAGGTAATAAGACTGATCAAACTGTAAAATGGTCTTGCAGAGCATACAGAGTAAGCTCTACATCTTTTGTCATTTAAAAGTAGCCTGGACAAGGCATTCATCACTGAATGATATACCACAACTTTGTCATCTCCATGTCTTCTGATCCCTAGTTTCTCTGGGTCACATACCTCCTTGTGATAGACCAAAGTATATTTGAGCTACTCCACTGGCTTTGCTGATCAAAGCTATGGCCCAGCAGACCGAGTCTGTTCTTTTATCAGAGGAACAACTAACAGGAAGGAGCACAAGGGCAAAGCAGATAATGCCCATAAATGGCTGCTTCATCTCTCTTCAGAGTGCATAACCAGAGGGCCCTAGCATCTCCTTCCAAAACATTTTTGGTATTTGCCTTGCAGGTCTGGAAGATGGGAGAGATAATTCTGACTTTGAGCATCCACCACCTCAAAAACAGCCAGCATGTCATAAACCTTGCACTAACCCCCTGAAGCTCTGAAGTGACATTTAAAATCCAATACTCCCATTGTGCAGCACTTCTCCCCCTCTCCTCCCCACAACTGCGACGCTGTCACTAAATTGTTTGTTGAACAAGTTCAGTGTTATTGGCCACTGGGGGACTCTGGGTCACCTCTGGCATATTGTGAAACTGCTGCACCTGAATCCAATTTCTCTTCTGGTTTTTTGTTGGTTTTTTTTTTTTTCCCTTCCTTTTTGTCTTGTTGAGCTGTCAGGTAATTGTTGGAGCCAGAACAACTCTATTTCCAGGGAGGAGTGTTTCGGAGTCAGCACCTGTATCATTATCTACATCCTGTTATACCTACCCTTCTCTCCATCCCATGGGCACTGTCTTCAGGAAGGGTCCTGTAGCAGAGCCTGTTACAGGCTTTGCTGGAGGAGTAGTTTTTGGAGTCCCCTCTGGAGCAGCATTTTGGAGGCAAGGGCTGCTCTGGGACGCTCAGCCAGGAAGTGAGCTCTAGGTCTATGCTTTCTGGCAGAGCTTCTTCCAAGGACAGTCTGTTTGAGAGACAGGCTCTGCCAGTGTTCATCATTCAGGGAAGGCATCCTGACATTGCAGGTGCTTTGGCCTGTGCTTGGACCATCACGCTGTCTGCATGTCTGTCCATCAGCCCCCAGTTATGTTTCACAAATGTAGTGGTCAGTTTTCAAAGGATCTAATGCAGGGAAAGGAGCTGAGGTCTCAAAGACATTAAGCTCTTAAGGCTTTATGAAAATAAATGAGCAATATGAAAAGTCATGAGCAAGAGAAGGAGGCAAATCCTCTCACTTCTCCACACTTGAAATCTGCTTCATGAACTCAACTTCGTTATCCCCCTACATCCGTGTACAGTGGTGGGGTGGAGGAGAGACTTCTCCTCTAAGCCCCTGAGTTAGTGCTCCTGTTTGGCTCATTCCCAGCCAGGCAGCATCCAGAGCACTGGCCTTGCTGGCTCATGGCTCACCTCTGCTGCCCCACACATGGCCTCTTGGCCAACCCACCTGCAGTGCGGAGACTTGTCTCCAGGTGATGGTCACGTGGAAGGAGGGTCACGTAGGGAGGAGGCTGATGGCTGAACAATGGCTTTGTTAGCAAAGAGCGAGAGGGAAAATTAAAAGGGAGCTTATAAAAAAGAGGGAGAACAATTTTTTACACTGGTAAATAGGGATAGGTCAAGGGGAACAGTTTTAAATTCAAACGGTAGAGATACAGATTAGATGTTAGGAAGAAATTGTATACCCAGCGAGTAGTGAGGCACTGGAACAGGTTGCCCAGACAAAATGTGGATACCCCATCCCTGGGATTGTTCAAGGCCAGGTTGGATGGGGCTTTGGGAAGCCTGGTCTAGTGAGTGGCATCCCTGCCCATGGTGGGTGGGTGGGTTAGAAGATCATCTTTTAGGTCCCTTACAGACCAAGCCTTTCTGTGATTCTATGATAAATAGGAAGGAGTTAAAAATGAATCATGTATCAGAGAAAACCATAACTTCCAAACCTTCTGGAGAAAGTAGCTTTCTGCGTTGTAAGCCATATGGTGTAAGAGAAACACCTATCTGTCTATAATGGCACAAGGATAGAAAGAAACTTGGAAACATGTTCACGTATTTCACATCTTGGATCCTTGATGGGAAATTAAAGCTTTCAGTCTCACACTGGAAGGCGGTATTTAAAAACAACAGATGATAGGATCTGGTGATGGTATTTCAAATCCTCAAGAGGTGCTGGCAAAATGCAAGAGGCTATTCAGAGATCCTGGTAATGTGCTGCTCTCCTGAGCTTTGTGCAGCAGAGAACAAATGATGAAGGTCGTTCTCTTCTCTCCAAAGGGTTGTTACTAGATAAAGTGAAATGTCACCTAAGGACATCTGATTAAAAAAGACTGTGAGGAAAAATAAACCCAGCATATTTTTCACTCACATCGAGCAACAAATATTGAAATAAAATAGCAATGAATTCCCTTCTTTCTTCTATAAAACTGGTTTATAGGTGCCTTGGTTTACAGTTACTAAAAGCAGCAGCATTTTTGAGAGAATAGCACATGCTACTGCAGCTTTGGATGGAAATTTTCTGTTTCTTTTCTTTTCCAGTTCATTGAAATGAGTTCTAAGATTAAACAGAAATGGTAATTTCAAAGTCAGGGATACACTGCCTCTTTGAACTAGTATAATCTGTTTGCCTCCACCCTCTTTATATTCACAGCACAGCATACACACTGGCTGTGCTCTGGTTTCCTTGAATTTGTTGGCTGGGGGTGTTTTTCTGTTAGATGTGTTTGCTTTTCCTTTTAAAAGAGTGCTGTTCCCAAATACACTCTTTTATCAAAGAAGTGCACTCAAAAAGTCATTTCAAAGTCATCCTGGTCTTGTTTTCAAGGTAACAAGAGATGCATTTAGTTATTGAAATAGTTGATAGCTAATACTTTGAGCAACCTGGTGCAGTGGAAGGTGTCCCTGCCTGCGGCAGAAGGTTTGGAACTAAATGATCTTTAAGGTGCCTTCCAACCCAAACCAGTCTGTGATTCTAAGTGATGGTGAATGTTCAGCATTACAGCTTTGCACATCTCATTTCCTACTTCCCTATGTGAAAAAAAGATGGGGAGAGCCCAGAAGTAACCAGTCCTCAATAGAAAACCCTTTGGTTCCGCTTTTGTTCTTGATTAAGGCACCTAAAGGTAGGTATTTGCCTGTGAATTTAGTATCTGGTGATGTCCAGATCCACTGGTTTGTTGTGGCAACCTAATTTGGAGGCACTCATAGAGGCTCTTTACCTAATAATGTGCTCGTAATTGAAAACACACTGGAGTTCCTGCAGCTCATCAGGAATAAGGTGATGGAGACAAAATTGAAGGGGAACAGGGGCAATTTCTGATCGGTGTGATTTGCCCGTGCCCAGTACTGCCTGACCTCCCCAAGCTCCCTTCCCCAAAGTGATAATCAGAGAGAGGATGGTGAAATTAATTCCAGAGACTCTTTTCACTCACCTGCTGGTCAACAAGGTGGTGTATCTATAGATGGTGATACATAAGTGATCACAGGACATAGCAATATAGCACAGAAGAACTGATTTACATCCTTGAGTGAGCAGTGATTTGGTGTGAGTGCTGAGAGGTGCCTTTTCCCATCACTGGTTAATGTTACTGAGGCACGTTGGAGGGCAACGTGACATACGAAGTGGTAAAGGGACCACCTAACGTCAACCCCTACGAGATACATCTGAGAAGAACTCTCCATTTAAACCTCTTTGAAGAGGAAATAGCTAATTACCAAGGCCGTGCAGTGTGCACTTGTTTAGAGCAGTAAGTGTTTCATGGAGCCTGGAAGCCTAATTGTTCCATGTCCATCATCGCTGACGTCTACATTAATTACGTCCATTTTTTGCATAATTAGAGCACTTGTGCAATTGGCAGAGAAGCTGGGCTCAGCTCCCTATCAGTCTGTTAATTATCTTGCTCTCTGGGTGGTGTGTGAGATGCCCCACAGGCAGGATGGAGAAAACCAGAAAGAGCTCCTTTTTCACAGGAGAACTGGTTCCTGCTCCACCTGCTATGCTGTCAATCAAAAAGGGAAAAGGAGAAGGTACACCAGCCTGCTCAGCACTTTGAATAAAAGTAATTTCTGGAAATTTTAGTGTTTTACAGCCCAAAATGTGCTCTTGAAGTTGTGTTCCTCTACTCCCTTACAGTTTTCTCTTTTATCAGTCAAAACTGCTCATAACTTCTGAGCAAGTTGCAATGCTCAATCCTTTATTTTATGGTTTTTTATACCATACGAATCCTTCCTGGAAATGGCCACCATGGAAATGAGGGTTTATTTCACTTCCCTCGCCACGTTACAAGTCTTGTTTGAGAGGGCCACACTAAAATGCCTGCATCATCTGAATAGTCTTCTTGCCCCCAGGATGTGAGCCTTTAGGTCATGGACAGCTTAAGGCAATATACTTCATGGGTGTTAAATTTCCTCAAAATAATTGGAATGGAGATAACTTTGTAGCTTATATTTAATCCTGGGTGTCATTACATTATTGAACTGAGCTGTTGGCACTGCCAGGAGAGCTTTGTCATAGAATCCTCTTGCTTTTGTGAAATTTGAGCAAATAATTGTTCACAAACAGGAGTCTGTAAGAAGCCAGTGTTGCCATGAATTGATGAGAGCATTTCCAGAGCATTTTGCAGTAATGATGAGCTGCTGACTCGGTGTGTGCTTGCTCCATTATACACTAACAGCAGAAGTGACTTTGTATTGCACCTGACTGCAAATGATCTGGGCTGTTGTCTCTCAGCAGTTTTGCTTCAATACAAGCCCAAACTTGAGTATCAGGTGTGGTTGGCCTTAACTCAGGGAGCCTACAAATTGTAGAGGATTTGCAGGAAATGGGTTTTGGATTTAATGCCTTCCTTGAGTTTTGAACAACCTGCTTTGGCCAGGCTGAAATGGAATACAGAGGGGTTATTGCCACTTTGAGGGTCATGCAGGTCATGCAGGGCCTTTGAAGGCAGCACAAGGAGTTATAAAGTGGAGTTAAAATAGAAGAAACTTTTACAAATATTTCCACACTTCACAGAAAATCTGAAACATTTGGTAAAGCACCATGGCCCCAAGATGAATTGTTTCTTACATGCAGAACACTGAAATACAACCTAAAAATATGTGTCCAAATTCAACTCTCACACCATTGAGGCAAAAAATCATTTTCTTCCTCTACATCGTTCAGTCTATGAGATTAAATACAGTTCAGTTTACAGAAACAATCAGCATTAGGGGTACAACACATCTCTTTCATGAAAAATAATTAAAATTCTGAAAAGATGTGATAAAGGGAAAAAAAATAATGGCGCTCCTCACTACATGTTTCCAGTATGTTTTCTTGCTCTCCGCCATCCTAAAAATAGCTTTGGGTCATCAGGTTTCTCTTTCTAATATGTCTTTCTCTTCGTTCTCTCCCTGCTCAGTCCATTTTGGGGGTCCAATGTGAAGTGCAGAAGCAGCTGAAGGCCTTTGTCACCCTGGAGCGCTTTGAGCAAATCTACAGTTCCAGCATCGCTGGGTGCCAGCACGTCAAGAAGAACAAGAACTTTGCTTCTGGAGGCTCCATCTTTGGCAAGGGCGTAAAGTTCGCCATGAAGGACGGGCGCGTGGCCACTGACATCATCAGCGTGGCTAATGAGGATGGCCGGAGGATCGCGGCCATCCTGAACAATGCCCACTACCTGGAGAACTTGCACTTCACCATTGACGGGGTGGACACACACTATTTCATTAAGCAGGGGCCGTCGGAGGGCGACCTGTCCATCCTAGGCCTCAGCGGCGGGCGGAGGACCCTGGAGAACGGCGTGAATGTGACAGTGTCCCAGATCAACACAGTGCTGAGTGGGAGGACTAGACGCTACACGGACATCCAGCTCCAGTACGGCGCATTGTGTCTAAACACGCGCTACGGGACCACCTTGGATGAGGAGAAGGCACGCGTTCTGGAGCTGGCCCGGCAGCGCGCTGTCACCCAAGCTTGGTCCCGGGAACAGCAGAGACTGCGGGATGGGGAGGAGGGTATTCGCTCGTGGACAGAAGGGGAGAAGCAACAAGTGCTAAACACAGGCCGGGTACAGGGCTACGATGGCTATTTTGTGATCTCAGTGGAGCAGTACCCTGAACTCTCAGACAGCGCCAACAACATCCACTTCATGAGACAGAGCGAAATGGGCAGAAGGTGACAGAGAGGGTCAATGCGGTGACTTCTTGCCAAAGACAGCTACTCTTTTGTGGCCACTTACCTGACTGTGTTGTACTCAATCCTTTTTCTAAACTGAACAAGGTGGGGGGGGAGGAAAATAGCAAGAAAAGGAATAATACAGTTGCACTGTAACTCATGCAACATACTTTTTCCCTCTTTAATTTGGCCTTCACGTGTTTTTTGCAATGAACAGAAGGTATGTTTTGCCGTAGTGTGATCACAGTGAAATTTATTGTCTCCTGTCCTTTTTTCTGGGTTTTGTTTTGTTTTGTTTTTTTGTTCTTTTCCCCCCTCTTTGTGAGGAATTTGAAGTGGGGAGTCATCAACGTATGTCCTTAGGTGTAAGTGCGAAATGGGTGTCTGTGCTAACTTGTGTCATCCTAACCCTTTCTGACTTGGGGCAGGGGCATAGCCTTCCACCTGGAACAGGGGGAGCCCATGGCGTGCCAGAGACCTCTTCCCAGAAAGAAAGGAGATGGAAGACAACGCTGATTCTGATACTCTGAAAGTGATCGTGCAAATCACGTGCCTCAAAAGAGACCTTACCAGTAGTTTTCACATTTCACTTGGGACATAAAGTGTTTCTTTGGGAGCTCCTGCTGAGCAGAAGTAGATTATAGAGGCAAAGGAGCTGATTATATTACCTTGCAAGATGATTCTCTTCCTTCCTGAACTGGAATAAAAAAAGAAAAAAAAACAGTCTTTTTTCATTATGAGAGTAGATACTTCTTGGGGTTTTTTGTGTGTGCGCAAATCCTGGTTTTAGTTAAATAACCTAGCAAAAGCCAAGAAAAGGGACTCCTGCTCTATTGAGAAAAGCTAAAATAAATTCTCTCTCATACATAGAGCTGTTCTATAGGTGGATTTAATGCACCCATGTTGTACATTTGCTAATGGCATAACTTCATTAAATGTATAGTGTTTCAGTACATGAGGCTACGTGTTTAACAGTCCACTGTGCTGTATCTGATAAAACCAGTTAATTTTTAGGAAGCTGATTTGAATTTAAAAGTAGTTATAGTATCCCAGTGACATACCACTGAAAATTAGAGCCAAACCCTGCTTTTCCTGATTCTGGAGCTTGTATTTATTGGCTGGGAAATGCAGTTTGGAGTAGCATGCTGGCAAGTCGTTTATGACTATGGCAGATAAATGTCTCCTGGGGACTTTGGCAGCAGGGATTTTAAAATGTTTAATAAGTAGCAACAGCTTGTGCGTGGTGGGACAAGAAGGAGAATATTGAAATCAACCCTCTCACTGTTTCTTGCACGAGCTCGAATTTAACGGAGAGCCCAGTTGACTGTTAGCAGTGATGAGGGGGAGGTTGAATGGAAATGCCCACTACAGAGAGGACCAAGTGCTTTAACGAGAAACTGCTGACAAAGTTGCTCGGCATACTAATGTAATTTGTATTCACATAACCTCTGTGCTCTGGTATTTGCAAGAGTCCTTGAAATTCAAGGGAGCAAGGAGATGAGCTCAGCATCCTCTTCCCCGCCCGAAACAGTCCTGTACTGTTCCTGCAGGCAGAAGTGTTACCCCACCTCTCAGCGGAGCTCTGGCTGGAGGTGGCCAACCCTGGTCCCAGATAGGTGTCTCTGTCACACTGACACCTGCACGTATCCTGACTCTAAGAGCTCTCTTGTGTCTCTGGGAACAGCTCAGTCCTGATTTTTCTTTTTTTTATTCCATCCACTTTGGCTTTTCCCAGTTCTGCAGAGAGATAACCTGAGACGTGCAAGTCCATGCCAGGGCTGTTTCCTTACTCGGAGTCCTACAATGCACCTGTGTATTCAGAGGCAGCTCTTCTGCACTCATGCCACCACCACTGCCATCCTCCAGCACAGAGTGACGCTCCTCAGCAGGATCTCGCCCCCAGATACAGCGGGAGCTTGTGTTGGCCGTGCAGTCCTCGAGCAGCGAAACATTGGCAGCCCTGGTGCTCTCACGGTTTCTCCATAGATGCCGGCTGCCAGCTCCGTCTGCCTTGCCTGTCTGTTCCTGGGTGCTTGCCAGGAGGAAGGTGATGGGATGGATATTCCCCTAACAGGCTGTTCCTCCTTCAGTTCTGAATCCCTAATACCTTTGGCTGCATGGCCGTGACCAAGCGGTATGGGTTTGATTTTCTGGTCGTCTCTCCTGCTTGCAGCAAGGGTGATGATGCTGGTGCTGTGTCCTGGCTCTGTACTCTGAACCACCCCTTGCAGCACACAGCCTTTATTACTTTGGCAGGAGTGAACCACAGGGAGCTGGAAATGGTATCCAGTTCTGGCAGAGCCAGGTGGGAGAAGACATGTTGGCCAGACCCACTCCAGGCTTTGGCAAGGGCGCAGTTGCTTTGGCAGCTGCCTGCCAGGGGTGGTTAAAAGGCCATGGCATTGCCACCTGTTTGGCTGGTATGAAGCACTTGGTAAGCCTGGGTTGCCCTGAGGATGCACTCGTGGGGGTTAGGGGCACTGTTAGCCAAACCAGCAGTAGACACCTACTCGAAGGAAGCAGCACCTTCTTCCCAGTGCTGTCCAGCTCCCTGCTTCCCCCTCTCCAAGTCACACTAGGGACCAATCCCACTTAGAACCTCAAACTTAGGATGGCTGAGAGTGTCTAAAACAGCGTGAACGGAGCAAAAACAGACCTGCAGGAAGCTGGGTCAAAAGGTATGAACCCCTGGTAAAGACCAGCAGGGCAGAGAGAGCTCGATGTGCCTCCCCTTTACACTGCCCCACTCCCAGCAGCTCCAAAGAGAAGTGGTGCTTCTGTATCCATCCCCATCCATGTGTTACAATGCTAAGAGGAGCAGTGCAAGAGTAAATGGGTCATGTTTCCATGGAGCCAAGAAAAGGGATTCGAGTGTAAAATATTCCTACTGGAACCCTGCCAGCCTGAGATGGCACCTCTACAGCCTTACGCAGACTCTTCAGGTTATTACATGAGCTAATGACTTTGAAGAGTTCACCCATTTTTCAAGAGTCTCCCCGTCCTGCCGTGCACGTCCAGCATGCCCAGAGCCAGGAGCCATCCTGCTCTGTTCCATGGCCAAGGCAAGACCCTCAGGTTGCATTTCTCTGCATCCTCAAGCAGCACCGGGATGTGACTGCACCTCTCTGCCTGCCAGGTCCATGACGGTCTTCTCCTGGGCCTGCACCCGGTGTGGGAACTATGGACATTGTGTCAAAAAGGGAAAAAAATATATATGTAAAAGTATATATATGTATATGTTGCTCCTTTCTATCAAAACAAAAACTTAAAAGGGATGTCTGTCTAATGTTGGGGACAAACCTGGCCAAAGATAGCTACTACATTCCTGAATCCTCAGCCTCTGTGAAAGCTTTCCACTTCTCCTAGATGGCAAAACAAGAACATTTTCAGTCCTGAAGCCCTAAATTTACCCCTTCATTAGTGAAAAATGCTTTTTCCTGCAGGATGTCAAGTGCATTTCTCTGGAATGGGCTGTGAACACAAAGAGTTGTGCCTTCATCAAGGATCTGCACTTTGCTGTCCACAAGCATTTCCACTCTATTGATGGCCCCATTGCCCCTTCCCATTCTTTTTGTTGTCCCTTCTGCCACCCTATGGGGCCTTTCTGGCTGCCTGACCCTTTGTGTGCAGGAGTGTAGTAATTCATTGCTTCCATAGGACTGGAAGGTCCTGGGTGCAAATCCCACAGCACTAACTCCCTATCACAGGATCAGAGAATGGTTTGGGTTGGAAGGGACCTTAAAGATCATCTCTCTCCAACCCCGTGCCATGGGCAGGGACACCTTCCACTAGACCAGGTTGCTCAAAGCCCCATTCAACCTGGCCTTGAACACTTCCAGGGATGGGGCAGCCACAACTTCTCTTGGCAACCTGTGCCGGTGCCTCACCATGGTCACAGGAAAGAATTTCTTTCTAATACCTAACCTGCTCTCTCTATTTGAAGCCATTCCCCCTTGTCCTGTCACTCCATGCCCTTGTCCAAAGTCCCTCTCCAGTTCTCTTGGAGTCCATTAGGCACTGGAAGGGTCTCTAAGGCCTTCCCAGAGTCTTCTCTAGGCTAAGCACTCCCTGCTCTCTCAGCCTGTCTCCGTAGCAGAGGTGCTCCAGCCCTCCAAGCATCTTAGTGGCCTCCTCTGGACTTGCTCCAACAGATCAACATCTTTCTTGTGTTGTGGGCCCCAGAGCTGGACACAACACTCCAGGTGGGATCTGGTTAGGGCAGAGCAGAGGGGCAGAATCCCCTCCCTCGCCCTGCTGCCCACGCTGCTAGTGATACAGCCAGGACTGGTTGGCTTTCTGAGCTGTGAGTGCACATTGATGGGTCATGTTGTTCTTCTCACCCAATAACACCCCCAAGTTTTTCTGCCTAGGGCTGCACTCCATCCATTCTCTGCCCAGCCTATATTTGTGCTTGGGATTGCCCCAGCTGAACTTCATGAGGTTCACACAGGCCCACCACTCAGGCTTGTCAAGGTCCCTCTGGATGGCATCCCTTCCCTCCAGCGTGTCAACTATTGCTCCAGATGCCATTTCAAAGGCCCATTCAAAGGCATGGCAGACCATCTCCTGGGGAAAATGTCACTGTGCTTTAAGTCTCAAGTGCTTTAAGGTATGATTTTGAGCAGTCGTTTTTTCTTGACTTGCAAAAAGAGGGCTCAGCCCTCACCGAAAGGAGTTCCCCATCAAAATAGGTGTAACTTCACGTACTTTCAACTCCGGTCTTGTCTCCAGTCCAAAGGGTGGTGAGAAGGATCCTGAGCAAATCTTACAGCTCAGAGGAGAAAATCCAGTGCTCTGGAGCAGGAGCTGCGTCTCTCAGAGCAGTAAGGAGCAACAGCTCAAGTCTTCAGTAGCTGGAGCTGGTACTGAAACATGCTCCATTTTAAGGGACAACAGTGATGGCCTACATGGTGTGGCATCCAACATGAGCAGTGCCATGAGGACTCTGCAGCTGAAAAACATCCTGTGTGCTCAGCCCAAGGGGAGAGGAGCAAGACTAATTAGGCATCACGAGAAATGCCACATTTGTTTCCTCTGAGATCTTTTTTTTTTTCCCTTTCATCTGAAGATTGGCGCTTGGAAAAATCATTAAGCAGCGGTGACCGGAGGGAATCATGGAGCTCATCATATCTTTGTCATCACAGCTATTGATCAGAGCCACAGTGAAAATGGGCCAACAACGCTAAACAGCACCAGGCGAGGGCCGATGAGATGAAGGTCATTAAGAGCCCGGTGCTTGATTCAGGTTTAGAAGACACAGATGACTGGGAGCAGTCCCTGAGACACCATTTGCCCGTAACTTAGGAACAGTGAGGGATTTCTGTAATATATCTGTAGTTGCTTTATTGAGCGTAGGGACCAGCATGAGATTCTGCTCAGTCTATTACACAGACAGTGTAACCAGAATAAATCAAAATTGTTCAAAAAAAAAAAATCTAATAAAGTACTTTTTCAGCTGTGACTTGTAAGTGTCACCGTGATGGATGGCAGCGCAATCCATTATGCAAAGACAAGGTTCTTAACATGAAATTTTAGCATTCAACTTTACGATTTACAGAGAGGGCCCCCCTCATATTTACGGCACAGCAGTCTGTTGTGATTCAATCTCTGCGTAATTGAAACCAGGGCCAGGGATCACGGATCTGTGGCTGCTTTTTAAAAGGGGAGGAGAAATTACTGCCTATAACATTAATAATGGAGCTAGGGAGATCGCTTTGCTTGTTAAATCTTACTCACTTTATCTCCTCGCCCTGGTGGCACTGCCAACTTGGTGAATATGGACACTGTGCCTCCATGCCAGGGATGCGTTTGATGGAATAAAATCTGGCTGCCATGTGGCCAGCAGCATCCTCCATCCCACGGTGAGCATGGCCTGGGGCATTTTTGCTCCTGTTGCTACAGTCCTCCACAGGACAAGCTAGCTTTTCAGTACCTCTTTTTGTTATAATCACTCATTTTATTATGATCACTAAATAGTCCCCCGTTACACCAAAGAATGTTCATGAGTTTTGTAAAAATAAAAAAAACCCCACAGCTTTCTTGTGTTTGCTTCTTTTTGGTTTTTTGTTTGTTTTGGGGTTGGTTTTTTTTCATCTCTTGAATATATTTAAATAAAATTACTTGCGACTGCAGAGCAAGCTTCAAACAGACACCACAGGGACACATAGGGCCCTGTCCAGTACCCCCTTCTCACTCCTGGATGAAGGGCTGTTGCATGTCCTGGGGGCCATTTCCTGTCGCAGTTTTCCATCCTGTGCCACCCCAACCAAAAACAACCCAGCCCACCCAAGGGAAACCTTTTGTGTTTCTTTCCTGCTCTCCTTTAATTACCATTAAACTTTGTGTTCCTGACCAAGTGTTACATAGCTCAGCTGTTAACTCCCATTCCAGAGGTCAGTGCTTTCTGGGGAGCATAGAAAACCACAAATGAAAATTAACTAAAAGTATATATACATACATATATATAATTTTTTTTCCTTAGAGATGGAAACTGTTCAAGCAAACAATAAAACTTTCAAAAAAGAAAATTAAAGTGTTTGGGCAGTTCGCAGATGTTATTGAAATAACCAATCAAAGAATCACACTTTTCTATTAAAAAGAAAAACGTTTATTTTGTGAGAGGACTTCTAATGCAGCTCCAGCCGAGAAGAGGACTTTGTATCAAAGCTGCATCTGTAAGCCCAGCACTGAAGACTCTTGTCATTACCCTGTGTAATAATTTTCCTGAAGTCTGGAACTAATTTTTTGAGAAATTTTTTTTCTCGATACTTTGTGTTTCTAATACTGTATTCTTGACTGTGTAAATACAACCAGGCTGTAAATAAGTGCAGATGTAGATACCTTCTAGAAAAAAAAAAGCGAACAGACAGAAATGACCATGTGTAGCCTTCAGTGACAAATAAAAGAATATTTTGTGTTTAAATAGTGCTCTCTTTTTTTTCTCTGAAAACATTTAATTTCTTCACCCCAGCTATTTGGCCCTTACATGGGAGATGGACCTGGCAAAGGAGTTGACCAAAATGTCCCCCCACTCCCCACTCCAAAGGTGCATTCCCCACCTGTACATGGGGTATGGGATGGCAAGTGCCCCCAAGGCTTTCCCAATCCAGTAGAAAGGTAAGCAAACTGAGAAACTACACTGTGCACGCCAAAAAATGCTTAACAAATCAAGATATCATTAGATTTAGTGATATGTCCTGCAGAAACTTGTGTATCTGATCCACATTCATGCAGAGGGAGAAGAAAAGCTGCTGCAGCGCATTCCACAGTGATCCAGGGAAACCCTCATGTGATTCTTGATACTGCCTGGTCCAGCCCCACTGGCAGCTTGTTTTGATGCTTCAGGAAAAAATCCAGAATAACTTCAGAAAACGGGCCGAAAACATATGTGTTCAGAAAATGTGTGTTGGGGGAGGTATTCTTGTGTGGTCCTTGGGGACAACCTGATGGGAAGATGAAGCATAGGACTGGGTAGCAACCACTGGAGGAGGAGCGGGGAGTTGCTATCCAGGTTTACTGCCTGAGCATTGTTCTGCTCTCCAAAACCAGGTGAAATTGGGTCTTTTAGAAGAAAGTCCAGTTCTGTGTGGAATCCCTCTCCTCTGGAGGTAGGTGGCTGTGATAGGGGAAATAAATGGCACCTCTCTTTCTCCTTTGACACCAGGCAGGGTCACAGGAACCATTGAGACCTCTTTGCGTGCATGCCTTGAGTGAGGTGAGAGGAGTCCAGCTGCTGGTGGATATTGATGCCTGCAAGGTTTCCCTAAGGTTTCTACACTTTCTTGGCCATTCCTTGTGGGAAGTTATCCTTTCTACCAACGTGCATTTTCTTTCAGGGCCCTGTTCCTCAGCCTTCAATTTCCAACTACCAGATCTGGTGCAGCTCCTCGAGCCATCCTGCAAAGCACATGTCCCCTTGACATCAACCAAGTCCCCTCTTTGCTCTCCCTGTGCTATGCCAAGCAGGATGGACTTTTCCAGCCTCGTGGCACAAAGTTTACTTTCCAGCTACTGCATAGTTTTAGTTTTTCCATCCTCTGGCGTGCTTGGTCATCTTGCCCTCAGCGGGACAGTTTCACTTACCTTGTGCACAACACAGGGTCTTGCTCCTATGCTCATCAGAGATTCTTGTCTCCAAGTGTCTTGGGGTGACTTTATGATATGTATCGCCTATTGCTGTTCTATGCCCAGAAATTAATTTTGTGCCTTTCTGTGCCTTTAAACTGAACCTGAGAGGGGGGAGAGAAAAAAACCCAGCAAAACTTTCAAAGCAGTTTACAGTTTTGCTTCAAGGACACACTCTGCGTTCTGTGGCAGGGAGAGCAGAGGGAAGCACTGCTTGCTTTCCAGCCAGCTTTTGGCCTTTTTTCTCCGGAGGGAGACAGAGAGTTGAACTTTTGTTTTCCTGGGACTTTGTTTTTTTCCCTTCTTCTCTGCTGGACTGTTTCAACATCAGAACACATCGGGACTTTTTCCACCAAGGTGGAGGCCCTGGAGGAGGGCCCACCCTGTCCCAGCTCTGAGGAGGAGGAGAGAGGCTACTGCAGAAGGACTCTGAAATTTTCCCAGGTTTTGTCTCTACAGCAAGAAGTTTTCTTATTTAGCATTATTATCCTTTTCCTGTGTGTTTGTTAAATAAATAGTTTTTATCTCTTTCACTTTCCTCCAAGGAAAAATTTCCCTTTTTTTCCCAAACCTGGTAGGAGAGGGATGATTGTAACCTGCCTTCTCTCAGAGGATATATTTCCAAATTTGTCCAAACCGGAACACCAAGGAAGGCGCTGGCCTATTCATTCTTGCCCTAGAAAGTGGCTATTGAGATAATTACACAGCAATCCTGATGTCCTCCCCCCAGCCTCTGGTTTCCTGTGGGTCTGGTCTGCAGCCTTTTCTCCAAGTCAGATGCAATAGTTTGCATCAGGCTGTTACTCACATGCATTTTCCTGAGCTGTGCTTAGCCAGGGAATTCAGATCACCCTGCAATGGTGACCTGCTACCCCTGGTACCCGCCATCCCTCACTTCCTGCACCACCTGCGGTTTATCATCAGAAAAGACCCTGCCTTAAATCATTGATAATTATATTGAAATGCCCTGGACCAAGGACTAATCCCTGAGGGTAGCCAAGGAAACGGCAACATTTTAAGTTGTCGGTGAACCGGGTTTGTCTCTGCCTTATGTAGCTGTGCTAGATAAGACCAATGTTTTAATCAAAATATTATGGGTAGTAAATCAAGTGCTTTTGAGAGAGCCACCCTGCCATGCCAGTCTGATAGGCCAGGGCAGACTTATCACATCATGTCTTTAATAGAGGCCATAGCCAGAGGACTCTGGCTTATCTTTCAGAACACTTACAAGGAGACTCTCTTTGCTTTTAAGGTACAAGCACAGAAAAAAGTTGTCCTGCGTTCCCACAGGAAGCAACTAAAGCCTCAGCCATGGACCACATCTCATATATAGTTGAAAAGTACTAAAACCAAAGACTGGTGATTATATTTGGCTGGAAGAAATGAACACAGGTAGAACAGGAGCGATGTGCCTTCAGGTGGGTCATCTCTCCACATGACCCTTCTTAGGGCCGAAATTGTGCCACTGGCTGGCTGGCTGGCACAGCACATCACATCACACAGCTCACCTGAGTATTGGTCCCTCCAGGCCTGTTTAGCTCTGCAGGTGTGTGTGGTGAGATGGTGCATGTGCCCACGCAGGGATGAGACAGCGTGGGCAGGTAAATCCCAGCTGCAGCACCCTCCCTTCCCTGCCCTGCACCGCAGGGACAGGGCACTGCTGCACCTCCAGCCTGGGCAAAGTCCAGGGCTGCAATCCAATGCTCCCAATGCCTTTGGCTCTCCTACAAAGAGGTGTAGGTTCAAGATACCAAAAAGTTGAGCAGCTGCTGAGAGCAGGGACAGAGACTCTCCTATAAAGAGTGATTGGGTTTAAAAAATTATCTGGTCGTTAATGCATCCCTTTGAAACAACTGAGCTTGGCCTTTGTCAAAACATGGCAGTTCTGGTTTGAAACAGTCATTTTTAGGTGGTGAGCCTTTGCAGAGAATTTTCCAGGGCAAAAGAGCTCCTTTGAATGCAGCCTGTTGAAACAATGACGGTCCAGGCAAGGGAGCCTCATTAATTATTGTGAGTTGGATGTTTTACAAGCATTTCTTTGGTTCTGTCTAAAAAACTGCTCCAACCACCAACCCACTACATAAACCACAAGCTCCAGCACCTCCTGCTCCTCCAGCACAGTGTTTGCAAAACCACAAGCCTTCCTAAGCCCAGCCAGCACATCTTTGTCAGGATTTACTCAGAGAAGGATGGGAAGGAATATAGGAACAGGGTAAGCACCACATCCTTACCGTTAACAGCACAGCATGCTTGGTCTTAACACCAGCTCATCTCCCACTTCTGAATTAAATGAAATAGAACCACAGGCAAAACATAGCTCTGAGCTTGGACTTCAACTTGCTGCATTACTGCTTGAGCATCTCCAAGTCTCTCTCTCAAGACACAGTGGAGTTTTTTAACCCAAAGCTCAGAAAACACTTTTTTACCCCAGGGTTTCTCAGGCAGGAGTCAGTGGGCAGATCATTACAGTGAGTTTGTTCAGCAAAGCCACACCACCAGTGAGATGCTGCAAGGCAGCAGGACCACAAGATAGCTTTGATTTCTGTCTCCAAGAACAGGAGATGAGAGGGATCTGTTAACTCATTGCTGTGCTGTTATTTTCCATCCAGAAGACACTCGTGTCCTTCAGGAGTTTTACACAACCAGACTTCATCACAGAATCACAGAATCTTTTAGCCTGGAAAAGCCCTCTAAGACCATTGATTCCAACCCTTAACTGCCAAGTCCACCACTAAATCACGTCCCTGAGTGCCACACCTTCACATCTTTTGAATCCTTTCAGTGATGGTGACTACACCACTTCCCTGGGCAGCTGCTTCCATTGCCTGACAAGGCTTTTGATGAAGAATTTTTAGTGAACTGCCTTGCAGCAGTGACAGTTTTGGGCCATGGCAGGAGTGCTGTTCATACTCTTCAGGCTCTGGTGGTGGCTCAGGAAAAGGAGCCGTCACCCAGCCAGCAGCAGCAAGGAGGGAAGTTCCAGAAATAAGGTGTATAAGGAGGAGCAAGAAGAAAAATCCAGTGTTGCATTGGAAATGTGTGGAATGTTACCCGGTGCATCTCAGCATGCCTGGGTTTTGGTCCAGGAGCCTGAAATGGCAGCTGTAAGAGGTTAGAGTGTTCTGTCTGTTGTTTTGGACATGCTGCACTAGATATAGGGCCCTCTCCTGTTCATTCTTGCCTCTTCTGTACATTCTTGCTTGGGTCAGCTCTGCTTTGGGGCAAATAGTTGGGGCAAGAGGACACTGTGCATGGCATTGCTCTGCCTCTCCTCCATACCCTCAAACTCCCTCCCCAGTGCTTGTTTCCCTCTGGATGTCATGCCAGAAAAACCCGCCTCCAGCATCTGAAAGGGCAGCACCAAGGGAGGGAGGTATCCTGCATACCCACAGTTTTGGGAAGCTCAGGGTTTCACACCTACACTGCACACAGGCACACCAAGGTGTGCTGCTCACAGCCCACAGCTGGAAGGGAGCTGTATATTCACATAGAAATATCTGTGCGTATAGAAGTAAGTGTGGCTTTTTCAGAGGAGCAGCCTCAAGATGGATTTTCATGTATTTATAAGCATTTAGGAGACTCTCCATCCCTCCCTGCTCTCCCCTGCATTGTCACAAAGACACACTCCCATGCCTGCGCTCCTCCCTGCAGGTGCACTTTGAGCAAGCAAAGCACTGTGTGATTGCTCCGTGCCCTACATCCCCAGGTCTTGTCATCTGGCAGCTTTTCTAAACACGGCTTTCTTCCTCTCAGCAATTCTGTGGGGACCTTGAGAAATGAGTGCAGCAAACATGCCCTGGCACTTCAAAGTTGGAGGGCTGACGACTCTTGAAATGCACTTTTCTACTTGTCTTCTTTATTTTTTTTTCTATATTCCCCTCACATGTCTAACAACGCCATCTGTGCTGGCACAAGCTCTGGCTCTGGCCTTGAACCTGTGCAAGAGAGTGATCTGGGTCCAAGGATGTTTTCAACATTTTCTATGATCAAGCAGAGAAAGGCAGAGACCTCTATGAAAACCCTTGGGAAGACATAAAAAGCAGTCCTGTTTTTACACTTTGCAACATAAAAATACTTAGAGATGGCCAAGTTCTTCCTCCTAAATTTAGTTTTCTAATTCAAACATGTAGAAGAAGAACCCACTGCCATACATTCCTGTACAACCAACAGAGAAGAAGTGATTGAGGTCTTAGGTGGGCTGGTGACCAGTTGTGTCTTCTGGTCATCTCCCTGTCTACAGGACCAGGATCCTCAGGAAAGTGGGTGAACTGGCTCTACAGTAAAATAAAGTCAGCTGAACTTGATGGAGAAAACCCAACCCAAGATTTTGGACTCAGGCTTTTCCTCTTCATCTTTTATTTTCCACTCCTGGAATAAGAAATGAAGTGCTCCCCAGCATCCTAGCAGGAAACACACTGTGAGGAACCCAGCTCCTAAACCAGCCAGCAGGATGAAATTGCAAGGCCAAAAATGTCTTTCATAAAGCTCTTCATTCATGGGGAATGGGCTGAAGTACCCATTTCAGCTGGGACTGCAATGAGCATCAGAGCACCACTTGCACTTGCTCAGACACTTGTATCTCACTTCTTCCCTTTTCTCCAGCTCCGGCTGCTGCCTACCTTGTTCCCCTCATCCCAGTGTCTGTGACCTTCCAGTGCCCCATTAACCCTCATTTTACACCCGTCTGTGGATTTCTCAAAGACAGGAGCCCACAAAACAACATGCCAACCCCATATTTAGAATTTTTTTTCCTTTTCTTTCCTTACAAGGCCTCCTTCCTTGTGTTTTCAGACCTCTTTCCTGCTTGTTTTCCTTCTTTTCACAGTCTGCAGTGGATTTGCACTTCTCTACGCACACAGTGGACTGGAGTCCAGCTGTGACATTAGCGGGCTGCTCAGGCTACACGGCCTTACAGCCACAACCAACACGTGAATTAACAACAGCAGCTGCACCTAAAACACCCTCAGAAAGGCTGGCTTGCAGCACAGCCTGTGTTGCTTTTAGACAGCTCCTGTGCGAGCTGCCATCCAAATCCCTGAACTGATGAAATGTTAATGGTTGGTAATTTCTAAGGCTTACAGCAGAAGAAAGAGGCTGGACTAGGCAACCTCCTGTGTCTACGCTGATGAGCTGAATTTTAGCCTCCTGTTTTCAGTCCTTCCCTGGTGCAGTTACTGCTCTGCTGAAAAAAGCAGAGGAGAAAGGAGGTCGGGTAGAACTGGGAGGGAGAGTTTGGACTTTTTGGCTGAACAATGATAAAAAGCTCACACAAAACCTTTCTCTCTGTACAGGATGATTTGGGCATGTTTTAAAAATTTTTATTCTTTTACCACAAGTCAACCTGTGCAAGAAAAAGGCGGTCGCAGAATGAGGATTTCTTTAAATATCACTTAAATATGTAAATACACTCACTTTCAACAATCCATAAAGGGAAAAGATCATGTTTTGATATTCCCAAAGTTTTCCTGGAAATTCTTACTGAATCCATTCAAACATTACTCAAACTCACAAAGCATTGTGGTTGTCCTACATGTCACTTTGACAAACGTGTTCTTGCTCCAAACACCCTGGATGTTACCTGTCAGCTTGTTCATAAGGGGGATGAAATAAGAGGCTTAGAGCAATCATTTCCCCTTTAACATCTTCTTCTCTTAAAAGAAAATCTTGAGGTGTTTGTCAGCCTAGCTTTTGATATTTGCTCTGCCAATGGATCTTACTGCCCTGATAATAAAAAGGAAATAAAATCAAAATATATGAAGGCTATGGATAAATCTCTTTTTTTGAAAATAATTTAAATCCAAAAAATAACATAGCTGAAGCCTGCAGAAAATGTCCAGTACTCCAATTATTGGAGATAAATTCTACATAGCCTGTATATATTTTTGAATATGAGTTTATTTTGACATGATCTATGCATTTTCAGCTGTTGGAAAGGAGAAAAAAATCATTCCCAAGGCCATTCAAGATAAGCCATAGTTTTCTATCTCTTTTGACTGAAAATACCACTGAAACTTCTTCCAGTTATTCCCCATCTTCCTCTGGTCTCTTCTTATTAGTCTTATCATTTTAGTGCCTCCTTTGATATATAATCCCTTTATGTTGTGCAATGATAAATCAAAATAAAGTGCACCACTGAGTGATTTTATTGTTATTAAAAGGTCAGCAGTAAGAGGGTCTCATCCTATCACATATCCTAGAGAATTAATGGGAGGTGCATTAAAAGAAAGGAGGCACCGTGCCTCTTGAATATGTTTAAAAGCTACAGCGTCCCTACGGCTGGGCTTTGGGATGGATCCTGAAACACAGCGTGGTCCAGGCTGCAAAGGCTGCAAGAAACACGTCCCTGGCCTTTGGAGGGGGCTGCAAATGTCATCCCTGGCTAATGGGAACACTGAATTAGTAACGAGGTCTGCTCATGTAAAAGGTGATGTTTCCCCACGACCTTCCAAGTGATGAGGGCCCATTACGCACAACCAGAGTCTGCATTATCCCCACCCCAGCTCCCTGCTGCGCTATCCTGCTGCCTTGGCAGCCAGGGGATGCTGGGGATAGCTCAGGAAGGGTTGTTTTGGGACATTAAAACCTTCTTCAGATGGTTTATCCCCCCCTCTCTTACACAGCAATGATGTCTGAAAGATGCATTTATTTAGCATTTATTAAGGACCTGACAATAAGCTCTTCCCAAAAGTGTATTTAAAATACATCACCGTGCCTTTTCCCATCATGAATGCAGCAGCCTGATCCTGCAAGAGATTAGCGTGATGCCCAGGAGAACATCCTCCAGAGCATCAGATTTTACTCCTCTCTGTATTTCAGGAGCAGCAATCTGAGTGCTGCCAGGTCAGGGCAAAAGGTGTCCAGCAGCAGCTTAAGACAAAAAAAGAGAAGGTAAGAAAATGCACAAGAGGCAACACAGAAGGGAATATGGAAAATGTATGGCTCCTACCTAAGAAAAAAAGGTGATGAAATTCTCCCTCATAGTGGGGATTGGTAAAAAAAAAAGGGTTGGATTTCCCCTCCTGCAGTTGTAACTTGCTCGTTTTGGAAAAATTTAAAAAAAATAGCAAAGAATTAAGTTGCTCATGATGGTACATTTTCCATTTTTTACCCAGCTCGTTAAAAAAAACAACCAAAAAACTGCTCTTGGTTTGGGTGGAAGAAGTCACCAGAAATCAATAACCAGACACAAACACTGACAGAATTAACTGCTAAAGGACAGGCAGCAACAGGCAAGTCAAAACCCCAAAATCCCTGAGTGCACTGGGGGAGCGTGGCACAGGCTCAGACCTCCTGTCCTACCAATTTGGGCAGCAGCAGGTCATCGACCACCCTTGCCTCTCCCCTTGCTCTACCTGATTTCTGGAGCACACCAGCTGCTAGATGTGCACACATCCAGCAGATCCCCTGCCTAGGACCGGCCTCCAGAAACTGCCCAATTTTCAGTGACTTTGCCTCGTTCTCCTGTCTTCTGCCACCAGACGTGGTGCACAGAGCTTCAGGAGTTCAGTTTTGTGCAGAGAGGTCCATGCTGGCCTCCAAAGGGCGGGAATGTCATGTGCAAGCAAAGCAAGCAGAAGAAGAAGAAATTATCAGGGAGGTGGCAGATGCCTTGTCCCCACCGGTCGTGTATTAGCAAAGCACACGGGCTGTTTGCACAACACAAACACATCACATGGTGTTTGCTCAAAAATGGCTTGGGTGAGCTATTAACACTTCATTAATACGTGATGAAAGGCAAATTTAGAGAGCTCCCCAAAGGGATGGAGAACTCCGAGGGGCCCATAAATGAAATGATAATGTAATGTAAATAAGGCTGCAGAATACAAAGACTGGGAATTAGCTTGTGATCTAACAAAAGCAGCTGGATATTACCAGAAATGCATTCCCCATCTTCCCCCCACCCTCCCCAGTGTCGTGCAGAGGTGATACTGCAGGATTATACGTTGCAAGAACAAAATTTTCCATCTCCAGAAAAGAAAAAAAAAAAAGGAGCTGAAATAGAAAAAATACGGGTTTATATAGATGCATCAAATTCTCCCACATTTGCCTTTAGTGGGTTTTTTTCTTTCCCCTCCTCCCCCACTCCACTCTGCCCTGCACCCTGGCTATTTCTGTAAAAAAATCAGGGACAGAAAATACAGAAGTATTCAGAGGACATAGTCCTGGCATTTCAAAAATTGGATTTGATGTGTTTCTTTGGACTATTTTGAAACAGCATCGGTCCTTATCTCACTAAATATTTTACAGCTGTGCCACCTGAAATCCCTAGAGGAGTGCCCGTGTTGCTCATTAACTCACTCAGACAGAATTAGCTTGGGTGATATTGTCTGACTTTGGCCAATGACACCAAACACATTTTAGGCAGAGAGTGGATAGCGAGAAGTCCATTAACATTAATGTCTTTCTAACCATTAAAGAGGCCATTAGTGTTTGTGCTTATTTTTAGTATATTCAAAAAGGACTGAGTGAATCCACTCTCAGCCCCATAAATACGTCTCTGCCCATTTTTAGGTATTTATTTTGCGTCAGGATTTTTTTCCAGCCTTGAGATCACTGTGCCACCAGCCATCCAGGAGAATAGATAGATTTTCATGCACACTTGAAGCCAAAGCTGTCAGTGATCCTTTTCAGACATGTCACATAGTAGAAGCAGCTTCTCCTCCAACACAAGTAATCAAAGGAGGTGTCCATCCTGTCCACCATTAGGCTCCAAAGTATTGCCATCCATCCCACTAATTGTGATACTCTCCCATTACAGTCAATCCAGAGCAATAGGGCTGTGATCCATCTCATCCCAAGACAGATGGCTACATTAGGGCAGATGCTTCACACTCCAGAATTCACTGTTTCTCTTCATGGGCTATGAAGGAGGTGAAGCTGAGCTCAGATGGTGGTTGCCTTTGGCTGCCATGAGTCTCTCCTTCACCAACACCTCCTTGGGCATGTGCACTTATCCCACCCAAGGGAACAGACTGGGAACGTGGCCTCGGAAGATGCCTGCATGGAAGGAAAAGCTTGAAATATTCTTCAGCAGTAAATCTATTCCCTAAAAACAGTTTTTTAGCAAGTAGCTGTGAGAGATTTTCTTGGAGGCTCTGTGAAGAGTCAAGGAAGCATGGAAAGTTACGTGTCTTTGGGGGGAAAAGAAATCCCTGGCTTTCCATGGGGATGTTAATGACTACCAGATGGTTAAGAGACTAGAAAAAACAGATAGTTCAAGGATGCCATAAAATAGAAGGAGTCTTACATCGGGCTACCCATTGCATTAAAATATGAGGTATTCCTCCTTTTGTGAATGGAACCCACCAGCACCGATGTGTTCAGGCCAAGACAAGCAGGTTTATATCCCTGCCCCAGCGAAGCCCCTGGCTGCTACTCATGTGAGCCTTCACTGATCAGGTCAGTGGGCCCATTTCTCCCTCCACCATGCTCCTGGAGGTGATTTTTCACAGAAATGCAATGTGAAGTATGTTTTTCATCACTTCTGGCCCTTTACACTCTCATTCCACGTCCCTCTGTGTGTTGGCTAACGTGAGAACTGTAGATACTGCCTGTTTCTAAACCTGGGATGAAAGTCTGGGGATTTTTTCATCTTTCCATGAGCCAGTTTGGTTAGCATTATTATTGCTATTGGCACATGGATCAACAGTCATCAATAGCCAAATGCATAGCATTTGCCGTGGCTTCTCTGGGTGGCAGGTCCTAACAACAACAACCTGCTACTTATTAAGTCAAACACATCCAGTTTTATGTCAATTGACAGATGTCTGGTTATTTGGCATGAAAACAGGAATTGAATTCCCATGGATGCACAATTGTTTTGAAATGCATGTTATTCAAAAATACAGTTACCTTCACAAAAATGCAAACGTCTACTTCTTCCATGATGAACAGCAGCTCTTCGCATCCTCAGCTGAATTGAAGTAATTTATTTCCTTGTCTCTGAGGGAAAGAGAGAAAAAGAAAAGGTCCAGAATCACGTCCAAAGCTTAGCAAGGCCAATTGCTGACTGGCAAACATCTGTCCTGTACCCATGCAAACCCCACCAGGGAAGTGCAGTGTTCCCAAGTTTTGGAAAGGAGGACAGCAGCGCTGTTGGATCCCCGGCTGGAAGTGATCCATGCTGTACACATGGCTTGGACACAGAGAGCTGCAGGAATGCCACTGCAGTTTAACGCCAACCAGCGGCTCATGTTTTCATCCATTTTCTCTGCACACACTGCAGGGTTTATAAATCTCCACTTTGCATCCAGAATATTCCTGGGAAACAGATTGCTTATGACAAGTATTTCTTTTTTATTTTTTATTTTTTAAATGTAGGGTTGTTTTTTTTTAATACAACATGCTTCCGTTGTGTTATATATTGCAGAAGACAAACTTCCCAGCTGGTAATTTCCAATCATTTATAACACTGTCGTGAGAATCCATATTTTTATATCATACCATATATCTGAAATACATTGGAAAATATAAAATTATATGAAACTGATAATAAATACATCTCAACAGACAGACACACATGAGAAAAAATTCTGATTTTCTTCTCTGCTGTATTATGTCTTTATCTATTCTCTACGTATCACTCTCCAAGGCTTTTGCTGGGAGTTTACCACTAGGAAACCAGCAAAAGTGAACAGCCTGTGTTGAACAGCATCCATTTAATTGCAGAAGCTCTTCTGTCTTTGGCTCAGGCTTTCTTCATGTAACGAGTCATAAAAAGAAAACCCTCTATGTTCATTACTTGACACTGTCCATGACAGAGCAATAGATCCAACCAACCCTGCTTAGAGGGGCAGCAGGGGAAAGAACTGGAGGACCAGGTGGCACTGGCAGCTGGGGTGAATTAACCATGCCCTCACAGACAGGATTTGTGACCCACTGGTGAGCCTGCAGTCAAAGTTATGCATCTTCTGAAGGCTATCTTGCTCTGGAAAACTGGCATCATTAGATGCCCCTATTTACCAGCTCTTAGAAACCCATTGCAAGCAGAACTGGCTACACAGGAGGCCTCACCACTGAGGAACAGAGAAGAAAGGGAGAGGCATCATGCTGAGAGCTGTTTATAGCACATGCAGGTGCCAAGTCATGTAGCATCTGTCTCTCCCATGATCCCTGAGCCCCTCACTGACAATAAGGAATACAACCTCAAGATAAGGGAAGTCTTAATTTTCCCACGGGAAACACTGAGAGATCAAATAACTGGCCAAGAACACGTAGGAAATACGCGTCAGAGCACGACAACCAAAAAGCAGATTCTTGCAGTTTCACACTGGCTATAAACCCTTCCCCCCCTTAAAATACAAGAGGGTCAGTCAGGTGAGAGATTAGGAGCCCTCCTGATGTCCCTGGGAGAAGCAGCACAGTCCCAGGATCTCACTGCATCTTCAGTTCAAAGGGGCACTTGCCCATAGCAGAGATGGTTTGGATACAGAAGGGGGTGATTCCATCTACCAGACCAGCCAAAGTGATCCTCACCACTGTTTCAGGATGTTGTCCACTTTGTGAAATGGCCACAGTCAGGTGTTGACAACAAAAGAGCATCACAGAAATGTGACCCAGCAATTGGACTCAACAGTAACTATGAACCTGGGGGGTCCCCACCACTGCCAGTCAGGACACTGCCACTCAGGTGGGAATCAAGGGGTTCCACAGACCAAGCTTTGCTCTTAACCACGTTGTTCCCATTGGAAAATGCACCAGGACAGCTGGAAACAAGCCCTGTGTGACCTATCACAGAGTCAAGCAGCTGCCCAGGACCAGTGGCACTGCATTCACAGCAGCATACACTGGTGTCACCATGTGGAACCAGCTGCTGCCCAATATCCAGCCCTTGTTTCTTCCACCTGCTGCCCCCACACCACTGAAAATGTCCTAGCTAAGTTTTCTTTCACCCATATTTTTATTTCTTTCTTTCTTTTTTTTCCCTTTGGATGCTGCAAAGCATTCACAGCAGGCATCACCAGTCTCTGCTTGGGGTGGGAAATATTTCCAGATGCTCTTGGAAGCACCTTTGATTCACAGCATGCTTTTTGTTACAGTTAAACAGGGAGAAAAGCATCTCCCTTCCACGACTGTTTTTGTGGGATGGAAAAACTATTCAGAATCCAGGGCGGGGAGAAAATCTAGCAGAGTTCACTGTTTTCTTGGATTTTACCCTGTTCCAGATGCTCAAATTCCTCTTCCATCAGTTGTCACTGCCTATTCCTCTCCTGTTACTATAGGGAAAAAAAAAACATTTTAAGTGTGAAGCCCCAAAGAGACACTGCTGTGTGTGGCTTGTTTTAATTCCACCCTGAAAGACCCAAAACAGAAGGTGGGAGGTTTTATAATCATGTATTATGCATTTAGTGACAAACTCTTTTTATAAAGAGAAAAAGGCAGCAAGATCTTCTAGTCACTGGAAAGTTTTAGATGTTTTCATGTGTCAATGGGACGACAGCACAGCCTTTGGATGCCAGAGGACCACAGCAAGTCAGGTGCCTAAAATGAGAAATTTTCCAAACATGTTCAGGAAATCATGACTACAGTTCTGGTGCTTTATCTGACTTGACTGTGAAGAGGCCTTCAAACTGTGTGAGTAAGCATTTCATGTCAAGAAGTTGAGATTCTAGGGATGCAGAAGCTATTTGAGATTGCTTTTCCAAAGCAGTCAAATTTTGCTCCCATTTTATGGAACTGCCTCAGGGCTTAGGGAGGGTTTCCAGCAGCCAGAGGCTCTGGGCAGGAGCAGGAGCAGGAGCAGGAGCAGGAGCCAGAGGTACCATCAGACACCACAGTGTGCATGGGACACCACACCCTACTAGCAGCATATGGTCACATTAAGGAACACAGAGCCAGGTGTTTCCTCTAATTCACTTTCTAATTTGCAGGTCAAACTCTTCTGCACAGCAATCCAAGCTAATTTAGGAAAGGTTGCATAGCTGGTTTGCCCTTTTCTTTGGTACAGCAGATACCACACGGGCCAGGACCTGCACTGGAAGGTGCCATTGGCACCTCTAGGATTAGCCACGGTAGCCTGGATTTGCTGAACTCCTTGTAGCCCACAATATGCCAGTGGCACATGCACAGGTGGCATGAACTTGTTTAAGGAGCAGCAGCCTGGGACCAGTGAGGTTCAGACAAGACAGCATGCTTGCAAGATTCTTAATCCCCAGTCTGTGATGTGTCAGGATTTTCCTCCAGCTCCTGCCTCTGCAGTCACACTGTCATGCGGCCATGATCACTTGATGTTTAGACAAAATTAATAGTCTCCTAATCTTGGAGCAGAATTAAACATGCCATAAAGATGTCGGCAAAAAGTTTTCACCCACATCAACATAAAAGACAATCCTGCTTGTGAATGCCAAGCAAGCCTACATGGCTGGAGATGGCAGGGACACAGCTGCTTCCATGAAAACCCAGTGCTGTAGCTGCTCATTGGCTGGAAAAGGCCTCCACATACCCTTTCTGCTTAGTGCATTAACCCATGAAGTTCACCCACTCTGTTTCCCCGAACAGGCGTATCAGGAGCACCCATGGGAATTTGGAGGTTGGCTCATCATAACTACCCATACTTCTTAGACTCCAACCACTTGGGATTTTCCAAAAAATACCATCATGAATCATGTGCTTTTACTGTAATGCAGTTAAGAATGAAAGTATGTTCCTGTAAGGCATTATTGTTTGCAACTAAAGCACACATTATGGTTGTAATTAGTACACAGAGAAGAAATCTGGTCTGTGACAAGTGCAGGTGATCATGATAATAATACCTGCACAGATGCAGTCCCTGGACCATAGCCCAGTCTCAACTCCATTGGTAATAAACCAAGGCAACTTAACGAATTCGATTGAATTTGTTCTATGTAATGGAAAAAAAAAATGCCCCACTGGATATTTTTAAACATATGTGCATGTGTATGTGGATTTTAGATTGCTTGATAAATCCATAGCTATCTGGATTTGGAAGTAATCTTGCCCTGTCTGTAGCCAACATGCTGGAAAAATTACTTTATGGGCAGCAAGAATAATTCTTCTTAGCCATAAATCAAAGCTTTTCAGGAGGGAAAGATGCATCATGGAATTTTTTTGATTCCTCTTCCCAGAAAGTCTTACATGTAAGGCCACATTAAAAGACATTTTCAAATGAAAACTGAAAATAGTTTCAGAAAATAAGACAGCAGAAAGCACATGGGGCTTGGTTTGATGCTAAGGCAATATAGGCTGAAGGAGAATATTACCAGCTGTGATTCATCTGATGCAAGAGACTTTGCTTTCAAAAATAAAGCTGCATGGCAGAAGGGTCAAAATTGTACCTGGGATTTAGGATTATGTTATCTGCTGTTCTGCAACATGGTGGCAGAGAGAAAAGTCTCCCTGATAGTGCTGATAGCGGGAATTGGAGACTGAGGATTAAGCAGCAGCACAGATAGCAACTAGCTTTCTTCTGTTAGTCTTTCATACTTTGCAAAAAAATGGAAAAGGATGCCTGCCCACGTGAGGCAGACATAAGCTCTGTGCCCTGTTGATGAGGCACTGGGCAGGAGACAGATAACTACTGAAAAAAGTTGCATTCTTATTTAAACCAGGAGTGAAGGAATGTCTGAGAGCTTCTAAGAGGGCAGTGGTTTGGAGGAAAGTTTCCAAAACCCAGGAAACACAGATGTGAAGAGGAGGGTAAAGCCCTGCCCCAACCCTCTCAGACCAAGGATGCTCTTCAGCAGCTCCTGTTGCAAGCTAAGGCTTGCAGTTGTGCTGGAGATGTGGTTGTGGTGAACAGACTTCTGGCTGGTGGTATTCCCTCCTCCAGCTGCTCACTCCTGCCCTCCTTCTGGGACAGCAGAGCTGCTCAACCAAGGGCTGCTGATAGCCCAGTCAGTGGCTCCAGTTTAGGAACAGGCCCTCACATGACTCAAACATTTCTGTGCATGCAGTTCAATCTTCCTTATGCACCAGAGCCCTCAGATATAAACACAGGGTCCCCTCTGAGGATCCACAGGCTTGAAATCTGCTGTGAATCGGACTGTTTTCCAGGCATTTGTCCATGGAGCAGAGGGTGTGCAGAGGAAAGGCTCCACTCCACATTTTGGCACCATTCAGCCCAAATAGCTCTCTCAAACTCAGAAGATATGCAGACCAGACAAGCAATGGAAGGAATTTTGCAAAGAAACAGTATTTAAAAACTCAAAATTCACTTAACCTTGCACAACCAGTAAAGAAAGTGCTGGAAGCCAGCAGTGCAAGAAGCATTACTCTGCTTTTAATGTGAGAGGTTGGACAGGTGACCCCCAGAGATCCCTTCTAACCTCACCTGCTCTATGAATGAGGGTTAGAACAATGCTTTGACTTTTCTAAGGCTCCTTTCACCAATAAACCAGCCTCACACTTCTTTCCAAATGCTAAGCTGCACCACACCCCATCAAGAGCATTTTTGTGCATTTTAACAACTGCAGAAAGAGCTTAAGGCTCTGCTGGCTTAAAAAACAGATCCAAATCTCACAAGTGAGTGACACAGACCCTGCAGAAGAGTCCAGATCTTGCAACACCCAAACTAATGTCATAACCTTGCTTATTAAAGGCTGCTCCCTCCCTAGCTGCAGTCCCAGGCACAACTGTGCACTGCAGGCGCATGTGCTCCTCACTCGCCAAGATTTGCTCTTCCCACAGCCAGACGAAGAATCCCAGCCAGACCCCGTGATGGGAGACAGATGCGGAGCCACTCCCAACATCCTGCTCTGCCTCACGCACTGTCTACCACATCACCACCTAAATTGGTTCCAGCATCATCCTCGCTGCTGATGAGGTGCAAAGCAGACGAAACGCAGCCAGATCTCGCCGTGCCAGCTGGAAGTGGTGAGCTTTGGTGTACGGCAACAGACTCGACTCAAACGGGCGCCATCAGTCAGATCTAGTGCCAGAAGTTCAAAATACCTCTTTACAACACAGGAATCACTTGGGCCTTGAATTTATCCTCAGTGCTGCATAACATTACCCACTAACGTTACAGAAGTAGATAGGAATGTCCAGGCTAAGCAAGAAATTGCTTGAGCAGGTGCCAGAGTGACTGGGTAAGAAAGCTGATGTCGATCCACCCTGTTTGCTGCATTCCAGGACTAAATTCATCCCCCATTTATTTGCTCTGCTGCACCAGGGCCAACATGAAGGTGCGTTCTGGCCATCAGAGCCAAAAAAATTATTAGATTGGGTCACACATTCAAAAAGTCAAGGGGAAGAAAGAAGGCTGAGGACTCCTAAGGAATGGCAACAGGAGGTACATTGGGATCAGTGTGAGCTGGAGCACAGGGCTGGCACTGGCTCCTTGATTAGTGGTGGGATCACACAGAGGCAGCCTGTAAAGCTCTGCTCTGAGGGAAGAACATCACATGGAGAGAGTAGATAGGAAGCAGGGATGGGAGACAGCAGGGAACCTGATAGGCAGATTTTGGCTGCTTGCAACAAGACGGCAGTGCAGAAGAGAGGCTGGGCCTGGGCCAGGGCTCTCTGCAACCTTTGGTCCCTGAGGTAAATGTGGTTGACAACCTCCCCAGTTAAACTGTGCAAGAGGGTACTCCTAAATTAATGGTTGGACTCAATGAGCTTAGGGATTTTTTCCAACCTTAATGATGCTGTGATTCTGTCACTGAATTTCCTAATTCTTCTGGCACTGAGCTGCAGCAAGAGGAAGCTGAGCTGCAGGAAAACATCATGGGCCAACACATGCTCAGCCCCAGCAGGAGCCAGAGGTGGCTCAGAGCAGTGGTGGACTCTGCAGGTCCAGCCCTGGGCACAGGACCTTATGGGAGAGCATCTCTCACATTGAGATCAGCCAACAGGAATTTGAAGGCAGAAAGTGTAGCAGCTGCACTGGACTGGACAACTGAATGAATTTGGATGAGGCTTTCCAAAAGGAGACAGTAGAGCAGAGTAGAGCTCACAGGACATGATTCCAGTGCTGTTCATAAGGAGTTGGCTGCTTGTGCACAGGCTGAATTTCTGTTCCTGTCCGCCCCATGCTGTCATTCAGCACATCATCTGCTCAAACATCAGCTCCTTCAGCTGCTGCCCCTCTGGATCCAGCTGTGCTGCCTGAAAGCATGCAAGCCTTCCAAAATAGGGCTTGGCTGACCAAGGCTGTGCAGAGGCAGAAAGGGATTTACAATTAGTGAAGTGCACATGTCAGCTCTGGTGTGCTCAGGAACAGGACAACAGCGTGAGTGGCTTTTGAGCACTGCGCTGAGAGCCAGAGTGTACCTCTGGACTGTTTCTCCTGTGTCATCGTCATGGCCAGTCACCCAGTGCTGCACCAAAAACCATGAAGTTTTACCTCTAGCTTAGCTGGATGCCAATGCAGAACAAAACAAATACTCACATGCCTACTTATTTATTGTGTTATCTCATCTCCTGAACACCTCCCCTCCCTCTCCCAAGCAATAATGCAAGGCACAAATTATCTACCATCCACTGACAGCTATTGATTCATGATGCTATGAACAAACCAGAACGACACATATGTCTTATTCAATGAGCATTGGCATGATAGCATTGGCAGCAAGAAGACCCAGATAAATTTTCTGAATAACAAAAATTCATGAGTACTAGAGAATTAATAAGAGTTCTAAAGTACATGGAGTACATAAAGTACTAAATAAGACATCCAGATTCTTTCTATACATCCTTAAACTGAATTACTGAGGAAACAGGTATTTTCTTTGTAAATTACTTGCTGTTCTAACTCAAGGATAAAGAAAAAAAGAAATCCACTGTTTGAGAGCAAGAATGGACCAGTCCTTTCCTCTGACATGTCCCCAGATAAAGTCCTCCAGAGCATCAGGAGCGCAGTTCTGCTGCTAAGCAACAGGCAGATGCACAGACAGCTGATGATTTTACCAAATAGATGAGTGCCAAAGATAAAACATGGGCAAAAGCAGCGGAAGATTTCTTCTCCCCACTTTTTTTCCACCCCCAGCAAGTTCATTCAGATTTGACAGTCAGCAGGTGTTATTTCAGATTTTCATCCACATCTCCAGATCAATGGAAGCAGAAATCCAACGTATTCAGTCTCGTGCCACTAACATTTAGACCTAAAGAGAGCTTCTTCACTTGCCAGGAATGGGATGTGTTGCATGCCAAGATCCAAAATTAGAGGGCAGCCTTGGACAGCTTGCTTGGAGCTGGTATGCTCCAAGGAAGCATCTAAGTCTTCATGTCGGGCTAGATTTCCCTTCCCTTGCCAGGTGATTTTTCCTACACTCAGACAGTCTCGTGTGTGAAGGCAGAACGAACTGTGGTGAGACAGCAACAAAGCGAGCTGGCAGTGAGTGTGCATTCCCACATGCCCTGTGCATCCCTGTGCAGCCAGATCTCAGGCCAAGGAAGAAGGCTTTAATCCAGGAGATAAAACATGGTCATAACCTATACAAGCCCACATACATGAGTTGCATGACTGAATTTTATTACATCAGTTTTAATCCAGGGCTTTTCCTCTCCACAGTGCATAAGTGCAACTTTGCAGAGCGTGGTACAAAATCCATATTCACCCAGAGCTGTATCACAGAAAACTCACACTCCATGAATATAAAATGTCTGTGAGGAGTTTAAAACATTCCTAGAGTATCAAATCAGGTATAGGGCTAAGCATCCAGAGCTTCCTTCAGTACTTTTGGAAAACGGGATTTTTCTAGACACTTTTTGGAAGTGAAGGAGCAAGCTAGGATATGTCTTTTTGTGTAATTCAGAGAAAAGCCCACTCTCTGGGAAACCAGTTCCAATAAATGGGTAATCGAGGGGTTTAAACTGAATCTGATTTCTTTGTGACAGCTCAAGCCACATCTCCCCACTTCCTCTGCTGCTTGGCTTGAAGACTCATTGCAATGCAAAAGAACTCCATTTTTCTGCAAATATTTTCAGCAAGTATTTTAAAACAACTTTAGAATCCACCTGAAACACAAAAAAAGGCTTTTGTCTGTTTTCTTCAAGGTAAGGCCAATTTCATTGCATTATGGCTTAAACAGGTGCTCAAGTACAGTGCAAAATGAATGCTACACAGGATCCTTCATTATCTTGTTGCCTAAAGAGTTTGGCTCTACCTTAGTAGAGCATTCCTAATCATGGAAATGGTACAGATATGATACTGTTGGACAGTATGGACGTGAGAGAAAAGGTGGAGACCTTCTAAGGGCCTCAATCAGAATTGCTATTGAAATAGAAAACCAGGAAAGTCATTGCATACTGTTCTTCAGAGTTGTGCTATACCAAACACAAGGTTGGCTCAGTGACTGTCATCACTTGAGGAGAAGGAAATACATCACAGACTTTTGGTCATGTGGCCTTAATTTGTATGAGGTGAACGTCCACTGTCATATATAAAAGAAAATATCAAGATGTTGAAATCATTTTGTCCTGATCTCAAAGCTCCTGCACTCAACAAGGAAAGAGAAAACTGTACATTTGCTATCCACCTGTAAACAATTAAGGAGCACAATGCAACCATCAAACACCTCCTAAATCAGGACAGAAATTGTCCCCTAACCATAGGGCTCATTACACTCCCAACTTTGCATCCTCTTCTTTTGCTAAAGAAAGAAGTGTCAGTTCTTGGGAATGAAGGCACTGGGATAATGCTCCCATCTCAGACTGTGATAACTCACATAAAAAGCCTAAAGAAACAGTTAATGAAATTTTGGCATACCTGAAGTCACAGCCGATAGTGAGAAGATTTGAATTTTTTAATTTAAAGATTCTGACAGGAAGGCCATTAGGTCTTCTGAATGACTCAAGTTTCAGATCTCAAACAACTCAAAGCTGTATCGAGCTTCCTGCCTGACAGCACAGGTCCGGGAAAAGTGCCACTTGCTGGTGAAATTTCTCTTTGTTCAAAGTTATTAGCATGAATGAACAGCAATCCTTAGGGCTACTCAGACACACTGTTGATATCCTTGCTTTCAGCAGAAATTTCTTCTTTCTCTGAAAGAAACACTGTACTTGATCCCCTCTGCTCCACATTTCTAGCTAGGAACAGTTCCTCTGCAGTACGTGGGATATTTTCTTCCTATTAAGTCTCTGTTTCACCTACCTCAAAATATTACTGAGATTTTCTAACGGGGATTTGCAAAACTTCTTCATGAGCATGCCCTGGATTCTCTCCTCTTGTTTAACTGCTTAGCTCCTACAGTCTGTACTTTTTATTTTCCGGGAGGTAAGTTTGATGTAATCTCTGGCAAGCTTTCACAGCTTTTCAGAAAGTGGCACTGAATGCCTTAAAAGGCCCAGAATCTCCCCTGCAAGCTCATACCATTGAAGAGACCATCCCTAAAAGGTAAGTGGGACACAGTAAAATCTAGTTATGCAAAAGCTTGCTGTCCTGAGCTGAAATTTTGCCTGAATGAGGGACTCGATGTGATTCAACAAATGGTCAGTCAGCCAGGAAAAATGCCCCTCCATTTCTCAGTCTGCAGTTTCACCATGACCTTGTCTCAGATACTCTGCAGTTACCCGGAGGAGCAAACCTTTGGAGAAGGACACAAAACATTTGGAAATTCCTGGGTATCGGTATGAGGGAAAGTAAAGGAAATGGGAGTTTATTTTCTCTGCAAGAGGCAGAGGGGAGGCAGTGATATAATTGCCAACTTTGGAAATTATGGAAAGGCTTGAAATTCCTCCTAACAAACCGCTGCACATTGGGAAAACATGGCAATGTAGAGGAGTGCAATGTGAACGCTGGCATTGCTTTCCCTGGAAGGAGAATAAACATATGGACCATATTACTGGGGAGATCTAAGGATGGAAAAGAAAAAAAAAAAAAAAAGAAAGAAAAAAAAAAGGTGTGAACAAGATCAAGGGGGAATAGGTGAAAAAACCCCAATCATGGTGGGACACCAGCAGTTCTCCCTTTCTCCTTTCTCCAGGGATAGGTTACACAGCCATACATAAATGTTTTGCTCAGCCTTTTAAAGGCATTTCAAGGATTTTCTGCCCAGCTTGAATTTTAAGCATGATTTGCAACAGTTCTTCCCCCACATGGATCTAAGGGAAGAAAATCTCTTGCCAGTGGATTTTGTGCCTGGTGCCAGATGAAAAGAGCAGCTCTTTGCAGGCTGAGGCTGGAGCTGTCCAGAAGAAGATCTGAAGACCAGGTTAGACCCTGCTGACTCCGACTTAGCATTGAAAATTTGGCTCAAGAGATGAAAGGGTAGCCAACTCTTTAGATGTTTGCTTCACAGACACGAGCACCATCCAACACAACACACAGGGTTACAGACAGCTCTCTGGGGAACTAAGCAATCAAGACACCCAGGAATTTGGAGAGCAGGGAAGAGATGAAAAGTAGCTGGTGAAGAAACATTTTCTGAGGAGCCTGGATCGACAGCAGAGTCTGGCATGGAGGTTCTGGGACCATCTCCTACACAACTTAATTCAAGAGGGATCCCCTGGGAGAAGAAGAACTGGGGCCAGTGTCATGGGATGCATGCAAAATGCATCTCTCCAGCAGCAGCAGTGTCTGCTGGGGGGACTGAACCCATGCTGCTGCAGGTTGGCTCTTCTCCAGAAACCAGCTGGCCAATTCAGAACCTGCTAACAGCCTGCTGACGTGGGAATAAGAAACTAATGAGGCCTTAACTCCTGTATGACTGCAGGCCAGGGTTTGGCTCAGAGCATAGCTTGGAGCCTGGCCAGGCTATGCGGGAAATCACCGCCCACGTTCAGAGGAGGAGGAGGAGGGTGGCAGTGACCACGTGCCATGGTGACACTGCTCTGTCTAACGGGGCCCCATCACCAGCTCCGCGTATGGGGCACCAGCGTCACCCCCTTGAGCACCTTTTTACTGTGCCTGCATCAAAGCTGCAAGCCCAGTAGTGACATTTCCTATGTTTGCTCTTCATTTCTTTCTGGTCTTCTCAATTTACAGCATGGCAATGAAGTATGAAAGAGGCAAAGGAAAAGCAGTTACTAGAGAGAGACTAGAAAAGTCCAAGTTTTGCACAGAAAGCAAAGCAATAGGCCTGATTTTGCTCATGAGGCAGCTCTTGGGTTTTTCTGCTGAGTGCAAAGAAGGAGATGGTGCAGTGTGATTGTTATGTGCTGTATCTTCACCATCAATCAGATTTTAATGAGAGTAAATTGAAATTCCAGGCACACATTAATAATGAATGGATGAATTAACTCTGAGAACCATTTGATGATGCTTTCACCAGGCTGTGATGTCTATGGGCTAACATCACATTAGGTTACTTTCTTTACCTTTAAAGGGAAAATTTTGAACTGAAGCATTTGCTCCAAGGCCCAGATCTGCAAAGGGACTTACATGCCTGCATTTCAGTTAACTGGAATTTTGGAAGTCACAAAATATGGTGACTCACAGAAGCCACACATATTTGCCCAGGCATTTCAGCGTTCACAGGTACCAGAGGCATTGGAGCAGGCTGCCAAGGGCGGTGGTGGAGTCACCATCCCTGGAGATATTCAAAAGACATGTAAATGTGGCACTTAGGGACATGGTCCTAGCATTGCTGGGTTAATGGATGGACTTGATCATCACAGAGTCTTTTCCAGCCTAAATACTTCTATGATTCTATGATTGCCATAAATGTTCCTTCAATGCCTTGATTTTCACCAGCAATTTTCACCAGACACGTTGCCCCTTAGGTCACACTGCTCAGGTTGTAGCTATTGGACTTGCAATAGCATCCCAAAACTTTTGCCTGAAATCTCAGAAAGGCCTATTATGGCCCAAGTGGGGAAGGAAGTACCAACCCAAATCCCAGAACAGATGCTCTGTCACCTTTGCAAGACACACAGATGTCTTTAGTCTTCACTTGGGTAGCAGAAGAGTTTGATTTTCAAAGAAAGCCACTCCGGGGCTCTAATGTCTCCTTTCTGTTGTGAACGATGCCAGACTCCAGTAACTCAGAGCAGACATCAGGAGTTTGTTGTCAGGATAAGCATCAGAAATCCCCTAAAACCCATCAGCTGCATTCCCTGGAAGTGCAACCCACTATTAACATCACTTAAAATTCCAGTTTATCAAACCTTGGCTTCTCACTCTGGAGATTCCCAGCTCATTTCCCACCATCGCAGCCAAAAAAGTGGCTACTATAGCTGATAAAATTAGTTTGGCTGGATCTGCAAATACCACAGCATAGGATGTTCATTCGGTTTGGCCAGGGAATGCTTGCCCATGTGAGAATTTTAGAAATATCTTCCTTTGCAAAGCTCAGGACACATTTTCTTTCTAAGTGCTGGGATTTTCTAGCGCAGAGTTATTAAAGAGGTCTGTTACACAGAAAAGATTCCATAAAACCTTGGAGATTGATGGCTTTGGTGGACTTGGGTCATACTTTAGCTCCTAAAGAGCTGCTTGCCAAAGGCAACCAAAAATCATCTACTACACCCGAGTAGTTTACTTGAATTCACCACCCCTTTCACCCCATGTCTGTTGATGACATTGAGAAATTAATGTTATTGGGGGCTGAGGCAGGAGTAGCTTCTGCTCTTTCTCACAGCAGTGCTGGACCTCCATGTCTCCACCAGCCCCAGGCACCACTGCAGTGCAGCTCCTCTCTCTCCATCACAACTTGACCTCTTCATGCTTCTTTGCTTGGGGGGCTTTACAGAGGGGTCTCTGCACTTTGCCACTGCTCCTCGCTGAGGTGCTCTGCGGAGCCAAGGTCCTTCCCCCGTACCCTCACCCTTTCCCCTCTCAGCAAGATACTGTCAGGAGACTTCCCCCACCTCCAGATGTATTTCTAATCAATACAAACCCTCAAACCCACACATCCACCCTTTAGAGCAGAGGCACATAACACCCAATTTCTTACACCATGCTGCTGACTCTCTTCAACATTCTCTAGTTTTATGGTCAAAACCTTCCTTATGCTGAACAGACCAATCACTGCTGGTTCAGACGTATGGGTCAGAAACAGCTCTCTCCTCTGACTCACAGCACAGCCAGAAGAAGAGACCAGACTGCTTCTCCATCTTATTTTCCCTTTATCACAAGCTTCCCTTTTGGGTCCCTTCACCCCCATCCTAATATCCTGAATCCCTTTCTGCCCACCGTGGTTTCTTCCCCAGCAGCCTGTCGACATGCCTCCTGAACTTATTTATAGCATGGCTTCAGGCACCTCCCATGGTAACCTATTCCATATGTTTACTCTCCTTTGTGTGAAAAGGGGATCCGCCACTTCTCCTTTATCCCTGTGGCCTTTTATTTTCAGGTGGCGGCCCCAGCTGCTCAGCCCCTCACGTGAGACCTGGATTTTTTTGCTCCAGTGAACAAAAGAGCAGCTCAGAAAGTGTCCAGGGTGATGACAGACATGCCAGCTCTGCACCAGCCCTAACAAAGACAGATACCCAGCAGAAGGCTGGGACATCCTCCACAAGCTGCATAGCCAGTTTTACATCCCAATGGGATGGAAGTGGACTAGGTCACCTGTATCCAGAGGGATAGAGACTGGGAAGCAGCTCTCACTGAAGATTTATCCTTGGATTTTCTTTCACTGAATCCCCAGCACAGTTTGCAAACTCTGCATTTAACTTTTCTCATCCTCTGTTGGCTCAGCCCTGTGGCTGCTGTGATCCAACCTCCTAAGCGCCTTTGAAGCCACTGCTTATTTCTGGTGTCCCACAGCTGCTCAGTGCCCCCAGCACACTTTCTCCCACCCCAAATCTCAGGGGCCAGCTTACCAACAGCAGCCACGTTTGGGTGCCACTTCCTGCAGCTGCAGCTCCAAGTGCTTGAACCTTCAGTGTCCAGGCACCACCACTCAAATGACTGGAAGTGAATTATGCAATGAGTTGAGCCACTATTTTAAGGAAGAAATTTTTTATGATGTGGATGATAAAACTTTGGCGCAGGTCACCAAGAGATGTGGTGGATGCCCCATCCCTGGAAGTGTTCAACACTAGGCTGGATAGGGCTTTGAACAGCCTGATCCAGCAGAAAGTGGCCTTGCTCATTGCAGGCAGTTGGGCTATTTGACCTTTAAAGGCCTTTTCCAACCCAAACCATTCTATGATTCACCCAGCTCCCCGTTTCCCTTAACTTGCTAACAGGGATGGTTGCTATACTTCTCACATTTATTCCTCAGAGCTGGAGTGGCTGTGTGGCAGGTGTAATTTGCACACATGGCCCCAGAAAAAAAGCCACTGTAGTGGCACATCTGCCCTTCCCACCTTGTCTGCAAGCCCAGCTGCAGCCAGCCAGAGCTCTGCACTGCAGAGCAGCCCCCAACGTGCCATAAATGTGTGGAATAATGGCTTTCCTGGGGAACCATTGGTGACTGCAGCTGGCAGTGAGAGCCCAAGGGGCAACATCAGAGATACAACAGGTCCATGTTCAGCATCAGGGCAGCTTTAGAGCTGCTAAAAGCAAGCTCAAGCAGCAATGGATCTCTCTTTATTCACTCACTCTTTCTTAGCAGCTTTTTCCAGGCCTCTGCATGGGGCACTCTGGTTTTCCTCCTCCTGAATTGCAAGGAATATGTTGGTGGAACTCCTTGGTGTTTGCATTCCTCATGCCCTAAAGCCAGCCTGTTGTACAGCCCACATCTCACAGCCAGATTCTCCTGCCCTGACTGCTCCAGCAGTTGCTCTCTCTTTTTTTACTGTGACAGCTTTTGATCCTTTCAATGGACAGCAGTGAAACACCCTGTGTTTTTTCAGCCTCATAGCATCCCTTCCCCATTGATTGCAGAGGCCTTGAGAGCCCACTGTGACCAATACCCTGTTCCTCTCATTTTCTGAAATGTTTTCAATAGTGAACTCCCTAACCTTGGTGTTTCTTACATAAAATGAATCAACAAACAACTTCCTCCCACAAAAAAAAAAAAAAAAGTAAATGATAAAAGTAATTTTTGACCACCAGAAAGCATCAAAACAGGCTCATGTTCCCCCTGCTTTCTTCTTTGCTCCTTTTTTCAAGTCGGCTTGAGACAGGAAAAAAACTCAGGCTGACAGTGATATCTCCAAGGCAATTCAAGGGTCTCCCCTAGGAAGCAGCAGGAGTCTCATTATTTTATATTCTCCCAGACAGAATACTAAATTTGGGGAAAAGCCTGCCCCAGCCACAGCAATAAGAAACGAAACTTCCCAAATTGCTCTCCAGAGCCCTCAGATTCCTGTTTCATTACCTCGGCTTGAGCAGTCCCAGGTGTCTTATTTTAATCCCTGTTGATCAACAGGCGCAAGGCTCAGCACGTCTCTGGCCAAAGACTCATTCAATATTATGAGCAAGCTTTAATATGAGTACGGGGAAGGGAAAAATACACACTCTGCAAATTCACTTCACCTTTTCTGTTGTAAAACATGCTGGATTTTAATGATTTCTATGTACCAGAAATCTCAGATTAGCTTTAAAGCCTTTAGTTGTAATTTTGTTTATTTTTTTTCCACTGTGCAACAAAAAAACCCAAACCAAACCCCTCAAACAAACAAACAACAAAAAAACCCTCCACAACCCTGCTTAAGTCCAAATGTAGACAAGACTACAAAGTCTCATTTTTCTGAAAAACTGCTGTGCCGGCAAGGGTAGAAAGAGATTGTTCAGATACAAAGAGGTGGTGGTGGGGAATCAGATCCAAATATATCTGCAGATAAATATTTTATGCCCTTTCCGAATAGCTGGGTGGGATCAGGCGAGCACATGAGAGCCCTGCGCTGTGCGAGGCTGCCACCTCCTGGAGTGGGCAGCCCTGGCGCCAGGGCATCCACCAGAGATGGAACTGGATTTGATATTTTAACCCAGAAATAATCACCTCACAGGGAACATGAACTGATGCCACCGTCTGCAGCTTTTATGGAGAGTGGAGAGGTTTTCTAACAAGTTGAAGTTTAAACGTGCAGGTGTGGAGTGGAGAGGGTGGATGTGCCTCTTAGCACCTGAAATAGTGATAGAGGGAACTGGGGAACGCAGCTTTTTATGGGGAAAGCCACACGTTTCGCCATTTATTGCAGCTTCTGCTCTTTTATTGCAACAATGTTTCCTCCCGTTCTGGCTCCACCAGCCCACAATCAGTGACATCTGCTCTGTCCCTTCTACTGGAGCCACCCCGTGGCACTACAGAGGTGCATCCCGAGAGTCTGACAGATTCTGCTGGGTGAGCAGTGGTCTGTGAGAGGCAAGAGATGAGAGAGCCGCCCCACTACCTGCTGTGACTACACAGCTCGTGGCATCTTCTGGGTGTTCTGACTCCGTCTACATGGATCAGAACAACTCTGTGTGGGAGTAGGGATTGATTGCAGTTGTTGTTTATGGGGATGGGACCAGTCTGGTTGCTCTTGCCATGGTCTTATGCGAAGGACAAGTTTTGGGTCTGGGGATGGTGGTGTTACCCTTGGCAGAGGGCAGGCTGGGTGCTGATATGTTTAGGAGCATAAAGGTATTGGTTTAGTGCAGGAAAAAAGTCCCCTGCTCTGCACACGAACAAATATTAAAGGGAAGCAACGCGAGTTCAAGACCAGAAGAGGAAGGTTTAGTCAAGTAGACTCCTCCCTCCCATGTCACAGGCACATGGCCTTACCACACGTGGGACACGAAGGTGGCAAAAGCCTATGTCATGTCAAAAGCAGTCAGATCCCTTAACGGAAAGGACAGAAAAACTCACAGGCCCCAAGTGTCCTAATAAAGTGGGGAAAAGCCTTGGCTGCTCACTTGTAGGCTGTTGGCTGCTGCCAGACTCTCTTGCTCAGGCAGAACCTGAATGGGATGCTGCAAGGAGCCAACCTGGAAGTGATAGCATGGAATGTCCCCCCCACATCCTGCAAAGGAGTTTCTGCCTCCTTCCAAGGAGTTTTACTTACCAGGAGCAAACCCCCCATAATCACTCTGAAACTGCTAGAAGCTTTCTGGGTTTCAGACAGAGGAATTAAAAACAAATTAGAGGTAATGATCTCTTAAATTGCTTCTGAATCTACTCTGTGGCTGAGAGTTTTGGTAGATTTGGATAATCAAATCAAGCAGGGCCCAGGCTATGCAGAAGGGTGACATAGAGTTTAGGAATATTTTCAAGCTTCCAGTTAAATATTAGATGTGATGCAACTGCCCCTTCTCATTGAAAACAGTGGTAAGAAACTGACTGAAAGCCAAAGCCAAGAACCTGACTCATCCTGAAGAAAAGCTGTTTCCTCCATGTGAACTGTGTCAGAGGAGCATTAATTGACTTCTGTTGTTAGTTACATCTTCTGTTCTTCTGGAATAGCTATATATAGTTATTTCTCTATTTTCAGTTACTCCAGACCTAAATGGCGGCAGAAGGAGAGACAGGGAGATGGGAACTAAGGGGCTCTTCAGCACTCTCCATCTTCTTCTGCACTGTAATGCCATGTTGGTTGTCAAGGCTCACAAGATTGAGTTCTAGGACTTAGGACTGATTTTCAGAGGGGGTAAATGTGCTACACACTCTCATAGCATGGCTGGGGCTGTGTTCGGCAGTTCAGATTAACGTCAGCATGGACGCCCTGCACCAAAATGCCACGAGTTCAGCTCTGAATGTCAAAGACAAGGCAGTGGGGCACATCTTGCTGTTAACAGATGGCTGAAGCTTATCTGTATAAATTCATTTACTAATCAAAATCAACGGTTTATGTGTTTTGGAAGGTGAAAGCAGCAGAAGTCAGTATTTAGAAGCAGGACAGGATGAACCCTAAGCCACTTAGCACAAACTTGTTTGCAATGTCCTACTAATCCCCTCCTATCCTGTCTTCATTACCCTCATGTACACTGCACCTGTGCAACTGATAACACAGCAGTGTTTGGGAAGCAGATTTCAGACAGTCTCCCTTCCCCACCGAGGGACCCCATCCAGCACTATTTTAAAGCAGGTTTTGCATCTCATTGGAAGCCTTTTTTCCCTAAACTTTTAGGGGAACAAAGCAAGCAAACCCCCTAGGAAACGTGGTCTTTTCCAACATCTCCAGTGGTCACCTCTGCTCAGAGTCTGGAATATCCTACTCTCAGCTAAGTCCTGTCCTCAGGCACAGATGTCTTCAGCTTTTCCAGGTCATCCCTGATGGCAGCTCTTCTGGACACTTCTTTGAGTGGACTTGCCCTCCTGAAAATCATACCACAAGCAGAGAAGTGAGGACAGGGCTGGAAGCAGGGATGGGATGCTTCATGTCTAAGGTTTCCTCCAGATGTTCCCCTCAGTGTTTAAGAGGCCTTTAAACTATGCCCTTAATAGCATACTTTAACTTGGTCAGCCCTAAGTGGTCAGATAGATGGATTTAGAGGATTCCTGTAGGTCCCTTCCGACTGAAATATTCTATTTTATTCTGTGTCACCCTGCAGCACCCAGGGATGCCTGGGGAACACAGCTCCAAGGTTGTGCCCATAAATGCCTTGTGAAGCCCATGACCACCTTGAACTTCATCTTGCCACACAATTCTGTTAAATTCAGACATATGTTTCTGTGCAGGGCCAGACCTGTGGGCGAGCCCCAGGGCTAGTAAAGGGGAACAGTGATCCCACATTGCTCCTTACTTTGCTGGTCCCATTTGCCCAGCTGAGGTGGGAACAAAAATTCTTAACAGTTTCTTATATGAAAAGGAGGGCTGCAGCATCCCATTACAATCTCACCAGTCTCCTTTTTTCACTAAAAAAAACAACTGTGATTTTAAGACTTGCTTTTAATGAAGAATCAGCAACAGACATAAAATCATGTTTCTTCCCTTTGCGTGGCAAATAACCTGGGAAAAACACCACCTGACTTAAGCCCCTCCAAACTGCCTTGTCAAGCATTCAGAGCTGATTTAAAATATCCTGTTATAATAAAGAAGAGCAACATAATTTGGTTATAAGACTACTTGTCTCCCAGGCACATCTCCAGGCATTGTTGGGCCAAATGCCATGCCAGACCTTGCTCCAGATGTGTGTGACTCAATTCCTACTGCAACCCATGAAGTTCAGGTTGCCATCTCAAGGAAAATGCATGCAAGACTGTCATGTAAGCAATGTCACAGTAAAGAAAAGCAGATTACCTCCAGGAGTTAATCTTCCTACTTCCTATTTACCTCTATGAAAATTAATCTTTCCACTCAATGGAGCCAGGGCACCAGGCCTCTATACTCCCCACAGTCTGGGCAAAGGTTTTGTGCATCCCATCCTCTGGCAGGAGTGTGGCACTTTCCTTGGGCAGGCCAGGATTAATATAAAGCGGTTAACTTAACTAGCAACATATGTCTGCCTCTTTTTTCCCCACTGCCATTTAATCTCTCTTATCCACTGACCATGCAAGCCTCCTGTAATCACTGCAGAGTAATTATGTGATTATTCAAGCCCTCTAAATTACAGCTGCAGCTTGGACCCCAGCAATTGCAGGTGATGCAGCAAGGCTGACTTTCTCAACTGTTAGTTAATTACAATTAGAACAAAAAAAACCAAAAAATCAAAAAAACCCCAAAAATGAATCACACAATAATAAAAACAAACCACACAATAATAAAAACTAACCTACACAACAATAACAACAACAATAATAATAATAATAATAATAAAAACAACCTGCCAGAAAATGCAACTTCTGCTGAGACTTTTCACCCCAATTTTTCTCATCACAAGTAAGATTAAAATGGGAGCCATTAATAAGATGGCAATTTATGTTAATTTATCAGCACCTATGCCCAAGAGCCTTAATAAAACTAGCTAAAAGGAACTTTATGATAAACAAAGCAATTATGTTGTTGCTGTTATTACAGTGGCACTTCAAATCCCATTATGCTGGGTTTTATTGTCAAACTGGCTTGGGCGCAGTCTGGTCTCGTGGAAGGTGCCCCTGCCTGTGGTAGTGGGGTTGGAATGAGATGGTCTTTAAGGTCCCCTCCAACCCAAAGCATTCTATGACCCTTTGAAATGAGGCTTTTACAAAAGAAGAGATGAACTGTAGAAGATCAAGTTGCAGTCCCTCTCCTTGCCTTTATGACCCCTTCCTGAGTATGACTTTCATCCAGTATCAAGGTCTTTTCAATGGCATTAAACTGGTGCTGAGATTCTTCTTCAAGGTAGGGTTGGGAACAGAGATCTAAAGGCAACAGGATGTACAGAAGGAGGAGAACATCCCCCAAAAGTTGCAGGCCTTTTTTTTTTTTACAATTTTTTTACAGCATTTGAAATTGCTGATGAGAATTCCCAAAGCATAAGTGGCTTTCCAACTGGTTAAAAAATAGTAAAACATAAGAAATCTGAGAGTTTTAAAAATTGTTCCACTGACTGTGGCTTGAGTGAGAAAGGTCTATGAATGCTCTTTCTGAATCTGGCAAGTTTCAGTCAAATTCAGCTGAAGTGTCCCAAGCTTCCCTTCCCCTGCACACTGACGTTTCCAGCCTGGGGAAAAGGAGTAGGGCAGAATGCTGGAAAGGGCATGAATGAAAACAGAAGGGGAAGGAAGATACCTTCCCCAAGGAGCACATTAAGAGCCTACCGGTCAGCTTTATCAGAAGTGGAAAAGATGAAGTTTTAAATCCATGATGATCTAAACCCCACTGAAATGAGTGGAGACACACCCAAGGAGCACAGATGATGTCTTGACTCTGATGCACAAGCACACACTACTGCACCTGGGTTGGGTTGTGCCCACAGTGGATGTAAATCCTCCGGGGGTGTAAATCCTCTTCGCCTGCAGGATTTGATCCGGCATTTCAGTCTGGTCACTGCTTTCCTCCTTTCCATTCAAGCTCATCTCTCTGTGCTGCAGTATAACTTGAATCCAGGTCTTCCATCACACTTAAGTTTATCTACCAGGGAACATCACACTGTCCAGCTGCCCCTGGGTTCCTTCAGGGCTCACAAAGGGACAATGAACTGGAAGTCTGACCCAATCTGTAATTGATGCCATTAGCAAATTCAGAGCCATGTTAGGGGCTGAATTACTGTAAGAGGCCATTTTAAGAAGTAAATTGTGTTGGGTCAAATGCCTCACGGTGGTAACGAGCAGAGCTCTGAAGAATGGCAAAGAAGTTTATATGTACAAATACCCATGGGCCACTGAGATTTTCCCCACAGTGCCTCGAAGAGACGATGTTATTTTTTTGCACTGTGACATCACAGGGTGATAAAAACAAAAGGAAGAGCAAAAAACCCCAAAACTGGTGATGAATTGCAAAATAAACTGGTTTTCCAGAAAACCAATAAAGGGAGAAGAATATCCTCCATCTCCAGAGGGAAGATGGAGAATGGCAAAGATGCACTTTACAACCCATTCTGCTGGTAGAAACTAGGGATATGCTGACATTAATTTTACACATTCACCTCTCTTCCCTCAAAAGAAAATCGAGCAAACCACTATGATTTAAGAAATGATAGCCCAGCAGACTTGCACTGCAGGCAACCTTCATCAAACATTAGCCTCTTGGCTGCACTGCAGAGCAGTCAGTTTTCAGTCTGGTTTAGAAGATCCTTATTTTATCACTTGCTGTTTATGATCAGAATATTTCATCTATTTTCACAAAAACCTTCTGTAAAACTCCCTATTCAACTGAAAATAGCAGGAGTTTCCCAGTCATATCTGGGAAATAGTCATTAAAGTTCAGAAGGACTTTGCTACTGGCATAATTTTTTAAAAGAGATAAGAATTGATTTTGCTAAACCACACTTCAAAAAAATAAGAGAGGAAAAGTTTCAGCTATTCTTCTAACCTGGCTTTGTTTTCTCTAATTTGTTAAGTGTTTATGTCTGAATTTGTGTGAAGGAGAAGCAACCACAGCAGTTAATAATTTCATGTATATACCACATTTGGGCTACAGAGTTCAAGGACCTGAGGAAATGGAAGAACATCAATGAACCAGCCAGCCAAAGATAACATGAATCACTGGTACAAAGGGTAATGAAAAGCAAATCTTCTGGTTTGCCAAGACTCCTATGAGCCATTGGCAGTGCCTCCGCTGGAGGTTACAGTCAAAGGAAAGTCTTATATATTCATGAGATGAGCAAGTGATTCAAAAATGCTCCTGGCCTTGTAACAGGGTGAGAAGGGAGTAAAAAACCACCAAACACCTTTAATGCATTACCTACACCAAGGAGTTAAGCATTCTCAGGACCACAGCCAAGCCCTGCTTGCATTTACAGTCTGGGATGCTGCTGTGTCCCTCTCACAGCTGTGACACAGCTGTGGCAGTACTCATCCAAGCTGTGGGTAACCCAGCTTCTACTCTGCCTCAGTCCAAATCTGGGTGCCCCCATGGCTATTCCAGACACCTGTGTTTTGGATGTTTTGTAGCAGTGGATAATCTTACTTCTCCTGATTCACCTGGTGAAAAAAATGACTGCAACAGCTGAAACACAGGAAGCCAGGAGTTACAAAGAATACAGAATCGTCTCAAGAGGGCTGACCTGGTTGGAGTCTTGGCTGTAAAGACAACCCTATGCAAAAGTGAAATGTTCACTGAAACAGAGCCCAGAGCTCTGAGCTCCTTCTCTCACTGGGAGCTCCCTCAGTGCAGGACTGCAGAATAATCAACATTTTTGCTCAGGCCATAGGATATGATGCCCCTCATCAAAAAAGCTCAGAGAGAAACGCTGAGACTACTAACCCTGGGACAATGGATGGTGACAACCATGAACCCAAATGCAAAACTTGCTTCTACAGGAATCACGTAAGTTTTTCTCCTTCTGGAGAGGTGCCTCAAGTACCACATGGTGGAGGTAGGGATCCTCTACTCCTTCAGCCCTGCTCAGTGTGGAGCAAAACCAGCACAAGCCAGATAGACAAGGTCCACATCATCGCTGAGCCCCAGCTCATGCTCATTACCTGTAATACCGGAGAGCTTTAGGCCAGGGACAGATCTGGGGTGTTAGGGAAGGTTAAGTGGCAAAAAATAAGTTTGTGAAGAACACGGCTACCTGCAGAAGCAGCCAGCAGGGCAGGAGGAGGATCTCCATTTTGGATCCAGTACCTGCAGGGCAGTTATGTCCCTCAGTGAACATAGCCTGTGGTATTTTAAACACCTCCAGAGAATACCATCTTCACCTAAATGACTTTTTAATCAGGCCCAAGCACTGCTACCCTTGTCCTAAGGGCAGGACAAAGGATGCTCTTGGGGGCTCCATTATCTTTTTGTGCTCAGCTCACACTGTTCTGTTTAAAAGATTAATGAGACACATATTCTCAATCAAGAAGCTATTTCAGAAGCTCTTACTTCCAATCGTCTGTACAGTTCAGCTAGGAGCATCATCTGCCCTTCTTTTGGTTGGGAGTTTCAGCAAAACATTTTATGGATATTTATCTCCCAGAGTAGGATTCGCACATTGATGGACTGAATATTGATGGTGCTGAAGCCAGGTAACCCATGCAGATCTAACAGTGCACAGAGTGTGCTGAACCATCCAACAGTAATTTGGGGTAGGAAGGTGAAGAGATGAGGATACTCAGGCTTTTTCCTTGAAGGATGTGTGTGTATTTCATTTGAACAACATATTGTCCAGGGGTGAATAGCAAGGAGGTGAGTAACACCTGAGCATCTTGCCACCAGATGGTGGATCTCAGACAGGCTGAGCTCACCCCACTTAACAAGTAATTACCCTATTTCGAGAATTCATAATTTGTGTCTTGTGGGCCTCACCTTGTCCATATCATTCTGCCATGTTATGTCTGGCTCCAACATGAATTACTGGGAAGTTTTCTAGTCCCCATGTAGCTCAGCATCAAGCCACGGCAGAAAGATGCAGGGGGAGACCACGGGAGAAGCCTATTTCTGTCCTCTGATCGTAAAGGTAAAACAACTGCCAACACTTCGACTTGGGACACTCAAAATCAGGTTACATGACTTGCAAACAGAAGACAGGAAGCCAGAGACCGTGTCCTGCTCTGTCACCAGCCCGGGATGCTCAAAGGGAAAGGTTTTGGCCATGGTTTTCATGGAAGAAGAATCAAGACACTGGCTCAGGCTCCCATCAGGAAGGCAGCCTGAGCTGAACATACAGTGGAAAAGTCAGGTTATAGTAGTGACATTTAACTGACTCCAGAAGCCTGCCGGTTCCTTTTTGGGCATCTCTGGTCAGTATCACCTTGTCTCTCGTTCTGGAAATCAATATCCTCATAACAGAACTCCCTGATTTTCAGCCGTAAATTAGCTCACATTGCAATTTGTATTACGGCACTTAGAAAAAAACCACACATTCAGCTCTACTTTAACTGTTTTAACAGCACTCAGTAGCTCTCTCAGGAGCTCCCAGAAGCACTGTGTGTACTGGCTGCTCTTCTAAAAGGCTCATCCATCTCTGTCCCTCTGCTCATTCTTTTACAGCTCTGCAACATTCTCAGTTTTTCCTTTACTTTTAGGGCTATTTTGACAGGTTTCATAACCCTATTCCTCTTACTCAGAATAGCTTGCAAGTCCACTCTGATTCTTCTACAAATCTTCTCCAGAGTTTGTATCTCTCTGATCCTCTGCGGTAACAATGTGTACACCAGCTGCAGGTCTTGAATTCCTGGGTCCTACTCACCAGATTTTGGGGTCCTCTGTGCAGACATCTACCTTTGCTGATATCCCCCACCACGTTTTTTGTATGGCTTTAGTCAGGGAGAAACTCAAACCCATGAGCAACTACAAATTGTTTGAAGTCTTGTCTACTGAACCAGCAGGTTATTTTTGCTTTTAATTATTGCAGGGATCCTACATCTGGCAAATATCAGACTAACATGACTGATGATGGATTTGGTGCTAGTTTTTCCACTAAAGCAATTAGTGTTAGGATGAGTACACTAAAGCTGAGAAATAATCACTCTTGTGTCATGTACATGTGGTCCTGATTTATTAGCACTAGTTTTTGTTTTGTTGCAGTTTTCAGCACATTTCACACATTTTGAGATCTTCTCTGTCCACTTTGCATTTTGTGCCCTGAATAGTTCTTTTTATACACTTCTTTAGGCTCTTTGAGCTATGTCCACCTATCCTTCCTGTATTTTTCTGAAGCATTTCAAATAACACAGCACCTCTGAAGCCAAAGTGGTTGCCTTCAGATAACTTGCCATGAATTGCCACAACGCTTCAGCTGGAAGTATTGGTTATGTGTGTGATTCCCTGGCTGGTGCACAATCACAGCCATGGTGGCTTCTGGTGATGTGTCACACTCAGCTGCAGCTTCTGTAAATTTATTCCATGTTGGTTTTGAAACTGGGTAATTCTTTTTGGCCAAACATGCATGTATTATCCTGTTTGCTGTATCATTTTCAAGTAGAGCCTCATGAAATACTCTCAGGAGTATATCTGCTATCAGTAGTGGTTTTCTTGGTTAGTTCTCTACTTCAAATGCTACAACTGGCATTGCAATTTCAACCTCTATTACAGGAGTGACAGCAGTTGGTCCCTTTAGTGCCATGGATATATGGTAACGAGGGTCAGGTTTTTGCAACAAGCTTTGACTCAATCCATAAAATTTCTCATCAAAAGCCGCAGTACCAGAGACTCTTGCACAGATAAATTCAAGTTCTGTTAGTCCAGTACATAAGAATTTTTCACCAAATTCCAAGTTCACAAAAGAAATGCCTTGTCAGGGCAGACCAAAGGTCTAGCTGGACCACACCCTTTTTAACTCCAAATTTTTGGACCAGCAATATTCTGTGGCAAGCACTCCAGCACTTCACCTCCTTGCTGTGGAAAGAAATAAAGCCTTTTACATCTTGGGAACACGGCTCCTTTTAATTTCATTTTCAGCAGTAAAATACTCCCATCATTCCAATGTAATGATTCTCGCATTGGAAACCACAATTAGCTATTCCCTGTTTAGCTTCTCCTTGTCACTCATGATTTTATAGACTCCTGTCTCCTCAGTTGTTCGTACAGAAACCAAGCCATAACTTTCATTATCCATGCTATTCTCCTTTCCGCCATTCCCACTTCTAGTAAATCAGTTTTGAGACAAGGGAAGCAGAACTGCACAAGATCTTTTCAAGGGTTTTCTACAACAGCATGATGGTATCTTCTGGTTTGATCTGTATTGTTTTCCTAACAGTTCCTAAGATGCAATCTGGATCAAGATTTTTTGACAGTGCTTGTGCATCGAGGTGCTGCTTTCTTTAGAAACTTCTATTACAATCTCAGCTGTGAGAGGTGACAGTCAGCTCAGAGCCTCTTTGTAGGGGTACAATTAGGACTGGGGTTTTTTTTCTGAGTGCATCACTTTCCAATCCTACACTTCTACAACAATTTTGTACCACACAAGCCAGAGAGACCTTGAGACACACGAGCCACAATACAAGAGGAGCTGCAAAAACCTCTGCTCTCCAGCCATGGGATACACGATGACACACTGCAATATGAAAACCCTTTCCTGGTAACACTGATGTTCAGGTGAATCTGCCACCCCTGGAATCTGGAGGGAGAGGCTGGAATTCCACAGCAGTCCCATGTTTTCCCTTTGAGAAAATCTGTTGTGTGAAATTAGGCCCTGAAAGGTAAAGTCTTGGCAGCTGCAAAGAGAGATCTACCCATGGGCATCACTGAATGTCTCCTGTTGTTTGTGTCTTCTGCAACTCCCATTTGCTTCTTTTGCAGCCCAGTGCAGTTTGTATTTTAGTCCTTTCTCTAATGCCCCTTTTTCTCTTAGCTATAGCCTACACTTACCTCCCAGTGATTTACATCACCTTGTGGCAAATCGTTGCTCAGTTTTTTAGCCTTTGAAAGCAGGAAATTTGAAAAAGATTTTAAATTCCAGATATCCATTAATTTCTTTCTTAAACATTCCACCGAAATTTCAGATAAATAGATCTGTAGTGTTACTTACCTTATTGAAACCAATCTTTTTTAATATCTAATAAACAATATATTCTTTATCATTATATGCTACGTAAACATTTTGGTGGTGCTATTAAATTCTTTACTTAGCAATGGTGACAAATGCACTCCACACAATAGTGCTGCATACTAAAGTGCCTGCATATGCTTTATCTTTATAAATACTGATAAAATAGGTAGGGAAATTACAGACTTGAAAATAAAAAGCATCAATATTGTTGACTTGCAAAAAAACCCAAAAGGTTACATCCTCTCATATTGTCTTGCAGATGGAGAAGAAAATCTTCATCATTCAGGAGGAAAGATTGGGAGAAAAGGCATTGTTATACATATTCACTATAATTCAGTACAACAAAGCACTGTGAAGTACAAGTAGTAAAGTGTGAAAACTGTGGAAATCATTGCTATTAACATTATACAATTTGATATATATTGATATCATTGGGAATATTTATTAGTAAAAGGTAGAAGTGCAGTAGCAATAATATAATACCTGCTCTAAAAATGTCCAGGTTTTATTCTGAAGGCTGTATTTCATATAAAGTGCATTTTCTGCACTTCCCCAAATTTTAAAGTTTTTCTACACTAGACCCCAGAAGGAAAAAAAAAAAAAAGCAGGCAGAGAAGAAACTGCAAAACTCAGGGGTTTTTTACAGGTCTTCCCACCTCTAGTGGCAACACAGAGCAGAGTTGGGACATCAAGACAGGCTCCTGGGCTTGCTGAGTCCTGGCTTTCCAAGGACAAACTGACTCACAAAGGTTTTGCTGGTTTTTTGTGTAGCATGCCAGTTTGGCTTTGCCCACCTTGAGTTTGCCTTCAGTCAAGCTTGGTCATGAGTATCCTGATGAGGGCATCTCATGCAGCTTCCACCAGCTCAGCAGAGAGATATCCTTTGACCACAGAAGCAAATCCAGAAGAGCCAAGGTGTGCAGCATTTCAAGACAGGCAAGGCAATGCTTTGCAATAACATCACCTTGCAGTTTGGCATTGGTTTCACAGAGTGCAGCAGTCATCTGCAGAAGGCTGAGGTATGCACTGTGCCTTCACACAGACAGAAAAAACTTGCTAACCCAAAAGGGTGACCAGCAGATGAGGCCCTCCCTGATACTGTGTAAAAAACCCCACTCGTCTCCATGCAGTAAAAAGATATTTAAAGCAGTTTTACAGCGTGGTTAATTTATCATCTTGAGCAAACTGTGCAAAGTTTCATGGCAAGTCAGCAAATTTAATCTTATTTGAAGCAATTCCTCAGAATAATTTACCAAGTTGACTGATTTTTGATTGCGTATCCTTTAGGCCTCCATTATTTTTTTTATTAACACATCTTAAGTTAAATAGATAATTAATTACAGATAAAACTATGGTTCTTCGTAACTTATTTTATTTATTGCAAATCAAATTTAAATGTCATACACCCTTAGATCGTTTCAAAAAAAGGACTTCCAAAGCTTTTAATTAACTTTATGCTTTCTTAAAACTCATTTCTCATTTAACAAGTACTCCCTCCACTGTGCCAGGTGTAGCATCATTTCTTGATGTTCTTCTATCAAGATTAACTGTCTTTCAGGAAAATATGCTATGGTTGACTCAAGGGTTTGGCCTCAAAAGAGGAGCAATGAGGTGGAATTCACCAGTCTGTTATACAGCTGGTCACATCTAATGGTCCTTTTGGCCTTCAGATCTACAAAGGTAAAATAACCCCTTCTCCTTCCCCTCCCTTCTCCAAACCAGTAGTTAAAAGATGGCAATCCACATGAGTTAAGTCTTGTACTTTAATTACTAGTCTTGTGTTTACATAGGAACCAAATAGTTCAAAGTTGAATGTGCAGTAATTAAAGTATTTCCAGATGTGTTCAGTGATCCTACCCTGTTTTTACAGCCTCCAGCTGTCATATATTTTCCTTCAGTGGCCATATTAGACATGAAAATGAACAATTTTATTTTAAACTGTGTTTTTGAACAAGAAATATTCCCGGATGTCAGAGATGGTTGTGACCAGTATCTCGATAATGAAATCTCTGATCCAGCAAAACACTTCAAGATGATCCTAACTTTCAATATTTGACTCACTCCCTATTGACGGAAATCTCTGAAAACACAACAAACAGAGCAAAGAATTCCAGAGATAATGTGAACCACATTGTGGAATTACAAATGGGTGGAAAAAACCTTTTCCACTAAAATCTGCAAAAGAAAATGTTCTAATTTCCCTTTTAAGATTGTGCTGCTTTCCCCTTTTTTCCCTAGCAGGCTATATAATATGATTATTAATCATGCTTATGTTTTATATAAGTGAATACTGAGGATCCTTGAGTTCCAAACTTACTTTGCAGACGAAACAGAAATAATGGCATTATCAACACAGAAGGAAAATGTTTTTAGCACCAGGAAGAAAAAATCCCAAAGTGCAAAGTGAAAATCTAATCTCTACCTTGGCAATGCCTGAGTGCTCCTGCCCATCCCAGCAGGAAAATTACCAATGGAGCTAGCAGCAAAGATGATAGAAGAGGTTCCTCATGCAGAGAGATGTGCTGTAAGCAAGGGAGCACAGCTGTAAAATTGTTAGGATGAATAAATTTGTGCACAAGGCAAAAAAACCCCATCTTACAAACTCTAAAAAGCTTAGCGGCTGCTAACAACTTGACAAACCTTCTTCTCTTCTTGATTGGTTTTGATAGGTCCTAATTAAAATGCTATCTGGCAACTTTCCGTGAAATCAGAAAAGCTTAAAAGAGTCATCTCTCATGTTTTCAGGCTCTGAGCTGTTCCCCTCCACACAAACCAACCCCACCCACTCAGAAGATTAAATATAACAGTTTAGACAAGATGAAATGTGGTGCTCCTACAGTTTTATTTGATTTATTAAAAGGAGAGAAGTAACCTAGTGGGAGGATATGCCGGTTTTGGCTGGGGTAGAGTTAATTTTCTTCATAGTAGCTGGTATGGGGCTGTGTTTTGGATTCGTGCTGGAAAAAGTGTTGATAACACAGGGATGGTTTCACTACTGCTGAGCAGTGCTAACACAGAGGCAAGGCCTTTGCTGCTCCTCACCGACCCCACCAGCAAGGGGACTGGGGGTGCACAAGGAGTTGGGAGGGGACACAGCCAGGACAGCTGACCCCAAATGACCCAAGGGATATCCCAGACCATCAGGTGTCATGCTGGGGAAAGAAGGAAGAAGTGGGGGACATAGCAGGTGATGGTGTTTGTCTTCCCAGGTCGCCATTACATGGGATGTAGCCCTGCTTTCCTGGGGATGGCTGAAGACTTGCCTTCCCATGGGAAGTGGTGAATGATTCCTTGTTTTGCTCTGTTTTCACACACAGATTTTGCTTTTCCTATGAAGCTGTCTTTGCCTTAACCCATGAGTTTTCTCATTTTCACCCTTCTGATTCTCTCCCCCATCCCACATGGGGGGAGTGACAGAGCAGCTGAGTGGTGCTGAGTTCCTGGCTGGGTTAAACCATAACAGAGGAAAATAGGTCAAATATTCTAAATCCTTATGAAAAGCCAAAAGCATCGCTCTTGATTTTCAACATTACTTTCAAATTGCTGCTGTGTGTTTTCACGTACATATTAAGGTACAGGAAGGGCTGGAGTGAGGAAGGAAGCCTGGGTCACCTAAGGATGCTGATGAGTGGAGAAAAAAGCAAAAAGATGACTTTTCAATTGCCAAGTCAGCATCCCACAGCCCAAAGACACAGCAATGGTGCCACACTCTTGGACAAGCGATGGGACAGGACAGTGAGGTATTTCTACCATCAGCCATGCCCACACCTATGAGCCAAAGCTCTGGCCATCTCAGGCTCCTCCAAGAAGTTGTGTAAAATAGTTTCCCATGAGGAACATTTTCTCTCAGGTATTAAAAAGGAACTAGGGAACTACTAAACAAGAAAAAGCTATCTTACCTCTCATCTGCCTCTATGGTTTCTGGGGGTCTCAGCCCCACCTATCTGATTAATCACCATATCCTTTAATTCTACTTTTCTCCATAAAAATGTCCAGCTGTCTCATAACCTTCTCCTCTGTCTTTGCTTCAGTGCCCTTATTGGTTTTATTGCTCCACCTCTTACAGCACACAGGTCCTCAAAGGAGTACATCCTTTTCATTCCAAATAAAATTGGAATTTTATTGTTGTGATAAGTGCTGGGATGTCCTGCAGGTAATATTGTCTTCCAGCTGACTACTGGTGGAAAATAGGTGGGGATCATGAACACAGTATCTGTGTAAGAAGATAATCTGTGTAATCTGCGTAGGCAAACTGTCCCTGTTGGACCACATTCATGACTTGGAAAAAGGAACAATAACGTATGGCGGTCAAACACTGCAAAAGCCAGGTGTTCATTCATACCAAATCAGCTAATTAGTCACCAGTGACATCACAAGTGTCTGTGCAAGACAGCAGTGGTTCTGCCCTGTCACCTGTGACCTGGCCATCCAGCCGGTTTTTCACCCAGTGAAGAATACACCCATCCAGGCTCTGCACTGTGTCCATCACTGGCCACTTCCTGTTCCAAATAAAGACCTGTGAAGCTTTTCCCCCAGTGGTGCTGTGTGCCAGGTCCAATTATGCACAAAGTGTCCTTGTCTCTCTCCTCAGTAGGCAAAGAACACAGTTTAATACAGTCTGAACGGCCCATACTGTCCCGAGCCCTCATGGTTTCATGCCTACAAAGGCCCCAGTCACCACACCACAGCAGGTGAATTCATTCATCCTCATCTGGTCACGAGTACAAAACATGTGTGGATGGCTATGACTAATGACTGCATTGTCTCTCAAGCATTATTGCAATAACTCCCAGAATAAACTTCTCCATGATTTTACCAGGCACAGAAGAGAGACTGTTATCACCAGGCCCTTCCTTCTTGAATATAGGTCACCTTCCAGTGGCCTGGGACCTCCCCAGCCTCGCACAACACAGCTCAGGCAGGCACTGTTCATGTCAATGGTCATGTTAATCAAGTAGGTGAAGAGAACATAAAACTTGGGGTCTTTAATGCAGATCTACACTTTACCCCCGGCTCTGTTTGGCTACCAGTCTGTCACCTCTCTCCTCAGCAATGGTCAGCCAGATGCTTTTTGCATGAGTCAGGGAGAACCATGGCTCCTTGCCTTGAAGGGAGGATGGAGAAGCAACTTGCAGGGAATCCAGGCAACCCCCTCACTGTCAGCACCAAGAGAGAGCACTAGTAGGAGCTCTCGGCTACTGATGATCCTGCTGTGCATGGTGCGTGGGGGACTTCAGGAAGGTCACCAGAAATAGACACAAAAATTATATCCTGTAAAAAGGTGTTAGAAAGTCCCCTCACATCTTTTTTGGTCTGGATTCAAGCTGGTCCTCCTGGCTCTGGGTCCCTGGTCAGATGCTTTAGCACAGCTCTTTCATCAGAGTCTTCCCTCCAGGCATAACACTCTGCATTCAGGCTCCACACCTTCTCCCTGGCTCCCACCCCACTAAGCCTATCTGCTCTCAGTTTCACTCTTTAGAGAACACAGTGATCAGCAGGTTGTCTTGGGGTGACTTTATGATGTGTATCCCGTATTGCTGCCCTATGCCCAGAAATTAATTCTTGTGGCTTTCTATGCCTTTAAACTGAGGCATAGAAAGGCATAGAGGAGGCATAGAAAGAAAAAAACACAAATATTCGGCATGGAAGTTCTTTAATTGTGTCATGTCACTTTTAGAAAGAACAAGAGATCTACAGTCTTCATTAACTGAAGTCTTTCAAGGATGCTGTGTCCCTGGGCCAAACCTTCTTGGCATTTTAGACGTCAACCAGCACCTGTGTCTTCAGATTGGCTTACTTGCATGTGACAAAGGATAAACTTATCTTCTCAGCCCTAAATTTTCTCCCAGCTAGTCAGAGGTTCATTTTCTCCATGAATCCCATCAGGAAGCACATCCCTTCTTCCCATGTTGAGTAGGGGAGCAAAATATCCTCAAACTTATGATGGTGATCCCACATTCAACAGCATAAGAAAAATAACTTAGGGTTCATTAGTTCTTGCGAGGCAATGCTTTTGCAAGAGGAAAATCCTGTGATCGGAGACAACAAACTCAGTACTGCCGGTCACATCACCAAACAACAAAACTGAACCTCCTTTGAAATACAGCAGGTTAACCTGATTTCTCAAAATAATTAGGTTTCTCACCAATATGAAAACCATTTTAATTCAAGAGAGTTGAATTCAGCTCTTCCACCAAGTGTATTTTTGTGTTTGTTAAACTGGACTCACAGGCATATGGGTATATCTCTCCTACAAATTTCATTTTGACCCATCCTTATATGTGCCTACAAAGAGATCCCAGTCAGTATTATGCTTATTCACAAGGATTTCACGCAGAGATTATCTTCACTTTCTTGGGAACAATGCAAAATAAAACCTTTGTCCTTTGTAATTTGGTACATGAACATAAAGCTAAACACATAGACCCACCCAGCTGCAAAGAGCAATAGTTCCTGCTGCCATTCACAGCCCAAGCAAGATAATTTTCTGCCATATTACTCAGCTGGTGAAAGGACCATACATGGTTTTATCCACAATTTCTCAGTGGTGATCTCTCAGGGATGTGGCAGACTCTTTCTTTGATCAGGGCACTGGCAGGCTGACATTATTGCAGTCTTGCAGGGAATGGGGTGCAAGTATAAAATCAACAGATAGCACAAAACAGAGACTCTACTCCGAAGATGAATTTATAAGTGGAAAATACAATTCTGTACATAAGTCAGCATAGAAAATGGGGTTTATAACTTGACACACACACACTCAGATTCGTCACATGAATGTCTTTCTAAGAAATGTGCTACAAACAAAATTATGAACTCAACACAGACGTTCATGGCTGATGTGCTTTGAGCTTTGTTATGCAGAAGGCGGGACCACATAATCACAGCGGTGTCTTTAAAATCTATAAATACAGAGCTCACCTTGTGATTAAATCATTGCACACCTCCATGAGGAAAGGGAGTTATTGTCTCCCCTTTATGGAGTGGGAAATTAGGCACAGCTTTACACCAGTCATAATTATCTTCTCCACCTATGGGTTCATAATGGCTCACTGTGTGGGAAAACTCCGCTGTGCAAGTCATTCGTGAAAAAGACCATGACTCATTCTTAACCTATCCCCATGAAAAATGAGCCCAAAATGGGTAGTTGCACACATGCCCTTTCCGATGTCAGCAGGAAGGCTCCAGAGATGGGGATAGAAGGACAAATGCAGTCCCAGTGTGTTTCTAGGGGGCTGGAGAAAGCAAGAGGGTGGTTCTGCCTGTGGACCCTCCACTGTGCTCTGAAGGATGTAGGAGATGTGCTCTCCCCTGAGCTGGGACAAGCCTAGGAAGGGCAGGTAGCTCCTGGGCTACAAGTCTCGCAGGCCTTCAGCCCAAGGCATGCTGAGAGGAGCAGTCTGAACATAAGGAGCTGCCTCTCATCACAAGTGTGAATTGCAAAGGGATTTTGTGCTTCACATAGTCACTTATAAAGAGGGGAATGCTAGCTATATAATTTCTATTTCATATGCCAGGCCTCTGCAGAGACTCTGGATTCTCATCAGAAATGCCTCATAGAAAGAAAGCCTGCAGGGAAGGGCTATTTTACTTGCCTTTGAATTTTAATAGCAGACTATTTTGTACTGCTACCAGGTGCCTTGAAAGCATCTGGATTCTCTAGAGAAAAAGATCCCCAGGAGACATGTTCCATTTGTTTCTTGTGCAATGCTTAGGGGGGATGGTGCTCTACAAACTTCAACATGTTCTAATCCAGGACTGACCAAAAGTCATTGTAACTGGATTTCCCTTTACCCGTGTTAAATGACATTGGTGACTGTAGTCCTTTTATTGTGGGACAGGCACAATGAACAGTGTGCTATGGCAAAAAAGAGTAAAGAGTTCGTATGGGACCAGTGGTTTGAGATATTTGGATAGAGGCCTCAAGTTTCTGAGTTAGATTTGTGATGCAGAGGACTTCAGGTAGGAAGAGATCTAGGAGATTACAGTACAAAGGGCTCTGGGTAGGAGATATCGGGCATTCCCTAACTCTCCTGACCTGGAAAGTCTCAAATGGAAACCCATCTGGGGGCAAGAACAAAACCCCCAAGAACCCTGCTCTTACCTCCTTTTGCTGTAGGAGGTATGGTCACCCACCAGAGTGGATCTCTCCTTTCTTCTGTGGAAGACCTCAGCACTGCTGCTGGAGGATCTGATTTAGAGGGAACCCAGAGGTTGGTTTAATCCCTGCATGTTGGTGTCTACATGCAGTGTTTACATGGGCCACCTGTGTGAGTTTCTGCTGAAGTATGTGCAGAGCCAGTCAGGGCATTCATGGAGTTGGGAGAGCAACTGAGCCATGCAGATGTAGGTGCCTGCTTCCATACAGGCTGAACCATTCCCTGTTATCCATAGGATATATTGACTTGCAGTTCTATTTGCCTGCCCACACATATCTGGTTAGTGCATTTGAATAGTTCTGGTGTTCTGCCCAATCTCCAGGACTGTACAGGTGTCTCATAGATTCTGTGTCAGAGGTTATCAGCCTTCTTACAGATGTCCCAGGACCCCCATAGCCTCAGTACTGCACTAAGTGCTTCCACCTGGGCAATGCAATGAGCCTTAGACCTCCATTGACTGAATGCAAATCACGTCATAGTGGGCATCCAGTCTAAGCCAGCCCCATCATCAGTGAAGGCAGTGGTGACATGTTCACCCCATCACTCAGCCACACCAATTTCTGCACTGCATCTTCTCCACCACAGTCACCACAGCATCCTCTCCCCTACAGCCCATGGTGGCCTCTACCCAGACCTCAAGCAGTCTGTCCACCCTTGTCACCCATCAGATCCAAATGAATGACCTGTGCCAGGGATTTCTCCCTCAGTGTGTGCTGCAGAATGACAGCTCTAGTGTTGGAACATGGCCCCAGGGAGTGAGACAGCTGCTGAGCTTGTGAAGTCACCATTTCATTTTTCTACCGACACCTGCAAAGCAGCAAAAGGCATCAGTTCTTCTATGATCGGGGTACGAATAAGGAACATTAACAGTAATGTTGTAGACGAATTCTGCACTACAATACTGACACCAGGAACTCCAACAAGCTGGCTCAGCAAAGGGTAAACCTGAATCTTTAATAATTGCAAAGCTTTTTCATTTCCACTAAACAGCCTTATCTAATTAATCCTCATCTTCCCCATGGAAGATGGGGGAAAAAAATATGGACCTGGAAACAGACACACAAAAAGGTTAAGTAAAGTGTCTCAATCCACCTGGGAAAATATAATCAAATTCAGAACTAGACCTCTGGACCACTTGACTCCAGACCAGTTCCTAATCCAACCTCAGCTGCAAGCCATTTGCCTGGTGGTGCAGGAAAAACTGCACTGCTGCTGGCCTTATGTGAGTTTTGCTGCTAGCTAGAGGACTGCAGCCTCCAGGGTTGTCTAAGCACCTTTTGCCAAAACTGAATTGTAGAGTGGCTTATGCAGTTTTGCTTGATTTACTTGTTCCTTTGATGTGCAAGGATTTAGTGACATGCTTAGCAATACGGTAGCATGAGACACATTGCATAAAATCAAATCACTGCTGGGGCAGATGCTTCCAGATTTAAAAGCTCGATTGGTACCACAGACACGTAGCTGACTAACTGCAGGCTGTTTCTCCTGAGGCTCAGCCTGTGGGGGCTTTTCAGGACCCCTTTTAGTCCCAAAACTGCAGTAACAAGGCTTAGAAGTCATCCTTTGAACCTCAAGGTGAATGTTTTAGGTCAGTAGTAGCTGTTCTATAACATTCAGTCTGTACCAGTGTCTCTAAAGGGCTGCTTTCAGCTCCAATTCATCAGCAAGTGCCACCCTTCTCCCCTCCCTTCTTCACCCTGCCAGCTGTGGACATGGCCAGGATGACCTAGACACTTGTCACCTCCAGGCTGGACTTTACCTTGATTCACAGTTTTTAAAACAGGACATGAAACAGATGGACAGATCCTAGCTGGTTCACATAAGAACTGATTCATGCTCTGGGACACGTCAAGTGATGTTCAAGGTCCTCTGCTGGTGATGGGCATGCTCCCAAACACAACTAGACTCTCCCTGTGACCCATCAGCCACCACCTGAGCCTGGGGACAGGGCAGCTCCCATGCAGATGAAGCATGTGACATCAGGGAAAAGGTGTAATCAGTGACTTCAGTGGGAATGAGGTATTTGCATGGTTGTTTATGAATATTCCACCTACAGCTGCAGAAGCTTAAATATCTTTCTCAGATTGCCCATGAGATCCCTCTCCCCTCCCCTCTCCTCTCCTCCACTCCCCTCCCAGTTACAATAAGCTGGGAATAATAATTCCCTAAAAAGCTCCATCCACTAGGAACAATTAGAGCATGACACCAAAGAAACAATATCTTCTTCTGTCCTTCGTCCAGCTGCGGGATGGAGTCTGAGTGATCAGAAATGAAAATGCTGGCTGTTTTAGTTTTTCCATCATGATGCACTAAAAACAGCCCGTCAGGGCTGTGATCCTGCATAGTTCAAGTCAATAAGAGCAGAGGGCTCAGGACTCCTTATGAAGGACTACCAGTATTTGCAGGTTATCCCTGCCTTTGAGATTATAAATTACACTGCAGGTAAAACAAAGGCACCAACCACAACCTCTATAAGAAACAATGTGTAAGCTTCTAGTCACTGACAAGAAGCTTGAGATACATTTTCTAGTTTTGCACTATCTGAATGATCCAAATGGTCTCGGTATCTCCTCTGCTCTCGTTTTGACAAGAACAAAATCCTGGACCATGACCAAGAGCTGCAGGCACTGAAGATTGCTGTTGGGGATGTAGGTTAGAGAATTTTGTAATGAAAATCCTCCTTGTGAAATACTGTCCCAGAATCTCCTATGAAACTATGAATAAATCAAACAGAATGTCTCCTGAAGTGTCCTGGCCTTTCCCAAGAACATAGATCATACCTTTCCCACAGAATACCTTTGTACAGATCAGAGATTTGGTTCAGTTAATCATCAGACAAGGTTCATGTGCCCATGCAGAGCTCTCTGCTAGACCATGGTCTGAATCAGCCTCCTTCATAGCACCCCAGGTACAAAAATCACCCATTTGGTTCATTCGTGTCAAAAATCCATACCTTTTCTTGTTATCCAGTAAGGGTATTTCTGATAACAGAATCATTTATAATTAAGTAATTTTTTTTTAAATCTCCCTTTTCACCCTTTATCTATCTCAGTTATCTGACCCGTATTCCACCAAGAGGTAATTACTGCACGTGCTAAAACCAACCCATCCTTCCATGCATTTATCCATCCTGTCTAAAGCATTTTTGCTCATATTTAGGTGCCAATTTCCAGTTATCACAGAAATCCTCTCTCCAGGAACCACCTATCTCTTGGGAGCTCAGCTCTGTGTCTGACAATGTTGTAGAAAAGCAAGTTGCTGAACTGTGCTCCAGTTGCTTATATCTGTGAGGGATCCTGTTGGATTAAATAAGGTGGATTTGGAGAGTACACACCAAGTATAAAACAAAAGGTATCAAGTAAATGTGAGAGAAAAAGTCTTAAAAATAGGATGGGGATGATGGAGGTGATGAAGCAGGAAAATGCACTCAAGTAACTCCACACAAAAAGCTGAAGATTTGACTTAAATATTGTATTTGTACATAATCTGGCAGATAAATAAGTAGGCAAAGGGTTATCAAAAGTCATCAGGATGCTTTGGGGCACCCAGCCGTGAACTGCCTGGTGCAGAAGTGGTGCCTGCCCCGGATTCAGATCAGTCCTTGTTGTTACGAGACCTCTGCTGTCATCTAGCGACAAAAGGGAAGAAGTAGCCGAAAAAGAAGGAAAAATGAGGTGAAAGAAATGCCCGTGCAAGTTGTGTCTTGGAAGAAGAAAACTGGGCGTTTTGAACACCTGAAGCTCACTATCGGCAGTGAGGTCTCACCTGTACATGCAGAGCCAGTTGAGATATTTTTGGGATCTCCCCCTCGCATTCCAGGATGGACCTAACTCCTCAAGGATCGCCTGCAGCCAACAAAGCTCTAATGGGTACATCCAACCACGGAGGCTTCACCATCCAAGGGTGCCATCACAAGAGCTCCTGTGGGCATGCACCCAGGCTGTTTTAGCTCCTGTCTAGTTCAGGATGGGGCATCTTGGTCTCTAGAGGAGCTTATTTGTCTCCAACAGCTGTGAAGGGAGTGGGAACATCTCCGATGCAGACACCTGCATGACAGCACTCTAGAGTTAAACAAGACGACTGCTGTCCCTTAACTGGAAGGTGACTCTCACCTGGAGAACAGGTCAGAACTCCTCCTGAAACCTTGTTGCTCCTATTCTCCTTTTTGTTGATTTTGCAGGGGGAAAATTCCAACTAGCCAGCCCACAAAGCAACTGACTTTGAGAAGAGACCATGACCTGATCTCTTCCTACACACACAGCAAGGAGCTCCTCCAGCCTTTTGGAAAAATGTCCTGCATGGGGACACATTCCCTGTAGGGACATGCTGGAGGCAGCAAAGAGCATCATTGGCAGCTGGGAGAGGTTAAAGGCAGGAGAAACTATCTGGAGTCAAATGAGGCACAAGAGAAACAAGAGCTGATGGTGCATACACAGAAGGAGATATTAGAAGGTCAGAGTTCAAATCCCATGTGTGACCTTGACCTTTTGTGTGATTTAGGACAAGTTGTTTCACAGTGCTGCCCAGTAAAACAACAGGATACTGGTTTCCCGTGGGAACACTCCAAAGGCATTAAAGTTTGCTGGTACAGAACACCACAGTGATGCTGGGCACAATAGCCTGCAGACATTCCAATTTGAAAGAAAATTCATGTTTCACCAACAAAGATAAAGATAAAGATAAATGATTTCTAATTATGAATGTAAAGGGATTAGAAAACCTTAGTTTTTCTCTTGTCAGCAGGGCTGAAGAAAATGAACCTGATTTTTGTCTTTGTTTGCCTTTCCCCAACAGTATTTTCCAGCTGTGTTGCAAAAGTGTGTATGAAACACAACCAATACTGTCCTGCTCTGCTGGTAACAAGCCCTCTGTTCCTTCTGTGAAGGAACTCTATGAATCACTCCATTAGGTTCACAGACCTGCCAATGGATATTTCAGAGATTTCCTTTCAAATCTTGAAAATAAAATATTAAGCACAATCAATCATTCCTCATGACAGCTTCTTTGTCCATGAACTATTTCCATTTATTAGAAACCATTTCTTTAAAGGTCACAGTGCGTGGGAGAGGATAGGTATTAAGAAAAAAAACAAACAAAAAACCACTTGTTGATCCTAGCACAAAAACATGGTGCATTTTTCTTTGTTTTCCTGTTAGAGTCACATATTTGAGCCACAGCCATGCCTTGAACAAGACAGGAGCATTACAGATGCTCGACAAAGTCCCAGCATTTAGGGCACCACACTAAGGGCAAAGACCCGGCTCTCACAGCAGGCAATTTTTCACTCACACGATCAGCAAGCGAACCCTGACAACAAGCCCTGAAATGATTGAGAGATGCCTTTCTGTGCCAGATGAGGCCCCAATGTGAGCTCTGAAAGGATGAGCTCATGCCGGGAGCTTAAACCTCAGGGAGTCTGAAGAGCATGAAGCTCCTTGAGACCAGGCAACACTGGGCATCAAGAGGGACACAGGTTCATGCATCCAAATTAATTCCTCCCACTACCCCATAAAGTAGAAGAAAATCAGCTGCCATTTCTGTCTTTTCAGGCAAAGTGGGATATTTCTGAGCAGGATTAAGGGCTTTTATGCTGTCCCACTGGTAGAAGCAAGATGAGGGTGCGGGCAGGGCCAAGGGCTCAGGTTGCACTACTCTTCACCCTCATCCATAGCGTGGAGCCACAACATCTCTTCACTGAGAAGGGATTTTCTTACTGCCAAAGGGATGCTGAAAGAGTTGGCAATGCATATCACCTTGGAAGGTGCTGCAGGACCCCCCAGCCCCAAATGGTAAGTATCTGCATGAAGAAGACCTAGTACACAGCAGCAAAACAAAGGCAACATTTCACAGCAGCATATGGTACAGGCAGCTCACCTCAGGTAAATATGCCATGGATGAATAATAAAAAGCACCCCATTTGCTTGAAGCAGAGGCTGTCATGGAAACCCTGGCAGTGAGTGGCATCATTGAGGGGATTCACTGAGAAACGACAGAAGAGAAGTCTAAGTTTCTTGGGAAGCATCAGAATTCAGAGATTAAATACACCTAGCAGGGCTGAAGTCTGGGCTCAGGAACTCTTCAGCAGGTTGTGCCCATCCAGCCAGGATGTACCGCTGTCTTTCAGTGCCGTTCCTGCAAACTGGAGCGGATTTTCCCTGTTAGACTTGTCAAAAGAGTGTAAGCCCTGCAGGACAATAAACATCTCTGTGTGTTAGTACTTAGGCTACATGGGCAAGAGTCTTTGCAACTGTGAAAAAGCGGTTGTTGCAGACTTCCACCATGAGGTTTGGCAGCAGAACCTGAAGAAAAAGAGGTGGAAGGGCTCTGTGTGCCCTTCCTCCAAAATGTGATCAAGAAGGTCATGGCCAGTGATGTACCCTCTCCAGACCAGCATCCTTCAGTGCTGATGGCTCAGGGAACCTCCATGCTTTCCATTTGATCTGAGTTAACACTAACCACCTTTTTCCAAAGCTGGATTTATCCTTTCCTCATTGAAAGATCACAAATCAGGATGCTCATTTTGCTCTGTCAGCTCATGGACATGTAAGCACCCTCCTCCTGGCACTCACTGATGAGGTTTATGTCTTAATTGGCATCCCCCAAACTACTCCAGCATGAGGGCAGACAACCTGATAAATTTAAGAAACTGCCCTTCCTCCAGTGCCTTTTCCAGCATGCTTCCCCTTCCAGGCAGCCTGAGCTGTTTTATCACTTTCTCCAAAGGAAAGCGCTGCCGAGTCCCCAAACCTCACAGCAGCAGGGCTCTGTAGATAAGGCAGGGAAAATATTTCACTCGCAAGGAAACTGTGCTCATCTCGCGCTAACGTCCCTGTCCTCTGGAATCCAAGGCAATAATTACAGCAATTTGTAGATAATTATTTGTTAATTAAAAACAGGCTTGCTGGGTACAGTTACCAATTTCCTCCGCTGGCTGCATAGGGCTGCACAAGGAGACACTGGGGGATTGTTGGTCTCATAAAATCATTTAGTTGTTCTGTTCAGAGTAAAAGTCCCCAGTGGGTCATCTCCTCCCTCTCCTCATATCCTGGCAGGTCTGATTCATTCTCCTAAGACATCCCTGATATGGATTTGTGCCTGGATTTCCCTTGGTGATTTCCAAGGAAGGTGACTGCCGCATTCCCCCACTGCAGCCTGTTTCCTCAGCTAATTTAGTGACCCTTTGCTCACACAGACTCATTTCCAGACACTTTTAAACTAGTAGCTCCTAAAGGAATCGTGACCCCAAGCTGAAAGAAGCTCAACTCTATCCCACATTTATGTGAGTAGTAATAAGTAAACAGCGTGGAGATGGAGTTACAGCTGGGAACAAACTGAAGCTGCTGGTTTAAACAGTGCTGTTGGGGAAATTATTCTGCCCTTGATTGGGCAGTCTGGGGCTCATGGTATCTTCCCAGGCAGGCATAGTTTTCAGGCCAGCTGTGACAACAAGCAATGATAGGATTTCAGATGTCCCCCAGTGAATACTGCATCCACAAGGAGTGTGTTTTGGGATGATGGCCCTCACAAGAATGAGGATTTTCAATCTTCTGAGTCCTCTGTCTCTGTTTCTGCAGTGGAGCACACGCCTCCTGGGTCCACCATATCCACCAGCCTGCTCCAGGGTCTCCCATAGCTCCAGAATCAGGAGGGATTATTTAGCCCTGGAAGCAAGAAAGTCACATTGCTCCTGATCTACTTCTGGATTGAGCTGGCTCTGGGCACTCATTTCAGATGTCCCTTCTTCTGTGGCACTGAGAAAACAGCTCATGGAGATCTGAGAGTTGGCTCTGTGGGTTCTACACAAAAATAGTACCAGTAGCACCAGTGTGGAAAGGCAAGTACACGGGGAAGTATGATGAGACGTGAAAGTGAGCAGTGTCCTCCTCCTGGTTGCAGCAGAGCAGCTTGGAGCCATAGTGACAAAGATGGGACAAAGGAACAACCTGGCTATTTTGTCATCATGTGCCCAGAAGCAGATTGTTTCCATCTCCCTTAGCAAAACAGCGGCATCAATGAGAACAAACCAGTGATAATGGGGAGGGGAAACAAATTAGGCTGTCAATATCCTCTTCATGGAAATAATCTCAAGGTTGTTAGTCACACAGGGCTGCTTCGCCCCTCTAATTTTCTCCTGTACGTGGGTTTTTTGTGTTCCTCTCATCACCTTAGCGGCTCAGTGCCTGCACCATGTGCAGAGGAATCACAATTAAGCTAAGTGGCTGCATGTCATGATATATGGGACTATGTCTCTGCTTCAGCAGCACAGAAAGCTAATGAAGAGCTGAGATTAAACACTGGGTTAATTAGTACGTTTAATTAGTTCACAGTTATTAAATCCTTTCAGACCCTTAGATAAATCGTTCAAAGTACAAAACATTCCTTAGAAACGCTACTATGTACTCCTCTCTTCTCTCTCTCCAGGTGCATGCAGGGCTGGGAGCTGTAGCTTTCCTCTTGCTGCTTAATGCAGGAGTAGAGCCTCCATTCAAGCCTCAGTGACCCAGCATCAGTCCCTGAGACTACCCTTGAACTTGCAAGTCTGCCAATTTGCAAATTCACAGTTCTGAGAGGGAACGAGGCAGCACCCTGCTAACATGGACAACAGTTAGTAGGAAAGGAATAGTGCTGGAAAAAAAGCAGGGAGCAACAGTTTCTCTTAACTCTGAGAGACACACACAGATTCAGAGGTTTGCTGCGGACATAAGTCACCCTGCAGTGTGTCCCTTTTCATGTCAACTTCCTCTGCGGCTGCAGTAGACAAGCAGGGCAGCCCTGCAGGAAGAAAGGGCAGGAATGGGTGGAGGAACTTCTCACTCAGGCTTTGGAGCATTGCCAGTCACTGTGCCAGTTATGCTGAGGGACAGGAAAGGCTCCTCCAGGCTCCTGTTTGCGGTCTCTCATATTCACCACACTGAATGATCACCCTGTGATTTCCATGTTCATCCCAACAACCCACGCTACTTCACTGCAGAAAGCTGCTAAGGTCTGTGGGGTCAGGTGTCCTTCAGAGAGCCCATGGCAGCACTGCCAGAAGCTGGTCTTGTAAAGGATTTATTTATGGCAGAGGAATCCAGTTTCTGAGATCACCTTGGAGACTTACCTAAAGCATTTATCCCTTGGCTAATGTGTGGCTCTGAACAACACAGGTGCAATGAGCTCAGGCTCTGGGCAGGCCGGAAAACTGACACCTATGGAGTGAAATCTGTATGCTGTTTTCATCATAGTTCTCTGGGAACTTTGGGTCCAACAAAGTGGTTTTCAGCATTTTTAGCACCAACCCTTTTTTTCCCTAGTTATTAACAGCTGTGTTGGTGGGCAGGGAATTCAGGTTCTCCTGATGCTGGAGACCTAAACCCATAGGCTGAGAATTAATAGGAGAAAAGGGCTACATTAGATGTGGCTTGCTTAAGGGAGTTTGCTAAGGAAAAAACTAACAGGACAGGATTAAGCTGAGGGATATTCCTCATTGCACCAGGAATGATATCCCTGAACAATGACTTACCCAGTACTTGTTTGCGACTCTAATAATTATAAAGTATTAGAAAGCAGAGAGCAAAGGCTGCAATAAGGTACTGTTACTCAGCAGACCTACATTTTGAGAACAAGAATACAGCTTTTTGGAAGATATTGTCTCTCTTTTTTCCTCTGTGCAGTTGTAAAAGAAAGGTATTTAATCCTTCCAAAAATAAGTATGAATGTATTTGCTTCCAGAGTCTACAAAATATGTCTGCATCAAAGCAATGTGGAGACATTTGGGAATGAAGTAGCTAATTTGATACTCATAAGAAACCACAGCCAAGGACTCTGTCTCAGAGAACTGGGCTGACCTTTTAGCAGCTGATAGTTCTAATATGACTTCTCACCAGTGAAAGCCCAATCTAACAACAATTAAAATAAATTAAAAGCTGTCACTGGCTTCTGCAGATATTGGATTAGACCATATAAAACCCACTTGAATGCTGGGAGCCCAAGGAAATTATCATGGTAAATCTAAATTCTAGTGAAGCCTTACAGGCTTTAAAATAACTCTCTGCAGCCCCATTAAGAATGGGTTTCTACTTAGCTCATGAATAATTCACTTTTTTTTTCTTCTGATCGTACCACCACGAACTAAGCCAGCACCAAGCCCAACATTCAAGTCACCTTTTTGCTCACAGTAGATCCAGAGCATGTTTCTATTGAAAGAAGAGTTCAGAGAGTAAAGGCCTGGGCACAGACATTGCTTCCCCTCAAAATATCTCTTCTGATTTCCTGCTATTCCCATAGAGCTAAGAACAGCTCTTCCCAACACTTTTTCATCTCCCCATTTCCAGTCACTTACCCTGGGCCATGGTGATGGCGTGATTTCCAAAATGACCAGGATCTGGTCCTCATACACAACTTTGTCCATCTCCTCCTGCTCATTTTTGAAGCATGTGATCTTCGCTTCAGAAGGATAAAACCTTGTTGCAGAAGAAACCAGCTAGCTGAGATAGCCCCACAGCTGTTTCCCTGGGAGAAATTTTTGCTGTTTAACTGAAAAAGAGAGAGATGAAGAGTGCTGGCCAGTCCTCCTCAGGAATCACTCCTGGCAACAGGACGAATGGGTATCATAAAGATTACTCCTTCAAACCATTTGTCATTGCATCCTTTGTTCCAAATGCACTGTCTTCAATATGACCTCACATTACACATCTCCCAGCCACATCCGCCTTCAATCCTCTTTCTTTCTTCCCTCAGTGAAGGACCATGTTAGAAGACAAACTCTGCTTCGACTAGAAATATCTACTGCGAACATTTCATATCTCCTAAACCCAGATGGAAGTACAGAAGAACCATTATTTCTCACCATCCTTTTAAACCTCCCTCCCTGCAGGCACCCTGACAACCAGCATCCTGGTTGCCAGTCCAGACTGACATGACTACTCTGATCCACAAAGAGCACCGGTGCTCTCTGGAGAGCTTTTAGAAGGGCTTTGCTCTCCATGGAAAGAAACAAAACCTACATTCAGACACAGTCATGTCTTTGCTGACACCTGAAACATCTCCAGAACAGCCAGTTTATGTACCAGAGAGGAACAGTGCTGTGAGTTAGCTTCAGCACTGCATCGACCCATATGGACCTACTCAAAGAACCTGAGATCTGGGTGCATCCCTGGGGCTATGGTTCATGGTTCTGATGTTGCCAAACTGCTGGCCAGTGAGGACAGCATCCAGCAGTGAAAAGAAGATGGGCAGCTATAGGAACTGAGGCCTACAACCCTGAGATTATGCTGTGAGATGTGTGGCTAAGGGATTTCTATGAGCTATACCATGAGATGCATGGCTAAGAGATTCCTGTGGGCAGGAAGACTGGGGGGGGATAGTTTACCAGGTGAAGGTTGGGTGACCCTCATCACTGCAAGAGGTGGAAGACGGAGTGATGATAAGGTGTCATAGTTCTGTTCCACCCTTGCACAAGACCCACAGCCTTTGCAATCTCTCTCTTTGTTACTCTTGATATCCCTCATTTACAGATAAAGTGGCTGCCCCACCACTTATGACAGTAGGAACAGAAGATTTGACTACGGTCTCACCTCCACTCCCCCCAAAAGTGTAGTGATACCATTTGGTCTTTATAAAGAAGGATATTCAGCTGGATGGGAAAAGTTCAAGTCCAGTCCAAAAATATGTGAGGCCAGACTTTCCTGTGTTATGCCCTTGCCTTCAATTACCCACGGGTGGTCCTGGAGCAGATGGGTCTGAGGGGAAGGACCTTACCCCTTTCCTGGTGTGTTTAGTCACTGTCACTGGTGCTACCCTCCAATTCTTCCTTAAATTAATTGTTTATCTGGCCTGGAGAGGGTTTTATGAGTCAAATAACCCTGGAAAAAATATTCTGGGCAGTATGGCAGAACAGGAGAAAAAACCTATAGCTGAGAGCAGTAATAAATGCACCATCTGTGACCAGGCACAGAGAAAACGTAACATGTGCTGAGCAGTCATTACATACACGTTTAATTCTCACATTTAGCCAGGAGTTCCCTGAATGACAGAGCCCTAATGTCCCACCAGTTTACATCCTGTATCTCTGCCTGACGCTGCAGCAGTACCAGCTCCTTTCTGCACTGTGATTCTCTAAGAAACCACACCACAGTAGTGTACCAACATACAGCAAAGCCCAATGCTGGCCCTCACAGGAGGGGATGGTGATTGGCATTAAAATAAAACTAATTTTGCTCACTCAGGAGCACCAAGACATGCATGCCCCAGTGTTTCCACCCAGCACTGAGGCAGTAACCTGTGCATGTCCAGGCAGTCTGCTCAATTCCGTGCAGTGGCACAGAGGACAGATTCTGGACAAGCTGTCCTCACTGCCTGAGGATGTGCTTCTATCCCTCCCTCTACCCACCCCTGAGGGCTCCTGTCCTACCTCTCAGTGTCTTTCTCATCCACCTGGTTATGTCTGTGCCCCTGCCCTGCAGCTCTAATTCCTAAGGATGGCATTTCAAGGCAGGTCAGAGCTCAGGTCAAGACTGAGCCGGGGGTGAGGACATCAGCTTACTTGGAGCGAAAGCAGAGGTGAAGGAAGGCCCTGGCAAGCAGCATTGGACTTTGAGAACAAGAAGCTTTTCATGCACAGATAAAAAGAATCACTTGGGAAAGTCGAAACCAGGCGTCTACAAAGCTTTCCTCTCTCTTTCCCATGAGCCCAGCTTGTTTCTTTTACATGCGGTCTCTGGCCAGCAATTCCTTTCTTACCTGGGACTTTACAGCAAGGTAGGGATTTGTCTCCCTACAAGCAGTGTCACTACCAAAGCTGCCTCCCAGCACTTCCTGGCCCTGGGGCATCCCACTGCTGCTGTCTCTTGTGTCACCCACAGTGCTCCAATGATCAAAGCACAGAAATGAGGCAACCTCTGACCACAAGCACAGCAGGCATGTTCAGCTGTTGCCTTCCTGCAGTGATGCTGCAGAAGAGGGACAGGCACGAACCGGGCAAGTAGAGCAGCAAAGACTAGGGTGTATGGGGAAGCAGCACTGACTTTACACATAGAATCACAGAATGTTTGGGGTTTGGGAAGGGACATTTAAATATCCTCTCATTTCAATGCTCCTGCCATGGGCAGGAGACCCTTCCATTAGACCAGGTTGCTCCAAGCCCCACCCAACCTGTCCTTGAACACTTCTAAAGTTGAGGCAGCCACAGCTTGTCTGGGCAGCTTCAGCCAGAGCCTCACCACCCTCACAGTAGAGGATTTCTTCCTCATGTGCAACCTAAATCTGCACTCTTTCATTTTAAAACCATTGTCCCTTATCTTTGCACTAAAGGTTTCTCTGTGTTTCTTATAAGCCCTCCTAAAGTCTGGAAAGGCTGCAGTAAGGAAGAAGCCTTCTTTTCTCCAGGCTGAGCAGCCCCAACTGTCTCAGCCCGTCTCCACAGCAAAGGTGCTCCAGCTCTCTGATCATCTTTGTGGCCTCCTCTGTACTCACTCCAGTAGGTCCATGTTTCCAGTGCTGAGGACCCCAGAGCTGGGTGCTCCGGGTGGGGTCTCACAAGAACAGAGGGGCAGAATCCCCTCCCTCACCCTGCTGGGCCCATTGCTTTGGATGCAGCCCAGGATAGAATTGGCTTTTTGGGCTACAAGTGCACATTGCTGGGTCATGTCCAATTTTCAGCCCATCAGTATTGCCAAATCATTCCCTGCAGGGCTGGAGACCCTGATGGCTGCTGCTCACCTGCCACTCAGAGGAGCTGGCAGGACAGAGGGACGTAAGCCTGAAAGAGAGACAGGAGAAAAGCTTTATTCGTCAGCAAGGCCTGCAGAGCAGACCCGAGTCCTGCACCCCTTATCAGGAAAAGCGGGGAATGTCGAAGGGTTACGGTCCGTGAGAGAAGCCCAGGAGGACGGGACAGTGGCTGAACGTCCCTGAGAACCACCATACGCCATCCCCAGACCGCGCTACCGCTGAGGTGGTCCCGGAGGGCAGCAGGATCCCTTCCCCCGCCACGGGGAATCCTTGTCTCCCAACACGGGATCCCTCTCGCAGCCATGGAAGATCCTCCTCCCCATTCGTGGGGATCCCATCCCCACGTGTCCCGCTGGCAGCCGATATCCCCTACGAGGAACTACATTTCCCAGGAGCGCTTGCGCCCGGGCGGCGGAAAAGGCGAGCTGAGTCGCGCATTCCGTTCCGATTGGCTGGCCGGGGACGGTCCGAGCGGCCATTGGCTGGGCGGGTGGCCACGTGGGGCGGTGGGGGGCAGGTCGATTCACGTGGGCCTGTGCGGGAGTGGGCCGGGAGCCGAGCGGGAGCTGGGAGCGGCCGGCCGGCCGGGCTCGGGCCGGGGGTCTTGGGGAGCGGCCCCACCAGGCCTCGCCATGCTCGGGGCCCGAGGCGGGTGGCGGGCCCTCCGCCGCTGCGCCTCCCTGCCGCGGCCCCTGCGGCTGCGGGTGCGCGAGGCGCTGGGGGCGCGGGAGCCGGCGGACGCGGTCAGAGTGCAGGTGTGTGCCCGGAGTGTGCCCGGTCCGGAGCCTGAGCCGATGGGATGGCCCGGAGGGGCGCGGCCCACGCCCGTGCTTGGGACGGAAGTGGGGGAGCCCTGCAGAGCGTTTTGCTGAACTCCCAGATCTGCTCTGCAGTCGTGCAGAGCCTCTCCGTGTGTTCTCTCGCTGTACGTGCTCAGTTCGCTGTTGTCGGAGCCAACGAAGCTTTGGAGTCGCTCGGCACGTGGAGAGGAGCGTTGTCACTGTGATGGGTTGTACTGAACGTGCTCTCCGCAGTGTTGGCTTTATCACCTGTTCTATTCCGGAGAGCCAGCCATTGCCTCTGTTCTGTTGTTTTTAAAGCTTTTTCATTGGTCTTGTGCCACGTACGTCCAGGTTTAGAGCAGTGTCAGTAGAGCCATCGATAACACTTCCACTGCCGTTTGTATTCGGCTCCTGTTGTGAACCAAGGTAGCCTGGGGTTAATGGGCATTTTAGCTATGGAGCGCTTTGCCTTGCCATAGGATTGTGCGTTCCCCTGTTTTCTGGTGCTTCCAACTGGCAGAGCAGTGGTTGCACGCACAGAGTCCCTGCTTCAATGCAGAACTGTGCAGTTGTCAGTATTTCTGGATGAATGTCAAAAGGACTGGGGTACTTGGTAACAGTTTTAAACAAAACTGAAAGAGGATAGATTTAGATTTGTAAGAAAGAAGTTTCGTACTGTGAGGGGGTGGGGCACTGGCACAGGTTGCCTAGAGAAGATGTAGCTGCCCCATCCCTGCAAGTGTTTAAGGCCAGGATGGGGCTTGAAGCAACCTGGTGGTGTGGAAGGTGTCCCTGCCCATGGCAGTGGGGTTAGAACTGTATAACCTTCAAGGTCCCTTCCTATTCAAGCCTTTCTGTGATTCTACTGGCCCAAAAACCAGTTTGTAGCACACTGGTATTCTTGCTTGCACATAGGTGAAGCCTAATAGGGCAGGAAGAAGCTTTTCCAGTGTAGGTTCTTTTCAGATGTAGTTTGATGAATAATGCAAGCTAGAATAAACTGATGCTAAAATTTTCAGTACTGCCATTCTTCCCCCTTCCCTACCCTCCAGACCCTTGCTGCTTTGCTTTTCCCCTGTGCTGGCAAAATGTGGGGGGTTTGTATTAAACTGGGCTAGGAATCTGGTCTGGCTTGAATGCAACCTTATTATGGCCAGATTGTTGGAATGTGCAGTCTAATCAGAGTCAAAATTGTCACTTTCATTGCACATTCATTCTGGTAAGGTGTGAAGTGGTTAAAACATTGCTGCCGCAGCCTCTGCTGCTCCAGTACAGGCCTGTGGGTATGCTCTTACTTCCTATTGCAGGATGCAATTATTTAATAGATCCCAGAACAGCTTGAGGAGGTGGCAAAAAAAGCTCTTGAGATGTTTCTTTGTTTCTTTTTTTGTGTGTGTTTTGGTAAAGGAGCGTTTGTGGAGAAGGAAACAGAGGAAAACATCTGCCGTTATACGTTAAACGTGCATCCAGTATAACATACATGGTGTGTTCTGGGGATTTGCTGGAATGCAGAGGATAAGCACAACAGCTTCAGGCATGTTACTGTATGAAATGTTTTTTACTTTAACCATACAAATTCGAGGATGCCCATATAATCTTGTTTCTTGCACCAGTTCGGGTGGAACACTCTGCAGGGGTTTACCCTGTCTGACTCACTAGGTTCATGTCTTTAAGATCTTCCATGGTTCTTACATCAAACATGGAAAGCATGTTATACAAGCCTGTGTAATGCTTTGCCTGTGTTAGTAGTCATTCTTGAAACTATAACATGCTTTTCTTCTGGTGCTGTTTAATTCTTGGTTTGTTCTGTCTAGGTGACAGAAGTAGATGGATTTGCATTGGTTTGTCTGGTATAAAGCCCCTAAAGCACAGTTTGAAGTCATTGGGACTATTTGGTCCCTTCCAGTTAAGAAAAAGATGAAACTGGTTGGAAAAGAGGTAGTTTGGTTGTTTAATCAGCACTGGTTTTGGTTGTTCTCTACAGTATTGTTAGAAGATGAGCTTGAAGGCCCCCAGCAGATAATTTTGCTTTGAAGGCCAGCTTTTTCTCAACTCTGGTGAGCAGAGGAGCAACTATGGGAGTTATATTTTGGATGCTCTTGATGCCTTTTCCTGGTCTTAAAATCAAGAGGCATACATGGTTAGAAGGGGAAAAGGGATTTCACCTTGGTATTTATTTTTAAGGATCCTTAGGTGCACACGTCCAAGTCATATGCATCAAGATGTACCCCACCGAGTCTTTCCCTGTGTCTCTGTGTCTCTCCTCCTCTTCCCCCCCCCCAACACTGGGTATAACATTATAGGCTTTACTAATTAGCATATCTATCAAAGATTCCCCAATGAGAGGCTCAAGGGAGCCCCCCTCCCCAAGGAGCCTTCCCCTGGATGGTTCTATCTTAGTTTACAAATGTGTTCTGGAGAGGACCTTGGGGTCTGGGGCACACTGATCCCCAGCTACGAAGCTTCTAAAATGTTTAGTCTCTCAGTTTGACAAACAAGTCCAAGAATGTAGGCAAAAAGCACTAGGAATACAGAAGTTGTAAAAAGGTATAACAGGGGTATAAAAGAAAAGGCATAAATCTTCATGGCATCACTCTTACTATTGCTTACTGCCTTGGTACTGACTTAATATTTCCCTTAAAAAGAAAATAAAATTTATAGGTCATAAAAAACCACAAATTAAGACATTAGCCTGAGCTGTACACAGTCAGTTCTACTGTTTTGCTGTTACAAAGAATTTGGGTATTACTAGTTTAATTGTTTTCATGAAACTGGACAAAGTATTTCTAATTTTTTTTCTTAATATCTTTTTTTTTTTTTTCCCATGGGCGCAGTGAAGCAGTCTTGATTTTAAGATGAAAGGAGAAACATCTAATGCAATAATTTTTATTTTTGTTTTGCATGAATATGTAGCTTTTCATGTGAATCTGTTGGCTGCATCGTTGTTTTAGCAGTCCAGCAGTTTAGTTAGTGAACACATTTGAAAGGTTGTAACCGTTCTATAGGGATACAACAAAACTGATGCTAAAAACCATCAGAACCATCTTGAGTGTGTTGTAATGAAGAAAGGTGCATTACTGGTCTCTCCTGTTTTAGTAAGAAGTGTTTGGAAAGGATATCACTGATTAGAATATGTTCTTTGCCAAAACACATTACATCTTCAGAGCACTTTGTTGCTCTCTATTCTCAGCTCCGCAAAGATGCAGGTACATCTTATTAATCCTTGCTGTTCTCAGGAAGAAACTCTGCCTCAGATGGATGTCTCTGCCTGAGGATTTGTTTCTCTCTGCTTTGAAGTCAGAAGAAAAACTGACACTGACTTTTTTTCTCTTTTTGTTTTTTATTATCATTATTTTTTTGCCCCTAAAGAAACAGTTACTTTGATTTCAGTAAGAAGCTGAAATTGGCCTGAAGTGGTGTGTCCAGCTCAGCTGGAAGAAGAGCATGAGTTCACAGCATTCCTGCCAAGAAATAACAAAATCTCTTTTTCTTTTTCCTCTAGGGCTGGGTCCGCTCTGTCCGATCCCAGAAGGAAGTTTTGTTCCTGCACATAAATGATGGGAGTTCTCTGGAAAGCCTCCAGGTGGTTGCTGATCCCAGCCTGGAAAAGAGGTGGGTCCATTTGAAATAACTGGAGAAATATATGTGTTGAGCAGTGCTTGGAGGGGTCTGCTCAGGCCTCTTTTCCTGTGCCAGGGACTTGCCAGCCTCTGGCACCTGACCACAGGAAAAACACTACTGCAGTCTGTGGTCTCTAGATGCACTTTTAGGAGGGAGAATGTCAGACTACTTTGTCTCCACTTTGCTGAGGCCTTGTGGATCAGTTGATGAATCCTATGAGATCAGTTTGGACCCAATTTTCTTAGTAGCTGCAGCAGTGTAGGCATTCTTGTCTGCTGTTGGAATTGCTTGGAAATGGCATGAGGTAGCCAGGGATAACTGTCCCCCAGGTTCTGGAGGGTGCTGTTGCTCTTCTGTAACGACTGGAGGGCTGGCACACCAGGCATAGCCCCTGGATAGGCACATCTGTTCTATTGTAAAATAATGCACTTGTTTTATTGCTTAATTTTTGTTTGTTACTCTCAGTTGCTTACTGGGCTAGGGTTGGGAGTATTGGGATGATCCAGGAAACTTCTGTGTGTGACTTGGTTTTTTAAAGATTTTAAAAATAATTTTTTACTATATACTGTGTTTGTCCCCACCAAGAACCCGTTCTAATAGAAACCTGTCACTTTTCTCCCCACTTGTTCAACATTCCTGCCTTGTCCTAAATTCTTCTATAGCTTTTTGAATCTCTTCACATTCCCACCTCTGCACTTAATAATTTTTCATTTCATCAGTTAAGTTCTATGGCTACAGCATCTCTTGTGATCTCAAGTGGTCCAGCTAAATTAACAAGAATGTCTCTTCTGAATGTTGTTGTATCAGCACCTAGTTAAGCTGGTTTTTTTTCTTGGTTTCTTAGAGACCTGACTTTTGGAAGTGCAGTGGAAGTTCAAGGGAAGCTTGTCAAAAGCCCTCATAGGATGCAAAACATGGAGCTGCAAGCTGAAACCATTCGTGTAGTGGGACCTTGTGATATTTGGGTATGTCACTATAGCAAGAGGGGTGGGACTGCTGGAAATCAGGTTTTAAAGGTCCAAGTATCCAGCAAAGCATACTTGAAACTTTATTTTCTTTCAGTCTGAGTGGTCCTGCAGACTTTGATTTGTCAGCAGTGTCTGTAGGTTGCATCAAAGGAGAAACATGGGATCACCATGAAAGCTTGTTTCTGGGACAGAGCCATTTCTCCATGGAAAATTTGCTCAGGCTGAGAGTTAAGAGTTTGCCTTTGTCCCACCCTGAAGCACTTAACTGTGCAGGTGGCTTACCTGGTAAGTTTGGCTCGGATATGAATTGGAGAAACAGCGGAACTGGCAAGACACTCCAGGTTGTGCAGCTGGAAGAACCGTATCTACCACAGGCACGTTCAGAACCAGCTTGTTGTTGCAGCAGTGAGGTGAACAGCTAGGTTTTAGGGGGGCTCAGCATCCAGAAGGTGGAGCATTTTAGAGTGCTAATACCTCCTCTTGTGTTCATGGCTCTTGCTCTGCAGTAAGCATTATAAAATACACAAAATAACCAGAAAAGAGAGGCAAAAGCATCTAGTTCTTCTGTGGTCTGTAATTGTGATTGAGTTTTAGTAGGGAGAGATGGTGTTCTGTGAACAGCAATAAAACTGCATTGACTCCCAAGTTCTCATCCCCTTATTTTGATTTCCCTGCTGTTTTCAGTCGTTTCCCCTGAAGATGAAGGAGAGGCACCCTCTGGAGTATGTCCGACAGTTCCCTCACCTGCGCTGCAGGAGCAACACGCTGGGCGCCCTCCTGCGAATCCGCAGCGAAGCCACTGCGGGCATCCACTCCTTCTTCCAGGTACTCCCTTCTGTACTGAGCCTGACGTGTAGAGCACTCCACCCAGGCTGGCTTTATGGGAGCAGCTTAGGAGGGAAGGAGTGTGACATCTTGCCTGCATGGTATGGATTTTGGACACAGTGGTTTTCTTTCCAGGCCTGGGCCTTGGCCAGACTGTTGCTTATGATCAGGTTAGCGCATCTGTGGCCTGTCAGTGTCTTTCCACCCATTTCCTGTTATTTATCCCTTTCACAGTGTTGCAATATAATTGCCTGCAAGCGTGTGGTCTGTGGAACACAACATAATGTGGACTTGTTTAACCTATCCTCTGCAGTGACCTTACGGTCCTTGGACAGAAACCTCCTCCCACATGGAAAAATCTGTGATACAGGAACACAGACAAACTGACTCAGAGCTTCTTGTTATTCTCAGTTCTTGCCTTTCTCTTAGTGCAGTACAAATCTGTGTGGATGCTGTTGGCTGACATTAGGAGACTCCTGTTCTGACGCATTTCAAACTGATGGGTGGGAGCCACCTGTGTTTTCTGAATGTGTCACTCAAGCTGTGGGCACAGCACAGGCTTTGGGCAGGCAGGGGGGCAGGGAATTGGCTCTGATGCCAGATCACATAGAGGCCATGTGATTCTTTGTGTGAGTAGATAAAGAAAGGTAACAAGTCTTCTAGCACACCTGAGCCCTTTTTTTAAAGCTATTCCTGGAAATAAACATGTTTTAGTTCAGATAAGCTGGCTTTAGTTTGAATAGAATCATCAGAGCACTCTGATGACAAAATTCATATGTAATAATTAGTGTGGCCCAAGGAAGAGGTTAGAAATGTAAAGATGAATTTCTGGTCCCAGGTTTGCTGGTCTTTGTTGCCTGCAGTGGCAAAGAAGGCTTGCTTGCTCTAAGAAGTGTCTGTGGAATTGCATGGCATTTGGATGACTTCTGTGGGTTTTTTTGGGGTGGGGGGGTGTTTTTTGGTTTTTTTAAGAGCTTAATAGAAATCCCACGTCAGGTAAAGGTGCTGGTTTCAGGATTGTGCCTGCTCCTAAGGCAGAAGCTGGCTCTGTTGGGAATCAGTCTGTGCCGGTGTCAAGCCACTAGATGGCATTGCCTACAACGATATGTGCTTCCAAACCTGGGCACCGAAGGCAGCCAAGATACAAAAAAAGTCTTATTCAGGCTTTGCTTCTCCAAATCAACTCCAGCTCAGGCTTTGACATACCTTCCTGTTTACAATGCTCAAGAGCAGAGCTCTATTATAAAATAGAATGTATCATCAATTTAGCAGCAGCAGCTACACTAAAGTTATTTTTAAAGGAATAGGGAAGATTTGGTCCCAGACTTGATATTTACACATGCTTATGTGAGAACTCTCCTAGCACCAGGAATGTCTGTACTATATCTGTTTGCTCCATTTCTAATGGAAGGAAGTCTTCTAAAATTGCTACCTGCATCATCCCAAGAATATTGCAATTTCCAATGTGACGATGTCAGAACATACCATAGCTACAAAGAACAATATGAGCGTTTTCACTCTGCAGAGCTGTAAGGAGCTTAATAGTGGAAGAAAATAAGTGGAGCTGTTTGAATACACACTCAAAATTACTGAGACTCTCTGTAACTTTAAAAGCATCTCTTTTTTAGCCTATTCATTTCCAGGAATGAATGACTACTGCCAAGTGCCTTTGGTTTGGATGTTGAAAGCTAAAATGTCCTCTTTAAATCTTCTCCTGAGAACTGTGGTCCGTGCAGGATAGGAGCATTGTTCCTAGGCACAGTAAGATAGTTGCACTGTGTATGGCAACTTCCACTCTGCACATTAAGTTCCAGGTTTGTGAGGGCCAGTAATGCAACGTGAATTATTTTAGAAGCTTTTATAAGGGGAATTATCCCAGAGGTTTTTAGGGGATTCTTTTATTTCAGATCTGTGCAGTTTGCATTACTTTCCAAAGCATGTAAGGAATCTTCTGTGTGAAATGTGCTTCTTTACAGCATCTGCTAGCACTGTATGAGGAATTTAGGCCTTTTTCAAACATCTCCTGTAGAGCTGGGAGGCCGTGTAACCAACAGGGGTCTGAATATGCAGGGAACTGTGTCACAGGCCCACATTTTGTGCTGGTAGACTGAAACTTCCTCCCCCAGGCAAAGCAAGTTGTTCTGGATCCAAAACTTCTTTCTTTGCAGTAACTGGATCCCAGTGAGGAGCTGAGGTCTTTGCACCTGTAACCAAGGTAGCCTAGAGCTGACTGCAGGGACTTTGCTCCCTCTTGGTTGTGTTATTGTATTGCCACAAAAGGCATTGCATGTCCATATGAGCTTTTCATTCCAAATTAATTTTAGTTTGATTCTGAGAGTGGGCACTAAATACTATTCCTGTCTTCCTAGCCCCTTAACTAGCTGGTGGTAAGGACCAGGACTTCTCATGTGACTGACTGAATTGTATTATTCTGGTAAAAGCTGTGAAGCTAAGATGTATCCATCCACTGAATATTGGGTTGCAGCTGTTTTAAAAGCCTATGGCTGCACTGCAGAGAAATCCAGAGAACAGGGGCTCTTTCTTCATTCAGCCTTCCTTGTTTTGGAGGCCTCTGCTGGATTTATGAACTATTACATGAATGTGTAATTCTGCAGGTACCTAGAACATGACCAAGCCAGGGTATACCCTGTCTCTTAAAATCAGCTTGACTTCAGTATCTTAGAAGATATGAGGTAGGACTGACACTTTATTGGTGTTTGGGTGTTTTTAAGGTGTCTCTTTCATCCTGTGTGTGATTTTTGTCATCTAACACATTTGATTGCTTATTTTAATGCAGCACATGAAGAGTGTCCTTTGCCTAACCACTGCCTTCCAAAAAGCTGAAAGAAACAAGGTGTTGAGGTCATAGGGGTGAATTTGATTGAAACTGCCCAAAAATATAAAAATGCTGGGGGAAGTGAGAAGAAAGGAGAATGGTGTGGAAACAGGCCATTGCAAAAAAACTCATAGTAATGACCTAAATCTCTTTGGGTTATGAAGCCTGGAGGAAAATACACAGGTAGTAAACACTGCTTTGTAAATCGTGCTGGCATTTAGTTTGTCATCTGTCCCTGTAAGGCAGAAGCTGCCCAAAAGACTACATGTGCTGTCCTGGTTGGGGGCTAATGGCCAAGTTACGTGTGCTGGTTGATGTCATCCTTGAGGGTGATGTTCAATATCTTTACCTCGTTAACTTTGCTGTTCTGTCTTTTCCAGGATAATGGATATGTGCATATTCATACCCCCATAATTACATCCAATGACTGTGAAGGTGCTGGGGAACTCTTTCAAATTGGGGTAAGTTGGGTTGCATAAAGTTTTGGTTTGTTTTTTTTTTTTTGGTTTTTTTTTTTGGCAAAGCAATTCTTGAGTTGTTGAAGGTTAGAGGAAATGTCTCTCTTTATAAACCCTTTTATGTACTCCTGTGATTATTTTTTTAATATAGCGATCCTTTTCTTCAACTTATAATTTAGACAGTTAAACAGATGCATTATCTTTTTTTTTTATTGCTATTTTTTGCATTAATCAGCACCTTTTGTACTGATGAGGTTGTTCTATCCCTGGTGCTGTGGAAAAGTTTGCAAGGAATAATGGAGGGAGGTGGAACATCTTAGTAAACAGAAAGATGTGATCATAAGAGCCCAAGAGATGGGATGGGTCATTCAGGACAGACTACTACACTCAAATATTTGTTAGCTTTGAAACAAAGAATATAATTCACCATGAGATAATCCTTAAAAAGAAGTCAGCACTACCTGAAACTCCTTTTCAGTGTGTCCCTACAAGCTACACCTGTTGTATGTCAGAATTCTCCCCCAATATTGTCAAGCCTCCCCATAACCACCAAATTACTGCCTCACTCTATCATTATAAGAGTACTTCACATCATGGGTCGGAACCTCCTGTGAAACTGAAACACAGCCCTAACCACTAAGATCTTCCCCACAGATTTCTCATGATTCCTGACCCCACAGTCATTAATCATACGGAATTCCATCTGAGTTTTGTACTTCTGTATTTGAAATTCACTCTTCTGTCTCAAGCAACGGCATCCTTTGCCACTTAGGCTTATTGGCTCCAGCTTTGCTGGTGATTCATCTGTAAGCGAAAGAAAAACTGTTGAGGTAGCAGTTACTTGCTGTGGGATCGTGTCTTCCACTCTGCACAGCCTCATGACAAAAAAGGCTTCTGTCTACTTGTTCTTCAGGATCTCAAGGTCTAACGTGTGCTACCAGTGATTCCCTTCCAGACCAGTACATGTTGCTCAGCTTTTTGCTTGCCCGGACAATAGGGTTGATTAGCTAAACTAAATTGTTCCTGTTTAAATGAGATGCCTTAATGCTACCCAGGGTTCACTCCGGGCTGTTGCATGCAAATTAAGATGTGAAAACAAGTGACACTTAATGATGGAAACATTATGCAGTTTGCAGCTGTACAGTGTATTGCGTCTTTGGTACAAATTGTATCCACTTGAAAGCTGTAGAGGATGCAGGACTGCAGCGTAGGTGGCTGGTAGTGACAGAAGCCCTGATGCAAATGTTGAATTAGGTGCTCAACTGTGAGCCTGAAACTTGTATAAACTGGATCATGGTTCAAGGCAGATATTTTACTCCTCTCCAATGGGATTGCTGAGGTGCAAATAATACCTGTCTTGGAGAAATGTAGCTACAGCTGTGCTTGAAAGGTGTGCTGTAAGTGCCAAGTCAGACCCCATTAAATGGCCTGTGCCACAAAGGAAGGGCTTCACAAACCCACTTGCTGCTGGGAACGTGGAAGTTCTCCCTGATTTCCTGTTTCTTCTTTGAGTACAGCTTCATTGTCTGGCCTCATTTAGCACTTAGTTTTGTTTCTGCAAAGCCCTGTTCACAATTGGTCCTGGCTAGCAGAGATCTAAGACTGCCTGCTATCCTGCTGGGATCACTTCACTCCACTGGAGCAGTGACATTGTTTTTTGACAGTGAAAACGTGGGGAAGATTAAGCCTGCCTTGGGCCGTGCATGTGAGGCTGTCAGACACAAAATAAGAATGGTAGAAGGGTGTCAGACATAATAATGAGGGTGTGGTATTTGCAACAAAGCCCAGAATCTTCCTGTGCTTTTAACCAAACCAGCTATCAAGACATTCCTGTCTGCTCTATTCAGTCACTTTTTAAACTAGCCTTTAATTCACTGTTTGAAAAGGCCAAGGGAGAATATAAATTCCTGTTCCTCTTATATTTGAGGAGGAGCTAAGATTTCTGGTGATGGAATTGATGAAAGCAACCCTCAAATTAGATTCTTCAGTTTCAAAAAATATTTAAATCCTATTCCTTAAGTTTTAAGACCTATCTTATAGTTGCAACCAGAATTGGTATCCTATTGCTCCTGAGTTTGTAGTAGTTACAATACATCTTCTGTTAACGGGTTGGGGTTTTTCTGCCTTTTGGGGTTTTTTTCAGTTCCCTTGGGCAGTGTATAGAACTAACAGTCTCACCAGTTCAGCTGACCTGCTGCAGGTGGAGTAAGTTGAAAACTTCAGTTGCATAGCCTTAAGAACCCAAGTAGAGGTTGCTTTTGTACCCACTGCGAACTATTGCCTTTAAATAGCTGTTTTCTCTGACTGGCACAATTTTAATCCTTTGACTAATGTCTGATGGCTGCTCAGGCCTGTGCATTCTTTAGACGTGATGGAAAGTGAAGAGAGTAGGAATATGTTTTTACATGTGAACTTGAAGAGATGGGGGAAAAACGTATCTGAAGTTAGAATGAAAAGGCTTTTTGAAATATGGTCTTTGATTCCTAAAACTCTTAATCCTGTAGGATTTGTGTTTGTTTATATGTTCAGCTTCCTCATTATCTTTGTTTGGTTTTGGGTGTACTGATTAGTCTGTACATAGCTTTGGCTGGGATGCTCTCATACTAGGACTTGGGATGGGGGAGAATCCATTCCCTCTCTGCTGGGCAAATCAACTGAATGTTTTTAAAATGAAGTATTGCAGTGGTGAAAAGAGTGCAGTAAGCAGAGGACATTTTAAAAAATAAATAAGTCACAAGACGGTAACAACTCCAGAGGAAACTTCTGCACCTGAAAAGTGTAGGTTTGAGGAGAAACTTCCAGAAGTGTGAAAATGACTAGGCAGACCTTAACCCACATGGAGAACATCAGCAACACCAGCTTGTGGATTTCTGCACTGTTGACATTGTTTTCCTGTGGTGAGAGCATGCAGGGGAGAAAGCATCTTGTTTGTGCTTCTTTCCTTAAAGTAAATTTTTTGAAAACACTAGAAGAGCTTTGACTGTTGAAAGCAGTGTTGTAGTATCATCTAAAGCAGGACAAGGTAATTCTTGAAATAGGGAGAATGCAGATCAGCAGGGGCAGGTAGCCCTTATTTTATTTTAATCTGAAAATAATTCCCCTATACCAGCAGTTTTAGCACCTCCACCTCAGCACAAATTCTTTCCTTGCATTTTTTTTTTTTGCTTTTTTTCTCTTTTTTTTTCTTCTGAAGTCTAAAATTCTTAGCAGCGTTGTATGTTGCAAGAAACTTTACCCAGTCGCCTTGTGTGGCTGCGTCCTAGGAAATCTGCCTTACTTTTGTCCTTGTGACCCAGCTGCATGTCTGTTCCCTGCTATTTTCAGTAGCCTCCCACTCTGTCTGCAGTGTTGAAGGCTCCCTGCGTTCTGGGTCTCTTGCTCTGTTTTCCACTTTGCTCCCTGGAAAATTTTCTTTGTATGGCCACCCACAGGTGCTGTGGAGAAGGTGGGGGCTTCTCTGTGCTCTGTAAGAGCCTGTCTGGCCCCGGACTCTCCATCTGTTCAATGTGGGTCTCTACAGCACTTTCCCTGTTGCCCAGCTGCAGCCTTTTGAGAGAACTCAGCATGCAGTGATTTCCAAAGCCCAGCAGCTGTATCATGCATTCACAGCTCCTTTAAGTAGATTTCACATGCAGTTTTTATTGCCTGTGGCCTTATCCCTTCCTGGGACCACTCTCTCTCTACGTGTAAAGAGTGCTGCATTCTACCTGTTGGCTCCAGTGGAGGTACAATGTGCTCTATGTGAGGCTTGTCTCTTCCCACACACACACCTTATGGCACCTGGATGGTGTTTGGCTGAACCCAGAATCTGGATCAGGCCATTTCATTACTTAGAAAGGATATTTAACTGTAAACCTGAAGAACCATTCCAGGTATAGTTCTTCTCTAAAATGCATCTGGAGATTGTACAGTGTTGGTCTTTTGGGGGTTTTTTGCCCCTCGCCCACAGGAGTGAATGTCAAAGCTTTTAGTTTCCTGAAGGTGTAAGTTTATGGCTGTGGCACCAGCAATATGTACTTGCTGCTGAACATGCAGAAACTTACTCCTACCATCCCTTTGGTACTACTGAAAAATATCCTTGTCAGCACCAAAGAAAGCTGGGATCTGCTGGGGAGAATCACAGCTAAACATAACAGTATTAGTGTCTGTCAGGTGTTTTCCCTTCTAGAGATGTGTGATGGTCTGGGAGGCAGCCAGTTCCTGGGAGACTGGTACTTCAGAGATGTGCTCAGCAGGGATCAGGGTAAGCTCCACCTGAGATGAGGGAGGGCTTGCTTTTTCATGTTCTAGCTCTCCCAGTTTCTGTTTGTTTCTACCTGATTCATATCCGCCTGTCCAGTCTGTATTTATGAGATGTTATGTGTTCCAGTACATATTTATGAGATGTTTGTCTTAGCAGAACCAGCTGCTATTGCTCGGTGCAAGTCCAGCTGATCAGAATTAGGACTGGAATTGCAAGGAGGACTTCTTGGAAGTTAGGAATTTTGCAGGGGTTGTCTAAAAAGGAAAATCCAATCATGTTTATAATGGGGTGTCATAGAGGGCAAATCTGGATTAAACATGTGTTGCTGGGAAGCTGCAGCAGCGCAGTGGAGTGGGCCTGGGGTAGAGCTGCAGCAATGATTTCTATGAGCTTTTCAAGTTTTCTCTGATCCCTTCATGCTTTTGGCTTGCATAGAGTGTAAGACAGAATCAAACAGTTTGTACTTTCCTGAAGCTAATTGCCTCAAGGAGAAGTTAATACAAGACTGACATCAAAGGGAATAATTTTAAATTAAATCATTAGACATTTGAGGAGATGGAGAACAAAACAGGTACTAAATCCAGTTGTTCTTGTATTTAGAATGAGAATAAAAAGCCTTTGAAGTTGATGTCAAATAATAGTATGTTTATAGCACATTTACTCTGAGACACCAAGATGTTTCATACAGATTCCCTCTCCCTCTTCCCCCATTCTAAGTTGGGTAGGTTTTCGACTTTGGAACTGAGAGAGCTTAAAAGGACACCCATAATTCCCTCCTAATCTTTTATCAAGTCCGTGTTTTGGGGTTGGGAAGTGGGGAAACATCCATCTAATTGAAGTAAAAACACCACAGTGTTGTTGCTTCATTTTGCTAGTCATGGTCATGAAAACCAGTCTCACCCAGTGTCAGCAGTGAAGGGATAGTGTCCCCTACCATTTATTTGTCTTGTACCAGTGGCTGTGGTTTCATGTAATAAAGAAGCCAGCTTGATCTAAAAGGCTGAGCATGAATCTGGGGCACAGGTGCTTGGGAATATTGCCTGTGCTCAAGTGTGTGAAGTGGAGGAATCACCTCCAGTGGCTTAGCTGATGTTTGTACCTGTGAAATGTGCAGCTGCTAATTATGGGATCTCCCCTTGCTGAAGGTGCCCTTTCTGAACAAAAAGGGAGGCATTTAATTTTTCCTGCATGGAAAAGTTTTCTGCATGAGCTGTGTTGCAGCTCACAATACCCATTGTATTGAGTATTGTGCCTTAGGATGAGGGAGAGGAAGTGGGCAGCTGTGGAGAGGCGAGGTGATCGAATGGTGATGGGGCAGTAAAATTTTATCTAAATATTGCTGTGTTTACCCTTCACCTTCTGTCAGAAGCCATCCAGGAGCTGCTCACAATGCAAACATACGTCTTGGGTTCTCTCAGTGTCCTCTCAAATGGGCTGCAGGTTTTCAGAAGCCCAGTTGAGTTGTAGATTGTCTCACTTTCTCCAGTCATTTCCTGTGTTTCTATTTTCCCTATGTCTTTCTGAGATCACATCTGATTTGGAGAATGAAAAATGACACAAAGTCATTATAAATGAACCAGGCCCCAGCTCCTGGAGACAGGTGTAACCTGTTTGTGGATTTGGGGGGAAGCATTGAGGTTTCATGGCTGATTCTTGTTCTTTTCTTGCTTCCAGTTTGTCTCTTTCTCATTGTTTAGAAGTTGCATCCTACAGGATTAGGTGGGATTTTTCACTGGTGAAACAGGAAATAGAGCTGAACTAAGCTTGCAGGGAGAGAGAAACCAGTGGTACATGGCTCTTCTCTTTAGTGTTCTGGTCATGGTTCTAGGGCTGCGGTATGTGAATGTTTGATGTTTATTAATATCCTTATTGCTTTTGAGCAAATGCTCTGGGTTTATTTGATGAAAACAATAGGATGCGTCTGCATCCTTGGAGTTTGGTGTTTGGTTTTTTTAGAACCTCAAAACCTCTGAAACGAAGGAAGCAGTCCTGGGGTTACAGCCACAAATTATCATATTTTCATTGATGTCTGTGGAACAAGGCAAGCTTGCTATTTTCTTTAGTGTGATGCTGTGAAGAGATAAAACTACCTTGTGATCTGAGGTTTTTGGAAGTCACTGTTTCATCTTTGTGATGAGCAGCAGAGCTTTTTGAGAACAAAAGCAACACCTTCAAACCCATTGAGAAAAATGGCAGGTTGTAGGCTATCAAAGGCAGGCAGACAAGGCTCCCTGTGACAGAGCAAGTTGAGGAGTAGGGTGGCTGGAGGTAGTGGCATACTTAGCTGAGGTAGCAACACTTAGCATAACTCCTAGGAACTACACTTTGAAAAGTGGGTATTTCAAACTTATTTCAGAAGAAAGTCTTCGTTTGGAAATGAATGTAGATCCGCCGGACCTCAGGTTAGCTTTGAAGTTTCATTCTGTTTTTCTCCTGAACCTTTGGCTCCTCCAGAGCTTAGGGATGACATTGAAATATACAAGATGGTGAAACACAGTATCATTTATCTTCATGTTTCTTTAAAAGTCACAGAGCTGTGACCTCTAGAGATCATCTAAACCATCTCACTGTGCTCAAACAGGGTCAGCTGGAGCAAGTTGCCCAGTACTCTGCTGCTGAGTTTTTTATATCTCCCCAGATGGAGACTTTACAGCCTCTGTGGACGACCTGTTCTAGTGCTTGACAGCCTCAGTAAATATTAAAGGTTATTCTTGTTTTCAGACCAATTTTTGTGTGTCTTTTTTAAAATCTGTGGCTATTGTCTCTTGGGACTTTTTTTTTTTTAAGTTTTTCATAATGGAACACTGAGCTTCCTAAATTTTCCATTACTTGTAGATTTTTATGCTAAAAATATCTTATGACCTGAAAAAAGCATGCAAAAGCTGAAATGAAACATAGTTTATTTTTCAGTGCCTATGTAATATGTAAGCTGTGATGTGTCTCTGATTTAATATTGTTTCAGTCGTGATATTTTTGAAAACTCAATTAACAGTCTTAAGAGGATATTGCATTCTCTTTTTTTTTGATTACTGGTTGTCTTTTTCCAATGGAAACAAATTCATTTCCCCATGAAAAGAAAATAACACTGTTTTTTAAAGTTTTTTCTGAAAGTCAGTGGCACTGACACAGAAAACACTCCTCCATTTTCTCATCAGGCTTGAAATTGAGTTTTGAAGGCAGTGCTGTATGAAGCTTCAAACTACAAATGATAGAGATTCTTCTCTTCCTCCTCTCTGTTCATCTTGGTAGGAAAGTGAAAATCAATGCTTTGAAAAGAGGGAAAATAAGCCGGGTGCTGTGCTTTTTATTTAAACACTAATAGTCTGACTTGTTGCTCATTTTATTACTTACAGACATCAAGTGAGGCAAAGGAATCTGCAGAAAAGACCCATTTCTTCAATGTGCCTGCCTTCCTGACAGTTTCTGGCCAGCTCCATTTGGAAGTAATGGCAGGGTGAGCAAAATTAGAAGTTTTTGTCTATGGGATATTTCCAACTGGTAATTTTGCCCCATTGGTATCAGTTAGATATCTGCCAGAAATGGACTGAGTGGCAGTGACTGGATGATGGGCAGTGAGAGGCCAGCCTAGACAGAGGGCTGGAGCAGCTCTCATATGGGCACAGGCTGAGAGCTGGGGTTGTTCAGCCTGGAGAAGAGAAGGCTCTGGGGAGACCTTAGAGCCCCTTCCAGTACTTAAGAGGCTACAAGAGAACTGAGGAGGGGCTTTGGACAAGGGCATGGCGTGACAGGACGGGGGGGATGGCTTCAGATTGAAAGAGGAAAGGTTTAAATTAGAAATTAGGAAGAAATTCTTTACTTGAGGGTGGTGAGGCACTGGCATAGGTTTACCAGAGAAGTTGTGGATGTCCCATCCCTGGATGTGTTCAAGGCCAGATTGGATGGGGCTCTGAGCAGCCTGGGATAGTGGAAGTTGGCCCTGCCCATGGCCGGAGGGTTAGAACAACACTGTCTTTGGGGTCACGTCCCAAACCATTCAATGATTTTATGCTCTGGAGGGTCTCACAGCATCTAGAGAGTTAATGCTGTGTGATGCATCACTGCAGTGCTTTTTCATCCAGAAGAACTTCATTTATTTTTGAAGACTGAAGGGATTCAATACCACTTGAGCTGCAGGCCTCAAAAACTCAGTGTACTTAAATAAAATAAAAATAAAAGGAGCAGGTTCCCAGAACAGCTATGCTCATTATGAATAAACACAGCTTATCTAAATTTAGATGGCCGTGGATTCATTTAAAATGCCTGTAAGAACAACACACTACTGTAAAATAGGAACATGAAGCTGTAATGTACTGCATGCTGAAGAGCATTGATTTTTTTATTTATCCATCCTTAGAGAGCAAGGTGCATCTGAGTGATATCAATGGAAGAAGTATTTACCAGAGAGGTAATTTGCCCACTTTAGCTTTCTGCTCTATCTTAGAGCATGCTGTGTGCTATTTAAGGGGTACAGACTGATGTAATAGAGTGAGATTGTATTTCAGGTTGATCATTAGAATCCATATTCTTTCTTTGGACTTATTTAAATTGTGGAATTATATCTTTCAGTAAAGGTCACAAGACATGACAGTCAGTTAAGTCTAACGCATACAAATGCATGTCATCCCATCTTCCAGGGACCAAAACCTCCCCTCCCTTCAGTTAAAGAAACTTCTTCCTCATTGACTTTCCCCAGCTAATATCTGAGATGACGCCAGTCTTTGGCTGCCAAGTGACCTGTGCTTTGGCCACAGCAGATGGGGCACCACATGAGAAACATCCTGTCTATCAAGAACATGTAGCTTGAGTATTTCAGCATATTGCAGACATTGAGCCAGTCTGAGAAGAGACCATGTCTCTCAGGGAGAACAAACCAGGCAGAAAAGAGATTTCTGAAAACATTTGTATGTATTGATTTATATGCAAAAATTGCCCTTTGAACAACTTCACTGCAGCTATTTATCATCATCCAATTAAACTGTGCAACAGTGATTACATAAAAAAACTCCAGCACTGATTCTTAACATTGCATATGAAGTATGGACAGCAAATACTGTTAGAAGTACAGGTCAGAACTCCCCCATGAAAAGGCTGATCTCTACAGTTCATATTTTCCAAAGCTAGGTTTTATCTCTTCCATTTTCAGGAGGTTTCCACTGGACAGAAACTGATCACTTTTAAAAGTGTTTTTAAAGTCACCGTAAGTGCAAGATGAAGCCCCTTGACGCATGGCAAGCAGCTGCAGTGCTACCTGCCTGAGATCTGGTCTCTGGCAGGCTCTATCAGCTGGCCAGCAGTGATTTGGCTGAAGTACCATGTCTGAGGACAATCCACATTGCAAGTCCTCAGAAAAATGTGCCTTCAAATAAGGCTTATTGTGCTGATTTCGCTCCAGCAGCTCAATGTACTAATTTAGTTAATTTATTGGGAAAATTCAGTGTAGATGAAGACCAAACCCGTTATGAAAGAGAACTCTCTCTTTGACAGACTTGACACTTTCACCCTTAATCTTTAGAGTAGTAAAAAGTGAGTCTTCCACCTCCAAAATGGAAATATTCTGGTCTTCCCAATAAACAAATCAGGTAAAACAGTTAAGATTTATCTGTTTTGAATTTGATTCTGTGAAATTTACCCTTTGTTTTAGCCAGACTAAATTCTTCATGTCCATAAAATGATCCAGGCTTCCAAAATTACCTTTAGCTTAAATACAGTGTTGACATGTTGCAGTCTTAAGGCTCTCAAGAACACTTTGTCCCTGAGAATTTGTGGGAGGAGACTGAGATGGAAACGCTAGGAGAAGCTTCCCCATCCACTCTTTGCCCATATTCTGTTGTGACTTGCAGGACTTGGGAGGCAGACAGATCCTGCAGAAGTCCATTAGAAACCAGAGGTGGAGCAGGATAGGTATGAGAGGCAGGTAGGAATTTGTCTATGGGGGTGTATGTAGTAGGTAACAGAAGGTCAAATAGGCAGTCACGTATTTTTGGGGTTACGTTTTAGTTTTACAGAGCTCATGAGCAACCTCCAAGCTGTGGCTGGAAAAGGCTGGAAAGGGGAGGTATGGAGAAGACTTACCAGGTGAGTCTGGAATCACATCTTCTGTGTCCTTGCAGAGAGTTCATCTGCAGACCACAGAGTATCACCTTAGTGCCCATGCTTGTGTGTTGTCCAGGGCTCAGGGCTCTGTTTCATGGCAGGGCTGCTTGGGATGCTATTCCTGATCACAGGAGAGAACAGTGAGCCATTTATAGTTGGCAGGTTTTTTCTTTGAGGAAAAGTGGGGAGAGAGATGTTCCTGCGTTTATTGACTGTCTTCTGTGCTATGTCTGCTTGTTATTGAAGGCAAGGTCAGAGGAGTTCATCTTGTCTCTCAGTGTGACACAAATGGCCTACTTGGCACAACTTCTCATTTCACTGTGCCTCATCGTAGCGGTGACGGCATCTAGCTTGTCTGCTCAGCGTGTCTGAATCATTGTCAGCTGCTGTAAATCTATGGGCTTTTTAAGGTCTCCAGAAAAGTCTTTATTCAGTAATACAGCTCTCCCCTTCAGTCTCCTCAGTCTCAGATGAGTCAGTAACCAGTGTGTGTGGTAAAAGTGTAGGGCTGTCTGTGTCCTGATATCTGTTTTAAATGTCATTGGTTTGCTGTGAAGTCCATGTGGCATTTCTGTGCCCCCTGATCCTCTGGGGAGGGCAAAGGCCCCTTTGGGGACCTGAACTGGGCCGGAGGGTCCATGACAGCTGAAGATGATTCAGAGGCATACTGGAGACAAGCCAAAGCCAATTGTTGTCAAGAAGTACAGCTTGCTGGCTGCAGTTTCTTCTCTTTTCTTCTCCTTTCCCCCAGGTTGTACCTGCTCCTCTCTTTTCAGCCCCTCTTGTTAATAGTTTAACATCAGTGTTTTTCCCTGGTGCCACATTTCATCCCAGGCACTGTCTGTTCTGCCTTTTGCATCATGAGCTTAAATAAAATTGCTTTTCCTAAAACTTCTGGGAGCTATCCCCTCCCTAAATGGCAGCATAAGTTATCTCCTTATTCCTTGCCCTCCTTAGACCTGTTTCTTTTCTCTCACCAGGCCTTCACTAGGTTTCTCCTCTCCTGTTCATCTCATGTTCTCTTGAAGTTCACTGCAAATGGGTGAAAGGCTGAGGGGCAACCTGATAGCAGCCTGTTAGGACCTGCAAGGAGGTTCTCCCCAAGACAGCCCCACTCTTTGCAGTGGTGAATGACAGGAGGACAAGAGGCAGTGGGGATAAGTTGAAACAACTGAAGGTCTCAGTGGACCTAGGGAGGAAAATCGTGAAGAAATCAGTCAAGCATTGGAAAAGATGAGAGAAACTATGTGCTCTTCATCGGAGACACAGCTAGATGGAGCCTTGAGCTGGTCTGGCCTTCTTCCTGACCCTGCTGTGAACACAAGACTGGACCAATGACCTCCTGAGCTCCCTTCCAGCCCAAGTAATTTTCTTCTTCTAAGTTTTTTCTTGCCTTTGTTCTCATTGTCCTCTCCACCTATTTCAGGCACAATACCATCTTGGTGAATTATCTCTCTAGCTCAATTTCAGTTCAACATCCCCAGGACTTGTGTGTTCCTGCTATCTTAAAATCTCAGCCTTTCTTACTGACTTCTGCCTGTTAACACCTAATTATCAAACTTGGTTTAGTTGCAGCATAATTAATCCCCCTCTCTTCAAGCACATCCTCTTGATTTCTAAACCATCATGTATTAGGCTGCTCTTCTGCCTAATCCAAATATTCTCTGCAATCCTGCAACTGGTTTTTCAGGTTGCAGAGAGGGTCTAAAAAGCATCTCAGTCATCCAGACTATTTTGGCTGTGTCTGCCTGAGTTTGTAGAGAGCTGAATTCAGTGAATTTCCTGTTTTTTGCAGAAGGTGCTGAAATCACACTGATTTCACTTTTAAAATGCCACTGCTTCAGCGTTTTTCAAAGCATGGAGGATGGAGAATGAGAGAGCTGTCATTTTGACGTTCAAGAAAATACTGCAGAACCCAGAGATGTGTTTGAGGCTGCCTTCCATAAAAGAGGCTTCATTCTCAGCAGTCTGGCAACACACGCTCTTAAAATTTGGTTCCAAAATGACTTGCTAATGATGAAACAGATTGCATTGTCTTTGAACAAATATTTGCTCTACACTGTATAATTTTAAATACTTCTGAATGCAGCTGCAGGAATGATGTCCAGTTGTATAACATTCCTGTTGCTAAGAAGTAACAAAAATAAGTGTAATTATTTATCTTGGATGTCTGAAAAAAATTTCTGACATTTCTTGCACAACATTTGTTTCAGTCTGAGTCATAATGCAGACTCTTATAATTAGTGCACTAACTTCCATTAATTAGGCTGACACTTAATTGGATCTATAAAAAGCAACCGTGACATGTCTGGTTTTAATCAATTACTGCATGCTTCGGTCTGGTTCATGACTGCTGCAGTGATTGTTAGTGACTTAATATTACTGGGAAGCCAAATACATGAACTCTGTAGGTACAACAGTGAGTCTAGAGTTGCTTGGCTAGCTGGAGCTTTACAGTCCACATGGGTATCCTGTTGGTCCTTTTTTCCTCTCCACCTTTTTGGGAGGAGAAGCAGGTAATCTGCTTGCAAGCATGGTGAGTGTGTGCTGAGGAGAGCTGCAGTTCAGCCATATTCTGGGGTCCTCACATGGAGGGCTGAATGCAATCCCAGCAGTCTTGGACTATGTGGCCTTTGTATTATGTCCTTGCTGTAAAAATCAAGTGCAGGTAGCAAGAGAAGAACAGGTTTTGTGCTCATCTGGTGAAAGGTGTCATCAGCTGAAATTCTCAGTCCTCATTTTACAAGTAAGCTAAGCTAAACCAGTATGTTTCTGTCTTGAATCCAGTGCGTGGTCCCTTTTCCTTCGCTGAATACCTCATCATCCCTATCCAATCAGTGGTAGGTGCTGTAGGATCTATGTCATAAGAACCCAGTATCCACGTGTGTGTAGGGCCTTGCAGCTCCACTTCATCTGTGTGCCCAGGCAATGCTGAGACCTTCAGGGGTTCAGGAAGCTGTGGCTTTGTGAGTGACAATAGGGCTGTTACAGCTCTCTGCCCACATGTTCCTGTGCCATAGTAGCCACATTCATGGTGACTTCTCCAAACTTGTTTGGCATTATGACTGAGGCAAGCAAGAAGCCTGTGGGCAGCTCAGCTGACCATCAGTGGCAAACCAATGCCGTGGCAAACTTGATAGCTTATGAGAGCATGAACCTGCCTTGTGTCCAGGCTGCAGCTCCTGCTTCTCAGGGAGTCTCTATGCCTTGGGAAGCAACTCCAGGATAAGATGTGAAGTCAGGCAGCTTCATCCCTATTTGCTTCCACAGCTTTCCTTAAAATAGATGCACAAATCCATTAGCACATGCCCTGAAATTCTTCAATTAGCTGTCATTGTACTGAAGTAGAATAGAATATAGATACATGTTGTAGTCAGCTGGAACATGTTGCATTTTATGTGGATTTTAGTAATTTTTTTTATACAGTTGCTTACTTTGTTTAGTTAGTACAGAATTTGAGGCTTTGGAGGTTTTAAATAGTTACACCCAAACTTTAGAATGTGGCCTGAACCATGACTGCTTTTGTTCAGTAATGCACCCACTGATGCTTTTTCTTGTTGTCATTGATATTTGCAGAGTTTGTAAAACCAGTGTTCATCTGAAAAATAAATTACAATTAAATCTCCTCTTCATGGCTCTTATAATGCAGTTTCTAGAGAAGATGGGTTTTTTCTGCTTTGAAAGGAAAAAGATTTAACCCAGTTGTCCCCCCCCTCAACATGTTGGTAATGTAATTTTTATAGCAGAGAGTAGGAGTCAATGGGATGATTAAGTTTGAAAAACATCTTAGCTACCTTTTTTATTGAAATCTTTGAAACATTTTGTATCACTCCTATGTAGGATATTTCTGTTAACTAGAGCATGGGACATGGTTATTTAAATAAATGCTCAGCTACTCTGGTGGCTTTCATCAACCCAGCTTGAGTTTTCATTGCTAATCGGTCATTTTATTGACTTTAATTAGAAACAATAATATCAAAACTAGGACAAAGCAAGACTCCACTGAGAATAAAGTACAACACTGTTGCATAAAAGGGTGGAGGACCCAGGCTGATGAGGTCTTTGAGCCTGGAGCACACGACTTACGTGGCTCTGAGTAACTCTTGTGTCCTTTGTCCTCAGTTTTCCCCTATTCTCCTGACATCTGTAGACTTACAATCCACTGTCTAGCTCTGCTGTGAGGTTTAATAAACTTCTGGGTGCTTCGCCAGATAATTAGGGTATATGGGTCACTTTGTTGTTAATTACTCAAGTGTGCCTGGATCATATTCAAGCAGAGGGAGATGACCTGGGAAGGATCCTTGTCCCATCTCCTGTTTTGTGCCGCTGAACCTGGAGCAGCAGCTGTGGCAAGGGGAAAACAGGTCCTGGAGCATGGCAGGAGGGTGCTGTGCACCTGTGACCTCACGGGCATCGTGCATCCCTGCCCTTTGGAGGTTGCAGCGAGAGAAGCTGCTGCATTGCTTCAGTCTGACTTGCTGCAGGGGGAAGTTGGCACTTCCCAGTCCCTGTCTGGGAACTTAGACAGCTTTCTTTTTTTTCATTAATGTGTTTAATTTTGGCTGCTTACAAAAGGAAGTACAGTCCCATCTTGTCGCAGCATGAGCTGAAACCTCAGCACTCAGCACCCCAGCTCTGCTGGCCAGGCCTGAGCTTCACATACTGCTACAAAAGTTCTTGTCAAGACGCAGCTTTTCTCATCTGCATTTCCTCAGAGGGCAGGCAGAAATGGCATGTCCTATGAGGAGTCTTTGAAAACTGCTTTTTCTGGATAAAATTCAGTCCCTTCTGCTGCCTTTTCAACAGAAATGTTCATTTTCATTGGGCAGAATCCCACCCACCAGACAATAGTAATGGGAGTATTATTTTTACACTGAGATTAAAACCCAGATATTTCTGTCCAACTCGGACAGGTATTTTTTAACACAGTCTACCCAGCTCAAGAATAAAATATTCTGCCTGTTCTCCACACTGCTGGGCACCTGTACCCTCACTATTGTCATTAGGAGCTCTGGGCTTCCATCTCCTCCAAAAACTAGACCCTGGAGACATTGGGGTGATATTTTGAGTGGTTGTCTGTGTGTGTGTGGTTTTGTGCACAGGGCCAGAATATCTTTCAACATAAAAATTTCAGCATCCCTAAGCAATCCCATTCGTGTTCAGGTCAAGCACTGCAGCCAACTGGTGTCTCCTGGCAGCTGAGCAAAGTCACCTGCTTATTTCAGTGGAGCAGGCAGGTCCTCCATGCTCAAAGTGAATATAGTCATAACAGAACAGAGTGGAATTAAATCAGATGGCTCACTTTATTAACTTCTTCCCTTCCTAAGGGAAAGGACAATGGGTAGATAAAGCTAAACTCCTGGGCTTTAGGGTCACCTTGCTGTTCTCTCCTCCTCTGCTGATGTCATGTGTTGTTTTGTATTTGGGTTAGAAGTTATTATTTCTAGATTTTCTATATTTTAGTGTGTGTATGGCACAGAGGGGTTGATGGATTATGGTGCAGGGGGACATACTGTGTTGAAGGGTCACATACTGTGTTCATTTGGCATGACCAAAGATGAGATTTGGCACAAGTCACTGTTCAGCTTAACTCGTCCCTGCAGACCTTGCCAGAGTAATCAATATACTTGTGTTTACAAAGACGTGTTGTATTTTGGAGTGACAGTGAGGGCACCATGGAAATGAATTGTTCCCCCTCTGCCATGTTGGTAATGTATTTTTATGGCTTACAGTAGGAATCACTGGGGCGATGAAGTTTTGAAAAACATCTTTGCTCCCTGTGTGTACTGGTGTGGTTTAGTGCTCAGCCCTGAGTCACAGGAACCAGCTTCTGCCTCCAGCTGTGTCACTACTGTGTGGTGTGACCTTGGCACTGGCTGTAAGCTGACTGTGCAGGGATTGCACCTTCTTGATTAATAGCCTTGTTCAGAGTTATATCCCCTTGGTTCAACAGCACAAATAAGTCTTTATTGCCTCGGTAGCACTGTGGAGTCCTGGCTCAGAAAATGGGCACAATCCATTCCTGGCTTGGGAACCATCAGCACAATTAATTCTATTTGGATTGCACCGTAAAAGTTGCCAGTGAGGCAGAGATGCTGAGGCCTACAAACATTGCATGAGTTTAATTAAAAGAATGATTTAAGCAGCTTTGGGTATGGATACTTCTTACTTCTCTATTGGTTTCTATCACTTCCTCTATAATGAAGTGTCAGCGAACTCAGACGAAATGAGCTTTCATTCTGCGTGGCAGAAAGCTCCCAAAGGTGGCTGCTTCTGGAGACTGTTTTAGTAGTGTGTAAAATAAAGGTGAAAGGGGGGAAGTTTCTCCCTTTGTGGCTGATCTTAGGGTGGAGAACACAAGTGTGGCCTGTGCAACAGCGAGCCTCCACCATCCGTGCAGAGGATGGCTATGCCCCAGCAACGCTTCCAGGTACTGCTTCGGTGTCCAAAGGGACTCCTGGGAGCCTGTAGCTAAAAGTGGCTGGGCCCTTCCCTGGGCTGGGGCAAGCAAGCTCAGCATTTTGCAGGATGGGGCCCTGCCTTTTCATGCATTTCAGTGTGTCGGAAGGAGTGCTGGGGATATTCTCTTGGCCTCCACATTAAGCTCTCGAATTTTCCCAGAGAACTGGGCAGAGTGAAATACAGTCACAGGAAGGGAGCAATTAATTAAGTGGCTCTGTGCCTTCTTGTGGTGTCGATCCCAGCAGCGCCTGTGAACTGCATAAATGCACTCAGGCTTGCTGTCCAGAGCTCTGATCTGGGCAAAGCTGACTGCAAAGGGACCCATTTCAAAGCCTCTCTTGTATTCTGTGGTAGCACGTACAAGGACAGTGTTACAGACATTACTGCTCTGCCTGTAATGGCTAAGGAAAAAGGCTCAACAGATTAGTGGGCTTTTTTTTCCTCTCCTGTGTGTATGCTTTTGTTGGAGATGAGGAATTAGCACTACTGATTTTTTTTTTTTAAAGACTCTTGAGTGCCCACAACCCGAACTGACCTAGGCACTTTTGGAGACTTAGCCAGAATTTTCAAGTTATTTTTAAATGCTGGAAGTCTTGCAGAGGTCTGGGAATGTTAAATGACTGATTATTTACATCATAGAGCATAGGAGTCACAGCCCTGCACTGAGGCTCCATTGTGCTAGGTGCTGAATGCACCCAGAGCAAAATGACTGGGTTTGCTCTCAGTACCACGAAATCGGAGCAGAGTCAGCTCCCATCCCTCTTTTCTGATATATCTGTACGTGCTCAGTGTGATACTGTATCAAATCCCAGATACATTTTTTATAGCAGATGAAGTACAAATAAATGCTGGGTTTTTACAGCGTGCATTCGCTTAATATCTTGAGTGGCAGGGCACACTAAACTGTATATGTTCACACACGGGGCTGATAACAGTGACTGTATTTTTAGCTGTGTTTCTCTGTGTCATAGGTTAGCCTATGCCTGTGTCCAGGCCTCTGGTCAGTGCTACATTGCTGTTACCAGATGACTTGCATTTACTGCGCTCCTTTGATCGCTTTGCCAGCGTGACATCTGGCTAGTTTCCCTTTGCCAGGGTCCCATGATTCTGGTGAAGTTCTCACAGTTACTTGTTTCTGTCTTTTCCCTTTACAGTTAGCCTGAGAAATGAATGATTCCTCCCCTCCCTGCAGATGGGCGTTTATTTGATGAGGGGGGAGGGGAAGTGTTGTTTTTCCCTTCTTTCAAGGATCAGGCAAATTCAGCCCCACACCATTGCTGGAGCTAACTCCAGCAATGGTAGATTCTACAAGCTGTCACAAAGCCCTTACACATACTGTTGATGGGCACCTTGGGATAGTCCGTAGAGTTGCCATGCTAATGGTTTGTTTTGTAAATGTAGGGGGTTCTCAGTGTACAAGTGCCTAGAGCTGAGGAAAGACAGAAATTGATTCCTGTGAGAGTTGTTCTGCACTTGCTCTCCCCAAAAGCTCTGTCTTGGGCACAGAGAGGCTTTATTCTTGCAGTACAAAATTGATCTCTGACTATGAAGTGTTTGACCATCGTTGACACCTTGAAGCAGTAAGAGGATGGGGTTTATTTTAATTTTTATTGGTTTTAGGTATCTTGCAATCGGCAAGCCCCTTGAAAGATGAGTAACTAGTCATCATGCTTGGGCTGCTGATCAGTAGGAAGTAAGTGCAGTTCAAAAGGGTCTTAGTAGCCTGCATTGCTGGAGACTGTCCTTCTGCCACAGTAACCTACAGTAACTGATGTGTCAGTGCCTGTGCCTGGACAGCTGCTGAGAAATGTCTCTCCCTGAAGCCAGACTGTTGCCCTGTGGGACAGGATCTCCTGCTAGCCAGCTGGTGTCACGCTTTAGCTTTCAGTGTTACTTTGAGGCCTTCATGTCAGTGAGACATTAGAGACCTGCACATCAAACTGTGCAGACCTGAGTGAGTACTTCAGCAATTGCAAGCTTTTCAAAATACTTTCATCTTGTATCTGATCCTGGCTCAGTCACAAACTGAATTTGTGACTATATTCATTTATTTAGGAAAAATTCTTTCTTTAACTGAAGGGCCTCAAATTGAAATATTTTAGCAAAAGCCTGAAACATGGGGACAGGTAGAGCAAGAACCTGCATCTAACTCCTGTTTTCCACTGTAGGCCATCATCTGCAACCTGGAAAACAAAAGCTTTTGACCAGTTCTGCCTTAAACATAAAATGATTTTGACTGCATGACTCATTGTTTCATACTTGTTGTTTGTCTTGCTATAGCAGTCGAGGCTCTCACGCTTTGGATCCAAGACCTTGTTGTGCCAGGTGCTGTTAGGAACATGGGGAAAAAAAAAAAACAAACCAAAAAGCTGTGTGAGGAAGAACATGAATTTCTGTATAACCCAGGACAACAGGTGGCTACAGATGGGGGATCACAAGGAGCTGATGATATAATAATGAATGACCTGTGCAGTGAGTAATAGTCTTGGTACATCGCTTATCTAAACATTGCTGAGGTTTTGTAGATGCTACAGCAAAGGGCAGCTTGAAGGAGGATGACAGAGTGGCAGAAGTTTTCTGTAACATCTCAGCAAGTGAGAAAGGCAGCAGAGGGAAAAGTGTCATGCTGAAAATTATGCTTGAAGAAAGATGTTTGCTGCAAAATCTAGTTAGCTGGTTGTAAGTGCTGTGGTCATATATGAGAGTGCAGGTACAAGAGCAAAGTGGAGACAGAAGGTGTGTTATTTGGATGAGGGAAAAGAGAGCCACGGGGAAAAGAAATCTACGGGCAGGCTACGTATTCAGAGTCTTGACCTGAAACTTTCTTCTGGTGTGTTTACTACTAGCAACTCAAGGAAAAAAAAGTGCTCTTTCTTTGGATCATAACCTTTAACCAACATGTGACATGAGGGAACAGATGAGTGAAGCAGAATGTGTGTGTTCTTTTATTTGTAGCACAGATGTCTCCATAAGGGGCAAAGGAAAAATGCTGCTTTTTGTAGTGTTTGTTTATTTAAACTTCAGTTTAACAAAATTAGCCTGTTCAGAAACTTCAGTGAACATCCTTTTTAAGTTGAAAGCTTGCAGATCAAGACGCAAGTCAAATGGCAGCCCCAGCAATTAGCATGCATCCTTTCTCGAGTGTCAGACTGTGGTTAATCTCTACCGATCGGGTTCTTTTTCTCCTACATGCTAGGAGCTAAAAATAACATCAAGTTAAAGATATACCAAAGATAGCAGCTGCCCAGTTCATGGTTCTTCTGAAGCAGCTTGCTCTCTTCCCCAGTCATGGTTATCTTCCCATGAAGCATGAGAGGAAGCACAGATGTCACAGCATCTATTTGGGAACCTCTCACTGGCTTGAGGGCATCCAGGAGCCCAAGTGTTCATAGGCCACAGTGTAAAAGGTATTGCTTGGAGTGCAGCTTCCCACATAAAATCAAAACTTTTAAAGGTGTGTTGGTGTTTGATAGGAAGGTTTCTCATGGAGGAAGTGGAAACACAGCATGACATGACTGGAGAACAAGAGAGGATGTATTTAAATAGACTCCTCAAAAGGTGGCTGGAGAAATGGCTTCATAATAGGAAATGCATTGGTTGCTTCAGCATCAACCTCTATCCCAGATGTGTTCTGTGCAGTAGGGACCCCTTTCAGCTGAACCATTTTTAGCTGTGTGGAAGAGCCGAGTTCTTTATCTCGATGGCTCTCTGAGCAATGAACTTCTGTCTTACCACTAGAGGGGGACTGCACGCCATAGACCTCCCATCCTGCTGGGCTTCACTGGCCACCCCTCAGTGCTCACAAGCCCAACAACTCCAGCAGCAGGGCCCACTCTGCTCTGTTGAGCACTGGGGTCTCACAGCACCCATGAAGGTCAGGCACTGCAGCCAAAGAAATGTAAAGGCACGTGGATGAGGAGAGCGTGACTGGTACAATATCTGGGTGCTTCTCGCGTTATGTGGTTCTGCAGAATGTTGGGTTTTATTCCCACAAAGTCACAAAAAGTGTCCTGAGCACGACTTGTGTTCAGAGAAAGGTGAATAGTGTGTGTGCAACCTCCCTGCATCTGGAGCTGTGAATAACCCCTCTCCATGCCTGCATGAAGGAACAGAACAGGAACAGCAGCTTATTCAGCAGTGCCATTAAACTGGTCGAAGATGAATTGGAAACATGATTGTTTCTAGATGCTGGGAGAAAAGTGAGGACTTTAGGTGTAACAGACTCAGTTGTGTGCTGGACCTGACCTACCTGTTTCTTGCTGCCTTGCAGGGCTTTTACTCACGTGTTCACCTTTGGCCCAACGTTCCGAGCGGAAAACTCACAGAGTCGCCGGCACCTGGCAGAGTTCTATATGGTGGAGGCTGAGCTGTCCTTCACTGAAAGCCTTCAGGACATCATGCAGGTGGGCACTCCAGATGTTAATGCAGGAGTGGTACCAGAATTCCTACCTCCTCCCTGAGCTGTGCTCCCTGCCCTCAGCTGAGGTCACAGCTCCTTTCACTTTGTGTGAGCCATGTAGAGGTTGCACAGGTATTTCCCAAGGAGGAGGGTTTTCTCAGCAGAGATGAGGCCATAAAGGGGATTTGGAAGGGAAGATACAGGTGCACACAGCCCTCATCTGAGTGGGAAGCTCCAAAGTTGCTGTATTGCCAGGGAACGTAAATGTGCTTGAATAGTGCTAATGAAAGTGGCAGTCTCCCTTTCAAAATGTTCAGCACCTTTCCACTGAATGAGCAGTGTTTAAGCAGTGTGTCCCTTGGTGTTCTCTGTAAAGGCCTCCTTGAAATCTGCATTGAAATCTCAAGTAGGAAGAACAGTTTCTGGCATACACTGTTCACTGTGGCTTTAGTGGAAGACTGGAGGAAATCCTTAGCTGGCTTTTGATTTTTCAGGATTGATCTCTCAGTTGCAGTTTAACCACATGAGGGATGCTAATGCACCTTACTAGTCTCAGCATAAGCCAGCTTATACCCAGTAGGACTTGTGAGTAAACATCCACACGCACTCTCATTTATCAGATAAGCTCTGTGGAAAGCGATTGGAGAAATAACCTTATAAAAAAAATACCTGGGGCACTGGCTGCAGATTTATAAAATAACATCCAGGTGGTGGTTTCTTCAGCATGGGTCATATACAGTGCTGAATCAGCATGGCCTGAGAGCAGAGCTGACATGCTCTGTGTGCTGCTTCTGAATCTGGGATGTCTGGATGGCACTGGGCTGTGTGGACTGACCTGTTGGGAGTCTGTGCTCCATTATGAATAGCATCCTGCTCTTCCTCTTCTCTCTCCTTTTCTCCACAACAGCATTCGTAAAGCACAGCCTATGTATGTGTACACACCTTAATTCCTGAGCCCTCTGTTTCTCTAGGTAATCAGGAGCCAGTTGAAATATTCACTGCTTTTATCTAGTATAATAAGCAGGGTCTTCTGTTAAGTGGTGTTTGAGCCCTTCAACACAGAGTCAACATATCTTGTGTGGAGAACCCTGATTTCCTGGCTTTTGAAGTACAAACAGCCAGTTCAGACAATCAGAGAATTAGATTTGAGAACTGTTTTGGAATATGTAGGGCTTTTATTTGTAGTGAAAGGCGGAACTTTCCCCCTCAATTTTGCCTTTGTTGTTGCTAAGTATCTTGTGAAGTCTCAGCTTGTGCTCTCTTTTAAATCTTCCCTCTGTCCCAAAGTCTTTTACAAGCAGCTTTCCCTATAACAGGAAGTCTCCTAGTAGCCATTATTTTGCATTTCTCATAGTGAGTTTGTATTGCAACAGGCTTAATTTTCTGGTGTTCTTACTTGCAGAAGTGGAGTTCCCATTTTGTTTATTTTTAAATCATTGGGCAATCTCTCTTAAAACGAAACAAACAAAAAAACGCAACCAACAGAAAACCCTGCCAGTTGCTCTAAAGCCCTAAGTTTCTTTCCTGGTGTAACTGACCTAAATTCAGTGTTCCCTTACGTATCTGCCCGTCGGGTGTTTTGTCTGTTTATTGTCATCTGCAAGTTCTTTATTCAGTGCAAAACGCCCAGTTGAAAGCCTTGGGGGCTCTTGGCCAGGGTTAGCATCCAAACTTTGTCCTCACATAAGGAGCTGGATTGTTTAAAATTTACTTTTTAAATTGCTATTCAACATTTGGACTAAGTATCTCTCACTTGAGTAAGTTTGCATGCTGGGAATGCTCAGCTTCTTCATGGACGTCTTGAAGTATTTGGTTATACACACCTTTAAAGAGCCTTGCTACAAAGATGTACGTTTGCCATTTGCTTATGAGGCTTGAGATCTTTCAGCCAAAGCTCCAAAAGAAACATAGCTTTCCTTACAAAATAAAAGGAAAAAAGATGATTTAATAACCAAGTTACATGTATTTGGGAACAAAGAGCCTGAAATCTTAGAGCAGCATTTTTTCCCCACTGTAATTGCACAGAGTAGTGCTCAGTTATTCCTAAATTAGTAGCACAGTTCTTGTGAAGTCTCACGTGTCTTAATCATGCAATCTAAATTTCTGTTCTGTGCCAAAACATGTTTTAGTGCTACAAAGAAGCTTCAACTCTCACAATACTGGTTTCACAATGCTTTCTGTGGAAAGTCCCATGTGCTCAGTGCAGCACTTTACACTGCGTGGCTGGGTGATAGTATTTCTGCTTTAGTGTACAGGGTGCATGTAAGGGTATCTAAGGAGGGACTTCTGTAGCCTCTTTCCTTAAGTCCAGTTAAGAAATTGGGCCAGGTTGCCCCAAGGTACTTCTCCTCCAAAATGGATGAGAAAGAGAAGGATTTAGAAGAAGGTCAGGTAGCAGTGGAAGAGGTCCAATTGTGGAAGTGTCTGGACTCACCAGAGGTGTCAGCCTTCCAGTACCTGAATTGGAGGTCCAAGGTCTCCAGTTTCATTTGTTCCCTGAGATGCCTGTTATCAGTCTCTCCCTCTCTCTTCAATGCTGTGTCATGTAGTTGTATTTGTAGGCCATTGTCTTCTATTTTTCATTCCACTGTCTCAGCACTGCAGTAGATTTAAAGGATCCCCCTTCATTCATGACACTAATGGAGTCTCAGAGAGGCTATATGATACAGTCATTATTGAATTTCATCAAAAGCACATACAAAGCGATGCTACTAAAAAAGACATTATTTAGGCTGTAAAGTTAGGAAATGCCAGAAGGAAGTTTTCCTGAGGGCATTTTCAGGAGTTTATGCATAGTGTTAGTCTTCCTTAACAAGATCACGTCCTAGCACCACTGTCTCTTTAAGAGATAGAGACTATGTCTCTTTAAGATGAAGAATACAATTTAACACTCAGTATTTGAGCTCTGTCCTGAGGGCAGAAGTATTGTCTTCCACTGGTTATGTACTTCATCAAAATTAATTTGCTGTCATTACAGCCAAGTGACATGGAGCATTGTTACCTCCATTTTACAGAGGGGAGGTCAGGTGTGAAATGAAATCAGTAGCACCGATTTTGGGTGTCAGCTTTAGAGAGCTTGCATCTAAAAGATGTATGTGATTTGATTTCCAGACTAGCTTACACTCAGCATTCTGTCTTCAGTACCAAGGCTGAGGCACTTGGGCAAGTCTGGCTGCAGTTTTGAGGGAGCAAACACTGGTAATCACATGGAGAGGTTTGTTCTAAGTATCTTGCACAACACTCTTTAGGGACATTGGGGTATCTACAGGACTGTAGGTGCCTTGTCTGAGGTGGCATCCAGCTGCCATAGCTGAGGCTTTTTCTCTTCCCTAACTTTTATCAGCATTCAGCTTCAATGGCCAGTGGAGCAGTGGTCTGGCAGACAAGTCTCCTTCCTTGCACAGCAACAGCATCTCTCCAGAGTAGGGCCTGACCTGTTGGTTGTGTTGCTGAGAGAAAAGATTTTATGACCAAGACCAGATGTGAATCCTCCCCTCTGTGTGTGTGTGTGTGTGCACACATGTACAGTGTGTGTGAGCAAGCATGGAGGCAACAAATTGTGGGCCACTGGTGAGTGTTTCATATGTAAGTAGCCTGTGATCTACATTGCATTCATATGCATGCCCAGGTAAATCCATAAATAAAAATCCTACTGGCAGGTCATGCAATTTTTCTTATGTAATAAAAATGATGATTTGAACTTCCTTGGAGTACACAGCATCTTCAGTTGCTGCTGCTGACTTTTACTGCTGCTTTATTGATGATTGGCTCTGTTTCAACTCTGGTCATAATTTTATTTGGGAAGAGGGTAAGTTGCAGTATCAAAAGATCCAGGGTACAATTAAGCAATACCCTTGGGAGCTGCTCCTAATCAAAATTGAACTGTTAACCATTAAATAACAGAGCAACATTGGGGAAGGCCAAGGTTGATACTGCTGAAGTTTCAAAAGTGAAAATCAAAAGAGGTGGACTAAAAGGGTTGAAGGAAGGGAGAAAGATTTAACCTCTGTCGTCCTTACCTGCCCTTCTACCAGCACAGTTTCCACATTGCCATTGTGAAGCAACCACATTGTTGGACTTTTGGGATATCTGGAGTCCCACCTGTGAGATGAGCTACTTGATGTGATTCCAGTGCCTTTTTCCCTGTATAGGTCTCCTGTCAAACATGTTTCTTCCAGAGTGTCTTCAAACCAGTCACCTGTATCTCAAACTCATGTGTTGCCTTAAACCAGCAAGCCAGTGGTTACACTTCTGCACTCATTTTTCCTATAGCCTACTTTGCAGTCCTTCATTATACTCTCTGCTTAAAGACATAAATTCTCAGTTTGAGTGATTTTTTCCCTCCTTTTCTTTTTTTCCATCTACTGTTTGTGCCTAGTACACATTTGTCATAAATAAGAGCAGTGAGGAGGCCAGTGTATGACCCACGTGTCTGTCTTTTTTGCCAGGATAAAACCTCAGTCTCAAACCTGGAAATATTTCTCAGATTGTTTTTCCCATACCACCCACATCTTTTTTCCACAAGAGGAAGCTGCTTATGTTGAGTGCTGTGGGAACCTAATTGTTACTTTATCGCACAGTGAGGAAAAAAAAGTGCTAATTAAACAACATGCTTTTCTGAAACCAGATGATACTTTCATTTTCTAGAAAGAGGAAGCTTAATGTAAAATCCCTTCGTCTCTGCCTGGTGAAACCAGATGAATTGCCAAGAAGTTTTCTAATTTCATTTGCATAAGCCTTTTTCTAGCTACTTTGAAGAAAGTTCAAAGCTGACTGTTTGGTTATTTGCCACTCAGCAGCAGGAATGCTGGCTTTTCATTTCCTCTGTGAGTATTAGGAGGGGTAAAACTGTTCATCTGCATATGATAATGCTGTTCCCTTATTTGCATCTTCCCATTTTTAAAAGGAGTGCCCAGGTTGATGCAGGAGTCTTGAGTCTGAGTTTGGCTCCAGAGGAGTCCAAATGGACTGCTTTGCTTCACTAGGCTGGTGGGATGCAGAGGTTGTTCACCAGCACAGAGCAGTGTTTCAGCAGCTTGGCACAAGTGTGAAGGATGTTCTTCTAAACATAAGTTTGAACAACATGCCTGAAATCTCATCTTGCCTATGTCAGTAGCCTAGCTCCTTTGTTTCTGTGCCTTGTGTTCCTCTTACATTGTAAGATCTGGTTCCTTTTAAGGCATAGACCTACTGCTTCTTCTTCTTGAGATTTGCTGACTGAACAACAGGTTCATCTTTTCAGTCACAGGCTTTGTGGTATCTAGGGGCTGCTGCTCACCTAGGTATCATTAGGGGAAACTTCACTTCTGTCAACTCTGTGATGCCTTTTCCTGGTCTTAAAATCAAGAGTCAGACACTGTTAGAAGGGAAAAAGGGATTTTACCTCTGTATTTATTTTAAGGATCCTTAGGTGCACTATGTTTAGGTCAAATGCACCTCAATGCACACAGCAATGCACACCCACCCACAATAGATCTGGTATAACATTATATGTCTTACTAATTAGCATATCTATCAAAGATTGCCCAGTGAGAGGCTCAAATGAGCCCTCCTCCCCAAGGAACCTTCCCCTGGATGGTTCTATCTTGGTTTACAGAATGTGTTCTGGAGAGGACCTTGGGGTCTGGGGCACATGGATCCCTAACTACGAAGCTTCTAAAATGTTTAGTCTCCTAGTTTGACAAACAAGTCCAAGAATGAAGGCAAAAAGCACTGAGAATACAGAAGTTGTAAAAAGGTGTAAAAGAAAAGGCAAAAAATCTTCATGGCATCATCTGCAATTAATAAAGCAGTTATTATGCTCATCAAAAAGACCAACCAGGAATGTGCCAGAACTTTGAGATGCTTTTTGTTAGGAAAAACCTTGTCCCATCCCAGGCTGAGATGATGTGCAGCCCCAGCTGCATTGCTCTGTTCTTACAAAGGAAATGAGAATAGGAGGGTGATTTTGAAGAAGAGGTGGGACGATCATCAGTTGATACCACAGGTGTCAACTACCTGCTTTGTGCTGGTGTAAGACTACAGGGAGCCATGGGAACTCTTAGTCTGCACAATAGCAAGTGGCTTGGATGCTTTGCTCAACCAAAAGAGAAAATGGGTTGATGAAAATGCAGTAGCATCCCATATGGGGGCTTTTAATGGCATTTTAATTTCTTAATGAGTGAAGCCCGTTTTACTGGATAAGTACATCCAAATTGGATGATAATGTCATTTAGTTAATCCACATTAGTTTAGGGAAATGGAACCACATCTTTTTAGTTTCTCAAACATCCCTGCATTGATGTGTCCTCTGCTTTAGCTCTCTACTCATCTTTGCCCTTACTGCATGGAGTCTCCCTAGCTGAGATCTGTTTGATGGGTTTGCTCTACATACTACATGTTTATTCTCTTTCCTTCGGTTTTGCCTTTTCTAACAACAAAGCATAAATCTGGAATTGTTCATCACAGGACAGATTCCTCACTAAGAATTAGTCAAGACCAGAGCCACAAATGGTTGTAACATGTGTCTGTGGCTGGCCAGGATTGCTGCTTGAATATTTTAGCTGTGGTTTATTTTGCTGGAGATACCTGACTGAAGATACTGAGACCATCAGCTGACATTGAAGCCCTAAACCCATAGCAAAAATAAAGATTCCAGTCATCTTCAGCTACTAAGCAAGCCTGCTGATTAGGAGCATTAGCAAGATGGTTCCCTCCTATGCAGTCTGGCCATGCAGAAGGACAGAAGCTCCTTCTGTACCCTTTGGCTGATGTGTATTGTGTTTCATTTATAGTCTGGGACACCTAAGCAATGTTCATTTTTCATGCATTCCTTTTTTCTCTGTTAGGTTATGGAAGATCTCTTCAAGACAGTGACAAGCACTGTGCTCTGCAAATGTCCTCATGATGTTGAGCTTTTTCATAAATACATAGCTCCTGCACAGAAGGTAATGCATGTGACAGGAAAGAACTGCAATCCTGTCCTGTGTTTTTGGGGTTCTTGGCTATGGGAAGGCTTATTTTTTTTTAATTTTTTTTCTTTTTTTACTGTGTTGTCCTGTGTTAAGAAAGTGTAAAAAGCTAAATATCAGCTTGAGCTTAAGTGGTTGTTCAGGCCAACAGAGAGAGGACACACAACTTTGTGTAGCTGGTAGCAAGTGTGGTAGGACTGTAGTTCTCACTTCATCTGGCAGCCTCTGAATCAGCAGTTTCAATAATTGGGTACCCTTTTAGCACCGAATGGCCAGGAATGGATTTTGACCTATATCTAGATCAGAAAGCAGTCCCACAAATTGCACTGTAGAGGGAGATCACTTTCCTGAGTTTTCCCCTGAACCCTTAAGGGTAGCTTTACATGTTTATGTTTTTCTTGTTTTCACCAAGGGCAGGCTGGAACAAATACTGAAGCACAAATTTATGATGTAAGTACTATTTCAAAATGATCTTGCAGAGGGCTTTTGGGGAAAGAGTTCCTATTTTGTATATGTTCTTTTTCTTTCACAACTCAGTGTCTTCTGGGTTAGCATAATGTCTCTAAAAGAGCATGAGTTGCAGTTCCCTTTTACTGTTTGTCAGGTATACCCTTTCACCTCTGCATGAGACTGACACCTGAATCTGCTGGCCTTTGGCTTTTGCTCCCCTGAACAAGATCCTCAAGAGTATTCTCCTTCCAGCCTGCACAATGTACCTGCACAATGGTTGCTCACAGTACCTGCACAATGGTTGCTCACAGTCTTGCTTGGTTTTGGCTTTGATGCTCTGCTTTCATTCACACTTTGACTCCAGTGGCTCTCTTTTTATGAAAGTATTTTATGCTATTTAAAAATCCCAATTGGTTTTCTATTCCCAATTGATTGTGTAACTCCTAATCCCAGTTCTGTTCGTGCTAAAGAACTTAAGGGTTTGGGTGTCCCTCACTGGCCCCCAGGAGTGCCACGTCCTCCCTACTCCTGCTTGTCTCTTCAAATGGTGGAGCTCTCCATTTATCCCACAGAACATTGTAGGGGTTCTCATCCCAACCTTGGTTATCTTGTTAAGCAGCTACAGCCACACTTGGGCAACAGGATCATGGATCCCCCCAGTGCCTCTGCCTGCATGAGCACCAGGGGACACCTCAGTGAAGTTACCATCTCCCCATTTCAGTCCTCTCTTTGGACCTAACTGATGTTCCTGAAAGGACAAAGTTGCACCCAGCTTCTCCCATGCTCCAAGGAAAAGGAGGGAGAGTCAGACCATCCCTTTCTCCCTCTCTGTCTCTCCCTTCATCAGCTGCTGGCAGGTCTGGGGCATTCCTGGCTTACACACATTGGTTACATGTGTTGAACGTGTGCCAGTGATATACCTCATTTGGTCTGTGGCCTCACATAACCCAAACATGTGGAGCAATATATTTCTTCTTGAGGTATTTCCTCCAGAAGCCTTCCGTGGTTTAGTGAAACCTTGTAACAGGGTGTAAAGAGTGCTCCTTAGGGAATTTGGTTTTTAGTTGGATTTAGGTGGTGATACAAAGATGAAATTATTGTGATCATTTATTATTCTTTCTTCTCTCTGTCCACAACATTTTGCTTGGTATGTGGAAAACTTGGCTGCCACATTATCTTCCAGTGAGTCTTGATTTCCAGTTACCAAACTTGGAGCATTGTTCACTGCACTTTTTCTGTTTGCTTTGCCATGATGCTGTTCTTTTGTGCTGGTGGAAATTGGTGGAGAATCTGCTCTCAAATCTGCCAGAGAAGTAGAGAAACAGTGGTGTACATAAATCGCATGGTTTTTACAAAGTAAAGTGGAAACATTTGAGCTACAAGCCCTTTGCACCCTGGGCTGTTATTTTTGCCTAGCACACCCTGAACTATGTTGTTCTAGCTATGCTGATGAGGACATACTGTTTTCTTTTAAAAAATCCACAGATTTCTATGAAGCAATTCTCTGCAGAGCTCACATCTGACTGAAATGCAACATTGCAATAATGCAGAAGTGTTGAGAGCTTAGCACTTCCTGCCCTGCATGTAGCCAAAGCACAGGAAAGCATAGGATTCTTGCCATATAAAATGCTTTTTGGTTTCTGTCCAAAGAAGCATTGCTGGGAAGTCTGACATTACACACAAGTTGGCATGGTAGTGGGGAAATGCCTCCTTAATTTTCCAGCGTGGCACTTAGCCAGAAAACTTTGTTATTTCTTTCATAGTTATCTTAAAGACTTTTTTCTTCCTCTGGCAGAATTTCCTACAGTGAAGCAGTGGAAATTTTGAAGCAAGCTCCTCAAACTTTCACTTTCAAGCCAGAGGTAGGTCATTACCAGCTGGTGTGTCCTTATGTAAAGCCTGAACTTTCTTGTGGAGGGCTGGGAGCCCTTGGCACAAGAGCCCTCTGCACTCCCTTGGAGGAGAGAGGCCTGAGGGCAAGAAGACCTTCCCCAGAGATAAGCAACCTTCCTCTGGGTCGTGTCGAGAAAGTGAACCACCCTCAGCATGCCTTGTTTCTATATGATAATAGCCTGTACCCAGCTGGCTAGTTGGTTTCTACCCCACCCCCTGCCTTCCCCATATGACCTCTGTCCCCAAGCCCTGATGGAGGGAGTTCTCATCCCTGGCCTCCCCTTCACAGGGGCTGCTGGACAATAAAAGCCACCTCTGTGGAACTGCTGTGCGAGGCTCCTGTCTCTCTGTCCCCGAGTTTGCCTCGGGTGATTTCACAAAGAGCTGAATCACAAGAGCTGGAATCACCTGTAGCTGAGAAATCACTACACTTGCTGAAATCACCTGCTGCCCAGGGAAGCCAACCATGGCCCCTGGAGGAGTTGTTCCTTGCAGGACACTCTTTCTGGGAAGGTCGTGGCACACGGGATTGTCCACCCTCAGCTCTCCAGAAAAGCAGCACTTTCTCTCATATCACAAAGTTGTTACTTTGCACAGATTATTTGCCTCCTGGGGTGTTTTGTTTGCTGGGTTGTAAATCAGGTGTAACTTTTTGTCCTTTGGGGTTGAAACAGGAGCAATACAAGCAGTGAGATGTGTAGCAGAAGAACATGTAACACTTGAGGGAAGGAAGTGATGAGATTGCAGTTGAAGGACCAAGGCTTTAGCAAAGGCACTTCTCTTTCCTGTATGTGAGTAGTGCTGAGAGTGTTGCAGATTCAGTAGCAATCCTCTAAGAAGAGTTGCTGTAATAGTTTTCAAAAAAAGGAAAGATAAGAGGATAGCACTGAAAGTTTGACAAGGATTAATAAACCAATACCATGTCAAAATACCATGTATTCTAAATGTAGGTAAAGGGAATCCCTTGTCTTTCCAAAGCATAGACGTGGACTGGGAAATTGGGAAAAACAGTAACGTGCTAGTCTTTCAAAGCTGTTAGATTATGGTTTTCTAAAAATCTTATTTTGGCCAGTTTCAAACACACACACACACACTCCAGTATGGGACAGCATTTGTGGTGGTGCTCATCTTATGTGTATATTGTTTAATCATTATCTCATTATGATACTTTGAGGAAAATAACCCTCTGGCTGAAGCCACCCTCATAGCCAGTTGTGTAACTGTCTCATCTCTGTGCACAAGTGGGTGTAGAACCTCAAATCTTGCATCTGCGCTACCTGGATCTGAGACAGAAAACTTGGGATATTTTAGTATGAAGAGGGTCTGGGGGAGGTCTGTTAGACTTTTCCCCTTCCATTCCCCCAATATTCTTTGCACGTCCTATAAACAGACTGGGAGTCTCAAGTCAAAAGCCACAGGATTTATAATATCCCTGGAAAAAAGGAAAAGTGAGGGGCATTGCAAATGACAAGGTTTCTGATGACAAAGAAGTGGTTAATAGGATGCTAGGTTTTCTTAAGTGAGAATTAATGTAGCATGTAACAGGACACAGCAGGGAAGAGAGCAATCAGCCTAGGAGAGCTGCTTTCTATACACCAAAGGTAATACTGAAAGAAGGCTGGTTTGCTGGGTCAAGTAAGCTGGCCTCGGATAGGTGCCTGTTTCCCTTTAGGTATGCAGAGTGTGGTTTGCGGGTTTTGGTTGTTCATTTGGGATTTTTCCTGATTTGAGACCAGATGCTTGGGCTTGATGCAGGGACGATCTAGCCCTGTTCTGTGAAGTTAAATCATACTATATTCCATGCTTTGCTCTGCCTGAAAACTTGTGAAGCTGTTTACTTCCCAGTGACCTGTATGAGAAGTTGCTTTGCTTGGTTTCATGTTACTCGAAGCAGCACATCTCTCTATATGTACAGGGATTTTGCTGGGTCTCTTGCCATGGTCAAGAGGCACCAAAGCAGATTCCCAGGCCCCTTTTGTTGTCTTTACAGTGGGGCTGTGACCTCCAAACGGAACATGAGAAGTACCTGGTGAAGCACTGTGGTGAGGTTCCTGTGTTTGTGGTTAACTACCCATATGACCTCAAACCTTTCTACATGCGGGACAATGAAGATGGACCTCAGCACACAGTGAGTCCATGGGTCACACCTCTACCACTTCTTTGTCTAGGCACATGTCTTGGCCTACTGATAGACATCATCTGCTGGGCCTGCCCTCAAGAAGTTCAAGATAAGATATGACCATCAGGTGATCCTGTCCATTTTTTTTCCTGTTGTTGAAAAAATACCCAAAGCAGGAACAACAGGAGGAGGAAGATTCTGGAGTTGGGATAGTGTTAACTTTTTGTTTAGTTTCCTTCAGACAAGTTTATCATAGTTTATTTCTTTTCCTGGTAAACTTTTGTACTGTTAGGTGAAATGCCTAGAACTGGATGGTTTCAAGCAGTCTGTGATTCTCGTCATCCAAATGTAGCATCCATGTAATACTCAAATAGCAGATAGGCACAAGAAGTAAGCTCTTTATCAAGTCTCATGCTTTGAAATTGTGATTTCTCAACTGAACTGAGACAACCTGAAGCATTGCTTGTGCTAAACAGAGCAACTACTCCACCATGTACCACTGTGGCTTCAGTGGCTTTAATTCTAGCAACATTTCAGCTGTGGGATAAGAAAAGTAACCCTAGAAGACAAAACAGAGAAGACAGACAGCCCAAACCTAACAGCCTAAGTGGTAACACTTGGATCCTAAGACTTGGATCCAGCACATGAGTGCCATTGCTTCCATATCCATTCAAGGAATGGGGGTAGAAAGGGCTGAACACAAGCTACAGCATCAGAGTAGGGAATCAGGGCTTCAGAAAACTTGCCCGTGTGTCTTGCTGTCTTTGAGCTGCTGTTGGGTTCTTTATAGCCTCACACAGGGTGTCACCAGAGTAACTTGGTGAGATTCAGTTCAAACCACTTGCAGTTGATGTCCTCAATCTGGGACATCACTGCTATCATTTAGGTTTCTGTAGATTAGTGATGTTTATCCTTGCAAAATTTCCTCCCAGCCTTCTCCTGTCAACAGGAGACTTCTCAGGTATGTGCATATCCCTATGTAAGTGTCCTGGACACTGGAAGAATTACAGTAGGGTTTTATGAAAAACCATCAGTGTCAACTGTTCTGCTAATCACTGTGTGGCATGACTTGAATTAGTTTTCTTTCTTTGAAGGTTGCAGCTGTTGATCTCCTTGTACCAGGAGTAGGGGAGTTGTGTGGAGGCAGCTTGAGAGAGGAGCGACTGCCCTTCCTCAAATCACGCTTACAGAGGTATGGAAAATCTGCAGATGACAGGAGACTAGCCTGACCAAGAGAGTGTTTCAGCAGCTCTCAGTGGTTGGCAAGACAGAGGAGTGCAAGGGCAGCTAATAGTATTTAAAAGAAGCCTATTTTTGTCTCTGTGATATCAATTTATCTGAGTAGGTTCTTGTGCTTCTGTTGTAGGTGTGCAAAGGGCCTCTCTGTTTTAGCTCACCAGAGAAGAAAAGTTTTCTTTATGCTAAGAGACCAGGGCAGGAGAATGCCTCAGCTCTGCTGTGACTGTCTGGAGCAGGGTCTGCTGTGGGAGACTTCATCCTTGAGCCTTTTCTTCACAGTTTTTGTGGCTGAAAGTGGATTGTGAAGGTGGAAGTTGTCACATATACAGAACTTAGATATCTGTCATCACGTTGTGTAACTGAGGAATTGCAGTTTTGGTCAGAAGCTTTGCCAGTTGTGATGCAGCTGGCCTCAGTGATGGGCCTGATTTCAGAGAATATGGTTCTTTGCTAATAGTTTCATGGGAAACTTCACTGAAACTGCCCAAGACCTATACTGTGTCATGTGGGCCCTTCCTTCCCTGCTGCCTTAGGTCAGCATCTTGTTACTTTTGGTAATTTTAGGCTAACTTCAATGTCAGAATATCAAAGCTGCTGTTTAATTAACAATTATTGATGTTATACATGGGATAATTCTCCATAGACAGTTATTCTCTGTATCCTATCTGATTGTTCAAAAATTTTGTAGAATCAGAGAATGGTTTGGGTTGGAAGGTACCTTAAAGACCATCTACTTCCAACCCCACTGCCATGGGCAGGGACACCTTCCATGAGATCAGGTTGTGCAAAGTCCCATCCAGCACCTGAACACTTCTGTTTGGGCCAGTCATACACTTGTGCAATGTAGTTCTGGAGGAAGGTTAATCCCAGAGTAACACCACTTGCACATTGGGAATTAATTTGTTGTTTAAATCAGCCACATGCTCACACAGACAGGTCTAGTCAGTGGAGAAGAGCAAAATCTATTTCAGCATAATGAATCCAAAAGGCACAGGACAGTTAAATCACCAGAACATTAATTCTCTGTTGTTAGTATAGGATAATGATATTCCCTGTGCTTCCTGCTACTCTCCCTGTAGGTTTTCTGAGGTAGGGATGCTTCAATTGATGTAAAGTACAGTGTTGCCTGCTGCACTTTTTCAATCAAAACTTTTTGCCAGTATCTGAGTCCACAGTCCTCAGGAAGAAGAGAATGGTCCATGTGGAGTTTCAAGCCAGACTTTCTTGTTTGTCAGGAAAGTCACAGAAAGCATTTCAAGATACAAATGGGGTGTGTCTTCAGTAAGTCACACCTCCTTTCACGTTTTTGTCAATTTTGAGTCCTCAGGATCTGATTTTGTTGAGCCCCAATACTTTAGACCTTTGAATTCTATTTCCTGCAGAACCAGCATAACCTTAGAGAGAAGAACAGGATTCTTGTCTCCTTAGGCATTAATTCACCAGACTTTCCCTTTTCTTGTAGCATCCTCTTCCAGGCAAGTGCTGCTTGTGCAGAATAACTGTTCCTTTACTTACAGGGGGTTTTCTTTTTGTTTCACAGATTAGGACTCACAGATGCCTATCAATGGTAAGATGCAAGCTCTATTTCTTCTTTTGAGATTATTTAAGCAGCTGGGGTTTTCTGTTTTTATAAAATTTTGGTCCTGTTCTTGAGGGAACATTTTTTGGCCCTGTTGCCCTGCCATCACTGCCAGTCTAAATGAAAGAGCCAGTTCATTTAAACAAAGTTTAATCTAATGCTTCTTAGTTTATGCTTGCAGTTTGTCCAGTCATGGCACAGGTCATTCCTCTAAGGATTGCATGAGGTGGATTAATTTACAACCCATAATGATTTTTGATATTAAATCATTAGGCTGTGTTTGAAGTTGGGTAGATTCTGACCACCATGCACGAGATAAACAGGTTACAGAACCACAAGCAATTTGTGACCTTTAACAGGTCTATGAAAAACTCCCTTAGCAATTGACAGGGCAATTGAGTCAAAAAATCTTCCCTAACAAAGCAGTTAAAGCAATTAAAACTGCCCTTCTAAGGAGACAGATCAACCTTTGAATTAAAAGTTTAACCTATTAAAACGACAGAAGGTTCTTAGTGTTCCTCTTGACAATTGTTCCTTGGCATATACTTCGTCATAGCTACTGAGAGAGTGCTGGTGCAGAGAATTTTAAATTTAGAAGAGTATATTCAAATATTCTGCAGTATTTGGATTGATCATTAGGAAGGCCACCTTGAAAGAAAGCAAGGTATAGGTTCTTCACTCTCCCCTTTCCACCGTGTGAAATGACTGAGGAACAGACCAGTGTATGGCAGATCTTCATATCATCCACGTGCAAACATGGTGAATTTAGTTTCTTCCTTTGTTGTTGTATTTGTGGGCCAGAATACACCATATCCCTTTATCTGAGGGAAGGGTTATCCTGAACAAGGGTGATAAATTGTGGGGTTAGATACTGAGATACAGCCCAAGCAAGTTTGGTGTTCAATGGTAGAGCCTTCCAGCACTACTAAGATCGCACAGCCCTGCCTCATGCTTCCCTCAGAAAAAGATTAGGACATTGCATGTCACCCATTTGCATTCTCATGGGATGTGTAGTGATCACATTCTGGAAACTCTTCCTGCTGTAATCTTGTTTTGGAGACTCTTTCCTCCTTTACTCCCTCTGCTCCATCACAGACAATGTAACTTCCTGGAGAAGATGAAAGCTGTTGTTAACTCTCTGCCATAGCAGGGTCTGGTGTCCTAGGAAGGTGCAGGACAGTAGTAATTCTGGATGCTTCTGAATTGCAGTCCAAAATCTGCCAGGTGGGTGGTTTGCCAGCATTCATCTTTTCAGTGGAGGTGGCAGGAGAGACTAAAATTAATCTCCTCCAATTTAGTGATTGAATTGAGTCTCCAAAGCTGGCTCAAAAACTCCTGGAAGAACAGTTGAGTCATTCCTTTTTAAATATAATATTTGCTGACTTTTGAATGTGATCTCTTTGAAGTTCTTTAACCATTGCTATATCTCTGATTCTACCTGTCTTCTTTGCCCCAGTAAGCAAGAGGATATTGTGGGGTCTGACTGTTTCTAGGACAGCTTCAGGATTGTCTTATTTGTAGGAGAATTGTAGGGCAGAGGCAACTGATGATCTGAAATACTGCTCTGCTTCTTGCCATTCCTACGTTTTAGCAAGCTTTTCAGAAAATAGATAGAGTGACATGGTCAAACTCTGTGAGTTTTCTTCAGTTTACTACATCTTTGCTGTTGTGCAGGTTTCTTTCCATATAGAATATGACTTGGAGTAGTATTTGGCATGACTTTGTAGCTATTTTATCTTATTTTCACACTTTTTGCTTTGAATTGTAGATAGAAAATAGCTCAGAGCTATAGTTGATGATCTTGGCTAAACTGAGAGGTCTGTGGAAATGAGGTGGGAAAGTCGAGTGATGTGAGTACTCTGGGAGTTCACTTGATTTCTCTGTGACCAGGGAGTATTAAGTATATTGCCTTGTAAACAGGGGACTTGATCCTGCTTGCAGCCTCCACGTGCCGTCTTAAAAGTAACAAAGCAGGTACTTTGTAATCACCAATGTGTTCCCACAGCCATCAGCATGAGCAGGGTTTCAGACAGTCTTCCTATGTGTTAGGCACCGCTTTCCTTACTCTGATTATCACCTTGTGCTTCTGTGGAGACAGTTGTCTCATACAGAACCCTTTGCAGCTGGTACCTTTTTGATCTTCTGGTGTAACCCTGGTGAAAGTACACAGTAGAAGAGCAGGTGTTGTCTGCTCTCTTCAAGTGGATGTTACTGTGTTGTTTTGACCCTGCTCCTGCTCTCAATGAAGAAGGTTGAGCTGTGTTGGGCTCTTTAACTTCTGATTTTCTTTGAAGCTTGAATGTCAGAGTGTTGTTCTGTTGGGTCCCTGTGTGGCAGGGTAAAAAGGAGGAGTCGGGCTTAGGGAAAAGTAGCACTGGTGAGCCACTTGCAGCCCATGGCCAGTGACTACATTCACATCATCCTTTAACCTTCTTCAGAGCCCAGTGAAAACAGGTAGCCCATCACTGTCCTTGGCAGCCACCTGGTCCTATTACTCCTCTTTTGAGAAGAAACTGGAGCACAGTGCTGGGCCAGACAGAGGCAGGCAGAAAGTCAGGGATTCTTTCCTTACACACACAACACACACACACACACCCCCCCAGCAGAATATTCAGTTTCATGGACTGTGGTATCTTTGTTCTTTCAGCCTTACTTTTTTCAAACTGGCCACAGAAGCTTCAGTATAGTAAGGGGATTGTATAAAAGGTTGAGATTTTATTTGTTTTGAAAAGAGACTGGAAAGAACACATTCTGTTTATGAATGGTCACTAGGAGAGCACTGCTCTTCATAGTGTCCTGCTGTGCAACACAGCTCATGATGTTGATAAAAGAATATAAATCTTTAAAAGGATCAATGGAAATGCTCTTCTACCACGGCACGTAATGAGCTCCTGGAATTCATTGCTGGGGGATGTTGTTACAGCACACACTTTGGTAAGATTCAGATCTCTGAAGACCTACCAGTCCTGAGGTCCAGAACAGGAACACCAGGGCTAGCTGGGGTCACAGAAACTTATTTCCCCTATGGAATAATTCTGTACAGTCCACCAGTTGCCAGTGGAGTGCTCAGCTCTCTTCTTAAGTATGAGCTACTAGCAAAAACAGCTAGACTAGTTCACAACTCTTTTTGAGGTGAGAAACATCCAATGTCTGTAGACTATTGAATGGAGGAAAACCTCAGGGAGCATTTTCCAGCCTAAAGAGATTTTTCTCTTCATCTGCAGGCAGTTACTTTTTCTTTCATCTGTGAAGAATGGAAAATTTCTCAATTCTTCTGCTTCTTCTATGCACAGTCATCAGAAAGGATTCACAGTCTTGATCCTCAGCACATTTTAATTCAATGGACTTTTTCCATTAACTTTGATGGGTTTTGTTTCACTCCTTTTGCCAAAATGGCTTCTCAAAGTGCTTTGAGATCTACAGATCAAAGTCCTGGATAAGCAAGGGTAGAATTTATTATTATTATTGTACTTCTGGAAGAAGCTGAGTTATTTCATCTTCTTACAATGACTTTATAAACTCTGTTGCCAGCAAAAAGGGAGAGAAGATGCTGGGCTTAGTCTCAACTGCCTTTGCACAGGCTGATGCACTTACAGACATCATCACAAAAGTTTATGCTGTTACTTGTATTCCTAGTTACAGCTAAAGTAGTTACCAGCTGGCTTGCCAGTTCTGCTCAGCACTCCTGAGCTGGGTCAGATTGATCTCCCATGGCCAGCACCCATATCCCTCACATTTATGAGGTCTTTCCTGTTTCCTGAGTCACCACCCTCAGCATCAGGTCTGCCCATCACCTTCCTTGCAAACCCTTGTACAGCTACGCAGCAGAGCTCCCACGGGAGCAGTTCCAGGGTATTTGCAGAGACACAAATTCTTCTTAAAGCAGTCTGTAAAGTGGATAGAGATGAAGACCACCACCATACTGCTGCGCAGCCTGTGTGTGCAACATATCCTAAGCATAATCCTCATCACAAGGTGTGGGGTGCATACACTGACCCTTAGTGAGCCAAGCTAGCACCCAGCAGCACAGAGAGAAAACCACACGGGTCCCAGTCATCAGAAAACATGTCCCACTCTTGGGCCTCCTGTTCAACCTGCAAACTGTACTTTGTGTGTCCATGCTACTAGGAAGAAGTAAGCTCTGCTTCTCTTTTTGCTATTTGGGCAGTGGAGAGGTGGGGAAAAACACTGGGGAAGAAAAAACCTGAATATTGGATTGAGTGTAATAAATGGTTTCCCAAATTTTAACTGCTGTTAATGAGCTGTAAGGAAAAACAGTATTTCATGGTATGAAAGGCATACTATCAAACTGAGTGACAGGGCAACCTTGCAGCTGTAGAATTTGTGGGAGACTACTTTTATTTTGCAAGTAAGGGTGATGATGGGCTTTACTTTGTCTTCACTCTGTTAAAATACAGAAAGTTCTGATGTCCAAGCAAGTACACTCAAATATACATAATGTATATTTTACATATTTATACATGTATAAGCATATATACATATGTAAGTATATATACACGCAAATATAATATTTCCTTGCAGTTTATTAACAGTATATAAAATCTGGGAAGCCATTTATTGCAATCAATCCAATCTTAATTTCTTTCACAGTGTTTCCCTCCTCTCTATTCCACTGCATAAGTAGTAAAACATATGCATCCATATTTTAGTGCACTTGATTTTTTTTTTAACTGGGATGATGAAATATTCATACACCGAGATTGGAAGCAAGTAATACATCTGGAGTCGCTCAATCCCCTCCTACTAGTGCATTCATATAAAGCAGAATAACTTTGTGCCCTCAGCAATCCCAGAAGTGGCCCCACAAATCAATAGACCCACTGAGATGTTCTTCACTTCTATTAAAATAAAACCATTGGTGACAATTTATAGCTGCAAATACAGTATCACATCAGCCACAGTCCAGCTGGGAAATGGGTAACTATAGAAGAACCATCATAATCTTGTTGACACCCACATTCTCGGAGTATCTGCTTCCAAACGTTCTCTGAATTTTCTGTGCACAACCGCTGCTGTTCTGCAAAACAAAATGTCTTGTTCCAGATCTCATTTTTAGAGAAGATTTTTTCAAGGGGTTTTTTCTGGCTTACTATGGAAATAAATGAATCAGTCTGTAAGAGTGATTGGGGAAATAATAGCAAAAAGCCATCATAATTACCTTAAAAGGAAAAAAAAAAAAAAGGAATGTTGAGCAGACAGAAGCAAGACCCATTTAAGCTTCTGAAGAAATTACTGGAAATGAAATGACTTAGGCTACTGAAAAGCAAACAGAAAATGAAAGAACTTGCAGGGCAGATTTCAACACCAGCATGGCAAGGGCTAGACAAGCCCAAGCAGAGAGCTTCATCTCCAGTAGTGGAAGTGCTTTGTGATTCTGTAGGAACCTGGGTTTATGCCTCTGCTAGGGATATTTTAGGTACTAAAACTACAAAGGTGTTTTCAATATGAGGAGAGCTATGGTGCTCAAGCTTCATACCCAAATAAGTTCTTGCTCCTAAACAAAATATGCTGTAGGGTATTGGCAAAGCATCGCTATGCTGGTTTAAATGGGTTCAAACCTGGGGTTTCTGCTAACACAATTCTGCTTCTTCACACCACTGACCAACACAGAAATCACAGTGATTAGGGTCAAAGGGAAGTAATTAAGATGGAAAGCAAAACCTTAGATAAAAAGCTGACTTTAATGGCATGAGCATAACTGTGCTGCAAGTGTAACTGTCTGTTTGAATTACAGGTATCTAGACCTCCGGAAATTCGGATCAGTTCCTCATGGAGGCTTTGGAATGGGGTTTGAACGCTACCTGCAGTACATCTTGGGAGTTGACAATATCAAAGATGTTATTCCTTTCCCCAGGTTTCCTCACTCCTGTCTCCTGTAGCTCAGCAGCTGACTCACATGGAGAAAACTGCTGGCATAACTATGTGTATATAACATACCAGGATATGACTGAGTGTGTTTTAGTGGGAAATCAAGATAATTTTTATATCAATGAAACTCTTGGTCAATTTAATGTGGGATATTGAAAATAACATATGTTCTGGTGAGATTATAGAAGGACACTGGCAGTTAATTTGATAGCAGCTTGTGTCTTCAGTGCACTTCGGGACTATTAATAAATCCCACTAAACTAAAGGGTTACGATTCTCATGAGACTAGTACAAGCCATGGAAGTACTGAACAAGCATCGTTGGAAGGTAGCAGGGGGTTTTATGTGAAATACTAATAAGGAAGTGTGGCCTAAAATATTGTCATGGCTGTGATGCACTTGCTGTCATGAAATGGCTGCTGCAAAGCATGATTCTCCCCACTCCAAGTTAAAAGCAAATATTGTTTACCTTGAAAAAATCAGCCAAACCTAGCAAGGAACAATGTCATATTAGAACTGCCGGAGGGAGTTTGGTGAATTGATGTTTGATTTTGTGAATCATCAATAAAGATGTACACTGGGTTGTTTTATAACTCTGTATGGTTTCTTCTTCTGTTACAAAACTGTAAGTCTCAGCATCAGAGAGTTTCCTTCAGTTGTCTTTGGTAGAGGTTTCGTTTTCTGTCTAACCAAATTAGTTGCACAACTTCTGCAGAAAGTATCTGTCTCCAAGAAAGCACACATTCATAGCAGACAGAAATGTTCAGTTAGATGAGAGTTCATTCATCCATTCATCTCTCCAGAGCCAACTTGGAGTTCATGGTGGGGTTTTGTTGTTGCTTTGCTTTTCTGTTGTTGTTATTGAGAAAATCTCTCATGTGCTCATCGGACCAAGCAGTTTGGTCTTTATTGCAAAACAACTGACAGATGCTCCCAAGCATTGCTATGTATGAAGTAATTGCTTATCACTCTAAGATCTGAACTCCTTGGCAGTCTCTAATGGGTTTATGTTCTCAGCTTCTTGCCAGGTAAAGAAATACTCATTTCTATTTTGAAGACTATTGTCAAAGACCAAGTGACTTGCCTAAGGCAACTGGAAGCCAGTAATTTATTTGGGACTTGAATTGAGGGTTTCCAGCATCCTTCTTCCCTTCCAAATTATTGCAATCCAGCAAATGGTCATTTGCACAGTCCTTGCTACTCTGGAGCCCACTACTGCTGGAGTATAAACAATGTATATAAAGAGAAAAAGCAGGGTAGTGGCCTTACTGCTGATGAACCCCGTGTAAATTGGCACACACTACATGAAGTGGTTGCAGGACAGCCCTGAAGACTTCTTTTCCAAGTAGATGCAAGAGATTGAAAAATAGCAATCAACTAGCATTGCACTGGTAATAGTGCAGTCACAGTTCTCTCTGGTAAGGCTGTGTAGTACTGCACCTGCAGTATCTAAAAATACCTGTTTATGTCATGTGGCACCTGCCATGTCTCGGTGTGCTCTGTGGCTGGGGTTTTTACCTGTTATGATCATGCAGGCATCCACCATGGGGTCATTACTTTGGGGGGTTTCTTGCGTGCACTGAGACATCTCCTGCATATCAAGACTTTTTCATGTCTCCTTCATCCACTTGATTAGGCGGCTGTTAATTGTGCGTTTGCTGGTTTGCATTTCCCAGTACAGCCCTGAGTTGACAAGTCTGGTTCCACAAAACAGTTCAAGCACCTGCCTTCCTTTTGAAACCACTGTGAAGTTCCTACATCAGACACCCAACTATCTTCCTGCATTTGGACCATCTCTCCTTTAGTATGTTGTCTTAAGTGTTATTGCTGGCCTTTATGTTTTGGAATTACTTCTCTCTGCAGAAATATGTGGAAAGAGTACAGCTGCCAAACAGCCCCATCCATAGCATGTTCCCTAAATAACTTGCAATGAGCAGGGGTCCTTATTGAGGTCCTTAGTCACTGATTCTGTCACAGTCGCTGTAAATGAGAGTGCCTGAACTGGAAGCCCATCTTCTGAGAACAGAGTGGGGGGATAGCAAAACATCTCCTGTCCACTCTGCTGTCAATCCCCAACAGCAGCTCTGGGCTGCCTGTGTTGGTTTTGGCATCAGCAGGAGGTTGTTGATCCTTCTGTGAGATGCCAGATCTGATGGGCAAGGTGGGGCCAAACAGCGACAGGTGAAAAACAAGATGTAAAAAAGAAGACAATGGAAGGTGCCAAAAAGTTCTAGGTTAACTAGGCATGAGTCACAAGTACAGGGAAGGACATAACTGCTTCAAACAGGTTTGCAGGGTGGCTGTCAGGGTGACACCAAAAGAACAAAGAACTGGTCTAATCTGCCTTTCGTTCTTTGCCCTTTTCAGAGGTTGTTGCAGGACTGAAGGTAAAGGTTGAACCTTTGATTTGTAGATAGGTAGACGTATGTAAGAAAGAAAGAACAGGGATGTACTGTGAGTGGTTTTTTGTGTGCTTCCAACTAGCTGTCCACGAGGAAGCAGTCTCCCCAGTCTTCTACATGTCCTGGTTCATTTCAAGGTGCTTGATGAGCTGAGTATCCAGTGAGCTAAGGGGGCTTTGCCCTTGGGTCTGAAAGCACAAGAAAACTACCCCCAGTAGTTCGGCAGATGAAGCAGGAGCTGAGCAGGGTTGTCCCAAGAGAGGTAACCAGATGGCTCAGAAGGGGAAGGAAAGGTTGTCTAGTCTTGGTAACAGCCTTCAACACGTGCTGTTTTCACTAGTGGTGAGAGAGAGTGAAGAGGCTGAGGCCCTGTGCACTATGATACTGCTCAGGGTTAATACCGAGATTGGTGTTCTGTGAGAACCTTGATTTATGGGTAGCCAGCAAGGGTGGGAGCCATTGTTTCCCTCCAGGCTGGCATTGTTCACCTCGTGCTGTGTATATATAACATGGACTGGTATTGCCAAGGAATGCGACATGTTTTTTCTGGGATTTCCATGTGGAATGTCATGTATTTCCTTTGAATCTCCCTCCCTAGAATGAAACGGAAGTTAATCTGGAGGATGGGGAGTTCATTTCCTTGGACATGTAGGCAGGGAAATGCACCAAGATCTTCTTAATTTAAGCAGCTTTCCTTGCTACATCTTCTCTTAGAGACTGCACCCTGACAGTGACTGAAGCCAGATAAAGACAGTGACACTTCTTCAAGTAAAAAGCTGTTATTTTTGCACACAGGAATCATCTCTTAGGCTGACCATGCAGTGCAGTAGCTAACACTGGGGTGGTTTTAGTGCCATAAGCAGTCAGCTCTCAAGCCCAGGTGACGAGGACTGTCATCATTTTGTTAAGTATTTCTTGAAATTTCAGTTCCTCGGCAGCCCGTGCTTGCCTCTTTTCAAGTTTGTCCTCACTCTGAGCTTCAGAGGAAGGAATGAGTGTCATTGATTACTGTGTCAGTAGCTTTGCAACATTAGAGCAGAGTGATGGGAGATAAAAGAGCTACACCATAAACTTTGCATAACTAAATGCCAGCCTCTCAGAAGTGTTTAGAGGAAAACGTCTGGTTTTTTTGCTTCAAGAATATCAGATAATCCCTTCACTTAATTTTTTAAGGCATAAGATCAAAGTATCCCAAAGTACTCTATTTTTAATTGAAAAAATAATACCTGCAGAACTAACGCCACGTTTCAGTCTTCTCATTTTTAAATCCATAGGAGAGCAAATGCACACTTGGAAGCGAGAAGTAGAGATGGCTGTTCTCTCCCTTCTGTTGTGATACTGTGGCAGTGGTCAGATCCTGGACTGTTGTACTACCTTCTGTACAAGCAGAGACAAAAAGATACATTGCTGGGCCCAGCAGACTAGCACAGGGATTTTAGCTGAGTTACCTGCATTCAGGCCCCCAGACCTGAGGGAAAAGCAGCAAGGTGCCCAGCTCAGCAGTTCTCTCTCCGGTTTATTTGGTAGTAGTAGTAATTTATAAAGCATCACATTGTTTGAGGGAATGCCAAGACTTTGATGGGAACCATAACGTACAGTTTTGCTTGCTGGACTAATATTGATTGTTTTGGGAATAGCTTATAGATGTGTTTTTCTTCAGGGGGTGAAGGGGACTAATTTGCCAAGAAACACTTTTGTCATTGTTTCCATTAAATGTGTGTATTGAGATAAATGTGGCTTTGCTGTTGCTGAAAGCAGTAACAGCCATTATGACGGTTGTTTTAGCCTTTACCTTACACTCAGGGAAAAATGAGAGATGGGTCCAAAGGAGAAATAAGAAAGACTTTGTATAAAGATTGACAGAGTTCTAATTTCCTCAGATCTAACCAAAGCTGCCAAAGCCACAATAATGGTGGTCTCGGGTGAATTTATTGTTTTGTCTTACTGTTTGTTGCAGAGCCATGACCTTCAGAGGGGTTGTAAAGTTTTATTTTATGATCCTGCTGATAAAGAGACATATGTAATTTACTGTACGAGTTCTTACAGACTTGGCTAACAACAAGTTTGACCCAGAGTTCAAAGAAATTATGGCTCCCGTTGTTTTATGGCTGCTGTGCCGCAGTGTCTGCTGCACGAGGTGTACAGAAAAGATGCTGTATTAGGAAGGGCTTTCTCATAAGGGGCAAGAGAGGGACAAGACCATGTGGGACAAGTGTGGCCATTTAAAAGTCATGTACCAGCTACATCAGAAATTGTAGGCTCTGTTGTGAGTGAAATACGGATGAAATTACTTTAGAATCCATGTTGCTCTTATTGCTGACACTATTTTACTACGGGAAATTGAGGCACGGAACAATTAATCTGCTTGCCCAAGGTTATGGAAGATGTGTGGCAGAAGCATGGATCTGACCCAAATCAACCAAATCCCTGCTTGGCACCTGCCCACAAGACTTGCTTCTGTTTGCCTGTGGGTGCACTGCCACACGAGAAGTAAAGCAGGATGTTTGCAACTGATCTGGTTTCAAATGCATTTTTGGCATTTCTAAGATCTTAGACTGTGCTTCAGTGATTTTTATCTATCCCTGTATGTCCTGGGGCCTTTCAGAGATAGAAGTCCTGCTGTTTACTTTTATTACTCTTACAACTGATTTTTTTCCTGAATAATTTGAGACAGCCAACAGAGTAGATTTTTAATTTTCTTTGCAAGGCTTGATCTTGCTCTTTGCTCTTCATTGATACCTGTGTATCTTACTGTCTTCAGCAGGTTAATGTACTGATACTTGTGCTGAAAGAATGGAGTTCAGAGTTTTTAGAAGTCACTGATCATCCAGTTTGCTGGCAAAAAAGTATGCAAACCGCTCAGAAAAAAATCAGTGTGGTCTGGGAGGAGGCCTGCGTAAATCATGTAAACATTTAAATTTCAGTATGGGACTCTTCCCTACTATCTGCCATGGCTTCAAAAAGAGACTGCATTTCCAGTCACAGTGGAAAATAATTATACTTCATTAACAAAATGGTTTTTTAGTAATACTTCTGTGGTATTTATTTATAAGGTACTTTACCTTCAAAGTGATTTTTGAGCAATAATTCCAATATCTTTGATGGCCCTTTGAAGATCCTGGGCTCTCTGTGCTCAGTACTGTGGTTAAGCTGTGTGAAGCAGGCGTATGATCCCTATTTTTCTGAGACACAGGTCTCCTGCTTTCTGCTTGTCCCTCAGCTTTGCTGCTGTTCCATTGAAGAATGCGTGGCCATGGGCTGCCCATTCAAGTGGGAGACAGCTGAACCCCCACCACAGACAACTCAAAGGCTGACTGACCTTGCAGTGTCGGTGCTGCCAGGGCTGTTCACACAGCTGGGACGCTCCAGGTCAGTGGCAGATGAAGGGGCCTGCCAGAGGTTGTGGAGGGAAGCAAGAGTCAGGATCAGGGATCAATTTCCAGGGTGTCCTATCAGAGTTGAGAACAGGTTTCTGCCATTTCTGCACAAAGTTAGAGAAACTCAGTGCTCAACCAGTAGCCAGTTTGCAGCTCCAGGAAATCCAGATGTGAGCACTTACCTACTGCAGAGATTCTATCATCACTGTAACTGAGGAGGTCTCCTTTTGGCAGGTTGGACTCACATGATGGCATCTCTGTGAAGCACTTGAAATGACCTCTGGAGTTGTTTAGTATAAATAAATCACCGTGTGCTTTCAGGCTGGCTCAGCAGCGTGTCTGTGGCGTCATAGCTGCCAAGATGGGGCTCTGCACAGCAGCTGGAGTGCTGGGGAAGGCGTGCTTTAGGTGCCTTTCTGTGAACAGGCATGGGTGGTGCTTTTCCAGATCACACTCCACGGCTGAACTTTGCCACCTGCAAAACTCAAATAACCATACAAATCAAATCCGAGGGCCTGGATTATGCAGTGGCTACAAACAGTCTTTCAAATTCCAGTATTACTAATGGCATTAATAAATTATTAGCATTCATGGTGATTTAGGAAGTATGAGGTTCAAGTATTTAACAAATTTCATGAGCCTATTTGTTAATGAACTTGATGGATGACTTGCCAGGCAGGATTATATAGCCATGTCCTTGGGGTACATGCTAAAACACGATGTTTTTAGTACTGTGTTACTCCAGACCCTAATTGAGATCCAGTACTATTTGTAACAGTGCTGCCATGGATAAAAGGGAGAAAGTTTGTGCTAAACCCTCTGAGATAGAACATTATGAATGTTAATTTCCCAGATCATTAGAAACTTGAAATAGCCATCTGGCCAAAACCAGAGGTGCATATGCCTGCAACCACAGCTTAACAGCATTCCGCTGGGAGGGTGGCTGCTGCGTAGTATTTGGGACTGGCAGCTGCAGAGCAGCTTTTGCTCTGATCTCAGCAAAGTCTCTTCACACTTAAGACTTCTAGGAGATATCTGTTTAAAATGAAATCAACATCTCAGCCAGGAATATAATACACTCTAGAGGGGCTAAAATGCTTTGAAACCACAAGGGCATATCCCCTCCATGTGCTGCTCCAGTGATTATTTTCACTGTTAAAAAAGTGCCATATTTCAGTCTCTGTTTGCCTGGCCTCAGTATCTGTCAGGAGGATATCAGCATGTCTTAACTCTCAGCATTTGAGGGGCATTACAAAAGACAACAGGCTCTTGGATTTGCAAAATTTGACCTGAAGCATGATGGCTTTCACATGCCTCTTCCATGGCTTAACACTGGTAGTAGCTGGAGGTCTTTACTCTGCTGGCTTTGTTACATTTACCAGATGCCCCTCTCTCACCTGTAGATTACCTGCAGTAGAGCTATAGGTCTGCTATAAACACAGCATTTTGTATATTCCTTGTTCTCAGATGGTGGTGTACAGTGGAACATAGGACCTGGGGGAGTCCATCCTCATCAGCCACTCACTCCTTCTCATGGTCTCAGCTTCCCTACTTGTATAGTTAGAGTAATAAGATTTATAATTCTAAAGGCTCACGTGCACAGTAGGTCTGTGTTCCAGTAGTTTTAGCTCTAAGCTGTGCACGGTCAATAATTGTAAACAAATGTAGAGATACATATTCTAAGTAATTTACACTTTGTAGAAGAGGCCTGGACATAATACAACAGCAATGACTTCCTTCTTCTAATAGAATTTTTAGTTCATTATATTGGCTGTACAGGGCAAGCTCATATCCTGGAGGGGTGTCACTGGAAGGAGGAGTAGGGGAAAAGCATCTGGTTTTATTCTGGCTTCTGTTTTGGCCAGCAGATATAATGGCACATGACTGTTGAGCCAACAGTAATCCAGTTACAAAAGTCTTCAGAGTTACTGCACCAACCAAATTAAACTTGATTACATCCAATTATGCTGAAAAGCCAGACAACAGCTCTTAGCTTGGGGTAAAGTAACTTCTTGCAATCGCATGTGGGGAGGCCTTGCAGGGTGTCGGGAGGATAATTGCTCGTTTGCTCTACCACAGAGCACCATCTGCTCTTGAAGTAATGCCTAAGGATGTGAGAGTACACCGGGGTCGGGTAAGCAGGCAGAGGAGCCCGGTGAAGATTTCTCCCTGCCTGTTTTATTATCATTTGTTTTATGGTTGCTTGCCCTGGGTCCAGCTGCAGTCAAAGCCTCATTGTGCCAAATAGTGTCCGTAGAGGGAGTCCTTCCCATACCGAGCTGCTGGTCTCATCGGGGAAAAACAAGGATGAAGTGGCCTTTATGCTTATGTCAGAATAGTGTCTGTGTCTGGAGCATTGCCTGGTGCACTTTCCACCAGGCAGTTGTATAATGGTTTTCTGTTTTGAGGAGGTGAGAAAAAAATGGGAAAACTCCCAGTTTCCTTCTCTTCCATGGTAAAAATAGCATGGAGGGGGGAGGGAGGTAAAGGTAGCTGCCAAAAATGTGTCTGGATCCAGGCAGCAGAGTTTGCATGAGGATCTAGAAGGAATCACCAGACATGAAGAAACTTTACCTGGGTCCAGAACTGAGAAATGCATCAGTAGCACTCTGTCCCAGCTCAGCTCCAAGCAGTTATTTCTGTGTCTAGTTTGGTGAGAGAAGTAGGACTGGGCTTCAGTGTGGACTGATTAGGAATAGGAAAACATATTTATTAATCTTTAAGTGTGAGGACTGGAAGTGTCCTCCGTCTGTATCCACAGACACTGTCCAGCTCAGCACCCCAGGCCCCTCCCTGTATCCATTCTGGATGAGATGTGCTGGTTTTAGCCAGGATCTCCAACAGAAAGAGGACAAAGTAGGACCATCAAGTCCAAGGGAGCCTGTGTGCCTTGAACACTGCTGACCTGCAAGTCATCTCCCTTTTCTCTGTTTCAAGCCTGTATTAAGGCATCAGAGCTCTGATGCCTGTCTTTCCCACAACACCGTACTGAAGACGCTTCAAACTGTCTCATTATCTGATCAAAGCACCTTGTGCTACTGTTCCCTCTGCTCATGGAAAGCAGCCAGTGCTGCTGGAGCTGCTGTCTGTCACAAGAAGGAAAGGACTGTCTTGTAGTTTGGCTTCAATTGCAGTTGTTCTGGAGGGCTTGCTGTGCTCTTTTACGGAGGGTGGAAAGCTTGAAAAGACTTGGGTTCTTGAAAGAGGTGATTTATGTTTTTTTTAACCTTGAAAATTCTTCATGAAATCAAAATGCTGCTCCCATCCTGCTCTGCTGCAGGAACTGTTGCATGAAGATAAAGTCGGGTCCTCTTGTTGTGGAGCTGGATCTCAGGAGACTGAGCATTTGCTCAGAATTAAAAGCAGGGAAGGAGCACCAAGCCTTACAGCAGATTTTTTCAAGCCTTTTCCTCCAGCCTGTTTCGGTTTATATTAACCTCCGTATAGGGCATTTCCAAGGGATTTGTGCCTGGCTGGGGTAAGTAGCCCGAAGCGTCTCAGCCAGCTGGTCCCTAATCCACAGGAAATGCCCAGTGTCTCCATGCATCCCGACTGCTTGCACCGGCGACGGGGAGCGAGGAGGGGAATTGCTCCGCCTGCAGCTTTCCCGTCTGCCAGCAGATGGCACAGCTCATTTGAATAAATTTGGAGCAGGAAGAAGTAGCGGTGGACATTGTGGTTTTCTTTCTTAGAAGTTCTGATTTTTCATAGATTTCAGTTTCAGATATGAACAAGAAATCACACTGAAGGTTGTGATTCAAAACTCCAGGGGTTTCTGCAGAAGAAAGTGTCACTTGTCGTGCACCCCAGCATGCTAAAGACGGTACAAGGGCTTCTTCTTAGAAAAATGTTTCTCTCTCAGCCTTACGCTTGTTCAAGTAACATTATTTCTTACATGGCATCTCTTAATTTCTCCCTTGCTATGCCTGCTAATTCTGCTGCTCCTCCTTCAGTTACTCCTGCTGGCAGAGATGGATTCTCGATGGCTTCACATAACTCCCTTGCTGGGTTTTTCCAACACAGGGATGTGGTTTTCACACAGTTTTCCGCCAAGGCTGCTGGCTGTTAGCTCACACTCCAGAGATTTACGCAGTCAGCTGGGGCCAGCCTGAGTTCATTCTCCACTGCCGGTTGGAGGAACAGCTTGAAGTTGGTAAAGCTGTTACGAACGTGCAAGCGCTGCCAAATCAGAGCCGTGCTCATGACAGACATTGTCTTTAACTCCCAGGGGCACTGAGGGTAGTATTTGTGTATCTTCCTGGCCAAAAGCTTTAAGGAGGGCCAGCATTATAAGGTGCTGTAATGTTACATGCATTGGATCATATGTAATCTGGCAGCCCGATGCCAGAATTAACTCACTGTTCCCACTCTGCGTACAGCCACAATGGAATTGGGAAGGCACGTTCATGTGCAGCATCTTTGTTTGAAGCATTTTTCTGCACAGAGCTTATATTACGGTTGGACTCGATGATCTTGGAGGCATTTACCAACTTTAATGATTCTATGATTCTATGTCACATCTGAGACAGCTGCATATTTAAATGTACAGAAAATGTAACCATTTCCCATCCAAAAGGCCCAGCAATCTGAGATACATTTGTCAGGCATCACCAAAAGCATGGAAAAAAGAATTCACAGGGGTTCTTCATGTTTTGGACACTGCTCAGATACATCTTGTGATATAACCAAGTCAGTAAATATGATCCAGAACAAGGGATGAGCAGAGAGAAGGAATAGTAGAGCAAAGGAGCAGGGTAATAAACCAAGGGCTGTCACAGAACACATAGAATAATTCATTAAAATTCACACAATGATAATTATGGAGCATTTCTTTAAACATCCATCACCCAAATGAAGTGTTCCAACCCCGTGTGGTGGAAGTTGTTAACATAAAAATGCAGCCAGGGTTCTCTGCAACTGCAACTGATCTTCAAACTGATACCACTTTGCAATGGTGTCAGTATGAGTGAATTCCTAACCTGTGAATCATTAGCATACACCGTGGAATAGTTTTGCACAATACCTGTGTATTAATCATGATCATCTGTTCTTGACTGAGTCTTTCTAAATCCCCAATAGTTCACTGGCCTCCCTGAAACTACTGTGTGTTTTGGGAAGATGTCTCAAGTGCAGGTCACCAGGACACAGTTTTCTCTACGAATGTACAAAGTGCCTCTAAGCCAGGAGAGTTTGCGGGTGAGACTCTTCCTCTCATGCAGTGTAAATTGATACAGCTCCAGTGCACTGAATAAGGTGATGCTGGCTGAGGCTAGCACAAAACTGGTCTCTCCATCCTCCTCTGCTCTCAGCCCCATCACACATGCCGCGTTGGCAGAGATGGGCAAGCTGATCTGAGCATAGCCTCTCTGTGCAGAGATTGCCCAGCACTGGGGTAGGATCAAGCCCTTCCTTTGGGTAATGAGAAGGTAGAAAAATCTTCTTATGTAGCCTTTGCATTTCACTGGCAGAAAAACAAAGCTGTTGAGAAAATACATTCCTAACAAATGACTGACTTGTTCTGTAAGGGGTTATTTCCCTACTTTATGCATTCACAAAGATGATAAACAACATATGGCTTAACCGTGCTGTCCCCATCTTGAAAAGAGGTGTTGTTCCTACCTCCCAGAGGCACTGCAAGTTGCAATTACTGCTCTAAAGTGATGCAAGATCCCTGCTCGAGCAGCATTATATAAAGGTTGTTGTTTGACATACAGTAGCACATCCAGCCAGCATGGAGTTATTGCACCAGCTACGGTACAAACACATAAGGAGGGACCATCCCTGCCCACAGAGGTTGGACAGGCAGGGAAGCTGAGGCAGGGATGACTGAATGTGCCCAGGCAGGTTTGGGGCAGAGCTGTTGTATAGAGACAGGTCTTAGAAATCCATCCCTAGCAAATGGGTTGTGTTTTCCATGTGAGCGTGGGCTAAGAGGAGTCAGCTTTTATGGGTGCCATGCCCAAGTTTTGCTTTAAAGGGTGCAGTGAAAGGAGGGTTAGAGCATAACCCAACTTGCAAGGCTGTGGAGGGACGTTTTATTAGTTACTGAGCTGGGGAGGAGAGGATCAGGCTTTGAAATGTACGATGTTTCGAGATCTGAAAGTTGATAGTGAATCTCAGCCAGGGTATAATACACTGAAATACAAAACCTGGCTTGTCTGCCTGAGACTCCAATGGCAGTCAAATCCCCTTTCAGTGGCCACTGCTCCATTACTTAAAAATCAATAATAAAATACGAAGCTTTTATTGATTTCCCTCGTGGTTTTTTTATTGCTATTTTTATTCTCCAGGAGGGTTTTTGGCATCACTGGTGTTTGGCTGTTTCTTGCTCAACCTCTTTGTTTTCCTATGGCACCTTCATCTCAGGCACAAGCCCCTGAGCACAGTGGGGCTAAAGCCAGCCTCTCCTTTCCGAGGTGAGAAGGCCTTTTCCATCAAGAGAGGGGAAGGGTCCTGGGATAATGAAACCTTACAGGGGAGAGGTTTGGGGGGAGCTGCACTTTTTAATTAAGGAAACGTTGCGCTGTTAGAGATCACCTGCTGCAGTATGGATAAAGTTTCTCTATGGGCACTGTATGAGTGCGGGGGGGACAGGGACGAGCGGCAGCCCCTCGGGGGCGGCGTGGGGCCAGGGAGCCCCTCTCCCCGCGGGGTTTGTGTCTTTAACACGGCTGGCGGGGCGCCGGGCGGGCGGAGGCGTGGTGAGCGGGAAGGAGCCAGTTTCCTGCTTCCCCGCTCGCAGCCCAGCGGCCGCGGCGGCGGGGGGAGGCGCTCGCCGCCCCCCCATCCATCCTTCCATCCCTCCCTCCCTATTTCCCTCCCTCCCTCCCTCCCTCCCTCCACCCATCCATCCATCCATCCATCCGCTCACCCACCCACCCCCGCCCGCCCTCCATGGGCCGGCGCGGCCGGCGCTGAGCGCCGGGAGGCAGCGCCCGGCGGCGCCCGGCTGCCGCGATGAGCGGCGGGGAGGTGGTGTGCTCGGGCTGGCTCCGAAAGTCACCGCCGGAGAAGAAGTTACGGAGATACGTAAGTCTCAGCCCACCCCATCTCATCCTTACCGCGGCCCCGGGAAAGCCGGGATCGATCCCCCGCGCCTCCATCCCCGCTCCCCCGCCGCCAGCCCGGGTGCACCTGCCGCCGCCTCTCCCGGCGGCGCGGAGGCTCGGCAGGGCGGGGGTGCCCCTTGCCCGGGCGGGGAACGAGCGCTCGTGGCTCCCCGCCCCAGGGAAAGGCGGGTGGGAGCCTCTGCGAGCCCCCCGGCTTGTCCCCTGCCCCGGGGTGCTGGGGTGGGCGGTGACGGCCGCGGCTGGAGCGGACACTCGGCGCTGGGGCCGTTCTGGCTGCGCCCTGCGGTGGCCGGCCTCACCCGGGACCTGCGACACCCCCGCCTTTGAAGTCGTCTGTTTTAGGGGAGGCTGGGAATACCTTGGTGTCAAAGAGTAAAGGTACCTAACACATCTTGGATCCCCCCAGCATTCCCATAACAGTCCCTGTCCCCCATCCCGTGCACGGTTCCTATTAATCATTGAACGTCCGAACCCTTTGAAGATAGCACCAGTAGCGCTTCGATAGCCTTTGTATCGTTAGCGGCTGAGATCAAACACTTCAAAGAAGTTGTAAAAACAGGGTCCAAATGCCAGCTCTGTCACATTCCCCACTCATTGAAAGAAATAACTGTTCTTTGCGTCCTCCGCCTGACAGTCCTGCCATGTGCCACGAGCATTAGCGCTCAGAAACGCGCTGCCATCCTATGACTCGGCACATCGCTTCCCAGGATGTCAGGGGTCCCACTCCCTGACACCAATGACCAGCCTCAGCCAGCCTTCAGTTGACTGGAATGCAGCCTCTGGGAGGGAGCTGGATGCTCTCCCTTCCTGGGGGAACACCAGCCAGATCTTCCTTTGGTCCTGTTTCTTTTGCCTGCGTGCATTTCGGCAATGGCAGGCAGAACAAGTGCAGCTGGTGTCTCCCCAGTGCCTGTTATTGATTGATGGAAGCATCACTGCCTACCCTTCAGGGGGAGATGGATGTCTGTAGTCTCGTATTGCAGGCTAGAGCAGGACTGGGGGTGTGTCTGATTTGTGATAGAGTGTTATTAGCCTTGCCCAAAATGGGTTCAGCCCCATAGACATCAGTGGTACCACATCCCTTTGCATTAGACTGTGTGTCCAGTTGCTCTTGGCAATCCTTTCCTTGTGTGCCTCATGCTCTTTGAGGGAATATCAGGTTGGCACAGGGCTGTGGGATGGAACTACTAGGGAATCCAGTAAGGTAAACCTGAGTATTTATGTGGGAAATATCAACCCCCTAATGAATGTAGGTGGGCTTTGTGGGAGGTGGACAGAATGACTTTGTGCATGCTGAACTGTGGAGGATGCTTTTAGCTTAATGGAGCAAAGCACCTTCCTCCCGCAGAAATCAACTAATTGCTGATCCTGAGTCACCAATGGCCTTAACTCATCAAACATCATTAGCTCCCCAGCATCTGCCCCATGAAAGGGTTCTCACATCACTGTCTGAATATCCAGCTTGTGCTCTGGCATTCCAGCAAGAGCTGAATAAATCTGCTAAATGCTCTACGTGGAGGGTGTGACACGCCAGCAGTTAGTGCTAATTATCAATGTGCATAAGAGTGCTTTTCATCCACATACATCCCAAAGTGCTCTGCAAGCCACCTATGTTTTCAAAACATCCTCATTCCCCCAAGAGGAAATGCGGCCATGCTGAGATGTGCCCGGCCAGCCCACGCAGCCTCCGCGGGGCAGGAAGCGATGCTTGGCAGATGTCACTCGAGGGGATCTCTGTGCTGGAGCGGTCCCAGCGCTGTGGTCAGTGGGACTTCCCTTCCAGTCACACGAGTTGCACCAGCTTCCTGCATCAGTGGCTGGATTTGAAAGCGTTGGCCTTTAGCTTGGACTGTGTCTCGCTTGGTGGTGCCCCGTCCCTTTGCTTTTTAATGCATTATTATTGATACTGTATTTATATCGCTGTGGTGTGCATTCAGGGCATTGGTGTGTTGTTCAAGTTCTCCTCGAGAGTAGTTCAGAGCAGCTTGCTGGTACAGAGCCTGAGGGTGATGTCTTTCCTCCCGTAAAACCTGCCTTCATCTACAACAAACCCACATGGTTGGACTTTGGTTTTCGTGCACAAAAGGTGGTTTACGCCGGCTTTTGTACGGCCTCAAAGAGAAGGTGCTGAATCGCTGGCTTTGCTGCTTTCCTTCTAGCTTTGGTTTATATTCTGCTTTGAGACCTCAAAGGAGAAATCTCAGGCTGCAGGATGCTGCTAATGGGGTTTGAAGTTCCTGCTCTGGCTGTATTGACACAGGGTAGATGATAGATTTATTTTTTCTTTGACTAGTGCGTTTCAAATGTATGTGTCTGCACATGGGTGTGTTGCTAACGCTGTCCTTGAAGTGCTGTGCTTTTATAAGCCTGGGTTTGTTTTGCTTTTATTTTTCAAGGAGATCTATGGCAAGAGAGGAAAGCTCTAAATTTTCTCTCTAACTTTCACCCAGGGAGGTTGGGAAAGGGAACTCTTCTCCACACCTGATCTGTGCAGCATTAATCTGCATTTACAGAAATACCTGCTTTGTTTCACTTCAGGGGATTGTGTTTATGTGAGATTGTGGGACCTATTTGTACAATGCTCTGGGATATATCAGTGTTGTGAGTTTCTCTTCTGTTGTGGGACATTTAAATGATCAAACAATGACTACTTAAGGTTGAGACAAAGTGTGCCTTTTTTCAGGCTCATAACTGCAAATAGGGGTTCATGTAGACTCTGGGCAGTTTGGCTGTAAATGCTACTGTAATATTGATAATAAAAGCTAGGCAAATAATTGAAGGTCCCAAGTAATTGACGCACCAAAATAACTCTTTTCACCTCTGTTCTGCTTGGGACACCAAGCTCTCTCGTCCTCTTGCTTAACTGCTTTTTTTCAGACAAACACTTTTTGTACCTTCAAAGAATGGTTTGGGTTGGAAGAGACATTTAAACTCATCTAGCCCAACCCCCTGGCAATGAGCAGGGGCATCTTCAACTAGACCAGGTTCCTCAGAGCCCCATTCAGCCTGGCCTTGTATGTTTCCAGGGATGGAGCATCCACCACCTCTATGGGCAACCTGTGCCAGTGTTTCAACACCCCCATTTTAAAAAATTTTCTTCCTCATATCTGGTCTAAATGTACCCTCTTTCAGTTTAAAACCATTGTCCCATGTCCTGTTGCTACAGACCCTACAAAAAAGCCTGTCCCTTTTGCCTTTCTGACTTTCATGCATGAAAGGGTCTCCTTGTATGCAGCCACAAAGCACAGAACCATCTTTTAATTCTCCTCCTGGCTCCTCCTTAAAACACACATGAAAATAATTTTTAAAAAAACCCCAGTCCCTAAACAAAACCCTGGGCTTTAGTTGTGTGACCAATGAGCCGAGACCAGCGCATGTTGTGCGGTGCTGTACTGACTCACTGTCTCCTGGTCCTCTCCCGCTGGACGTGCCTGTCTGTTGTCTCCTGTGTTAGATGTGGGTTTAGAGCAGTGTTTTGTGTCTGTCCACTGCCTGGCACGATGGGCTCGGGGGTGGACTGTCTGGCAGGGAAGCACTGTGAAAAATAAGTGCTGTTGTAGAGCAGCTCAGCTCCCTATCGTTAGATCAGTGCGCTCTGCCTGCTCATTTATGTACCATGAAGTCAGAGTATTTTCTGTCTGGCTGAGATGTATGTCTGCAGTTCTGACTAAAACAAAAGCTTCTCATCGTGTACTGGTTTTACAGTCCTTTAGTGCTTTGGGGTTTTTATTTTTTCTCCCAGCTGGTTTATCTGGGTTTGGCTTTGTGCATCAATGGTCGTTCCTACATCAAGCAAAAGCAGTTTAATCAAGGTCATTGGAAGAGCTACTCCTCTCCGATGGGACAAGCAAGAAGAGGTTAAAGGGCTGATTTACTGATAGCAGCCTTATTCCTAGGGGCAACTCCTTGATGAAGGGCTTCTTTTGGTGCCTGAAGTAGATGCTTCATATCCCACTTCAAAATGCATTGTAAGGATGTCTTCCTTAAATGAGAATGTGGGATGTGGACTGAAGTAGGACCATTTGTGCAGCGATATCATAGGCTGTCAAATGGTGGAGATGCCAGGTGGAGTTTGGCACAGTGCTGATTGGGATGAAATTTTATACGAGGGAGAAGAAAGAACATCCTTTTATTCTGCAGCAAAGTACAAAAGATGGGTATTGTGCAAAATTATCTCCTTTTTTTTCTTCTTTTCTCTAAGGAGTTTTAATCGGTCACTCCCATGCTCAGCTGTGCCATGCCTCATTCAGGATGCTCTACCCTCTACCAAAGATAGGAAATAGTTGCAGACACACCAGAGAAAAGCACCAAAAAATGAGCAAAAGTATAGAAAACAGAAAGACTGAAGGAAATGGGGTTGTTTAAGGATGAGAGGGCTGAGAGCAGAAATAACAGTCCTCAACTATGTCAAAGGTAGCTGTGAAGGGGAAAGGAGTAAGCTGTTCTCCATGGGCAGTGGTTGGAGGCCAAGAAGTGCTGAGCTTGAACTGCAGCAAGGGAAACAAGTGTAGGAAAAACTTCCTAACCTCTGATTGCTGGAGGAGTGGAGCAGTGGAACAGATGGTTTGGGATGGGCTTGAAGTCTCCATCGTGGCAGTTCTGAAGTGCAGGTTGGCCTAACTCCACTTCAGAGAGCTGAATCTGTTTTGAGGCAGTGGAATAAATTTGACAAATTCTCCAGAAGTTCCTTCCAGTGCTGGTTTAGGTTAACTTACGGATTTTGAGGCTGGATGCAGGGAGGGATAGTTAAGAGGCTTAAGGGCACCAATTATGTCACCTGGATCTCCTGATGGGACTCAGGGAAGTGTCCTCTGACAAGTTTTTTGTAGAAAGTTTTGGCAGCACTGAACTCCATGACTTTGCACTTATTCCATCTGTCAGACCGCCTTGCTGTACCCTGCTCCTCCCATGTAATCTCCCAGCTTGATTCCAAAAGACCATAATGTATTTTAGCTGTTATCTTCTGCCCCATGATTCAGAGGAGGGATGAACACTTGCTCCACCAGAGAAGGTTTTGCAGGTCAGGGGGTGCATTTTGCTTGCAAAGGCAGTGCCTGCCAGCACTCCTGCTATACCAGCTCTCTTGCACAATGCTGCACAAAGGTCCCGCTCTCTAACTTGTTTCTCTGCTGCATCATTGCTGATGTGTCAAAACATGACCTCTTCCCTACAACCTTCTTTTGGGGTCATTTTGTTTGAGTGTGGGGCTGCATTTCTTTGCCCACTGTAGCATTTTCTGGAAACAGTCAGGTGGTGATGTATTGTCATCATGATAATTGTGATCTAGGAACATGCAGATACTTGGAGGACGGTTGTGGGAGCGATGGAGTCAAACTCTTCTTGATTGTAGAACGTGACAAAATAAGGCACAACAACCACAACCCAGCTTTGGAGGATCAGGTTGGGTCTTAGGAAAGCCCCTCCAGTAAGAGGGTCATGGCGTAGAGGAACCGGTTCCCATGGAGGCTGCAGGCTCTCAGTCTTTAGACATTTTCAAGGCTTGGCTAGACGAAATTCCAACTGACCTGATCTAGTAATTGCACCTCAAATGCAAGGCTGGACTGGAGCCTTCCTGAGCTGCCTCCATCCCAACATTTCTTACACCTCTGTGACGTAGTGCCACCAGTCTCAGGAGCAATAGAACTGTTGTAGCCCAGCTCGCTGTGAAGGTGGACAGTCTTTGTTTTGTTTGCTGCCAACACACATGCTGGGGCAGCTTGTCAGCTGCTGAAACCCAAACTGGTTTGGTCAGGACTGCCCCATGTGTGTTCCGAGGCATTGCATCAATTGAGGTGGACATGCCCACAGAGGTTAAGGAGTCCGTGTGTTGTGTGGAGGGTGCAACTGGTGTATTTTCCTGGTGCTTTGGCTATGCTAGGATAGCTTGAGTGAATCCTCAGCTATCTGTCATAATTTCAGAGCTGGCCAATAGTCCTGGCAGTCCACAGTGGATGTGAAAGATTGATGGTGGCAAAGCACAGGTCGAACTTAAGAAAGACAAACAATACTTAGGGAAAGCGTGTGAAGAAGCTGGGTTTTTCTCTTTGAAAGAGAGCAGAAGTGATATTGAAACCATTTTTTTTTCCTTTTTCTTTTAGCCAGTATCAGATGAAAGATATGATGCAATAGTGTTCACCAGACCGAAGCACATAATTTATAGCAGTGACTTAAAGGCAGAACAAAAATTATTTATCTGTATTACAGTAGCAGCTGAGGCAACTGGGGCTCAATGCGCTGAGTGTTTGGGGAGACCACATCTGCCCTGAAAGGTCTGGTCTGATGGGGAAACCAAGGCACGGAGCAAGTCAGTGATTTGGCTGCATGTGTTCAGGGTCATTCCCACAGCTGGAAACTCAACTTGGCTTTATGGTTGCTACCTGAGCCAGGGGCTTCTGAGCTGCTCGCAAGCTGCTGAGGATGTGTGAAGCTATGGAAACAATTGCAGCTGGTCCAGAGAAGTACATAATATTTCTGTCAGGGATTTGGATGATGAGGGTTGCCAAGGTCATCAGGGGTCTCTCTGAGATTAGTTGATCCAAAAGGTTTGGAAATAACTGCTTTTAATATAAATGGCCCTTCCTCTCAGTACTCCTTTAAAGTCTTTAAAGTCTCACTTTCGTGTCATAATGGTTAGGTGGATCTTCCAGCACCTTACAGTGATGATAAAATGTATCTCAAGAGGTGGGAAAAATAAGAGAGGCTTTGATTTACTTCAGGGCACCCAGAGAGCAGCAGTAGAGCTGAAAGACACTTTGCTGCCGTTTTGTGCAGCTTCTCCACCTTGCTGCCAAGTGAAACCAGCTTTGTGGTTATCATGTGGTTATCATGGGTTAAACCACAGCAAATTGGCAGTGAACGTGGGAGGCTGTATAGATGGAGCCAGTGTAGAGCATGGTTGGTGATTGATCATTAGTGGGGTTCTCAGTCTTAGGGCCAGTGCTTTTCAACATCTTAAAAAATTACTTGATTGCAGGACTCAAAGTGATACTAAGTAAGTTTGTTGATGATAATAAGTTGGGATGAGCTGTTGGCTCCCTCCAAGGCAGAGAGGCCCTACAGAGAGATCTGGACAAATTAGAAGTCTGGGCAATCACTGACCATATGAAGTTTAACAAAGGAAAGTACCAGATCCTGCACCTGTGATGAGGCAGCCCTGGATGTACAGACAGACTGGGGAATGAGATTCTGGAGAGCAGTGACACAGAAAGGGACCTGGGGGAGCTGGTGGACGGAAGGTTGAACATGAGTCAGCAGTGCCCTGGCAGCCAGGAGGGCCACCTGTGTCCTGGAGTGCATCAGGCACAGCATCACCAGCTGGGCAAGGGAGGGAATTGTGCCACTCTGCTCTGCACTGGGGCAGCCTCACCTCGAGTGCCGGGGGCAGCTTTGGGCACCATAATATACAAAAGATACAAAGCCATTAGAGAGTGTCCAGAGGAGAGCCACGAGGATGGCAAAGGCTCTGGAAGGGAAACCTTATGAGGAGTGGCTGAGGGTACTTGGTCTGTTCAGCCTGGAGGAGACTGAGGGGAGACCTCATTGTGGTCTGCAACTGCCATGGAAGCAGAGGGGCAGGCACTGATCTCTTCTCTGTGGTGACCAGTGACAGGACCCAAGGGAATGGCCTGAAGTTGTGTCAGGGGAGGTTTAGGCTGGATATTAGGAAAAGGTTCTTCACCCAGAGGGTGGCTGGGCACTGGAACAGACTGCTCAGGGAAGTGGTCACAGCACCAAGCTTGGCAGAGTTCAAGAAGCATTTGGACAATGTTCTCGGGCATGTGGTGTGACTCTTGGGATGTCCTGTGCAGGGCCAGGAGTTGGATTTCAGTAATCCCTGAGGGTCCCTTTCAACTCAGGATCTTCTGTAATTCTATGATCACTTTTCTTTCTTATTTGTGATTAGTGACAGAAAAAGCAAATATTCAGTGTGTGGATTAACAAAAACAGACCTGAGACCTTAAGAAGAGATCCAGACCATTTTCATGCTGCCAGGCAAACACACTTGCACCAAGGTGTGCCTGCCATGACCTTGAAATGCACAAAGAGGATTTCCTTAAGGTCAGTGTGCAAGCCTGCACAGTGCCATTTTACATATGTCATCAATCATATCTAGTCATACAGCAATTTAAATACGTGCTGTGTTTACATAGAAAATTTTAAAAAATAGTAGTAAATAAGTAAAAGGCAGCTTTGGTCAAAAAAATTGCTCTTAGCTGTCTTTAGCCTGCAAGCTGTGTCTTTAAAGGACAGGAGGAAAAACGGAGTGCTGGAAGCATATGTTTCTTGCTGTGTAAGATAGCCAGTGGTGCCTGTTTCTCCAATGAATCTGGACTAAATCCAACAACTGGGGGGGGGGGGGGGGGGGGAAGGGGAGGCTGATTTCATCTCTGGATTTGTGTTTTCATATTTGGTTTCTATTTTTTTCTGAGTTCTTGTGCAGTTTACCTGGAGAAGGTTCTGATCTGGGAAATCTTGCATCAGTCTGGTTGTCTGCATTACACTAATACCTAGAAATGAACTTTTCTATCCAAATGTGCATATTCTCGCCCTAAAATGATGTGTGTTCAGGGTAGGAAGTTCACTCTTGGGCCAGAAATGGGACATTTTTATTTATAGTTTAAATCTGGTTTTGAGGCAGAACCAGTTGAGAACAGCTCTTAGACATTACTGTATTAAGTGTTCCGATTGTTTTCTGTCTCTGCCTACTCCAGACTCCTTTTCACATTGGCTCTGAATTTTTAAATGCTGTATGTTTGTTCTCTCTGTTGACAGAAATAATAATCTATTGACAGAAATGAAAATCTATTGCCTGAAATATCTTCTGGTTGGATTTTTTTACATTATTATTTATTCTTTCTTTTGCTTCCCCACGCCTTTTGGACACATCCAAACTATTTCCATCATGTTTTCTGGATCGAAGATACTGTCCTAATAGCATTTCAGTACTTGTTATGCATCTTATTCCATTTAAACCTGGTATTTTCCAAAGGCATTTGCTTTGGAAGGCATTTAGACATTTCTTTGGTGGAGTTCCAGGTCCCGCATCCATATGGTAAGATGGAAATAACATTTGGAGTCAAAGATTTGCAGTCTCCTGAATTTCATAGATTTTCAGTGATTAAGTTTTGCTGATGATCCCAGCTGCTGCCTCGCCCATTTGGATTCCTTGCTGACCTTCAGAACAAGCCCATGACTTTCATATGGCTGCCAAAGGTTGCAAGTTGACTTGCTAAATCCACCTTCTAGCCACTTAACATAACATCCAACCAGGGATTATGTCTTGTTTCCAAAAGTGACTAGTAAGCCTTCATTTCTCTCCTCTCTACTGGTGACACTGAGGTGTCTTTTAAGCTTTTAGCTTCAAAGAGCTGTGTTGCACATGGTAGGTTTCATACAGTGTGCTGCTGTTGAACTGGGCGATGCTTTTGTTCGTTTGCAATTTTTAATCTCATAATAATGTCAGTAACGATGTTTAAATGGGGTTATTAGTCATTGCTACCGATCTGTTCTTCAGATCTTCATCCACACAGTTGTTTAAGGATCTTTTGGCTTTTTTTTTTTTTTTTTGTAGGGGGAAATATGTGGTTTTACTTCTCCCTGGCTGCTCTTGGCTTGAAACAGTGCCCTGTGGAAAAAGGAAGGTTGGCCATGCAATTCAGCTCAGGGTTTCGGTAGTTGCCTCTCCATTTAAAAGTCTCCCTTACCACTCCTATAGAGGCCACGTCAGCAACTCCAGATCGCCTTCCTTCTCACCCTGCTTGCCTGCCAGGGCTGTGTTTGAGAGCCATCCAGCACGGGAAGGGGCAAACACAATAAACCATAGAATCATTGAATCACAGTGGTTTGGGTTGGAAGCAACCTGAAAGATCACCTAGTCCTGACACTGTGCCATGGACTGGGACACCTTCTGCTAGACCAGGTTGCTCAGAGCCTCATCCAACCTGGCCTTGAACACTTCCAGGGATGGGGCATCCATAACTTCTCTGAGCAACTTGTTCCAGTGCCTCACCACCCTCACAGTAAAGAATTTCTTCCTAACATCTAATCTAAATCTTTCCTCTTTTAGTTTAAAACTCTTCCTCCTTTTCCTATCACTATTGGCCTGTGTAAAAACTCGCTCTTCCTCTTTTTAATAAGCTCCCTTTAAGTACTTGAAGGCCACAATGAGGTCGCCCCAGAGCCTTTTCTTTTCCATGCTCCTTCCATAAATGCCCCTCTGTAAATGCCCCTTCTGGCTGATTGACAGCATAAAACAGCCGCTATACTTCCATGCCATCAACACTGCACACAGCTCCTTTGGTTCTGGGTCACTGTGTTGTTCCTAAATAGCTTCCTCCAGGTAGGAATCTCCCAGGAAAACCTCGTTTGCTTTGACATAAGAAGAATCGATGACCTGAGGCTTGTGTTCTCCCCCTGTCTCACCTTCCCTGCCTGCCTCACCCACTGTCCACCACATGTAATGTCAGGCTGGAGTTTCCAGCGGGCTGTGGGGAATAGAAGGGCTCATTGTTTCGGGGGTCAGGGCGCAGGGCCAGGGTGGCAGGAGAGAGGGGCGCGGAGCTGGCGGCTGAGCCCTGCTGCTACCTCCAGCATGGCCTTATGTTATCCATAGGGCAGCCGTGCAGACAGTGAGCGCTCTGTGATCATGGCTCCTTAAAGCCTTTGAGGGAGGGAAAAAAATAATATAAATGAAAGGAGAAAAAAGAGATGCAGAAGATATGGGGTGTAGGGAGTGACAGGGAGTGTATGGGGTCCTTTTAGTTGTCCTGAGCAAGAGATGCTGAGAAATGATGTAGGCCAGTCCCGGCTCAAGGCTTCAAAATTGGCAATTGAGGTTTTAACTGAGCCTTATCTGTTCAGGTCCTTCTCTGAGCCCTCTGTGTGCATGGAGCGAGGCAGGACAGGGAGCAGGAAGTTTTCCTGCCAGCAATCAGGACTTTATCCTGCAGCAATGTGTGTGTGGGTGGACCCCTGACACCAGCGTCTTTGGAGAAGGGTGATGAGAGTGATTAGGAGCCTGGGAAAGCTTTACACAACAGGCCTCCGAAGCAGCGAAGGACAGCCACCTTCCAAGGAAAGTGAATGAGAAAGTGCCCTGATAAAAGTCCTCAGGGCTGCTGTCCATGCAGAGGGGGGAGAGCATTTCAGCTTGGCTTGTGGGACTTCTTATGTGAGCACCCCAGGGTCCTTCTTCAGGAAGTGGCCCAAAGCATTTGGCACATCACCAAAGAGAGTGATGTCCCATCCCATCTTGGAACCCACTCCTGGAGAGGCGAGATTTTTGCTCAGGAGAGGTGACCAGGTGTGTCCAACCCCTTGACATCAAACACAGAAGGGGAGCAGGTCACAGATGTTAAAGCTTGTAAGATCTTTTTGTTTCTTCATCCTTCAGAAGATTCTGCCTTTGCTGTTGATGTGTGATGGGAGAGAAACTGCCTCCTCCTACCAGCTCTGAATTTGCACCTTATAAAGTAGATGAGATATGAATAATGTGAATATCTGCAAATTTAGAAGTTGATACCATGAAGAAAACACTGGAAAGGAACAAAATTGGTATTTTGAGGTTTAAACCAGTCAAACAGTTGAGGATGGGTCTTTCCAAGAGATAGGGCTCTCTCCTCTTTCCTTTTCAGAGTTTCCACCTGTAACAGGGTGTGAATTGGTCCAAGACTAGCTAGATCCTGCACCATACCCACAGAGTCACTCCCAAAGCCGTTTTCAGCTGCTGCCTTACACTCCCTTCAAAGTCAACCCGAGGGAGAGAGGGTCTGAAGGGATCAGGCCGTTGTCTCAAACCCTTGCAAAACATGTTGGCTGAGGCTTCGACTGGGAATCGATCAATAAATACACTCTTTTTAGCATCAAATCAGTACAGCCAGCTGGCATGCAGACGGGCTGATGTATCATGTGCTGTCACAGGGAGGTGCATTGAGGAGCAAGAATTCATGACAGAATCATGTGTAGAGAAGAAGGTTGCCTGCAAGGTTTATTTGTTTGGGGTTTTTTAATACTGAAGGCACTTCATGTGCAGCAGAAGGCAGAGCATCTTACAGGTTGGTGTCATGGATGGTGCTTCACAAAATACTCTGAGCTCAGGAGTGTGTGTTAGATGTTCACAGTGGAGTTGACAATAAGTGTTTGTCTCGAGCCTCATGCATTGCTCTGGGCTGGGACTGAAAAGGGGACGTAAAGCAAATCCTGTCCTGTGCAATGTGTAGGATGTTCATGAGGCTTTTTTATGAGTTCTTGGTTAAGTAGGGTGTTTGATGACAGTGTTGGTGATTTTTCTCTGTCCATTCTGCTTCTTGGAAGAGTCTGCCATGACCAACTCAGTGCTGTTAAATGTTGTCATTAAGGCTCCTTGGGGTGAAGTGTGGACCTGCTACTCTAACACGCTTGGAATTTCAGATAGAATTGAGTTGTTGAATACCACTTGGGAAGGACAAGCTTCAAGATTTGCATTTGTAATTAAGAAGAGCTTTTTAAAGCCTGTTCTTTGCATGTCTTTGTACCTGGAGCCTCCCACAAACCAACCGTAGCTCAGGTTGTGGAGGAAGGTGAGAAGCCAGAATGACGTGTTTGGGGTTTACATGGTCCCCTCTGCTGTGCACATTGCTGCTGAGTCAGCTGTAATTTAGGCGTGGTTCAACCCTCCTTTGTCAGTGTGGAAGGGCCTGGTCAAAACCTTGGATTTCTTTCCTTCAAAGTGTGGGAGACTTTTGACTTGTTATATATATTTAAAAACAAAAAAAAAAAAACCCAAACCAAACAAGAAAAAACCCCCAACAAAATACTGGTTTGATGGAAAACGAGACACCAAAGCACAATCAGAAGTGTGGCTGTGGGGCTCTTCAAGTTGTAACTCAGATTTTCATTCCTGGTATGTATATTTTCCTGGATACTATCATATCTTCTTCTTCCATTTTCCCACGTTTATCCTTTTTGTCCCCAAAGCCCAGTGGTGTGGCCTGGGCTTAGGTTTGTTTTCTTTCCCCAAGCTTTGGTCCTTGCACTTTGAATTCTCACTAGTACTCATACACCTACCCTGAATATTCCAGGAGGGTTTGGCATTATGACACTGAGATGGGTTGTAAACACAAATTATTTCAGCTTTGCACATCCCAACAGAGCAAAGAGTTGGCACAAGGGGTTGGACACTCAGTGGGTTTCCAACCTTTCCACCCTTGTGCTGCCAGGTTGCTTACCAGGCTATTGAATCTTTACTGGCCCTGTTTTATAAATAGGAAATTACAGTGAACAGGGACTAAGTGAATATTTCAGGGCTTGCAACAAGTTTATCACAGAGCCGGGAACCAGACTCCAACATCCTTCAGTGTCATCTTTGTCTTCCCATTTCTAAGCTGCATCCCAGCATGCTCAGTCCCTGCAGTCTTGTGCTGAGAAATTCCAAGTTTCCTGAGCCAAGTTCACTTGCACGTGCCTTGCCTTGAAGTTCATTGGATAAGGTTAGGAGTGAATTCAGCCTGTTTAAAAACTCAGTCCAGCTACCAGACTGGAAAACCTGATGGGCAGAAAGTCAGTCAGACATGGGAAAGGAGGGGGAAAAGGTGAGTGGTTGTTGTGTACTGGGCGGGGCTTTTGTACCAAAATCGGTGGATTTACTCTGTTTGGGGAGTACACACGTGGCAGGGCACATGTGTGTGCTGGTGGGAGAGCTCAGCTGGGTAATAAGAATAAATCTGCTCTGCTTTTGAGAGGCTGGGGCTGAAACATGGTGTAATAGCGATGTGTATAATTTTGTACGGTGAGACAGTAATTTACTATGCTGTTTCAGCCATCAGCGCAACAGCTAGAGGCTGTTAAGATAATTTAGTGGAGGTTTGTGGTTATAAATACATTTCCATCATGACTAAGGATACTAATAGAAATTAAATTCAGCCAAGGGGGTTTTAGTATTTTATTTTTTTATTGCGTACTCCCCAGTGTTTCTGTTTTGACTTATTAATCTTATGGAGTAAGCTGAGGGTGGCTAATAAATGTTTTTTAACGTATAAAATAGGAAAAAAACCCCAACACTGGATGTTGCAATTAATTGAGTGTAATCTAGTTGTTCAGCAGGGGGGCTCTGGGGTGTCCTGCTCTTGGCTGCTGATTTTGCAGGCATGTTGGGTAATGTGCAAAGCTATTGTAATGCAGTTCTTTGTCATATACATGTTTTTCACTTGGAGGTATTTGGGTAAAAGGGAAAATAGTCTTCTCCATCCATCTTGGCTTCACACAGGATAAGTTGTTCAGAACTAAGGACTGGTTTTTGAAATTTAAACACAACTGCATCCAAGTATCCAGGTACCCACATATCAGCTCAGGACCTCAATAATCCCCAGGACCTTAGCCCTGGGTTTCCAGCCATGTCCTGCATCCATACAAAACCCCTCTTCCACCACTGAGAGCAAGGAGTGTGCGTGATGTGATCTGCTGTGGGAATGCCTCAGCTCTCCCACTCTGCTGTCTTAATCCAAATAATAACAACAGAAAGTTTGGAGGCTTAGTTAGGAATTGGATAGCTCTCCAAAAATAGGCTCTCCCTGAAGATATCTCCTACTTCCTGCTGGGCTGGAAAAGCTGTGCTGACAGCCTATGCACTTGGATATTTAGGCATCTTCTGGAGCCTAAAGCATAAAGGAATGCAAAATAATAGAGGAAATCAGTCAAACTTGTTAAATTTCAGAATAGCATTTGGTTTGTGCTTAAGAAAGTGTTCTCCCCCACACTCTTCCTGCGTAAAAAGGCACTTGAGCCAAACCCCAATATTTACAAATACTTTTGAGATCTTCCAGGTGCTGGAGCTCAAAAGTATTTGAGTTCTTCCAGGCTAGACCCTCTTTCTCTGAGTAACAGATCTTGGCTTGAATGCTTCTGAAAATTGTGGACCCCTAACAGGTCCCTGTGCATGCAGAGCTGTGTTGGCTCCAGCTCTGTCTTCCTGTGCTCAGGAGTGGGGGAAGGCGTTACAATTAAAAAAATCCTCTAGAACAATAAACTTTTGTTATTTGGTTATATTGAAAGGCCTCTGAACGTCTCAGGGAATAGGTGGTACCCTCTGGTATATCTTAGGAGTTTGTCATCAGGAGCTTCATCTCCAGTCGCCTTTGGGATGATGGGCTGAGCATGGAGGTGGCAGGCGCAGAGGTTTCCTCTCCACAGCTCTCTGCAGGCTGCATGTTTTGGTACCCTCATCTGTCCATTTTATTTTAGTCTTCCTTTCTCCTTTTCATGTATGGTGCAACCTTTAGGGGGTTGTCAACAGGAACCCACTTTTCCCAGCATGTGACTTTTCTTTTGGTTGCTGAGCACCTGGTTTTATGGCACTGAGTGGAGCTGCCTCTGTAAGTCCATCTTAAGATGAGTAGGAATGAGCACAGAAAGGCTGACATGGCCATCCCCGTGCTGCAGAGAATCCCAGAAACCCAGCCTCAACCTCTGCCTGGGCACAGCCATGCTGCGAGGAGCAAATCCCATTCCAAGCAGGACTCCACAAAACCAAGGATAAAATTTTTAAAAGCAGTATTATTAACCTGACTCGACACGTGATGAGCCTGTGCTTAGGAAGCTGGAAAAATCTACATTTCCAAAGTGTTGATTAGGAATTTTAGTGTAAAACTCTTTCCTCCATCCTCCTGCTTATAGTTTCCACAGGGATTTGGGATGATGCAGACAGCTGGTATTTCACCCCGCTGTCTCCCCAGCCACACCAGCACCAGCTCTAAAAGCCATGTTGGGAACAGAAGTTTAGAAACACAGTCTCAACCTTTCCCGGCTTGTTTTTCTCATCTGTTTTTAACAGCATGTTCTTGCCACTTGGACCTTTCTGGGCTCGATCTTGTGATCCCTGATGTAGTATGACATTTCCAGTTTATTAGGAATGCTTTTGTTTATTTGCTGGGTGGGTTTTTTTCTTTATTTCTTTCTTTCATTTTTTCCTTTTCCCTAGGTTGTGTGGAGGCTTTCTGCCTCGGCTGCCAATGCAAACGTCCCCTCCCGTGCCGGGAGGTGCCACCCACACCGTCCTCTCTGAAATCAGGACAGTTAGCTCATCAGTTTCAAGTACTTTGAGTGGTTTGGGGGCTGTTATTCAACAAAAAAGGAAGGCTGATTATGTTTTTATATTTTTCTGTCCTTTTCTACCATTTCATAATAAAAAGCCAGGTCCTAGAGCACCGAAGCAAATGAGGTTTTAAAATTCAGTCGTTGTTTTTAAACTTGCTTAAGACCAGCAAGAAGAGCCTCAGGGCTGGAGTTTGCTGGTGGCATTTTCAGTTTACACAGCCTGTCTTTGCTTTTCTTAGCAGATTGAGTTTATTGCCTGTTGCATGCAAGTGTGAGTTTGCTTCTAAGCTGAAAATGGCTCAACCAGACTTCATGTTGCTCCATCTTCCCATTTTGCATAAAATTCGCCACACTTCCCTCCAGTGCTGGACAGATAGCATCAACAGATGAGTATCAGTGCCAGGGCAATATTGGGATTGTGGTCCAGCTCTGCCCATAGTGTGCTGCTCTCCATAACCTATGTGTCCTCTATAATTTCCTTTGTTCTATTTGAAATAAATGAAGTGATAACTTTTGGAGACCAGTTCTCAGTTCCTGGCTGACATAAATCCCACCGCCAAACTTCAGAAATGCTTAATTACTGTTTTCAAATACTTTCAGCTCTTCTGTAGCATCTGGTGGAGCATTTGGTAGTGTGAGAAGCTGCAGTCTGCGTGGCATTGCATGGGGGTCTCAATCTAAAAAGTATATTTTAAATGGGCAGGTGAGTCCTGTGAGCATCCACAGAATGGATGGGGCTCATGGACAGGGTTGATGGTGGCGTGGACTCTAAGGGAGCTCGTTGAAGCTTCCAGCTGCATCACAAGCAGCAGGTGCTCCAAGTCATTTTCTTGGCCTGGGGATAACAGGGACATGGAGTTCAGATTGCGCATCTCTATCAGGCTTATATTTACTAAACTGAACCAAATCTCAGCTGTCAGGAGAGTAAATCTAGCAAATGCCACATGGCTGCAACATGCTAGGAGAAGAGATGAGGCTGATTTCTTTTGGATCAGTTCAGCCTGCGCCTCAGCAAAGCTTCAGGTCCAAATCTTTAATTGCTGTGACCTGTGAATGATCCTTTGATCAAGTGAAGTTGGTGGTCTTGTGGTCCTTTACAAACACAGCCTGGAGTTGCAATCGTGTGTGGTAAATCTTGTTCTTTGCCATGAGGATCAGAATTTGGGTCTGTAACCATAAAGGTTTGCAGCCAGAAATCATTTATGTAGTGAAAAATACCCAAAAAAGTTCAGGAAGTCCTATTTGCATAGTGAAGACTATCCAAAAAAGCTCAGAAAGTCCTGGGGAGCTCAGAACTGCTGTGTCTGCTTTTTAATTTTTTAAACATTGGCCTTCCCAGGAAAGCAGAGATGCCTCCAGAGACCCCACAACTCTGATTGCTTCCAGCCAAGCAGCAGGGGCATGTTTCTGTCTGGTGAATCTGGTTTCTGCATCAGCTTTCCCAGAGACCAGCCTTCATGTTATGTCATGTCATGTCATATCTGTCTTTTCACTCTGTGTAGAAATCACCGCACTTACCTCCAGTGCTGGAATGTCATCAACAGATGAGTATCAATGTCAGAGCAATGCTTCATGGTGTCAAAGAGTCACAGAATGGTTTGGGTCGGAAGGAACCTTAAACATCATCTAGTTCCAACTCCCTACTGTGGCCAGGGACACCTTCCACTGCCCCAGGTTGCTCAGAGCCCCATCCAACCTTGCCTTGAATGCTTGTTCTAAGGCAAAATGAGCTTCTTAATATCTTCCCCGAATGGAGACTCTGCCTGCTCTCGGGGATTCCTTGGGACATGATTTGGGCGGCATCGGCCCAAGGATACTCCCAAAGACCTCGCCTCCTCCCGTGCAGTCTAAGATTTGCTGGTTCACAGCATTAAACAAAATTGAGGTGAACCTCATCTTCCTGTTGCATTAATGAGGCTTAATGTTTAATGACAGACACCATAAAAATAAAAGGAACCAGCTGTAAAAAGGACTGACTGAAAGTGCAGATGCTTTGGAGCAAGGTCAGGGTGACAATCTGCACGTGGCAGCTGGTCCTCAACTATATGCCTCGTCCAGTTTCAGGACTGAGGGATAGAGAGAATGAAACACCAGGCAGTACCAGTCCGCTTGGATGGATTCATCCGACTTGTTGCGGCACACTGAATTAGCCTTTATGGGTTTATTTTTAACAGTGGGGGAGGCCTTGTCTGCTGGAAGTAAAACTGATTGATACGTGCTTGGGGTCTCATCTGGCTTGAATTGGCTCCATGGTGCATATGTGTTGCAGAGTCTTTGACCATCACCGTTCCCAGGCACTTGGGGAGGGAGCCGTGGGGAAAAGAGGATGGGACAGATGCTGCTGAGCCTCAGTAGAATTTGGCCTCTGGGGATACAGGGGTTTCATGCCTGCTCAGGACCCTCTTTTATCCTGCAGCAGGATATTGAAAATAATAAGTTTTTTCTAATCCTTGTGGGCAATTTATGAACCAGCTTCTACCAATGTCCCTGTTTTCCTAGGGGAAGTGGCTGCTAATTTTTTCTGCACTTGTTAGACTTGCTGTGTGTTTCACTGCTGGAGGATTCTGAAGAAGGTTTTCAATATTCATACACTTAACTAGGTTGTGAAAAAGGGGCCATTAGTTCCTCCAGTTTGATCTCAGATCATTAACTCCACACTACTGCTTTCCTTTGCCGTCTTTTACTCTCCTTGTCCTTCCTAAGTGTTGTTTGTTTTTTATTGCTCTGTGTATCCTTTCAGCAATACTGCTAGCATATTTATTATTATTAATTGACATATATGCAAGAAATGTCATGCAAGGATCACAGAAGCCGTTGCCTTGGAGAAATTGGTGTATTTATCCCACATGGGGAATCAGAGGGACGAAAGAAACCAGATGGGCATCAGCTGCAGGCATGCCCCAACAGAGCTGCTCATGATTTCTTCCTAAGAGGCAGTTTGGACCTTGCAATCATTGACACATGCTTGCTTTGAACTACTTCAGCTGTGTCCTGGAAACCAGGTACTGCCCAGGTCTTTATTCCAGCAAACCTGCCACCTTCAATCTTGCAACCCTCCCTATTGTGCTACCCAAAACCCCCCAGCCTGCTGTGGGTTGTAGCAGTGCTGCAAGGCAAAGAAGGAGAAAAAAATAGTAATAATAGGAGAGACCTGTTCTGGAGATGATAATGATAATAATTTTCTCGAGGTGTCATTTCAAAGCTGCCTATCTATGTTTAAAAGCAAGTCAGGCAAAAGGACCAATGCTGGGGCTTTTTCCAGACTTGAGAGTAAAAGTAGACCCAAGGGGACAAAAAGAAAGGCTGAAACCCTGCTTTATTATATTTTTATCCCACCAAGCTGCCTCTCAGTCTTGATGGGGGACAATAGGCACTTGTTCCCAGTAAATGTCTCCCAGCTGACTGCCTGTGCTGCAGAGAGGACTAGGAAGGGGCTCCCAGGGGTTCGCCCGTGGCCGTGAACCCCTGGGACTCGGCTCAGCCTGGCCACCCGCCCGCATCCCACCACGCCAGGGGAGTTTATTTTTCCAGTGCTCCCACTCAGAAACATTTGGCGAAAGGAAAAATTGTGGAGGAGGTTTAGTTCAAGTGAGCACAAAAACATGTGTCCGTGTATATTGCTTGCTGAGAGGTGGTTCAGGACTTTTTTTCCTTCCTTTTTTTTTTAAACATTACTGAGAGCTTGGGAATCATGTGAGGAGGGTGGGAGTGATACCTTTCAGATGGACACAGGGCTGAGTAAATACAAGAAAGGGAAATCTTTTCTGCCTGATGCAAGTTCTCATCCTACTTTGGATGAATGAGTGTAAAGGTGGCAAAGTCTTAAGGAGCCTTCCAGATCCTCATGTAAAACCCCTATCTTAAGCTACCGTTGTCACCAGCATGACCATCCATCCTCTCTTCTCATGGCCCCCTAAAGTCCGTAAATGAGGAAATGGGCTACAGTATCACACTGTGTCCTCTTTCCTTGCCACATGACTTGGTTACTGTAGGAGAAAAAGGGACAAGGTGAAAGAAAAGTTGTCTCCTGGACTTTAAAACTGGGGAGCGAAGATCTGTCCCCCTCCTTCCCCCCATCCACAATTTATTCTTGCACACAGGCTCCTCTCTCCTGCCCTCCACAAATGAAACATTGCTTCATCTACAGATGAAATGCTGAGCAAACAAATTGCGGGTCAAAGTCTCCCACTCCTTCCCCTGCCACGTTCCCATCTGCACATTTTTGTGCGCCATCCCCGCTGCCTTTTCCCATGCCCTTTGGGGGGAGCAGGGTGGGTATGCTGGCTGTCAGCACAGCGAATGCAGCTCTGCAGATGTGAGCTGCCTTTGGCAAGCAAAAGGGAAGGGATTTGTTTGGGGAACAGTTTAGAAGAGTGGGCAGATGGTTTCCACCCTTCATCATGAGCTGAGATAGGCAGAAGTGGTACAGCACGTTCTGGTGAAGCTGGCTGCAGGCGCTGAAGTCCAAATCAAATCTGTGCTAAGCCCTTTCTTGGGTTTGTGCAGGGGCAGCAGGGTGAGAAATAAATCCCCTCTCACCCCATGGGGATATGTACGAGGAGTAATGTGTGTGGATTTGTCTACACTGGGATGGTGCATCCCAAGAAGGAGCTGTGAAGCTTGGCTGGTAGCAAGATGGGGGATGTAAAAATGCATTAGATGAAACTTCTGAGCGTGCTGAGACAGCTGCTAGGAAGGAGGACTGTAGGGCAAAAGAGGGAACCACAGGATTTAGCAATTTTGGAGAAAAACGGAGTATTATGAGTGCCCTGGTGTGGGGCAGAGGGTTTGCAAAATGGAAGGTGGTTGCCTTCTGGCTTTATTTTTTTTGCTATAACATGGAGACCATTCACTGATCAAACCACCTTGTGAAGTTAAACCCATACCACCCAGTATGTCTCCAAATACTTATGTCTCCAAAAGGTGTGGTGGACCTGAGTGAAGTGAGCCTGAAGGTACTGCTCCGAAAGGTAGTAATGCAGAGCCACTGTTCCATCTGCTAGTCGCTGACATCTGTCCTGCCTTGGCCAAAAAATCCATGGCCCAGATAAAGATGGAGACAAGGGTTTTCAAGCTGGCATATTGCACTGAGTTTCAAGTACCTGCTGTAGCCACCTGAATTCTCCTTGGGCTCTTTCTCTAGACAGTTGTTTTGTTTTCTGGCTGGGAGCTGATACAAAGACAGTAAATGAGAATTTAATAGTGAACTGACTCATCTCAACTTGATCATGCTACAGGCATGCAACTCCCATCTCCGTCTGGGCAGCTCTTTCCATGAGACTGCTGTGATACCTACATGTGGGAGAGGAGAGCTAGGGCCTTTACATGCACAAGCCATGCCCAGAACAGGACATCCCATGAGCTGGTTTATAGCCACTCCAGCTGGTTGTGTCCTGGGAACGTTGCAATTTCTCTTGTTCCTTCTGTGGAACTGACCTGAGGTGGTTGGGCTACCCTGGGGTGAAAAACAATGGTCTCATGTGAATCCATGGTCCACAGGAGTTCAGGAGGGAGGCAATGGGAGTACGGGAGAGAGGACCAGTTTACCTCTTTCTCATTCAGCTTGGTAAGCTGCAGTTTTGTCCATCAGGGAATAATTTTGCTTCAGTGTGTGCTTCTCCCCACATCTGTGGTCTACAGGATGGGAGAGGATGCTTGCAGGACATATGTTTAATCTCAAACTCTACTAGATCCTGAACTCAGCCATGATATTCCATAAAATAGTACAGAAACTGACATATGAAAAGATCTGGTTGGATGTCCTGACCTTCTTGTGACAGAGTTTTCATGTAGAGTGTCAGTGTGGTTCCTGCAATGGAGATTTGTCCCCTCCAGGTGATAGACATCTGTGCTGGTCTACTGGGCTCAGGGATACAGGGGCAAGGCTGCCAAGTCTTTTGAAAACTAATTATTTGGTTTTGTAGTGTGATTATCTTGTTGTGTTCATCCTCTCCATCATTTTTGATGGTGCTGAGAAGAACCATCTGTGAAGGACCTTCCCAGAAAGCATCGTTAGATGTCTAACTTGGTCCTTGGGGTTTTTTGTTTAAGTGTTAGGGAAACTCCATCTCCTGGAGTACAAAGCCCATCTGGGGTAAAAGGGACTAACTTGAACATTAGCATGAAGATCTGATAGGTCCAGTTCAGTCACAGTGGCTGCAAGATGTCATCTCGGAGTATAATGGGCTTAGACTGATTTTCAAATGGATCTCTGGGGATGGATGGGAAATCCGGCAGAAGATGGGCATCCAACTCTGTTATGCTCATCTAGAAAATCATGCAGGAACAACAATTTATCTCTGGCAGCTCCCTGCCAGTAAGGTTCTTATCCTTATCTTATTCTTATCCAGCTACTCATCCATTGGCTCAGCCTCACCTTTTCTGGGTATCCAGAGACTGTACCCCAGAGAATTGCTGGGATTTTCTATCTTACAAAGTCTGGAAGCTGGGTATGTTTTACATCAAGTGCTAATGGTGTAAAATCTTGAATAGAGCTGTCAACACAAGCTGATGGACTATCTCAGCAGAGCAGGGGGAAGGGATATGACTTTTCATATCCCTACCTTACCACTTCTGAGTTTTCCTGCATGGCTCAGTCAAACCAGTCCTTTCCCCAAGAGCACACATAGTGGAAATCCAACAATTTGGCTTCTTCCTGCAGTTTTTGTTGCTTCATTGCGTCCGAACTGTTGACTCAGAAGTCTTTCTTCACGTGATTCCCTTGAAATAGCTTCCCCCAGGCAGATGGTGTGAGGATGGGACAGCTTCATCGACAACTTCTCTTTGAGAAGCTGCTGTAGTGGCTGCTTCCTCCGGGGTGATTCTGCTCTCTACAAGGTTTTTAACTTCTCCTAAAAGCATCTAGGGGGAAATCTTCTTCAGCAGTGTTTTTACCTAAAAGAGGGCAGCTCTTGTGAGTGACTTGGAGGCACAGCTGACAGCCTTGTGTGCTGCATGTCATCTGGGTCTTGAAAGCGTTTTTGAAATCTTGGATGAAAAGTTGCTCGTCCTGAAGCATCCCTCCTTCTTCCTATCGGACACAGTGCCAGCAGAAACCCTGACACTGAATATGAGCTCATGCACCACCTCTTATAATAATGTTAAACCTTTCTAATTTAGACTTCTCTTGCCTTTTAGGTTTCCTTTTTTGGAAGAAACCCAAGGTTTTCCTGTCAGAGCCCAGGGTGGTTGTCTAGAGGAGCAGAGAGAAGTGATTGCTGCTGATGTTGGTCTTTGGGGTGACCCTGCAGCCCTTTGCTTGCAGCTTTCTCTGTGCTCTGGCCCCTCTCTGAATGCTCCACACACCCCGGGTGCCAGCTAGCATCACTGTCTAAGAATGAGAAGTAATTTAGTTCCTAAGCAACCTCTCGCCTGGCCTCTCGCTAAAGAGTGACTTAGCATTTTCCAAAGGAAAAAAGAGATTGTGGATAGGGATGTGTTGAGGCAGGTTCTTCTAAAGTGCTTAACCCTCCAAATGCTGGATTAATGAGCATTGCCTGAGTGTTGGCTAGATGGGTCACTGCCAGTGGGGTCAGGGTGCTGTGGGAAGCCAAGTTGAACCTTTTCGGGTGAGCTTGAATAAGGATTAAAATCTGTAGCTGTTAGGAGTGTTTCTAGGATTGTGAGGACTGGCTTTTTCCTTGTTTGTTCTCACTGCTTTCATTTTCCTCCTGACCTTAAGGTATTTTGCTGTCTGTCAGTTTATTTCATTGTCCCTCCCACTCCTTCAAAAACCCAGTAAAGAAAATGTCATTCTATGGAGTGTTTCTGCTGTGGTGACTTACAGGTTTTTTCAAGTCCAGCAGTGCTTGAAAAATGAATGAGCAGGTCACATTCCCGTCCTAACCATCTCTGTCTCTCTGAGATATAATTCTACCACCTCCTTTAGAGTTGTACCTCCGTAAATCAAGATCTTTACTGTTTTTATCCTTCTCCATCCCCATAAGGCAAAGCTTCAGGTAAACCGTGATTATCCCATGTTATTATTATGGAGAAGCCAGAGCCAAAGCATCAGTCTCGATTTGCACCTTCATGATACCTGGCTTTCACAAGGGACATGCTGACTCCTGACCTGCTGTTTTCATTAGGTTCCTCCCAAACCTGACCCACTGAGGGTCTCAACTCCTCTGTTGAACTGGAGGGTTGGAGGGCGACGGGGTGTTGAGCTTTGGGACGCAGCTGCACAGAAGGGACCAGCAGCTTGGAAGGAAGATGAGGAAGATGTAGGATAAGACAGAGAGGGAATCATCCACTGGAGCCCAGAATCAATGAGGCTGGAAGGGACCTGTGGAAATCACTTCATTCAACACCCTTTCCCAAAGCAGGGTCACCAAGTGCAGATTGCTTAGGATCTCCACAACCTCTTTGAGCAGCCTGCGCCAGTGTTTGGCCATCCTCACAGTTAAAAACAAAGATGATCCTTATGTTTAAATAGTGTTTCCTGGTGGTGTTTTAAATTTTTGTCTTGCCCCAGCGAGACCCACCTCCCCATACAGTTACCTAGCACATACTTCACCAGTTTGCATACAAGGACCTTATGGGAGATGCTTTGAAAGAAAGCATTATTAACATTCCAGTAAGAAGCACACCCTGCTCTGACCGAGCCAGTCATCTGCCCACAGATGTCTGTTGTGTTGGTCAAGGGTGATTTAGGGGTCTTACTGCAGAATCACATGGGGTCAGAGGGGATTGTAGAAGGTCGAGACATGATTTAGTGATAACTAAATAATAACAGATACTTCAGTTTTCTTGGAGCATTTCAGCCATGATAATGTAATTAAATTAAATGCTGTAGTAACATCTAGCAGCAGGGGAGGTGTTGCTGGGCAGGCACAGGGCTTCTTTGTGGAGCTCAGCAGCACACAGGGGTTTGTCATTCAGGATTTGCCCCCATGGCTGCCCCTGTAATGGGTGTACTGACGCCAGCCTGTCTCTCCTGATCCACTCACATCCCTGTCTGTGCCAGGGGAATGGGTCTCCTCTCTCCATGCTGCTGTATGTAAAGCCACACCTCCCCTCTGTCCTCTCTGAAATACAACATGCAACTCAGTTAATACGCAGTGAGGAGCAATTAATTTTTTTTCTTTGTTTTCCACTACATGCATCAGTTTTGCAGAGCTCAGAGAAATAAGAGCGACAGCTCACTACACTGGTGAAGCCAGCAGCCAAGTGAGGGCTTTGCCTGAGGAGCAGTTCTGCCAAGTAAAGTAACACTTTCTAACACAGCTGATTGAAGCCAAAGAAGACACGAATGTGTCCTTACACTACGCAAGAGCCTTGACAGCTCTCAAGGATCAGGTTGAGGCCAGAAAGAACCAATGGCAGATTTGGGAGTAGGAGCCAAGCATGACCCAATGATTGTGGATGACCCACTTTGCTGCCTATATACACTAGGAAAGAAACACTATTAATTTTTATTCCCCTTTATTTAAAAAAAAATAAAATGGTCTAGCAGAGTCAGTATGCAAGGAGTGGGCAGACACACTGCCTTGTTTGTTGGAATGGCTGACAGATTAAATTAAGGTTTAAAAAAAATTTAAATTAGAGAGGGAGAGAGAGAACAAGTGTTTTCTACTGGCAGAGTTCATTCGCAAGTCACTCATTTCTCTTGCTCTTCAGGGAGTGATAGGAGACAATTAGCTAATTGGTTTGGGGAGGTGACCTGTCAGTGACTCAAGGAGGAAATGTCTCCTGGGCTATCTGACATAAAGAATATATTTTCAGCCCGTTGTGACAGCTGCAAGCACCCCCCATTAAAATCAAGGATGTAATGGCTGTAATAACAGTAAGCTTGGAATCCATCACAGCAAGGGAAAAGCAATGAAAAACCTGATAACGCGCACTAAATTGCAGCCAGAGCTGATATGTTATGTTGTCAGGTTGAAATATTTCTAAATTATCTTATCATTAGCACTGCATAAGCACCCAAAGCCTTTCTGAGGTTGAAATGTGTCCCCAATTACCTTGGTAATTACTTTAGTTCTGCAGCTCCTCTGCCTTCAGAGCCAGGCACCTGTGTGTCTTTGTGATGGAGCCAATGACTGTGTGTGAAGTTGGGAGGACTTGAAATCTAGGATTTTAGCCCAAGCCTTTGGAAAAAGGGTTGCTGAATTTGCTAAGAGGTTGTGGATTTCTCAGATTTTTCTTCAAGTTCTCAAGACCTGTTCTCAGAGTTGAGGGAATGGCTTCTTGTGTTGGGAGCCATTTGGGGTAGGACTTGAGCTGAGATCTTTGAAATACCCCCTTCAACCTTCTGCCCCTAATTTTGTGTGTTTTGGCAAAAGCAGTAGGCTGGGGGGAAGCAATGAGAAGGAAAAAGTTTAGCCAAGAAGGCAGCATTGCCCTCATGCCCTCAGACTTGTGCCTGCGCATCCCCTCGACCGATTTCACTGATGTAGCAAAACCCAAAATACTTTGAATGTGAGCATGTTACAAAGAGACAGCAGTTATGAGACAATAAGATGAAGAAAAGCAGGAAGTCTCCTTCAGCCCAAGTGATGTAATTTTTCCACAAACAAAACTTCATTTATGTGAATGTTTCAAAGAATAAAAGAATAAGAAAAGCAGAAATGCAAGTAGGGCAACTGCAGCTTTTAGCTGCCAGTGGTTGGAAGGAGTAGCAGATCTCAGGCTGCTGCAAGGAGATACCTGGTTTTCCTTAGAGAGGTGATTGGTCCTTTCTGAATATCAGATGTCTGAAAATTATTATTACTGTTATTATTATTGTCATCATTATTAAGGTTTTGGGAATTTTGGCTAGCAAAGCAAGTTTCCATCCCTTCCCAAAGTCCAATCATTCACTCTTATTTCCTTGTGCTGTGTTCCATGCTCGTATGAGACTGGTACGACATTTGTGCAGGAGGAATGGCTTTGCTCATGTTGGTGGGTCTGAGTTTCCCTGCTGACAATGACAAGGATCAGCCCTGGGGACACGTTCAGCGGAAAATAGAGATACAGTGAATAAGCACACCCCATCTGGGAGGCTTCTGGCACAACTGCAGACATCCTCCCCAACCCTGCTCTGCAAATCCCTATAGGAAAATGTGCTGCTGGGTCTCCTGCACGAATGGGCAGGACTCAGTGGGGGATCCGGAAGCACTGGGTCAGTCCAACACCTTTTTGGCTTGATGAGTTTAGGCCAACAGTGTTTATGTGATGAATTAGGAAGGGTGATGTTTTCCATCTTGGTGGTGTGTCTGTGTTGATGTCAAATGGTTTCACTGCAGCACAAACAGGAGACGGTTGCTATTTTAATCATTGCTACACAAGACTTTCTCGTAAAGGTCATAAAATCAAAATAAACCTTGATGGACTGACCTATCATTAGTGGTAAAACCAGCTATGCACCACTCAGGCATGCCCCACAGTAGGGCAACAGGACATAGGCATGGTTTACTCACACAAAAACCCCTGACATTTTTCAAATCCATTTATTTTTATTTGTGTTGCAGAGAATTTCTAAAATACCTAGTTTACTTCCTTTTTCCTGAAGTATCAAACCTTGTTGAAGTATATAGCCAGCTCATGTTTACCCCTTTGACTCTCTAAAGATTATGAGAGAGAAAGAGTGGCAGAGCTGCACCATGCTGGATCTCAAAGGGACTGGATTCGTGTTGAGAGGGAAATAGGGGCAAATTAAATAATTACAATCACATCAAGCAATTAAAAGGGGGAGTTTATCAGCATCCAAAAGAGCTTATTGCTCAGCCACCACCTTATCTCTTCATGCAAGCAGTATTGGAGGCTGTGATTTGAATACCAAAACGGTGAAGCTCTGACTTAGCTAACAACCTCATGCAATATTTGGGGTTGAAATTCCCAAATCCCTAAATTTTCTTAACGGCTGATTTTCTTAAAAATTTTGTCTTCCATCCCTGAAGCCAGGTACCTTGCCTAGTACCTGAGCCTGGAAGAGAGGCTTGTCTTGAGGAGCTGTGCATCAGGATTTATGCATTAACCCAGATGAAGGGCTGAGATCTCAATTATATTAACAGACTGAGGTGGGAAATTCTGGATAAATCTTTTTTGGGGGTCAGAAAAATTTCAAATTATTTTTTAAAAATTTAAAAACTTTGCTTTTTCTTACTCAAGAGGAAAATTCAGTGGAAGCAGAGAATAAAGACTCCTTTCTGACCAGAGCTGGGTACCATATCCCTGGATTCAGGGCACCCAAGGTATGGAGATCCCCATAGGGATCCCTCCCAGCTTTGTTCATCACTGTGGTTAGTAGGGGACCCTCTGCCTGACTTTGGCAAGGGTAGGATGGAGGTTTTACATTCATCTTCGGGTGTTTCCCTGGGGCTGGCTCTCGTTTGCTCCAAGAGATCTAACATTGGTCCAGGCTGTTTGCTGGGAGGTGTTTACTGAAATCTCTGCATCAGGAGGTTTCTATACATACCTCACTCTGGACTCACTGCAAACATCCTGCCAGGAAGAGGAAACATTTCCTCTGCCCCAGGATAACCTGCCTTCCTATAGAAAGAGAATTGATGTTTCCGGATGGAGCATATGGATGTGGAAGAGGAGCCTGCACGTGCTCCTGCTGCACCCCAAGGGTCAGTTCTAACACTGGCCAGAGTCAGTGGGATGGCTTCATGTGTTGAACAGCATTTGGAGTAGGACTTGCATGAGGATGCTCCCTGGAGCAGTTTTCCAGGTGCCGGAAGTATCTTGGGGCATTTGATCCCTCCCATGCAGCAGCTGTGAGTGCAATGGAGGTCCATGCTGGCATCCAAGGATTGGAGCTGGACGTAGAGGGAAAGCTGCTGTGTCATGCCCTAGAAACAAATACTAAAAAACAGGGAAAACGGAAAGAAAGAAGTGAGGCAGAGAGGAAGACTCCAGGAAATGAGGTGATTTTTTGTTGTTTTGTGCTCTTTTCTTTTTAATAAAACATCCAAGAAAAGATTTCCTGCTGCATGAAATTGACAACACAGGAGGGGAAGCTCTTCCTAAATATAACCAGAGCTGTCTAGCCTCACTAGACAGCTCCTCCACTGGGACCTTCAGGTTTGATAGGAGGATGGATCAGCCGGTTCCCGAGGGCACATCCACTGCAGCCCTCTCCTTCTTATTCAATGGCAATGGATTGAAACAAAGCAGAAGTGGCTCTTTCTCTCCCCTCCTTTCCCTCAGTGCCAAAAATATCTGAAGTCTGTCATGGGAGGCAATGGGAATGGAGGAAGGGAGGCATTGGCAAAAGGGGAGGGCTGGGAGAAACCCTGGGTATCTCACACGTGCCTGGCAAGAGGTGAGAAATAAAGAGGATGCGATGGGATGTCTCACAGAGTCTGAGGGTGTTGTGTATCTGAGAGCAGCATTTGACTCCACAGGCACCAGTGCTGTGAAGCTGGGTCAGCTATAGCGCAGCACCTCAAGGAAGGCATCCAGCAGGTGAAATAGTGTCATAATTGGGATTTTGACAGTGTTGATGCTCTAGCATGGGCAAGTAGGAGTATGTGGCAGCACCTGGCTACCTGCTTGTCTTACTGCTGCTGCAATCCATCAGTAGAAAGGAGAGCAAGGTGAGATCTGGGGGCAGAAGTCAAGAATTGAGTTTTTCTTCTTGTCTCTCTCTGCCATGCCTGATGCTCATCCAAAAGGGCACTTCTTATAACCAGCCTCTTCATGTCCTCAGAGAGCTGGCAGATAAGAAACACAAAAGGCAAAATAACAGTGGGCAAAGAGCTAAGGATGGTTCCCAGCTTCATCTGCTGCAGTAGGCAGGAAAGAAAAATAATAATAATGATACAATTTTTGCTGTTAAGTTTCTAAAATACTCATAACAAAGAAGAAAAACAGGAGGAGAAGAAAATTACTTGTTCATCCTTCCTGCTGGGATTGCATGGTACCAGCACCAGAGAGGTCATCGCATTTTAATGAGTCACTGACAGCTTTCTAGGGGCACAGCTCCATTGCTGCAGCTCAGTCCCATCTCTGAAGACCCCAGGCTGAATTTCCAAAATATCACTTTTTGTGACAACTTTTGTTGCCCTCTCCTGGTTCGGTACAGAGCCAGCCTTTGGATTGCTCTGGCTCAACGCAGCAGCCAAAAGGCTCCCAGAGGAAGCCAATGCTTTTACAGAGGAGGAGATTATCCACTTTTTGATGACGTTAAAGTATAGACAAAAAGCTTTGGGGGCATTGTTGTCCGATCTGTTTCTCCGCGTCGGCCACAGCTGCAGTTAGGGGCTTGCTCAGCCCTGCGTGCTGTACGTGTCCTGTGCTGCCTGGATCAGGGAGAGGCTGTTCCCACAATCAAGCGATTTCAAAGTTTTAAGGATTTCTACACCTTTCCCTGGGACATGCGATACCAGCCACACTCTGGGGATAAAGAAGAGGCTGGAGGGCCTTTGGCCATGACCCAGGCTAGTACATCCCAGGTGGTCCTTGGGGAGACACATCAAGCGTTGGGTGTTTAGCATCCCCAAGCCAAAACCTCCCATATCTGAGCAGGTTTTCAGATCTTCCTCAGGAAAACCAAGTGAATTGACCCAGTTGGCAGATGGGAGATTGCTGCTGTCAAGCCACAGCTTTCTTGTATTCAGCACTTATGGCTGAGCCAAGTTTCAGGGAAGCTGTGGCACCTGGAGGAATGCCAAGGGGCTGCAGCTTTCAGTGACTGTTGTAGTTCTTGCAACCTCTCTGAGATGTAAATCCAGGAGAGCTTAAAACCAGTGGAGGTTGTTTTTATGTTAACCTGAGTGTCTGAGATGAGGATCCAGCCCTAAATCTGTATTTCTGCTGCAGTGGTGTCTTGGGCCAGGCTGAAGCATGTTTGACTGTTGAAATCACACCTTATTCTGTATAAAACCTACATCTTCTTCCTGCTGTTTCAATCCCTTCATGAGGGCATTGCTATTCTGTTGCCCCTCCCCTCCCCCATCCCAGGATCCAGAGCTCTCCCAGAGCAGTCACATCCTCCTAGCTTCACTTTAAACTTCTTTAGTTACTTGATTCCTTTCTTGAAAAAGGCAAAAAAAGGAAAATAAACTTCCTTGAATTTCTTCAAATTGCATAAAATATTTGAACATATGAGAGACTGGGACACTCAGGGAGTGGTTGCTGGACCTGACCTGAGCTAAGCCCAGAAGAATCTTATTCTGAAAGAAGCCCATCAGTTCTTGCTCATGTGTGGCATCCTAGAAAAGCTTTTCACCCAGCCTTGATCAGCAAAGCCACAAGCATTTTATTCATCCTGTGAGGCTGTGCATAGGGAACACAAACAGATCCTTCCTGGGATCCGGTTCCTGTGTGCTCATCTTGTATAACCTTGGATGGTTCCCGGATGCTTTGCATGGTGCCATGTGATGAAGTAATGATTGTAAGCATTCGTATTTTCACCTTCTTGCCCGAATAACTCCAGGACTCCCTGGAGGAGCTTCCCAGCTGCTGTAGGAACCTGCCTGGGGAGCACACAGGGGTGCTGAGACATGCAGAGTGGGAAAAGACAGCTTTGTACAATCAGGGTGATGCTGTGAGAGGTCATGGGAGGTTAACAGGGTAATTTTTGCAAGAAATGGGTTTGAAATGGGGTTTGTTGCATGTCACAAACACTGGCCGTATGTCTTGCTTTGTAGTCCCAAATGGGATTAGTGTCCCATCTTAGAACCACTCTGCATTTCTGTGAACCTACAGATGGCAAAATCTCTTCCACTACAACGTAAGAATTGCCTCCAGAGCCAGGAACATGGATTCCTGGAGCCACTTGTGTCCACTGGGCCAAGCATAAAGCAATCTTATGCCCCCCAGCACCCCAAAACACATCAGGTTTTACAGCCAATGTAAGATGGGGTTTTCTCAGCCAGAGATGGGGTTCAGGGTTTGGTTCTGAATCAGCCATGCTGGGTTGATGCAGTGATGTTTATCTTTCCCACCACTGCTTGGAAATGCATTGGGAATCCAAGGGGGTGGTTAAATCATGGAAGCAATTTACTGGAGGCCTTTTCCACACAGCTCTGAGATGGCTGATGGTAAATACAAGAATATCAATACTGCAGAGTGGCCACAGGGTTGGAAATCAGTGACACAGCAAGCATGAGGCATTTTAATGCTGTGGAGGAGAGGAGGGAGGGATGAGGAGCTGAAGACGTGCTGTTTGCAGGTAGCAACATGCTAACAAGCAAGTGTCGGAGCCTCATCAGCTCCTGAGGCAAATCACAGTGTTCAGAGGGTTTCAAAGCTCTGTGCCATCATGGAGGGGGTGGCATCTGTGCAGAGACTCCAGGAGCACAAGTGGCCCAGGCTGCACAACAGCACCCTGGTGAACCTGGTGCTACCTCTCCCTTTTAGGAAAGCATCTCTGTGGCACCTTAATTTTGGTAAATTTACGCAGAAACCACTGCTGAGAGTTTAAAGCCTGGCTCTAGGCATCCAACAGCTCCAAGCACTGCTGTCATAGCTCCTTTGGAGATGTCCCACTGTGGCCAGCAGACAGCCTGCCCGCAGCAGGGCGATGAGGTTCTTCCAGCAGTGCTGCCTTTAAGCAAGAGCTAAGAGCCAGATCTGGGAGGATGCAGGGTGGTGGGGATGTCTGAACTCCCTCTGTTGAGGTAAAAAATGTTGGTTGAATTCTTTCCAGAGCACTGTGTGAGTAACAAAAAGCTGGGGAAAGGGTTTTAATCTCACATGGAACATCCGTATTCATTCCTGATGAATTTAAGGGAGGGAGCAGTGGCTCCTTGCCTGCCACGAACGAATGTGCTTGGCTGTCTTCAGCCCCTTGCCACAAGCTGGGTCTTGTACTGGCTGTTTACCCCCATTGTTATCCATTCTTCACATCTAGCTCTGCACAGACAGCCATGGCCTGGGAGAATTGAACATTCTCTTTCCCTAATAAAGCAAGAGGTCAAGACCAGATGAGTAATGCAGAAACTTGCCCCTTTGGGGCAATTTGAAAGATTCTCCCTCTTCTAGTAAGTCCCTGTAATTCCAGATGCTTTTCTTCTCCATGCAGCTTACCCTGTAGCTGGGTAGGAGAGTTGAAATAGGGAATTGTCCCAGGTGGATGCAGCTTCACACAACTGTCAGACACATTGACATCCTCAGTGCATCAGAAACAGGAGTGTGCCAGGCAGACCTCAGCAAGTGTGAAGTCACTTCTCCTGATGGAAGACAATATAGGATGAGGCATTAAGGTAGCCCTCATTCCTGAGCATGAGCAGGGGACAGGTCCCTGGCTGGCCAGTGTGAGCCCAGCCCTGCTAAAACTGAGACTGGGCTTATTCGCCTTTCACCCTCACTGCCTCATTATCCTCTTGGCATGTCCAGCATGATAGTAAATTCAGATGTGTTAAGTGAAACAGCTGTGAATTTGCAAAGAAGCTGAATTCAGGTGTTTTCCAGGGAAAGCACTGCCCATGGACAAGGCTGGGTTTGAAGGCTCACTGCTTGGAGGGATAGAGGCATTGGGTTTGCACCATCATCTCCAGGCATCCCTTGGGAAGCCAAAGATCCCACCCTGAGATTCTTTCTGAGGTGGGACATGAAAATAAGTGAAACCTGTTTAGTTCTTACAGGCAGGATTTAATCACCTTAAATTATTCTAAGTGGATGGGGAAGCATCCTGTGATCTCCAGGCCAAGCAGGTCACGTTTAATTTCCTTTTCCTTCCATCAGTAGTGCTGGTGGATGGGTGTTTGATTTATTAAGCGCTGAATAACAGGGCTTTCGTGTGTATTGCTGTCAGAGAGATAAATAGGCCCCTTTGAAGGCAAGTTTCAGGGAGGTGGCTGTGACTTTTTGAATATAAATATCCATAAAGCAATGCAGACCACCCCCTCCTTGGACACCCATGATCTTTCAGACTGTACGTGGCTCTCCCCCATCTGCCCTGGGCCCCGTAACGTGCTCGGAGTGATGATCCCACCGTGCCCTGCTGGGAGGATGATTAATGCCTGCAAAGTGCTTTGAGAACATCAGATTAGTAGGACAGAGCCTCATTATTATATTAGCAATCACCGGATCCTTGGCCTTTTTCACTCTCAGCGCACTTAGAGCCGCATCTAAAAGCCAAATGCTGTTTACTAGTAAACCTCTCTGCATTTGGATACTTTGGGGAGGGCTTTTTGTGTTGTTCACAGGTTTATTTTTAATGATGCACCTGTGGTCCAGACTCCTGTGGGGTCCCCACAAACCACTGCCTGGCTTTTCATGCAAACACTGTGCAGATTAAAAATAAAGACCACTGGGTATTCACTGTTATAACTATAGAAACCAAATATTTGCTTCAACTATAAAAGGCAGGAGTGTTTATGAGTACAAGGCAAAAAGGCTTTTCCAGCCGAAGTGGAATGTATTTTAGTTCTGCAGGCTATTTATAGATAGGCAGCCACTCTAAATTTGAATCTTCCCTTCCGTAAGCAATTTTTTTGTGCCTACTGGGATATATCTTCGTCTGGGGTTTAGCAACGTCACTCCAGGGAGTCAAAACAGTTTGGAGTCACCCTATGAGACATAAGACATGGTGACTTGTTTTGGGGGGTTTCTCTGGCAGTTTTGTGAAGCCACAGAAGTTAGCTTGAAAGATGAATAAGTATTTCCTTTGACTGTAAATTAAATATTTTGATTTGGAGCTATTGTTTTAACCCTTCCAATTTAAAAGTAAGTGTGACTTTGAACTGAAAAATCCGTAGTTATGAAATGCTAAAATTAATTGTTTCAGGAGCTTGGCAGGGAAACTAAAGGATGTTTTTCTCCAACCAAAGAGAAAAAAAAATTTGCAGAATCATTATGAATTAACAAAACATTTCTTGCCACATCTGTCCTAAGGTTTCAGCTAAAAATCAGCCCCCATCCCTGTGCTTTAGATTTGAAACTGGTGGTGATAGAAGAGAAAAACAGGGTGTAGGTGGGGAAGTGTGCTCATCAAGCAACCTGAAGACCTGCTGGGAGCAGGGCTGTGTGGTGTTAGATACCACTTGCCCTTACCTTGATGAGCACCAGCATCTAAGAACCTTCTCCTTGTTGGCATCCATAGATATGAAACCTGATGTAAGGGTTGTGTGTGCTTCTCTGAGTCCCATCGTGACACCACAGGTGCTACAGGGACCTAGAGAGCAGCTGTAAGGTGAGGGATCTTCAGTAAATCTACATGGAGATACCCAAGCCCCAGTTAGCAAAGGTGGTGAGTGAGTGCCTACATTCCTGCTCATCCTAGTCTGTAAAACTCCCTGGGTGATTTCCCTCTTGTCCTTGGTGTTTACACCCTTCAAATATTTGCAGACAGCAGAGTTGCCAAGCCCCTGCTAAGCTGCCGTTAAGCCAAGCTAAACACATGAGCTCAGAAAGTCAGTCTCTCTGACTCCATGATAATAGTTTGCTTTGTTCTTCGCTGAATTTCATGCAGTTTATTGACATTTTCCTGGGATCCTGGCACCTGAACCTGATGGTGATACAGGAGGTGCCATCCTAGAAGAAAACCAAATGATGAATAGGGAATCCAGGTGCCTGTGGCATATGAAGCCAGGAGTGCTGGGTTTCATAGGGTCTAGGTGCTTCCTGGTCTTGTTTGACCAAGTGCGACAGGAGGTGGCCCCAAGGCCCCTTGGCTGAACCCAGGGACCAGCTAATCATGGCCAGCTGTTAACCCAGCTCCACCCTGTTCACTATTAATACAGGACCGATCATTGTGGAGGTCAGTGGGCGCCTGTCTCGTGGTCCTTTCTTGGACTCATCCCTCCTGTCTCATCCTTAGTGAAGCTATCTGAAACTGAGCTTTGCCTGACTCAAACCCCTCTGAAGACCTGCAGCATTCAAGAGGATCTTCAGAGCTTCTCTCCCAACTCACCTGTGTGTGTATGGGCTTCTTTCTCCCATAGAAAATAATCCTACTAAGCCTTATCTCTAGACATAATCATACAATTTTTGAAGGCCAGACTGGGCTTGCTGGCAGATCTTCCCAGTCTTCATTCTTCCATGCTCCTGCTGTTATAATCTCTCACTTGATTTTGCTGGCTGTAACAAGCTTGGCTTGACGTCGGACTTTCTTCTACATCCTGGGATGCTACGGTTATCAGGAGTGCCTGGGCTACACATGGAGCCCACCCTTGCTGTGAAGGACAGCTGGTCTCCAGTGTTTGCTCAGGGTGGAGAACCCAGCAGGGTCTTCATTGCTCATCCTTGCTGGTGGGAGGGTGAGGAGGCCACGTGTAGACAGGTCAGGGATCCACAATAGGCTTCACTCCTATTTACACAGCTGCAGAAGCCACTTGAGCTCACAAAGGGCATCCATAGAGTCAACACAAACCATGTGCAGCAGGGCTGCTGCAGCTTGGTGGGGCAGCATTAGGCTGGACTGGGAGCACAGGGATGCACGGGACGTTCAGGAAGTTCACAGCAAGAGCAAGCATGAGATCCCCTGCACATCAGGAGATGATGTAATAAGGAGTGCCTTCCCTCAGACTCTTGCAGAGCACAGGGAATATCCTTGGAAAAACATACCCTTGGAAACACCCAGCCAAGGAATCTGAGGTGTCAGATACCAGTGTAGACTCCCCATCTTTCTTTCCCAAACCCAACAGCCTATGCAAGCTGGGGCAGAAAAGCCATGTACTCCATGCATTCTCCAGCACAGCCAGAGAAGTCCCATATTTTATTAATGTTGATTTCTAAAGATTAAACGCCTCCAAAGGAGTTCGCAAGAACACAGTGACTTTTATCACCTGTAGGTGCAATCCCTGATCATGGCATGCCTGCGTGCCCATGCCCACACCTTGGTCCCCTGCTCGCTTCTGTGAGCCAGAGATAACTGCACTGAAATACGGAGGGTTGTACTGGTGGGAGAGACACACCAGTGTGTCAGATAAGCAGCAAAATTTAAATTAAGCAGCAAAATTTAAATTAAGCAGTGCTGGGATGGAGGTGCAGCACCCTAAAGCAGAGGTGAGAACATCTTTCAACTTCACTGTGCACGGACCTGAGCCACCAGATCACCAAGCTCGGTCTGCCCTGCCAAAGAATTTGAGGATAAGGGCTCACAGCGAGAGCTGGACCTGTTTTTCCCTGGCAGTCCATGCAAGGCAGTCCTTACAGCTTCTGAGCAAATCACTTGGAGAAACTCCATGCTCCCTTTGGAAAGTGTCTGTAGTAGTCCACGACCCCAGATTGCTTGAGGGACACCTCTGAAGGCCACACTTGGCTCAGCAGGTCAGATCCTTCATGAAGGTTGGCCACAAAGAACATTTTCTTCTGGCCTGCCTGGTCCAGACACGGTGTTCCTGTTCCAAGATGGATCCCAGATGTGTGTTAACATTACAAATACATCTCAAATCCCAGCTGCCAAGTCCTCCACCCCCATCCCAGTCCATCGTCTGGGATGATTAACACATCCTGCAATAAAACTCATCAGTTACTGCTCTTTCCACCCTTCTTTGCTGCAGGTTCAGGTTCCCACGTGCTGTTTTCTACCTCTCTGTTTGCAGAACTGGTGCAGGCAGAAAAATTATTCCTCAGCCATCATATAACTGCACTTTCCACCTCCAAAGTATTTTTGCAGATGGCAGTTCAGTCATTTTTTTGTAACATCCTTCTGAGATTGAGTCTTTATTTAACACTTGGAAAAAGGTGGCACAACAGGGTAAAACTCCTTTCTCCAGGGGTTTTTGACAGATTAATGGCAGCTGCAGCATCAGATCTCACAAACTCCTACCTCCCAACCTTGCATTCAGCCTTCTGCTGCAGTTTATTCTGTTCAACCCCATTTTGGGTATTTCAGCTCATCTAACACCCAGGATATGTGAGCTTTTTGAAACTAAGAATAAGCAGGGGTTAATGTGTTGCACTGTCTATCTCCAAGGTCCTTCCTCCAGGTCATTTCTTTAGGGGTGAAATTTGCGATAGTTTTTTGGTGTCCTCATGAACCTTTCTTTGCTTATTCCCTTAGTATCAAAGTTATTTGGCAGTCCCTTTGCTTGAGATAAAGAGCATCACATAAGAATGAGCCACAGAAAAGCATTTGAGCTTTAGTACACTCCCTAGCAGGAACCTGGTGTGACAGTCGGGGCAATGAGCAGGGCACAAGATGGAGCTCCCAACCCCCCCCAGGTTTGAAGGCACCTTGTGGTGTCTTTGTCATCGCTGCACTTTCCAGGTGCTTTCTCAGTGATGAAAGCAAATGGAGCTTTTGTGTCCTCTCTAAAAACCTGAGAGTCCTGTAGAGTCTGAGCACTTTGCAGGCTGCCTTTCTGGGAGGAGAACAGCTTTATCTTTATGACACTAATGGAAAAACAAGACCTAATGACGGCTAACCCTGCTCATTTCACTTACAGGGCTCGTTTTGGTGCCAAGTGGTGTTTGTGCTGTCAGTTTGGCTCTTGCTCAGCAGGGCCCTGCTCCTCTACATCCCATATGAGTTTGAATCAGGGATTTTTGTGGAGCAAACCTTGTGATTTTCTTGCTAGAGAAACACAGGAGCAGGTAAGAGGAGAGTCTGAGTGTAGGTCTGGACACCTTTGCCTGGAGGATGGTCTTTGCTGCCTCATGAGCAAATCCCACCACGCATGGATGGGTTCATCCACCACCCTTCATCATGTTTCCCATTTAGGTTGTTAGAGAAAGCAACATGGGGAGAAATCAAGGTTTCTTTCCCAAACCCACAGGTGGAGGGAGGGATGAGCACTGTGTAGGAAGAGGGACCGGGAAGTCTTGTTTCTCTGGCTGTGTCCATGTGGCGTATGGGCTGAATGTTTCCTTTGTGGTTTGGTCTGTGAAGGCTTGTGTCCAGTCCTTTGCTCTCGTGCCAGGGAGTCCCGGCACTTCCATCCTGGAGCTGTCTCACTGAGACAAAGGACATCAGTCTGTGCACAACTTCCCCAGCTCTCCCTTTTGCCCTTCTGACGGTTTTGTGTTGGAGTGGAGCATGTTTAAGTGGGTCAACAAAGAGGTCATTTTTCCCAGTGCAAAGTACCCTAATAAATTAACCAGTGAGAATTTTAATAATACATGAAAGGAGAGAGGTTTGCTGCTTTTGGAAAGGCTTTTCAGCTATTGATGGGGTCAACAGCTGGGTCAGTGGCTGTTGGGATTCCGGTGGAGGGAGAGGTGCTGGGCATCATCCTCCAGCAATGACCACATCCGTGCCATCAGGACAAACACAGAGCTACCCCTGTATCAGCCCACTGATACAAGTGTTGTTATTGGTTTTTGAACACACATTAACGGGCAGATGGAGGAACTGCTGTGGAGTGCTGGTAATGTGGAATTAGTACCCACCCTGCTGTCTGCTCCTTTGAAGCCTGAGGCACATGGGCTCCAAGCTGGGCTTCCAGCTGGGTTTTCAAAATGAAGAGACTTGTGTGATCAGTCGGGGGTAACAGTAGACTACCTCAGTTGTGTCTGGCTGCAGCCACTTTTAACGGAATCATTTAAACTTAAGGAGAAAAAGCTAATCCACAGAAGCCACACAAAACAGTCCTGTCGATCTGGTAGATCCTTGGCTGTTCTAAAGTGTTTTTCAGTACCTTGGCTGATTTACTTCCATTTGGCTTCCTTGATTTTAAAGAAGTCTTTAAACAAGGCAATATTACCATGATCCCAGGTTATTCTTCTGCCCCATCCAGTCAGACTTGTGGGCATTTCTTGGGTCAGAGTCAGAATATTTAATGTTCTCACTGTGCTGTTGGTCGGACGGGAAACAGGAATGACCAGAAATCCTGTAGCATCCGAAATATACAATTGCAAGGGCTTCTATAGACTCTTAATTTTTAAAAGACAATAGTGATGTGACTATTCATTAGGAGAAGGTTATCTTTGAATGGCCAACTTCTCATCCATTTGATCTTCTCATCCATGCTGACTAAACCGTACTACTTCTTATCATGTGACCTATTATGCACTTGAGTTCCCAGAACCAAATAGACTATTTGAGCTCAGGAATCTCTTCCCCAGGCTTTGTTTGCTGGCAGAAGGCAAAGGCTGGGGCAGACACGTGGTTAATCAAGTGCCTCAGCACTATGTTGACTGGTGTTCCTGAAGGCCATGATAGACTCTGCCAGTGCCCAGTCATCTGCTATTGCTGCACCCATTTAATGCTGGTCATCTGCCTTTGAGGTGCTACCTTTTGGGGTGGGTTGTTCCTCCTGCAAGGAAGCCAAGGACTTTCCTTGCTCTCTTCCAACTTCTTTGTGGGTGGTCCCTGGAGACTGCATCTCCTAAAGCCTTCTGCTGCAACCAAAACTCTCAATGACCATCTTCCCTTGATTTTTGTAAGGGTTCCCATCACTGAAGGACCATGGAGAAGTTTGAAAATCTGGTATTTTAGGAAAAGATGAGCAGAGCAATATGAAAAGCTCATGGAGGTCCAGGAAGCAGTAGTCTTCTCGCCTTTCCACCAAAGCATGGAAAAAGAAGACAACAGCTTTCCAGATACGGGAGAAACAGATTAGGTTAATCCTGATTAAGGGAGTTACTGCCAATCCAGAAGGTAGAAGAAATGTTCAGAAGGGACTCCCTAGGCAGCAATAGGTCGATGCCCAGCATCAATCCTGGGCCAAATGGTGGAGCCCACAGGTCTGCGGATGGCAGGCGAGCTGTCGGGTAATGAGCGCAGTCCATACAGCCCCAAGCACCTGGCAAGTGAAATAAAACCTGGCAGATCCCAGGAAGATGTCACCCACAAATGGGGCTCTTCTTCGTGCCATTTTTCAGGGATTAATACTAAGTCTCAGCATTTCCCTAAGTGAAGCAGATCTAATGGCTCCTGTGGGGAGAAGCTGCCAGTGGCACAAAGGGTAATGAAATGGTAAATGTTGAAGACAAATTCATCAGACAGGGCAGTCTGGATCACTTGGCAAGCAGAGCACATTTGAAAAAAATATGTTAGAAGACAGCCCAATGCAAAATTGAACATCAAAGGAGAAAGAAAGAAGATTGTTCCTACAGAAAGGGCAGTGAATCACCAAATGCAGGGTTTTCTGGGCTTGGTAGAAAGAAACTGCGTGAGCAGCTCCTGATGTGAGTTGAGGCTGCTGCAGAAACAGCTACAGTGACCTTTGATGTCTAAATGAAGGGGTAGGAGGTGCCTTTATTTCTCCTTATGTACAACAACAGCAAAATGTGTTAGAGTAGCTGGCTACTAATGTTGATGCCGAAGAGGAAGAAAGGAAAAATGACAGTATTGCGGAAATAGCACAGAAGTTCTTAGACTGGCAGCTGGTTAGTTTTCTGGAAGAGATGAGAGGTTGGAATAGCCAAGTGATTGTGATATTTTCTCTCTGTGAACATGCTAAGGGATCTCCAGTGTAGTGGAAAAGGGCATCACGAGAGCCCTTTGCAAGATGTCAAACCCACAAAGTGACAGATTGGAAGCAACCCCCTCCTTGTTTTTTTTCTTTCAGGAGGTGGTGGCTAAATATGATGACAAATGAATGGTTAATGGGGTCCATATGGGCATAAATGTGCATTTAATTAAAAGCCTGTGATATAAAAGAAATCAGTTTACAATCATAATAATTCAGGTTGGGAGGGACATTAGGAGTCCTGAACTGCCTGAATCTGTGATTCTCACAGGTGTGGGGGAACTTGGAGAAAATTTCCTTTTGTAGGCACAGGGTTGTGGAACTGGAAGTGTTGTGAGGACTCAACACAGAACCCAGCCTAGTGCTGTCACTGACAGATGTTTTGGCTATTGGGCACATCTGGAAAGATGTACCTCACTGTAGCAGGCTTGAAATCAGCAATCTACATATTTTAGCTGGCCACCCTCAACCAGCTGTGCAACAGGTAAGATCTGGACCCTTGTATGGTGCAGATCTAGGGTTGTCCCCACATGTACCCTGAATTATCCCCCACTTCCCTCCAACCTGTGAGCCCGTCTGCCTGAGCATGGTGCCTGTCAGGAGAGCAGTGGGCAGGGCTGCGAGCTGGCAGGGCTGAAGGAGAGCCTCAGGGAGTGTCTATGTGTGCACGTGCTTTCTGTGAGTGTCTTCTGGAAACCAGTAAGGTTCCAGAGGGTCCTGACAGAAGGATGAGATAATTAAGTCTCCATAAGTTTCATCCAAAAGGGTGAGCTGAAAGAGGAGAGAAATCATTTTTAGCTAAGGAAAGGCTTTCACACGAGCTTACATGTTATGCACCACCAGGGAATCCACTCATTAGGGTGCCCTTTCAAGCTGCAGGAATGAACCTGAGGCCCTAAAATCAACTAAACCATGAGAATCCAGCTGATGGGTGAGTGCCATTGGTGCTGATCTCCACGGAGCTGTCTTTCTCATAGCAGCTTTTGGCTCCATTTTTCCCTTTTGCCCACATTTAATGCGTTTGGCCTCACAGCCTCCTGCCTCTCTGTCTTGCCAAAATGGAAACACCCACATTTCCCGGAGCAAAGCAAGGGCATCATGTGAAGCCATGAAGGTTGAGCTCTGCCATAAGGGTCGGTGTGAACAGTGCTGCCTCCCTTGCCCCTTCCAAGCCTGGCACATTTGAACATCTGTAGAGGGCCGCTCCCAAGTCCTTTTAGTGTGGAATGTTGCACAGTGGTCAGTGAGCCAGCATCTAGGCTGGCAAGACTCCCTCGTCTTCCTCCTCCTCATAGTATTTTCCCTGTTGTTAACAGTTTTCGTTGCAGACATCCATCATCATACACAGTGGCACTCAGTGACCTTGGGGGAATTTTGTTTCTGTGACCTTGTTCAGGCTCCAGTTGGGGCCAGCTAAACTTGAATCCTCCTGAGCATCCTTCAGCGTAGTCATTCCTGTGTTGCCCAAAGGAGAGTCTCCTTTTGTGTGTCCTGAGCCTGGCTCCTGTTACTTTCCTGTGATGTCCTGTCGTTCTTGTCTTAGGCGAGAGTGAGTAAGTCATCTCCACCACCTTCTCCCTGCCACTGATGGTTTCCTCAGCATCTCTCCTATCCTGACCCTTTTCCAGACCTGTGTCACTAGTTCCTTGCAGAGAAGCCCTTTGATCTTCCCTGTTGCCCACTTTGTGCCAGCAGCTGTGATGTTGGCCCTGCCACCCAGACAGCTACCATGAGGAGGTGCAAAGGGTTGTCTAGCAGACTGTGAGTTCAGTGTGAGTCAAATCAGGCTAATTTCTCCCATTGCAGAGGTTAGTCGAGCTGGAAATGGTTACAGACCATTAAAGAGACAGCTCATTAAAGTGGCTGAAAATTAACAAGCCTCAGAGCTTTTCTAAAATTAGAAACCATTCCTGGAAAGGCAAGCCTATCCCAAATATCCTGCTACAAGGCAGACTCCTTTAGATTGCAGGAGAAACATCCTCACACTTTACTATCAGCTTCAGCCCCATAATATCTCCAGTTCATCATATCAAACCAAATTGGGTGGTTGTTTTTTGCTGTGCATAGAGCCTGTTAAGCTCAGAAGAGTCTCAGTATCACCCTGTAAGGCACTTTTTTTACAGCCTTTAAGCAAAGGAGGTGGCATGCTAAGGGAAGGGGAAAGCATCCTGACATACCTCTCATTCCTGATATCCAATTCTAAGTTCATCTGTATTTCCATCTGCCTTCACCTGAGAGATTGAGGGCAGAGCAGTTTAATTACGGGACTCACTGCTGGAGCTGACATGGGTGTGTATCTCCAATTTATTAAAACTAAATCTCCGTTTGGCTTTTTCAGATTCTTTTCTGTGTTCAAAAGCACTGCTTTAAATCAGCCTTGCTTTGAAACACAAGCAGTGTTCAGGGTTTGGAAAGGATAGCAAATAGATGGCAGCCCCTTCCCTGTCTCCCTTTGGGTCTCATGGATGCTCATGGATGTGGGACAAAAGAAACCCCAAAGTGCAATTCCCTTCCGGGAAATCTTTCTTAGCCACACCCAAGCCTGGTGAAAGTAAACCTTGTCCTCTCCTGAGCATCTTCCTGGATGTCACAGAGGGCTGGCAAGAGGTGACACAGGGTGGGAGAACAGCCACAACCTCCAGGAGGAGGCAGAGGGGACATGTGCAGTGCTGTTTTGTCTCATGAAGCCCATCCCTGGCCACTCATTGGATGAGGCATCTGTGCAATGAGCTGTTTGTGAGCAGTGACTGGTGTACATTTGCCAAAGAAGCCTGGGGCAGGAACTGTGGCTCCTGCCAGCACAGAGTGGGTGCTTTTGGAGCAGATCCCTGTTTGCAGAATCATAGAATGGTTTGGGTTGGAAGGGACCTTAAAGATCATCTAGCTCCAACCTCTCTGCCACAGGCAGGGACACCTTCCAGTAGACCAGGTTGCTCAAAGCCCCATCCAACCTGGCCTGGAACACTTCCAGGGATGGGGCATCCACAGCTTCTCTGGGCAATGAGAGTAGGAATTCGAGGTAGCCCAAAGCTAGGGGAGAGGGAAGGGAAATTGCTGACAGTGCTGTGGAATTTATTTTGCTCTTGCGAAGGCCAGAAAGCTAGAAAAACTCAGTTATCAAAATGCTTTGCTCTAAGTCATTTATTCATGCTGTGTTCCCATGTCCAGCCCTGCTTGTGTAATGGCCAGGAAAACTCTTATCAGAGACTGATACCAGAGTCTCAGGGGAGAGAAAAAATCTCTGAGCAGTTTGCTTTTGCTTCCAGAAGCCCAAAGCTGAAAAAGCAAACTAAAGTCTGCTCTTGGTGTGCTCACATGGCATGGGCTGACTTGCTCTGGTGGGCTGGTCGGCTCTAGAGTGCGGGATTGAGTGTAGTCTGTGGTGGCAGCTGGGTTTTGCAAACAGACTTGGAGAACACCCGCCTTGATGTGCATCATGTAAAATATGTGTGGCTGTAGTATCACAATATATGTGGTAAGTGAAATATCATATCACAGGCTGCTGGGACATCCTGTTTGGTGGTTGCAGCCCCGTGTCCTGTCAGCATTCAAAGCGGCCACAAGGTACAAGCCTGGGTATCCTCTATCCCAGTCAGGTACACCCATCCACCTGCCTGCACCTCCTCTGGGTGCTGCTCCAGTGCCCCACAAAGGATGTGCCAGGCAGGGTGGTGGGAGGGATTTCAGCTAGGAATAACAGAGTGGAATACAGAACAGGACTGAATAGCAGGAAATAATTCCAGATAACAAAATCCATGCGCAGCGGCAGGAATGCACTGGAGGTTCAGCACATGGACCATTTGCAGCCAGCCCCGAGTCAAGAGCTAGGCTCCAGGTTCTTCCTGTGAACCCCTTGCTTTCCTAGCACCTTCCCACTTGCAAAAGTGCCGTGCAGCTTTCGGCAGAAGGAATTACCCAGAAAAGGTTGCTTTAGTCAATGAGAGTTGAAAAATGCCTGTGCTGCCCATTCCCATGCTAAATGCTGCGGGTGGATGTGCGATGGGTGGCTGCGCTGGTCCCACATCAGAACTCAGGGTCTGAGTGGTCTCATCAGGTCTCCATATGACAAGTTCAGCACTCCTCACTGGGAGTGGACCTAATTATGGAAGAGTAATTTAGATTTGGAGATAACTGAGGTCAGAAGAGACCTTTGGAGGTCTCTGAACCAACCTCCCACTCAAGGTGAAGCCAGCTTGAAGCTAGGGCCAACTCTGGAGGTAAATCTTGTTACTCCTGGTCTTGTCCTGGCAGGTTCTGATTATCTCCAAAATGGACATCACCCCATCTGGGGATTTTTTGTTCTACCCCTCATTGTGAAGCCTTTTCCGTGCATTTAATGAGACTTTTCTGTTGCTTCTCATGCTATCCCCATGCTTCTCCTGGTAGAGTTTGGGTCCATCCTTTCTACACCCTCCAGACAGGAGCACTACTGGACCTCCCAGGGTTTCCCATGTCCGTCTTTCTCAGACAGTCACAGCTTGTCTGGTGGTGTAAGTGCAGCCTCACTATTTTGTATTTAGTTTTTCCATTCCATCCTTAATCAGGCGCTCCAGCATCCCATCAGAAATGCTGTCAGTGCCCTCACATCCCAGAGAGAAATCTTTATTTTCATAAGATTGACCATGCAGCACAAGGCTACTGAAATCTTTCCAACCGGAGAACTCCCATAAAATAAATACGAAGGGAAATGTTTTCCACATTGTGTCACTTCTATGCTGCTTGTCCCATTCACAGAGGGTGGAGGTGGGGAACGGGTCCTCCTGCTCACACCAGTGTACCTGTAGCTCCGAGCCATCCCAGACCCTTCCTTCCCTGGTAGCAAACATCTCTGATGGCAGGAGCTGTTTTTGAAGCTTACGGTTTTTTAAATGATCTTACAAATAAAGAGGCTTTAGCCTGTGTTTGTGCCTCACCTCCCTGAAACCCCCTCTCACCCAGCTGTGAGTGACGGTCGGTGCAGGACATCTCCTGCTGGCTCTGCTGCCCTTGGGTGGATGTCACATGTAGTGATTCCATGTGTGCTCTGAAGCCTAATTACACCTCCGAGAGTGGGGAAAAAAATCCCAGGAGGGAAGGTCAGTTTGACAGCCTGAGATACGCACTGGGTTGGGGGGTTTTTGCATCACCTTCCCTCGGTTCCTCAGCAAGGAAGAGCCTCTTTGTACCCCAGCAAGGTTTCCTGTGCCCCACAGGGTGTTGCAGCTGCAGCGTGGTGTTATTAGCGCTGCCAATCACGGCTCCCCCAAAGCAGTGCTGATAATGAACCCACCATGAACTCGGCCACGGCTGGGGCGTGATTAACAGGGAACAGCCTCCATCCCTTTGAAGGGTGCGAGGAGCGGGGCTGGGACCTGTCTGTTCCCAGTATCATGTGGAAAGGTGCTGTGAGCGTGCAGCAGGCAAGGAGAACCCCGGGGGGATCTGGAAGGGCAGGAGTGGGGCTCAGGGAGCTCCCGTTTGCTCTGGGAACTGGGGACATTGGGGCTGTGTGAGAGGAATCAGCCAACAGAAACATTACCTGCACAGACAGAGGGGGCTTCTTTGCTGCTTACAAATCTACTTCCAAGCCACATTTCCTTTGAGTTAGCACTAGCACAGGGAGGGAAGAGGTGTTCTTGCATGAATAATAAAACCAGCATCCTCCTGTCCATCAGACGAGATAAAAAGCCCCCAGGGACACAGAGGAAGACAACATTATTATACAGGTCACCAGTAGGTTATTCTGCAGTTCTCCTGTATGGGGCTTCACTCGCTGATGCTGGTAGCACCAGCCACTATAGGGGACCATGTTCCTCCTACAGGGCTGTGGGGAGGGGTGGGCAGGACAGGATCCACCCCAGTGCCGTGTAACACAGTCCGACAGCTGTAATTGTTGCAGATGGCAAGAACAGTAGCACCACTGAAGGACCCAAGCCGCTCTATCCCCCTTTCCCAGGGGTGATCTTGCCAGGATGGCTAAAGTGGTGGCAGCCTGGAGAGGACATCAAGGTGACACAGTGACTGGGAAGAACAGTGACACCTTTCCAGGTGTTGTGGTCCTTCTCACGTGCTCCTGAAGTGTGAACTCCTCTCTGCCATGGCAGATGCGCCAGGAGCCAGAGGGAAAACGTGCTCACTGGGGTGCAAGACTAATCTTCACTGCAGAGTGAAAACTGGGGGCATGTGTGGCTGGGACAGACTCATGGCTTTCTGTGGATATGGTGGCACCCCCAGTGGCAGCTGGTGGCCGCAGGAGCAATGACAGGAGACATCCTGCACCCAGGGCTCCTCTAGTTCTGGGCAGATCTGGGACACAAGCACCTGCTTGCCCTGCTGTGGGGTTTCCTGCTTGAATCACTCAGTCCCCGGCTTCATCTTGGTGTGAGAAATTTTCCTGATGTCATGGCTAGGTCGCTCATCCTGCCTGCCACCTTGGATTAGATCCTGTGATTTGTGTCAGATCAGATTTTGGAAGGTTTATTTCACACTGCTGGTGTGCAGTGCTGGTGGGCATGAAGTTGGTGTCAGGGGGAGAAGGTACAGGACAGAAAGATTTCCTGGGAAAAATACATGTTCTTATCTTCTTCTCCTCTTCTCTTCTCTTCTCTTCTCTTCTCTTCTCTTCTCTTCTCTTCTCTTCTCTTCTCTTCTCTTCTCTTCTCTTCTCTTCTCTTCTCTTCTCTTCTCCCTATATATACTATACAGGTGTGGTGGTAAAAATATTAGTATTTCAGATTAGAGAGATGTGGCTCAGAAGTTGATCCTAATTGAAAGAACATCCCTTTCAACTCAAAGCTAACAGTCTCTGACTGTTTCAAACTCCTCATTTTGGAGCTAAGATAATACTGGGTGGGCCACTCCCACAGGCCCCACCAAGAGCCATCTCTCCATGTTGTCATTTTTGATTCCTTCTCAGGATTGTGGCACTTGCCAAGTTCTCCGGGGATGGATACCTGGCTTTACTGACATTTAAATTATTATTTTCCTCACCTCTTTTCTTTTTTTCTGAAAGAGCAGTTAGGCTGGATCTCTGTGTTCACTTTGCAGAGAACAGGGGAGCAGGGAGGAAGATGCTGTCTGAATGTCCCTCACTATAACCGTGATTAATAAAGTGTCTCTCTGGGCTGTCAGTTAAAGCATTTGGATTTTTAGGCACTTGGCGGCCCCAGATTCTCTGAGCTCTCTGCCCTGATGCCACCAGCTCTGTCACAGCATTGTGCCATCAGGACAGCCACAGGGGACATGAGAGACGTCACTCCTGGAGTGGTGGGGTGGTATCTCCTACCATCCATGGTGATATCTCAGTTGCTCAAGAGCAGCCACCTCTTTGGTTCAGCTCTTCTCACCCAGCAGAAGGAACAGGAAGGGTCCCAACCACTGCCTGAACCCGCCCGAGCATCCCTGCTAAGTACACTCAGCCAGTGAACCCAGCAGCACTACCTCACCTCTGCCAGCCCAGCTCTCCATAAAACAACCAGCTCCAGGCAGCATCCAGCTGGAAAGAGCTCCATTTTGTAAACTTTAACTTTGCCATGGCTCTGTTGAGGTGGAAAGCAGCTGAGCAGCAGCAGCCTCGAACCCAGGGAGGATTCGCATCACAATAGCAGCGCGATGAGCACTTTTTTTTAACAAACGAATCTTTAAAAGAAGTACTTGCCAAGTGTCAAAATATTCCTCAATGATATTAAGGGCCTTTGGCAGCCGTAATTTAACCGTGAAGGAACCTGATGCCGGCAAAGGACCACACAGCTGGAAATTTGTGCTGCAGAGCACCATTTTATGGCTGTTAAGCTGTTGGCCTCTCAACATTGTAAAGCTGTTAAACAAACACAGCCCTTGGCTCACAACACGTGTCAGGGAGGCACAGTGTTTTGGCAGGAGCGGACTCATGGCAACAGGGGCTTCAACAGAGCTGTGAAGAAATAAAAATAAGCAGAGAAGGAAAATTCAGGTGTAGGATGAGATGCCCATTGGCCAGCACAGCCTCATGCTGGGAGAAGGTGGTCTTGGAAAGCGTGTGTAGGTTCACATGGAGTTGCATCCTCCCCTGGTTTGGCACGAGCTGAGATTGCCATGCACATATGGATCCCATACATCTCACCTCTGTCATAGCTGGTGATCAGTAGACCCTTAAATCACTGTCTTGCAGGAAAGTGATATTCTAGGGAAGCCTAAACATGGAAGATTCGGATGGTATTGATAGCTTTGAATGGGGAAATTGGTGTCCCAGGAGGGTGGGCCACATGCTGCAAACTACATATCCTTTGCTGCATATGGTGACATGTTGAAGCAAGCTGAGTTAGTGCCAAGAGATGCTCCAAGAGCAGCCACAGCCTGGCAAACACAAGCTGAGCCCTGGTCCCAATAAAGGCACAGCAAATCCACAGGGAAAAAATAAAATACACTTGCTGAGCCCAGTACTCAAAAATCCAGAGAAATCCAGAGGCTCCTATTTCTTTAGCGTTTACTTCCATTCTCTTCTAGTTATCATTGCTTATTCCTCTGACTTGGAAGCTGATCTTAGGAGGCAGCAACAGCTGGTCCTGCTGTGGGGAAGTGTGGTAGGAGATGCCTCCAGCTGTGCTGCCTGCAGCCATCTGTCCAGGACGGGCACTCCAGAGACTGCTGCCATGAGCTCTTCTGGGTCAGAAGCTGTATTAGAAGAACACCAGTGACTCTTTATCATCAGGAGGGCACCATGCAGAGATGGACAGGGTGGTCTTCCCAGGCTTGTGGGACTCCTGCCCTGTCCAGTGGTCCCACCCTCCAATGCTACTCCAGCTCCTGAAGCTTTCCAATAAATTTTGTGCTGGCAAGACCCATTCTTTCACAACCAGCCTATGTTAAAACTTATCCAAAACCACCAGACCTGTGTGTTATACTGTTTTCTCTGCCAGATCTTGACTGTGTGGTACTTTCCATTGCTACCAGACAGACTAAAGAGAACTGGAGGTGTTGTGGCTCTCACACTGGTGATAAAAAGAGAAGTTGTGGTAGCATCATTGGTCTTGCTTTGCGGCAGTTCCTCCTGTTTTTTCCACGAAAACTCTAAATTCTGGAGTCTAGTTTCTGTACTTTGTGGGTTTTGTAATTCAGCATCTCAGCCATGAAGGGAGGCTGGAAGACTGGACTCCAGATGGCTGGAAAGCAGCAAGCTAAGCAGCAAAAACTGGCGCTGGATGTCTGCATTCAGGTGCTGGTTCATATGGTTGCACAACTCCATCTTCTTGCAGTCCCCTTGCTGACTTGCCCCCCCCACACACCTCATGCATTCCCTTGTCTTAGTCCTGCCAGGTGGCTGCAAAGAAATGACTCAGTGTTAACAGGAAGAAGCTAATGGGACATTTACCACCTAGAACTAGGAAAAAAGTGTTCATGAATTTGTTTCCCGATGCTTTGGGTGATCTGTTTTGAGGAGATGGACTAGTGAATTATTGCTGCTGCCTGGTGAAATTGGTTTTTTCCCTCACTGATGGACACAGCTCCACTGTGTCTATTTTGTCACTCAAAAGCAGCCATTTTGATGAGAAGTGGGTGAGATTAAGCCAAAATCTGCCAGCCTTGCACATCCTCTTGCTAAGCAATTTGCTGCTTCGCTGCCTTTGGAAGATTGCACTGAAGTTGCTTTCCCGGCACTAGGAGCCGTTTTGAGAATTAGTGCAAAACGAATTCGATTACAAAGCTCAAAGACACCGACAAAAGCTATTTTTAAGCTTTTGAGAAGTGTGGTCTGAATCAGACTGTTCAGGGGAAACATCACAGGAGTTTCTTACCCTTACTTCAGCCACAAAAGTCTCGAAAATTGTGGGATCCTGGTGCAGTTGGCTGGCTGAGATCTAGCACATGCCCATCACCAATATGCAAAGCCTGTGGTCAGCGCCTGGGGAGCATCATGAGGGACCCACAACACTGCTCGCCTTGGTGCCTCCCTTGGGTTACTAAAGGTGTTTGTGGCTGTTGGTTCTTCCTTCTTAGAAATATCGTGTGCTTCCTCATAACACAACCCCTTGTAACCATCAGAACTCCAAAACTGGTTATATTCATATTAAAATATGAATAAGGTAAATCTCATTCAAAATGCACCACTGTTCAGAGCCAGGGCAGGATGGTGGGGATCGCATCCCCTCCCTTGGCATCCTCTAGTACGAACTGAGGTCTGTGTCAGGCAACACAGGAGCACTGGTCATAATTTCCATCATGCTTATCCATAGGCACCTCTCAAACCTTTGCTGCCTTCAAAGACAGCCTGAACAAGCTGTTTTAAGGACTGCACTTAGATGTAATCCTTCCCTTCCTTAGGCCATGGGAGCTGAGGTGTCTGCAAGGGAGCATAGCTCTCCAAAAGGGAGCAGCTCAAGGTGGTCCCTCAGCCCTGTGCATCCCTCATGCAGGTGCCGTGATCCTCATGCAGAGCACACCCCAAAAAACACACTGCCCACCTCATGGGATGGGGGGTTACACCTGCACAGTTTCAGCATTTAGCACATTTTCCTTGTGTCTATTCCCCCTCCTGTGGGCTCCCAACTGTGTCTGGCATGGGGAGGGCAGCAGGACCGCAGCTCTCAGGGCCAGGGCTGATGGCTGACATTTATTTTGCTGGTTCACTTCAAACTCCACAGCCCTCTGAGTCCATGCCGCGGGTAGTTTGGCCGGGGGCAGCTGCCAGCAGTGCTTGGAAGGATCAATGATAACCTTTTCCTTTGCTAAGGAGTTACCTATGTGCCAGGGAGCAGAGGATGCTGAAAAACAAATGAAGCTGGGATTCTCCGTGGGTCTCCCTGGCATTATTCCTGATATTTAAAAAAAACAAACCAGTTCTCCTTTGGTTTTATTAGTCTTTCTATCCTGGCATTTAAACAGAGATGGGATTGCCATGGTCAGTATCTGCAGACACATCCTACGATGCTCTCGGGGGTTTCTCTGAAGGTTAGGACACTCAGAGTGCTGCATCCAAAGTGCCTCAGCTCCTCCGAGCTGCTGGAAGGCATTTTGGCATTGCGATGCCTGGTAATGCCACTGCACAGATTATCCCACATCACGGGGAGAAGGGCATTTGGGTCCTGGGAACATGGCTGGGCTGTAGGGTAGGAGCAAGGTTCCTCTGAGCCCCAAGACTGGCACCTTTTGGGGTCATCTTATGCTACAATGCTATTTCAGTATTTAATTCTCCTGGATTTTAGTATCAAACTGAAGAACTGAGCTGAGTCTGTGCACCTCTTGCAGGTATGCCTGAGCAGCATCCCAGAGCACCCCATGATGGAGAAGTGTCACGTGCCTCTGTGTCACCCTGTGCCTAGCAGTGGTTTTTCGCTCTCACAGATTCAGTGATGAGGTTCATGCTTGCTCTTGTCTTGGTTTCAGGCATGGAAGAAACGCTGGTTCGTCCTGCGCAGCGGTCGGATGAGTGGTGACCCTGACGTCCTGGAGTACTACAAAAATGACCACTCCAAGAAACCTTTGCGTGTCATCAACCTCAATTTCTGTGAGCAAGTGGACGCGGGCCTGACCTTCAACAAGAAGGAGCTGCAAGACAGCTACATCTTCGACATCAAAACGAGTGACCGGACCTTCTACCTGGTGGCTGAGACTGAGGACGACATGAACAAATGGGTTCGCAGTATCTGCCAGATCTGTGGCTTCAACCAGTCCGAGGAGAACACAGGTACCATGAGAGACAGGTCCATGGCTAAGAGCATCTTCTCTCCTGTCCTCCCAGTGGGCCTGGCTCCTCTTTCAGATCATACCTGTAGGAGGGGGGTGCAGCCTGCCACGTGGGGGGGCTGGGGGGGGGCTGAAGTGGGAAATGGATGGACATATGGGAAACTTTCATGAGGCTTTCCTGTCTTTGGCATCGGAAGAGTTCTCTTGGCTATCGTGAGAGCCAATCACCTAATTCATTTTTATCCTCTATAACTGTAGATCTTTCAGTCTCTTACAAGAAGTTGATGGTGTTTGGGGACGTTTTTAGCTGCAGCCTTTGTCCCTATCCATCACCAAAACCCTTTGAGAGTGGTGGGAACCAGCAGTGAAAATCCCCTTTGTTCAGAGGTTTCAGTCCCTTGGTGGAGTAGGGGGAGAAGCTTTACTTGGAACCATTTTCCTCTCCAGTGCTGACAGGCTCTCATGTGAAGGACAGACATGCTCCCTGCACCTGCATCCCCATCTCTTCCTGGGACCCTCAGGGAAAGGACTGGGAGGGGGAAGGAAAACTCCAGGTAGTGTATGTGCAGTGGTGGGACCTATTGTCCGAGTTGTGCTCCACCATCCAAACTCAGTTGCACTTAGGCAAGCCTCTGCATTAAGCACTGGTGAGCTTCCTTTGCTTTCCCAGCACCACGAGGGCACACCTAACTCCTGAGTGAGATGGGATGGGGCAGTGAGCCTGGGGTGCAGCTCTGCAGTCAGCTGCTCATCCCATTACATGTGGTAGCACCTCTGGCTATCTCTGCTTCATCTCATCCATGGTCCAGTCTCATCCAAGGGACTCCAGGCCTGTGCTCTGCCTACATGAAACTCCCTATAATAACGTCCAGCTTGAATCTGTTTTGGTCCCTCGTGGAGCAGCTGCCATCCGCAGGAGCTGAAACCCTGCCAAGAGCTTGTCAGGCAGGACAGCAAACAAAGCATCGCAGCAGCACGGATGCGATCTTCGGTGACTGACGCATGAAAGAGGATGTCACCTTGGCAATGGGTGCACAAGTGGTAGAAAGGATCCTTGATAACGTCGCCAGCCAGCTCTTTCAGGGAAAGGTCAGGCTAAATAAATTACATACCGTTCCAATGTCAGCAGCGCAGCCCTCGAGGTTCAGCAAAATTGTTCAGGCCCCTTTTTTAAGAGCTGTTTCATTGCAGGGTTTTCCATTTTGCGTGCATTCAGCTGGGGGAACTGTTTTTTTTCTCATTTAGTAAAATGAGCTTTCAGCCCAGTGGCAGCAGGATCGATACGGGACTTCAGTGAAATATAAATCTGGGCAGCAAAAGGAAAAACAATCTCCCGCTTCCAAGTACATCTGTCCCAAAGGGCACACAGGGATCATCAGGCTGCAGAGATCCAAGCACTATTCCCTGCAGGATCATGGAGTGACATCAGCAAAAGAGGAACAAAAATCCCTATTTGTAACAGAATCACAGCTCGTTAATGCTGTAGGGAAAGTACCCACTTGAAACAGTACCCAGCTGCCAAAGCGTGATTTTCTGAGTAAGCCAAGAAAAAGCCTGCAACGGCAAATGCAGCAGATGTGTCCAGATGCTGCAGCAAAGAGGGAGCATGAATTATTCAGGGCTGCTGCTTCGCTTTGGTCCTTGCCAAAGCAGTGACTCCATGCTCACCTTTCCTTCACCATCCCTGCTAAATAACGGCAAATAAATCATCAATTTCCCAAAGTGAGTAATGTTCATTTGAAGAACCCGTGGCCTGAGGCTGGGCAGAGAAGTTGAGGGATCATTGGAGCATGATGGGTGTGGGGAGTCCTGTCCATCTTGGCATATATAAGCTCGTCACGCATCCTTCGTGAGGTGTCAGCTGGAGGGAGTAATGAAACAGTCATAGCCATGTTTGTAACTGTGCTGTGCTGTGCTCCCTCTTCATCACCTCCTTGAAGTCAAGGGTGGATGGATGGGAGAGGATCAAAAGTTTGTGCAAGATTAAGGCAGTTCCTGGGTAGAAACAGAGCTTGGGACACTTGGCATTTCATTCTTGGACCTTCCTCCCCTCATCCTCAAGCTTCTCTGTGCCTTGTGGCCTCTGACTTGGAGAATGAATGAGTCAGTAATTGGATGAACCAAAAAGGCAAGGAAAAGGTAACCATCTTGGGCAGGAATAGCTCCATGCTAATTGTAGCAATTAATTAACTAAACCTCCTTCTCCCAGCAGACAGGCAGCGTGGTGGAACAAGATCAGAAACTGCCAGGGAAGCCACTGTGCACATTTTTCTGGTTGTACTTGTTCCTGGGTGTGTGACTGCTGTATACTGGCCCAAAAGCCTTGCTGGGTCTGGCCCCACAGCCAGGCTGTTCCCAGCTGGGCTGTACTCACAGCCCAGCTGGGGAAACGCTCCATCACCGGCAAATGCATCTACTACAGCTGCCATCATATGCTGCATTACCTCCTCCTCAAAGGGACACCCCGCATCAGCTCAGCCTCAGCCACCCATCACCAGTTTGCTTATAACCCACCTGGTGATGGAGGAAAAACTCATTTTAGCTTTTGGGGCAGTTTGGGTAAAAGCCTGTTCCACCAGCTCCCCGTGATGGTAGGGAAAAGGCAGGGTAAAAAGGCTTTTTAGCATGATTTAGTAAGCAAATGGGCAGCCTGGAAGCAGTGATATAAACTGGCTGCAAACCCTCTGCACCAGTGTGGGACCATGCTTCGGTGCTGCCCATGCTCCCGAAAGGTGAAACAATTAAAAGGCAAACAGATTTACACCCTTTGATGCTTCTTTCCATTTGCAGCTCGATGGGAGAGTGCAAATTTTCTGTCACTTGGTTTTCGCATTAGTCCTTCATGTCCTGTCTAGACAGGGGGACTCTTAGGATTAAGAAGGAGGCTGGACTTTAGGGCAGTTTAATGTCATGCTGTGGCTCACTGCTGGTTTTGCTGATCTCCAGCTGCATTATACATCTGGTTCAGCGGAAGGAAGCTCGTTTCAGCCTCAGGGGCCTGAATGTCAGTGAGGTGGTGGGTCCTGCCTGCTGTCCCAAGGAGCAGCCGCTCAGCAAAGCTGCCCCAGTGGCTTTGTTCCCTGCCCCGACCTGAAAATAATTGCAGAGCAGCATGATTACATCTGCCAGGAGAAGGGAAATTAAATTGATTTTAAAGTGTTTACCCAGACTGTGGCAAAGCTTTTTGTTTCTGTTAACACCTATATACTTTGAGAGCTAATTACTGTTTTTGAACAAGCAGAGCCTCACAGGATCCCGGCTCCCCTGTGTGTTTGAGGAAGCTGACCATGCTCAAGGAAAGTAGGTTTGTTCCTGCCTCAGTGCTGCCTTTACACTGCAGTTTGCACTGCTGCCACCTTGAGTGATTCAAATACACCGAGGGGGAGACCAGCCGGGGACCCAGGGCCACAGGCTACATGAGAAAGGCCAGCGTGTGGGTATTTCAAACCATCTGCATTTTGCCTGCCCTAGTGGGCAGGCAGCCAGGGCTCAGCTGTGAACTGGATTTTCTCATATGCTTTGTTTGTTGAAGTTAAAAAAAATACCAAATCCCACTAAACATATCTCATGTGCCATTAACTCTTTCAGAAGCTGATGTTTCAGCCAAAACCCCTCCTTGTCTGATTCCCAGTATGACAGAGGTGCAGCTACAGCAGCCTGTAGTTTAATTTCTCACGAACCAGCCTGTCCCCATGCAGTGAGCATGTCCTTGCAGGGGCCCTGTGCAAGGATTAGTTATTTTAAGGAGTCAATAACTTTATTAACTTTATGTCAATTTACTCTGCCACCCCCAGCACCTCCCTGGAGCTCCTCTTCTAACTCCTCCATGGAAAAGGGGCTCTTTCAGGGGCTTGGATTCACGGGTGCTGAGCAAACACGAGTGGGAGTTTAAAAGCTTATTCATACACATCATTAATGCCCCTGTGCTAGAGGTTTAACCCAGACATGGAACCAGGGAAGGGAATATTTGTGGGTAAGTAGATGTTTTTGCTCTGAGCTGAAAGCTCCCTCCACTTGGAGAGGGTGAGGAAGGCGTGGGAAAAAGATGGCACTGGGCTCCTGCCCTGATGGGTTGTGTCTGGCAGCAGTAGCCTCTCCCACCCAGACCAGGCATGTTTTCTTTTTTTTTTTTTTTTCCATCTGGGACTTAATTTCTTTTATTTATTTCTCTGTTTTCTGTCAGGGAGTTGCTCCAGGGCAGTTCTGGGTTCTGGCTAACTCCCCGCTCCGTCTCCAAGGCTTGGCATTGGTATTTTACATCATGACAGGGATCAATCCCCAGCAATCCCAAGGCTTTTACTGTCTCGCTGAACATAGGTCGGGGCTGCGCATTAAAGTTTGATGGAGATGTGTCTCACCTTCCTCCTTCAACTCAGATGTGCTCATTCTAGCAGTTTAATGGATCAGCCTCTGGATACCAGTCACTTTCTGCTCACACTGGTGAGATCTGCACCTCACATGCGTGGGTCTCTTTGGCTTGGTGCTGCCCCAGACCCTCCACCAGTTGCCCCCTGCCAGCCCATGAGAGCAAATTTATTGCTCTCACTTCCCTTGCTTTGGCTTGGGGTCCCCTATGGGCCACTGGCTGGTTGTTCCCAGCCTGCTGCCTGCAAGTCTGTGTTATGACCCCATCTGGCTGCTCTTGCACCCTCCTCACTTCTCTCCCAAAAACGTGTTTGTCCCAGCATCAGCCCATCGATTCCTTGCAGCCAGGTTTGCCTGGGTGTTTGCCCAACAAAGGGAGCTCAAGATGGACCAGAGAAGAAAACAACACAGATACCCCCCTGAAGGCTTGTTGGGAGGACAGGAGCTGCCCAAAACTCAGTGAAGAGGCTGTGGGCTGCAAGACTAGAGTAAAACCAGGTTTGAACATTGTATACCACCCACCTCTCCCAAACACTCCCAAGTCACCAGTGTTCCCCATCCCTGCATGTAGGAGCAGGGCACCAGGGAGCCCCTGCAAGATGACAGTTCCTGCATTCCTGCCACCACTGCCTCTGCCATGGCCAGGAAGAACCAAAGCAGAGGGGAAATACTATTGACTGCCTCAAGATCAGGTACTTCCTTGCCATTGTGCCTAGCATATGCCTTCTTCCTTCCCTACTTGTGCCCCGGAGGAGTTACAAGCCGAGCACCTGGCCAGGGAGTGCGCCAAGGCTGAGGAATGTGGGATGAGAAGTGGGGGCAAGGAGGGATATGTGGGGGTGTCCTTGTGTTCCTGACAATACCTGGGCCCTGCTGTGCATTGTTTTGGGATCTGCAGGCAGCACTGCCACCTAAGAGCACTGGAGTAGGCAACCCCTTGTGGAGGCTTGTGCCCTCAAGTGAGCCACAACTTCATAAAGTCATAGAATGCTTTGGGTTGGAGGGGACTTTAAAGATCATCCAGTTCCAACCCCTTGCCATGGACAGGATACCTTTTAATAGACCAGATTGGTCAAAACCCTGTCCAACCTGGCCTTGAACACTTCCAGGGATGGGGCAGCTGCAGCTTCTCTGTGCAACCAGTGCCAGTGCCTCACCTCCCTCACAGGAAACAGTTCTTTCCTAATACATAATTTAAACCTTCCCCCTGTTGGTTTAAATTCATTCCCCCTTGTCCCACTTGATTCTTTAGCTTCTGGTGACACAAGTCAATTGGTCTTGACTCCATCTTTAAGCTCTGGTATGAGTTGTACTTGGATATCAGTTGACATGGAGGCCAGTCTGTCTGTCCCCTGGCAGACAGTACAACAAGCAATGAACAAGAGCATGGGTGAGTTGAGCTTGACCCATGGGATGGAGGGGGCATATCTGGTTGGATTCTCTCCAGATATCCCACCTTCCCATGTTTGTTCACCTACCTAAAGACCGAATGTCCCCTGCTCCATTTGGGACTTGGAGGCAGCCTGTGCTGGGACAGGAATGCAGAGCCTTGAGCCCTGTACTCTGACCTGATGTCCCACCATACACACAGATGCAGCCTTTTCCTCAGTGCTCCCATCAGTGCTTTCAGCACTCGGTGTCAAGGAGCTCCCTCTTTTCAAACACTGATGTCACATCTAGATCCACTGGTTGCACACCTCAAAGGCATTTGGATCAGACCCCCCTCATCCTTTTCTACTGTGTTCTGAGTGTTCCTAACAAGGGAAATAGCTGTGGCTGCAGATTCACTCTGGAGGACAAATGCAGATGTCGTATCTTGGCCCCAGGTTTGGCCCAGCCTTGCTGGAATGGGTGTGGGAGACCTGGTGGCCCCAACTCACTTTGCACCAGGCTTGTGGTTAAACTTCAGGTGCATGCAAGCACCTTCTTGCCTGACTCACAGTTCATTCCTTAGCCTTCCTGCCACTTTAAATTTGTTCCACACTTCCCTGACCCTGGTTTTCCTGCTCTACAAACAGCAAGTTATTTTAAGATCTGACACTGTTCAGCTTTTATTTCTGTGTAAACAATACCGGAGATGGAGTGGTATTGGCACAAAGGAGCAGCTTGAGAGCAGTTAACTGCCTGCTGTCTTTCTCCCCTTTTTTTCCCCTCTTTTCCCTCTGGAGGTGAGCTAGTTGAGGTACTGATGAGTCTGCTGAAGAGCAGAGCGCCACTGATGACCTGGAATTTGCTTCCTAGAAGACAGAAACAGGGAGAGGTTCTTCCTGATCTCTATCAGCTGGTGAGGGTCACCTTGCTGCGATTCCCCTGGCAGTTTGGAGAGGGAACTGATGCTGCTAAGAGTGAGACATGTGGGTGGTTATAGTCTGCCCACTTTTAGGGTGAAAATGGAAAAACATGTCTAAAATGAGGAACTAGGACTGATGAGCTTAGGTGTCTACTTTCTCCTAAAACTCTACTGAGATGAATGCCACTTGTCTCAGGATTGCTATCAAGGCCTCTAAGGTAGCTGGATCTTAAATGATTTCATTTTCATCATTTAATTTACACCAGAGGAGGATCAACCCCTACTATTCTCCCATACCTTATTCCTCTTGCTGTACTCTGCTCTTCAGCATGCTGGGTTCCCAGAAACATTGCAGGACCAGAGTCAACACTGTGCTGCTATGGTGGTCACTGTCCTTGATACCAACTGCAGGTTTTCTGCCCATATAGGTGCCAAGAAAAGGACTGAGGAAAGGATGCAGAGGGTTTTAACAAGGGAAAAGGTCTTAAGGTATCTACATGATTAGAAAACCAAGCTTCTCGCTTCAGGGCATCTGATGTAATCAAACCTCTGACATTTGCAATGCTTGGATCAAGACTTTCTTCACAGTTTGGGTTTTGGAAATTCAGGAATTTTTAGGATTTTCTTATTTAGATGTTTTTATTGTGACTGCGGACATTTTGAAGAGGTAGAATTGAAAATAATCCAGAAGATACATGAGCCTTGTGTTTGCAAACCCATAACTCTGCCATCCCAGAGAGTCCATTGGAAGATAAGTGCTAGTTGAGCCTCCTTTGACCATACTCAGCACTGATGGGAACTGGCAGAGGATGCAGCTGTTTGTGGGAGCACAAGGTTTATAGGCAAAAAATGCTCTTATCTCGCTGCAAATAATAAAACCATCAACCAGCAAAAATGAAAATTTATGCTCAGCTTTCAAAAAGGACCAACAGCCAAATACTCCAGCTCTTCTTGACTGTTTCCCAGCTGGCGCCCAGCTCAAGGGTATCCAACTGGCCTCTTCTGAAGATAAATACAGAGCTGGAGGACTGGGGCCTTTGGGGAAAATCCTGCCCTTTCCTGGCCAAAGTCCCACTGGGTTAGCTGAGCTGAGGCTGGGATTTGAGCTGGGAGAGAAGGAAGAAATGTGAAGTTCAAGAGGTTTGAGGTTTTTTTTAGAACTAAAAGCATTGCCCAGCCTTTCCAGCACAGGTTTCCTAGCAGAGATTGACAAGCTGAGTTCACGTCTCAGCCCTGGCCAGGGCTGTCTCCTGGCCTGGCACCCAGAATCAGAAACCCATTTAACATAGTTCTTTGTTTTGTAATTGGCTTTTATGGCTATGAGCCCTGTCAGATGAGCTCTGTTAGTTTAATGGGCACAGAGGAATTTTTAGGGTGACTTACTGACCGTGGAAAAATGAGCGTGGCAGACAGTATCAGTAGTGCATCAAAAAACAAAACCATGCAAAGCCCTTGGAAACAAAAACAGCTGATGGACTTGGAGTGAAATGACTCTGTCTGAGCAGAACTGAGGGAGGGAGGGAGGGAGAGAGGCATTTTTGGGTGTCAGCCAACTGGGAGGAAACTCACAGTCAGATTCGCCTGCATTTTTATTTCCCAGAGGGGTCTTGGGACTGTTGTAGCCCATGTACCCCAGTCATGTGCTTTGGAATTCATGGAGCTGCCATGAATCTGTGTCTGCAGAGTTCCTCAGGCATCAGGGCAGGACATGGACCTACAGGGGATGCCCAACACATAGGAACCAGGCTGGGAAATGCAATGGACAGAGAACCCCAAAATGCAGGTGCAAGCAGGTTGGACAAGGGAAAAAAATCATCTTTGCAGAGGATAATTTTCTGGCAGTTTTTCACAGCGTGACACTTTTTTCCTCGCAAGTAAATGTATTTCCCTATTTCTTTCCTCTGTATATTTCACATTGTTCCTTCCAAAGCTTTGAGAGGGACCATTATTTTATATGCCCTGCACACTGCTTTGTAAAACTTGATAAAAGCCAGGACAGATTTAGACTCTCATTTCCCGGGCCCCAATGCCTGTTTGTTTGCTGGTTTGTATTCCTTTATATTTCCAATTAAAACCAAGTCTGAGCAAAGGGAAAGCTTTCTAAAGCCTTTAAAGCCTCCAAGTGAAGGCATATGGAGCAGGGAGGAGACATGAAGCTGTCGATTCCTGTGAACTTTCCATGACACCAGCCAGGGTTTGTTTCCAGACTGATTCTTATTTATGAATGCAGTAACATTTATTACTGATTTTATCTGTAAAGATAGCATTTCTTCCCTAGATGGTTTCTATGCCTCAGTTATAATTACTCCCTGCTCCCCAAACATACTTTTGATTTATTTATTGTGGTACAATACCAGAGCTGTAATATTGTCAATTACTTAGGGCTGTGGGGTTACACCTGATCCAAGGATGCCCCATGAATGCCCTTTCCACATCCCAGCTCCCTCCAGGAAGGCTGAGAGCATCTCCAAGGGTCCATCACAGTGTAGATGTAGCCAAGAAACCTGTGTTTTGCTATGCCAGGTGCTGCACAAGCACTGAGCAGAAAGGCAGCCTCTGCTGGAAAGGATTCATCACTAAGGCGCAGTATAGATGTGTTGGTGCATCTTTTCTACTGCCTGCAGCCATTTGTTGCCAGAGGCAGATCAGCGGTGGTACCTGTTCCCTCCAAGGTGGGAATGGTCTTTAAAGGGACATTTGGCCACAGGTCCTGAAAAACCTGTTTAGAAATGAGACTGTCAAGGAAAATTAGATGTTATTTATCTATTCTGTTCCCCGCTTGCTCACAGTCTGCTGCTTCTCTGTGGGATTCAGACATAGAAGGGAGTTACGGTTTCCACCAGGCATCCAAGGACCATCTTTGCTATTTTTCCATGCTTACAATCACTTTAAGCCACAGAGGATGGAGCAAATACTTACAGCTGTGTGGAAAAGAAAGTCCAGCCCCCCAAAAAACCCAACAAAAAACCCAACGTTTGACTAACGTGAGTCTTCATCCTTGGAAATACTCAAAACCTGGCTGGACACTGTTCTGACCTGCTGTAGCTGCCCCTGCACCCCTCTGGGTAAAGAACCTTTTCCTAATATCCAACCAAAGCCTCCCCTGACAGAACTTCAGGCCATTCCCTCAAGTCCTGCCACTGATCACCACAGAGAGGAGATCAGTGGATCAGTGTCTTCCCCTCACAAGGGAGCTGTAACTGCACTGAGGTCTCCCCTCACTCTCCTCTTCTCCAGGCTGAACAGACCAAGTGACTTCCGCTGCTCCTCATATGGCTGCCCCTAAAGGTCCCCCAGCTGCTCTATAGTGGGTGGTGAAGCTCTGGGTCATCTCAGCCCTTACTGGAGATGTAGCTTCCTTTCATACTTACTTGGTTGTTGTCACATGCCCAGGAATGTGACTCGTTTGCACCTTTGATTGATTTCCACCCTTTATATCTGTTTATTAAAATGGAAATTAACATTTCACCTCAAAAATTTCATCATGTACTCTCTCAGTTCCACATGGCCTAATCCCATCCCAGCCAGCACAGCTGCTTGTGCCAAGTTTTGGTATGATTACCTTCCATTGTTTCACTGCCAAATTGCCCCTGCGCTTGTACGCCATTGCTTTTGAGAGTAAGATGGAGTGGAGTGAGTCATTGCAATTGCTGTTTTATGTTTTTTGCTTCATAACTGACAATGAATCCTCTTTTTGAAGTGTTGGGCAGGTGTCTGTGCACTCGCAAATACTTCATCCCCTGTAAAAGTGTAGCGAACGACTGTTGCGCTGCCTGTGGCTCCATTCTCACCTTCATCTCATGGCCGATCACCTGCCCTGCCAAGCACCACCTTGTTTGACATTGCTGTCTGTGTGAACCCTCCCCTCAAGCCTGCGTGTGCTCTGCACAGGCTTAACATTGATATAAAGCCTTTACGAGGATAATTATTTTTGCTGGCTTGCCATGATGGTTCATATTGCTCTCCAGTGAGTCATGATGAAGTCTTTCAAATACCCACTTGAAATCCATAAATTCTCTGACGAATCTTTCTGCTGTTTGATGGTTGCTTTGATGATTAGTGTTAGGGTCAAAACCTGGTCAACACATGGTCTTCCAAGTGAAAATAACAAAGGGAGCTTATAAAAAAAAAGGGAGAGTGGCTTTTTACATGGGCAGATAGGGATAGAACAAGGGGGGAACAGTTTTAAACTAAAAGAGGAGAGAATTAGATTAGATGTTATGGGGAAATTCTTTACTGTGAGGGTGGTGAGGCACTGGCACAAGTTCCCCGGAGAAGCTTGGGATGCCCAGATGGGGCAGTGTTTAAGGCCAGGTTGGATGAGGCCTTGAGCAACCTGGTCTAGTAGAAGGTGTCCCTGCCCATGGCAGGGTGTTGGAATTAGGTGGTCTTTAAGATTCCTTCCAACCCAAACCATTCTATGATCCTATGAAAATGCTGCCTTCCTCTCTTGACATTTGTCTGAAAAAAACCTCCTGATAGAGCAGAAGACTTTCCCAGAAAGTACTGTGGTATCTCTTAAGTATTTACTTTTTTCTTTCCTTTTTTTTTTTTTTTTTTTTTTTTGAGAATCCCAGTTTATTGACTGTGGCTTTTGCTCATCCCCATGATTCTAAGAAAGGGGGTGGATTTTGATTTTCATTTGAAGCTCATTCATACTTTTACAGCTTTATTACAGTTTTTAAATACTGTTATATCCCCTCTTTGGCATCAACATAACTCCTTCTGAGCATCTGAGGTCCTGTTGGTTTTTCTGTGATGCTCCAGAAACTCACTTCCACTGTTTCTTCTACCTCTAAGAAGAACTCAAGGGTACAGACTTGGAAATGCCTTGAGCTTTTTTGGCACGATTCTGGAAGGACCACCCTGTCCTCTGCCCGCCAGTAACATTTTTATGGCGATAAATCCACGTTGTCCAAGTCCTGGGAAAACAGAGCTTTGTGTACTAAAAAATCCACTCATGTCTCAGTGATGAGAACACATGCTACTGGTCTGGTGTCTCGTGGTGCCATCTGAAAGGAGGACCAGCCCTGTGTTCACAGAGCAGTAGTTTGTTTTACACATAAAGTGGCTCAAAGAATTAGTACTGCCACAACTGCAAGAATGCCCTCAGTCATATTAGATAAAGTGAAATACTTGCTTTAATAAGGTTTATAAGGGATGAGGTGATGCACAAATTTTTCCCTGCGGGTGCACTGCTGCATGAGTGATCCCTGTGAAGTTGTCAGCTGTCTCCAGAGCAGTTGGAGTTGGGAGGTTGGAGCAGACTGGCTTCTAGTCTGGTCTGGTCCCAATAGTCCCTGCATTCCCATGGTTGTAGCCAAAATCCATTATATCCTGGCTTATTCCTCCCATCATCTCTGGAGAGAAATGGATCTAATACACTGTGTATTTGTCACCATACCACTTTTCATCCCATAGATGAAGGATGAAGATGGATGTCACCCAGATCTGTCTCAGCAGCCAAATACACTAAGTTCAGACATGTGTCGTGTCAGTAATTAAAATCAAAAATAAAATAAATCCCATTCCTGTGAGGAAGGAGGAGTGCTCAGCAGTTGCTTGTATGGAGTCAGAGCAATCTGGGGAAATGCTGTCCTTGCAGCAAGTGGAGCAGGTGACAAGCCCAAAACAAACTCCCTTTCAAAAGGCAGTGAAAATTCAGCATCTTCATTTTCACTCCCTCTGGTATTCATTTTCATACTCTTTCAGTGTCAATTTTGATTCGCACCTTTTCATTCTGAATTTGAATGAATTTCAGGAAGAAACAAGAATTGCGCTTTCATATCTAAAAAGCACATGATTATGATTTTCAGTTGAAGAGGGGCAATCTGCCCCCAAAAAATTATCTGCTCTGATGAGAATGAATGGAAATACCTCAACCTTCTCCCCTTGTACTTAAAATTCACTTTTATCCTCTGAAGGTTTCTTGTAATTTCTGGCTTCAAGCAATCCCTTGGCAAGCTCTTATTTTGATTAAATGGCATTTTCCAGCTGGAGGATGTCAGAAGATTTTCAGCTGGCCCTAAGCCAAGTGCAAAGCACCGGGTGAGGCACCAGGCAAGAAGATGTGGATTTTGCTCTGGGTGCTGGTTCCAACTGTGGTGGGTGCAAGGATGGGTGAGCTGCAAGGAGGGTAATGTCATCCAGTGCTTCTGGGTTTTCAGAATGGACTCACCATACTTTGTGAGCTGGTTTGAGCAAGGAAGAGGAGGGTGAGGAAATGCTGAGTAAGCCCATGGGATGGTTCCCAACCCATGACCAAGCATCAGAGCAGGGATGGTTTGCTCTGGTCTTTGGATGCCAGTGGATGTTTTGTTCCTGAGTCAGGCGATGAATGCCGAAATCCAAAACTATAACTGTGAAGGAGATTGTGATAAATCTGCCTTACCTGAGTCTCCTGAGGACCAAGCTCTACATTACGCTCCATTGCTCCACCAAACCCAGCTCTACTGCTGCTGTGTGTTAAAAATAACCACAAAACCAGCCCATGCTTTAGTGCACAAGGTTCAAACAGCAACATCCATGCTGGGAGTTTGCTCTGCTTCTCAGTGCAGAAATATCCAGCAGGGAGAGACTTGGTTGTGCATGACCAGATGTGACGGGGACATGGAGGGTTTCCAGGTGGAAACACTCATGCACAGGGAAAAGAAAAACAAGAACATAAGATGGAGCTGAACTGATGGTCACCAAACTCCATCAGGATGTTAAGCCCAGTGGGATTCAGGACTCCAGCCCACTCTGCATCTCCTTTAGCCACCCTCAGCTCTTTCTTGGGATGGTCCCAGAGGGGCACAAGCCATGGTGGATGGGGAATGTGGGGACAGGGACGCTACTGGAACAGACACTAACACAAAATCGCTTGTGGGAGGAGCTGCCAGCCTCGTGTTTCTGAGTGCAAATACCGCTCCAAAGTACTGCACTGCTTTCAACCCACGCCAGTTCTTGCCTTTGGCACAAGTCGTGCTCCCCACTCCCTGCCAAACCAGTACAGATGTTCTAACACCCACCAGAACCCAGATAATTACAAACAGAATTGAAAGACTGGTCAGAGTTGTTTTCTTTTCATTGCCTGAACTCTGAGCCATTCTCAAGCAAGATGCTTCCCACTTTCTGACATTGCTTTCAAAGACATTTTTGTGGGACACATTGCTAATACTCATTTTATGATTAGGGGAATGCCTAGAAGCCCCAACCTGGATGAGGATCACACCATGCCTGCTGATGTAATGGTTACCACCGAGTGAAACAAGTGCAGGGAAGATGAGTACAGCAGCTGGGAAAACACTTTCATGGGAAATTAGAGCTAGTTTCTAACCAGCAACTTTTCAGCCATGGCATTGCAAAGCTCAGCTCATTTTCAAATGGGTTTGGAGCGTGTTTTCAATGGGACAGAACCACGTGATCAGCTGATGGGCACAGGTCAGAAAATGCTGCAGGTCGTTTGCATCCAAGATCCTCATGGGAGACAGTGCTTACCATGGAGAGATTGTGAGCAGCTGAGATAAAGGAAGCAGCAGCATTTCCTGTTGTAGCAGAGGGAAGCCAGAAGCAAACACTTTCTTCCTGGTCTGTGCTTGTACCCTAAGATTCAGGAGTGTGGCCAATGATGAGAATCTTGGTTCTCTCAGGCCAGTTGCAAACAGCCAGGTTTGATTTTAACAGATGAGAACTGATTCAGCATCAATGAAACCAGTTATCATGTGTCTGCCCTGAGGCCACTTAGCATCTGTGGGGAGGAGGACCAAGAAAGCCTTCTCAGGCTTCACTCTACATGAACCACATCATGTCTTCTCATCTCTTTTCCATCAGGATGTTTTGAGTTCCTCCTGGACGTGCAGGTGAATTTTGTCCTTGCATTTGTTATCACAGGAGCTGACTGTTTGGGAAGGAGCTGACCAGCACAAGCCCACCAACGCTGGTGGGGTCAGGCTGTCTTCATGGCTCTCCCCTCAATCCCTGATGCAAATTTCCTTGTCCGCTGTGCCCAGACATGAAAATTTCCATCTGACATTATTCCAGTTCATTTCTGGTTGCTGTGGAGACCAATTTAAATGAAACTCAGTATTTTGAAAGAGAATATGAGTCTAAGTCATTTGCCATGCAAGGTCCCATGCTAATAGCATTACCATATTATTTGATTATGGCGATGTGTAGGGAATAAATTCCAAGTCCTTTTGCCATCATTGCATCTTAAAAGAAGAGGAAGAGAAAAACCTCTGGGCTTTAACTGATATTGAAGACCTTTACTGCATGTGAACTGATTTCTGAATGCATAAAGCTTTGGGGGGTCACAGGCATTTTTAACCTTATGCAATGTGAATAGCGTGCTGGAAAGGACCTTTTCTTTCTCTGCTTCCACTGAGCACTGTTAATAGACTGTCTAATGGGCTGGAGTCAGATTTTTAATGATGGGCAGAGAGATCCAGGATGGCTTTTTGAGCTGTTTGCATTTTTCCTGGAGTGCTGGTGTGGCAGAGCCTATCAAGAGAGTGGCTGGGCAAGGTGCAATCCTCCCATTGTGTATAAATGTTTTTGCTTCTTGCATTTTGCTCTCTAACATCTTAAGAATGGCATTGCCTTCAGGATTTCTTCAGATGATCCCAGTATGTGGACAGGGTACACTAATGCCTAAATGAAAAAAACTGCAAGAACAAGAAAACAAACAAACAAACAAACAAACAAAAAACCGCATGGAAAACCCTTGCAGATAGGCTTGTTTTCAGAGAAAAGGCTGCAGAGATCAAAAAGGGAAGAAAAAAACCAAGTCAGTCTCCACCCCTAAGAACATGTTTTCTGGAGCTGGACTGGCTCTTGCTTGCACTGACTCCTGGGCTGCTTTGTGGCTGGTTCAGGGACACAGTATTGCATCCATGAGAGTTAATGACTTCTTTTGTCACATCTGGATTTTTGCAGGGCTGATGTTACCCTGTCTGAGCGTGACAGGCTCACCTGAACCTGTGTGAGAAATGTGGAGCTGTACTGCAGCCACCTGTCCCCATCTTCACCCCTACCCCTGCACAGCTCCCACCTCTCTTTCCTTGTAACTCATCAGCTAAAATACCACCCTTAGAGTGGTAAAAAATAACATTAATCCTGTATAGAGGAGAGAAAAACAGAGTCAAACTCCTGCAGTTAAGTCCTATTCATGAAGAGGGGCACTCTGAGAGGAGAAATTTGGGGAGGCCCTTTTTTTCCCAAGTGCTGCCTTGCTGAGCAATGGTAAAGCAGACCCATAGCAACACTGCTGTTTTATTGACTCCCCGACAAACTGGGAGTTAAAATGTTTCTTCCCCCAAGGTAAGGTGAGATCGAAATAAATTACTTCTGTAAAGAGCCAGGAATGGCAGTTCTTCTATAATACAAAGTGCAAATATTTGGGCTTCTTGTGTGCTCCCTTGAATAGAAATGGTCCTAAATCATGCATAAGTAAAATGGGTTCACATTTTCTCCTAGTGGAAGTTTTTCTCCGCTCTCCTGGAACATTAAAGACCTCCGCTCCCCCTATCTATAAAAAGGGCTATAAAATTTAAAGCAAGCTGTTAAGAAGCCCTGTCAGGGATTAGACCAGGATTCAATCTTTCTTCTTCTCCATCCCTGCTAACTGAGGCATGCACTCATGTTTGCTCAGGCAAGGAGAGGTGCCCACATACTGCTTGCAGTGAATGATAAGAGGACGAGGAAAAATTTGCTCAGGACCTAAAAGCAAGTTTTTCCTGGGCTAGGGGAAGTCAAGCTTCTGGGCTTTTTGATGACATGTTGGACTGCAGTGCTTGGGTGAGACTGCTCTAGTGTGATTTCCAGGGGAATCTGGGTTAAGAGGTGCCAAAATCATTAGTCATCATCATCATCATAAATAGTAATAACCAGTTATAATAACTAATGATAATATCCAATGCAATCCTCCAAAACAGGATGCCAGAGCTTCATGTCACACAGTAAGACAGCTGGTTTGATCCTGGGCCATCATGAGTCTGCCTCTGGGATATAAAAACCTTTTTCTCGTATAAATGTGTCACCTCTTTCTACAGCTTTTAGTTTTCAACAGCTTCAACCCTGTCCTGCAACACTGGGCTCCACAGACTGCTTGTACCTCCCTTAGCAGGTATTTGTAGCTCCAGACGGACTTGCTAAGGATGCCCCCGGCATCTGCCAGAATCACATGAGCCACCCACAGACAGAAAGTGGCTGCTTCTGCACATCCCCAGTGCTTGGTTTTTGCCACCTAATACTTAGCCTGACAGAGGCAAGAATACCCACCTTGAGTCCGCTCTGTGTTTTGTACGGTTACACCACATCATCTTTGTCCTTCCCCTCTGTTCCAGCCTTTTCTTTATCGCATTTAATCAGATGGGTTTTGCATCCCCTCAACAGATTGGTTTTGCAATACCAGAAATGATGATCCATTAAGCAAAGCGAGATGAGGTTAGTTCTGTGCAGCAAACGAGGCTCAGCCCAGCCCATGCTGCCACCCTGGAACTGTCCTTCATCCCCAGCTGTAGGTCACTGTCCCATTCCAGGACTCTCAGATAAGGGTGTCCCAGGTAGGATGCTCAAGGGCACACATAAGCCAGGTCTGTGAGCATCCAAGTTCATCTGCTTTTCTCTCCAAGCACTGAAGCCCTTAAAACAAAAATAAATAGGTGCACACCAGGCATCCCAGTCTGGCCAAATGTGAGACTTCCAAGCACTGACACGAGTGTTGAGCTCCACGATCAAGTGGCAGATTTGCTCTTCAAATGGTAACTGCCATGTCCAGGACATGCTGATATGAAACAGACATGGGTCACTGTCACCAAGGGGTATTTCCCAGAGCAGGGATGGGATTTGAGGCACAGCCTCATCTTGCAGAAGCAAACCTGTGTTCTCCAGGTAGAAGCATTGCATTGTTTCTGTTTCAGTCTCTCTCCCTTCTGCCCCTTCGTCCTTCAAAGAATTGATTACTGTTAAAATAAGTGAGATATATAATGTTTTGAGGTCAGGACTTGGTTCCTTCCCCTCTCTTCTCACTCACTCACTCTCCAGCACTGATTTTTTCCGCTATTTCCCGTGTTTCTCTGAAGCAAGTGCTCTTACTTTGCCACTATTTTTCAGTTGTTTCATACACATGCAAGCACAGCACTGACACTAACGGAGAAAGACGATGCTATTTATTGTCATCTTTTTCTCACTGTCTCTCCCATAACTCTTTCTTGGGTAATTCTCCCTGTCCTGTGTCAAATGCTTAAATAATTGGGAGATTTCACTGTTGTCCATAGAGAAAACCTAAGGGAACTAGCATAGGCTAAGTATCATTTAGATGACTGAAATTGTATAACAGAAACCATGCCTTCAGCCCTCTGTGCAGCAGATCCTTGTCTGTAAAGGGGTGATGCTCCTCCTTTCCCTTGGCCAGTCTGTCCTTACCTGTTTCCCAAAGCAAATGGAAATGAGCGTCAGAAACTGGAAAGGAAAAGCTCAAAAGTCCTATGGCACTGTTGTCTCTGCTCTTCAGCTCCTCTGCAGTGGGGGATGAAGCTGTGCCTTGTCCTCAGTTTTGGGAAGCTCAGCTGCCCCTGCTTGGCACCCAGAATTCGGGCAGTGATAAGAATTGGGGTGCCTGTGTCCATGCACACAGCTCTGCATTTTGAAGGAGCAGGGAAGTTATCCAGATCAGATGCTGTGTCCTACTAACCTGCTGGAGAAAACCTTTAGTGATCTGCCAAGGCATCCTCAGACTGACAATAGCTTTTCCAAATGCCATCCAACTTGGAGGCAATAGGGAAAGCTCAGTAAATAAACCTTCCTCGGGTGCCATGCTCATCCTCATGGCATTCCAGGGCCTCTTGGCAGCACTGTGGTGTGTTGACTCATCCACTGGACATGTTGTTTGTTCTCTCCCTGCCAGGAGAAGCATGTGGATGGCTTGTTTTGGTAGGATTGTTTGTCTTGTTTTAATTTTTTCTTGGTATTTGTGCTTGAGAAGAGAGCTGGTAGCAAAAGTGGGGGTGCAGGGAGATTCCCATGGAGAAGGTTCCCTCTCTTTTTGCTAAAAAATGATGGAATTGCTCCAAAGAGTGAGGAACATGATGGTGCATGAGTGTATTCTACTCATATATATATATACATGAGTATATATATAAGTCTCATTTGCCACAAGTTTTAACTGGCACAAAGTCAGCAGTGTGGTCCAAGGCATTTCATGGCCAGAGCAGATCTGAGGAGCCCTTATCTGTGGAGCTCTTGGACCAGTCCTTGCCAGTTTGGTGTTGGGAGTCATGGGAATTTTGTGCCACTCAGGGATGCCAAGCAAGCCTGGCACCTTTGCTGCGATCATCGACAGGAGCACAAGAATTTATCCACTGCATCATTTGAAGATACAGGGAGTTGCAGTCCCAGCCTCTGCCTTCAGGCGGGTAAAGCTGACATTGCGACTCCAGTGGAAAAGGACATTCAGAGCAACAATTTCCAAAGGAGGCTGAGTTGTTATTTTGCTCAGATAAACCCAGGAACACTGTGTGAAGCGATATGCACACAGCAATAGTCGAGTGCTCTGAGTAAGGGAATTCAGAACTGTCAACAAGGAGGGAATTACCGCTTTGGGGGATTGAAAACATTCATAAAAAATTCCTGGCTCCCAGCCTAGTCCATCCCATTTCTGGCTGTGCTCACACAGTTGTGGATTTTTGCTTTGAGGATGCATTTCCAAGGGTTTTTTCCCACTTTGCTGCAACACATGAAGGAAAAGATATATCTTAACCTGGACTAGTGAATTCCAAGTCTCCAGCCAAAGGCCACTGACACCATGGGATTTCGCAGGGCTGTGCTGGTTTGTCCCCACAGAGCTGCTGGCTTCTTGCAGGGACCAGTGCAACAGCTGTAGCCTGAGCCCAGCAAGATGTATGCATGTAAATCACGCTGCTGACATTGGATTTTAGCTTGTGGGCGTCCAACACCGCCTTTTCCAGACCGTGAGAGTCCAATTCCCCAAACTCGGAGGAGAACTGGCCAGGAAATGTGGGGTTAAGATGACACTTCCCACATGGCCCCACTACATAACTTCAACTCTGTCCCTCCTGGGAATGGCAGTAGGAACTGCACAGAATCTTATCCCTCCTTGGCTGTACTCGATACATTCCCTCAACATAAACTCAAGATACCAACATCAAGCCAAAGGATTAGAGGATTATGTCTGCTCTGTTAGAGGAAGGAGGGCCCTGGGTTTATCTGTGGCCCCAAGGTGAATGGTCATGAGGGACTGAGAATCATAATTCTTTTTGTCTTGTGGAGAGATTGAGTTGAGTATCTTTGGTCATGATGTGGGTGGGACAGATGCCTGGAGACATCCAGATGGGATCTCATGGAGATTGTTCACTAGAGCCCTGCATGGATGTGGGAAAGGAGTGTTTGTCCTCACTGTCTGAGAGCTGGGTGCTGCAGCATGGCAAGTTGAAATGGCTTTGGGATCTCCGGCTCGTATTCATCCTCTATGCCTTGCCCTCATGGGGCCCTGTCTCTGTTTCAAGTTGATGTGGTGTCCTGATTTTTCCCTTAGCGTGTACTAGTCTTCAAATACTATTTTCCTGCCTTGATTTCCTTTCTTGCCTCCTTTTCTGCCCTCCAGCAGGACCTTCTGTCAGCGTGTGACCTGGACACATGAGCTGTCCTTTATTCTAGTGCCAAAAACCCCCACAACATAAAAAATCCAGACCAATCTTGGCAGTCTCCTTCCACAGGATTTATCTTCCCAGCCCTCACAATACCCTCCCAGCCCTGCAAAGCAATCCATCTCTCACCTACTATTACCGAGTTCATCTCACAGACCTAATGGAGTACGTGAGTCCTGAATTGGCTCCCACTAATGCTCTCGGTGGCCAGATCACTGGGGGAAGCGAGCTGGGAATTCATTTTGAAAATCAATGAGGATGCCAATAGACCGGCTTTCCCCAGGGAAGTGACATGCTTTTACCAGGCATTGCCTCCTGCCCCCCTTCCTCCCCCATTTTCATTTATGTGGTTGGAGTAACCGTGGAGTAATTCATCCTGATTTCAATGAGTGCATCTTTTGCGCTGCGTTCCCCAAATCAGACTGATTTTTGGGGAAAGATTAAGGTCTCTTGGCAGTGGAGGATTCACAGGGCTCCCTGAAATGTTATAAAGTTGCTGTGCCCTGGGGTGTTGCTCGGGTCTGTCTCCTCTGTGCAGCCCCATCTCTCCCCTCTGGTTGTGTTAGCACAAATAAAGCAGTGTTATTTCTGACTCCTGGGTGTATTTTGCCCTGCCATAACATTTTGATGCAATGGCAAGTGCAGAGCCTGCAGGGATAGTGTGAGAGGACAGCTCAGGGCTATTGGAGGGACACCAATGCAGTGCAGTTCATAGTTGTCCCCAGAGGTGACCTTCATGCTGGGATGGGGAGCACAACACCAACCTGTCATCCTCACCATCCCCAGAGAGTCTTGGCCAAAGCACAGTGCCATGGGCAATTCTTGCTGGTGATTCCGGAGGTAGCAAGATGGGGTTCCTGAGAGGCATTTTGGGTGCAGCCCCCCTGTATTTGATGGCAGTGTGGGTTTGGGATCTCTCATCCTGGTTGATCTCAAACCACTTGATTTGGAATTTTCATAGCTCTCAAGACTCCTTTTCCAGTGGGGATCATTCTGCATTGCTATGGGATAAATATTTAATAAGAATGAGGGTCAAGACACTGTTTTGTCCGAGGACACCGAGACAGCCATTTACTCCCATGAAGAGCCCCAAGGGATCTTTAATGCCCATGCAAAAAAGACAGGAATCAGAGTTTTAAGCTGTCATCCCCCACCATTACTGTCAATGTTAAATATCGATCCTTTCTGTGTTTAGCACAAACCAAACAACAGAGTCAAGCCAGGCTCTTTGGCTTTTATTAATGTGCTTTTTCTGCACTGGGTGAAGTTTGCAGAAACACCAGGGAAAAAATGTAGCAGCAGTGAATGAGCAGCAGACAGATTGATTTTGTATCTTGACGTGATTCAGAAGTTGGTGAAAAATCACCCTGTGTGGAGCTTCTCCCTGTCCAAACCACGACAGCGGCTTTGTAGAGAACTCATTTCTCTGTAGCATAAGGGAGTCAGGCGCAAAATTTCTGGTAGGATCTGGAATTTGAGGGAAGGAATAGAAAAAAAGAGGTTGGTAATCTATAAAAACTCCTTCATCCTTATGTTGGAGCATGGGTGCCTGAAGTCAAATTTGAAGTGCTAGTGAACATCGTCTCTGGGAAACCTGAGAGCAATCCCAAAATTATTGGTGGCTAGAAGATGCATGGATTTCCCCTTTTTGTTAGGATTTGGGGTTTTTTGTGTTTTGTATCAGCACCAAATAAATGTAAATCACACTTATTATATAAAGTGTGACTTCAGTGGACCGCGGTGAGTGGTTTTCACATGTCGGGAGTGCATGGATGGTTTTCCAGATCGTCTTCTGCAACCAGAGATGGATCAGCTTTCCCAAAATATTCTGCAGCTTGTGGGTTTTCTGGGTGTTTTGGTTTTGTTTCAGCTTTTTTGTTTGGGTTTTTTTTTAATGGGGATTTACAGCTTGGCTGTAAAAATTCATCTGTGGTTCAAATTCATGAAGCACACTTATGAGAGGGCTGGAGTAGCTGGGTGATTATTCCTGGCCTCTGGGATATTCTCCATTGAAATTAATATTTTAAAGTCTGTTTTTCCTTGAGCAGGGGGAGCGGGCACTAGGAGTCACGCCTTGGGTCTCCATCCCATTTTATTCACAGAAAACAGCAGCAGCTCTCTTGAGGTCACAAAATCAATACAGAATTTGGAAACATGAGAATATTTTTCATCTCTGCTGTCATGATGTCCATTCAGATTCCCACCCTGTTCCTCAGTTAACCCAGCTGTAAAGGGATAGCAATGATGCCCTTACACAGAGGGATGGAGGTGACTGAAATCACATCTCACTGCGGTGTGAAAGCTCCTCTCTTTTAAATCAGGTTTTAACAACCCGCTGAGCTCCCCATGAAATAGGCTGACATCCTGCAGACATCCCAGCAGGCCACTAAGCATGTGATAAAATATTATAAAATGATGAAATATGATTTATGATAGAATATGATAAACACTTATTTCCATACATGGTACCTATAGTTGCACGTGCTCTGAGTAGAGAAGCTGAGAGCATCACCTGGAGTCATGGGCAAACCCCACCGACCTCCATAAACGCCAGAGCATTTACGTAGGGAAAACCCAGGGAACACGGGATGTGGGGTAGCTACATCTGACACTCACAGGTGTGTTTCTTCCCTGCACAGACACCCTGAGGAGCATTGCCTCCATGAACCATGCCCCACGCTCCTCCCCGGCAGAGCTCAGCAGTGCCAGCCACCACCTGCTGCGAGAGCGCAAGTCCTCAGCGCCGTCCCACTCCAGCCAGCCCACCCTGTTCACCTTCGACTCATCTGCCAGCCACCTCCAGAGCACCCTGTCTGCCAGTGCCCCCCAGGACTACCTTTTCCTCCACCAGTGTATGAGCAGAAAGTCAGAAAATGCAAGGTATTGTATCCCACACACTTGGGGACAGCTGAGGGAGGGCTGGGTGTGAGTGGCTCAACCCACCTCCATCCTTGGAGGTCTGCAAGACCCATCTGGAGAAAATCCTGAGTTGTGGTCTCATCTCATCGTGGTTGGGAGGAGAAGGTCAGAGTGGTGACCTCACAAGCTCCCAGCTCTCCTGGCTTTCTGGGTGGTGTTAAAAACTAGCTGAATGGCCAGACCCAGAGGATGATGGTCAGTGGCACAAAGTCTGGTTGGAGGCCAGTCACTAGCAGTACCCCAGGGGTCAATACTGGGTCCACTTCAAAGGGACATGAAGTTGCTGAAGGGACTGGAGCATCTCTCTTAAATGGGAAGGCTGAGAGAGCTGAAACTCTTCTGCTGGCACATGAGAAGGCTCAGGGGGATCTCCCCTGCAGGGAGGGTTCAAAGGGGATGGAGCCAGTCAGTGATGCCCAGTGCCAGGGACCAGAGGACATGGGCACAAACTTAAACACAGGAGAGCCCATCTGAACATCAGGAAACACTTTTTCACTGTGAGTGTCAGTGAACACTAGCACAGGTTGCCCAGAGAAGTTTAGGAGTCTCCATCCTTGAAGATGTTCAGAAGCTGTCTGGGCACAGTCCTGAGCAACCAGCTCTAGGTTGCCCTGCTTGAGCAGGGTTTTAGACCAGATGACTTCTACAGGTCCCTTCCAACCTCAACCACTTTGTGATCCTGCAGGCAGGGCCCTAATTCCTGCCTTTAACCAGGAAAAGGACAAAGGGGTGGGCAGGGTTTGCACCACTCTGCTGTTCACCCCTTCCAGAGCTCACTGGGCTTTGTGGCGGCTGGTGGTACACGGTGTGGGATTTCTGAGCCAGCCACAGCTCCCCGCCTCCAGACCCAGCCAGTTGCCTTAAATAGCGAGGAGTTTTTTTGACGTGAAGAGTTTTGGCTCGCAGGAGCGGGTGAGGAGGGAGGGAGGGAGGGAGGAGAGACAGTCGGAACCCAGCTGGCGTGGAGTGAGAGCAGAACGCAGGCTGCAGCCTCCACTGGGCTTTCCTGCTGCAGCTGACTTTCCCTACTTGGAAAACAACAACAGAAAAAGGCTCAGAAAAATTAACTTCAGATGAAGTTAATGGAACAGTGTTTAAAAAAAAACGGCCCTCTCACACTCCAGCTGTGAGGATACCTAAAAGACACCCTCCAAGACCCCAAACCGGGCTCAGACCTGGAGGAGAAGAGAGCAAGCACCAATGCTTTGGTGAGCAGAAACAAACTGGCCAGTGGTAGCTTCTGCAACTGGGCCAGAAATAATCATCTGATCAATGCCCAGTGCATGGGGCCAGGCTGCAGGACTGCTGGGAATCCCTCCCCTTTCTGCTCTGGAGCTCTTACTTTACTCATCCATAAAATGAGGGTAATAGTAGCTAATTGGCAGGCAATGCGGAATAATTAACCCTTGAGATGTTTCAAGTCCTCGACTGAAAATACTCTGACAGAATCCAAACCACTTCTGGGTGGACTGAACTCCAAAGGTGGCAGGGATTCATTTGTCTTATCACAGCATCACTTGTTTTTTTCCCCTAAATAAGCCCTATTTCTGAGCGCCATCTCGTGCTGGCTCCATGAAACAGAGTCCCTGTTGTCCCTGCAGAGCATCAGCCACACCGGAGCAGTGTGAACCAGCATCTCCCAGCTTTTCCCATAGAACTCGCGCTTTCCCAGTGATTTGCCACGACTGGAAACTCCCCCATAACCATTTCACTTTTTCTCACCACAATGATTGCTACAGGACAGAACTTTCTTCTATGGGGGGATGTTTATATGGGGCTGGCTGAGCCCTTTCTGACTGGGAGAGTGTGGTCCCCAAAAGCCTGACCTGTGTAAGGGATAAAGCAGGGATAAAACAGGAGATGAAGTACCTTGAAGGGAATCAGCAGAGGAGCAGTGGCTAACCAGCAGTTGTTAGAGGCCCGAGATCTCTGTGCTCAGCCCCTGTTGTGGCGAGTGTCCCCAGCCATGACCGCATATAAATCAAGGAATCATTAGCAAGGCATGGATCTAGTGATTACACTGCCCTGCTCACCCTGGAGGACTCAAGGGCTTTTACAAATCTGAAATTAGCCCTGAGGTTCATTCCTCCTTCCCATGCACGTCAGGGCTGCAAACTCCAAATCCCAGCTGGGGACTTCTATTACCTCCCCAGTGCTTGTCCTGCAAGAGGGCAGGGTGGTGACATGGCTGGAGACTTTGAAATAATCCCCATCAGGAACTTTTCCAGGCCCTCTCAAACACATTTGCAAGGCAGAGGTGAGATGAAGTCTCCCTCCTGTGGCAATGCTGACAGATTGGCACTTTGCAGCTGTGCCTTGGGGCATTGTCAACTGGTGTGAAAACTGCCCTTTTGGAGCAATCGATGTCTGGACAAAAGGGAATTCTTGCCTATGGCCCCATCATGGAGCTGGGTGCATGTAACCTCTCACCTGTGACAGAGGCATTTTGAAGGTTTTTCAGGATTAAGTGGCTTTGTGGGCATGTTTGGAGGGGTCTGAGGTGTTCTCATTGCTCTGGGGTTGGGCAGTGTGGGTCAGTAAGGTGACAAATGGGGAGCAGAGCTCTCTGCACCCCACAACCGGCTCTCTCCCCCATTTCAGGCCCTTTCTCCCCTCCCTCTGCAGGAGTGCCAGCTTCTCCCAGGCCACAAGGTCTGCCTTCTTCATGCGGAGCGACACGGCGGTGCAGAAGCTCTCGCAGGGCAACGGGCACTGCATGAACGGCGTTGGTGGGCAGCTGCACGGCTTTTACAGCCTGCCAAAACCCAGCCGGCACAACTCGGAGTTCAGGGACAGTGCCTACGACCTCCCACGCTCCTTTGGTTCCTACACCCACCCCAAGTCGAGCCTCACCAGCTCCGAAACTGATAATGAGGAGGTCTACACCTACAAGACTCCCAACAACACCCTATGCAAGGAGTTTGGGGAGCTCTCCACGGACTCCTATGACATCCCTGCCACCCCACTCTCCATCTACCAGATCCCCAGGACATTTACACTGGACAAGAACCACAATGCTCTGGCTGTGGCCGCCAGCGACTCACCCGCTGCACCACCCCCACGGCCCCCGAAACCTGGGCAGACAGAGCCACGGTGGGGCAGCCCACCCCAGCGGCCCCAGCCTGGTGAAAATTTAGGTCTCATCCCCATGGCAGCCACCATTCCCCGGAGAAACACGCTGCCAGCAGTGGAGAACAGCAGACTGCACCGAGGTGAATTTCAGGGTGGGGAGCTGGGGGTGGCTTTGTGCTATCCAGCAGCCTTGGGCAGTTCAGTCCCATTGGGTTGTGGTAGGGCTGGGGTGCTGGTGGCATCAGCCAGGGGGTTGAACACAGAGAAGCTCTCCCCAGCCAGGATCTGGCCCTGTATTTTGTATTCAGCAGGTGTGGAGAGACACCGGCAGAGTTCTGCCCACCAGAGCTGCTCAGCTGGCTCTTGGCTGTGTTGTACCTTGAACCAAAACCCTACACCTGCTTGCTTATGCAGCCCTTCACCAGATTTTGATGATTTCAGCCATTTTTAGCTTGCCTTTACTTCAATTCGTAACCAGGTTTATCAGAATGTACTTCAGCCTGGAGCTGTCTTGGTTTTCCTCACCAAGGTGGGTGAGCAAAACCTTGGTTCTGCACACCACCTTGGTTTTACACATCTCCAAAACCCAACCCATCCCCAGTGCAGCAGAGCCACCACTGCCATTAGCCATGGGTTGGCTGTAGGTGAACATGCCCTTTCCAAACCTGGTGCCTAGGATGAGATAGTTGCAAAATAACTTAGAAAAGGTGGCTGGAGAGAAAATACTCTGTAAATTATACACACAGCTCTCTGAAATGCTTCTTCCATCTCCTCCTACCTAAATGCCCACACTTAGGCTGAGATCAGACCTATGCCCAGCAGTAGATAGACTAGGCTACGATCTTAGCACCCATCCTCCCCTTACTGGAGGCTGCCAGCCTTTACATTTTCAGAGCAAGCTCTAACAGAGCTCCCCCTTAACCCAGTTTTGTCACCATGATCTGCCTTATCTGACACCTTTACCCCTGGAATTTTGCAGCACTTTGACAGAACAAAGTTAAGTCTGCACAGCACGTGCAGTTGTGCTGATGCATCAGAGAGATGCTAATTGGGAAGGAGCATAGCAGAGAGCCTGTGACAAGCTAAAGACCATGTCTTCTCATCAGCATCTCAATCAGCAAGAACAGATACTGCCCTCCCAGTGCCTGGATTTTGTTTTCAGGGAGCCCTTTTTATTAGCAGTTGTGGTGGGACACGTGCATTTGTGGTTGTGTTGCAGCTTCTTCTTGCGAGACGTACGAGTACCCCCAGCACGGGGGCAGCAGTGCTGTGCAGTCAGTCGAGTCCATGAACGATGGCTACAACTCCTACCTGGTGAGTTGGCCTTGGTGTGGGCCACCACACTACAGGCACCACTTGCACCTTACAGATTCAGAGAGAGGTTGGTTCCAGGCTGGACCTCACAGCCCAGTCCTGCTGAGCTAAGTCAAGAAGGGGCCCATTAATGGTTTCAGTTAAAATCATGGTGGCCTGCAGAGAACAGATGGAGTGACAGAGCCACCTAACCCATAACCACGTGCAGAGCTTTGCTTCCACACAGTGTATTTGCCTGCAGCTTTGGCCCAAAAAAAACCTGCCCAGGAGTTTGACTTCTTCCTGAAAGCCTGGGATGCTGCTGAGCTAAATTTTGACACGCTGCCAGAACAGCCTCTTTTGTGCACTTTCTAAGATTTCCTGAGCTGGAAATCACATTAAAGCATTTCATTTCATATTACATTTTAGTCATGGGCAGAGCCCAGGGAAGAAAGACTTTCCAGGTTAAGCATGCTTCTTCAGCTCACTCTGATCATGAGAAGATGCTCAGGTCTGAGTGATGAAGACCTTTCTGAAAACTCAGGATGTTGCAATGTCTTGGAAACAAAGGAGGTAGACCCTCTCACTGCAAACTGATGGCCAAGGAGGGGACAGATCATCCCTTCTCTCTGTGCTTAGATTTTAGAGTGAGTCTCCCCTCAGATGTTGTTTGGCTATGACGAGATGAAGGGTTTGCAGTGGGATGGGGTTGAGCAGTGCCTGATGTTCACAACGCATCCTCCCACTTGTCCCCCAGCAGGCCAAGGCGGCCGTGGCCCGCTCCCACAGTACTGACTCCGAGGACAACTACGTCCCCATGAACCCTGGTTCCTCGCCCCTAATCCACGCTGAGAAAGCCAACGACAATGCCCAAAATCTCTACATCCCCATGAGCCCTGGGCCTCATCACTTTGACCTGGTGGGGTTGTCCTCAGCCACCCTTCCTGTGCATAAAGGAGGAGCCGTGGCTCAGTGCCACAGACGGCTGAGTGAAATCCAGCCCCCACCAGTCAACCGCAACCTCAAACCCGACCGGAAAGGTAAGAATAGTTGGTTTTGCACAAATCTTTCCAGGAATCCTTCTAGTCTCTTAACACTTCAGACTACATCTGTAAGTTGTGTCCAGTCGTAGGTGGGATGCGCTTTGCTACGTCCAGTACAGTAAGACCTTCAGATGTCCCCCATCCCCCTTCCTGTTTCAGGAGCTCTATAATGCACATGTAGCTTTCAGGGTGCTTGAACAGCCCATCTCAAACCCTTCCAGGCCTTTACAGGAGATGCATATCACAGGCAGGATTTCACCCCCTTGGCCTGCATCCCTCCCTGTGCTCCACCCCAAAATCTCAATGTTGTATTCTGATGACACAAATTTTTCCTACTGTTTTCTACTGGCTGGATCCAGGCAGGTCTTCCTTTGGGGCTTTGCTGATATCCTCCAAATCTCTCCCCAGTCCATTGTCTGACAGGTGGCCAAGGAGATCTTGAGGAGGAGGGCTCCATCTTAAAGGTGTCAACACCTAACCCCATGAACACTGTTCAAAGGCTGGGGTTGGAGCGTAGCACTCTTCCATCTAATGAACCATCCAGGATGAGAAGAGCTTTCACGTTACCTTGCAGATATCCTTTCCCATTCCCTATGGGAAAACACTCCAGACGGCAGCAGCTCAGGCCTTGCAGAGCCTGGTCTTGTTCCCACCTAGTGTGGTATGACAGATCTCTAAGGAATGGTTTTGGGATTTGGGCATTTTTAGCAGATCTCCATTCCTTTGGAGGCACATTCCCCTTTTGGGACCACCCATCCAGTTTGGGGCTGTGGGGCAGAGGGAGAAATTCACTGTTTTCTCCCAGTTCTGGCGTAAATGATTTTGGTTCGGTGTATTTGTCATCAGTAGGGAGGGCTGGGGGGCTGATTAGTAGAATGGGAAGTAACCAACCATAGGTTGGAGACACTCTCATGCCAGTCATAGAGGCTGGATTATAGGAACATGCTGCCTCTGAATAAAGTCTTTTCTCCTCCCCAGCAAAGCCATCACCACTGGACCTGAGGAACAACACTGTCATCGATGAGCTTCCCTTCAAATCGCCAGTCACAAAATCCTGGTCCAGGCCAACGTGAGTAATGGCTGGGGGATGAATTCTTGCTTTGCTCCAACAGCAGCTCTCTGGTCTCATTCTCACTGGTGTCCACATGTAGCCATGCTGTCAGCTCTGCCATGGATTAAATATTCCCCACATCACAGCTGGTGGCAGGAGGATAAATTCGTTTAGGTTGGGATTTCGCATGAAAGCCCAGCATGTGGCTAACAAGCTAATTAAGATCCCTTGAAGACATTTCCTGTTTCTGGGATCTGACAACTCCTGGAGAGCTGTGGCTCTGACCTGGGACCTGTGGTCCACCATGATTCATGATGCATCTGAGCCAGACCAACTCAGCCACACTGTGTGGGGGGCATGATTTCACATCCAAGCTATCCCCCCCAAAACCCCACTGTAGTCTCAATGCACAGGGTGACTCTCAGGGTCTGAGCAAGCCGTGTTTTGATTGCCTTGAAAGCAAAGCCTAGCCTGAAGGAAGTCTGCGAAATTAAACCAAAGCACTTCAGAGCTATGTCTGCCAGCCAAAAATAACAGGATTCGCACAGTTCCAGCTCTGCTACTAATTCATGGTCTGTTGTCCACTAAAAGGCAGAAGCAAAGCTTGGCTGCTATGACTCCTCTAATAAATTGGATTGTGTGGAGACTGACTGCAGGGCATGAGCGCTGTGTGCTGAAATCACTGCGCTGGGAAGCAGCGAGCAGGGTTTGATTGACAAGAGGTCCGACCCTGGAGAAGCTAATGGATTTTTCCCCTATCAGCTAATCATATGACCCTGCTTTACTGAAAGGCAACAAATAGCTTTTTAAGACACGCGATTTAATGCCAGAAGCTTATCTCATTATTTTGTTCGGTATAATTAGATTTGGCCAATTGAAAGCAAGACAATTCCTCAGAGGATTTGTTTTCCAGCAAAAAATTTGGATAGAGCCCTGTACAGTAAACAAATCCTGTAGCTGTGGTGAGGCTGGAGGTGAGAGGCTTCACCAAGGCTGCCCTTGCATCCTCCACAATTAAATGTTTCCTGTGAGATGAAAGAGTTCATAGAATCTGATTTGTGTAGATGAGAGCAGGAGAGTTACAGGTACATGGCAAACAAGGTGTTACTAAAAGATTCTAGAAAGAAAAAACTGAGGAGACCAAACCCAGTGATTTCCAACCCATGGAAAGGACAGGTTGGAGAATCTCAATGCCACCAGCTCTTCTTCCTGCCCAGATTGGAGCATGGTGATGGTCGCAGGCATCAGGAGCTGCCCTCTCCCATCCCGTCTTGGCAAAGGACAAGCTGGACCTGCAGCCATCAGTAACACATCCCCCTTTGTTCTTGCAGGCAGACCTTCAACGCCGGCTCTCTGCAGTACTGTCGCCCTGTCTCCTCCCAGAGCATCACCAGCACTGACTCGGGAGACAGTGAGGAGAACTATGTGGCGATGGTAAGGGCCCCACAGCTCAGATAGATGGTCCTGGCAGGACAGATACTCTCCCCAGCTCTGCAGACACATTCCTAGCTCATGACATGGAAGTGCTTAGATAGCACTGTGTGGAGTACATCCTTATGTGCATCCCTACATGCACAAAACAGGGTGTTTCCTTCTGAAAACGTGTCTCATTGGAGTTTTAAATGTGTATGAGACCAGAAACATGTATCGCCTACTTTGCCAGGAATTAAGAGGGGATAAAAATTTATGCAGAATGTCAGGGTGTATTTTCCTAATTAAAGTTGATTTTTTTTCAGACTTTTTTTCCCCTAATAGCTGCTGACATCATGTTTCTGTGGGAGCAGGGGATATCAGAGCAGCAGCAGGGAGCGGCACTGCTTACAGGGAGGGGATTTTGTCTCTTTTGGTGAAGCTACTGACTTGAAGCATATTTTTGAGGCTGTGTAACTAATGGGGTAGAGGAAATCTGTGCTCTGTTTAGCATGGTTGTGATTAGTGAAGATCCCAGAGCTGGCCTGGCCTCACTGAGGTGTGGTCCCTGGGACATGCTAAAGCCCACGTCTGTTGTTAGGCATGTGAATAAAATCAGCACAAAGGCGGCAGAGCTGCTCTGATACATGAAATCAAGAGCATGAGCTTGAAATACTTGTTAGTACAATATACCACATTTATAGTATCCCAGCAGTTCTGCACATCCTTGTCCCAGAGGCAGGTGAGCCAATACTCAGGCCCTTTTAAAGGTGCCTCCAATGTGTTTCATTTCTGGATTTGTGTTAATTTCCTTTTTTCTCTCTTCCTTCCCATTTTAATCCTTATTATCTCTCCTGTCTCTTCCCTGCATTAGCAAAACCCCATTTCTGCTTCTCCTGTTCCTAGTGGTACCAACAGCCCAGCGCCTAAAAAGAGTTCGGGGAGTGTGGATTACCTGGCCCTGGACTTCCAGCCAAGCTCACCAGGGCCACACAGGAAGGTACAGGGGATTTTATAAACTTCTGATTGAAAATGATGCATTTTTAAGGGGTTTATGCACATTGGCAACAGCATGGTCCAAAGCCCCAGACTGTCGTCCCATGAGTCTCTGATGCTCAGAGGGCTGGAGCACCTCTGCTATGGAGACGAGCTGAGACAGGTGGGATTGTTCAGCCTGGAGAAGAGAAGGTTCCAAGGAGACCTTAGAGCACCTTCTAGTGCCTAAAGGGGCTACTAGAGAGCTGGAGAGGGACATTTTACACAGGCATGGAGTGACACTACAAGGGGTAGTGGCTTCAAACTGACAGAGGGCAGGTTTAGATTGGATATTAGGAAGAAATTTACTATGAGGGGAGTGAGGCACTTGAATAGACTGCGCAAAGAAGCTTTGGCTGCCACATCCTTGCAAGTCTTCAAGGCCAGGGTGGATGGGTCTTAGAGCAACCTGTGGAAGTGGAAGGTGTCCCTGCCCATGCCATGGTTGAAATGAGACAATATTTAAGGTCCCTTCCAACCCAAACCATTCTATGACCCGCTGCTCTACTTACTCTAGCTCAGACTCAGTCTGTCTTGCATGTCTGCAGCTTTGCTGGAAGTGTCACCAGAAGCATGGATGTGCAGGGTTCGGGGATGCTGATGAGACCACAAATTCAGCTGGGGACTATATACTGAAAAGCTGTCAGGAGGTATCCCAAGAAGTATCAGAATTGGCTTTTTCCTCCTTCAGGTCAACAACAGGTCCTCCAAAACCAGACTTGGATTTTGCACCTGAAAGGTGAAGGACAAGGGTTGTATAAACCTTTGTGGCAAACACTTGTGAGTTGGCCTCACTTTCTCAAACACCGCCTTGTTTCCTAGGCAAAGCATCCCACTGGTTAGGTCCTTTAATTATTTAACAGTTATCCCTTGATGGTTTCTTTCTGCCCAGAAATATTTCTGCAAGTATCACCCATTTAAAGTATATCCCGTTCTTGAAAAGTGCTTTTAGATCATTAAAAAGCATTATCTGGCTCCAATTACAAGCAGATGGAGGTCCTCTGAAATGCTTGTAGAAGCAGAAAAAACTCCAGGACTCCAGAAGCTATGGTAAAAAGTATCTCCTTGTTCCTCAACACATCTCCTGGGTGACTCTGCAAATATATCTATCGTTTTGGGGATGAAAATGAGCTAGTGTCATAGGTGGGTGGAGTCAGCACAGCTAGAAGGGATGGAGCTGGGATTTTTATTTGTATCTCCAAGAGTTCTGGAGTTCTTTACAGGAAAATGAGCAAGATGCAAGGCTGAACTCACAATATCACAATTAGAGAGCACAATTACAACCAAACATCTGTGTCCCAAAGTTTGTGAGAAGGTAGAGACCCACATGCTGTTCCTATGCTCTCAGCAAGAGGCAGAGCAGATTGAAATCCTTCATCCAAGTCTCTTTGGGAGGCTAGAAGGGAGGGTGTTGAGCTGTGGAGTCTGCAAGAAAGCGGGAATGGTGCTGGTGGACTTGTGGCAGCCACGGTGCTGCTGCAGAAAGGAGCGAGAGGGAAGAGCAGGGAGCTGATGAGTGACCAGACGGTGCGCTGTTTCTCCTCCCCACAGCCCTCCACCTCGTCGGTCGCCTCAGATGAGAAGGTTGATTACGTGCAAGTGGACAAGGAGAAGACGCAGGCGCTGCAGAGCACCATGCAGGAGTGGACTGATGTGCGGCAGTCCTCGGAGCCTGCCAAGAGCACTAAGCAGTAGTGCCTGGGGCAGGCAGCGAAACAGGCAAATGTCCTGTTGGTTTTCCCCAGCTGCAGCCCCGCTGGGCTGCCAGATCCACTTGGGCTGGATTTCTAAGACTTGTCTGTGGAGGGGAGGGGGTGTCATTGTTTTTTTTCTCTTAAAACAAAACTTAATTTCAGGGGAAGACTTGGCAGATACTGTTTGCCAGTGATAAAGACCAACTATGTTCGGTGGCTAGGTTTGTTCTTTAGCTGCTGGATGCACTTATCCAGGAACTTTGACTTAGCAATACCAGGTTTCACCCTACACATCCTTTGCTTACAGCTATTAAAGCCACCTTGTACGTGCTAACACTGCATCATCTCTCCCCATCTTCTTCCATACTGTACCCCAAACCACGCCACACAGGTTTGCAGCATCTCCCATAGGATATCATTCCCCAGGTCTGATTCTCAACTCCTTATGGTTGTCCTCTCCTCCCAGTCCCAAAACTGAGCAAGGACCATTCCTTTTGAAATCACTTTTGTTGTCCCGTCTCTTGTAAATAATATACTCAAAACCTCTGAGGGCTGTTCTCCTCCTGGCTGGACAGCCCCCGTGGTTTTGGTTGGGGTTGTTACCCTTCCGGAGCTTGACAAGCATCCACACCATCCTGAGCTGAGTGAGGAGCCCAGGACTTGCCCCATTGTACACACACATAAATGCCAGCACATGCTCACATGAGTTTATTGGGGTGTCTTCTGTTTATATTCCCATCTCAAAGTCAGTGGGCAGGAGAGATGGGCTTTGGAAGGGGCTGGAGGGATTGGCTTTGGAAGGTAGAATATAAGCACTGACCCACTGCCTATCTGAAACCAATTCCTGTGAATCTGACCCTAAAAACCAAAATTTGCCTTTTATGGCACCAAAAGAAGCCCATAGAGTGAGAGTCCTACATCGTGGCCATCGTGAGAAGCTCCGTGGTTGAGTATGAGGCGGGCATGGAGGCTCTGGAGACTTTGTGTATGTGGACTGGCATAAGGATGAGTGACAAGAAGGGAGTGGAAGGCTGCTGCGAGGACTGGGGGAAGGCAGGTGCTGTACTGCAGAGGTTGGTCTTGGGTGAGGAAGTCTGGTGGAATGTCTCTTGGAAGAAAGAAGAGGAGTAATTGAAATGTTGGTTGATGGTGAGGTCATAGGCTTGGGAAGAGGCTGGTCAGGAGAGTCAGGGCAAGGAGTTTCAGTATGAGCTTTAATGTAGCATTGTGGTTGGTTTGTGGAGGGTGCAAAAGGATGCTGAACTGTTTTCCCCTCATCTTCAGCAATGTCTCTTCAACACAGAAGTGGGGCTTGCTGACATTAATGACCCTAGGCTCTAATTATGGGTGGGAGTCTGCTGTTGTCCCTTGCCGGCATCCTTAACACATCCAGGCCTTGGGATCACTTCCCAGACAGCTGCTGAGTACAGAGAGAAGGACGAGAGAGTTTAATGCAGAGATAATAATTCATGATCTCATGAAAACAGGAAGAACTAATGATTGCCATGGAGCAGCCTGATTGCCAGACAGCAAGCGCTGACACGAATAAACAGGCTGACCACAAACCAAGAGCCAAATGAAGGAGACATTAGAAAGATTAGGTAATAATATTTATTAAAGAGCTGGAGCTATTCTTTCTGCAAGCTGAACCCCTCCCAATGCCATGGGCTCTGTGTTCCACCAACACCACCAAGTTGTATTGATTATTAATGCTTAAGCATTAACACATTTGTTTAATCTTGGTCTGAGTTTGGAAAGGGCCAGATGTGACCCACATGGGGATGGGATACCAGTCCCTTAAGGGCTGTGTGCTGCTGTGTGCTGGTAAAATAATCTTGGACTTCCAACGCCATTTTGTATTTTCTTCTTGCATGCCATGAAAGGGAAGGATGTTAATGGAAAAGCTCTGGCAACCCTATTAAGACATTGAAGTGTTGGACTTTAACAGAACCAGTGAAGAAAATAGCCTAATGTTTATGCTAAAAATAGTAATTACTAGAAGGGGAAAAAAACCCAAAGCCCCAGAGGGGAAGATTTAGCACAGTCAGATTCTTTCTGAAGGTCGGGGGTGTGTTACAGCCTGCCAGGGCCATTGCCCCCTGCTGGGGGCTTGCACACTTGCCTGGTGAGGTGACGAAATGAAGACAAGAATGCAGTACTTCATACTTCTATTGCCCCTTTCATCTCTTCATCTCAGGGGAGGCTAAACATTGGGCCTGATCCAGAGCCCACTAAGTGTGCATTCACCCAGCTGGGAGAGAGCTCCCCATCCCCACAAAAAAGAATGTCACTCAACTGGGAAGCTGATTTTTTCCTATTTCTTCTTAAGCTGTTAGCTTTAGTGGCTTGAGAAAGAACACAGTGGGTTTGAATGCAATTTGCTGAGTGGGTGCCCTGTGCTTCTGCACTGGGACTAGGTGCATCCAGTGCCCACTCCCACAGTTAACCCAAGGTGTTAATTAAGACTGGAAAAGCCTTTTGTGGTACTGGAGAAACTAGTCCTTTTTTTCCACTTTTCACAAATGTCTTTGTTCATGGGGCAAGCATGGGCATGGGATAGCTCTTTTCCCAGGCTCAGACACTGTGTTTTGATAATTTGCTCTCATGAGCATCCCCAGTAACTGGTCCATTGCAATTGGCACACCAAGGACCAAAGCAGCCCAAAAGTAGCTACTTACCAACTGCTGGTTGCTGCTCCCTCTCTGCTTTGCAGTGGAGTCTGTGTTTTCACCGAAACAGATACATTCCTCTGTCTTTTCCCCTGCAAAGCACCAAGCAAACAACACCACCAAACTAAGGAGAAGCTCACAGACTCTGTGCCATATAGACATGACTGTATCAACCCCTCCTGAAAGCATTAAGTAATCAATGGCTTCAGTGGAAATAGTCACCCATGACGACTGCCAAGCTGATTACAGCAGTCCCTGGTGATTAATGTTTGTGCAGTATTTAGTCTTAAACCATATTGAAAAGCAGCTGCTTTAATTACACAGACTGCCAAGAACTTTGTCCTGAAGGCATTGAGTTTATCACATCCACTTTATACTTGAATTCTCAAGTATGACAGACTCCTTTGTTAGAAATAGTTATTTAAGGAAACTGAGAACATTGCAAATTATTCATTTTAATTGCAATTAAACTGGCTTGAGCCTTCACATCAGAGCCTGCTCTACAGCTCTATGGTTTGATTTAGAAAAGGGATGTGCTTGCACGTGTGTGTGCGCGCATGGAGAAGGGTTGTCTGTGGGACAAGCATCATGACCTCAATATTTAGTTTTATGAAGCACCAGGTCCATGGCTCAAAGCTTTCCCCAAGCTTGAAAATGACTAAGCAGCTGGTTTTAAAGGCAAAAGTCTCCAAAAGTGTGTATCCCTTGCTGTGAGTGTGCAAGTGCTGCTCACCGTTCCTCTGTCTGGTGAGATGTGTGAGCTGCCTTGGAGCTGACTTGCTCTGAACTGGCATTTGAGTGTTCAATGGGAAATACATTTCCAGCTCTAAATGGGTGCCAGGCTTAGGCTTAGTCTCAAGTTGGCAAAAGAAAATAATGTGTGAGCGCAGACTCTGCCAGGGCAAAGCTGAGGGTCTGGCAGACAGGGCCAAATGCAGAATTGGAACCAAAAGGTAGGGAAGGCTTGGCTTGTCTGGGGGCTAACTGGGATGGATTTGAACTCTGGGCCACCAGCCACTGGCAAGGGTGAGATAGGACCCATGAGGTTGGGACAAGAGAAGGCAGGGGAGTTTGCCAGTAAGGTTTGGGTCTTGGTCCTCACCATGTGCTCCTTTGGCCTGAGTCTCGATATGCAGAGATTTGTGGGTTGTGGAATGCTCAGTAAAGTCATGCACTGGTGGGAGGGGAGTTTCCACCACTCTTGGGCATTTCACCTTCAAGGGGGTCATCCTGCCTGACAATGTGAGGCCTGTGGTCTGGCATTGCGGGATCCTTGGTCCATTCACTGAGCTCTGAGCTGGGCAGGAGAAACCCTACAAGAAATGTGTGGGGACGAGGACGTGCTGGAAGACACTTTGCTGAGGGGCTCCTGTGAGCTGTTCATGGGACAGCAGTGCCATGGTTTCACAGGGTTGTCCCGTGAGGTTCATCCTTGGAGCTTTTCAAGACCAGTCTAGGTCAACCCCATAGCTGGCCCTGCTTGGAGCATCTCTTCCACACTGAGACCCTGTGCTGCCGGGGTTGAGTGGAGACTCCTCCATGTGAGGGAAGGGGCCCAAGGGGTTGCTTAGAGCCCTGTAACATCCAAAACAGGGACAGGGCCACTTCTCTGGCCATGAAGCCAAGTGGCAAGGCACAAAGCTCAACCCCTAAGTTCATACTCCCCAGTGAGAGGACCTAATCCATACTGGGCCATCCCTTGCACCTGAGAGAGGGCTGGCTGGCCCAGCACAAGTCATCCAGGACACGGACACACAGTTATAGCAACTGGGAGACAGCTTGAACCTGTAAATTTGTTAGGCTAGATCCAGAGCTCTCAGCAGCCCCATGCCACCTGCACACCCTGGCATACCAGGAAGAGTTGGCTTGTTTTGGCTATCCAATGATCATGGCTCCTTAGGGGGGCAGGGTACAGCCATGTCCAGGTCTTACAGAAGATGTTAAAATAGTTCCCAGATCCTGTCTGATCTTTCTGGCCTAGGAGGCAAGTAAAAGGATGGTTTTCTCAAGTCATGCTTGCATTGTGTTAGTGTTTTCCCACCTGGTGATGTTAAAGTTCCGTTCCATGTAAAAGCTGACACCCACACTGTGTGTCCCATTGGAGGGATGCTGTCTAGATGAGAGGGAGGCAGTGGGGCTGTGATTATGGAGAAGTCCTAGCTGTAACAGGAGGGGGAAGAGCAAAGCCTAACCCTGGCACCAGCCAGAGAACACACAAGGCCATCAAAGAGCCATCAAGAAAATCAGTCCAGCATCAAATCACAAGGGCCAATAAGCCAATGTAGGGGCCTCTGATGAGTCTGAATGCCTCTCTTTGCCCAACCTTCCCACGTGTACACAATGATCTTGCAGCTGTTAATGAGGCTCTTGCAGGTCGAGGCGTGCACCTTTTGATCATGATTCCTCCTTGGCCTGGAGCAGTTCATCCCTCCATCAGCCTGTCCTTAATGTCTTATCATTGTAGCCACAATTTCATCTCTTTGTTCACAACTCCTAGTGTTGTACTGTTGATCAGGTTGCTGATTTAGGGTTTACTCTGGGGAAGAGTTGATATGTAGCAAGGTGTCACAATACAGCTGTCCCCTGCCAGCCCACGGCCAGCTGGCCCTGGCACGTGGTGTTCAAGTTTTAACACCAGCCAGTAACATCTGAAACAGAAGCTGGGCCACATGGCTCCATCTCTTTAGCTAAAAAAGCTTCTCAACAGACTTGCTCCCAATCAGCAGGCTCTTCATTTTTGATATAGCCCATTGCTAGCATATAATGGGTTCATTTCTAGGCCAGTGGGTTCACTATATGGGAGAGGTTTGCCCCAAGACCAGGAGATAAGAAACCATCATTTTTATTGTCAGTCTCTGGGTGACACCACACTGTATCTTCATGTGGGATGAGAGGGTTCATGTGAACTCTGCATCCTGCTTTTTCTCCGGCTTGTAAAATGAAGGTTTTTAGTACTTATTTCCCCACCTCACAGCTGTGTCATGAGGTGTAATTAATTGCCATCTAATAGTGCAAAGAGCTGTTTTGAGTCTGCAGGCAATGGCTGGGCAGCATGTGGTGCTTACCCTGTTGTCACGCCCAGCATCATACATGGCACTGCACATCCCGCTCGGCAAAACTCATTAAAAACCCCTTCGTCCTTAATTACCAAGGTGGAAAAAAACTTGGCAGGATTTTCTCCTTAATGAGGGGGGTGGGGGAAATGCCATTTGCACAGTTTTCAGCGTTCTGCTGCCACATCGACCCTGAAAATACCACGTTTTTTTTGAGAGCAGTTTGGACATGGTGGTTGAACCACGTTGCAGAGAGGGGAAGGGAGCAGGACCCTGGCTCCACGGGGAGCCTGTCGATGAATCCCGTAGGGTTAGGACCAAACCTTTAGAGTAGTTATGTCCCACTGAACCCAGCCCTTGGCAAAGTCAACATGTCCCCACTGACTTTGGGCATCATTGTGTGGGATCAGACCCAGATTAGGGTAGTTTTCTCCATTTGTTTCTTAACCTGCTGCGAGGAGGGGTCAGAGCCCCGGCTGTGAAGCTGTTGCACCAGCAGCCGATGCGCAGGGATGTTTTGTGTGTTTCAAAGCCTATGACTGTTCTTAAAGAGGAGTATTTTTAATTTTTTGATTTCCATTTGTAGAAGGAAGGACAAGAGTAATCTGTGGCAAACTGTACAGTATGTGTCTTCTTGTGGTGTCACTGTTTGAATGGTTATTAAGTTTTCAAATCACTGTGGACAGCTAATCACTTAAGTTATTAATTTATTCTTTGGGGGGTTGTTGTTTGGTTTTTTTTAAAGTAATTTGAAACAATTATTTATCCTGTAAATCGGTCTTGAGTGAAGCCTAGATAATACTTTTTTTGCTGTTAATAAACATGGTACATGCCTGATGTGAAGGTGATCTCATTTTTAAGTACTGTATATGCATCAGAAAAGCAACAGGAAAATAAAACAATGATAATAAAAAGACATCTCTCCCTGGTGATTCCCAGCATGGATGCAGAGCAAGGGAAAAAGGGGGAAATTAATGAGCAGATCAAGTTTGATTATGTAGCACCTTTAAAGCTTTCAGAGCATCTTCTCAGCATGTTACCAAGTGTCTCCTACAGCTTCAAATGTCCTGTATGGGTAACAAGGGCCTTTAGGATGTAGCTAGGCTTTTTCCTGATACCAGAACCCAAGCCACGTATTTTTCAATGCTAAATTGAACTTCATACCCTGTATCTGTGCTCTGCTGTGTGCAGGGTGAGGACAAATGCTGCCTTCCTCACCCATCAGCAGCTCAGCACCTGTGAGCCTTAGCTCAGGACACCAAATCACCCAGAGAACCTCAGCACAAGGACAAATCTTTTTCTCCAGAGTTGAAGTTCAACCCTCCCTTTAAGACTTTTTTTTTTTAAACAAAAAAAACACAACCGGGAAAATACACCTCCCTAGGCACAGGTCCTGTTTTAGACAAGAGTAGCATCATCTCACATCTGCAGCACACATGGAAACCCAAACCAAGAGCTGAGGACTCCCCTATGGGCTCTCCTTGACCCGAGGCATGTGTGACAGACAAAATGAGCCATACTTTCACATATAATATAGCATATACTTTATCAATATGCCATATGCAAAGATCACTGGCATTACTAACACTAGTATTAATATAGTATATACTACAATTGGTGTAGCACAGATAGCAGTACACCAAACTCATACTATACTAGACTTCTGTAAGGCCTTTAATATGGTCGCTTATGACATTCTTAACCTCTGAATTGGAGAGATACTGGTTTGATGGAGGGATGGACCATTAGATGGATAAGGAATTGGCTGTATGGCCACACTGGAAGAGCTACAGTCAACAACTCTGTCCAAACCAGCAATGAGTAGTGTTCCTCAAAGATCTGTATTGGGACCAATACTATTTAATATCTTCATCAAGGACTTAGTAGGATTGTCTGAGTCCAAAAGGGAAGTCCAATCCTAATAATTACAGGAAATTAACAGGGACTAAATCAGTCAACCTCATTACACCACTGACACTCTCCAGACTGCCATCCATGCTGAGAACTGCGTGCTGCTTGCCTCTGCTCATCTCAGAAAATCTTGGGGAAAAAAACAAGGCCTGTTCAGGAAAGAGCTTAGCTATGATACAGCCTCTCAATTTTCCATGTTGGTTTGATGAGATTAGGATCTCATCGAGTATAAGATAGTCTCCTACAAAAGCACCTTACAGCAAATGGCACAGAAAATGCCTTCAGGTGATACTCCAGAATAAAGAAAGGAGCTAGCATGACAGCAACAGGAAAACTTTTGGCAACCTCTTTGAATGGGAAATAAATAGAAGTCTATTAATAAAACCAGGAAACACTGTACTTTCTGTGACACTTCAGCTTTGGGTCCTCATTTATTTCCTCATAGCACTTGACTTAAAAACAACAAACACACTCCACTGCTCATCTACAAGGCTCCACTATTAATATTGTGATCTTCTTCTGGAGGACACACAGCTCTGCGCTGGGATTCCCATTCCACCTCTGCCTGATCCCCTCTTCCAAGCCACCACTCTGCAGGACTGTCCCACATCCTTGAGACTGGATGCATCAGCTTCCCCATCTCTTTTTTGATCCATCAGCCCAATATCTATGAGTCCTGCAATAAGACACTAAGTCTCTATGTTGAATTTATTCATTTCCTTTATTTATATATAGGAAAGGCAATAAAAGAATATGATAGTATACACCAGATACTTGACCCCAAGTGTCCTCTCTAGCAGACTTTCTGCTCACATTATCTGTAGCAATGTCTGTGCTTTGCCTTTTCCTCCAGAGCAACTCAATATTCCTACCCCACTACCCCATGGTCAGGATTAGGCCCTGCACTTAAGACCTAAGGCACAAGTCTCTGCCACTTGAGCTAGAGAAATCTCTACTACAGGTGTGAAGGAGGAGCAGGCAGAGGACAACAGCTGAGGGGGGACATGGAAGGAAGCTGTGGTCCTGTAGATGTGCTGCCCGGGGCTTGAGTTGGCCATCTGCCATCAAAATAAGCCCCTGTCCCATTACTGATTTATATAATACATTGGTTTACATAGTATATATTGATATTGGGTTGATATAACATATCTGGTTGGGCTACTCACATTGCAAATCAGCATTAAAAAAAAATAGATCTTGAGTTAAGGAGAGGTCTGTCATCTGCTGCTCAGTTCAGGGTATCCCAAGGCAAAGCCCAAATTTTAAAGGGCAGATCCAGCCCAGAAAGCCATCAAATGACAGCAGCAGCAGGAGACTAATTGAGTCCTAAAGACAATCTGGAAAAACAGCTGTGTGTCTAGGCCTGCCGTGCACACTAACAGCATCCAGAGGGCATCAGTAATGCAGTCGGTCTTCACTGGAGCCCAGAAACCCAAACTGGATCAGGTCAGTCTCTCTTGGCTGGAGGGGTTTATGCCCCTCAGTCTCTTTTGGGTATCTTGCAATGCAGCATAAACCCCCTCTGGCTGACCTGCCACTGCTCGCTGTTACCAAGCAGGCTTACAAGCTCACTGCCCCACAGACCAGCATTGCTACATTTTGGCATTTTCAGACTTTTTTCTACCTTCAGAATTTGTCATGGTGGGTTCCCAAACCACATTAAAAAGAAATACAACTGACCAGAGGTCCTCCCAGAATCAACTTTGCGCCATGGGAAGGGCTGCAGACGGGACATGCATGGGATATCTTCATCCTTAGGGCCTCGCTGGGTCTGTCTTCCTCCCCATGCCTGTCCCCATTGCCTCCTCAGGCTGGTGGCATGGCTCACAGCAGGCAAGACATGGCTATGCTGAAGCAAAAGGACACTTCTCTGAGCTGTCGGCAGCTGCTCATCTCTGCGTTAGCTTAGGTACATTAAGGCATGAAGACCAAGTGCATAGGAAGCAGCGAGACCCTCCAGGCGCCTCCAAATCAGCCCCTGAGACCTTTTCCATTGAAATGTTTCTCAAATCCTCCTCCGAGATGCTCACCGTCGTTGGGGTGAGGAAGAGGAGCCTCTGGCTTCAGGTTGGCCCTGTGGACACTGCCCATCTGGTTTAAGCCATTGGCTAAAAGACGAGTCCATGGAAGGAGCCGGATCCGCCCCCACCCGCTGCTGGGCTGCAGCCCCCAGACGAGCTGTCATCATCCTTGTCCCTGTCCAAGTCTCTCCACCAGAGCGGGGATTTCGGCAAGGCAGAAGTATAGGCGGCTCTGTTCCGCGCTTCTTTTTCCTGCTCCTGGGAAAAGGAAGGGGGAAAAATAGCACAAGGATATCAGCAGATAAAGAACTCAGGTGGGGGGATGCTCCCACCATCCCTAAGGAGCCAGGAACCTGTAAGGTTCCCCCTGGGAGCTTCCTTCAAATTAAACTGGGGTGTGAAGACCATGTGCTCTAGAGCTCAGCAGGAGGGATGCAGCAAAGCATTGCAGCTCTCCAGGGATCAAACCCAGCCCTCCCATGTCACCTATGGGAGAGGAGGGACCCCTCAGATCCCCCCACATGCAGCTCATGTCATACGAGACACTGCTGTTTGGAACGGGTTGAACTGTATCAGCTGAATGCAATCTGTTCTAGTTTGTATTCCCAGCTCACCCATCTGCCCAGGGAAGCTGTGGATGTCCCACTCCTGAAAGTGTTCAAGGCCAGGTTGGATGGGGCTTGGAGCAACCAGGTCTAGTGGAAAGGGTCCCTGCCCATGGCAGAGGGGCCGTAACTGGATGGTCTGTAAGTCCCTTCCAACCCAAACCATTCTATGATTCTATGATGAGAAGAGAAGAAGGAAAAAAAAAGACCTGGCTTGCAATGGCTCAGGTAAACATCAGAGGTGGTAGGAAGGAGCACCTAGTTACCAGTGAGTGAAGGTGGGAAGGAGAGGAAAGGGTAGAATGTAAGGAACAAGTTTTTTACAACGAAGGTGGTGAGGCACTGGCACAGATTTCCCTGGGAACACTCAAGGTCAGGCTGGATGGGGCTCTGAGCATCTGATCTAGTTGAAGATGTCCCTTCTCATCCTTCAGGGGAGGTGGACTAGATAGCCTTTAAAGGTCCCTTCCAATCCAAACTATTCCATTATCCTATCTTTCCCAGGCACTTCAAAGAAAATTTCAGGTTGAGCTTCCAGGGGCAGACAATAGCGAGTCAACCCCAAGCACAGCCACAAGGTGTCTTGTACCGATCTCAGCACCCAGTTTCATCAGGAAACTATAACCTGTTTATATCTGGGTGCTAAAAAGGAGAAGGGATTTGGCTTCAGAGAGTGGGTGGGTATCTGCAGGATTTTAACCACGGGACAGGATCCTACTGCTGCCTGGATGGGTGGGAATGTGGCCCTTGAGTCAGACAGTCACAGGATTGCACCCTGCTCTGCATAGCAGTGGGAGTTACCTGCAAGAAGAGGATGTTGTCTTTGGAAATGGCTTCCATCAATTCCTTGTGGAGAGAGGGTTCGCCATGCAGGCGGCCGGCCTCAGCCAGAGCCTCGTGCAGCAGGCAGCTCTGCCGACCCGGACGCTGCCGGTAGAAGAGGACGTAGGCCGTGTCTTTGGGGAAGAACGAGGTGACGTTGCTGACCGATTCGAAGGAGGAGAAGGAAACTCTGGTGTCATTGAAGAGGTACCACTGGATTTCAAAGTCCAACTGTTTGTCAGAGGCTGGTTTTGGCACCCCATCCCGGGGCTGCCCGTCAGGGACAGTGTCGGTGCACTCCCTGGAGTAGCAGTAGTAGTGGCCACTCTCAGAGGAGATGCCTGAATGCACCACCACACTGCAGAGGTCATACACAACAGTCATGAAGCCGCTCCCTGGGACAGCACCATCCTTCCCATGCTGGCAAACCTCCTCAGTTTCCTCTGGAGCAACAAGGATGGGTAGCTTGAGTACCACAGGGATGGAGACATTGTCCAAGATCTTCTTCCTCTTCATAGTCCGTGGGTCGAAGGAAAACCGCAGCAGTGTGAGGATGAGGTAGTGTGGACCCTCTGTCAGCTCTGCCACCTTCTCAGCATCCTGCAAGGATGCACATTTCTCACAGTGGTATTTATTCTCTGCTGTCAGTCTCTCTGGGGATAGAAAATAGTTGATTAAATCTGGCACGGATCTGGAGTCCTTGGGAGCACATGCCTGCTCCCCAAAAGTTGAGAGAGGGTCTTTGGCTGCATCCACCCCAACATCATTGCCACGTACAGGATTTGCTGCTTCTCCTGGTTCTTGGAAGCGTAATGTTTCCACCGACACCGGTGGGGCTGCATGGTCACTGGCCTTGGGGGCCTTCCTCCGGATCCAGGGAGAGCCCGTAAGCTGGCCTGCATTTTCAGGAGGCTCAATGAACTGTGGGCCAATTTCTTCCACTGGTAGAATAGATGTGCTCCCACGCACATTCCTGTCCGATGGAGGAAAAGCCAGGGACAGGTCTGTGAAGGCTTCTTCTCGGGAGGAAACATTCAGGCACTTCAAGCAGCGGATCTTTGTCATCATTTTACCCCCAAACATCTTCTCAATCAATGTCTTGTTTAAGTAATGATGCTCCACCGCCTGAGACATCAAGCTGGATTCCTTGAGTTTCTGGTAGATCCTTTTTCCAGTTTTTTCTTCTTCATGCAATCTTTGGCAGGGGAGAAAAAGGCTGCATTATGCATCAATACAATGCCAAGAGGTAGTTTCTAAAGTAGGGCTCTGTTCTTCACTGCAAGGGGTTAATCCCAGTTAACCTGCCTGTACCCAGGGGTTCTGATGCTGTGGGAGAAAGGTGGGAAGGAGTCAGACAGGATTTGGGAACCTGAGTCTTCACGTGCCACTGACCCCACACTTCTAGAGGGATCACTGAGACACCAGAGATTTGATATTTCTAGGTAAAAGGCAAAAATCAACATTTTACAGAGGAGGGTGAGTGGCTTGTCAGGCAAATCTCTAAGGTTGGTACAATTTTAGATTAGCTATCAGGAAAAATTTCTTCAATGAAATGGTGAAGGGTAGTCAGGCATTGGAACAGACTGACCAAGGAAGTAGTAAAATCACCATTCCTACAAGTGTTAAAAAACGTGTTAATGCATCATTTAGGGACATGATTTAGTGGTGGACTTGGCAGTGATGCCTTTTCCTGGTCTTAAAATCAGGAGTCATACACGGTTAGAAGGGGAAAAGGGATTTTACCTTGGTATTTATTTTAAGGATCCTTAGGTGCACACATCCAGGTCATATGATCGAAATGCACCCCGCAACCTGCCCACCCCAAAAGATTGGGTATAACATTATAGGTCTTGCTAATTATCATATCTATCAAAGATTCCCCAATGAGAGGCTCGAGTGAGCCCCCCTCCCCAAGGAGCCTTCCCCTGGATGGTTCTATCTTGGTTTACAGAGTATGTTCTGGAGAGGACCTTGGGGTCTGGGGCACACTGATCCCTAACTATGAAGCTTCTAAGATGTTTAGTCTCCTAGCTTGACAAACAAGTCTAAGAATGTGGGCAAAAAGCACTAGGAATACAGAAGTTGCAAAAAAGGTATAACAGGGATATAAAAGAAAAGGCAAAAATTCTTCATGGCATCAGCAGTGCTGGGTTAATGGTTGGACTTAATTATCATAAGGGTCTTTTCCAAACTTAATGGCTATGTAATTCTATGAATGCCCTCTGTCTTCAGAGCAAAGGCAGAAATTTTCAAGTTGAAGTTCTGACCTTACCCCTAAAATTGTCCAAACAGGGTTTTATTAAGGAGCCTCAGACCAGTCTCACCATCTGTCACCCCAGCCCTCCACTCTCCCAACTCCTCTGAGCCTCAGCCACTTGCCCTGTTTGCATGTGGGTCAGCATTAAACATTACACTGGGGTTTAGGGATGTCGTTGTCACCAGGCTCCGAAATCATGGCATTCGTCACGTACCGGTCCAGCAAGTACTTGAGGTACTCTGAGCAGTCCTGCTGAGCTCCAGGAGTGAACCAGGGTGGCCAGGAGGCAGAGAAGAAGCTCTCAGGGGAGATGGCAGGTCGCTGGCAGCAACACAGAAGAAGTGCATTTAGTCCTAGGGATTTTTCCTCAATTCACACAGGGGGATGGAGAGGGGAGGGGAGTGGTCTTTTGGCTGCTTCACTGGGAGCACAGTGTTCTGTGCCTGATAAGGTCCCTTTTTTCACCCTACAAAGGCTGCTAACCCCAGTGCACAGGAAGACTTTCTTAGTTTGCTGCAAGCCAGGATGGTAAGGATGAATTTCAGACACTATTTTACATACACTTCTATAAAATATCCACGTGTTTATCGTTCAATTTTGCAATGGTTTATTGGCCTGATCCAGATAATTCTACTTAATTCAGTCTGAATTTAATTTGCCTCTCCATTTAATTTGATCAGGATCTCTCTCACCAAATCCTTTCATTAAAAAAAAAAAAAAAAACAAAGCAAAAAAATCCACTAAACTCCCACCCAACATTCTGATCACTACAGGCAGGTAATCTGTGTTACCAGAAAATGTAATTGTCGTCATTAGGGAGCAGATGTCTAATTAACATGGAAAAAGACCCATCTTAAGCAAAAAAGTAACTTCAAGAACAACCCAAAAAAGAAAAATAACCAAAAGGAAATTAGCAGGAAACCATTAACCATCAGCTACACAACAAGCAAATATGCTTCTGTACTTGCTCATCACAGAACACAGACACCCTAACCTGCCATCAAAACCTAGACTCTTCTATGACCAAATATTAAATTAAACAGGATGTATATATTTTCCCCCCAGGTCATCTGTAGTGACACAATACCACAATGCTACAAGCCAATTCTGCCAATCAAGGCATGGGAAATGGAGAAGCCTGGATGACTTGCTACCCAGCAAGGGAAAATTCACTGGCTTTCCAAAATCTTGTCTTTCTAGGGACAGAAGGACACATTTTCAAGTGAGGAATTAGATATGACCTAGCTGTATCTCCAGGAGTCACTCCATTAAATTTCATGTTTGTCATGGAAATATTTACAATTAGTTTAAGGGTGTTATTTTTATTTTACTTTCCCTCACATACAGAGGATTCAAAGCATCTGGAATCTAAGGGGGTTTTATTATTATTCTTTTAACAAACTCACTTTTAAGGCAATTTTCATCGATTGCTAGTGTTTTGCTGGGGAGCAGTGGGACAAGAGAGCTGCTCCAGTCTTCTCCCTTGCTGCACAGCAAGAAACAAAACCTCTGCTTCTCAGCTGACCACAGATGCAAACTATTACCTAATGGACTTCGTTGTCAAAACTATTAGTTATTACATCAGCCCAACCCAAGAAGACCACAAGTTAAAGACAGGCAGCCTGGCGTGAACGTAGCCCACTTTCCCACTCTCATGGGTGATAGGAGTTTCCCTCCTCCTCTCCCAAAATCAGCCTCCTTCACATAAACAAAATTCGTCCCATTACAAAAACCCACCAAGATCCACAGCTCCTTATCAGCACGTTAGAGCCGGCAGGAAGCGACTTGGAGACGAGCCTTTCCGCAGCCGACAGTCCAAACAAATACCTAGAACATGAAATAATTACCTGACTGTGCTCCAAAAATGCAAAGAGCCACTGGAGCTTTGTCATCAGGGGCTGGGAGTTGCCTTCAGTTAAATTCAACACTGAATGCCGAAAGCTGTGAAAGAAAAGCAGAGATGCAATCTGTGAGATGAAAAATCAGAGTGGGACACTCAAGTGGGAGCAACCCCTGGAACAGTCTTGAATGGGAGCAAGGGAGCAAAAACTCACTCTGAAGCCATGAAAAGAGACTGTATGATGCTGTTCATGTAGCAGGTGTTTCCCAAGTTAATTAACCCAATCTTTCCCGTCTCTGACTTAGATGCCAGGCGTGGGTAGAAGCAGGCTAGCTCATTCTTCTGGGAGGTCCAAGCATTTTGTCCCAAGAGATGTTTAATCCGGTCCTCATTTGGAATTGGGAGAGCCTTGGAAAGAGAGAGCTGTGTTACAAATCATTACCTGTCCTCACAAGGGGAAGCTGAGGGGCAGGCACTGATCTCTTCTCTCTGGTGACCAGTGACAGGGCACAAGAAAACAGCACAAAGCTGTGTCAGAGGAGGTGTAGGTTGGATATTAGGAAAAGTGTCCTGCACAGGGTGGCTGGACACTGGAACAGGTTTCCCAGGGAAGTTGTCATGGCACCAAGCCAAGAAGCATTTGGACAATGCTCTCAGGTACATGGTGTGATTCTTGGGGTTGTCCTGTGCAGGGTCAGGAGTTGAACTCGATGATCATTGTGGGTCCCTTCCAACTCAGAATATTCAATGAACCAATGACTGATCTTTTCCTATGAAGAATTAGTAATGGGCAACTGCAAAACTCCTCTGCTAGAAGCATTCACACAACTCATTTTACCTGCTCTTCACATGAACCTGCCTCCATGCATGGAAGAGTTTACCTGTTTGTATTAGTCTTTAGAGGCATTTGAGAATAATGTTATAGCTAAAACCTACAGGCACCATCAGGACTTCTGCAGGCCCACCATTAGAGAAATATCTTCCCTCAACCTGCCTACACAGGGCTCAAACTCAGAATTTTAATCCCCTTTCTTCTACCACCGTTTGAGGTGTTGAGGCTAGGACATCCCTACCAGTGGGACAGTCCCTCTATTCCAGGCTACCAACAAAGATGTCATTTCCACATGGGAAGCAGTAAAATGACTGAGCAGGGCATGGCTTACTTTAACTGCTTCTAGGACTGGTTCATAGAGGTCTGGGAATCCTGAGAAGCGGAAGAACATGCAGTGGATGAGCTCAGCCAGCTGCTCCAGGGAGCTGGTTGCAGAATTGGAATCCTCCTTCTTCAAAGAGGCCACCAGCCTGGGGATGTGAGGGAGTAGCTGGAAAAGAAAAATTCACTGCAAAAATTACTCCAAATTATTCACAAAATTTTAATACATTTAGGGGAATGAAATTCACCTGCAGACGGAAAAGAGTGAACAGGAGTTGACTTCAGTGCCATTCTAGACTTCATCCTTCACCCTTTGAACTCAACAGCAACTCTTCTGTTGATTTTGGCAACCTTAGAGGGTTTCACATTGCATGACACCTGCAGGTTTGTGCTGCTGCTTTGCTGAGCAGCAATTGCCAATCTTTAGTCTCCCCTAAATCCCACACCCACGGTGGGAAGAACATGTTGACTGCCAAGTGCAGGGATTCAAACCTGCAAGGTAGATGGGATTAGCCTAAAAGAAATGCCTGCTGTGCTCTATGTTATTTTATACTGAATACACTGAATTGGAATTGGTATGGTCAGATGGGTGACAACATGCATATAAGCAGCACAGTCTTTATTGTGCTTTCATCTCAAAAACGTAAAAATGCAAAAGCAGATGCAAAGGCAAGCAATCCATTGCTCACGGGCACCCTCTGCTGACCCTGCAGCTGCACAGAGAATTAATAACTTCTTTCCAACCCTGCAGATGTGCTAGAGTGACCCAGGCACTTACACAACCTTTTTCATATTTATATTTTAAGTTATTTTTAGCCCAGAATAATCCTGGTGTAAAGTATCAGGACTCCAGTCCAGCCATTTCCTGGTCCCCTCTTCCTCACTTGGTCTTCCTCTGCTCTTTTTCTTTCCCTTCAAAATGTTGGGGATTTTAACTATTTACTTTCCAACAGGACAGGTTTGTTGGGGAAGCAAATCAATTGCAGCACCTTTTTATACATCAGAATTTTGCCAAGCTGTGATGGGAACAATTCTCAAAACCCTTCCAAAGTGCAAGGGCAAATACAAAAAGACATGGTCTTGCCCTGTTGGTTTTTGGGTTTTCTAAATAAAGGAGGAAATTTATGCTTATGGGCTACAGATGGATACTTCAAGCCAAGAGCAACTAACAGCTTTTGGAGTGTTTCAATATTTGATGCCCAACTGAAGACAACACATTGGAATGACTATTTTTAGAAACCAAAGAGTTTCTCAAGAAATTCAGGTTCCTTTAAAGTATCTCAAGTTGAGGAATGAAAAGGCATCAGATGAAAATGTTGGCTAGCTTTGATTTTTCCAGCCTTATCTGTCTATTCTGTGAACTTTAGGTGAAAAGCCAAATGTAAGGGCTTTAACGAGAAAGTATAAAACCAAACGTTAATTGGAGTAATTTTTCATCACTGCTTTTATCAGTTCAATCACTACAAGCATGCTTTTGCCTTCAGCCTCACTTTTTAAATTCAGCATTCCAGAGGCAGTACCAGCAGGAAGCAGAGCTGTGCCTTAGTGCCAACAGCAAAACAAATTACAAAATATCACTGTGGAAATGAAAAGTGGGTATTGAAATGCTGCCAAAAGCTGGTTTTGCTTTTAACAGAGAATTTGTGTAGTGAAGTATTTTGATCCAGTCTTCTGGTCTTGCTGCATTGATTCTGTACAAACCTTCCAAAGATGGCCCACCACTGAAAGAAATGGGTGCCACATGTTGGTTGCAATTTAAAGTCACATTTGGGATGGGGACCACTAAGTCCAACAGAGAGTGAGGCACCTGCTTAGGAAAAGCAAGGGCTGTTTAATAATGTATTCCCTGCCCTCCACAGTGGGGCCCTCTGAGATGTTCTCAACACAAAGGCTCCACCTAACGCACTCCAAAACCAGAGCGGCAACATCTGCCATGCCTTAGGTCCCCTCCTAACCCTGCTGCCCCACAGCAGGGTTACACTGAGGAAAATGCCCTCATCCAAGTGCCAGAGACAGCCTTACCAAGTGAAATGCCTCGTGGGAGTGCTGGAAGCTCAGCAGCATGTACTGCAGGACAGACAAAGCTCCCTCCCTCACGATGGGGTACAGCAACTTGGAGAAGACCTGGTAGGGGAGAAAAAAAAATCAAATTGGAAGGCAGGATGGCACTGCAACCAGCAGGAGAAGCAAACAGCAGGAAACAGAGGCACTGGGCATCGACCATGGCTGCTGGTCTCTTCCTACTCCATGCTGGATGTTGAAGCAAGCAGCCTGTAACTAGGTCTGCAGAGTAATCCCCTGTCCAGAGCACTGGCTCGGGGCATCCTAAAAATATTGTGGGGGTTATACTCACCCTTTCAGGCTTGTGTAATGCCTCTATGACAGTGCTGCATCTCCATATCTCCTCATGAAAAAGCCATGCAAGCACAGTAGAATGCTATGTTTTCTAAAATGTGCCTCTTCTACTTTATTCAAGTATTTGGAACTTTATCACTAACCTTGAAGACAAAGAGATAAAAAGGCTACGTAATGATATTTATTCTACTTTACAAAAAATACCTGTATACCCTCTAGTGCTCTCAGATTGTACTTCTGAGGGTTTCCAAAAATCACATGTTATTTTATGGGCTGTGTTCCTTTCCTATGCATTAACAATGAAAGGAAAGATAAAGAAAAGCCAGAGATGCTTGGCTACTGTCCCACTGCTCAATGCACTTGAGGGATCACAAGGACAAATACAGTTATTGATAATGTTCCAATACTGATAATTATAGAATCACAGTATCATTTAGGTTGGAAAATATCTCTAGAATCATTAAGCCCAACTGTTAACCCAGCACTGCCAAGCCCACCACTAAACCATGTCCCTAAGAACACAGTCTTAGTAATGTCTATGGTGACGACTTCTGGCAGCTCAGCCAGGTGTTATCCCCATTATTCGAAGGAGGGAAGAGCAGGACCACAGCATGGAAAGTTTTTGAAATAGTGACCAGTTTCAGTGCTTGATCACAGTTTTCAGAGAGAGCTAGTACTCACTGCTGAAACAGGTGATGGCAACAGCAGCAGGGGGTTTATCTACACTAATAAAAGAACTAAGCCAGGGCACAGGCTTTAAAACTGACCTGTGACTGTTCAGACTGATAATATGCTCACTGATATGTATTTTCCCTCTGCCAGCCAGCAATGACCCAGGCACAGTCAAAGGAGAGCATGACACATTCCCAAAAGCAAGTTTCACAAGAGCTTCATAGTTTGGGAAGGAGAGTGTTCAATTGGCTTGAAAATCCTTGGCTACTTTATTTCATAATCTTGAAGATATCAGTACCTCTGCAGACCACAACCTGAAGAATCCCAGGTTGTTCTAAGGAATATCATTCCTAGCTGCAAAACCAGTATCCCTTGGGACACCAAACTCTTTCTTCTCTATACATCTCAAGTCACATCTCATCATTTGAAAGGCAAGGTGGTATTTCAGGAGCGAGATGGTATTTTCGTGGTTCACATTCACATTTAAAAGAGCCAACTGACCTTTTCTATTTTTGAAAGAGTGACTTCGATCAAGATGCTGAACTTTTTCACTGCAGCCAAACCCTTCAGCAGAGCAATGATCCACTTGTCTATGTTCTTTCCCAGGGGCCAGGACACCCAGTCAATCATCCTGAAATGAAACACAAACTCTTAAATAAATTTAATGCACATATTGTAAAAGCCAAGCTCCACTCTGTGTCAAACCTCCTCCAAACTGATGTCCAGTCACTGGGATGAGACAGTCTCTTCATGAGGCATTTCACATGTTATTCAAAGCACAACAGAGCCTGAAGTGGAAATACCCCAATGTCATCATCATGCTGTGGTTCATCAGAGGATCAGACCCACATCCATAGAGTACAGTGGGAATTTTTCCCACAAACTTCAGTCAAGTTCAAGTTTTTAACACTGGTGCAGTGCTCTATATACACTCACATGAGGGTTGGAGTGAGGTCTCTGCATTGTCACCATTAGAAAACAAGCAACACTAGTTTGATCTCTGCATTGTCAGTGATAAGGAAAAAAACACTCAGACTCATATCTTTTAGTTCTCTGTGGGAAACATTGATTTCCAAAAACATATTAAAAAACTCAACCTGGAAACCCTAACAGAAACCAATTATTCCTGAATGTCACAGGTAAAAAATTTCATCTCTAGCCACTCAACCAGCATGTTGTCAAGTTTCTGCAAGAAGTAAGTGCTTTACAGAAGTCTGTCATAAAACAACAACCTCAGACTAAGTGATGACACATTGCTTCTGTTTAAAATTAATGTTAAACAACTGGGAAGTAATTAAGACGTGGGATCTCCAAGTATCAAACTTTGCTGACCATTTCAGTACCTTTGATTTGAAGACATCCCAGGCCTTCAGGCTACACCTCAGCCCAGTTACCTTACCCAGTTAGTTCCTTTTGCTTATCAATTTGTATCTCATGCAAAATATAAGAAGGGAAGACAGATAACTAACCACCACAAGGCAAAGAGCAGGAATTAATGAACTGGAAAAATTAAAGTCTAGACAGTAAAAAAAACCTTGAAAAGCAGAATATGTTAGGATGTTGAAAAATAATAATAAGTCAAGCCAAGCTGGATGATAAAGCAAATGCCAGAGAAGCTTCCATAGACATTTGCACCAGAGGAAAACAAGGAGAACCGTGCAATCACTATATGTGGTGAATCTGATGAAGATTAAAGATATGACAGGGTTTCTAGATGTTACTTCCAAACTAAACACATGAATTGACTCCATATTCAGCAAGAGGAAGGAATTGATCAGGGTGACAAATGGATGTAGGAAAAAGATATGAGAACAAAAACTAGAGCAATGACAGCTGATACAAAAGCAAAACACGAAGTGCTCATGGACTCCAAACAAGAGGAGTTAATGATCTCCATCATGTAAAATTCAACTCTGGTTGGTTTCAATGACTCTAACTTTTCCATGGTGCTTTATGTGGGAAGGTGGTTCCTACAATGAAAACAGGCAATGAGTGGGAAGAATGGATAGAGTGCCACAGAGGGTCATCACAGGTGCCAAACTCAGGTTTGTCGGGACATTGGAATTTCTAGTTAAAGGACAGAAGTAGATCATATCTGATTGGCTCCCTGAAAGGAGGCTACAAACAACGTTCTTCAGGATCTAGTGATGATAGCACAAATATCCTGAACAGGGCTAGGAAGTTTGTGAAGATGCACAGCTGTCAAGCATCATCAACACAAGAGGAAGATCGAGGAGTCACAAGGAAGACCCTGAGGATTAGAAAAGTAGAACTGGAAGGAAATGTATTGTTTCAAAATGCATTCAAGGCACTAGAAATGGAGGCTACATTACAATAACTTATCTGCTTGAAGACAACCAGGCAGACACCAGGTGACTACAAGTTCCCAGTGAAAGAGCAGCCATGGCAAAGACCAGCACCATGCTGTGCTGCAGAAGGAAAGGTGTTCTCTATAGCAAAACAATGACACCTCAGGCTGTGGTCAGGCTGCCATGATGAACATGATGCATAAACACCACCATCTGTGCCCAAGACCAATGAACTGTGTTGAAGAAACCTGCTCAGGTGGTGAGAGGAATGAAGAACACTTCCTGCAAGAACAGCTTAAAATAACCTGGCTTGTTTAGCGCAGCCATGAGAAAGCAGAGATGGGAAGGGACTGCTCTTCCTGCACATATTGAAGGAATAAACACCAGGGAGGCAAAAGATATTTCAGCTATTTCTGTTGGCATAAGATCAAATGAACTGTAAGATGGCCAGAAATACACACAGACTGGCTGTTAGAAGAGGGATTCGACCCACTAAAGCAACCCAGTCAGTGGTGGAAGAGCTGTGAAAGAACAGCAGTGGGAGCACTGTCCTGCTTTGAGCAGCGGAGTTGAACATTCATGAAAGGGGTCTGTAATGTCAATGCTATAAAGCAGGTAGATGGATCCAGAGATTCAAAGATCCCTGTCTTCTTTAAACAGGCATAAAATAACCTTATTTGCTTGAAGCTATATTTTGCCAGCACTGGTGGCTGTTACAGTGCTGCCCGTGTTGCTAGAGCAGGAAGAAATTACATTTTAAATTCATATTGCACTTTCCACATTGTAAGATCCACAAATATTTTAGTCGTGATGACCCCAGTTTGACAATGGAGTCATTGATTTGGTATGCTAAACCTTTAGAAGCCCAGATCTCCAGAGGTAGCGAGTGCCTGCATAGCTGTGTGACATCAGATGCCTTCTGCATCTGGACCTGAGCTCTTTGGAACAGATACACCCTCAGGGAAAAAAAAAAAAGCAAAACCCAAATCTGTGAGTACCTCTGATGTCACGGATGCACAATAATAGAGTTTATCTAAAAACAGACAAACTCTGTAAAAGAGATTGTGGTGTACACTTACGCCAGCAGGTGACAGCCTTGCTTTTTTTCTACCACTATTTGTCTTTACATGCTTGACCAGAAGCTCCATCCTAAGTCCAGTTCATTCCCCTGCTACTCCCAAACCCAAACTTCAGAAGAAGACACTTCTGCATGCAACCAGTTTGGCAGGGATACTAAGCTGAAGGATTCTTCAGTATGTCCATTTTCCTTTGATTTTCTAGGCATGGAGCACACACACGTCATGCTGGTTTTGGGGCACCCATCTGCCATAAACATGCTGCCAAAACTTCAACATTTCTCCTAAGTGATCTTAATTATGTTTTGCAGGCTCTGACTAATTATTTACTCATCCTCCTACGTGACAAAGAACGTTTTAAGGAATGATGCAATTGATTTGGCAACCTCTATATTTAGATATTGGCACTCTTAGAAGATTCATCATCTGGAGCTTGCAGCAGCAAGTGTCCAGAAGGAGAAAAAGATGGAGAAGAGGGTTAGGAACTGAACTGATTACTTAATACTTTGTCTTGGGTTGCTCTGGACTCTGGGAAAATCATGACCTTCTCCAGCAAGCCAAAGAGAAGTAGCCCCTTTCTGCATACATAAAATTCCCACCAGGAATAACGTGTTTCTGTCATGTAACCTTATTGGGAGGGACATGCAAATCCTGTAACAAGAAGAGGAAAAAAGATGCTTCCAGTGAGATCAAGTCACAGCAGCTCCCTTGTGTTAAGTGCACACACCACTGCATGTGAATATCATCTATTTAAATGGAGACCTCTAAGGAAAGCATGGGTTAAAGATAGAATCAAGGAATGATTTAGGCTGGAAAATACCCTTAAGATCATTGAAGATACCCCTAAGTAAGTGCAGAACAAGGCACAGTAGCACTGCAAAGCTGTAGGACTTGGACATAAGGGTGCAAAGAAGATCTGGTGATGCCAAAGAGGACACTGGTGCTACAAAGACCAGGTCTAGCATGCCCAACCCACTACTCTTCATCAAGCTTTGGCAAGGTCTCCACTGACTCTGTCTGTCCAGCTGCAGCACACCCACCTGACAAAAGCCAAGGTGGGACCTAGAAACAGTTGGGCATACCTCCCCCACATAAGTCTTCAGCTGTGACTGGTGGCTTAAGATGATGTCCTTCTGAAGGGAGACAGAGATCACAATGAAATAGTGAAAAGGAGATTTTTGGGGAGAAAAAGTCCTCAACAACTTCAGGGGGAAAAAAAAAATCAAACCTCTTCAAGATAGCCTGCGTTGGACGTCCCATAAATATTATTTATTTCTAAGAAAAGAAACTAAATTAAACCAAAAAAATATAGTAAGTCATAATCATAGCAACAACCATTCTTTATTCCTGTTCTCTAGGACCTCAGGGCTAGAAGAAATGATACAGAAGTTTTCTTTTTCCCTACACACTCCTCACCAGGCAGCACCAGCCAAAACCACACAGAGCATTTCTCCAAACTGAGTTATGACACTCACTAATGCAGCCTCTCCTACCTGCCAATGGCCATCATCATTTGCACATCAGTGATGCTGTCATCATTGGTTAGGTTTCTTATGACACCATCCATGAGCTCCAGAGGGACAAACTGAACCACGCTGGCCAAGGCATTGGATGGCGCTTCCTGCTCCTCTGCAAGACATGGATGAGCCCCAGCAATGAAGATGTTAGTCAACAAGAAAACCAGGCACACAAGGTCATTTCTTGTCCTAAAAACCAAATCATTTCTGCCCACATAATTAGAATCATAGAATTGTTTAGGTTGGAAAAGTGTTCTAAGATCAATTCCAGCCCTTAACCCAGCACTGCCACTAAACCACATCCCCAAGTGCAGCATCCAAACGTCATGGAGTGGATACTGAGCTGCTGCCAATGAGCAGTGTAGAGTCCACCACTGGCTGTGTTAGGAGGATAATTCCCCAAATCCCAGTGCTGCACATAATGAAGCTGGATCTTAGCAAATGGCTGTTCCCTGAAGCCATACATAGCCCCAAGGGAGGAAGAGATCACAGGCATGGCAACATGTTTGGCCCAACTCAGGTACCAAATTTCCTCTGCTTGCTCTCTTTTTACTCAGTAATGCATATAATTGCAAAAGGATGCCACTGCAATTTTGCTTGCCTCCAAATGGGCCTCCTTCCAAAGGATGAGGCTGTCATACTGAAAAACCCATCTCCTGTGGGCTTAGGAATAGCTAAAGCAGGAGCTCGCCAGCCTTTCATGGCACTGGTACCTCCAAAAACCTTCTGAAACCCTGCACAATAACCTAAAGGCTGCAGAAGTTGGATAAATATAGTCTGTGTCACCTTAAGATGCAACTACCCTCCAGACAGTCAGTAGGGCTCTATACCTCTAGGTCAGTGAGAAATAACTGCTTAGCTTTATCCTTAGTCTCTGGTAGGGAGCAGGCTGTGGGGCACCACCAAGTCAGCCGTAAGAGAGTGGCATTTCTAAAAGCTCTCAAGTTCCACTCTAAGAAGCTGCAGGTAAGATGCTTTCCCTTAAGCCTAGCTGATGCTGGAAAGTGCTGAACACACAAACTTGTGCTGCAAATGCTTCAATCCTGTTAACAGCTCCTGCCTGCAGATTCTCTGTGGTTTCAGGGGCATATTGTTTTCCCAGCTCAGAGCCCTGGTAACTTTTAGAGATGCTTGTCTATTATATTTCATCTGTGGCTGCATTTCTGTAGTGGATTAAAACCCTGCAAGATAACAAACTAATTGAGTTTGACTTCATCAGAGCCAACATTTACATACCCAGCCTTTTTTTATTATTATTTTTAAATTACCTGTTGAAGAAATGATAGTGAACAGTTCTTTCAACGAGGGCAGGATGGCTGAGGTCTGAGTCCTCCAGATCCTCTGCAGGAGACCACTCACTTTGTTCACCTGCTCCAAAAACTCCATGATCTCCTCTTCCCCCTCGGATACGCACTGGAACTGCCCAATGCACCGGATCAGCTGCTGACAGAACAAGAGCTGGTGTTTTCCTGTGGGAATGCACTGAGGATGCTGGGTTAAGAGTTTGCTGATCTTCGCACACTGCTTGGGGCTGGGTCTCTCACAGACTTTCCGGAGCACCTCGATCCTCAGTAAGCTGAAGATGCTGTTTGCTGATGGGCTTTCCAGGACAAACTGCAGTCCTAACTGGATATAATCAAGTACATAATGGCTTCTCTTCCCCAGAGGTCCATAGCCTTCTTGGAGGAGACTCAGCAGGAAGCGGACGTTGAAGAACTCCTCAAATTCCTCTGGGTGATAGTGGCCATAGACCTCCAAAACCTCTTTCCCAATCTCTCTTTTATACTTGGTGTCTCCAGTGAGATAAAGCTTGGTGGACAGCTCCAGCATGGACCAGCACTGCTCGCTGTCCATGGGCTGCTTCGCCGCCTCAATGACACGCCTCACAAGCCCTTGCTTCACATTGTTGGGGTAAGAGGACATCACCACAGCTTCTAGTATCTTATCCATCTCTGCTCACTGCTCCTAAAAGAGAGGGACAGAGCAGCAGGTTAGTTCAAGGAGGGTCTGCTGAGCCTTCAAGCCCAGGTTGGGGCAAGGGAGGTCAAAAAAGCAGAGCTATCTGGAACCACTCTGAAGAAGATAATTCTTGTGGCCTTTTCATGTAGCATTCAGAAAAGTTTCCACTCTGGTGATGTTTGACTGAGACTAAAGCCCCCAAACTGAATGAATACACAAAGATACAGAACTTCTTCCAATTAATCACACATTTGAGCATTTTTGTCCTGCAAACAACCAACTCCAGACCCACAGATGGGACAAGTGGGGAATTAAGGGAGCCAAGGTCTTACACTGGTGTCTGCTGGATCAGGTGTCCTCAAGAGGAAAAGATGGTCCTGATGATTGTCTTCACATTCAGGGAAGGAGAGAAAAACCCTGGGAAGCAGAGCTGGGATTGCAGCCTCTCTGTGCAATGGCAGAGGTGTTTGTTCAACATTTACACTGTGCTGTCAGCCACTCCATCTGAGTGGTGCAGTCTTGGCTGCTCCCCAGGGTCCTGCCGCATTTGTATGCAGGATCAGAGTGAGCAGGGAGAGAAACTGCAGAGTCAGGCAAAGTTTCCCATTTGTCACAGCCTGAATTCACCAGCAATAAAGCATTAGAGAAGAGTTTTTTAAAAAAAACAAGGAATTCCCCAAAAAAAGCTCAGAAACATTTATAACCAGGTGTTGGACGCACTACTGCACAAAAAAAAAACCCCAACAGAACCCAAACCATTATAGAGTGATAAAATTAGACGGTCAGGATTTCTTATAATATATTACAGGGACTGTAAAGGCTCATCCACAGCAGGTCCCCCCAGAGCATTGTGCTGCACAAATACACACTTGGAGAAGGTCTCTTCCTGCCTATAGCCTGAAATGAGCCACGCTCGTGTATCTGACCAGAATAATAATCACCACCTTTCTGTTCCTGAGCTCCCTAATCTGTGAAATGAGAACAACACGCACCAATTCCTAGCGGGGTTGGCTGAAAGATCCTTCATTAGCACTTGGGAAGCATTTGAAGTTTTTCAAGTGGACAGGGTTATATAAATGAAGAATATACATGCAGGTGGCATGTACCCCAAGTATGGTTTTCACAGATGACATCCAGAAGAGACCTCAGCAGATGCCATCCAAGGACCATACCATCCCTGGAGTAAGCCTGTATCCGAGCCAGAGAGTATCTTTTCTCCTGGTAGACAGCTGCTTGAGGGTGGAGAAGTAAAACCCATGCCAGACACAAACATCAAGCTCTGACTCACAGCTGCTTGGTTGGGAAGCCTTCCCACTTCACCAAACATCACCTCTTCCCATCATTGCTTCCCCACAATCTCACAGGATGAAAAAAACCATTATTGACAAGTATATAAATACATATATAGCCACCTCCAATCCAGTGATGGCTGCAGGCTACATTGCAATGGCTCTCTAGGAACCCCCTTGCCCTTTCTGGCCCCTGCCTGCTGACTCATACATTCCTCTGCTCATGTGCTGGATTTATTTTTCCCCACCAAGCATTACTGCTGCCTTCCCTGCAACAAGCTATGGCAGAGCCAATGCTCTCCATCACACTGTTTTCCCAGGATAGAAGACATAAGCAGGACTCTTGAGGGGCCAGCCTGCATTGAACCAGTGGCAAATGAGGACAAGATAAGAGGAGAAGACAAAATCCCACAGATAATGTCTTTTCACCTCAAACAGAAAGTACCATGGTGTCAGCAAAGGCTAAAAGTCAACCTGGAGAGCAGATGAGGCTGGCAGACAGTCCAAAATCAGGAGAAGCATTTGTCCTTGCTGTAGCTCAGTGGTCACCTTGGCCATACACAAACTGGCACACACCTGCAATCAGGCTGGTACCCCTTTCCCCTCCTCTCTGCAGCTTCCCAGCCTGGGCCCAGACACCCTGTTCATCCAGCAGATAGATAAGGGATGAGGAGGAGATAGGAGGATCTACAGTGCTCACTGGTTATGTCTCACCATTATTTCCCTGGAGCAATCCATGCTGAGCCTGGCACAGTGTTTTGGAAACACCACACACGCAGGACAGTCAAAAAATGGCTAGAGTTCTTTTAGACCTAACCGAATAAATCACCACAGTCCCCTGGTGTATTTGGTGTTGGGTGCTCTCACTGTCCCTCTCAGGGGTGATGGCTGCCCACTAGTGTACCACTATGACTGTGCTTTTAGCTACTTTAGCCTTGTCAAACTTCACCCAAATTTTTGGGGCAAAGAGTCTAATTTCATCTGAATTTTGAGATAAACTTGCAGCTCCTTCAAGGGTGTGGTTCTTCCTCAGGCTGATCACAGAAAGGGACATGAGGATGGGCTTCCCCGGTGTTGCTGCCTGGAGTGCAACTAGGTCTCCTCTGACATAGTGTAGTAATACAAGGCTGAAACAAACTCCCTCCACAGTCAATAGGCAAACAAGTCCCAAAGGACCATCTTCCTCAGCAGGAAACATCATAATGACTTATATTGACATTAGGACCTTGAAGATGCACAGGGGGAACCACCTGAGTTGACCTTGTGGTGAAGGGTCCATGCTCTCCTCACCAAAGAAGGGCTTTACAAGACAAGGCTGAGCTTTAGGTAATACAGTCCCACCTGCACTCCTCCAGCCACCCTGGTGACATCAAGAAGGGACAAACAAGCCCATGGTTCTGCTGGGTCTCAGGGTAGACCAAACTGCTCCCGGGGTGTGGGGCAGACAAGGCCAGGATGGAGGATGCTAGCCAGGGTATATATTACAATCTTAGAACAACATTAAAGCAACATTCAAGCGGCTTTGTAATATGCAATAACAAATATTATAGTCTTAAAACTACACTAAAAAGCATTCTACACTAAAAGATCATTCACATGTCAAAGACTAAGAATTAAGATGGTGAATTCAAGACAAGCACAGCTCCAGATGCTTTCAGAGCAATATTAGTTTAAGTATCTAATATTAACTTTTTTTCCCCCCAGGACCTCCCCAGAGAGTGAACCAGGGTTTTCAGTGGAGGAGTAAAGTGATTTGGAGTGTTGTCTGTAAGATCACTGTCTCATTTGTTGTAGAAATTGGAAGTGTGTCATAAATAACCCAGGGAACTGCAAGAGAGGGAAGGACAGTTCATTGTCGGGCAGCTGAATGCTGCCTTGGAGATCTGATCCCTGGCTCTCCTCTGTTTAATACTGAAATAAAGAGACTATCAGACAATCGGGCGTCTATAATGAGCATCCCTGAAGTAGAACAACCTTTCTGCACTTCTTCCTTACCAGCATTAACAACACACTAAAGAGCTGGGAGGATTGGCTCACTCCTGCTTGTGAACAGAACCGAGTTCCTGGAGCACACAAGGATGAAGTAGAAGGTCAAAGAGTTAATTATTAAACTGAAGAGTCACATTGAGGTTCCCATCTGTTTTGTAGCTCACATAAAACAGAGAGTACACAACATGAGCTTTGCAGGGACAAAGAAAAAATCCCATGAAACGGCAAAACTGTTCTGCTACCCCAGTGAATGACTGGCAGGAACAAACCAGGCAAAATCACAGAAATGAGGAGAAGAAGAACCTTGGGAGGTCTCTAGCCCAAACCCTGCACACAGCTGAAATCAACCCCAGCTGCTCAGGGCTTTATCCATTAAGTTCTAGAAAATATCCCGGGGTGGAAATCATACAACACCCCTGGGCAACCTGCTCCTGTTCTAATTAGCTCATAATGGGAAGTTTTTCCCTATTTCCAATTGGAAGCCCTTGTTTCAATTTATGTCTGGTTTTCTTCTTCATTCTTCTGCCTTGTACTCCTGTAAAAAGCCTGGATTCATCTCCTGAAGAACCTCCTTGTAGGCACTGGGGGTCTGCTATCAGTCAGGCCCCAGCCTTCGCAGTTCAAGGGGTTAGTCCATCCCAAGTGTCCATCCCAAAATACTTTGCATTTGTCCTTGATGAATTCCATGAGGTTCATGTCAGCCACAGCATGTCCTGGCCCTCCTATATGGCAGCCCTGTCCCCAAGCATATTGACTATTCCTCAACTCTGGCATTATTCACAAACTTGATGAAGTGAATTTCATCTCCTCCTCCAGATCATTCATAAAAAAAAATTAAGAAGGAAATGTCCTAGGATAGTTCCAGCCTGTTTCCTACCCAATTAGCAGTCCACACATCTGTCTTTGATACAAGGATGGTGTGGGGCATCATCTCAAAAGCCTTACTGACATCAAAGATGCCTGCTGACCACAAAATGGGTCCTTGCAAGGACAGACACCCTACCATGCTCTAGAAACCAGAGAGGGAAAAGGAATTTAAGCAAAGAGCAGCATTGGTCAGCTTAGTGTCACTCTCTAAACTGAGTAAACTGCAAAAAAGACCCCAAAATCTAACCTTGGGATGAAAAATCACCTTTGGCTTTGCTTGGGTCTAGTCTTCATACTCTGTACTGTTCAGAGCTGTACTTATAGTTCTCTTCTGCCTATTCTTTCTCTTTAATTAGGATTCATTTCAATTGAAATCTATCCAATTATTTCTAAATCAATTCATTCCTTTATCCTTGCCAGCAGCAGATTTCCAGCAAAGGTTCCCTAGTACATTTTGCAGAATGCAGCAGCAGTTCCCACAGCCCAGGTCTTAACAAAGCTCTGAAAACATAGATGCAAAATGTACCTTACCTTTAGGAAATCTTAGTAATAAATTCAGCACATTTCCCACAATGGCATCATAGAGACTTTGATAAATACCACTAAAGAGGGAAAAATAATTCCCACCATCCAAACATCAAGTGATACATAAAGTGATTTGCTTCTTACTTACAAAGAAGAAAAATATCTACTTCCCTGAACTCCCTGGAGGTCTGGAAGTACAGAAATGAGACTCACCTTTTATTGTCCTTAACTCCTGCTGAAATGGTTTCTTTTATGTCAGCCAAGATATTACTGCTATTCCTGCTGCATCCTCCAGGCAGCCAGGCAATTAGGGCTCAATCCTGCAGCATGCTGAGCTGCTGCAGGATAAAAGGGAGCTCACATAATGCCTTGCTAGAGCACAAAAAATACTCTGTTCTCTAATATTTCTACAAAATTTGCCATGACTTGGTATACAGCTTCTTACAAGGACCAGCCCTGCTGTCCCCTCTCTAGGTCTGTTTTCCAGAAACTTCAATGTAATTGTGTCCTAATGACTTTTTTTGCAGGGAGCAAATATCCAATGAATTCATAGGCAAAGAGGATTTGTTTTGGTTCAAAGTACATCACTGTTCATCCAGCTAAGAGGGGCAAACCACAGCCTGAACATCATTACCACATCTAAGAAACACCCACATTGTTGCAGCAATGTGAAAACTGAGGCACATCTAGACCACAGAATCATAGAATGGTTGGAAGGGACCTTAAAAATTATCTATATCAAAGCATTTGCTCAAGGAGATGGAATAGGTTATGACAGAGCCAGCAGCCAAACCTCTCCAGACCTGCAAATATATTAATGGTGATGCTCCACTGTACTTCGCTTTCAGCTGCTGTCTGAGTTGAACCCCATAAAGTGCAGTGCACCAGGTTAATTTTTCTGAGATCTGAGCAGCAATTCAGAGGTTATAACTGCAGAAAATTCCCGTTAAATAGCCCTTTAGAAAGAGAAATGAGACTCTAGCCATTTGCAGTGATAACAGGGAAAAATTGCCAGCACAGAAGCCTGGCTGAATTTTTTGCATATGATTATAATCTGTCTTTCTAAATTCACCTTCTCTTTTCAAGGAGATCATATATTCCTTGCTTCCTGTCCCAGACTGCTTTCCAGTGGCAGATTGCACTCGTGTTGTGTGTCTCCTACTCACTAGAGTTAATTACTTTTGGCTGACAAGGCTCTTCATGCTTTTCTTTCCTTGGAATCAGAGCCGCCCTTTAGTACAGCAGCAATGGAGATTGCCCTTCGCCACAGGCAGTAGCAGATTTGGGGCAGGAGCTTGTCCCTATGCTCTGCAGGACCTTGCACCCTGCTCAGTAGCTTTCTGTTCTCTCCAGAGAGTAAAGGTTTATGTAAGGCATTGTCACCCAACTGGACTGCGGGCATTTTGCATGCCTTTGCTGTACATCAGGAGCTCTACCTTGGGAACAATGAATTTCTCTCCTGTGGCCACACTCTTTTAGAGGTCTCAAAAAAGTAACCAACCAGAAGATATCTACTTGTAAACAGCTTAAATTTATCACATAGTAGTCCCTACCTTGTTTAAAATTTGTTGATGCTTTAGATCCACAGACCACTGTGGACCCTTTTCCTTTTTTCTGCAGTACCACATATTTCATTGTTCTTTTTTCCTCTAAAACATCATAAATATGTTTGACCACGTCATACAATTCTATCAGCCCTCTCCAAGTGACAACAGTGCTGGCCAGGCTGCCCTACCTCAACCTATCTATCTTACCTACCCTACCCTGCTCTCTTATTCCTCCAGTGCTTCTTCTTTGACCCCTTTGGTGCACACAGACCCCCCCCCCCCCCCCAGTTTCTCCTCTTGCTCTGTTTTTTGCTGTTAGGCACTCAGTCATCGAATGAAAAAAAGGCTTTGGCTGGATGTCAAAATGATCTGTGCACTACCAAATAAAGCCTAAGGCTCTAGCATTTCATCCTCTCTTTCTCCAGTCTCCTCCTCCTAGCTTCCATTCCTCCCCTCCAGTCAACAGCCACATACACACATCTCTACTACCTACCAGTATCCTTGTCTAATAAAGCATCTCAAAACCATCACTAGCGTGTTATCAGCCATCCTGGTACAGATACAGAAAGCAAGACACAAGGAATTAAGTTCCTCTCTCCCATTGCCTTGAAAACCGGCAGCAGAGAAAAGCACACGAGACGAGGTTTGCTCTAACCACCAGACCAGCAGTGACAAACCACTGGCTCTGTGGCTAAGCCCAACACCAACCCCAGACAAAAATAACCCACCCCAGCTGCTTTTGATTTCTCTGAATTTATTCAGCATTGGATGCCCAAAAGCTCTATCCTGCTTGCAGTAAGTAAGTTTTTCCTCCTCACATTCTCCAGTTGAAGATATCTTCCTCTTCTTTCCCCAAAAGACCTCTGCTTTCCTGCTTAGCTAGAGCTCTCAGCCTGGGCTGTGACACACTACTTCCATAAGGCTTTATAGTGAGAGTGCCCAGCTCCTGCACTGACCTTCAGGCCAACGTCCTTTCTATCATTGTCCCTGGAGACTCTAAATACATCTACTCCGGAAAGCTGGTTGTTTTCCTGAAGGTATTTATAGCATTAAAATCACTATTCTTTCTTCAGGTTTCTGTCTGCTTTTGTCTCTGTATAGAAATTAAAACCCTGGATATAACCCAAGGAAAAACCACGTCCTGTTCACCAAAGCATACCAGACTGAGGGCGGATACTGCCAACGCTGCCTGGGATTCATCAGACACTGCTTCACTGTTTGGAGACACAGAGATCTCCAATCTTTGGTGGTGCCTTCAGGAAAGGAAAAATGGGGTATGATGCCCATTTGAGACCTCAGTTTCCCTCCAGCCCCCAATATATTTGGCTTTGCATCAGCCAATTCAGAAAGCAGGAAGGCAAAGTGAGACCGTGGCAAACTTTATGGACTCCATCACAAAGGTGCCCAAGGCATTTTGAGACCCCCTCCTCAGGTGAAAGCTCAGCTGCATCCTTTCAGACTAGGTAGGGCAGGCAGTTGAAATTTCCCTGCCACCAGATGCAGCAGGGCATAGTTGAGCTCCCAAAGTGCTGTGAAAACCTCATAGCAGTGCAAATATTCCAACATCTGCTCTTATTCTTCAGTAACACCTGCAAAGTCCAAGCCAGGGCAGATCTAAACTGAAAGTGGATTGGATCTCAGCTAATCTGAATTTGACCCTCACTTCTGGACTCTTTTGGCTCCCTATGGGATGGGAACATCCCTTGGTGTCTCTCCCTAGGTCAGCTTCCCTGGGGAAAACCTGAATCTGTCTTGGCCAGTTTCTTATAACAAGATGCTGCCTCGTAAAGGCAAAGCCTTTACAAAGCCCTGCAGGCACTGGGGGAATGCACACACCCCCACTTTCCAATGTTGCTCCTGTATTTCTCCCTCCAAGCATTCACCTATAGCCTGATTCCCAAAAAGCCAAATGCTTGAGCACCCCTCCTCCACCATTCCGTTCTGCATCTTGACCACAGAGCATCCCTCTCACCAAGCATCTCTCTGGGAATCCCAAAACCTGGGCCTTTTTCCCAAACTCCTCCCTACAAACATCCCTTTCTTGAGCATCCTTCCTGCATCTCGACCTTTCGAGTAGTTCTTACTCCAACCATCTCTCCTGCATACCTCCCTCCAAGCCCTCTGCTACATTCCAACCCCAAAGCATCCCTCCCTCCCAAGCATCCCTACCCTTACCCTGAGTATCCGACTCCATCCTGACCCTCAAGCAGCCCTTACTTTCAGCTCCTTCGTGCATCCCGACCCCTGAACAACCTCCTGTATCCTGACTGGCGAGCATTCTTGCCTTTGAGCATCCCTCCTGCACCACTTTCCACAAGCATCCCTCCTGCAGCACTCCCCTTGAGCAGCCTATCTGCACCCCTCATTCCATGCATCCCTTTCCCTGACTACCCTTCCTGCATCTCTTCCCCTGAGCACCCTTCCTATACCCTTCTTGCTGAGTATCCCTCCTGAGTCCTTCACCCCGAGCATTCAACACCCCAAGCGCCCCTCCTGTACCTCTTACCCTGAGCACTTCTCCTTCATCACTTACCCTGAGTATCCCTCCAGGACTCCTTTTCCCGACTACTCCTCCTGCACCCCTTCCCCTGAGCACCCCTCCTACACCCTTCATCCCGAGTATACCTCCTGAATCTCACACCCCAAGCACACCTCCCGTAACTCTCACCGGAGTATCCCTCCTGCATCCCTCACCCCGAGAGTTCCTCCCGCATTTCTCACGCCGAGCATCCCTCCTGCATCCCTCACGCACCTCTTTCCCCGACTACTCCTGCATCCCTTCCCCTGAGCATCCCTCCTACATCCCGAGCCCAGGCTCCTGCACCACTTCCCCAGCATTCGACCCCCCGTCCTTGCGATCACCCCAACCCCTGACCGCTCCGCTCCCGCACCCCTTTCCCTTACCCCCGCCCCGCGTTACCTCCGGCCGGAGCCGGGATGCGGCGTGGCCGGCTGCGAGCCGCAGCCCCGGGACAGCGCTGGGCAGGGCCGAGGGCGGCGGCGAAACTACATCTCCCAGCGGGCCGGGCCGAGCCGTGCCGGGAGCGCCGCGCCCCTCGCTTCCTCCGCCTCCCTCCGCCTCTCGGCCAGCGGCGGAGCTCGGCGGCTGGAGGGGGCGCAGGTGGGTCCCCGGCGGGGCTGGGGGGGATCCGCCTGGCTGGGGGGCGTGGGGAGGGCCGGAGGCACCCCCAGCGGAAGTCCCCCGGCGGGGAAACTGAGGCACGGGGAGGAAGCGGGGACCGGCGGCGGGAGCCGCGGAGCTGGTCTGCTGTGGGATGCGGGAAGGACGGGTGAGCCCCCTCTGCGGGGGAATTTGGGGTTATTTTTTTAGCATTTGATGCTAATTTAGTAGTGTGAGCGCCTGGCTGTATAGGGAGGAGCCGTACCTACGATTGTCCGTAACAGGGTCGGGCTCAGTGCCACTTTGCAAACTTTGCACATTCCACTGCCCCCTTCAAATAAAACATCTCCGAAATTTAGGTATTCACAGCGAATCCAAACCCACACCCGGGACACGCAGCCAGCTGGGTCCGGCTGGGCAATGGGCGTGATATATGCCCTCCAGAGGGTCTAATTCTGGGTGGTGCCTACCTTGTTAGCGTGATTTCTGAGGGGGTTTTGCTGTGGTGCAGCAGAATCCGTGCTGGGAATTAGCCGCCCTCTAATTGCAGGGATGCTCTGGAAGCGATGGTGTCAGTGGGAGATGAGGTGGAAACTGGATTGTTGAACTACCCCGTGTGTCCATCAAGCAGGTGGTGGGCTACCAATTGTGTGTGAAGTTGTTCAGGGACAAAATAAAGTGATCCATGAAGGAAATAAAGAGTATCTGGAAGATAACTCCAGGGATGCCAAGTAATACTTAAATGAGTGTTTGGACAGGACATTGAAAATCAGTGAAAATTTCTGCCCAGACTGGTATTAAATGGGTATACTGGACTGTACAAAGGGTTACAGTGGCTATATTGGACTGTACAAAGGGTTACATCAGCTTGGAAGGAAAAGTGATGCTCCCACTGCCCTGAGACCCCAAGCAGGCTCCTTTCTGGCAGCCGGTGGCAGTGGCCTCCTGACCATCTGCACTGCCCGCCCAGCAGCCCCTGAGCCCACGGGTGTTGAAGGTCACACCAGGAGAGCGCTGAGCACTGCAGCACTTTGGCTTTTATTCTCCAGACCTGGCTGCAGCTGCATCCCTGTGGCTCTGCACTCCCTCTCCCCTCCATCTTGTTGTCAGCCGTTCTCCTTCAGCAGCTCTTAGCCTTCTTTTCGTTCTCCTGCTCCCTGCTGTGCGCTGCTGCTTTTGTTCTTCTGCTCTCAGGAGGAACCTGACCTTTGCTTTAATATCGCTCCTTGCTTTTTACTAACTGGGCACCAGCTCTGTTTTCCTACCTCTGCCTCCCTATCCCTTCTCTTTATGCGAAAATTCAGCATCGGCAGAGAGCCTATGCGAAGCCTCCTGCATTGAGCTGCATCCCTAAGCAAGCAGCCCAGGGAGATGCTCAAGGGCATGGAGGTGCAGGTTTGGAAAGGGATGAACACACACCATCGTACCCACGACAAACCAGGGGTGTTACGAAATTCCCGTTCACGCTTTCCCACCCCTCTTGCGACTCACTGGCAGAACGGTGTTTCTGTGCATAACAAAGCAGGGTCAGAAATTATATATAAATTAAATACAAGTAACTGGCAGATGAGCAGCTGTGCTCCGAAGGTGGATAGTCAGTATGTCTCTCCCAGTATTGCAGCCACCGGCAGATCGATAGGAATCCTGTCGCAAGAAGAAGAGAAAGGAAGGGTGACCCGTCGTTTCCTGCCTCACGCCTGCTGGGAATTTGAGTCCCTTCCCAGAGCTTGTCACCATGTCACCCGTGCCAGCCTCGGGGTGAGCGGCCTTTCCCCAAACGCCTGCTGGAAATTTCCAGAGGCACCACAGCAGTCCCGGAAACAAATACCTGCTGTGCCTCCCTGCAGGCGCTTCTTTTTGGGATCTGTTTCTCGTGGCAGGCACGCCATGCTCTGCTTCACCGACTGAATTTAAGCCTCTTAACATGCTGCTCAGTTGGAGGGGTTCATATTAAGTAAGTGTCCAAAATCAGGTGGGTCCGTCCTGCAGCAATGGGAAAACATGGGATTTCCTCTCTAAGATTGCCATAAATAAGCATATAGGGTGCAGAGACTGTATTGCAAATGTTTAACCTTCTGTAGTGGAGGATGAGCTGAGCTAAGTAAATGTGCATCAGGGATATATGAAGGGAGGGGAGAGTTCATCCTTGCAAAGGATTTTGTCCAAAATTCTTCCTAAAACTCAGCTCTCATTGATGCCCATTGTCTGCTGAGAGCTGGGTAAGTGGTCAGTTAAGGTGTGGTTTGTTGTTTTTTTTTAATCCCCTAAATACTATTGTTTTGTTTCTACGGCCCCCCCCCCCCCTTTAGTTATTTTATTATTTTTTTTATCCTGTCTTTCATGGGGTGACTTCTAGGCTTCAAACTGCCTTGTTTGCAGCCGCCGTAACACAGAAAGGCACGAGCTCGTAGGGTTTGGATTTTCTCCATGACGTTGTCCCCTTGAGAAGGGGCAAGGCACAGAACTGTTCTGCAGGTAGAGTTACAGCAGGTGCCATGGGCTTGGCTGTGTCCAGATCTGGAGTTCTCAATTTCATGAGGGTTTGTTTGTTTGTTTGTTTTCTCAGGGCTCAGGTGTTTTGTAGAAACTGGAGTTTTTACCTCAAACCAAAACGTGCATTTCAGTGAGACACAGCGGAGCAAAGTGATAACATGCCAAGTGTGGGGAAACTGGGGTAAAACCCAGTTTCGCAGAACGAGCTTCGCACAGGAAGGAGCATCTTTGCCTGATTATATGCTCACAATTAATATGCTCTAATGAAGCAGACTGGAGCCCCATCCTGCAACAACTGCTGAATCCCATTTAAAGTCTCCAGCAGCCATACAGGTGCCCAGCTATTTCTTTTTTCATACTTCCTTTTGAGCTGAAATCAATCCTGCCCCTCCCAAGGCAGAATTACTTCCTATAAAGCACTACCTGATCTGTGTCTTGTAACATTTTTCTCCTGGATGTGGCTTTCACCAGCTCTCTTGGGCAATACGCAAAAAGCCAGAGAGGTTTTTAGTCTGGCTGCGCTTCCTGATGCTTAGCAGAAATGATCCCCGGCTTGCTTTAATTCTTTTGCCATTTAGGCATCTTTCATTGCACTAGCCTAAATAATTAATTTCTTCTCTTTTTTTCTTTTTTTTTTTCTTTTCTTTTTCCTGTGTTCATGTTTTGCAGTTCATTGTTAATCCTCAACTATTTCTTCCAGCAGCTGCATGTATTTCACTGTCTTAAATACAGATTTTCCAAGTTTTGGTTGTGGAGGGATATTTTACAGGTGACCTATTGAAGGCTACACAGTAAAGTTAACCAGCAAAGCAAATACTTTATACATAAGGTTAGGAGGCACTGGTACAGGCTACACAGAGAATCTGTGGCTGCCCCATCCCTGGAAGTGTTCAAGGCCAGGCTGGATGGGACTTTGAGCAGCCTCGTCTAGTGAAAAGTGTCCCTGCCCATGGCGGGCGGGTTAGAACAAGATAATCTTTAGGGTCCCTTCCAACCCAAGCCATTTTATAATTGTGTGACTCCATGAAATTAAAACCATTAAAAACAATGACTTTGTAAATGGCCATATAATGCTACATCTTGCAGCAAAAACCCTATTGCTGTAACAGCATATGTTAACTCTCATTTCAGGGGATGCTACAATTTAAATGCTTTTAATACCATGTGTAAGGGCTTCAGAGGCCCTAAGCAGCCTTTGGGATGGACTTTGGAAACCTTAACAACTCAACATGATCCTCTTCTACCAAATTACAGATTGCTCTTGCTTTGCTGCTCTATGTTTAATTAATCTCATTAATTAAATCCCTTGAATGACACTAGGATCAGCCTGTTATCCACATCTTGGGCATTGCCTCTGAAATCCAGAAGGATTGTTTCATTTTCTTTCCCTGACATATTTAAAGTGAAATCTGTGTTGGCAATCAATTTCTTTTCCCAATAAAAATCCTGTTAAAAATTGTCTCTTTATATATATACATATATATATAGCTATAGCTGTCTTCTTTCAGCAACCATGTAAACATATCTATAACTTTAGACTTTCTGTTAAACTGCATTCTTTTTGCTGATAAGGTTAGATTACAGCTGTATGCATTTTTCAGTGGTTAAAAACATAGTAATATTTGTGCCATTTGTTTACATTTTACTTATGTTGGCAAATCATGACTGATGGGTTGTTTTTTTTTTTGTTTTGATGATTATTGTACACTTGTGGGTTTTTGCCAAGTTGGGTGAAACAGGCACTCAGTTAAATTATGTATACAGAATTTTATTTATTAGCTAATTAAAGCGCTCTTAAATGTGATGAATACAGGAGAGGGGAAATAAGTTTATCCAAAGCTGTCCTACATTCAAAATGATTATGAAACAAAGTGGTATGATAATGATGGTTCTAAATATGTGAAGGCATTGATAACTGAAAACAGTTACCTTTGTCATTTTGCATACTTGCATACCTTCCTGCTGTGTCAACCCCCATCACTCTCCCAGCTTCAAACCAGTAATTTGCTGAACTAAACTCATGGGGTAGAGGATTATTACAGAAATGTTCTCTATGCAGCTGTTGAGGATGCTCCTGTGAGTAAAACCCAAGTTCAAATTTACAAGCTGTGGTCAGTTGAAATACTCAGATGCTCAGACAACAGCTTCTGTTCAGGAGTTTGACATTATCATAAAGCTAACCATTGCCCTGCTGGTTTCTCTCAATTTACATGACATCATAAGATCATGACTTTAAGTCAAATGTAGACATTTCCAACCCCCATGATATTAAAAAAGGTATTTAAATACAGGTTGCTCTTACAAGCATAAAATAGATGTTGTGTTCTTCAGCCAAATTTCCATCTTCAGCTGTCAAATTAGATCTCTAGCTGACCTAATGTGAATGAATTTTAAGTGCTACTTGGGAAGGAGCTACACAAAAAAACTTTACTGTAATTCTCTGCTTCCAAGAACTGTAACCCAATTTGTACCTGTCCTTGGTGACTGCAGGTTACAGAATCATACAATCATAGAATGGTTTGGGTTGGAAGGGACCTTAAAGATCACCTAGTTCCAACCCACCGCGCCATGGACAGGGACACCTTCCACTAGAGCAGTAGCCTCCCATGTCCAAGATCAGATGCTCTTGGTACCTCCTCTTTGTGGAAATGTCACCAAGAAGAAGTGATTTTCATGCTGCACTCTTGGACAACCTTTATATTGCATTAGCAAAGCACCCAAGCTTGATAAACCAGGGTGGGGGCTGCAAATGGTGGTTGAATGAGCAAAGAGAGAAAACTTACAACCCATTTCATTTCAATTTTTACAGAGTTATGAAAAACATTTTTTCATAAACAAGTTTATAGGAAAAAAAGCAGCAAAGACTGACTTTCCCCAGCTACTATCAAGTATATTGGTTGGTCAACGCATTAAGTCCAGGTTGATGATAAGTCCAGTAGACATTCACGCTCATTTGTGCTGATGTTTTTGGGTCTTTTGAGGTTCCCAGACTATCAGATTCATCTTCACACTATGAGGATATAAATCGCTAAGAAATGGGATGAATTAGGCAGAAGACAATTAGGAATGACAGCTGAGGAATAGTTATCCTGCAGCCTCATCCATGGGCAAGATGTTTGCATCATTAAATGTTTGAAATTTAATCTAGTGCAGGCGTAGTGGGCAGGTTCAAAGTCAGAGCAGGCTGGTGTCCTGGGAGAGTGAAATCCAGCCTGTATGGGTCTGTAGACTGTGAAATACCCATAAGCAGAATGGGCTGTCCAGGGCATGTGTCTGAGCAATGCCCAGAGGTGGGAGAGGAGCAGAGCCCACATGCTGAGAGGATGCCAATCTCTGTGCTACTCTTCCAACTCCAGAGCTAAGGCTTGGTTAGATTTCTGATGCTGTTGCTGCCAGCATAGATACAGTCTTCAGCTTCAGAGAGCTCATGTTACTGCCATATTTTGTTGGCAAACTCCCTTTTGGACTGCTGATAAGAAAACAGTTACAGGAGACTTAAATGTTACCTGTTCAGGTAACATTTGGACCGAGCCATCTGCCTCTCATTCAGGCTATCAGTGAGGTGTTGGATCAGAGTAAACCTAGGATGGATGCTGAGTTTGAAATGAAGATACGTATCTTTGGGCCATACAGTGGTCTTTGGGTTGTGACTCTTGATCAGGGGCTCTGCCAAGTGAAGCCTTGTCACAGACACATCAAGGGAAACATCTTTCTCTGCGTCTGGCTAAGGCTGGCAGAGAGCATGAGAAAACAACTCTCATGGTGTAGATAAGCAGGCTTGAGCTCAAAAATCTGAAAGCTTCATCTATGAAGAAAGAAAAGGTTGTTTAGTCTACAGCAGCTGCTTAGGGCAGAAGAGGTGGGAAGCAGTGAACATGGCTTTTGGAGTCACTGTCAGTCCTGCTTCTACAGGCTGTGTTATTTGTAGGGAGGTATGGGGAAGCTTCTGTTTGATGAAATGTGAAAAAAAGAGTAAAATCCATTTTAGGCTGCTTTTGTGAATGCCTGATTGTGCTTGTAGCAATGCTTTTGCAGACATACTGCAAGCCCTTAGGGGAAAAAACACATGGCAGCCACTCGTGCTACAGAATTAGATCAGTTGAAGCCTCCACATGATCAAGTTTAAACAGCTCTTGACTCTAAATTGGGTTGAAGTCTTCAAGAGTGGGAAGTACGCTGAGACCACAGTTCCAAGGGGAGTTTAGCATGGGAACAGACAGTTTTTTCTGGAGTATATTTGGCTGAGGTTAGTCACAAGGACGGTCTGTGGTCATCAATGCACGTGTTACTGTGTTGGCCTACGCATGCATCTTTATTTGCCAATTCTGCTGGATGCATGGGACTAAGGGATATACAGGGAAAGCACTCTAGATTTAGAGATCAGCATCTTTCCATTACTGTGCAGTGGGATATAGGCTGTGTGCCAAGGGTTAAAGAACAAAGTGGAATGTTAGTCTCAAACAATTTAAAGACAGGCTCTCCTTTGAACTGTTAATTATCTGCCCTAGGTTGGGCCAGTTTTTCGTAGCAAAATGTGCTGCTGTCTAGAGACGTATTTGTTTTAGGATGCCATTAGCACTGTTATCTGGGTTTTAGCAGCCATACAAGAATTGATATTCCAGCACAAGATGACCTTCTCCCTATCTGCATTTTGCTGTGACTCCAGAGCTGATAATAGTGGGTAGTGTCTATGATTATTCCATTACTAGTTAGGAAAATGCCTGCACTTAAGTTTAATTTTAAGGGAGCTTTTTGGCAGCTTTCTGTTGAATGGCTGTATGTACTGCAGCAAGAGCTACCTCCTGCCTCTGTAAGCAAACACTGGTGGATTTCCTGCTGAACTGTTGATTGATTTAGATTCAGCAAACAAGGAAAAACAGGTTTGCAGGTCCTCAGGTAGCAGGAATGATGGCCCACCTGCACAAGACAGCTGAGCTGAGCTCAATGGAGACAGCTGCATAGCTCCTTTCTTTTCCCTTGCCCCAGCCCTGGCACTAGTCCAGTTCCAAGATACAGCAGAAACATGCTGAATAGAAAATGTTGGGTTTTCTCTCTAAACTGGCTCACTGTTGGATCAGATGAGTGCCAGAGGTGGCATAAGGGAGGAGAATGGTATGGTGGAGGGCAAAGGGAGGTCATGCCCCTTCCTAAGGCTTAACTGCACCTTAAAATCGCATCCTCAGTTCATGTCAGCTGATTGCAGAGGCTCTGCGTGGAAACTATGTCAACTGGAATATGGCCCCAAATAATTAGAAAATGTTTTCTAGGATAAAGCACATTGAAAGGAGAAAGCCTGGTGGTTTTTTTTACTGAAAGGAACTACAGACTGTTGTGTGCTTACAGCAGCAACTGCTGTCTGGCTCCCTGCTAGGCTGACTGCACTCAGACATGTGTCAGGGGATTCTGCTGAATGGCTTTGCTGCTTTAATCATATCTTCAAACACTATGGTAGATGTTGGGATATGTCCAGTTCTTGTCCTGTCCTTCTTTGTTCCCTCTAAATTCTCTGTTCATGAGGGAAATGAGATCATACAAGCCCAGATCACTACTTCAAAGTCAGCCCTCATTGTAGGTATTGGTGGGAGAGATTCACATTTAGCATAATTGTAAAGTTTTGGAAGACTCATGGTTTCTGGCACTTAAATGAATTATACAAAGTCCTGTTCAAATCTGTTAGGAGAAAAAACATCCTTATGCTTGTTCTCAAGATACAACCTCAGAAAATAATTCCGCACTCCTAATTTCTATGATGAATTCTTGCCATGTGCTTACCCTTATATATTTAGGAATATTTATGTCTGTAGTTTAACCTTCAAAAAGGCCAATGCAACTAAATGTGTGGTGTTGGATTTTTTTTTATTTTATTTTTTTTTTAGAATTAGTCCCAGCACCGTGACTTTTCCATCATGTCAGAACCTATCACGCTCAATGTTGGCGGAAAACTCTATACCACCTCTCTGTCCACTCTGACTAGCTTTCCAGACTCCATGCTGGGGGCCATGTTTAGTGGGAAGATCCCAACCAAGAAGGACAGCCAAGGCAACTGCTTTATTGACAGAGATGGCAAAATCTTCCGCTATATCCTGAACTTTTTACGAACTTCTCACTTGGACCTCCCTGAAGACTTTCAGGAAATGGGCTTACTGCGGCGGGAAGTAGATTTTTATCAAATTCAGCCCCTGATTGAGGCCTTGCAGGAGAAGGAGGTAGAGCTTTCTAAAGCAGAGAAAAATGCCATGCTCAACATCACCCTCGATCAGAAGACCCAGACCGTTCACTTCACCGTCCGAGAAGCACCCCAGATTTACAGCCTGTCTTCCTCCAACATGGAAGTGTTCAGCGCTCATATCTTCTCCACGTCATGCCTGTTCCTGAAGCTTCTTGGTTCCAAACTTTACTATTGTTTCAATGGAAACCTTTCCTCAATATCCAGTTACCTGCAGGACCCCAACCACTTGACCTTAGATTGGGTTGCAAGTGTGGAAGGCCTTCCCGAAGAGGAGTACACCAGGCAGAACTTGAAGAGACTCTGGGTGGTGCCAGATAATAAGCAAATCAATAGTTTCCAGGTGTTTGTGGAAGAAGTGCTGAAAATAGCCATGAGTGATGGTTTCTGCATAGATTCTGCTCATCCACATACTTCAGATTTCATGAATAATAAGATTATTCGCCTAATTCGGTACAAGTAGGAATGGCTGTTTGTTGTGGTGCCAGCATGGAGATAACACAGGTTAAGTGTTTCCCTTTAAAACACACTTACACCTAATTCAGAATCATGCTTATCTGGATTAAGAGTCACTAACAAGGAGATGATTTTCCTTTAATGTACTTACCAATACGACCTTTCAGAATATGTCCATATTCCAGACAGAAGCAATATTGTCTAGCACCTGAATTAAGGACTGGCTTTGTCTCTGTCTCTGCGTCTGACCTGCTGTACAGTTCTGGGGAAAATCACTTCTGTGCTCTCTACGTTTTCCAGTTGGAAAATGGGAGTGATCCTTAGCCTGCATTGTCAGGGGATGTGAGGGTTCGGTAACCATGGTTTGGAATGTATGTGGAGAACAGACGCAGTGAAAGATACCATGGACAGCACACAGCCCTAGGAGCACATTTGCCGTGTCTTGCTGTATCACCTGTGCGGAGCATCCAAGAAGTTTGTTTGGATCCACGGAGAAGAAGCCTTCCCACGTGCACTCAATACAGCTGTAAAGGATGGTGCAAATTGCAAATGAGTAAGGGATCCTGTCTCTTTGGGTTCAACAAAGGATTTCTGTCACCCTGTGAAGCTGGCTTGGGTTTTTTTCTGAACCCTGTGAGGAAGCCCCTGCTTTATTCTGCTTTCAGGGAAGCCGTGTTGGGATAATGTGACTGGCAAGGAAGCCATAGAAGAGAGAATGGTGTTCCTACAAACCAAGAAGATTAAACCTTTACTTTTACATTCCAAAAGCATCCAAGATAACTAGTCCTTTTCTTTCTCTTACAATGTTAATATTTGTCTGGAGGATGCTGCTGAAACTTTCTAAGGTGAAGACAGATTTTGGGGCAGAGGCTCCCATATGTCTTTTAAACATTTGAGCCTCTTTTGGGCACACGTCCCTTCAGCAGTGCCTGGAATGCATAGGGTGCTCTCTGGGTAGGATGGATTTAATTTGAAAAGACAACATTCTCACCAGGTTACACCTAATATTTTTCATTGCAAAAACGGGGTCATTTTTCCTATCCTGGTACATTGAGCCTTTTTTTGTTTAATATCTTAGTGAAACGGTCAGGTCACTAAAAGAATTTTACCTGCTTGCGTGGCTTCAGTGTCGGCTTGCCAGAGGGAAGGCAGTGGGAAACCAGAGGTCAAGCTCTTCCCTACACACTGGGTCTGTGCTGTAATGGAGATCATAACTCACTAGCTGCACGTTGTGTCTAAACATCATTTGTGCCACATTCAAGATGGTTCTTTCTCAGCTAATTATGCTTAGAAGTATCTTAACTGTATTTCCCTAGCCAGATTGCTGTGAGTGCATGAAAGGCCCTCTGGAACATTTTCAGGTATCTTTAGTGAGACAGAAGGGAAAATGCAATAACTAAGTTTTGCATTTAGAGTTTTAGTGCTTCCAAAGGTTTCTAGCACAGGGCTACAAAGCTCTGTACTATGCATGTTCTTGCTTCCCAAAGTAACTATTCTGTCATTACAATAACCTGACCTGTGAACAAGCATAAAGAAGCTTTTTTTCTTGTAAAAAAACAGTGTGATCAATATATTTCTACTGTCCCAAGCTGTGATTGCATGAACAACACAAATCAGCATGCTGATGGGTAAAATGCACATTCTGCAGCTGTTGCCAGCCTGTTACGAATCACTGCCCTTTGTGTGACTTGGTGCTAAACCAGTATGATATACGTGGGACCATGTTGTCAGAAAGCGCTTATTGGGCTTGAAGCCCTCTGAACCGCTAAACATGGCACATTTTGTTAATTTTGAGGATTGTAATTTTTGTTGATTTTGAGGATTTTGTGGCCAATTCCGTTTTGAGTCACCTTGTTCTTCTAGTTTTCGTTGCATTAGGAAGAACTTTTCTATCCCTGTCCTGAATTATAAAATACGAGTTTGCCAGTCAGCTGGACCTTCACAGGGATGATCTGTGCTGGTAATATGATTATGATATGTAAAATGAACCTTCTTTCATCACATCTGTGACTTGAAACAGATATGCCTTTGCTGAATTTATGATAACAGAGCTTTTGGGAACTGTTGACAGTATTTCTTTTTAACCTACACCCTTGAGAGTAGATTTTAAATGATCTGTAACCGGAGCTCTTGTATGTCATGACTAAAATAATACTCACCTGTAGGAATTTGTTTCCTGTCAGCTTGAGTTTATCCAAAGGTAAGAGCAATGGGCTTAGACATCATTTGGAAAGGTAGGGGGGTAAAAGTCTGACCTACACCCTTTAGAGCTCTGGATCAGTACTGCTCCATTCTGTTTCGGCAAAATAAAATATTCCATGGGAGAGTTGAATCATTACTGCATTTTTTTGGTGAAAGGCAAGTAAGAGGAGTCTGTAAAAGGAGAGAACTGGACAGAGATCTTCACCTGGAGTGCTTTAACCCATCAGTCTGTTATGCAAAAGATGAACAAATTGAATACACATTTATTTGTGTGCATGCAACTAAGTCAGGAGAAGGTCCAGCCGGCCCCAGATCTCTGTCATTTATTAAGAGACAGTGAGATGCAAAATATCTCTCGTTTATATATGTAGATAGATGGAGAATTTCCAACCAGTATATAGACATGAGTGAAGCCATGCTTTGGGAGGAACAGAAAAACTTGAGGTACCTCTGACTTGCTAAGCACAATAAACATCCTTAAGTATGAGGTACTATTTATACTGGAAATGGGCGCTAAGTGGATCGCTTGTGATTGCAGTCAAACATACGTTCTACAAATGCAGCTGCTATTTCAAACTCGCACTAAGCTCAATTTATAACTGCTCCCAATTCTGCAGTCTGTGAGTTATGTTATAATGACTGTTCATAGGAAGGTTCTCTCTCCAGAGCATTTGTTAGCATTTTATCTGAATAGCTGGTGTTTGTTTAACTTCTTTTTCTGAGCTCTGGAGGTGTAACTTGCTCTTGTTTACCAGTCAGCAGCACTGATAATGATTCTTCTCAAGAGTTTTCCTGAATTAAAGAGAAGCAAACATGCACAAAGCCATACTAAGTATAGCACAACCCCATCACTAGTCATGAAAAGCACTTGGCATTTATTAGCAGTAACAGCTAAAAATTATTTCACTGTGGAGTGGAATATTCACTCTCAGAACAAACAGTTTCTTTTCCTGGAAAGGATCTAGTGACATTTTCTTCCCTTAATGTTTCATGGCTGTTTTCTTCTACATCTTGGTGCCTAACTCCTGATTCTGCCTAAAAACCTTAGTGTACAAAATGAGGCCAAGCCCTGCAATTTTTTTTTAATGGCCTGAATTTTTTTTCCTAAATGACCACTGAATAGAGTGTTCAGTAGTGTTAGAGCAGGAGAATACCAGAGTTAGGGCAGACAATAAACTAGATTTTAGCTGTAGTCTAATGGCATTCTCAGATCTGGACATGTGCATAGCACAGTGGAATTTCTTACATGACAGAAACACTATTATGAAACATCTTAATGGACTCCAGGAAGAATCACTTGTGGGTTTGTTTATGTATTTTTAGGCTTGATATCTCTTCAGTATCTAACAATGTCCAGTTACAAAGACAAGACTGAAACTGTACGTAAATATTAAGAGATACCTGGTTTATACAGCTGTTAAGCGTTGGGAGGAGTTGATGGGAGGAGTGTTTGTTTTGCAGGCAATGGTAAAGAAATAAAAGAAGTAGCTGTAAAAAGTTAGATCTGAAAGAATTCATATTCACAAGAAATCCAGGATTTAGAAGGGAGAGAATAAAAATATCTTGATGTGTTTGGGGAAAAAAAAACCAGCAAGATAACAATGGAGACAAAGATTTTGCCACAAGAGGCTGTGATTAGAATGATTTACTAGTCCTTTCCAGTTTTAATCTCCTATTATGCACTTTAAATATGGGTCATGCCAAGAGTTATGCTAGTAGCTTCTCGGGAGCAGGCAGCTTTCCTTCAATTTGCATGTGCTTCAAGTCACCAAACATTTGCACTGCTGTACTTAGCACATTATAACTGGGTTGTTGAGTATAAATTGCTGCTCCAGTTCACTGGCAGCAAATATCTGCAGTCAATCAGATCTATTCCCAGGAATAAAAGGCAAGGTGGAAGGGCTGATGGAGTCCATATATAAGGCTGATGGAAGTGATAAATACTGCCTTCAGCCACAGACTCTGGAAAATAAATCTAGGATCTTCTGACACTTCACAGATAAATGAAGAAGTTATGAAGAAGACTCCTTTGGGGAGTTTCATTTTCACCCCATCCCATTGAATTTGGTGCCACTGCTCAGAATTTCAATGTATTTTGAAATTTCTGACCTCCATTCTGCATCCACATGCTGATGGACACAAATATGCAGGGTACAAGCAGTGCTAATTTGTGGCCCTCCCTGTAAGAGTCTCATATGTGAATTAGTACCGGCAGTCACAGGTATTCCGTGTAAGAAGGGCTGATGGAGTATAAATATCCAGATCAAGCTCACAGGTTCACTTGGGAATAACACAAGAAATGTTTTCCCTATGAATTCAGAAAAAAAAGGAGCTATAGGGGAGGGCTATATCTAATAATTTCTTTTCTCTTCATCCTCTTGGCATTCCCCTCAATATTTTCATGCTCCAACTCCAGTTACAGATTTTCCCATTGATAGGAATTTGGACCCCAATTCACTAAAAGCCATGCTTTTGAATCAATAGTGTTTGAAAAGTGTGAAAAGATGGTCTTTATTGCTTACCACCTTCACAGAGAGCCTGTAGGGCTATCACATTTAAAAATCTGGTTGCATTTCTCTGCTTGTAACTCTTTCTGTGAACTGTTACTAATATGTATTTTACAAAGCAGTAAATAAAATGTGAACAAAGCAGGAGGTGCTCTGCCTGACATATATTTCTTGAGCAAAAAGCATGAGTGACGCTTGCTGCACCTGTAGCTTTTCCTTTCTCTTTACACAGTGCCTTGTTGCTTAACCTTGCCCTCTCCGTGGCTGGGAACTATAGGAAGCTCCCCAGGAATTAGTGCAGTTGTAGAAAACTTGGATGAACAAGCCTTCACAAATAATCAAAGCCATTTTAAATGCATCAGCTCATGTATGTTTCAAACATTTATAAACAAGAGGATTCATTTTTCCAGTGAGAACCCTTCTTAAACCCTGATGCTTTACTGCTGTTGGACTTGTCTCTAGTTCCTGAGCTTGAGCAAACCATAACACAGTGCTGCTGTACAGGAAAAAAATTGAACATATTATCTGTATGATTTCATGCAGCTCCTACAAGGTACTATTCCTAAATAGATGAAGATTTGCTGTAAGGAAGCTGAAGAGGCATCAGCCTTGTATGCATCCACCCTCCAGGCTGGCAGGAAGGTATTAGAAGAATTGAGCCTTGTCCTCTGAGAGGGCACTTTGTACTTGGAAGCTGACTTGGACACCAGGAAGACTGGTTGGAGAAGGCACCTCCCTGGAGCAGAGGTGTCATTTAAAGCAGCTTCTGCCCAGGGGAGGCTGGGTGGCCTCGCACCACCAACCAACTCCTCGCTCACACACACTCCCAGGCACGCTTCCTCCTCCTTCAGCCTCAACACGGGGTTCCCTGCAGCAGCCTCAGGTGCTGGATTTATAAAAGTAAATAGTAATAGACTGGTGCAGCAGCAGGTCAGCTCAAGCTGGGTGTCTGCACAGAGGGACCCTGAACAAAGTCCCTGAGCTTTTATACTCCCAGTCTATGCGCTCATTCTTCTCGCGCCTCTTGGTCCAGTGGTGATTTTCTTTCTCTGTGTTCGTGCAGGCTAATCATTAACTGTTTCCTGTGCCAGAGCCTCACCACCCTCACAGGAAAGAATTTCTGACACCCAACCTAAATTTCCTCTCTTTCCACGTGCGCCCGCTCCAGCGCCTCACAGAGCCCCGCCCTTCCCGCGCATGCGCGGCCCCGCTCCCGACTCCGCCAGCGAGCGAGCGGGGCGGGCGCGCGCTTCAAACCGGCGCGGCGGGCGCGGCGCATGCGTGGGGCGGCGGCGGCGCGGGGCTGGGGGTGCGCGCCATGGCGGCGGGCGGCCGCGGCTGGTTCCGCGCGCTGGCGCTCGGCGTGTCCTTCCTCAAGTGCCTCCTCATCCCCGCCTAGTAAGGAGCTTCCCTGCGCACGGGACGGGACGGGACGGGACGGGATGGAACGGGACGGAACGGGAGGGGGGCGGGTGGCGTAGGGCTGCCGCGAACCCGTGAGGGGGGCCGGCCGCGGGCAGCGTGGGGCCGCGGTCCTGAGGAGGCCCTGAAGGCCCATGTGACTCCCGGGTTCGTGAGGGAAGCGAGGCCGCGCTGCCTCCGCCGCGTGGCACAGCTTTGCTTTTCTCTTTGGAAGCCCTCCCTCCTGGCCCGTTCCGACTGGCCGCTGTTCGGGAAGGCCTTTAAGTGTGCTGAAACATTAATGCTTTGTAATGATATGTTTTTATACTGAAAAGAACCCAAACAAATTGCTGTTAAATTTCAGTTAGAACCTGGAATTTCGCACTAATTATCTGAAAAATCCTAGCTATAAATAATTTTTGCTCTATAACCACATGTATGAGTGACATTTTACATAGTCAGATAGTCATAGGACAAGGAGGAATGGTTTTAAACTAAATAAAATGGGAGATTTAGATTAGACGTTAGGAGAAAAATCTTTACTGTGAGGGTGGCGAGGCACTGGCACCGGCTGCCCAGAGAAGCTGTGGATGTCCCTTCTCTGGAAGTGTTCAAGGCGAGATTGGATGGGGCTTTGAGCACCCTGGTCTAGTGGAAGGTATCCCTGCCCGTGGCAGGGGGGTTGGAATGAGATGGTCTTTAAGGTCTCTTCCAACCTAAATCATTCTATGATACATCTTTGGCACAAAGTTCTTGAGCAGCATCTTTGGTACTGTTTCAGTTACTTGATCACAGTGGTGTCCTACAGTTGATAAATAGAGACTTCCTTCTTACCTGCCTGTGGTGATGTGCTCTGAAGTATTTCTCCTTTAAGTGCATGTATGTGACTCTTAATGTACACGTTCTGTAGTTACTCCACAGATTTCGAAGTCCATAGGAACTGGCTTGCCATCACCCACAGCTTGCCCCTCTCTCAGTGGTACTATGAGGTAAGTACGTGTTTGGGGGTTTTTTTAGCTGTGTGTAAATTAAAGGCACATTGGGTATGTCAGACCTTGTGAATGTTGGAAGAGATGGTTGGTGACTGTCATGCAGTGGGACAAAAAGATGCCAGTCACAATTTGCTGGCCCTGTGTAGCATTTAGCTAAAAAATGAAAATTGTTCGGGGCAGCCGCAAGTACTTAAAAATGCAAAATGGCAGATGCAATTAAGGCATGTGGGTTATTGGAAAGGCTGTGTAGCACAGGAACAAGTTGCATCATACTCCTAAATTGCGGGTCTCTTTGCTCTTCTCATTGTTGATACACAGTTACCAGAATAAACATTGAGTCATGCTAATGGGTGTATACATCTATACACTATGAAATCAATCAGTGTATTAAAGTTTTGAGCCTTTGCTGGTGTGCTAGTAAGGATGCATTGATTTTTATCTAGATGAATCACCTTTAGGTTTGTCATAGGCTCAGCCCACCTAATTGGGTTTTAATCTATCTTCTGGTATCTGCTGGAGTACAGGGATAGATACGGTAGTGTCTGGTACTCCACGTAAGCATCCAGGAGTAAATGATTTGTGCAGGTCAGAACTTTGTAAGACTGATCCAAGGGCTGTTTTACAAACAGATTTCTATAATGCCAGCATTAACCTCATGCCAGAGCATAGGATGCCTTTCATCAATATGACATAAGCATTTGGGAACATGCTCATTAAAAAATACACCCCATCCCAACCTGCTCTGCTCATCCCTCCTCCTCCTGTTTCCACAGCCAAGGAGTTAAAGGAGTTGCTGGTCAAGGGATAACAGCTCTCCTTAGGGGAAGAGATCACATAATGACATTTGATGTTGAAAAGGTTGTATGAGAGTTAAGACTTGCTAACTGATGAGTAAAAGTAATTTTGAGCCTGGAGCAAGGCTGACTGTGTTGGTGATCACTCTAATATAGACCAGTATTGGCTGTGAGGTTTTGTAATATTGGCCCTATTACTGTAAATTCATTTATAGATACCAAACAGTAATATACTGGTTAGGTGCTGGTACACAAAATGCTCTTTAATCTTTTCCTGCTAATCAGGAGATGTCCCATCTCTACCAGTACTGCAGGAGAACAGCTTAAATCATGGTCAGCACCACAGAGCTGGCTACTAATTGTGGAGTGGTTTCAGTAACATAGAGGTTACTGAGAGAAAATGCATCAGCTGGTTTGCTGCAGTGAGCTGTACCTGAAGGACTGCAAACAGCATGGTTTGTTACAAACTATTTAATCTTATTTTGTCTTTAGGCAACCTCGGAATGGACCCTGGATTATCCACCATTTTTTGCTTGGTTTGAATACGCACTTTCTCACATTGCCAAGTACTTTGACCCCCAGATGCTGGTTGTTGAAAACTTGAATTATGCCAGTCGTGCAACCATCTTCTTCCAAAGGCTTTCTGTCATCTTTACAGATACCCTCTTCATATATGCAGTTCATGAGTAAGTCTTAGAGTTCTAATTTTAGGGACAGTGGATAGCCCTTCATATGTGGGCTTGTTCTGTAGCCACAACAAATAACTATTTGTACAAATAAGCTTGTAAATGTGGGGAAATGCCAGAGTTGCTGGAACCTGTTCTAGGAGAAACTTGGAATATGCTGCTAAACACAAGATAACGTGTTCTTGGACATACAATTGCTGTGCATGTATTGGATTTGCATTCACTCAGACACCAGCTGCAGTTTCACATGTTATGCTTGGGTTTGCTTCTGTCACTGGGCTCATTTTGTAGGAGTTGCAGGACAGCTTATGTGCTCAGAACAGGTTTTTTCCTGTTATTTTTCTTACTACTCTGTTCTAGAGTAGAAGCATATAGGAAATTTGTCACAAAATGCATCAAATCAATCATCAAATATGCAAAGTTGCTCTAGTGTTTTTGATGATAAACTGATTATTCCAAGTCTAATGTTTTTAGGATCAAATGCTTTTGGCGTGGCCTGACTTTGTGAAGAACTATTTACCTTATACCTAAAGAATAGACTGGGGGGATGTTCTGAGAAATATGTTGCCTGCCTTAATGGTTTGGCTGTAAGAGTCTTCTGTTGCTTTATTCTGTCTGCTCAGAACCTGGGTAGGAAATTCTCTGATTGGAGCACTGCCTAAGTTCCTTTATTTACTTTCTTTATTTGAAATGGGCTAGCTTTGCATTGTGACTTCTTTTCCTTTTATTGTTTTGACTCACAGATGTATGAATGTGAGGCTGAAGGCTCAGGGCTGGTGTCTGCACAGTTATTTGCCAAGAGAGGTGGTAGATGCCCCATGCCTGGAAAGTTTCAAGGCCAGGTTGGATAGGGATTTGAGCAACCCAGTCTAGTGGAAGGTGTTCTGCTCATGGCAGGGAGGTTGCACTAACAGTATTTCAACACAGATCATCTGTAACTTTTTAATGTGATTTAAGATTGCTTTCAAAAGTCATATGAACCATATTGCTTCACACTGAGAAGTAATAAGATGTTTTTAACCAACAGAAATAACTCATAATGGGGCAGGGGTAGCCAGGGAGAGGTTAATGTCCATCTGAGGACCTTAAATACAACTCTCTGAGTTGTCTCCAAATGTAGCAACACACTGCTCATGATGGCAAGCAGGCTATGAGAGCTTTATGCTTGCTGAATGGGAGACTCAAACCTGAGGCTGTTACGTAATGTAAACTTTAGCACGTGGAATGCACCACAGCTATTGAAATTGAAAGTCTTTTTTTTTAACTAAACTTTGTTCATGACACTGCCTGCCCTTGATGAATTTAGCAAGAATTGTATCTTTGCCTTGCATCCTGATAAAATGGCTAACTTCAGAGTAAATGTAGTTCTTCACTCTTAAAACCAACAATGTTCCTGCGTGTATGTTTGAATTAAAGCTTCTGTTTCTTCTGCTCTTGTTCAGGTGCTGCAGATGTGTAAATGGAAAACGAGCTGCAAAGGATATCCTGGAAAAACCAACATTTATTCTTGCCGTTCTGCTCTTGTGGAATTTTGGGTTGTTAATTGTGGATCGTATCCTTTCAAACCATTGTGGGTTGTTTGTGGTTTGTTTGGTTTTTTAACAACCTGTTACAGTGTGTGGCACAATTCTGTATTATTATTGCTGTCATAGAAAGTAACACCGCTGGTTTTGTTTCTAGGGTTAGTTTAATAACTTTATGTTTTCATTAGAATTGCTATTTGGCAAAATGGAAGTTAGTCAGTTCTTGGTCTGATTTGCCAGGAGTGGAAGAGAACCAGCCAGTCTGGCAGCAATGTGGCTGTTCCTCCTCCACCTGCCTACAGGAGTATTAGCAGAGAGGCTCTGTGTTCTGGGTGTGGTTCCAAGTTTGTCCTGTGGTAAGGAAAATCTTCAAAGTGCTTTAAGATTCGGAATGTATTCAATTGGTTAACATTATATGGGAATTAGGAAGTCTTTCTAAAGAAGTTATAGAATCATAGAGTGGTTTGGTTTGGAAGGGACCTTAAAGATCATTTAGTTCCAGCTCCCTGCCCTCCACTAGACAGGTTGCTCAAAGCCTCATTCAGCCTGACCTTGAACACTTCAAGGGATAAGGCATCCACAACTTCTCTGGGCAACCTATGCTGGTCCCTTATCACTCTCACAAGAAAGAATTTATTGCTAATATCCAATCTAAATCTCCCCTCTTTTAGTTTAAAACCATTCCCCCTTGCCCTATCACTGCATGCCCTTATCAAAAGTCCCTGTCCAGTTCTCTTAAGAGCACCTAATAGTACCTGAAGGGGCTCCAAGTTCTCCCCAGTGTCTTCCCTTTTTCAGGCTGAAATAACCCCAGTTATCTCAGCCTGTCTCCATAGCAGAGGTGCTCCAGCCCTTGGAACATCTTCATGGCTTTCTCTGAATGCCCTCCAACAGGTCCATATCCTATATAAAAATAACTCTGGAAATTGCAATTACTGCAAGTCAGTCCTGACACAGTGTGCATTTAAAGGAAGGGTTTCATTTTCTCTGTCACAGTTCTTGTGTATGTTGCCTGCTTACAAGTGGTAGAAATACGAGGGCAACTGTCACTATCCATTAACCAATGTGTGGCAGAAACTAATAACTTAAAAATTAAAGTGGAGATTTAACTTTTTTTGGTTTATGTTGCAAAAATTGCACAATACATGTGTAGATTGTTGTGTCTCATTTCATCAAGGTAATAGCATTAGTGTATTTTGTGTCTAGGAGTACTTACAGGTAAGGTTAAATAATTACTTGTGTCTATGTGGTGTGAATTTAAGGTTGCTTTCTTAATTTAAATTCCGTTTTAATTTGAATTTATTCCTCATAACTTTTGAGTCTTCTCCAGAAACCGTAGTATAAAGAAAGCTTGCTAAATTTATTCCTTGACTCAAGTTCAGATATTCACTTCCAGTACAATGGCTTCCTGTTTGGGCTGATGCTTCTTTCTGTTGCTCGGCTGTGTCAGGTGAACCCAAGTGACTCTTGTCTATTTGTTGCCATGTGTATTTTGGGTGCATTAGTTCACTTCATAGGTCTGCTCTTGTTGTGGGCAATGGTAGTGGCTTTATGTTGAGCTGCCTGAAGCTGGATGTCTAATTATTTATTGAGTTTGTGGGGAAGAGAAAAACTTGAAACTCACCATAAATGCTTGCTGATGCTGCAGCACTGCAGTTCCCCATTAGAAAGCTAAATTCTGTGTTACCCCTGAGCAATGTGACATCATTTCTTGCCATCTTACCTTCTTCCAAATCACTAGTCCTTAGAAAACGTAACTTCTGAAGCTGTGGAGAGGTGACTGTGTGACAGGATAGTTTCCTTCTCCATAACTGTTGTACATAACACTACTGAATTTGTAATTTGAAGTAAATACTCTTTTTAATGCTTATAATGTCCTGTCACCTTAGGAGTACAACAGAGGACTGTTCAAAGTGAGTACAAAGAGAAGAGCTTAGGTTTTGTTTTCTTTCAGAAAAGGTATTTGGAGGGCGCTCTTCTTTTTGCTGTTCTTCTGCATTTCAAACACATCTACATGTATGTGGCCCCAGCATATGGCATTTATTTGTTACGATCCTACTGTTTTACTGCAAATAATGCAGGTAAGATGGGGTTTTCCTCACTGGCTTTTGGGGGGAGTTGTGTTCATCAGTGGAACTAGGGGAACAGTGAAGATACAGTTGGAACAAAATGGCTGTATATCAAACAAAAATCCTGCTTGAGAGCAGAATTGGTAGGATCTTGAAAGATCTTTGAAATAGATTTGTTTTGTACAATTCCTGTTCCTTTAAGAGTTCTTTATTAAGAAAAACCAACATTAACAAACTGCACTTGGAAGCCGTAAGAATTATCCTGGATATGGAACAATCAGACAGTATCAGAATCTATTTCAAAGACCTACTTTGAGTTTCTCCCCACTTTTGAGCACTGAAACATGCCTGATACTCCTCATGTGAACAGGGAAGGTAAATTTGGAAAATACTGAAAGCTTGTATAATGCAGGAGCTGCAATGTGGGCAAAAGAAATGCTAGCTGTTGAAGGAAGCAACTGAATATATTGACATAAAAGTCAGTGTGCCCCTTTTAGATAGGTGCTAGCAATTCCTTGTCAGTGTGGAATGGGTTGTCTCCCTTCCCACTTGCCACAGCAACTGTTTCTTTCTTGTAGATGGATCTCTGAAGTGGAGAAGTTTCAGCTTTCTTCATGTAACTCTTCTGGGACTGATTGTCTGTCTTGTTTCTGCTCTTTCATTGGGACCCTTCCTAGTATTGGTAATAACCCCTTTCTCACGTGTTATTCCCCTGAACAGTTAGAAAACTTTGTTATAAAAGTAGAAATAATATTTTATCTAAACAGGCCATTTCTTTGTTATTCTTCTTGTTTTTCTTTGTAGGGTCAGCTGCCTCAAGTCATTTCACGGCTCTTCCCTTTCAAGCGAGGTCTCTGCCATGCCTATTGGGCCCCCAACTTCTGGGCTTTGTACAATGCCATGGATAAAGCACTGACAATTCTTGGTCAGTATGTTAATCTTGCTGTTGGGTGCCTATTTGCAGATAGAGCTCTCTGTATTTTAGTCTTCCCCATTTAAAATAAATCTGAATTATGTTTTCAGATTGCCATAAACCATATGGTTGTCCACATAATCCGGTGCATGAGGTACCAGCAGTAGGTCAGACATCAACCACTTCCATCTGCCATCCTTTAAAAAAAGAAAAAACTTGGCCACGTACTTAGTTCAGCTACTTCATTTTATTTATTAGCATTTATCAGTTTGTGCTTTTTTATGTTTTGTTTTTAGGGTTAAAGTGCAATTTTCTTGATGGTACAAAAATCCCTAAAGCCTCCATGACAGGAGGGCTGGTTCAAGAGTTTCAGCACACTGTCCTCCCTTCAGTGACTCCACTGGCAACATTAATCTGTACTTTCATAGCTATACTGGTAAGAACAACTAATTTTTTTGAAATTTGATGTGTTTTGTCCCTAGTAGGTTTTAATTGATTAGTATGCACTTCACATGAATTTTAATTCAAGGGCAACAAATATGCTGTTACTAATATATAGTGACTGATAAAATGCTGTTTAGTGGCTTAGATTGGAAGACAATTTTTGAACACAAATAGCAAGAAGTTGGCTGTGGTCTTTCAGTCTGTTTTTCCCTCCTCATATTTCAACAGAAATCCTCCAGGCTCTACTCCTACATCCAAATAAATTGATTTCCTCCAGTGCTATATAATGCTTGTGCCACCCAAGCAGAACCTGGGTGCAGTGGTGTTTAGTAACATTGACAAATCTCTTTGGACAATGGCTTGTCTTCAGGATTGCCAAACATTTCACTGAAGTCCTGTTTTTGCCTGTTGTTTCTAGCCCTCTGTTTTCTGTCTTTGGTTTAAACCTCAAGGGCCCAGAGGCTTTCTCCAGTGCCTTGTTCTTTGTGCGTTGAGCTCCTTCATGTTTGGCTGGCACGTGCACGAGAAAGCAATACTCCTTGCTATTCTGCCTTTAAGGTAAGTGAATTTTGTACAAAGTAGTTGGCCAAACTGAACCTGCAGCCACCTGTCAAGGAATTCTCAAAGGCAATCACTTTGTTTTCAGTGTATTTCAGAAGAGGAACTTTTTTATAGAATGCCTTAAGCTGTAACAGTGTAGTGCACTTAAAGTTAATTAATTTCAGACACAGTTCAAACCTTGATGAGTGCTGTGGTTTGTATTTTAAAATGCTGGATAGATTGTTGAGGAGCCAACTGAGGAAAGGGATCTTCTGCACTGTGCTTGACCAGACCAATACATAGTTTTTACCATAAGAACTTCATGCCTGCCTCAGGTAGAAGTGAAGCTGTAGTTCATAAGCTCCCTGATCAGTATTGCTACAAACTGTATTTTCCTTCCTGAGAGACTTAGTGATGTTTAAGTTCCTATTTTGTGCTGGGCCTTGCTGATTGTCAGTGGGTGTGTGGTTTTCTGAGGGAGGGTTTCCTGGCTGATTTTTCTCCTGTGTTTTTATCTCTGAGGCCATGTGGTTTGGAAGCAGGAGACTTCATCAGAGGTCCAGTGTTAGGAGGGATTGGGGTACTGTGAAACTGTTTGACTTGTTCTTCAGTGAATTGCATAGTGTTTTGCTGAAATTAAGTTTCTTTGCTAAAAGACAAAAGCATAACAAATTATTGTCATTTTTAGCTTATTATCTATTCAGAGAGCCAAGGATGCTGGCATCTACTTGATCCTGGCAACAACAGGGCATTTCTCACTTTTTCCATTGTTGTTCACATCACCAGGTAAAATGTTCTTCTATTAGTTAATTTTTATCTAGTTTGCAACATTGAGCTCAATAGCCTTGATCTGGTTGTCATTTTTGCTTTAGTCACTTCCCAGTTGTTTGTTTGTAGTGCTATCTCAAATTGTAGTTGGTGTGTTCAGTATGTTTATAGATAATTGAAGTAAGTGTATTGCAAATGCCTGGCATTTGCTTTAGCAAATGTTTATGCTTATTTTTAGGTATCCTAAGCCGTATGTGACTAGTAGGATTTAAAGATGCTACAATATATATGGCAAAAGGTTTTTATAATTAATTTTAAAAGTACATAATGTCCTTTGTTTTTCAGAACTTCCAATTAAAATACTGCTTATGCTGCTGTTTACTGTTTATAGCTTCTCTTCATTGAAATCTCTGTTCAGGTAATTAAGGAAGTTTGATCTCAATGCCAGGAACAACATTTCTTCTGGTGTTGGGAGCAGTCGTTGTCACAAGGGACAAACAGCACAGATAACTGATGCTGAAGTGTCAAATTAAAGTGTTACTAGATAAAAGATGCTGCTGCCTCTGTTCTCAGGAGGCAATGCTTAAATTAGGATTACTGCAGGACATCTGGTTATCGTGACAATTGCCCAGTTAGTCCCAGGAGGCTGTAGATCCCCACCTGCCTCATGCTCTGTTAAAGCATGGAGTTGTGATGCTGTAACCTCTGAGGATTTAATTCAGTATTCTAGCACTTACTAAAGTGATTTGTCTGCAAATTGTTTATTGTTTTGTCTTATTGTACTGTGGATTTTTGCAGTAGTGGTTAGTATTTTAATGCGTGGAAGGGACAGGTTGTAAATAACACTTATTTGCAAGCTGTAATTTGTCAACAAAACTGCAAGTAGGTTGCCAGAATATACAATTGCCCAAGTCATCCTGTGTAGTTTCACAGCCTATGGATCTCTTACCCACTTGGCCAAAGACAGTGCTCATCCTTATAACCCCTGCAGTCCCCACTTCCCTGTTTCCCAAACTTTTCTGGGCAAACCCAAGCTGTAATGAAGGGTTTGTAGTGAAGTACTGTAAACACGTGTTCAGTACTTCAGGCACCTGCTTTTTGTAGGTGATTTTCTCTATTTAATAATTCAATCATTTTGTCTCAAGAGCTCTAGCTGAAAAATTCACTCCACAGGAGTTTAGTTTTTGTTTAGAGATGGAGCTTTGGCAAGTTTCCTGTTCCTAATGTGCCAAAACATGAAATTCCTTTTAAACTACCTGCAGTAAACCCCTGCCACCAGTGTCCTTTGCAAGAGAGATCAGCTCACAGTACATCCTACAGAAAGCTTGGGGGAAGAGGTTAAAATAAATCTGACATTTGCAGTCTTTGGTTGTAGAACAGCTTTGGTGGAACAAGTCTTTGCTGTTCAGTTGTTGTGAGGTGAAACAGAGCAATTGATGAGGTTTCTCTTTAGGATTCCAAGGCATCCTGGAACTCAATAAGGACATTGAGCTGTACTCTTGGTTATCACACTGGGTTTTTTTCCTACTGAAACTCTTTAAATTGTTATTTAAACTATTATTGTGATCTAATGGGAGATTCTCTTTGCACTGGTGATAGCTGAAAAACAGAGTATTTTTAGTTAACATGTATTTTAACACCACCTCTTTTTTAATTTCTCTGACAGGAGAGAGAAACCTCTACTTAACTGGCTTGAAACAATCTACCTCATCCAACTAGTGCCTTTGGAAATCTTCTGTGAAATCATATTTCCCCTGACCCCCTGGAAATGGCACTTCCCTTTTGTCCCCCTGTTGCTGACCTCTGTGTACTGTGCTCTGGGAATCACGTATGCTTGGCTGAAACTCTACGTCTCTGTCTTGACTGAGAGAATTTCTGTCAGACAAAAGGCTGAGTGAAGCCACAGTGCTGGGACCAGTCCCAGGATACCCCTTGGAGGGGATTCCTGGCACGGTGAGGGGTTGTCACAAGGCCATACAGCTCTTGGTGAGACACGGTTGTACGTGTGCCATGGCCACGTGGGAAGCTCTTCTTCCAACACTCCTGTACTGCCCAACGAGGATACCTCTGACCAGAAGCACTGTCACAGTAACAGGGAGGGCTGCGGGTAAACTGTGAAGCTTAACAAGGTCCAGACTTCTGTCCTGAGGAAAACCTGCCTGATTTTCCAATTATGGTTTGTATTTGAATAGAAGGTGTTGTGGCAAATTACGAGGGATGATTGCTGTATAGGAGAGCGTTGTAACAGTGTTCTATGGAATTTGTAAATTAAAAACTTGGTATTTTTTGTTTGAGCATTTCTTGCATTATTTCAGCTCATGTCTAAGCTCTGCTTTTGAGAGACACCTACACAATTAAGGATGTAGTGTGTAGCTGGAAACTTGTCCTGAGGTGCTTGTACACTCAAATATCAAGTTTTAGTATGTCCATGTCCTGTTGATCTCCTTGTTTCATAGATACTTTGCAAATAGGTTTTAATATTCTTCTAGTAGCTCTTTTTTTGTAGAGCAGATGACCAAATTGAGGCATGCTACTCAAATGAAGAAGTATTTTAATGCCATTAAACATACCAGATAATGTGGCTGCATAGTTGTATTTGTAATTCATGTAAAATTCTACAACTCTAACAAAAGACTAAGTATCCACGGTTCCTGTAATGACTTAAGGAAAAGGTAGATTGTTTTCTGCCTCTGTGGAATCATGTTCCCTGAAGGATAGCAGTTATTTCTGCAGTAAATAATTACACCTTTTAAACCCTACATAACTCTCCCTAGAAGATGTTGCTCTGAGGTTGGGGTCTGGTTTGGATTCCAGTGCTGACATAAAACTGGGAGGAGAGAGGGATGGATTTATTTTCATTATTACTATTTCTGACAGTAGTTGTTGAACTTTGTTCCATGTTAGCTGAAGAATGGGCCCTTTTCATCAAGGATAGCCAAGGGGATAGTTACGCTTTTTGAGTTCTTTGAATATTTTGGGTGTTTAAAATAGAGTGGCTCTTGTTAGGACAATAGGTGAGTGGTAGAGTAATCGCTGTGGATGTTTCTGTAACCAACTACCTTGTACATTTAAAGTTTTCACTGCCAGTGAGTTTATATTCAAGACATTCTCACTCTAGTTTTCATTACTTTCTCATAGTTTCCACTTTTTTTACACCATCAAAGGCTTTGCCACATTGTTTTTAGCTGCTGTGGCTGCCAGTAGTGCCACGATGCTTCTTGCACCTGTATTGCACCTCAGGTCCAAGCCTCAAAGCTCTGCCCAGGCTAAGGCATCCACAAAGCTTGTGTTTATCTATCCACTGTGCTGTCCTGTGGAGGGAAATGCTCATATACAAAAAATCCCTACAACCACCCCTCTGGGCTCTTCTCCAGCAGTGCCTTTGCACACTGTGAAATCCTCCAAGAAGAGGCTGCACAGCAAACCTGTGGGTGTGCCATCCCTGGAAGTGTTCAAAGCTGGGTTGGATAGAGCAACCCGGTCCAGTGGAAGTTCTCTGCCTGTGGCAGGGTGTTGGAAGCAGATGACCACTTAGGTCCCTTCCAACCCAAACCATTCTGTAATTCTGTGAAGTTAAACCTAGGGCCTGATTGTGTAAGTGGCCATGTGTCACCGTTGTTTGATGCCAGGTTCAACTGAAGCATCTCCCACTGTGGAGCAGTGACTGCCCCACCTCCTCTTCTGTGGATGTCAGGAAAATCCACAAACGCCAGGGTTTATGTCCAAAAAGGAGGCAGAGGAGTCCTGCAACTTCATTCGAATAAAGAGAGAGCCCACCGGGGCACACGCCCGCGGGGTTTTCTCTCTCGGGCTTTCGGAGGGCGCAGCCTCCTTTTATCCCAAACTCCCGGCCGCATGTTGCCCTCGTCCTTTCCCCACTGGCTCAGGTACAGGGAAGGTACAGCCTTCCCGAACCGCCTCCCACATCTTCCCCCCTCGAACCTACTGTTTTACCCCAAAGCTCAGAAGTTCAGGCTTGTGCAGACCCTTGTGGGTTTCAGGAGCCAAGCTGTGTGGGCTCTGCAGCAAACCTGCTGCCCAAAGTTAGTAGAGACATTAAGACCCATTTCAAAGACATTTACACCCATACCTTCACCCATCGAATGGTTTGTAAATTAGCTTTCCTCTCATGGACAAAGGCTAAATAATGCATTTTTAGGAAATAGGCTGAGAAGCCTTTAGGCCCTGTGCTGTTTTGTTAATGCAGGTTTCTTTAACGGTTCCGTCAGTCCTGCTACAGTGGCAGATGATTTAATGTGATTTCGTACTAATAAAAAAAGGAAAACTAACACTGTGGGGTAGGTCTCAGTCTTTAATCTGTCGCAGGAAGAGCTCTGAAAATTAATTCGATTTTAGTGCGTAATTAACCTCCTAATTTACTTCCCGACCGGCCTCGCTGGCCCTGCAGAGGCAGCGGGGCCGCCTCACCCAGTGGACTCAGGGCTGCAGGAACTACCGACCGCGACCCGGCTGAGGACGCTCAGCCTGGGAGTTTGGCGCGGGGGGTGGGTTTGTGGGGTGAGGGGGTTGGATTTTGGGGTGATTTTTGGGGTGGGTTTTTTGTCAAATAACCGTAAGCGGGGAAGGCAGCGGAACGCGGGAGCGCGGCGCGGGCCGGCGGGGAAGGCGCAGCCGCCGCACCGCTCCGCCCGGTCACCTTCGGCGGGCGGCAGCCATGGTGTTCCTGCCCGACGAGTCGCGGTCGCTGCCGCCGCCGCCGCTGCTCAACAAGGGCTCGGTGTGGCTCGGGTTCGCGGGGTGGATGTCGGCGCTGCTGAACAACGCCTTCAACCAGCGCCCGGTCTTGCGAGCCGGTGCGGGGGGATGGGGGCACCCTGAGGCGAGGGGGAACGGAGTGGGGTGCGAGGGCAGGGTTAAGGGAGAGTCTGGGGAAGGGGCTGGGTGGGGTCTGGGGTCCCTGAGGGGTAAATGAAGGGGGGGAAGGGAAACAGCGAGGAATGAGGGGCTGGAGGGGACACGGGAGCTGCGGGCGGGGGAATTTGGGTGACCTTGAGGGTTACAGGGGCTGGAGATGGGAGGAGGGAGCCCTGAAATCCGATGCTAGGGGTGGTAAAGGGAATTTGTGGGCCTGGGAAAAGGGAGTGTGGCATCTGGGGTCACTCTGAAAGATAAATGAAGGAGGGGGGAAGGGGAAACAGCCGGGAGTGAGGGGCTGGAGGGGGTTTGGGGGCTGCAGGTATGTGGGATTTGGGGTGACCGTGAGGGATGTCGGGGCTGGGGAAAGGGAATGGGGAGATAGCGGGAGTATGTGGGCCTGGGCTCGGGGTCACTGAGGGATAAATGAAGTGGGGAGGGGAAGAGAGCGAGCCCTGAGTTCGGGGAGGCTGTTGGAGGGGAAGGGAGTTCTCTGTGTGATTGTGGGGATGGAAGTCAAGGGATGGGAGCCCTGAAGTGAGGGGTCTGTTGGCACGGGGAGATTTGGGGTAATTGGAAAAGGCTGGGAAAGGGACATCGTATGGAGGTGGAGGGGATTTGAGGTGACTCCCTTAGGGATATGGGTGCCGGGAAGGGAAAGGAGCCCTGAGGAAAGGTGGGCATGGCAAGGGCTGCGGGAGGTGTGGGTGCTGGAGGGGCGAAGCGGGGAGAGGGGAGCTGGGGTGTGGGAGAGCAGAGTGTCTGGAGGGCCTGGGGAAAGCGGGGCCGTGCCTGAGGCCCTCGGGGAGCTGGGAGAGGTGGGGACGTTCCTCTCTCCTCCTGCTGCAGGTGTTCATCGGCAGATCCTGTTCGCTACCCTGGGCTGGTTTGTTGGCTACCAGCTTGTGAAACGCGCGGAGTACATGCACGCCAAGGTGGACCGAGAGCTGTTTGAGTACATCAGGCACCACCCAGTGGACTTCCACGCAGCAGCAGGTACACTCAGCCGGTGTTTTAAGAGACTTCAGCCTGCCGTAGTCTGCCAGTTAACAAGTGCTAATGTCTGTAAAGGTGTTTCTGGGCTATGTCTTCCCTGCTTCTTCACAATCTAAATTGCAGCAGTCTGAAGGATTTTATGATGTGAAAATAGATACTGTTACTGAGCTGTTGCTACGCTGGATGACTGCCTCTTCCTCCTAAAAGCTCATTTTAGTATAAAAGTAGCAGAGCCAAAAAAAAAAGGATAGACCAAACTTGTACCACTGAAGAAGAAATAATGGAAAATAGAGGTTTTATTCTTGTAACTTCACAGTTGTACTGTCTATTCCTGTAAAATGCCTGTGCATGTAGATTCAGAAATCACATTATGAATTTTCAGAAAACAAGTAGAACAGGTGAAAAAAGAATTAATAGAAATGGCAGGAAACCTGAAGTGGTGCTGGCTTAGAGCAATAGAGAATTGCTCTAAGGGTTTTTGTTACTAAATGTAGTCACTGAGCCCAATGATGCAATGGCAAATTTGGGTGAAAATTGTCCATTTTCTGATACAATACAGTTGGGTGACTCTGGCTGTTGGGTTGTGGTCTGCATTATGTTGGAAGGAGTATGTAGATAATAAAATGTAGAAATAAAAAAGTGTTACTACTGAGATCCCTCCACAGGGATCTGTGGAGAGCCCTACAGAAAAAAAGTTGTGCATTTATTTACAGCAGCAAGCTAATGGTTTGCTGTGGGTAACAAAACTCAGATTTTTGGTGGCTTTGTTAGCATTAAGGATTTAATATGAAACATCTTCCAAATCGATCTCAAATGCTGATTAGGTTTTCCCGCCTCTTGCAGGAAAGAAAAGAATAGGGCAGCTCTTGGAGGATTTCCGCCCAATTCGCTGATGATTTCTCCAGTGGCGACACGTCACAGGATGAATTCCTGCCATCCCGAGAACTTCGGCAAGGTGGCTGCAACTGTTGAACCGTCCATGGCTTGAAAGATGACACTTTACTCACTTTCATGTAATAAAAGTTTGATTAAATACTTAGTGTTTAATTATTTGCTCTTCTCTCCCATTATGGTTTGTCAATACGTGGATGACTGATATTTGTAACTTTGATTAATGTTTTTTTCAGTTGTTTTATTTGCAAGAGTGGGAAGTTGTTCACACAACATGTATTTTATAAAACCCAGAGAGCAATTCTGTGAGTTCCTCCTTTTTATTTCTCACTGGCATTTCTCCTGACCCTTGAACATGTTCTTGACCAGCCCCTGTAGATGCTGTAGCCTACGTCTTGCTGTAAAATTAATTCTGAAGAGCTAACAAAAATATATGCTCTCCCTAATTAATTCCATGGCTATGTTTTTTATTATTATGTCGTTTTTTCTTTGCTAATAGTGAGGATCCAACCTTTCTGCTTTCCCAATTTGTCATCGGCTTCTGAATCCAAATGCTGAGCACGCTTAGGGGTGGGGAGGTTGTGTTAATTTGGGATTTGGGGATTCTTACTCATTTACCATTTTGGGTGAAAACTGTGCTTTATCTCTTGTCTGCCTCACACTGAGCCCCTGTGCCAGGTCACTGCTCTCTGATGGATACGAAGTCCCTAAACAGATTTAAAAGAAGTGCTGCCACCCTGATTTGCTTCAACAGTGTGAAAGGAAATGCCCTTTCCCCGTGGTGGCAGGCAACAGTGCGGGTGCCCTGGGAGCCTGTCCAGGGCAGTGCAGAGCCAGCACCCCCTGCCACACCGGAGACGCCTGATCTGCTCTGTCTGCCAGCATCCCGCTGGGACCAGTGCTGAGTTATCCCAGGACAAAGAAGTCTTCTGTGGCCATCTAACCTCTTATCAGCTTTGGCCAGCAGCGGTGGCCAGCAGCAGGGCACCGTCAGGCCTTGACGCAGCCCTGGGGCAGCGTGATGCAATGCCCTGCAATCGGAGCAGGCAGAAGGTTCCTGTGACACACCGGGCTCGCAGCCAGCTGCAGGGACAGCGGCTCTCAGAGAGACCCACGGCTCCTGGGGGATGCAAGCGGCCCACAACACGTCAGCAAGCCCTTCCAGCTGTCCCAGGTCACAGACCTTTGGGGGCATCCTGCATCTCTCACTGGCCACGTTCAACAGCCGTGGTCAGCACTCACCCTGTCTCTCCTGCTGTGACGCTTCCCTGGGGCACCACGAGCCTCTCCAGCCGCTGAGCACGCTGCCCAAGCCCAAAGCCATCGCTGCAGGTGACTGCAGGCCCTCCCCGCTGTGACACTGGTGGGGCTTAACCCCAGCCAGCCCCCAAGGCCCACACAGCCACTCGCTCACTGCCCCGCCAGCGGGATCAGAGACAGAATCAAGGGGAAGAACAAGAAAACACGTGGGCTGAAATAAAACCAATTTACTAGGGAAAGCAAAAGCCGTGTATGCCAACAGAGCAAAACAAGGAATTCATTCACCACTTCCCACGGGCAGGTGGGTGTTCAGCAGTCCCCAGGATTGCAGGGCTCCATCACAGGTAGCGGTGACCTGGGGAGACAAAGGCCACCACTCCAAGCGTGGCTCACTTCTTCCTTCTTCCCCCCACCTTATATACTGAGCATGATGTCATATGGTCTGGAATATCCCCTGGGTCAGTTGGGATCAGTTATCCCACCCCTGACTCCTCCCAGGTTCCCATGCCCCCCAGTCCCCTCACCAGCGTGGCAGTGCAGAAAGCAGCAATGGCCTTGGCTCTGTGCAAGCCCTGCTCAGCAATAACCAAAACATCTCTGCATTATCAGCCCCTGTGTTCAGCACAAATCCAACACAGAGACCCATGCCAGCCACGGGGAAAAAAATCATCACTACCCCAGCCGAAACCAGCACAGCCAGCCGCGTTCTCCAGGGGACATAGGTCCCATCCTTGAGCTCCAACCAGGAAAACCACCAGAGGGACATCACCACCTCCGTGGTCCTCACCTCACTGGGAACCAGTGCCCACCCATTCCTTATGGTTCAACACCTGGCTCTGCAATCAGCATGGAGGCAGAAGAGCTCCAAAGGGAGAGCTCCATCAAGGCCCAGCCAGAGGTGGCATTGCCATGGGGATGGCCCAGGTCTCTCCCAACATGCCCCTCATGCTCCATGTTCTCTGGATAAGACAAGGCTGCGACTCTGCCGAAGCTGAGGACGGACACAGAGAGCAGATCAGCTCCGAAATCCTCTCTGGCTGCAGGGAACTGTGTTTGCCCTCATGTGGGGAACTTGCTGATTGGCAGCTGCTTTCCCAGAAAAGCAGCACTTCTGGGTGCTGGTGCAACGAGCTCCTTGGGTCTCTGTGGCCACAGGGCTGGTGTTTGGGCAAGCCTGCCCCACGAGCCACCATCCTCCTGGGGAGCCCATCCCAAGCCATGGCTCAGGAGGGGGGAAACATCACCTCATGTGTCTCCAAATGACCCCCTGTTGTCCCCAGTAGCTCCTGCTGACACATCTCCCATGGCTCTGACTGCCCCAAACCCCTCAGAACTGTCCTTGTCCTCCCTTGAACCTGACCAGGACCCTTTCAGATGTGAGGCACCTCTGGGTCTGGCTCAGCTGCCTCCTCCAGAGTCCCCAGTCCCCTCAGCTGCTCACTCAGCCACAGCTGGCTGGAGACCCTGTCCCTGCTGCCCACACTGGGGCAGGACAAGCCAAAGCCAGAGTGGTCTCAGCAACTGGGAGAAATGGCCTGATCAGGTGAGAGGAGATGGGAATCTCTAATGTGGTTGGACACAGCTCTGAGCTACCTGGGCTGGTGCAAGATGTCCCAGCCCACAGCAGGGCATTGCACTAGGTGGTCTCTGAAGATCCCTTCCAACCCAAACCATCCCATGACTTTGGGATTCTTTGTCCCTTTCTAATTCCCCATTACTGTCCTGGGAAGTTCCCTCCCCACAGAGCCAGGGTCCCCCTGCCCCGCTCTGGGGCACTCCATGAGTGAAAGCACCACACTGACAACGGCTTCACGGGGCTTCTTTTATTAGCAGAAACAGGGGGAAGCGCCCTTGGAGTCCAGGTACCAGCTGGAAAAGGGCTTGGCAGTCTCAAGGGACTGTTGGAGGTCAGGGCCACCTCAAAACACCCCCAGCTTCATGCCACTCTTTGAAAATAAAGAGGAGGGCACGAGCCTGCAGCTCTTCCAATGGCCTTCCCGGCACAGCCAGATGCTTCTTCCTATGAGGATACGGCACCATGTGGATCTCCGGTGGTCACAGCCATGGCCGGTGTCAGGGCCAGTGCCGGTGCCGGGAGGTCAGATCAGCTGCCGCGGAGTGGGGAGTGCGAGCGTGACTGGGAAGAGCCTGCGCTGCTCAGCGACGGGGTCGTCTTCTGCTTCCTGACACCAGCACCTGTCCTGCAAGAGCAGCATTCCTTAACTCCAAGGATCATCCCAGGGGGACACACAGTCCACCAACCCTGAGTCCATAGACCCTGAACCCCCGCAGTCTCTGCACAGAGCAATGGCCTGCGTTCCCTCCTCCAGCGTGGAGAGGGATATCTGCCCCCAGCTGAGGGGCCAGCCCCCATTCCAAGGCCCTTCCCAGCAGGTTCCCACCCCTGCACTGTTGGGGACCTCTCCAGGGAGGCCACCCCTTGTCTTGCTGCCCCTGCACTCTGCATCCCCCCAGCTCTTACCTGGTGGCCAGCACAGGGTCACCAGCTGGGCTGCCCCTCGCTGAGGTTGATCTGCTCCAGGATCTGGCTGTACCTCCGGGTCAGGGCGTTGGTGTCCCTGGTGAGGTGGGTGAGGACCTGCTGCAAGCCACTCAGGTGGTGGGACAGGCGCTCCTCCAGCTGGGCGTCCCCGGCCTCGTTGCTGTCCGAGGATGTGTCCATGTCGGTGTCGGCACCGGTCGGGCTCTGGTCACTGACAGAGGCCAGGCCTTTCTCCACCATGGGCTTGATGGCCTTGAGGAGCTGGTAGCGCTCGTAGAGGTCCGTGTGGCTCTCGGCGTCTGGGGCTGCCCCCTCCTGCTGCGGGAAGACCCCTCGGAGCAGGCTGGGGAACATCACCTCCTGCTCCATCTTCTGGGTGGCTGAGAAGTACTGCTCCATGGCCCCTCTCCTACAGCTCTGGCAGTGCTGCTCTGGGCTCTTCTCGGAGTGCCACCTGCTCCCTGTCCCTGCTGGGGCCTTTTTATGCAGTGCTGGGACCTGTCCCTCCTCTGCTGTGCCCTGCTGTCCTCCCCTGCCAGCCCTGGTTGGCCTGGATGGCCTTGGGGTCGGGCTTGGCTCCAGCCCAGCTGGGGCCCGGCCATGCTGTGTCCCTGGCTCTGCAATCTGTCCTGGCCCAGCCTCCCCGTGGCCTTCGCCCGAGCTGGCCGGGGGTCCCGCTGCCTCCCCATGCCAGGAACTACGGGGCTGTAGCCAGGAGGAGAGGTGCCCAGGGTCTCTCCCATCGTATACTATCTCAATCCTCCAACACATTCAGTTCTGGGCCCTGTGGGAGTGGGTCCAGCTCCTGCCCCACGGTGTGGGCAGGCTGCAGGGACCGTCACCTCCCCTCATCCTGGCTGCCATGCGCTCGGGACGTGAACACTCCAGGGACATTGAGCAACCCCTTTTGCAGACATATGGAAATCTCGCTGGAAATACACTGGGACATGGGTGTCTGGGCAGAGTGAAGCCTGCTGGCATCCAGAGATTGGGGTCCCCAGAAACATTCACTTCCCCCGACCCCTCCCCGTGAGCTCGGCTGGGATGTGGACAGGGACAGGTGTAGGAACCCAGAGTGCCGACAATATTTCTCTGCCTGTTTTTAAGAGTTTTTACCCCCCTGGACACCACTGGTATAGCTTTAAACCCTGGAAAAAATTACCAACAGTCAGACAACAACTAGAAAATACAGTGGTGTGAATTAGGTGATAGACTACTATGTAAGATTGTCACAGGGTGAAAATTTTAGAGGTTTTAGGCTTCTTTTTATAGTATATAGATAAGAGTAAAAAATACCAAAATGGAGGAATGTTGTTGTTCTCTAAACCTTCTTCTCCTTCTTCTACCACTCCATATTTTGCAGTAAAAGTAGTTTGGATTGATTGGATAGAAAATTCCACAGTTCCTGCCCGTGTTACTGAATAATTGGTAAGAAAGTAAAAATAACGTATGTTTTTAGTAACTAGTGGTTAAAATATCTTTAAAAGGCTGTGTAAATCTTGATAATTGCTCTCATTCCTACTTTTCCTCCTTCCATGCTGTACCTGGGTCACGCTAGTGGCTCAGTTTCTCTGATAAGACTTAATAAACAACTATCTAGAAGCATTGAAACTACAGAAGACGTCTCGTTTTATCTTTTAAGCGCCTTGCAAGGACTTTCAGCAAATTCTCTCCCATCAGGAGAGACTTGATTTATGGCACGCTAAAGTGTCAACAGGGACCTGGCTCTCTGAGTGTAACTCCTGTGGCAGCAGCAGCAGCACAGAGCCATTGCTGCCCCCAGGGGATTGTGGATATGGGTACCCTGCCTCTGTCCCCATCTTGGGAGGGCAAAAGCCACAGCCAGGGCACCAGCCAGCATTGCCTGCCCCTGCATGTCCCTGTGGCATGTGGCAATCAGGGTAGATGGTTGTGTCTGGGGAAAGGCTGTGGGGTACCTCGGGCTGAGCTGAACTGGGGTACCCAGCCCTGGTTTGGGCCCCAAGGAAGCTGCTGCAGACCACCAGGGCCCCCGGGAGCTGCACTGAGATCCTCAGGTCTCTGCTGCCAAAGACCCCCAGATCCGGGCAAGCCTACCCCTGACCTGCCACTCCCCCGGGCATCCCCACCTCAGCCCCAGCTCAGAGGGCGGCCCGTGCCACCACATGTGTCCCCAAGTGTCCCTGTATCATCCCTGGCACATCCTCCTGTCTTATCCCTCTGCAGCACCAGGGGAAAAGAGTGTGGCACCATGCTCAGCACGTGGGGAAAGAAGGAAGAGAGGCACAGTCGGAGTGCTGGCAGCTGCCTTGCCAGGTCACCACGCCATGCCATGGAGCCCTGCTCTCCCACAGGTCGCTGAACACCTGAGTGCCTGTGGGAAGTGCTGAATGAATTCCTTCTTCTGCTTTGCTTACTTGTGCAGCTTTTGCTTTGCCTATTAAACTGTCTTTATCTCTACCCACGAGTTTACTTTTCTTACCCTCCCGATTCTCTACCCCATCCCACCTGGGCAGGAGTGACAGAGCAGCTGAGTGGGGCTGAGTTGCCAGTGGGGGTCAAACCATGATACCCACAGTGAAACTCCAGCCCCTGGGCAGGTGTGTCCCGCCCCCAGCCCACCCTGGGGGGACATTGTGATGTCCCTGCACCTCCAGGAAGCTCCATGGTGGCCCAGAAGTCCCAAGAGCGTGGGGCTGGCAGTGTGTGCACACACCTCAGTGCAGCCCCACTGGGCCCCACTGCAGGACACCCAGGGATGCCACGGGCACCCAGAAGGGGAGAAGAGGAGCCGTGGGTTCAGGTCTGAGGGGGAGAGGGCAGGCGGCAGAATGGGCACCTGGCTGGGGTATGAGGGGACAGCGGGAGAGCTGCCAACACTGAGGGTTGCAGAAGGGATGAAGGACCCTGCGGTCTTTCCCAAAATAGAACCATTTCCTCCAATTGCCACACACTGCAAGATAAGAGGGGACAGGAATTGTGGCCGTCGACCAGCCCCGGCCTCTGCTCCAGAATGGTGGTACTGGGGGTGATGGTGGGTTAAGGCCAAGGCCACAGAGAGGCTGGGGCAGGAGCCAGGGGTGGCAAGGAGGAGAGGTCCCTGGCTTCTCTACTATCCTTTCCGATACTATCTCAACCTTCAAACATGTTCAGTTTTGGGGACCTGTCGGAGTGGTTCCACCTCCTGCTCCCAGGTGTGGCCAGGCTGCAGGCGGCAGTTCTGCTGGGGACCATCACCTCCCCCACGCCTTGCTGCCATGTGCTCAGGATGTGAATGCTCCAGGGACATTGAGCAATCTCTGTCCATGACTTCCAGCCAAACAGGCCAGCAGACACCAGCGTGGAACATCTCACTGGGAGTGCTTGGCTGCATGCAAGCTATCATTGCCCACATCTCCCCAGTACCGCCATTCTGGAGCAGAGGCCGGGGCTGGTCGATGGCCACAATTCCTGTCCCCTCTTATCTTGCAGTGTGTGGCAATTGGAGGAAATGGTTCTATTTTGGGAAAGACCGCAGGGTCCTTCATCCCTTCTGCAACCCTCAGTGTTGGCAGCTCTCCCGCTGTCCCCTCATACCCCAGCCAGGTGCCCATTCTGCCGCCTGCCCTCTCCCCCTCAGACCTGAACCCACGGCTCCTCTTCTCCCCTTCTGGGTGCCCGTGGCATCCCTGGGTGTCCTGCAGTGGGGCCCAGTGGGGCTGCACTGAGGTGTGTGCACACACTGCCAGCCCCACGCTCTTGGGACTTCTGGGCCACCATGGAGCTTCCTGGAGGTGCAGGGACATCACAGTGTCCCCCCAGGGTGGGCTGGGGGCGGGACACACCTGCCCAGGGGCTGGAGTTTCACTGTGGGTATCATGGTTTGACCCCCACTGGCAACTCAGCCCCACTCAGCTGCTCTGTCACTCCTGCCCAGGTGGGATGGGGTAGAGAATCGGGAGGGTAAGAAAAGTAAACTCGTGGGTAGAGATAAAGACAGTTTAATAGGCAAAGCAAAAGCTGCACAAGTAAGCAAAGCAGAAGAAGGAATTCATTCAGCACTTCCCACAGGCACTCAGGTGTTCAGCGACCTGTGGGAGAGCAGGGCTCCATTGCATGGCGTGGTGACCTGGCAAGGCAGCTGCCAGCACTCCGACTGTGCCTCTCTTCCTTCTTTCCCCACGTGCTGAGCATGGTGCCACACTCTTTTCCCCTGGTGCTGCAGAGGGATAAGACAGGAGGATGTGCCAGGGATGATACAGGGACACTTGGGGACACATGTGGTGGCACGGGCCGCCCTCTGAGCTGGGGCTGAGGTGGGGATGCCCGGGGGAGTGGCAGGTCAGGGGTAGGCTTGCCCGGATCTGGGGGTCTTTGGCAGCAGAGACCTGAGGATCTCAGTGCAGCTCCCGGGGGCCCTGGTGGTCTGCAGCAGCTTCCTTGGGGCCCAAACCAGGGCTGGGTACCCCAGTTCAGCTCAGCCCGAGGTACCCCACAGCCTTTCCCCAGACACAACCATCTACCCTGATTGCCACATGCCACAGGGACATGCAGGGGCAGGCAATGCTGGCTGGTGCCTTGGCTGTGGCTTTTGCCCTCCCAAGATGGGGACAGAGGCAGGGTACCCATATCCACAATCCCCTGGGGCAGCAATGGCTCTGTGCTGCTGCTGCTGCCACAGGAGTTACACTCAGAGAGCCAGGTCCCTGTTGACACTTTAGCGTGCCATAAATCAAGTCTCTCCTGATGGGAGAGAATTTGCTGAAAGTCCTTGCAAGGCGCTTAAAAGATAAAACGAGACGTCTTCTGTAGTTTCAATGCTTCTAGATAGTTGTTTATTAAGTCTTATCAGAGAAACTGAGCCACTAGCGTGACCCAGGTACAGCATGGAAGGAGGAAAAGTAGGAATGAGAGCAATTATCAAGATTTACACAGCCTTTTAAAGATATTTTAACCACTAGTTACTAAAAACATACGTTATTTTTACTTTCTTACCAATTATTCAGTAACACGGGCAGGAACTGTGGAATTTTCTATCCAATCAATCCAAACTACTTTTACTGCAAAATATGGAGTGGTAGAAGAAGGAGAAGAAGGTTTAGAGAACAACAACATTCCTCCATTTTGGTATTTTTTACTCTTATCTATATACTATAAAAAGAAGCCTAAAACCTCTAAAATTTTCACCCTGTGACAATCTTACATAGCAGTCTATCACCTAATTCACACCACTGTATTTTCTAGTTGTTGTCTGACTGTTGGTAATTTTTTCCAGGGTTTAAAGCTATACCAGTGGTGTCCAGGGGGGTAAAAACTCTTAAAAACAGGCAGAGAAATATTGTCGGCACTCTGGGTTCCTACACCTGTCCCTGTCCACATCCCAGCCGAGCTCACGGGGAGGGGTCGGGGGAAGTGAATGTTTCTGGGGACCCCAATCTCTGGATGCCAGCAGGCTTCACTCTGCCCAGACACCCATGTCCCAGTGTATTTCCAGCGAGATTTCCATATGTCTGCAAAAGGGGTTGCTCAATGTCCCTGGAGTGTTCACGTCCCGAGCGCATGGCAGCCAGGATGAGGGGAGGTGACGGTCCCTGCAGCCTGCCCACACCGTGGGGCAGGAGCTGGACCCACTCCCACAGGGCCCAGAACTGAATGTGTTGGAGGATTGAGATAGTATACGATGGGAGAGACCCTGGGCACCTCTCCTCCTGGCTACAGCCCCGTAGTTCCTGGCATGGGGAGGCAGCGGGACCCCCGGCCAGCTCGGGCGAAGGCCACGGGGAGGCTGGGCCAGGACAGATTGCAGAGCCAGGGACACAGCATGGCCGGGCCCCAGCTGGGCTGGAGCCAAGCCCGACCCCAAGGCCATCCAGGCCAACCAGGGCTGGCAGGGGAGGACAGCAGGGCACAGCAGAGGAGGGACAGGTCCCAGCACTGCATAAAAAGGCCCCAGCAGGGACAGGGAGCAGGTGGCACTCCGAGAAGAGCCCAGAGCAGCACTGCCAGAGCTGTAGGAGAGGGGCCATGGAGCAGTACTTCTCAGCCACCCAGAAGATGGAGCAGGAGGTGATGTTCCCCAGCCTGCTCCGAGGGGTCTTCCCGCAGCAGGAGGGGGCAGCCCCAGACGCCGAGAGCCACACGGACCTCTACGAGCGCTACCAGCTCCTCAAGGCCATCAAGCCCATGGTGGAGAAAGGCCTGGCCTCTGTCAGTGACCAGAGCCCGACCGGTGCCGACACCGACATGGACACATCCTCGGACAGCAACGAGGCCGGGGACGCCCAGCTGGAGGAGCGCCTGTCCCACCACCTGAGTGGCTTGCAGCAGGTCCTCACCCACCTCACCAGGGACACCAACGCCCTGACCCGGAGGTACAGCCAGATCCTGGAGCAGATCAACCTCAGCGAGGGGCAGCCCAGCTGGTGACCCTGTGCTGGCCACCAGGTAAGAGCTGGGGGGATGCAGAGTGCAGGGGCAGCAAGACAAGGGGTGGCCTCCCTGGAGAGGTCCCCAACAGTGCAGGGGTGGGAACCTGCTGGGAAGGGCCTTGGAATGGGGGCTGGCCCCTCAGCTGGGGGCAGATATCCCTCTCCACGCTGGAGGAGGGAACGCAGGCCATTGCTCTGTGCAGAGACTGCGGGGGTTCAGGGTCTATGGACTCAGGGTTGGTGGACTGTGTGTCCCCCTGGGATGATCCTTGGAGTTAAGGAATGCTGCTCTTGCAGGACAGGTGCTGGTGTCAGGAAGCAGAAGACGACCCCGTCGCTGAGCAGCGCAGGCTCTTCCCAGTCACGCTCGCACTCCCCACTCCGCGGCAGCTGATCTGACCTCCCGGCACCGGCACTGGCCCTGACACCGGCCATGGCTGTGACCACCGGAGATCCACATGGTGCCGTATCCTCATAGGAAGAAGCATCTGGCTGTGCCGGGAAGGCCATTGGAAGAGCTGCAGGCTCGTGCCCTCCTCTTTATTTTCAAAGAGTGGCATGAAGCTGGGGGTGTTTTGAGGTGGCCCTGACCTCCAACAGTCCCTTGAGACTGCCAAGCCCTTTTCCAGCTGGTACCTGGACTCCAAGGGCGCTTCCCCCTGTTTCTGCTAATAAAAGAAGCCCCGTGAAGCCGTTGTCAGTGTGGTGCTTTCACTCATGGAGTGCCCCAGAGCGGGGCAGGGGGACCCTGGCTCTGTGGGGAGGGAACTTCCCAGGACAGTAATGGGGAATTAGAAAGGGACAAAGAATCCCAAAGTCATGGGATGGTTTGGGTTGGAAGGGATCTTCAGAGACCACCTAGTGCAATGCCCTGCTGTGGGCTGGGACATCTTGCACCAGCCCAGGTAGCTCAGAGCTGTGTCCAACCACATTAGAGATTCCCATCTCCTCTCACCTGATCAGGCCATTTCTCCCAGTTGCTGAGACCACTCTGGCTTTGGCTTGTCCTGCCCCAGTGTGGGCAGCAGGGACAGGGTCTCCAGCCAGCTGTGGCTGAGTGAGCAGCTGAGGGGACTGGGGACTCTGGAGGAGGCAGCTGAGCCAGACCCAGAGGTGCCTCACATCTGAAAGGGTCCTGGTCAGGTTCAAGGGAGGACAAGGACAGTTCTGAGGGGTTTGGGGCAGTCAGAGCCATGGGAGATGTGTCAGCAGGAGCTACTGGGGACAACAGGGGGTCATTTGGAGACACATGAGGTGATGTTTCCCCCCTCCTGAGCCATGGCTTGGGATGGGCTCCCCAGGAGGATGGTGGCTCGTGGGGCAGGCTTGCCCAAACACCAGCCCTGTGGCCACAGAGACCCAAGGAGCTCGTTGCACCAGCACCCAGAAGTGCTGCTTTTCTGGGAAAGCAGCTGCCAATCAGCAAGTTCCCCACATGAGGGCAAACACAGTTCCCTGCAGCCAGAGAGGATTTCGGAGCTGATCTGCTCTCTGTGTCCATCCTCAGCTTCGGCAGAGTCGCAGCCTTGTCTTATCCAGAGAACATGGAGCATGAGGGGCATGTTGGGAGAGACCCGGGCCATCCCCATGGCAATGCCACCTCTGGCTGGGCCTTGATGGAGCTCTCCCTTTGGAGCTCTTCTGCCTCTATGCTGATTGCAGAGCCAGGTGTTGAACCATAAGGAATGGGTGGGCACTGGTTCCCAGTGAGGTGAGGACCACGGAGGTGGTGATGTCCCTCTGGTGGTTTTCCTGGTTGGAGCTCAAGGATGGGACCTATGTCCCCTGGAGAACACGGCTGGCTGTGCTGGTTTCGGCTGGGGTAGTGATGATTTTTTTCCCCGTGGCTGGCATGGGTCTCTGTGTTGGATTTGTGCTGAACACAGGGGCTGATAATGCAGAGATGTTTTGGTTATTGCTGAGCAGGGCTTGCACAGAGCCAAGGCCATTGCTGCTTTCTGCACTGCCACGCTGGTGAGGGGACTGGGGGGCATGGGAACCTGGGAGGAGTCACGGGTGGGATAACTGATCCCAACTGACCCAGGGGATATTCCAGACCATATGACATCATGCTCAGTATATAAGGTGGGGGGAAGAAGGAAGAAGTGAGCCACGCTTGGAGTGGTGGCCTTTGTCTCCCCAGGTCACCGCTACCTGTGATGGAGCCCTGCAATCCTGGGGACTGCTGAACACCCACCTGCCCGTGGGAAGTGGTGAATGAATTCCTTGTTTTGCTCTGTTGGCATACACGGCTTTTGCTTTCCCTAGTAAATTGGTTTTATTTCAGCCCACGTGTTTTCTTGTTCTTCCCCTTGATTCTGTCTCTGATCCCGCTGGCGGGGCAGTGAGCGAGTGGCTGTGTGGGCCTTGGGGGCTGGCTGGGGTTAAGCCGCACCAGTGTCACAGCGGGGAGGGCCTGCAGTCACCTGCAGCGATGGCTTTGGGCTTGGGCAGCGTGCTCAGCGGCTGGAGAGGCTCGTGGTGCCCCAGGGAAGCGTCACAGCAGGAGACGGGGTGAGTGCTGACCACGGCTGTTGAACGTGGCCAGTGAGAGATGCAGGATGCCCCCAAAGGTCTGTGACCTGGGACAGCTGGAAGGGCTTGCTGACGTGTTGTGGGCCGCTTGCATCCCCCCAGGAGCCGTGGGTCTCTCTGAGAGCCGCTGTCCCTGCAGCTGGCTGCGAGCCCGGTGTGTCACAGGAACCTTCTGCCTGCTCCGATTGCAGGGCATTGCATCACGCTGCCCCAGGGCTGCGTCAAGGCCTGACGGTGCCCTGCTGCTGGCCACCGCTGCTGGCCAAAGCTGATAAGAGGTTAGATGGCCACAGAAGACTTCTTTGTCCTGGGATAACTCAGCACTGGTCCCAGCGGGATGCTGGCAGACAGAGCAGATCAGGCATCTCCGGTGTGGCAGGGGGTGCTGGCTCTGCACTGCCCTGGACAGGCTCCCAGGGCACCCGCACTGTTGCCTGCCACCACGGGGGAAAGGGCATTTCCTTTCACACTGTTGAAGCAAATCAGGGTGGCAGCACTTCTTTTAAATCTGTTTAGGGACTTCGTATCCATCAGAGAGCAGTGACCTGGCACAGGGGCTCAGTGTGAGGCAGACAAGAGATAAAGCACAGTTTTCACCCAAAATGTTGGATGAGTATGAAACCCCAAATTCCGTTCTCTAACCAGTCCCAAGATGTCCTTATCACACAACCTCCCCACCTCCAACAATGGGGGGCTGCCAGTACCCCTCCCCTCCCGAAGGGCAGGATCCCTGCCTGTACGCCTTTCAATTTGTGGGGTGCTCTGGCCTTATCTCTGCCCCCCGCTGCTGCTACTGCCTTCCTGGGCAGATGCTGGGGGAAAGCACCCCACACATTCACACCTGCTCACCCCTGGTCTGACTCTGTGGTCAGGCAACTTGGCTGAAAGTGAGCCAGAAAGGTGTCCTCAGGGCAAAGGCAGTGGAGGGAAGGGATTCTTCCCTTCTGCTCAGCCCTGGTGAGGCCTCACCTGGAGTTCTGTGTCCACTTCTGGGCTTTCTGGTACAAGAGATACATGGACATACTGGAGAGTGTCCAGTGAAGGACCATAAAGGTGATAGAGGAGCAGGAGTATCTCTCATATGAGGAAAGGCTGGGAGAGCTGGTGGTGTTCAGACTGGGGAAGAGAAGGCTGAGAAGGATCTGATCAGTGTTTGTAAAGATGTGAGGGAGGTCAAGGGCTGAATTCAGAATCTTCCCACTAGTGTTCAGTGACAGGACAGGAAGCGAGTGATGGGCACAAACTGAAACACAAAAAAAATCCCATCTAAACATGAGAAAACCTTTATTTTTTTCCTAAAACTGAAGGTGCTCAAACATTGTCACAGACTACCCAGAAAGGTGGTGGAGTCTCCATCCTCAGAGATATCCAATATCCATGGTCCCACTGTTGACCTTGCTTGAGCAGTTGTTGAAGCAGATAATCTCCAGAGGTGCCTTCCATCCTCTCCAGCACTGACTCTGGCTCTGTCCCTGCCTCGTGCCCCCTGTGCTGTCAGCCCAGGAGCTAGCTGCAGACTGCTCACAGCAGCTGACCAGGAGGATGCCCTCCCAGGCCTGGGTGGAAGCTGGAATACTGGGAGGGCTGCTTTGGGCTGGGTCCCACAGTCTCTGACTCCTGTCACTGCCCCTCCAAAGACCCTCATTCAGACTTGGAACTTTCATGTTTCTCCTCAGGCTGACAACTTCTGAATTTTAAAAGTACCTTCTCTAACTCCCTAGTCACTTTTAAATCCTACTGCTGGTCATATTACTCCTTTAATAAGCAGTTTGGGGCAAGCACCCTTCAGACAAGTATCACCTGTTCATTATCACCTTCTTTTAGCAGGGCTCTCTAGGCCAGTTGCCATGTTGGGCTGGGTGAGACTGCCAGCACAGAAGAAGGTGGGTTTTCAGGCAGAGCACATGGGAGATTCCCCCTCTCTGGATAAACCCATCACTTGTTCTCCATCCCCACTCCTCAAAACTACCCAGATCAAAGCAGCTTTCCCATGGTGCTGCCTGCAACCTGTCTGCCCTGGGGGAAAGCACTGGACTCACCATCCTGGGCCTCCAGGAGTGGTAGGGATGGTGGTGACAGGGCAGGATGGAAAAGTACCTGACAGACCCCAGGCACCTCCTCACCAGCCCACTCAGAGCACGGGGAGGCGGTGGGACCTTTGGCCAGCTCGGGCGAAGGCCACAGGGAGGCTCAGAAGAGACTGCACAGAGCCAGGGACATGGCATGGCCCCAGCTGGGCTGGAGCCAAGCCCAACCCCAAGGCCATCCAGGCCAACCAGGGCTGGCAGGGGAGGACAGCAGGGCACAGCAGAGGAGGGACAGGTCCCAGCACTGCATAAAAAGGCCCCAGCAGGGACAGGGAGCAGGTGGCACTCCGAGAAGAGCCCAGAGCAGCGCTGCCAGAGCTGTAGGAGAGGGGCCATGGAACAGTACTTCTCAGCCACCCAGAAGATGGAGCAGGAGGTGATGTTCCCCAGCCTGCTCCGAGGGGTCTTCCCGCAGCAGGAGGGGGCAGCCCCAGATGCCGAGAGCCACACGGACCTCTACGAGCGCTACCAGCTCCTCAAGGCCATCAAGCCCATGGTGGAGAAAGGCCTGGCCTCTGTCAGTGACCAGAGCCCGACCGGTGCCGACACCAACACAGCCTTAGATGAGGGTGCAGACAGCAATCTGGAAGAGCGCCTCTCCCATCATGTCAATGGATTGCAGCAAGTTCTGACAGACCTCACCAAAAACACCAAAGCCCTGACCCGGAGGTACAGCCAGATCCTGGAGGAGATCAACCTCAGTGAAGATCAGTCCAGCTCTTGAGCCTGCACTTCCCATCTCTGAGGTAAGAGCTTGGGGACATGCAGTGCCAAGGAAGAGCTGGCTGGGGCATGACATACTTTGTCCTCATGCCCCATCAGCTGTGTGGTGTTATAATGTTTGCATCACACCCCCAAATCCCAGGAGTTCTGAGTTTGTATTTCACTGCTCAACAGAAGCATCCTCCTGGATTTGTTTTTCTCAGTTGCCACTGGTGCAAGCTGTGTCAGTAACAAAGGCAACTCTGTGAGCTCCACACTGTCCCCAAGACTCCCCAGTTTGCAGCATTAGGAAATGTCTTTCTGCTGCTGGCCAGACACAAAAGATCCCAGGGACAAAAGGGATTAGTGGTTGAAGGACCCTGAACTTTGGACTCCAGGAGCTGCCAGACACTGGTGCTCCAGCTATTTCTCTTTTTTCTCTGATGGAAAATGCAACAGTCATTTTTAGGGAGGAGTTTGGCACTTTCAGGTCTCCAAATATCTAACTGACACACCACCTGCAAACAGCTCAGACACTTCAATCCCACAGCCTGAAAAGCAAACCCATTCTCTATGCTGGTGGGACTTTCATCCCTGAGGCCCCCTGGGGAGACATCCCCACGATCCATCAGAGATGGGGCTCATGGCCAAGGTCCTTGTAGTGAAATGGAGAGCGCAGAAAAATGACAGCAAAAACAGAGGGCATTAACGGGACTTTACACTTATTTAAGAAGACACCCAGACAGGAATGAGGACATCCTGACCAAACCCTCTCCATTATCCCCACAGGGTTCTGCTGTCCAAGCCCAGCGGCACTTCCTCTCCTGCGCCAGGTCCCACTGAGGAGCGTCCTTCGTGAGCAGCGCAGAGCGTGGCCGTCTGCCTGCCGGGTGCCATCTCACTCGTCCCGCGGCCGATCCTGCCAGCAAGCTTCCTGCTTCGTTTCACCCCTGTCCCAGGGGGATTTCGGCAGGACAGAAATGAGTGGTTTGTGTAGTTGCTTTGCAGAAGGCGTCTGTAACTTTGAAGCGATGCTTTTCTGTGTGTGCCTAAACCCCTCCGAACCGTTCTCTTTGTAATGTAAATGAAATGCAAAGCCTTGTGCAGAGGTGTCCTGTGTTTCCTACCAGCTGTCACTTCTGTGGCTCTGTAGAACTACCCTTCACATGTAGAACACCCAGCACATGAGGGTGAAGGACCCTGGCCACCAAGGCCAGGCTTCAGTGCAGGGAGACGAGCTGGGTTTCTTTGGCAGGGCTTTGAGATGAATGTTCCCCCAGCTCTCTGTCTCTCCCACCTTGCAAAACCTTGGTGTAATCCTGCCACCATTCTGTGCTTGGGGCTGGATCCCAACCTGCTCCCCAGCATACTTCCTTCCCTCCCACAACATCTCCTTCTCTCCTGGATTCCCAGCTTCTCAGTGCCCCAACCCTATCAGTACCTGCACATCCCATCCCTTGTCCTACACTCATCCAGCCCTTCATATCCAGCACCATGTCCTCTCCTGTGGACAACCTGTTGGAATCCTCACAAGCCCCAGCAAAACCTAGGTGGCAATTCTGCCTCCTCCCTGCTTAGCTATGACACACTCCAGAGCTGGGAGCAGAGGAGGAGGTGGGAATGCTCAGCTAGGGTAGGAAGGCAGGACTTTGCTCACCTCTGATCCCTGTGAGCTGTGGGGAGACCAGGGGCAAAGCCCTCACTGGATGAGTAGGCAGGAGCTGCAAGCTCTTCACAGGCAGGTTGGAGCCTTCAGGACAGGCTGGGTCCCACCTCCAGGTGACTCCTTCCCTCCCAGACACACCACCCTTGGGAAGTCCTACTGACCTGGGCACTAGAGGGAGGTGTCCCATTGCCTGTTCAGAACATTTTAAAAAAACCTCAGCTGTTGAAATAGTGCTCCTTTGGCTGAACAAACACTGGTTCTCCATCAACTGTCCACTTCTGATTATAAAACTGGAGATCTCTGAGCATCTGTGGTGAGAGGAGGATTGTCACCATGCGCTATGTTGCAGGTCTGGTTGTGTTGTTTGTGTTGCTACATGTGCTCTTCGAATATGCTGTATCACAAAAGTGAAATAATATCCTTCAGACTGAAGTCAGAGACTCATCAGCTCTAAAAGTCTCCATCTAAAACGAACAGATGTTCTGCAGATGGTATCCCTGTTTCTTCCATTCACCTGGAAGCAGCTCCATGCCTTGCTCATGTGTTCATGTTAACCCCTTTGGTGGGGTCCTGATTGCTCAGCAGCAATTGAAGATCCACAGCAGTGTAAAATGAAGAAAAGAGCAGGAATTTCCTGCCTTGCTTTTATTTTAGTGAAACTCTAATTGCACAGAAAATAAAAGCGAAAAATTGTTCTGCTGTTTAACTGTGGAATGTACTGTGGCCAGCTCAGATCTCAGATACAATCCTTCAGCCATACATCCTGAGAAGGTGGGTGGGGCTGATAAATGGCTGAAAGGCGCCAGTTAGGAATGCTGACAGTGTTTGCACATGGTATTTGATTTAGGAGTGGTTCTTGAACAGCTGAGTCTCTTAAAAAGAGGCTGCCAATTCAATATATTAAGGAAATAAATAATTTATAAATACTTTTATGGATAGTACTATTCTCCAAACTGATGCATAGTAACAGAATCATAGAGTGGTTTAGGTTGGAAGGGACCTTAAAGATCTTCTAGTTCCAAACCCCTGTGCCATGGGCAGGGATGCCTCCCACTGGATCAGTTTCATCAGGTCCCCATGCAACCTGACCTTGAACAATTCCAGGGGTGGGGCAGCCATAACTTTTCTGGGCAACCTGTGCCAGTGCCTCATCACCCTCTGAGTAAATGTGTGTACCAGCACAGAGACATTCCAGCTCACTGTTACATACATATTTATACCATTTTCAAAAAACCACATATTTATTCCCCACAAAGCCACTGTCAAGTTATTCTTCTTTGGTAAACCCAAATTTCTAAGCACTAATATTATTATTATTTCGATTCATATTGGTGTTGCTCATCCAAGGCCCAGGCACAGGCTAATTCTTTCATGCAAAAACAGGGAAAGGATGGTCTCTGCCTGAAAGAGCTTACGGTCTTGGAAATAGCCTTTTTACATCAAACAGAAACTGTGGGCAGAGGAACCAGACCAATGTGTTTATCACACTGAAGGACCAGCTGTGGTTGGTGCAGCAGTAGAAGAGAGTTGTGGACATGAGCTGGCAACTATTCCTTTTGCTAAAGTGGTAAGGATTTCTGTTGTGGCATTGAAGGTTTGGCCTCAAATGCCATTAGTCACCCTTGATTATGATTTGGGGAAATCTCTCAGATGAGTAAGGTAAGCTCATCTACTGCCCTTCACCCTGCCCTGGTGAAAAGCTTGTGTGAGCAGAGAGGTGATGGCCTACCTGTCTATCCAGTTCTGCAGCTGCAGAAGGAAAGAGAAGCACCTCCAGCATCGAAGACGTGGTGGATGTGAACTCTGTCAGCTATATCCAGGATATTTTCTGAAACACCTCCATAAGCCAGCCCAAAGAATGGGATTTGCAGCACTTAGAAGTCCAGAACATGAAGACCTTCCAGGCCTCCCTGTTTTCCAGTATGCATTAATCTTTTAAAATTTATTTTAAGTCACCAAACTTGGTGTCCCAAGCAGACCCCACTGGTGCATCCAGCACTACCAATTCTTCTGGTCTGGCATAGGGAAAATTCATGCATTTGTATTCAAAGCAGCAGAGAGAACTCAGAGGTTCTCATTGAGGATCCCTCAGCATGCTTCAGAGAACCAGAAGCAAAATGCAAGATGGGTTTAATGACAGGTTTACCCAAATGCACAAAGCATTCAAAAGACTCTGGGCCCAGCTTTGACAGAGCCTTTTGTGAGGCCAGGCTTTATTCTCAAGGGAAGTGAATGAGTCTCAATCGTAATTGTTTTTCCCTCTGTGCCTCAAGCTCCTGCTCAGATCAATGCTGCCTTCTGGGAGGATACAGATCCAGCAAAATCCTGGAGTATTCAAAAGCGACAAAGCTGGTGTCCATGAGCACAATGCAGATTTTGTGCAAATGATTTCCTTACACACCATGCTGTCAATGTTCATCATTAATATCTCTCCCCCAGGAAGATTTTTAGGAAGCATTGTATTTGTCTGAGATTTTTCCTTTGGCTGCTGGTACAGCAACAAAAGAGAGTGAAGCAAGGCTGGTAGAGGAGGTAACACCTTTTATTACACCAACAGAAACTGGAAAAAAATGGAAAAAAACCCCAAAACAAGCAAGTTGAAGCAGAATCTGACAGACACGGGAATGCCTCATGTGCCCTAAAGCATGGATAGTTTTATCCATCTGTATCAGGTGATCTAATAAAAGATATTGTCTCTCATTCCAAATGTTAAGTTACATCTCTGGACAATCATGCCCATGGCAATTTTGCCACCATAATGAAACAAAGACACAGAAGTGATGAGTGGCCTGAAGACAAATTTGAAAGCAACAGTGCACTTAGAATCACCTAGAATGAAGTAAAGGAGACCTGCAGGGGTGTGGTCTGGTTCTGGAGAGGTTATTTAGGCTAGCTCTGATGTGATACTCTGCATTTAATAAATTAACACACAGAATCATCATAGAATCACAGAATGGTTTGGATTGGGAAGAAACCTCAAAGATGATCTAGTTCCAATCCCCCCTCCATCATGAGTAGGGACACCTTCCACCAGACCAGGTTGCTCAAAGCCCCGTCCAACCCAACCTTGAATATTTCTGGGGGTATCCACAGCTTCTCAACCCGTGCCACTGTCTCATCATTCTCACAGTAAAGAACTTCTCCCTTCCATCTAATCTAAATCGCTCCTCTTTTATCTTCAAGCTGTTCCCCCTTGTCCTGTCACTATGCGCTCAGGCAAAAATTCGCTCTCCTTTTTTTATAAGCCCCCCCCTTTAAGTACTTTCAAGTTCACCTTCACTACATCCCTGTGAGTGTTTTGATTTTGTGATAGTCTTACAACCACTAAACCAACCTGTGGTGCTGTCCACATTCTGTATTTGGTGGATACAGGATATTAGAAAACAATGTCATGCAAAGATAATAATCCAATATTTATGGCCAATTGAAAAGAATGGTTTATGCTCAAGCAGAGATTCAGGTTTGATTTTATTCACCTTGCACAAATGACTCAGTGTCCAGAGATTGTATGGGTGAGGAAGAAAATGCCACCACCTCAGACAGATTGTAGACACCCTGATCTGTCACCAGTGGTAGTGACAAATGGGATCAGTGAAATTGTTTGGGATAAACTGTGCTTTAAAGCAGCAGAGCATGGAGGCCAAAAAGCTGTGAAACTGTTTACTGGTTTTGATACAAGCAGTTGTCACGGCAGAGGTGGACACCCAGGCACACGTCATGGGGCTCCTCGGCGGTGCCCTGGGCACTGGGCCTCCCTTGGAAGGGGTTCTTCGGCCCTTAGTCCCTACTCAGATAGCAGTGCACGAGGTGTGTGCTGGCAGCCAGCCCGAGTCCGCCCTGAGCCCTGCTGGTTGCCAGAAAACTAATGAGCAAATACTTCTGCTTTCAGGCTGTCCCCTCCCCTCTCCCTGCACCTGCAACTGGAACCAAGGCTGTGCCTGGGACAAACTGGAGCCTCCGTGGCTACAGCTGGGCTGGGAGCAAGGGAATGGTGACCCAACAAAGACAGAGCAAGTGAAAGAAGATTGGAGCACAGCTGGGAGCCATCCTGTGTGTGTGGCAGGACACCAGCACTGAGCAGCAGCTTTTCCCAAGCAGCTGAGCCCTCAGCTCCTGGGGAAGATGAGTATTCCATCGGAGCACAAGCCCCTCGGGAAGCAGCTCACCGGCAGCCTGCACACGGTGAGTAAGTTCTGCGCTCAAGAGCACAATTCCCTCATGTGGGATCAAAGCACCCCTGCTGGGCTACATTTGAGTGGGTTTTTCCCCCATATGTTAATCTGAAGACACCAGGGCTTGCCAAATATATCCCTAAGAAGAAGATTCTAGTTAAAAAGCTATGTCTGACTCTGGTCTGTTTGCACCTGCTGTGTCACAGAAGGGCCAGCTCTCTCCCAGGCATCCAAGATCTGACAACAGCAAATAACCAGAATGGTTCTTCTCCTTTAGCAAGAGATGGAATTCGATTAATATGAACTTTAATTGATCATATCCCTAAACAAAAGCCTGTTGTAGGTTTGGGGGGGTTTCAACAGTTCTTGTGAATCTCTAATAATGCAAAAGCTGCCCTGTGTTGTTGACATGCAGGATCATCAGCTGGAAGCAGTAGTTTTTCTAGCTATAGGGAAAATTAATGGCAGTCTCAGACAAGCAGCATGTTACTAGGCAGAAATCAATGATGAGATGATTTCCTTTTACTCTCCTCTGCCCTCAGTCTGTTGCTAATCAGTTTGTCTTCCTGGGTGAAGCTGAACAATCTCTTCTCCAGACCTCTCTGTATTAAAAAAACCCAACCTTCCTGTGTTGCACTTTTCACACGTAGGTTGCAAAATGCTTCCCCGTGGAAGTAACTGTTTTACAGATTAATAATCTGGGGCACAAATAGATGGAATGACTTTCCTGAGTGTCACCTTGCTGGCTAATTACAGAACTGGGAATCAGCTGGTTCCAGTACTTCCAGTCCACTGGGAACCACTTTGGTGCCAGGCTAAAACCATTAATCAAGATTTAAGGACATGAAGTTAGTTGGGCTACTGCATTAAGGAATAACATGTTATGCATTTGTATTAGTGACAAACAGCATGAAACATCTGAGCTGCCATCTGAAAAAGGAGCAAAGGCTCAAAAACCTGAGACCCTCCTGTCAAGTCATCCCTGGTGGGGAGAGTTGTTGGTATCACTTGGACTAATGGCAAATCTCCTAAGGAGAGACTTTACTATAGAGACAGCTTTGGGCTGTGTTTTTCAGTGGGTGGAAATCACAAGATAGTCTCAGACAGAATAGTACTTCTCTCCTTGATCCAAGTGTAAATGATTGCTCTTGAGATGAAACTACCCACACTAGTGCAAAGCAACATTCCAGCAGGGTCTTTGGCCTGAATCTGTTGTTGTTTCCCTGGCTTGCTTAGGCTGTGAGCAAATTTCTGCTAAATCTGACAGTTTGCTCCTGTTTAAAAGGAAGGTCTCACCCTGCAGCAGGGTTTCCTTTCCTAGTCCCATCCTTTTGTGAGCTCTGTGCTTGTTAAATCCTCTGCCAGCCAATCCAGTTCATCACTAAGATGAAAGAGCAGCAAAGCTGGCATGAGGTGAGCAACAGAGCACGTAGGTAGGTGCAAGAACAGGATGGGGAGAGGGCATGCGGGCCCCCCCTTCTCTTGGTGTGGGCTGCGAGATCAGCTCACGTCATCTGTACCTATGTGATCCCGCTAAGCACTTAAGTACACACTTCACCTGAGGCATGTGACCAGCAGTACTGAGGCAGATCCTTGTGTGATGGGACCCAAGGAAGTGCAGGTGAGCTGGAAAACGGGGCTGTTTATTGACTCATGCCTTCCCAATGGCAGGTGTGGCCCTGGCCTGGCTTGTAACTTGCATTACAGTAGTGCTGGCAGGAGGGAAAAGAACTGTCTTCTTTCTTCCCTCTTCTTTTCATCTGCTGAGTACTACATAAAATGACCAAGTACAAAGGGAAGCTAGTAACATTTTTCAGAACTGAACTTACAGGAAGGTCCCAGTGAACACCAAGTCCAGCTTTCCAGGTATTCAGGCCTCCTCCAATTCAGATAATGGTGTTAAGACAGAGGGTAAAAAAAATGCAAACAAACCCACAAACTTTCCATTCTTCCCTCTTAAATCCATGTCAGTTGCATGAAATGTTTCCTTTACTTCCTAGCTAAAGCCATCATACATTTTTAAGTGCTTTGCTGAGCAGCTTCTGTCCTGTACCTGTGACATGATGGATTTTTGTGTCTTACTTCAGTGTTTGTAGCTGAAGCCCCAGATGAGTGGAAGCCAATTCCACCTATTTGTGAAGTTTTAAAGAGCTTTATTTCCCCCTTTGAAGAGAAAAGAACAGTTCAGGTGATAAGAATGAAGTGGCACAGCTTTGGGCTCTATCCTTGTCCATGGGGTGGGTGAGAGCTCACATAGTGCTCTTGCTGTAAGGACAGTGGCCCACAGGGACAACACTTGTGAGTGACTTAGGAGATCAGTGTTGAATCCTGTAGTCACTCAGCATTTCCCTGGGCACGGTACTTCTTTTCCCTCCTTCCCACTGGGAAAACGACACTTTCCTACATCCCAAAGATGAAGTGAGGACTTGGCCATTTAGAAATGTCCACGTCTCTGCTGCTCTGGTTGCGAGGGCTGTATAAGCATCCTGCATCTGCTTTTTGCAGTAAATCAGGTGGAGGTTCCCACCTGATGCCCAAGAAATGGGAGCTCATACTGCTCTTCACACCTTCATTCCGTCCTCCAACCACAATCTTTTCCTTCCTCTTTTCCTTTCCTTTTACTTCCATGTTGCTGACCTCAGACTGGTAACACACATGGCTTTTTGTCCCCTTGTGATACTTGCAGTTGTCACCAATTGTGGAGTTAAATGTGGGCGGGGAGATGTACACGACAACGCTGAGCACCTTGAAGAAGCACCCTGGCTCCAAGCTGGCAGAGATGTTCACTGGCCAGCCCAAACTCAGGACTGACTCCGAAGGGAGGTTCTTCATCGACAGGCCGGGCACCTACTTCAAATACATCTTGGAGTACCTGCGCAGTAACCAGGTGCCCACGCAGTGCATCCAGGACGTCTACAAGGAGGCGTTGTTCTACGACATCGAGCCTTTGATCAAGCAGCTTGAGGACTCCCCCCAGATCTTTGGGGAGCTCGTGGCGAGGAGGCAGTTTCTGGCTCGTGTGCCCAGCTACAGTGAGAACATTGAGTTGATGATCCGCATCGCGAGGGCAGAGGCAGCTGCATCCCGACAGTCCAGCGTCATCGTGTGCGTGGTCAGAACTGAGGAGGATGCAGCAAGGTGTCAGGACGCCTTGAACAGTTTGGACATGGATAAAAAGCCCGTGGTGAAGTTTGGCCCCTGGAAGGCTGTGCCAAGTATTTCTGATCTGCTGGACTGCATTCAAATGGATGTTGAAGCCAAAGGGTATAAAATATCCTTTCAGCCCCACATTGCTGACAAAGGTTTTCGTTTCAAGTCGCACGACTTCTTCTACAAGTTCCTGTTCACCTGGTGGTAGCAAAGTGCCACCATGGATAGGGAACATTAGAAAGCAATTATTGGAACAAATGAACCTGGGCTGTGGAGACTAAACCATGGGCTACCAGAGGGACAGGAAGAAACATGCAGGCTAATGAAAGGATCTCCTTTGGCTGTTTGCCATATCAAAGAGCACTTAAGAGCCACTTTACTTGGGTTTTAGGGGATAAGTTTTTAGGGGATTTAAAAGGCTTCAGGAAAAGGAGGAATTTTACTCTTCATTGTTGCTTACTATTCATTCAGTTCAGAGAGATGGCTCTGTGAATTGAGCCAACCTCACTCAACCTAAGGGAAATGAACAATGCCAAATATGTCTCATGGACATGTAGAGTTACTCTCTCTGTGGAAATGGGAACAGACCACAACTGTGCAAATCCTGACTGAAACAGTGACATTACTCTGACATGACTCGAGTCCCATGCTCAAATTACATTTGGTTTCTTAATGAGAAGGCAAAAGCTATTCTTCTCCCTCCTTTCTACACTAGAATCTCAGCTAAAAGGAAGGATTCTGTGTCCTATGATCTTTTCTTATTCCTCCAGTAGACAGCCTACTCTCTAGTCAATGTATTTATTACTAATATTCATTATTTGTTCTGGAGGAAAGACAGAGAGCCTCAGCTACGGTCCAGGACCAGCAAAAGGCAAAAATACCATCACTGATGTGAGGAGTTTATAATCTAAGGACATGCACTCCTTTTTCAGACCACACAATCTTAATCTCTTTCTTATGACACTCATTATTACAACGATGCTATTTCTAACTATATAAGCTTCTGGAAGAACTGGGAAAACCCACCATGATTTGGTGGGAAGTAAGTGGTACTGAAACAACAGCCTGCAAATTCTCTTTTACAGAACACAAGTTGCATTCCACATGGTGTTTAAAAAGTCTTAGAATTTGAAAGTTTATTTTTATACTGGAGATGGCTTGGGTTTAATCGCTCTGAAAATAATAATGGCTGATTTGATAAAGATCATATTTCCTTCTCAGAAGATGGATTTCTTCCAGTTAAGGACAATAACCACAGAATCACAGAATGGTCCCTGGGATTTCAAAGAAATAACTTTTAGATTTTTTTTGAATGATGCAGAAGTGCTTTATTTACTGACGTTTTCCCCTCAAGATCCCCAGATTCTAAAGACCTGAAGTTTTGTCTATAGGGTAACAGATTTGAATCATTCCTAATTAAGCTGTGTTTCAGATGTGCTTATCCTAGCATGGACCTCCCCCGAGTGACAGGCATGAGTCACTCCATGGACTGCAGGGCAGTTGTGCAGAAGGTGTGAAGGGACTCTGAGATCTCCCACATTCATAAGCTTGGTCAGAATGGACACAGTCAGTGTCTGAGAGGACAAAAAGGTTTAGGAAATAGGCTCTTTTGATCATAATCAAGTGTTTGGTGGTGCTCAGCCTGGAAGAAGAGAGATTGAGGGGGCCTCCCAATAGACAAAAGGCTGCTTTAAAGAGACCTGTTACACTTTGTACATACTAAGGGTGGGTGTCATAGGTTAGCAAGCATAGTCCCGGAAGGGATGCCCTTGCTAAGGGGTGCTTACAGCTTCCTCTGGGACCTGATAGAACCTATCAGCTGGCCAGTTTGAATATGGACAATTCTCTAAGCCACTTAAAGTTGTGATCACCTCTGTTATCCACATTTAAGAATAGACAAACTCCCCCTCCAAGCTCTCTCTCATTTCCGGCGCTGGGACAGGTGGCTCCGGGGCCCGAGTGGGGGCCAGCGGGCCCGGCCAGGCCCTGCTTGGGCCAGGCCGGGCCGGGCCACGGCCATCCTGAAGCCATGGACCTGTTCCAGCCATGGAACCCCCCCCACTGCCTTGCCGTGGGCAGCCGGAGCGGCTCGGCTCTCCCCCCTCTCCACTTCGATAAGAAAAATTCAACATTCCAGCTGCAAAGCTGCAAGGCCGAGGTGAGATTAACCCTTTTACTGCTGTGAAGAGCTGAAAACCTGAGGGAAGAGAGAGAGGAGATGCTTAAAGCTGAAATTCTGTTGTGAAGCTATGATATATCAGAGTATCCCATTGTAATTTCATGAAGATCTGGGGGGTGGAGTGTTCAACTCGTGAGCAAAAGCACCTGCGCTGAGATAGGCAGATGCTGACGCAGCTGTAATTTCATGAGAAGTTTGGACAGGGAGAGATGAACCAGATGAGGACTTTTGCTCCAAACGGGAAAGGAGAAAACCTCAGTCCCTAGAGATGAACCAGATGAGGACTTTTGCTCCAAACGGGAAAGGAGAAAACCTCAGTTCCTAGAGATGCTCCCAGAGATAGTACTAACAATGAAGATGATGAAGACCCTTTGCTCCCAGGGAAGGAGAAGGGCCTCTGTTTTTTGTTTCTGAACGGCTCAACCTTAAAATTGTACCCCAAAAACTTCAAGAGTGGACCCTCGAAAGCAGTTGTGGGAAAAGCTGCAAGTTGGGGGAAGGGATTCACATACGAGCAGAGAGACTCCTCTTCCTAAATGGACTGAACAATATTTGGAAGTGGGCGGCTGTCTTGTTGTGATACTGTTTTCATAGCACAAGCAAGAAGAGACTTCTCTTTCTAAATGGACTGAACAAAGTTATTATGGAAGTGGTAAACAGAATGAACATCTTTCTACATTGTCAGTGGGAGAAGGGAGGAAGGTGGGGGGAGGAGGAGAGTTCTGAAGGTGGTATAATTTTTTTTCCTTCTTTTTAGGTCTGTTAATAAACTTCTTTATATTCTTTCAAGTTTGGTGCCTGCTTTGCATTTCTCCTAATTCTTATCTCACAGAAGATAAACAGTAATGAGTATTTTGGGCCAAACCACTACAGTGGGAAAGCTGGCTTAAGGCACAAAAAGGGAGGTGGAAATTAGGGATCAGGAGAAAACAATCTCAGTATAGAGTAATTAAAGCCTTACACCAACCAACCTCCTAAGTCTATAGGACTGCTGCCAGGAGAAACTTTAATTGGCACGCACTCCAATCCTGTGTTCAGTTTGGGGCCCCTCACTCCAAGAAGGACATGGAGGGCCTGGAGAAGGGCAACGGAGCTGGGGGAGGGCTGGAGCACAGGTCTGATGAGGAGCAGCTGAGGGAGCTGGGGGTGTTTAGCCTGGAGAAAAGGAGGCTCAGGGGGGACCTTATCACTCTCTACAGCTGCCTGAAAGGAGGGCATAGCCAGGTGAGGGACAGGACAAGAGAAAATGGCCTCAATTTGTGCCAGGAAAATAATCAGGAAAACCTTATTCATCGAAAGGCTGGTCAGGCATTGGAACAGGCTGTTGAGTCCCCATCCCTGGAAGTGCTCAGAAAACGTGTAGATGTGGCACTTGGGGACAGAGTTTAGTGGTGGGCTTGGCAGTGCTGGCTTAATGGTTGGACTTGGTGATCTTGGAGATTTTTTCTGATTTTAGTGATTCTATGATACTGATAGAAATTATAACACTTTTCTAACTTTTAAAATTCATTGTTTTAGTTAACTTTTAAATTGTTTTAATTAATCACAAGCAGTGTATTATTCATTAGCGTTTTATTAGTCTTAAGTCACTTTTAGCCAGCACATAGCTAAGTTTCTTTACACAGACTGTTATTGTTAGAGTTTGATTGGGAAAAGCAGCAAAACTTGAAGTTTTGCTAAACTAACCCTGATATGCTTCAATGAACAAAACCTGGGAGAGAAAGATGTATTTCTAAAATCCGACACAAGAAATGCAGAATTTATAGACTACAGGGGCATTTTGCCGAAACCGGAAGGTAACAGAGAGACTAACAAAGAATCTTCAGTTTGTGCTGCACAACTCCCTACCTGGGAAAAAGAGAACAAAAAGACGGAGAAATGTGGACTGATTAACATGAGAAGCAAGAATAAAAAACCAATAGAGCACGGGATACTCATTAATGAAGAGAATTGTGAAAAACGAGGTTCACTCTTTGTAACATTTTAAGGAAACAATGATGTAACATGCGAAAAGCCAACATCACAGTACATTTGCAACAGAGGAATCCGCCGGAGGGACCCGCGGTGATCCGGTCCTGCCCGCGGAGGGATCCGCCGGAGGGACTATTTGTGATGTGGTCCTGCCCGCGGAGGGATCCTTCGCAGGGATCAGCGGTGATGCGACCCCGCCCGCCGAGCTGGGAAAAACGAGGCTCGCTCTTTGTAACATTTTAAGGAAAGTGTAATAAAAGGGACAATTAGGAGACAACAGCGAACAGGGTGTTACGGCCGGGTGCTTCGGCAGAGATCCAAAGGCACACCTTTACATCCAAAAGATTGTCTGTAAAAGGACATCGCTTATTCCGTATTCATCACCGTCGTGCAGAATTCATTAATTCTGTGGAGTTGCTGAGTATCATCTTATCAGTCTTATCTTTTTCCTTGGCTCCATTCCGTCTGGTCTCGGGTTTTTTTTTTTTTCTTCTGATAAGATTTTCCAGGAATGTGAAGACCCCCCCCATCCTTCCCAAACTGACCACCCAAACCACAGACATTCCACAGCGTTACATTACAGAACCCCGGCAAAGCTTTTCTAACATTGAGGAACATGAAAAAACCGACATCCCGATACATCCATAACAATTCTGGAACACGCGGAAAGGCAGCACCGCAGTGCATTTATAACAGAGTGACACCATTTAGAACCGATGAGCATTAATTTCTCTCTCTGCTCACAAAGCAGGAGGAGGTGGGAAGGTTGCCCTTAGGCCGCGTTCCGGTGAGGCCGCCGCGTACCCGGCAGCGCAGCGAGGGCCGGGCCGAGCCGCGCCGCCATCTTGGGGCCGCGTCGCCGTGGCAACGGGAGGCCGCCGGAGCACCGAGTGCGGCCTCCGGGCGGAAAGAGAGGACGCGCCTGTGGCCCCTCCGTGCGGCTGCTCCGTGCCTTCTGTTCCGGGTTGCGGGGCGGCGTCATGGGCGGCGCACTTGAAGAAGCGGGTGTATGAGGAGTTCAGCAAGGTGGTCCAGGTAACACGTCCTCCCCGGGCCGGGATGGATGGCTCCGAGCTCTGCCATGCGGCGGGAGGTGCCGGCGGGTGAGGCGGAGCTGTGGGGAAAGCCGCCGGCGCAGGCCGGGGCCGAGCCTGGGAGCGCCGGCCGCCCGCCGGGCGTCGGCGTTGGGGCGGCCCGTGAGGGGTTGAGGAGGAGCGGGACGGGTCGGATTCGAGTTTAGGGAGGCTGGAGCTGCCGGAGGTGGGAGGTCTGAGAGAGGGTTTTCCCCTCCGTGTGGGGAAGGAGAGAGATTGTGCAGTCTCCCTCCCTGGAGATACCCAAGAACCGTCTGTAGGCAGCCGTGTGCAATGTGCTCTGGGACGACTGTGCTTGAGAGGGAGGTTGGAGCAGATGATGCACTGTGGGCTGCTCTCGGCCGGTGGGAGTGGGAGAAGTCGTGTTTGCCGTGGGTTGGTTGGTTGGTGTTGGAAGCAGCATTTGACCCAGCGTAGGGTGGGGAAAGGCCGTGCTTCCCGGGGATAGGGACTGTCTGGGCAGGTCACTAAGAGCCGCAGCGGTCTGAGGGTGTATTTCTTGCTGAGACAGATGAAGGAGAGGCTAGTGCTTGCCGTGGGCCTCCCCATGTTGACTGTGGGAAGGAGTGGGTCTGGATTTGCTGTGTTTCTGAGCCGTGTCCCTCTGCCCACAGCAGCAGCATGAGGAGCTGTCCACCAAGAAGCTGCGGCTGAGCAAGCCCAGTAAGTCAGCAGCGCTCCACGTGGACCTGTGCAAAGCCACCTCACCTGCAGATGCCTTGCAGTACCTGCTCCAGTTTGCCAGGAAGCCCGTGGAAGTGGAGAGTGTGGAAGGGGTTGTCAGGATCCTGCTGGAGCATTATTACAAGGTGGTGAAGCTGGGAGCCAAGCATGCTTGCTCCTTGTGCTCGTTTTCTTGGTGTGGGATGTTGAAGAGGGGCTCCCAGGCTCCTGTGTTGCTGACTCAGTTGCCAAAAGCCTGGGCTGAGAGTGAGGGACTGCAGCCCTTTACCCAGGTGTTTCTGATTGTGTTACTTGGTCCCTGTGCTGATGGTTTCAGGAGCCTGTGACAAGGGTGTGGAAGTGTTATCCCTGCACATGGGCTGTGTGGAAGTTACCTTGGCAAGGGACAAAAGACATGTCAAGTTTTCCTGGGAGCCCATCTGTCCAGAGCTGTTTCAACTTGTTCTAACTCTTTCCTGACTGCTGTTTCCTTACCTTGTTCTTCATTTCCTCTAGCAGTGGAGAAACCTTTTAGCTATTGCTTATGTTGTGAAAAACAGCACTTTTTAAGTCATAGAATCATGGAATGGTTTGGGTTGGAAGAGACATTAAAGATCATGCACTTCTGCCCCCCCTGCCATGGGCAGGGACACCTTCCACTAGACCAGGTTGCTCAGAGCCCCATCCAGCCTGGCCTTGAACACTTGCAGGGATGAGGCAGCCACAGCTTCTCTGGGTGGCCTTCTCTGGGACAGTACCTCACCACCCAGTCAGTAAAGAATTTTTTCCTACTACTATCAAGTCCATGAAAAAAAGTGTCAGGGATCAGTCTCTTCTCCAATTAACAAGCAATAGAACAAGCAAATGGCGTCAAGCTGTACCAAGGAGGTTTAGAGTGGGTATTTGGAAAAATTTCCACACTGCAAAGATTATTAAGCTCTGGAACAAGCTGCCCAGGCCAGTGGTTGAGTCAGCATCCCTGAAGGTGTTTCAAAGATGTGTAGATGTAGCACTTGGGGACATGGTTTAGCGGTGGACTTGGCAGTGCTGGGTTAAGGGTTAGACTTGATGATGTCAGATGGCTTTTCCAACACAAATTCTTCTGTGATTCTATGAAATACAGAGTTCCTGGACAAATAACACATACTATTTGTGCTTGAAGTTTGTTTTGTAGCCTGTGTTAGAAGAGAGACTCATGAACCTGCAGACGAGGTCACACTGGCAAGAGCACAGTCTGTTACAGAATGCAGCTCTTAAAAATACTGCTTTTCAACTGCTGTAGCTGACATTATTTTACTTAAAGACAAAATCTTCAGAAGAACTTGCTTCTTAGTATCTCTGTAAAACTTGCACTTCTGATGCAGGAAGCTGACCCTGAAAGCTGTAACTGCAGTGGAAGTTATGTGATGATTTAGTTGTTTGTACTGTCATTGTTTTGTTTAAGATGGTGCTGCAGCCTCCTGTTCCTTCATTCCTAAATATTTTGGTAGGGCAGTCCCCATGCAGTGCTGATGACAGTATCCATTGTTCAAACACATAACTTCAACCCTAAAAAAACGCTTCTCAGTTCAGTTGAGAAAGGGACTACTCCCTTTGGTGTCACATTTGTCACTTGGAGGCTGTGTGTGGCACTAAAGTCTTTTTTTAAACCCTTGAAAGATACAACAGTTGGAACGGTGAAATTCCTTGTTGAAAGATGGAGTATTTGTTACTGTACTATTTCTGCACCTCTGTGTTCAGTGTTGCACAAATGCTTGGCAAGATCCAAGTGTGACATCCAGATGACTTTTTGTCTTTCTGCTCTGTATTGGATATCCTTGGCAATACAATGAAAGAGGAGCTTCCAGTTATGACCAGGAGCCTTGTGTGCAAGAGTCTGTAGAAGCCTCAAAATGAATCTTTAAAATGCATGAACTTTGGAAATTAATTTTAAAACAATATTAATTGATGAGGCTTACTTATGTAATTATCACCTGTGACAGCATTTGCTGTTTCTTAAATAAGTAGATGCATGCAGGTAATATATGCTGCTATTTTTTTTTTTTCCCTTTAACCGTGCTGTTTTGGGGATTTTTTTGGGGTGTTGTTTCCTTCCAGGAGAATGATGCCTCTGTAAGACTGAAGATTGCATCCTTGCTGGGATTGTTGTCAAAGACTGCAGGATTTTCCCCAGACTGCATTATGGATGATGCCATTAACACACTTCAGAATGAGAGTAAGGCTCACTTTTGATGTGGTGCTTGAGATCAAGGTGGAATCGTGCTGTCAAAGCATTTGGGACATGGCAAGGCCTTACATCTCAGGTGTATGATTAGAGATTGCTGGTTAGAGTATTTATTTTCTGGTTTTGTGAATGATGACAGATAACACCATGTTCTGAGGAGGAGAAAAATGTTCCTCTGACCTGCCTGCTGTATCTCTTTGTTGTAAAGGAGTGCAAAGTTTGCTTTTGCATCTCCATGTGAGAGCTGTTGCTTCTGAAGTTCTCTGTTGTAAAGGACAGTTTTGCTTGAAATGGAAATGTGTTTGAAGAGGAGTTTTTTTTTATACCATGCTAGAGGCCAGCTCACCAAGCTGTACCAGCAGGAGTGTAGCCAGCAGGTCAAGGGAGGGTATTATGGCCTTTTACTCAGCACTGGTGAGGCTGCATCTGGAATAGCTTATCCAGTTTTGGGTTCCCCAGTGCCAGATTAGTGCTGGTGAGATTGGGTGAGTTCAGCAGAACCACTGAGGTAGTGGTAGAGGAGTGGAGTATGTGATGTGCAAGGCACAGCTGAGGGAGCTGGGCTAGTTCAGGACTTGGAAGGAGAAGGTTTCAGGATGGCCTTCCACCATGGATCAGTCTGTGATCCTGTAGCTGGTAAGAGTTCAGCAAAGTGATCCATAGCCTTTCACTGTCTTGTTTTGCAGAGTCTCACCAAGTCCTTGCTCAGCTGCTGGACACTCTCTTAGTGATTGGCACAAAACTCCCAGAGAATCCATCTGTCAGGATGAGGCTGGTGGAGGTAGCCTGCAAGGTGAGGTGGCCTCCCTGGGGCCGGGAACTTTTGTTGTTGCCACAAGACAAAAAGAAAGGTAGTCAGTATTTAAATTATTTTCATTTTTCTCAAGAAACTGTTACAATACCAACGTGAGTAACTGCTAGGAAACATAAGATGATGTTTCAAAGGGCTGAAAGAAGGGTAAGAATCCTGTTCCATCTGCTTGTCTCTTGTTCCACAGCATCTGACAGATTCTTCTCATGGTGTAAGGAATAAGTGTCTTCAATTAATTGGCTGTCTTGGCCCAGTGGAAAAAGGTGTTGCAAAAGAGGCTGAAAGCCAGGCAGCCAAAGATGTGCAGAAGATCATAGGAGATCATTTTAATGATCAGGACCCTCGTGTTAGGACTGCAGCTATAAAAGCCATGGTAAGTGTTGGTAGTACAGTGGAAGAAATGGTTTGGGGTTGTATAAGGAAGCTGAGGGAGGGCTGGAAACTAATGCAAAGAGGTTTGGTTTAGAGACCATTTTAATTAACTTAGTAAAAGTCCATTTAGTGTATCAAAATTAGCTGGAAAAGTAAGATAGGTCTTGAAATATGACAGTAACATGAGATCTCAAAGGGCATTTGAGTGATTCATAACTTCGGTTTCAGCTATTGCTGAAGAAGCTTTTCAATTTGTGGACTCCTTTGAGTGTGTATAGGCTTTTCTTTTAGTGAGAGATTTATTTCTTGATTTATTGTTGGTTAGCAGAACTACAATAAGCTTCTAGTGCTCCAAAGTGCAGTAGGTAGCTGCTTATGACAGGAAACCTGCATGATAAGTCCAGAAAGAATTTTGTTTGTTTTAAAGCAAACATTTATATTTTGCCTCATGTTTGCATTCATTAGCATTCTCTAACTGTTCATGAGATATACTATATACTGGTTTTTTGTGTGGGAACCCTTCAGAAGCTTTTAGCTTTGAAGAAATGCAAGCAAAGACTATGCATTTCAAAATATTGCTTAATGTGAGTTGTCTGTGAGTTTATGGGGATGCAGAAGTTTCTCTATTACCCTTAAAGTTGATAACAATGTTCCATCTAATGTGATGGTCAACAAGGATCTTTGAATTAATGTTACCAACCTCCAAACAAAGAAGGAAGATGCATTTGGGGAGATCAGATTGCACTTGAATCTCTCTGAAATCTCCCTCTGCTGGACGTTGTACTTACTCATCCTTCACAGAATCATTTAGGTTGGAAAAGACCCTTAAGATCACTGAGTCCAACCTTTAACCCAGCACTAAGCCCTGTCCCTAAAAGCCACATCTGTATGTCTTTGAAATCCCTCCGGAGATGGTGACTCTGCCACTGTCCTGGGCAGCCTGTTCAGTGCTTGACAGCCCTTTCCGTGCAGAATTTTTTCCTAATACCCAATCTAGACCTCATCTCGGTCCAATTTTTGTTGGTACAATTTTTTGAAAGTAATTTGCATGACTTTTGTAATGGTGTTCAGCCAAGTCCATAGCAAGATTTATGACCTTGAGTTTATAATTATAGCAGAAAAAAAGCTGTCTTTCTGTTGTTTGAAGTATGGGAACATATTGTATGAATTCAGGGTCACTAACCACTTTTCAGCATTGGTGATCATAGTTTTTTCTTGCCATGTGTTTGTGGGCTTTTTCCTTTAAATCTGTGTTGTACTTTGAAGGATATAGAAAAGAAAATATTTCTGGTTGACTTTATTCAGCCAGATACTGTTCCTCTGTTTATAAGCCAGATTCATGACACTGTTACTCTAAAACAAAACAATGTAGGACAGTTTGCTGTCCCTGTGGTTCAGTAATGGAAAGATTTCCAGGGCAGGAATACTCATTGTCAATACTACTTTTGAATCTGTGTTTCAGGAATGGTAGGAATTATTTTGAGGATTCCTACATCTGTTTTAATTGTGGTTGAATATGGCTAACGCTAAAGAATTGTTTGAAGGTTGGGAGAATGGACAGACAGTGTATTTGTATAAATTGCTTTTCCCTAATCAAAGTATGAATGACTCTGAAGCTAAACAAACTATACTGAAGTCAAGGATATTATTTAAAACACTTAATGGTCAAGATAGTGCAATATTTTAATTATAGCAAGCAATTGAGAAATGCAAGCAGCTGAGTTTACTCAAACAGAAAAACAGTGGTGAAAAGTTAGTCTGTGTCCTTTAAACCTATAGTTACACTTTGTTGCATTGTTGTTTTTTTTTCCTGTAGCTACAGCTTCATGAAAGAGGATTAAAGTTACAGCAAGCTATTTATAGTCAGGTAAAACCTTGTATTTGTTTTGTACTTGTTTGCATATGTTTTTTTGAATTCTCTGGCAGTGTATTTTGTGAGGAGGAGGGCACTGAGCAGAGGTGGAGTATTTTGCACTTAGGTTGCCAATATTCCTTGTTGTTATATGGCAGTGGAAATAAAAGGGTATTTTGCATCCATGGTGTTTAAATGCACTAAGGCATATGCTTTGTTATATATTGTTTGCTGGGGAGGTGATCATGGGAAGGGCAAAGCGTGATGAAGTCATTAGTCATTCCTGTCATCTGGCATAGTGGTAAAGTCTTAAATAGTCCTGAAGGCTCAAACCCTTGTTCATTGGAGAGTCCCCACGAAGCCTGTATTTGTTATGTCAGTAAAGCTGTGCAGCTGCAGCCTGTGTCAGATCAGGTCTATTGCAGACTCACATTTCATCCTTCCTCCATAGTACAGGCAGTTCTGGAGTTTCACACCATGTGCCTTGGTTGACTTGATTAGGACTAGTCTGCCTGATGGAACTTGGAAACACTAGGGAGTGGAAGGGAAGATTGGATTCATCTTGATTTTTAATCTGTCCTGACTGTTTTGTGGCAAGAATGCTGATTACTCTGTGGGAAGTGAATGACAGCTCAGCTGGAGATGTTTCAGGAATATTGGACTGTGAATCTTCTTTCAGGCCTGCAAGCTCTTGGCAGATGATTATGAGCAAGTGCGCAGTGCTGCAGTTCAGCTGATTTGGGTCCTCAGTCAACTTTACCCTGAAAGGTATGTCCTGCATGCACTCTCCTCAAAGTACTGGCCAAGTAATCATCCTCATCCTGAGAGTTTTGTGCTAGTAGGTGTGAGGAGTAGCTGTTAGGAAAGTGATGTGTACAAATGGCTGATGCCTGATGGGAATGCACTGCTGCAGGGAAGTTTGGTTCCTGGTATTTGTTGCACATTCACAGGAATTCAGCATAGTTGTTTCTTATTGATGCCATCCAGTGTGGAATGCAATCAACAAACTGATTTCTCTATGTCAGCATCGTCCCTATTCCTTCTTCTAATGAAGAAATTCGCTTGGTCGATGATGCCTTTGGAAAAATTTGCCATATGGTTAGTGATGGTTCCTGGGTTGTAAGAGTACAAGCTGCTAAGTTATTGGTAAGTTGCATTCTTTTCTTCTCTAGCAGAGAATAGTCCCTCTTAAGTTACTTTACTTTTCATATACATTTGAAAAGAAAAGTGGGAGGATGTTTCAAACTGTATAGGTAAATTTCTCCCAAAACTGTGAGGTGAAAGAAATGAGGGAGGTTGAGGAAAGCCAACACTTTTTCAGCTCAACTGTGCAGTGATTCTTTTCTTGAGAGTAGATGGCTGAGCATTAAAGAAAAAAACAGATCCCTGTTGTAATTCCCTGCCCCTGCTTCTCTGCCACAGGACATATGAAGCAACTGAACTCAAGAAAAGCCATATTAACCTCAGTGGGAAAATAAGATGTTCTGCCTCTTAAGTTCACTTTGTTTAGACTCTGACGTACAGTAGTGTCAGGCATTACACAAAGCTGTTAGAATGAGTGGGTAAGATTGGATACCCTGTTGGGATAAGTCAGGAAATGATATATATGGTGGAGTTCAGAATAATCCTGTTTCTTCCTTTTGATTTTTTTTCTTTAGGGTTCTATGCAACAAGTTAGCTCCCATTTCTTGGAGCAGACCCTTGACAAGAAGCTCATGTCAGATCTGAGGGTATGTAAATGTTTGGGTTTGTTTTCCTGTGTGTAGGTACTAAAATGACACAAGAGGTATGTTAATATTGAGTGTGCTTGTTCACCTTGTCCTTGCCTGAGGGCTGTTGAGAGTTAATTGGTGATGACAGGTTTTGTTTTAGATTAAAGTCAATGAAGCAATTGCTAGTTTTAGATTTCATTAACGGAGCATGTAAGAAACAGCTCTAAGCTATTCAGGTTTTGCAGCAGCTGAAAGGTAAATGTTTGTGGTGTTCTGATAGGTTTTTTGGCTAAAAGCTTTGTTCATTGTGTATGAAAAGATTGCATCCTAGTTCTAGCTCATGGAATGAGCAGAACTCATGGATGCAGCTCATGGAAACATGCTGCAAGATCTGATCAAAAAACATCACCATTTCAAGAGACATGAGTAGCTAAAGGCTACTTGGCCCTGTAGGCAAGATTTTTCAGTAGCATTCCTTCCTTAAGCAACATGCTCAAGGTTATGTTAATTTTTTTCTGTCTACAAAAGAATGGTGAAGAGCTGCTGTTTTTTGTGGACTGCTTTGTAAAGGCTGTTAAAGTGCTGCACAGCTTTATTTAGAGTGTGGGGAGAAAGGAGACAGCCTAGCAAGCACAATGAATGAATATGGCATTTTACACATTGCTGACCTCTGAATAGTATTGATAGCATTGAAGTATTTAATTGCAAAGTTGTAGCATTTTTGCCAATCACTTATTGGCTTCTTAACTAGATGGGCCTTTGTTCTGACCCGGTTTGGCTGTTTTTATAATGGATGTCTAAGAATCTGTTAATCGAAATGCATTTGTTATTATCCTTTCCCTACATCAAAACTACAAAGAGTGACTGGCAGTCAGAAATAGCTGTAGAAGGGCAGGTACTGTTTGCTTTTCTTAGCACTTGCCTGTGTGTCAATGTATAAGCCTCCAGCTACATCTGTTTTCAGATCCAGTTTAATATTTTGTTGAATCACCTTTTGAAGTTGACATGGTTGTAACTGAAACCCTTGTTTGGCCAGAGGAAGCGCACTGCACATGAACGAGCCAAAGAGCTCTACAGCTCTGGGGAGTTTTCCAGTGGCAGAAAGTGGGGAGACGATGCTCCCAAAGAGGAAATCGATACTGGTGCTGTGAACTTGATTGAATCAGGAGCTTGTGGGGCTTTTGTTCATGGCCTGGAAGATGAGATGTATGGTAAGTGTTAACTGGCCATGGAACAGCTAAAGGGAGAGATGTGTGTTAGCTGATAAGCATCATTGTGATCTCTGATATGGCAGTTGTTTCAAAGGTACTGTAGTGTTGCATGGAATTTTGGATAGAAATGTTCAGTTGAGTAGCCAAAAGCAAGTAGCTTCCTAGAAATGGTAAAGTTTTAGTAACATATACGGTAATAAGTGGTTTGCTTCTGTTCTGCAGAAACCCACTGGGATTATTTGTTGGTTTTGTTGACTTAATTGTAATAGTTGCGTGTGGCTCTAAATTGGCAGTTAGTTGCTGCTGTTTGAAATTGGTGTTTTGTCAGCAGGAAAAAAATTTCATAGAATCGTTTAGGTTGGAAGAGACCTCTAAGACCATAGAGTCCAAATGTTAACCCAGCACTGCCAAATCCCACTAAACCATGTCCCTAAGTGCCACATCCAGATGGTTTCTGAACACATCCAAGGGTGGTGATTCCACCACTTCCCTGCACAGTCTGTTCCAGTGATTGACAACCATAATGTTTTCCCTACTATCCAATCTAAACTTCCTCTGGGTAAACTTGAGGCTGGTATTTGCATAAACCATGAAAATTCCAAGCTCTGAATGTTCTTTCTGAATTTGCCTTTAATGTTACTGGAAGGACGAGGTTGAGTTAAAATGTACAAAACCACCATAACGAAAATATTGCTGTAGATTGTGTTGTAAAAGTTGGGTTATTATTCCATGACTCCTGCAAATAAATGCATGTTTTCCCAATAGCTAAACTCTCCCTGGAGCTTGAAAGTGCACTTTTTTTTTTTCCTAGTAACAGTAAAAAATGTTTCACTGGTTCAGCCCCTTGACCTGTGAAATAGTTCTCTAGTTTCTTGTGCCACAGGTCTTGTGTCAGTATGATGCTGTTGAGGAACGTGGATAAAATGATCAAATGTGGAATATACACAGATCTCTCTCTCTCTCTCCACTGCAGCATTTTTAAATACTGCTGAGCTCCCCCTGCCTGGCAGCACTGCTTCATGTCTTGAATTCCGTGTTGTACCTTAAGTCTGAATTAGTGTGTCAGCTTAGGAGAGCAGTATCGGCAAAATGTTTCTCTTCTCTTGATACCTCGGTCTTAATGACCATGGAGACGCAGAGTTGTGACAAAAAGCTTCATTACTGAGCAGGCAGGGGTCTTGCTGTCTGTGCCTTTTCGTACTTAATCAGAATCCTGAGGAGTCAGAGGTCTTCTTTAAGAACAATAGGCCTAAAAGCTCCACACAAGTTCAAGTGAGTGTTTTCAAGGTAGCTAATTTGAGTGAAAAATGTAAGTATGTTTAAAACATTGTTGCAAGACATCAGATGAATTACCATTTTTATGATTCTAGCACATAAATGTTATGGAAGCTAATGAGGATGATTTTAGGGAAGAGAATCTCACCTCTGCCTAACCTTGTTATATCTGGGTATTCTTCAAATTCCTGCAATGTTTTACAGCATAAGTACACTCAGGATGCTTTCTGATGCTTTTTTTACTTTCATTTGAATAATTTTAATATTTAGATGGCACCTTTTTCCTTTGTTTTGAGGAATCTGAAGTCAGAAAGCAGAGGAATTTCATTCTGTTAACTGCCAAAATGTTGATTCTCTGGGGCTTTTCAGCAATTTGTAAAGTGCTACGTAGCAAGTTAAAAATGCAGTGAAAGCTCCAAGCAATTAAAATGTCAGGAAGAATAAAACAACCCCAGTTTAATTAACTAAATGAGTTTGCTTAAAATACCAGTGTTGATGCTATGCTTGCAAAGCACGCTATGAAATACACGGTGTTTATTGGTGGGTTGGGGACCTGTTTGTCACCTGCAGGTCCCTTTTGCAGATGTTTATGGCAGCAGCAGGGGCTCTATCAGAGGTGAAACTTTTGATTTGAAGACTTGCCTATGAAAAGTCCCCCAGTGGGTCCCTGCTTAGGCTCTGTTGCCCTCAGCATTTCCTTAGCATCTCCTGTCCTTAGGCCAACCCTTGAGTAGTACAAGACCTCGCTGTTGGGTGCATGTCCTTTAAAACCAGACAGTTTTAATTAATTGACAGTTAATTCCCTGCTCCTGTTTTAACAGAGGTTCGAATCGCTGCGGTCGAAGCCCTGTGTATGTTGGCTCAGTCCTCGCCTTCTTTTGCGGAGAAATGCCTGGATTTTTTGGTTGACATGTTTAATGATGAAATTGAGGAGGTGAGGTTGCAGTCAATACACACAATGAGAAAAATTTCCAACAATATCACGCTGCGGGAAGACCAGCTGGATACTGTGTTAGCTGTCTTGGAGGTAAGAGATTCTTGAGGAGGGCAAGAACTGCTCTCCTGCTTGCTTTGGGGTGCTTAATTATGTACTGCTAATCAGTCCCTTCCTCTGAGAGCAAACCCACCTTTTTGTTGGGTTTTTTGGCTCTTTAAACACTGCCAAAGGTTTCTAAAATCTGGTACCTCGTGAGCCCCAGGACAGTAGAATAGTTCTGAAAGAGACAAATTTTAGATAGAAACTCCTCCTTTGATCACTGTGCTGTTGCCTCCATGTGTTTCCTTCTGTCTTGTGTTGTGCTCCAGCACTCTGCACCACTTCATGTTGAATGCAGCTTCAATTTTTTTCTGCTCCCTTGACTCAGCTGCTTTGGCTACAGCTTTGCTCAGCAAGCAGAGCTGGGCCATGGGCCTGAGATCTCCTTTCTGGCTGCTCAGAGAGTTTGTCAGTGCGCTCTGCCGTACGATTTTGAGTTTTCCCAACCAGCATCCTCCCAGTCAGTGCTCAGCCAGGATTCAGGGAACAGCACGAGTCAGCTGCTCTTCCTGGTTGATGAGGTTGATCCAGGAAGAGGAAGAGATTTTGGCTGTGTGAACAGAATTATGTCAAACTGCTTCCTCTTAGACCTGATTGATTTGCTGAGCTATAGCCCCTGAGGCACTTTTTTTTCATCTGCTGCTTGTAGTAGGCAAGTTTCTGCTGCTTTTGGGAAGTGTCCCAGCCTTGGGAGGTGCTGCAAATCCTCTGTTTCTGTCTCTTCACCTTCTATTTCCTTGACCTAGGGCAGCAATTGCCACTCCCAGTTGTGCCTTAGGAAGAAGCAAACTAATTAAACCTATTTTCTCAGTCTGTAACAAATGCTGTGGAATGTGATCTGGATTTGCAAATGCAGCCAATGAGCTTTAGGTGCCTCATGTTTTTGTCATTATTTGCATTTGTTTAAGCTGTGGACGTGTGCATTGAGGTATGAAAATGTCCTGGTTAGGCTGGGCTCTTCTGTCCTGACTTGCCATGTGTGATAAACCCTAGATGTATTGTGGTTTACATTATCATAATTATCATAATTATCATCAGACATTAGGATAGTGTAAGTGTGAGAATTATTAACGTTTTAATGGATTTATCTGATTCTGAAAGATGCTGGTGCTTTTCTGTAAAATCCCTCTTCCAGTGCAAAAATAAAGGATGTGGAAAAATACTATTAATTTTGGTGCCTAAATTGGATCCAGCAGTGTAAATATGGATCTCTTGGGTGTTGGGGGTGACTTCTTTTTTCAGAAGTTACTGCTTTCATTTCATCAGAATAACTGTACCAGCTACTCCTTGCTTTTCTAACCAGACTTTGGAATTTGCTTTCCCTGTTGTCCTTGATCTCAGTTTCTGTTGAGTTGTGCTCACCTCTGTCTCTTCATGGTCTTCTGGCTCATTTGTCTTGGTACCACCTTTCTAGTGGGCTTTCTTAGTGGTCTGGAGTGTTTTATGTCTGTGGTCATTTCATTCCAGTCCTTAGAGTTTGTCTTCTCTGTGGTCATAGTTTGTCTTAGACCACCAAAACCCCTTTGATCATCTGCGTGTGTTGGCTGTCATTTAAGAGCCTTTACAAGAGGATTGCTCTTTCTTATTTTGTGTAAGACAGTGATGGATGAGCTGTTGATAGTTAGCAAATTAATAATTTCAAAAAGGTAAAATCCACCATTGAAAAGCATCCAGCTCTTGTATCCTATCAAATTTTCGTGTTGTGTCCAGCAGCACCAGGCAAATGCTGATAGCAAGGAATGTGGTGATACATGGATATGGAATGTCATGATGGTTTTTGGCAGAAGGAATGTCATTAATTCAGCTGAATGTTCTAGTCTGTCCAGCCACTGACATGTCCTCAGTGTTTACTCAGACCCTCTGGAGGCTGGTGACTGGGCTGAAAGCCTGTGCAGTGGAGCTCCCTGTGTTGAAAACGATAAAAGGCTGCTGTGAAAATGCCAAAACAATCTTTGGTGATTGTCTTACTGAGCTGCCCAACACCTTCCTTTTCTGTGACTGCAAAGATACAACATCAGCCAAACCAAGTAGTGATTTTTGCTCTGCTTGAGCAGGTTAGCGGTGAAGCAGTTCCTGTTCATTCCAGTAAAGGAAGCACAGAGGGGGATGAGACCAGGAGAGCCTGCAGCACTTGCCTGGTCACTCCATCTGTGCTTAGCTCTGGTAACTAGAAACAAGACAGTGCTTATCACAGACCTCTTCTATTAACTCAGCCAAGGAACGGAAGCTGCCACCTTTAAAGTGAATGTCTGTGCAGGCACATTTCTCTCAGCACTCAGCAGTGTCTGGGTTGGGTTTTTATTTTAGGATTCTTCGAGGGACATTCGGGAAGCACTGCATGAACTGTTGTGTTGCACCAATGTTTCAACTAAAGAAGGCATCCATCTTGCACTGGTGGAGCTGCTGAAAAACCTGACCAAGTATCCCACAGACAGAGAATCCATATGGAAGTGAGTGTGTTCAGTGTCCTTGTGTGTCTGCTTACTTTCCTATTCTTTTTAGTAAGTGAGGTGCTAGGAAATACTGAGCTTGCTAAGGAGCTAACAGGTGTAGAAACTGGTGTAGAAACTCTGTGTTGTTCTTGCTTGTCAGTACTTGCCCTGGGAATCCAGAACTGATGACCACTCATGGAAATACCACCCTATTCCAGGCACTCAAAGCATTGACAGAAAAGATTAATTCAGTTTTCAGTTTAAAACCTGATCTCTTCTACACAAGTGTTTTTGCTTACTTGACTCTGTGTTAAATAGTAATATTTACCAGCAGTTGACTATATCAGATGTGCTAAGTGGATTGGCTGTGTGACATTGTGCTGTCCGAGGAAATTTTTTCTGTCTAAGCAAAAAGAAGGAACTTCTGTGTCAGATTTTTTGGTTGTTTAATGGAAGCAACAAAAGAAGTGGTGCTCCACAGACATGGTTTGAGATGGAATTCTTAGGTATTATTGGAAACACATATGTTAGCCTAAGCTTCCTTTGACTTCCAGTGTACTTTTACATTGGTTTTGGAGTTTGGTAGAGTTTAGGGGCTTTGGGTTTTTACCTCCTAACTTCCTTACTTCTGAAAAAAAAAAAAGGCACTCATTCGTTAGCCTTTAGTATAACAGCTTTTCCTGGATTGCACAACTCCAAGTGTTAAGTATTTTTTGGACAGTTTAAATAAAAAGAAATTTAATACTGCTTGTCCTTTCAGTTTTCTTGAATCCTATAAAATATTAATGCAAATGGTCAGTTGTAAAGAAACAGCTTGGACAGCAGGATTTTTCTTGCTGACCGTCTCAAAGTGTTGCTGCAACATAAAGTAGTAATGCTTTAGAAGGTTGTATTTTGAAATGTGCCTGTTCACTAACATATATTTCAATCTGTGTATTTGCAGATGCTTGAAGTTCTTGGGAAGCAGGCATCCCACTTTGGTGCTTCCATTGGTCCCAGAGCTGCTGAGCACACATCCCTTCTTTGACACTCCGGAACCAGACATGGATGACCCAGCCTGTATCTTTATTCATGAAGCCAGTTGATAATTTTGACTGTAGTAGATTTTATTAAGGATTTCTCAACACTCACATTTCTTAAACCATTTCTCACTGTAGCAGACAAACAATCCTGTGCCTATTTCTGAATCCTTTTGCACTTAGTTTGTTACTCAGCAAGTGATGGAATAACTGTTAGCTGGAACCATCTTCATAAGTACCAGTGGACTATAATTGGCCTTCTTTTTATGCTGTGATGAATAATCAAGCAATTTGTCAAGGTTTAGGCTTTGCAGATGAGCCCTTTGATGTCAAAACATTTGTCTAGTTTGCATTAATTTTGAAGATGCTTTAGCTTTTAAATAAGAAGGACGTTTTTTCATGTCTGTTTTCTTTTTAGGTAAAACTTTTGCTATTCTTACTGTTGTGGAGTTTACAAAACAGAGCCATCTCTTAGTACAGCAGTGCCTGAATCCCCATAATGCTTTGAATTTTTCATCTTTTTGAGATAATTCTATGTCAGAAATCCTTATATTAATGTTGGCTCTTCCAGTGCTTTAGAATACAAATGACTATTGATACACTGTTATCCTCAACAATAGGAGACACCTTGGAAATCCATTTTTCCATTTTTATTCCCCTTGCTTCCCTTCTGTGCAATTGCAGAATATAATGTTACTTCTGATGCATGCTGAGACACATTGGACTGGAACCTTCCTGTAGAAGCTGCTGCTTATTTTTCTCACCAGTCACAGGCCATCGAGCAGAAATTCTATCGAGATTAAATGAGTGCCTTGTGAGGATTGAAATGGGTTAGAATCAGGTGGAGAGAGATGAATGTGTAATTACATGGTTTAGTAATAATTTGAGTAAAGTTGTCCTGTGAGTTGAGAGTTAAGGGAACACTGCAGGGGGAAGAAAGCTGTTGTTTAACTCAGTGCACCTTCCTGCCGGGAACCAGAATTATGTTGGAGAATATTTTGGAGGTAACTTGCCACCAAATTTTACAGAGGCATATTATGTGAAGACAGGCCTGTGAGCCAGAAACTATGAAGTAAACCTGAGTAGTGTGTTTCCAGTGTAAACTGATATTTAAAAACATGGTTTTGTTTACTTCAAAGCACTTGGGAAATTTGAATCAGAGCTTATGCTTGGAATCAGCCGTGTTGCAGGTGTCAGCCTTTGGGCTAACCGTGAAAGCCTTTGGCTGCTCTCTATTTCTGCAGATCTCAGACTGGGAAAATGTGTTTTCTACTTCAGAATTCTCTTTCCATGTTGATTCTTTGGGTTGCTTAAAGTCTGCATAGAGTGATGTTTTTCAGGGCATCTTAGGTAATGCAGCAATTTTCAAAGACTTGGCAGTAAATGTACAATTTTAGATGTTGTTAGAGCACCAAAAAACCTGAGCAACCTGGTCTAGTGGGAGGTGTCCCTGCCTATGGAAGGGGGGGTTGGAACTAGTAGTCTTTAAGGTCCCTTCCAACGCAAACCACCCTATGATTCTGTGGTGCAAACTGGTGAGCACAGTGTAAGCTGTGAGGAAGAGTGAAAGTCCACCTAATGCGTGTGTTCTGCATTTGGGATCCGTGGCTCCTTTCCTCTGTGTTGCTTCTGAGCCATCCCCTGTTGGCAGTGACACCCTTTCTCCAGTATGGCTCACCCTGTAATGTTTGCACTTTGTACTTGGTTTTCATCTGCTCAGACAGCTGTTTCTTTGGGTTTTGCTCAGTATTTTCCAACTATAAAGAACTTCTAGACAAATCCTAACCAATGAAAGAGTTGTTGAGTTGTTGTTGTTGTTTTAACTTCCCATCCCCAAGGAGCTCTTCTTGCTGTTGTTTATTTTTCTTTAACAATCCATTTGTAATAGACATTGCTGTTCTGGTTCTGATTTTTAATGCTGCTAAAAGTTGCCCAACAATGCCTGCCCTGTTCTCTGACCATACGTTCAGACATTACGCGTATCTTCGGGACAGTCTCTCTCACCTGGTCCCTCCGTTAAGAGTGAGTTGAACCACTTGGTTTGCACTTTGTCACTTGGTTAGGAATATTGCTGGTCTCTTCCATGTCTGTCTGTGTGTAACACTTAAATTCTAAAAGGTTTTTCTCCTATGCACCATGGCAATTAATACTGAAATGTTCATTAAGGCAGGAGAGACAAATGTTAAATTGTTACAGTATGGACTTTGTAATATTTTGGGGAGAATAATAGCATTGTTGCTCTCAAGTGAGAATAGTACATGGTTTGCTGGTTAGGTAAGAATACTGGGAGGGCAGTATTGCTGGGAGTTTTCTGTAGCTCTGGCTGTGTGTCTGTGGGAAAGGCCTTTGTAGATCTTCCAACATTTCCCTTGTGTCCTACCTGAACAGTTTATTTGTCGGTGAAATATGTTCCATTCTGCTTTGCAGCATGTTTTTCCTGCACAGAGGTATGGGTGGGTTAAAGTTGGCTGTAAGTCTTATCACAGCTCATAAAATGAATGGTGGTTTGTGTGGTGTTGGACTTCCCTTGACTTCACAGTGTCAAAGTTAATAGATGAGGAAGATGTTTCCCTCCAAGGGCTGTTGATGTTTAACCTGAGGATCTCTAGTGCAAGTGAATTGTAAAGTGGGGAGAGTAACTAACAAAGATGCAGACTTGAAAGCCTTGGTATGAATTTTGAATTTGAGAAATGAATTGGAGCTCTCAGTTGATCGTTGTTAAATAGTATGGCAACATTTGAAATGTTATTACCTGTGTTAGACTTTTCTCTTATTTTTTTTTGGTGTGTGTGTTCTTTCTTGTTTAGTTGCCAGGTAGAAAGCTGGTGTCCTCTGCTGTCTCTCCCAGTATTAGCCCACATGAAGATCCTTCCCAGCAGTTCCTGCATCAGAGCCTGGAGAGGGTTTACAACTTTCAGCACCTCGACCCACAGGGCATACAGGAGCTGCTGGAATTTACCATCCGGTAGGGCCCCAAGCTGACCTGTTTATGGAAAGATGTGTTAGGATTCCAAATTTCTCTGATGCAGGTGCTTTGCTTTTCAATATCAGTGTTGTAATTTGCTGTCCAGCACTTAACTTGAGCCTTCCTCTAGAGACTGTTGTGCTAAAAGAGTGTTCATGACCTGTTTAAAATCAAATTGATGGTCTCAGGTCTGGCACTGCCCCACAAAATAATCAGTGTGCATTTGTGAGGGGGGGCAACTTTTCAGAGCGTGGTAAGAGTTAGGTAAAGGTGTTCTTTTTGGACTGATCACTTATGCTAAAATACACTCTCTGTTTTTATGGTTTATGGGTGACAGCCTTGTGTGTCATTCTCAGTTTTGTGTCCTTGTAATTTTGATCATATTCTTTGTAATGTACATGCACAAGGTTTTCTTGTTTTGCTTTTCTGGGGGGAAAGGTGGTGTCCCCTTTGCTCTTGCATTTTCTGGGTCCTGTGGCCTTTCATTCAGCAGGAAAAGACCTGCTTCTGGTGCTTTGGGTTCTCGCTGCCAGTCCCACTGACAAAGGACTTGGGCATTCCTCATCAGTTTTCAAATCAGAGAGCTTTTCCAGGAATAGACAACATTCTTGCATGCTGCTGTCTGCTGCTGTGTAGATAAGGAGGGTGTGTGGTGTTGCTTCTCAGTGTGGGTTTTGTGCTGCCTCTTCCATTTCATCTCTAGACTGATTTACATAAACAAAACACTTGACAAGGGTCCTTTCAGTGTGATTCCTCTGCTTGGAAAGACCAAAAGAGCCTGATTTTGAGAATTAGAAAAACAATCCAAAATGCTTTGTTTGGAATATGAAATTAAAAAAAAAAAAGCTTAATTATTTTTATTCCTTCAAAATAGCTGCCTTCTGTTGTGTGTATGTTGCTGTGAATCACTGTCACACCCATCTGCAGCAGAGAATAAACAGTGTGCTCCTCACTGTAAACCCAGCTGTGGAAACGGTGAGGTTTGTCCTCAGCTGTTTTGCAGCTGCTATGTGCCAGCCTAAAATACAGTCCCAAAGCATTTAGTGCACTGAACACTTGAAACAGGTAATCTCTTGGCCAAGCATCCAGAGCCTTTCAGGCATGAGGGTCTGGGAACCTCTCAGGCCATGACTGTTTCCAGTTTTTGAGTTGATGGAAATGATTGGCTTGGCTTTTTTCCTGATGGGATTGCCCCCCAGGAAACCATAGTAAGCCAGCTGCTCTTTTCCATTATTAAGAGAAGGGAGAATTTGGACAAAGCCAGAAGTGTTAAAGGTTACTTTGCAGAGGGCAAGATTTCCCTGCACCAGCAATTTGGTTGCTGAGAGCAAAGGAATGGAAGCAACTCACAGCAGTGGATTCTGCCATGGAACATAACTCTCTCCTCCTTTCTCATGATTGCCATCCAAGGAAATAACAGACCTTGTGGAGTTTGTGTCTACTTGGGACTTAGAGTTTTGGCTGCAGAGCCTGAGGGGAGCATCAGTCTGCAGTGTGGTTAGAAGTGTAAGACAGGCTGTTTAGCAAATCTGTCTGTGGTTTAGTTCCTCCATCTATATGAGAGGAACTTTTTTTTTTCTTACAGAGATGTTGAAATCTGTTTAAGATTTGTAAGGAAATAGAATTAGTGGAATTGGGAGCTGTGTAAGACTAGGAAATGGAATATTTGCCTAGCTGTTGGTTGAGAGATGACATCCTCTTCCTCATTAGTATGTTGTGATGGATTGTGACATGGGAATTAAGCACCCAGGAGCCTCCTCTTCACTGCTGTCTGGTAAAAGATGAAATGGAGTATCTGTGTAAGGTTGAGGTTGGCTTGGCTGTTGTTGCATTGTTGTTGAAGGAAAGCACAACCCCTGACTATGAGAGACATTGAGGTGCCTGGAGTGTGTCCAGAGAAGGGCAATGGAGCTGGGAAGGGCTGGAGCACAGATCTGAGAAGAAGCGGCTGAGGGAGCTGGGGGTGTTCAACCAGGAGAAAAGGAGGCTCAGGGGGGGACCTTATCTATCTACAACTCCCTGAAGGAGGCTGTAGCCAGGTGGGGGTCTGTCTCTGCTCCTCAGTAACAAGCAAGAGGATAAGAGGAAATGGCCTCAAGTCATGCCAGTGGAGGTTTAGTTTGGATATTAGGAAAATGTCTTCATGGAAAGGGTTGTCAAGCACTGGAAAGGGCTGCCCAAGGAAGTGGTGGATTCACTATTCCAGGAGTGATTTGAAAGACCTGTGGCTGTGGCACTTGTGGTGGGCTTGGCAGTGCTGGCTTAATGGTGGGACTGGATGGTCTTTTCCAACAAAAATGATTCTATGATTCTCTGCTTAGGAAAGATTTTCTTTGGCTGCATGTTATACAGATAATCTCATGGATTTTTGTTAATGTCTCAGGGCTCAGCAGCTCTCTGGTTTGGCCGAGCCAAAGTTTCAGAATTGCATCCTAAATGCAAAGATAAATCTAAAATAAACAAAAGGAAATGATCATCTGAAAAAAAAAATTTTAATGATGCAGAAGGAAATGTGGAATTAAAGTGACAATTTTAGTAGACTTTGGATCTAAGCAAAATCCAGAGAAGAACAGACACGTGTTGAAACCACGTCAGCCAACCTATTTTCAGTTCTGTAACAAAAATTAATTTTGTTTTCTTAATGCACCCTTTGGATCTGAAACATGGCTAGCACTAGAGAACTAAAGCCTTTTTGGGTTCCATTAACTGACAATTTTTTTCGATCATATTAAAAGCTGCTTATATTGCTGTATGATTTACAAGAAATACCAGACAACACACACCATCTAGTTGGGCAAATACCAGTACATCAGATTCCAGCTTGGCTTAAAAGGGCAGCTCTATTTCAGATACACTTGGTTGCATGAGCCTGACACGTTCCAACCAACCTTTCTTAGCCAACATGAATAGTGTGATTTCCCAGCAGTGTAACACAAATGGGTCGTTAGCTGCTGTTGAAGGCTGGAGTGTTTTAAGTTAAATCTGGAACTGCCACTCTGCATGGTTCCCATGGGGCTGCAGAGTAATGTGGGTTGACAGACTTACTGCTTCCACTGCTGTGCTGGTGCCAGCTTCCCAGAAGAAAGGACATGCTGAGTCCCAAGGTGCAAACTGGTTTGTAGTGTGTGTTTTGCTGCTGTTTCTGGTGCTTGCTCTAATAAAAGCAGGCAGCAGGAGTAGCTGGATTTATTGTGATTGCCTTCTGAGTGTGTTTAGATTAAACTGTTCTCTGTCTCAGTGTTATTTTTTTTCTTTTTTTTTTTTCCACATGCTTCAGTGATCTTCAGAGACTTGGGGAACTGCAGTCAGAACTGGCAGGGATGGCAGATTTCACTGCAACTTACCTTCAGTGTCAGCTGCTCCTCATCAAGGTTTGACTTCATCTGGTTTCTTTTGTACTGTTCTTCAAAAATGCCCCCAGTCCATCGCAGTGGCGTGCTTTCTTGTTTTGATGTTCATGCTGAAAAGCGATGTGTGATGAAAGAACAGGTTCTGTGGATTTCTGATAATCCTGTTTCCCTCCTGTGGCAAATAATTATGCAGTAACTTTGCCAGTGCAGACCTCTGCTGCTGTACCTAGGGCTTATGTTGGTTCACGTGCATTTTGTCAGTGCAGAGTTTATCATCTGACAGCTGAGGGGCAACTGTGTTAGGAGAGTAACTTTTCCCTGCTGGTGGCCACTGGAATGTTTTTTGTTAGACTGCTGCCATGAGTGCAATTTTTATTGACAGTGATTTGCAGACAGCTTTATTGGCACCAGTGCCAAAGGAGCTTTTAAGACTTGATTGAGCTAAATATCAGTCATGCTTTCCTTCATAGTGCTGAAATTATCTGTTTAGTATTAGCAGGTGAAGTGGCTACTTAGACACCATGACAGCAACCCTTTGCAAAAGCCCCTTTTCAAAGTTAGCTTCGTGCTGTAAACAGGAACTAATTTTTTTCTTCATAGAGCCATCGAAAATCTTGGGTTGGAAAGGACCCTCTAGTTCCAATGCCCCTGCTGTGGTCAGGGATTCCACTGGATCAGGTTGCTCAGGGCTGTGAGCTGGCAGTAGTGTTTAAGTCTCCTGGCATTCTTTGGTGTATGAGTGTAACTTACATACATGTAAAGCAAGAACTAAAGCAAGCAGCAAACAGGTTTCCAGAAGGGACTCCATGAAAGCTTTGTTATGTAAAACCAAGGAGGGATTTCAGGTGCTTTGCTAATGCATAGCTGCCAGTTGGCACATCTCATGGCAGGTCTCAAATCCTTGGAATATGTTTATCACCCAAAGAAGGTGTTTCAGATGAGCAGTGTTACAGTTCAGTACAATCCAGCTGAATACCAAGTGAAATGTGCTGTGGAGGCAGAGGACTAGCATTTGGAGATAGCTTTGTTGCCCTTCTCCGTGGTTTGACTGGAGTGAACCAGATGGTTTTTGCATCTGGCAGAGGAGTGCTCTGTTTGGAAGAAGGGTAAAAGCTGTATCAGCCATTCTTGGCTTGAGCTGTAGAACAGTCAATAGATCAGTGATGCAGAGGAGTCGGTAACGTGCATGGAATGAAAAGTAACTGATAATACCAGGAATCACAGAATATCTTGGGTGGGAAGGGATTTTGAGAATCATCTAATTCCAGACCCCCTACCACAGGCAGGGACACCTTCCACTCATACAATACAATTAGAAATTCTGATACTGCAGAGAGAACCTGAATGTCTGAGTAGCCCTTTTCAGTAGATTTCTGTCCAGTCGCTTCTTTCCCCAACAGAAAAAAAGCTGCTGGGGGAAAAAGTATCTTCATTTCCCAGCCTCTCAAGGATCAAAAGGTTCCAGACCTTTAAAGGCTCTACATACCCTGTGATTTTAGAGGTAGTTAACTGGGATTCTTGGGCCAGCCTGGGTGAAGGATACAGTCTGTACATTCTTGAGCTTTGGCTGCAGCCATCCTTGTGCATAGCTGTATCTAGGGACAGGCAGCTTCAAAAAGGAGGCAGTGATACCAATCATCCAGTCAGGCTTTCTACATTTTTATAAAACGTCAATCAAAAAGCAAACAGAGCGTGGTAGGTGGTTGGGGTTTTGTTTGGCGTTTTTTGTTGGTTTGGTTTGTTTTTTTAATACCAATATCAGTGGTTGAATTAGACACAATATTTGTAGCAACTCCAGGATCTTTGGTGGGGCAGAGACTGTCAGCAGGAAAGTTCAGAAATGTGGCTGTGGAAGGAATTGTGTTTATGAGTTTTTATTGTTTCCACTTTTTGCCTGCACTCTGAGATTGCCCTGATCTTGGTCTCAGGGGTGTGATAATGCAGTGGGCTGTTGTTTTTCTTCATGAAGTACCAGGAGTTTGGCTTGACGGGTCTCTCATTCACAGCTTTGTTAATATTATTCTCAACTTCTTTTATATTTTCTGGTTGTATAGGTATCTCTGTGTCTTTATAGAACAATGTATATTTTGGGAGCTTTGGTTCCCTGTGTTGTATTTAAAAGCACAAAAGCTTTGGCATGCTTTTTCAACCAACTGTTTAGACTGAATTAGATACTTATCATCATTTCATGGTTTTTTCATGTAGGCCTTGCAGGAGAAGTTGTGGAATGTGGCAGCTCCTCTGTACCTGAAACAGAATGCGTTGGCATCTGCTGCAGCAAAGCAGGTGAGGTGGAAGCAGCTGAGCCTGCATGGAGGCCAGTCCTTGGGTAGGAGTCCTTCCTTGGCCATAGAACAATAGTACACTTCTGGCCTTCCACTGCCATAGTCTGTCCAAGTAAATCTTAGTCTCCAAAACTGGGGTAAGTTTCCTTATCTGCAAAAGGTGAGTGGTGAGGGAGGGAAGTTTGTGACAGCTGCAAAAAGGCAAATATCACATTCATCTTCCAGAAGAGTAAGAAAGAAGATCCAGAAAACCGTGGGCTGCTTGTCTTCCTCGCCTCTTTCCTGGGGAAGGTTATGGACCAACTACTTTTAAAAGCTGTTTCTAAATAAGATCAACAAAGCTACTTGGAACAGCCAAAATGCATTTCTCAAGAACAAGTTATGGCTGACCACCAGCACTGCTCTCTGTGGTGAGGGTACTGGTGCTCTGAACAAGGGGAGGGCAGTGGGCATTGGCATCTTTGACTTTAGCATGACTTGACTTTAGCAAAGCTTGGATACAGTCTCCCATCATTTCTTTTTCACCAAACTTGCAGGATTGTGGCTGAATAAGTAGGTGATGAGGCCCCTGCAAGTTGAGGAACTAGTTGATATGCTGGAGGGCATAGCTGCTGGTGTGGACAGACTGGGGAACTGGGATGACAGGAACCTCATCATGTTCAGTACATTGAATATGAGGCACTACAGGAGGCCAATGGCAGCTGAGATGTCTTGGTTTGGGAAATGATCCAGCTCTGGGGAGATGACATCTGGAAGCCTGTGTTGTGCGCTGGGCCTCCCCAGTAGAAGGAGGATGCTGACAAACTGGGGCAAGTTCAGCAGGGGGCCACCAGTGTGGTCAGGGGCTGGAGCACATTACCTGCAAAGAAAGGCTGAGGGAGCTGGAATTGTCCAGCCTGGAGAAGAGCAGGCTTCAGGATGAATTTACTTCTGTCTACCATTGTATCATAGGATATAAATGAGACAGAGCCAGACTACTCTGGACAAGAGGCAGTCAGCAAACGATGAGAAATTTTGATCAGCTATAAAGGGAAAATTTACTGTAAGGATGGTTAAATACTGTTGCCCAGAGAGGTGGGGGGAATGTCTGTCCTTGGAAGTGTTCGCAATTTGATGTGGCCCTGACTAACTGGATCTGAGACCTGCTCTGGGCAGGGGACCAGGCTAGATGACCTCTGGAAGTCCCACCCAATCTGGGATATTCTGGTTCTGTGATATATAAATGATCAGATCCTGGGAAAACTGAAGGTAAGCCCTAAGAAAAGGTAAAGAAGCAAGCAAGCTATTAAATAATCTGATAATAAATCAAGGGTAGAAGCAAGTTCATGGATCTGTTGGGAAACTCTGCTGACATTTTGAGTCTTAAGGTAATTAAGATGTAATAGACAGATACTGCTCTGCATCAAAGCCTTCTCTGCTGTTGATGAGTAGAAACAAAAGCCATCCAGCTTTTGAAATCTCCTCTGATTGAACTCTTTTTCTTGGGTGCCCTCTTGAGCAGTTTGTGAACCTCTGGAAAGTGTTATCTGTTGTGATGGTGAATGTAGGTCACTTGCTATCGATGCAAGGTGAGGGAGTATTTCCTGTTAAAGAACTTGCAAGTTCTTGGCCTCTACACAGTCATACTGAACTCAACTGTATTAATTTGGGCACTTCCTCTTGTCTGCTTAATGTGTTCCTCGGTATGAGATAAAAATACCAGAATCTGGTGATCATAGTTGTGCTGGAGTTTAACAGTCTGATGGTTTTTTATCCCTGTTCTGTCTGTCTGGCAGATCCTGGAAGAAACTTACAAAATGGAGTTCATGTACAGCGGAGTGGAAAGTAGACAAGTGGTCATTATTCACCACATGAGACTGCAAGCAAAGGCCTTGCAGCTGATAGTGACTGCCCGCACCACAAGAGGGTAAGGATGACCTGGTCTAAGGATCTTCTTAGGGTTAGCTCTAAGATTACTGTCCTTAAGTTTTGTTTAAAAAAACCAGCAAGGATAAATTAGACACATGACAGGGCAGGATGCCAATAACCATTTGCTAAAGTAATTCAGAACGAAGAACCTTCTTCTGCCTTTGACACAGCTGTATAGCTACACAGTCCTGAATTAGATGACAAAACTATTGGGAAGATGAGTTTTGGGGGTTGAGTTCTCTCATTTATGAACATATAAGTAGGTTAAAACATAGTAGAGTTGATACTTGGGACCTGTTTAAATGAGGAAAAGTCATGTATCAAAAGAATGCACCAATCATGTTTGCTTCATTAAGTATTCATTGCTGAATTTTTAGCATCAGGAAAGTATTGTCCTCTTGACTGATCTGCAACTACTGTGTAGGGGACTCAGAAACTGCTCCTGTGCAGGCTTAGGTACACGAGAGGCTCCAAGTGGTTTGTTTTGGCTGCTGAAGTTAAAGAAGTGACACATGGTTGTAGAATGAGAACTCCAGCTGGTAGAATTAGAGCAAATTAGTTACTGTCCTAATTTACTTCTGTTTCAGGTTTGTTGCCATCAATTTACTGTGTTACTATGGAGGTCCATAGTATATTTGCCTTTTAACCTCTGTTTTATAGGTAGAAAATGGATATTTTCTAACAGTGGCTTTGGGAACTTAATTAGTGCCTTATGCAAATGGAGTTTTTTTTTTGTGGGAGGGGGATATAGACAAGTGAGGAACACTTTTTTAGTTCAAAAACTGTAAGATACTTCCATTTTTAGGAGGTTTAATGGGATTCCAAACCACCTAAATGTGTATAGCCGTAGAGCCATTTTTCTTCCTTTAAAAGTAAACCAAGGAATATTATTTTCATTGCAGAGTGGAACCCCTTTTTGGGATGTGTGAAAAATTCCTACAAGAAGTGGATTCCTTTCAGAGGTGACAAACTCCATTGCTTCTTCACTTTGTTAGAAAGTCCCACCACCATTGTCATCACGGGATACTCACTTTGTTTTTCATCTCTTCACATCTCCCTTCCCTGCTGTCCTACATTGGGAACTGTCATGGGATAATAATAAAGCAAGAAGAACCTTCGTAGTTGAAGTCCTTAACATAGAGATGTTATGCTGGTACTTCAGAAACATGTACTCTGAATTAATTTTTATAGAATAGCTGATTTTTTTTTTCTTGTATTTTTAAGGATTTATCTACTTTGAGTGGATGCTGTTTTGATAAATACTTAATTTTTTGTTGTTGTTATTCTGTCTCCTGGAGTCCTGATAGCAATTTGACCTTTCAAAGATTAATAAAAAAACAGATTACCCTTGATGCCATCAACATGGAGCAATAAGTCAGACAAGAATTCTGCAATATCTTTCCTGGCCCTGTCTACTGTTTTTGCCACCTCTGAGTAGTCACCTTTACTTCCAGGGAGAACAGATGTATTGTGTCAATTTGCATGAACAGATTGACTCTAGTGGAAGGTGTCCCTGCCCGTGGCAGAGGTTTGAAACCAGGTGATCTTTAAGGTTCCTTCCAACCCAAACCATTCTATGGTTCTGATTCTATGAAACAGTGATGAGTTCTGCTGATCCTGAGGCTCAGTGTGAGGGAAAGATGTACAGGAAATTAACAGTTCTATTCTCCAGCTCCAGCTGAGCATTGGGGTAGGGCAGATTTGGTCCCTTTTTCTTACCAGTTAACCAGCCACAACTGCCAAGCCTATGGAATACAAATAAATGTGAATTTAATCAGAACTAGAAATAAAATTCTGCTCAGCCAGCTAAGGATGCCTGTATCTCTGGACTAGCTATCCAATTCCCTGCTGAGTCATAAAATCATAGAAACACAGAGTCATTGAATGGTGTAGGTTGGAAGGGACATGAAAGAACATCTAGTTCCAACTCGCCTGCCATTGGCAGGGACACCTTCCACTAGACCAGAGCTCCATCAAGCCTGGCCTTGGACACTTCAGGGATGGGGCATCCGCAGCTTCTCTGGGCGACCTGTGCCAGTGCCTCACCACCCTCACAGTGAAGAATCTTCTCCTAACATTGAATCTAAATCTTTCCCCTTTTAGTTTAAAACCATTCCCATTTATCCTATCATGATCTGCCTGTGTAAAAAGTTACTTTCCCTCTTCTTTATAAGCCCCCTCTAAGTACTGAAAATTTGCAATGAGGTCTCCCTGGAGCCTTTTCTTCTCCAGGCTGAGCAACCCCAACTCTCCCACCCTGTCATCATAACAGAGGTGCTCCAGCCCTCTGAGTATCTTCATGGCCTCCTCTGTCCCATCTTACACTGGGAACTCCAGAACTGGACACAGTACTCCAGGTGGGGTCTCAGGAGGGCAAAGAAGAGGGGGAGGATCCCCTTCCTTGACCTGCTGCCCACACCACATAGCCCTTGATGGTGTCAGTTTGAGCACGAGGCATGGTCCCAACGTGTAGCCAAAGTCATCTCTTACGTATGAGACACATCAGAACAGGAATGTAGGTATCTGATTCTGTCATTATAACTTAATATAAGGATTAACTAGCTTGACTGAAAATAATAATACTGTGGAAAAAGTTGAAAAAAGTATTTGATTTTTAATCTATTCTTGACACAGATGCTTCATCTCTGAGCTCCCACATATGCAAGGCAGTTTTGTAGATAAATTGCTGGACTTAATGCCCAGACTTGTGACATCCAAGCCTTCAGAAGTGGTCAAGATTCTTCAGACAACACTGCGGCAAAGTACCTTCCTCCACCTTCCTCTTCCAGAGCAGGTTGGTGTAACAGAAAATTAAAATGCAATATCCTTGTGGACTGTCTTGGCATCTTGACTAGTTTCTAATATACCATGAAGCTTTTAGAATTCAGGGTCTTGGTCAGACTCAAGTGTTACTTATTTCTTCTTTGTCTTCTTATCTAGTATCCTCAGGACTACTGCTAAAAACCTGGAAAACTTAGTAATTCCTGGAAGTATAAAAAAAAAAATCCAAAGTTCATGCTAAGAACAGTACTAATTACAATTTTTTTTTCTTTCCTCTTTCACCCACCTCCTTATTTTTGCCAATCACTTTGCCCCTAACAGCTCCATAAAGCCACTGCAAATATCATTGAGCCTACTGGTGAATCTGATAATCCCCTGAGGTTTACATCAGGGTTGGTTGTGGCACTGGATGTTGATGCAACTGTGGAACATGTGCAGGATCCTCAAGGAACTGTTAAAGTTCAGGTAAGAAGTCACTTGACATAAATGCAAACAAGATTGTGTCTTGGGGGGAGTTTCTTTAAGGATGTCAATACTTTTAGATTGCAGATAATGATACACTTTATTAGTAACAATGCTGGATTTCTGTGTTTTGACCACATTCAGAACCTGGTTTGTCTGTAGTGCACTGAGAGTTGACTTGGGTGCAGTTCTGAGAGTTTGCTCTGAGCGCTTGGATGTCATTCTGTTCTTCCTCGTGCACTGTGCACATTATGGACACAAACACCAATTAATGCTGGTGAACTTCCAGCTGGTCTAGTGGGAGGAGGAGGAGCAAAAGAAGTTGTTCTGAACGGCACAAAAATACACAGGCTCTTGGCTCTCCAGCTTTTCTTCCTGCTGCTGAATCACCAGTTTTAGATGCAGCTGAGGAGGTAGGAGTGGTATGATCCAAGTAAAATATGCAAAGTCACTGCTTAACAAAGAAACAAAAACCTCAGTTACAATGCAGAAGAAGCAGCTGATGCCAGTGTGGCCTTTTTTCCACCTGTGCTGTGGGTTTGAATTGCAGCATGTGGCTGTTACATCTGGGGCAGCTGAACTCCTGGCTCCAAGCTAAAGCCCACTTTTCTTGCTTTCCCAACTCAAACAGAAAATACCCAAGTAACACACTGTGCAGACAGATCCCCAGTCCAGTTGTCATTCCTTTGCTGTTTTCTCTCTTTTTTTTTTTTTTTTTTTTTTTTTTTTTTTTTTTTTTTTTTTTTTTCGGTTCTCCTCTAGGTGTTGTATCCAGATGGACAAGCACAGCTAATCCATCCTAAACCAGCTGACTTCCGAAATCCTGGCCCTGGAAGGCACAGGCTGATAACTCAGGTTTACCTCTCGCACACAGCCTGGACAGGTAACGTTAATGATACAAGTTAAAGTGGTTGTGTGGCTGTGCTTTTATTAGACACAAGTAGGGTACCCACAGTCTGGGGGGGCTCTGAGGATCCTGGAGTTTCCAGCTGTGGTTGGTGCTGCCCTTAAGTGTCAGTCAGGCCTTTGAGCAGTTACAGCTCCCTGTTTACCAGGCACTGCTGCTCCATAGGGAATTAGAGGGGCTGCTGTCTTGGGAGAGCCCTGGGAGCCTTCACATGAGAGCTGGGTTCAAGGTGAGGTCACCCACTCGTGTGCAGAGCAGTCAGCTGTAGGAGCCAGGTCTGCATCCTCAGGTAAAGGCAAGGGGTCACAGTAAGGTCACTGACTCCTTGTAAGTCATTGTTTTGGGTCTGACAGGTGTTTGAGCATGGCAGAGAACAGTACAGCAGTACAATTGCACTGCTGATTAAACTTCCATCCTTTTAATGCCCTAAAATCCCACCCTTTAGCTCTGATAATGATGTGACTCCAACATTCACCTTCAGTCTCAGCTGCTGTTCACACTTCCCCATGGAAGCACTTCAGTAACTGGCTTGTGGACTTCAAACAACAAAAGCAGAGTGTATTTCATTCACAGCTCCCTTTGTCCTGTTTTCTTTTAATCCCTACATTTTTACTCAAACGTGGGGGTTTCCTCTGAGAGGTTTTTTTGAGCAATTCTTCATTGAATTGGGTGATTTTTTTTTTTTAACCAACAGAATTTTGTTTATTGCTGTGCTCCTTCAGATACTTATTTTTGTATAGTGCTTCCATGGTGTACTCACTCATCCTGCTGTCTTTGTTTTGTTTTGGAGAAGAAAACATGGTACTGTTTCTAGGACTGGAAGTATCTGGGTTTAAGGGTTGATCCTGTACTTCACCAGATGGAGCTGAAATCCTTATTTCTACTTCTGCAGCATTCACTGGAAGGGCATTTTAAGCGTGGCCCTGAGGGATTCTCTTCTGGTGTCTCCTCTAGGCATTATTTTAAACATTAACTTTGACATTGGCACTTGGGCATATAAAACAAGGGGAAGACACTGAGCTGGGGGGGGCTCAGAAAATGGTCAGAATTCAAAGTGGAGAAATTGCCTTAGTGCAAGACCATGAAACTTGTTAAAGGCCAGTAGAAAGAGTGTGCTTGGGAAGGAGAATGCAAAGCACGGATTAAGTGCCAGGTGTAGAGCAGAAGTGAAAGAGGTGACTCCAAACTGCAACTAAGAGTGGAGTGATGAAAAGGTGAGCTCAGGGAGGTGTTGGCTAAAGTGTGGAGTAACTGTGCAAAAGGGTTATTTCTTGTGTTCTGTCTGGTGCTGATGATGTCTCAGCTGGAGACCCACTGCAGTTCTGGATAGGGCATCTTAAAATCCTGTGGGTTTCAGCAGGTTTAATTTAGGTTTCATTAATGTAGTCCTGTTGTGGGTTATCCCTGGTATCCAGTTAAGCCCCGGCACACCACCTGGTGCTCACCCCCCAGTGGGACAGGTAGAGAATCAGAAGGGCAATGTGAGAAAACTCCTGGGTATTACACTGTGCAGGAATAGCTACAACATCCCCGTGTTATTGACACTATTTTGGTCACAAATCCAAAACAAGGCATCAAGCGAACTACTATGAAGGAAAATTAACTTTATCCCAGCCCAAATCAGTACAGTCCATAAAGAAAACTTAAACAAACCTGGTTTTCAGTCTAGAAAGGAGAATTTTGTTGGGGATGTAAGTCCAGCACTAAGTTCAGAGTAATACTATGTATACTGAAACCCCACTTTTGTTATGACCACAGTGAGAAGAGTAAAGTGAAATCATCCTATGGACAGTATTAGTAACCTTGCTCTGCCCAGCTGCAGAGTTGGTGAAAGAGAGGAAGAGCCTGTCTGGCGTGCAAAAACTTCCAACAAAAGAGAATCTTCAAGTAATCTCCTGTGCCACAAGTCTTAGCAGATGTCATCTGGGCTGATCCTGACATAAATACAGTGAGCAGGGCCTGCTAGTTCTGTGGGGGTTTTAATGATTGTTATTATTTCGTTGAAGTTACTTTCAAACAGTTATTTTTGAAAGTTGCAAGTTAGTGGTAAAATTTCTTAAGTGATGACGGAGGGGGATAAACCTAGAACAGTCCTTAGTTCTGCTGTGCTGAATGTAATGCCAGAGGTTTGTTTTCAGACACTAGACTCGATTCTGGTCAGCCCAGAACAGCTCTGTACTTACCCAGCATACATGAAATTAAAGTTCATTTGATGTTGATTGTTCACTGTGCAACGACAATCACGTTTGGATTGTTCTATTTTTTTCTCTGCAGAGCCATGTCAGATTGAAGTGCGATTGCTGCTGGCTTACAATTCCAACAAGAGCAAAGCATCTACCAGAATTCCTAAATCTACCTGGAGTGACAGCTCAGAGGCTCTCCCACCCTCTGAAAATGGCATAGAGGGGACCATCCCCTTCAGCAAACCTGTCAAGGTGTATATAATGCCCAAACCTGCCAGGCGGTGAAGGCTGGCGCTGAAAGAAACCTATTTATGGGGTTTGTTGGGTTACATGAAAACAAGATGCTGTGTCCCAGATAGCAGCAAACCAAGGCAAAACAGCCTTTTATGTGCATAAAAGGAGTCAGATGTCAAAATAAAGCTGCTGGTGGTGTCCTAAGCAGCAGGCAAATACAGGAATTACTTGGCTAGTTAGGAGTGGTTTCAAGGAAACACAGGTTTTTCTATATTGACTCAACAGAAACAGGACAGTTCTCAATCAGCATTCCAGTAGTAATTTCGCTGGGCCGTACCTTCAGTTTTTACCTATCAAAAGTCTGTCTCCAAGGCCTCTAGGTTTTCTGCTATGTACTTACTACGTAAATACTTGGGCACATAAATCAATGTTATTTTTACAGTACTCTGAAGGGAAGCTGAGGAGTTCAGCATTTTGTGGAGGGTTGTTGGTTTGTTTCTGGGGTTTTTTGGGTTTGTTTTTTGGTTTTGGGGTTTTTTTTGAATGTCTAAAACTTGCATTTGTGCACTGGTACCTAATTTCTTAACACAAATATAATATTCTAAAAAGTACTGTTGTTCTTGTGTGGGAACAGCACCTCGGAAGGAAATTGTTAATTGCTGTTCTACATCCTCTGTGGCTGTGCTGAAGCTGGTCCAGCTCTGGGGAGGGCACAGGTTGTTCATGGTGCAGGGGGAGGAGGATCCTGTTTGTGCAGGTGGCAGAACTTCAGTCAGCAGGACGTAGAGTTTAACTGAGCTACAGCACCAAAACAGTTTGTCTCCTGTTGCACCTTTGTACAGCTTGAGGAACAATGGGATTAAGTACCAGTTGGAAAATTCCTAACCACTTCCCTCTAAGTTTTACAGGATCTATTTCTGTGTGATAATCCTGGCCTGAACCAGTCTTAGTGGGATGTGAAAATCAATGTTTTTCAATTCAGCAGCACTTCTGGTACTCCAAGTCTTTCTTGTCAGTTCAAGTAGCCAAACAGACTCTGTTCAGCAGCAGTTGGGCAGCTTGTCAGTGTTCCCATCTGCAGGTGAGCTGGGAGTACAGAGGGGCAAGAATTTAGTTAAAACATGATCCCATCTAGCATTCCTGTCAGGAAGCGTGTCTGTGTATCACTTCTGTGTGCCAGGCTCAGCCGACTGAGGAACCTCCTATGATTTGTAGCAATCCTTTGGTAGGATTTTTTAGGAGGACCTAACGTGTGAAACTTTCTAGTGCAGCAGCGAAATGTTACCTGTGTTCATTAATCAGTTGGGGTTTTTTTCTTTTTACAAAAAGGTGTATTTTTAGCAAGTAAACAAAACAGTGAAGAAATACTTTCCAGTTGTATTTAGTGTAAATAACCCCTTACATGCTTTCCTATAATAAAATTGGCAAACTCATGCTATTCTGTTTCTTTTTTATAATATGAGGGAACGTGGATGCCTGCATGGTCCTTGGCTAATAAGATTACTGCATGGTTTTTGTGATTTTAATTTTTTAGCACTGGTAAGTTGTAGCCCAAAGGCTCATAACCATAAAACTTTGCTGCTGCTTTAGGTATTCTTGAATTAAATACACTTCCTTAGTGCTTCTGCTCTTACAGACTGGTTTGTGGTGTTTCACCTTTAGGGCACTGCTTTGAAAATCTCCTGCCCATCTGACAGCTGAGTTGTTATCGTCTGACTTGTCTTCAGCATCCTCAGTTCAGTTCCCAGCAGACAGGGTTGATGGATCTCTCAATTAGGAAGCTGTGTCTGGGCAGATGCTTGACAAGTTGAGTGAGCTCATTACAGACTTTTTTCTTCCTCTCATTTTTGCACTTCACCAGTATTTTGTGCAGTTTGTCATCTCAGTACTGTTTCTAATTTAAATGGTGTCCATAGGCTCCAGACCACAATGGATGGTGTGGTAGGCACAGTTGATACTTTCAATATCAAAATGTTGGCATCTTTCTCTCTTTTTCTAAGTACTGGATCACATTTCTGCTATTTTGTTCCCCTCATGCTGTCCTTGACCTCCTTCCATATAACATACCAGGCAAAGAGTGAGTGCCTTCTGTATTGCCACCGAGAATCAAATACTGCAGGGCTGTGGAAAAGTTATTCCATCTGTAATTTCAAGATGCCTAAAACAAGCTGAAAATGTAAGGCTGCTATAACATTTCCAATCTCTTAATGAGAGCATTCTGCAGTTGGCTTCTCTTCTGTTGATTTTTCTCTGATTCCTGGTTTGGATCATGGAAGAAATGACAGCTTTTCCTTTCCTTCTTCAGTTTTACCAGTGCAAGCAGATGACAATTCATCATCTAATCTAAACCTTCCCTCTTTCAGGTTAAAGCCATCCCCCCCCTTGTCCTGTCCATGCCCTTGTCAAAAGGGCATCCTCCTCCAGCTCTCTTGTAGCCCCTTCAGCTACTGGAAGGAGCTCTCAGGTTTCCCCAGAGCCTTCTCCAGACTAAACAATCCCAACTCTCTCAGCCCGTTTCCACAGCAGAGGTGCTCCAGCCCTTTGAGCATTTCCGTGGCCTCCTCTGGACTTACTCCACATGTCCACATGCTCACGCTGGGGGCCCCAGAGCTGGATGCAGCGCTACACATGGGGTCTCACCAGAGCAGAGGGGGAGAATGCAGAATTTCTGCAGCCCAGAAAGGCAGCCGTGTCCTTTCTGGACAAGTCAACTTGAGCTGCTCACCCACCAACACCCCCAAGGTGCTGCCCCCTCAGGGTTGCTCCCAATCCATTCTCCACCCAGCCTGTATTGTGTACTTGGGACTGCCTATTTCACACCATGTTTCAACATATGGGGAATTGGAAAAGAAATCTGTATAAAAAGCAAGGGTTATTTCAGTTGTTGAAATCCAGATGTTGACTTTTTCTTCCCATCCCCAGGTTTGAGACATTTAGGTTTTTCTGCTCTCAAAAATACCAGAGTTCATGCTCTTTGTGTCGTCTCAGAGGCATTCATGCCATTCACCCGCTGTCCTTTAATTCTGGATAATTGTTGGGCTTCTGCACTGCAATAGCCTATAAGATGATTGATCTCAGAATGAAAAGAAAAACAAAGGACTCTAGTCATGCACAAAGATAATTTGCATCTTTCATCTCTGTTGAAGGGGGAACAGAGGACTTCAGATGACAGTCACCCAAGTACGGGGAGTTTCTGTTCTCTCAGATGGTTCCAAGTGTAGGAACAGTGTGCCAGTACAGCTGCAGCCACAGGGAGATATGGCAATCTACAAAGGAAGGGCAAATAATCTGCTAAAGCCCAACTATGTTCAAACACCCCTAACCGATGTTCAAAAACCCCTCATCCTAGTTAGACAGAAGGAAGAGGGAAAAGAATCTAGCAGGGCAAGGAAAACGCTGACCTCACATGAAAGAGGGGTAGCTTAGTGGTTTGAAAATGTGTTGTCCTGTTTACCATTAACTTTATGCATTTAATTTACATATGGCATCTGTGTATGTGGGAAACCCAGCTTTGAATGCTTTTAGTGGAAAATTCATAAATCAGGACTGCATGACATCACTGAATCATTTAGTTTGGAAAAGACCTCTAAGATCATGGAGTCCAACCATAAACCCAGCACTGCCACACCCACCACTAAGCCATGGTCCCAGGTGCCACATCCACACACCTTTTGAACACTTCACGGGTGCTGACTCCACCACTTCCCTGGGCAGCCTGTTCCATGCTTGACAACACTTTTGGGAAAGAGATTTTTTTCTCAATATCCAGTCTAAACCTCCTCTGGTGCAACTTGAGGCTATTTCCTCTTGTCACTTGTTACTGACCCTCCACTGGCTATGCTCTTCTTTCAGGGAGTTACAGAGAGCGATATAGTCCCTCCTGAGCCTCCTCTTCTTCAGGCTAAACACCCCCAGCTCCCTCAGGCCGCTCCTCATCAGACTTGTACTCTCCACCATGCTGTGCAGGTCATCATCTTGGGTTCAAGCTCACAGAAATGGATTTCCTCTGGAATCCTGTCTTGCTTGTCTAAGTTATAATTACTTTTTTCATCTTATTTCACTGGCATCTTCCATTTTATTCTTAGTAACAGACACTGGGAAGGCAGAAAAGGCTGTCTTTTTACTTTACAGTTCGCTAATGCGGTATCAGTGGGACTTCAAAATACAAAGTTTGAAGGCTTGTGGATGCCAGGCTTTGCACAAATGCTGCCCAATGTCCCTTAAAAATGCTGGTCGTGTTGCATTTGGTGTCTGTGAGCCTTTTATGGCCTGTTTCTCCTGGCTGCCAGCTTGCACATGCTGCTTCACAAAGATAAGGGCTGGGGACTGACCCACTCGGCGGCAGAGCAGCTGGGGTGGAATCTTCCTGGCTCCCAGCCCAGCCGCAGCTCGGCTTTAATTTCAGCGTCAGGGTGGGAGTTCACTGCCTACTGGGAGATCGTTTTCCTGGTGGGAGGCAGAGCAGTGGTGTATGTGAGAAATCCTGCCCTATAAAAGTGCATTCCCATGATTTGGGCTATGAGCCCATAATTTTCACAAATTATTTATGGCTCTAGCTGAAAGCAGCAATTTAACAAAGATACCAGTTTGAGCTCTGCTGGAATTTTTTGATGAATCAATCCCAGCTGCTTCCACCATCTAGCAAAGCAATTTCAGGCACCAAGAAGGAAATCGGGCTTTCAGTGACTGGAGCAGCCCAAGTGGAACAGATGCTGTTGTGGGAACTGACAGTGCTGACTCAGGAAGCTGTGACGAGAGCAGCAAGAGAAGACATGGATGGAAAAGACTTGCAGCAGATAATCTCTTTGTTGACACCAAAATTTTGTACTGGTGGTGAAGCTTAGCAGTTTGCCTTAAAAAAAAGAAATTCATTTCTTTGCACACTACAGCTCCCTGTTTTGGAAGTGGAATCTTCTGCATCCTACCAGTTGCCAAATGAAGGGAAGAATTAAGAGGCTGCAGCACAAAGCTGGGTAGGGTACACCTCTAAAAGTCACCTGGCAAAACGGGCTCTGCTCCCCGCATGCCTTTTGGGAGGATAAATCGTGTGGCAGCAGCACTGTGAGAAGCCCACAGTATTTGTCTCCAATGTAGGACCTGGGCCAGGCAGTTTTGGTGAATGTGGCATCACCATTAATGTGCCACATTAACATGAAAATATGTAAAAAAAAAAAACCAGTAAAAAACAGAGCTGGAGGAGAAAAAGAAGATGTTTGCTCAACTTCTCCTAACAGTATAATGCGCATGTTTCCATTTTTTTTAGTACTGCAGTGTCCTCTCAGTCAAAGCATTACAAAGCATTTTCCCATTTGAGGCTGCCTTAATGCCCAGAAGCTCATAAAATAACGCAAATACACGACCACGATCAAGAGAGTCAGACCACTGTCACTATCAGATAACATTTAGTGCAAAAGTCTTCACACCCTGTGGGCTGGTAGGAACTCTTTCTATTGGCATTCCCTTGGGATGACCACAGTCTTCTGGGTCAGCAGTCCGCCTTCTCCTTCACACCAGGCAAGTTATGCAGAAAAATGTCACAGCAGCTACAACGAGCATTATACCAGCTGCTGCCTCAGACAACACAGATGCAGCTGGAAAGGCAGTTCCTGCTGGGTTAGGTAAGATTTTTCTTCAAATGTAGCTACACTAACAGAAAACATTGCTGTATTTAGGAGATTGCAAGATAAAACTTTGAAGTATTTACTTTCCCTTTGCTTTTACACCACTTTGTATTTTATCAGATAAAAGGTTCTAAATGATTACTAGAGAAAATAAACAGAAAAAAAACATAGTATTTTGTGCATCTTGGGAAAGTCATTGTGCTCTTCTATCAATCTAAGCCTCTACTACTGCTTGGATAGCTCCAAGTGCCTCAGGGCTTTAACAGCTTCATCTTGGTACTTTTATTAATACACACAGAATTAATATGCACAGAACAAGAAATGGTGAGCCTGGTGGGAAAAAAATCTACAGTAGGTAACTTGTAACTGGCAATATTGATAGAAGCCCACCAAGAACAGCAACCAAGAGAACTCTTTAAATCCTCAGTGTAATAATGTGTTTGTTGGCACATTTAAATCATCAGATGATGACCAGTAGCAATTCTCGCAAGCATCCCCAGCTTGCCAGCAGCACCTTGCTAGCAGCAATTTAGACTGATTTCCTAAAGATCAATGTTTTATGCTGCAAACTCTAGTTTTGTAGCGCACCGTTCTGATGATTTTAAGCATGCAGGAACTTCTGAATAGGTATGTATTGGACAATTCAATCCTCACAACTGGCAATTAATAAGAATATTCTTTAAGGCCCAGGTTTTATGTTTATACCCTGTTGACATTTTTTTCCCTTTTCCAGGTTCAATGAAAAATTTAAAAGTGCTACATTACATGATGTTCATAAATTGGCAAATACCCTGACTGAGGTCACCTGCAGGAGGCAAAGTTGCATGTTCTGGGTTTGCTTTTTAATTTACTTTATTTTTAACTTATTTATCCAGTGGTGGTAAAGTGCTTCTTTACTACCACTTCATATCTACAATTTGATTGTTCTCATCAGATATTTTATGGCTGCATTCCAATAGCAAGTAATGTAATTTTGGGCCATTTTCTAATAAAAGTATTCAGAACATAATCTCCTGATTTAGTCAACAGGTGAAAAGTTAAGTAACAAGACTATGGACAGCCTTCAGAGGAAAATTAGGTCAATCTCAACAATACATGGAAATGATTCTGTAATTAAACAATTTTATTAACAGCCCCACCTTTTGTGAGCCCTCGATTTGTTTAAATCCTGAACTAATAAACTGTCCTTGCATTTTAGATTGTCAGTGCACAAATGCCTTGGCACGTAAGTTCACGCTCTGCTGAGTGTAATTGGATTCAGCAGAGGTGTGTCCGTGATTTGGCTGCGGGCCGGGAACGCGGAATGAGCCGCGCTTCAGCAGGTGGAATGGAAGACCCCGCCCACTTTGACACCCTGAGTAGCCAAGGCATTGTACTCGGCCACCGCCTTCTCCGTTTGCAGCACCAGCACGTCAATCCCGTTCTTCTTCAGATAGTCCACAGTGGATGCTGGAACCTCGGAAGAGAAAAGAAAAGAAATCAGAAAAGCAAGTATCAGATTCTATTCCCCTTAAACTTTAAGACTTGTAGTACACCAGGTACTGATGCCATTTGTTAAGCACGACTTAAGAAACTGCCAGTAGCCAAAATAATGCTCAGATAGTTCTAAGATTGGTCTCATTTTTTTCTCTTCGATAAAGCTACTTTTCTACACACACCTCCCATATCTCCTTAGCACACTTTAAAATGCAGTCCTCTCTCACAAAAATAAATAGAACTGGAGCTAAAGGAATTTAATGTAAAGAAGGTGTTGTTCATCCCACCAGAAAGCTAAAAACTTGCTTCTCACCAAGTAAAGCTCAGCACTTCTGAGCTTTCTGTAGCTAGTTTATCTGCTGAAATCATACCCTGGCAACATTAGTGACAAAAATGCCTAATTACCAAAGTATTTAGAGCAGCCTAGAGAGCCAGTTATAACCTCTTGCAAGAGGAAGGGACTAATCACATTCTGAAAAATTCTCCTGGTTTCAGTTGCTCCTGTAGCAGAACCATAAACCTGTTTATTGCTTGACGTTGACACTAATACAGAGGAGCTCAAATGATGTTTCTTTCAGGACCTGAGGGACCCCTGACAGGAGCTCATTCACACTGATCCTCATTTTTTTCCCCTCTCAATGAAGCATCATCGATTTAAATTTTTCCCCCAATCAGAGGGAGAGGGAAAACAAGCGGTTCTCTTTATGCTTGTCACAGAACAAAAACCTACCTGCAAAGCCTCACTCATGCCACGACCAATCACCACAGTTTTAACACCCTTCCTGACGACTTCTTCAAGGTCAGCTGGCTGCACTCCTGGAGAATGCTAAGTGTCAGGGAAGGAAAATAATAGTCTGTGTACTGACAGCATCAACTAGGAAAGCTGTGCCTGTATGTCCTGAACACAGAGCAGCAGGGTAAATTAGCAGTACCAAAATGTAATACAACACTCTTCTGTACATACACACAGTAGACAACATTAGAAACTGAAAAAGGTATTTAATATGCAGATGAAGGATGACAATTAATTGATTGATGGCAAGATTACTCTGTATTAAACAGTCAAAACCAAGAAGATGCATTACACATTTCTAAAACATTTATGTCTACCTTCCGGCATTTTATAAATATTAACAGTTAAAGTGAAATTAAAAAGTTGCAAGAATACTGCTGTTTGATTTCAAATTAACAAAATCTCCTTTGTTGCAAGCCAAAGTTTACTTACTTTAATAGGTCCTCAGATAATTGAAATGATTAAATAATTTTCTTGTTTACTTTGCAAATCTCACCGAAGAGGACTGAAATGTATTGGGTAGCTTCATTTCAGTTAACAGTTTCCATTTCTGCACTATTCTTTATTTTGAAAAAAGAGTATTTGCAACCAAACTCCTCGAAGAAAGAAGGAACTTTCACAGTACAGTAACAGAGGTTTTAAAGAAGTCCACCCATTTACTGCTATTATGCTTTAAACACATGAAAGCATAAATACACCTGTAATGTTAATGTAAAACATTATTACATAACACTAATTCTCTTCCTGGATTCAGTTTCTATGTATCTCCACATGGTCAAAAGTATGATACTGGACAACCTGTGGCTAGAATTTGGCCCCTCTTTGGTGTGCATTTTTATTTTTAAACCATAAATACTATTTGTGCCCCTTTTTTTTTTTTAGTAGAATTCTGAAGTTCCGAAGTTTTTTAGAGGTCTGAGATCAGTTTCTCACTTGAAGTAGGTAATGCCATGGTGGACTCATAGAGAATGGAGCAAGACTTTCCAAGCTGAAACAAACACATGAGCTCCTAAGGTTGCAGGTGAAAAAAGCCTTTCATGGTAGAGTGCCACTTCCAGTGAGTGAATTATACTTATTCCACAAGCAAGTCTTTAGCACGGCTACTGTCTGAAATTTCAGTAACAGAGATGATTTACCTTTATGGTTCTCCAAGTTCACAGAATCATAGAATACCTCAAGCTGGAAGAGATCCATGAGAATCATTCACAGGACTACCTTAAACTAAACCACAATTTAAGAACATCATCCAGACGCTCCTTGAACTCTGACAAGCTTGCTCTCTGACCACTTCCCTGGAGATCCTGTTCCAGAGCCCAATCACCCTCTGGGTGAAAAGCCTTTTCCTAACACCCCATCTGAACGTCCCCTGATGCAGCTTGACTGCATTTCTTTGGGTCCTACTGCTGGTCACCAGAGAGGAGACCAGCACCTTCCCTGCACTGCCCTGCCTCTGGAAAGCATAGACTGCAATGAGGTCACCCCTCAGCCTCCTCTTCTCCAAGATGAAAAAGCCAAGTGACCTCAGCTGCTCCTCATAAGCCTTGCCCTCAAGGCCTTTTACCATCTTCATCACCCTCCTTGGAACACAGTCTAACAGTCTGATGTCCTCCTTATGCTGGGGTGCCCAAAACTGCACACAGAACTTGAGGTGGGGCTGCTCCAGTGCAGAGCAGAGTGGGATGAGCACCTCCCTCAGCTGTGCTGTGCTGGACACACTCCAGGACATGTGTGGCCCTTTGGGCTGCCTGGACCAGAGTCCTTAGTCCACTTACATTCCATATCCACACCTGGAATGCAGAAGTCACTTGAACAGGCAGAGTTTTCTCAGCCCAAATCACTCTAAGCACTTGTTTATGACAGAATAGGCAACGCTTTTCCTTTGGGGCTTTTTAAGTAGACTCAAAACTTAGACAACAAGAATTGATATGTTTTACTGCAATTACAATAATTAGAATTCTGGGGAAGGTTTGCTGTCATGTGAGAAGCGCTCCTGAGACATTAAAGCCATGGAACAAAAGGATTTTCTTTGGTAAGAGAAGACACGTTGATGCTAGTAAGAAACTAGTGTTACTAAAGGAAACATGTAACATAATGAAATAACTATCATTGTTGATTTGACAGCAGATTTTCTTGCCTGTTCTGTTCTCTGGCCTGCATTTCAGCAATGCTACTTCTTTTCTTCTGCCATCAGCAGACGGCACTGAAATGCAGCCAGCCAGGGAGAGAGGCTGTCATTCATCCCCAAGGGTTAAGGCCACAATATCTGTTAGTGCTTAGTTACAGAACCTTGCAGGGCCAGTTATACAATATTCCTGATGAAAGAATGCTCCACTAGACAGCAGTGTAACAGCAGAGAACGAAAGGAACCAATTTATTTCCAACTAGAGTGTAGGACATGACCAGCACCGCTTGTTTTCCACACTTCAGTTCCAGCTACCTGCAGGAAAAACATGCTCAAAGAAAGCAGGCTAACTGTAAAGTAGTCCATTGTTAAAACAAAATGGGCAGAAAATGCACCCGTTGAATCCTACTGTTTCCAGTGCTGGCAAAAATAACTTTTTTACAGTTCTTCTCAACATTGGAAATGCAGTCTAGAAAAACCTTGGTTCTATTCTTAATATTTGTTGTTTCCGGTTTATTTTAAAAGCAAATCACCTCACTCCTCAGCTGCAAGGACAGAACTGACCTAAAGCAGGAGCTTTACAAGCGACTTACATAAGGCTGTACTTTAGATACGTATTTTTTACTTCCCAATTAAATAAAAAGGATCCCAGAAAACCTACCTCTCCAAAGAACCCAACTATTCTTTTACTCCTCCAATTTTAATTTAACATAGACTTATTTTTCAAATCCTCTAAAGACTTATGGATTTAAACATTTACTTGTGACAAGAAGATATTCCTTGTTAGAAACTTTCAAAAGAAAGCACAGCCTCCTAAATGTTAGTAAGTGCCTATAATTTGAAACCAAAGTTTTCCAGTGGTTGGAATAAATATAAAAATGTGACTGAGCTGGGAACTAGTTGGGAACTTTACAGCGACCGTTACCTGTTCTGCTTCTCCAGTCATGTGCATGTAAACCATGAAAACAACATTGCCAAACAAGCAGACAGCAACTCTCACCACAAAACCCAGCCCTTTGAACAGCCGATGAAAAGTTATTTTTTTATAATCAGGCCATAAATGAAATACATTTTAAAAGGTTACATACACAGCTACCTTTGTCTCTGCAAGGTGCAGGTATCTTTGCATGACAGCACCACCTTTCTCTTGGTATTATGTATTCTGCATAAACCAAACTCTGACAGGTTAAAAAATTCTGTTCCCCCAAAGATAACAGATAAAGTTGCAAACCCAAGTGCTCTGCATTTCAGTTGTGTCAAAATGAATCCAAGAGAGCTGCATCCTCTGCGTGGATACAGCTGCAGGTGCTGGGCCTGGTCAGTACATTGTTATTTTGTGCTTTAACTTTTGGTTTGAAAGTGTGGAACTTTTTTTTTCTAGCCACTTACCTATCCCAGTGCAAATCCTAATACGGGGAGAATTATCAAGTTCCTAATGCAATATATGCTATACTGCTTCTAAATCTGAAACATCAATACTGCTTCATGTACTTTCACCCAATTCTGATTGCATTTACAGATAAACTTTAACAATTACAAGGGCAAGCACTTAGTATATGGCTACCAAGAGAAGTCACTGTGTCATTAGCCAGACTGTGAGCTTTTCACAGAGAAAATAGTGCATGAGACACTGTATCTGCATATTTTTCCTCTGAAATCTGTACAAGGGACTCCAAGGAAAAGGATATAAACCGCATGCAATGCTGTCATCCAAACATGCAAGGTCAGTCACTGTCTATTTTTTTTTTTTTACTTTTCGTAATTTCCTACCTCACTCAAGATAACTTTTGTTTAGACAGTCTGAAGAGAGGTTGTTACTGGCATCTTATGACAACTGCACTCTTAAGCAGATGAAGAACATTGTTTGAGAGCTCTAAGGTGTATGAGAGTTGTCTGGTCAGGGTGGCTATCAGAACTCTTGGCAACAGTTGCTACGTCCTGTTGCGTGTAGGATGTTGTGTGACTGCAGCCCTCTGACCCTTCCACACAGTCACCTCCAAAACATACACTCAGTTCTTCCCAGGAAAATCTAATGGCTAGATGAAAGAAAAAGGCAGCCCACTGAATTTTAAAGTTCCACTGGCTGGAATTTTAACTCTGTTCTCTGGACCATTCTGAGAGTCCTGTTTTAAATGCAGGGTAGTAAACAGCAAACTTACATTAGTCCCAGTTTCTCGCCAATCCCACGTCCGGCTTCCTCCTGGCCATACTTTGCAGTCCTTATATGTTATAGAGCAGCCTTTCACCTTCATCTGACCCCAAGAAAGGGAAGCAATTTCAGGGGAAGACATCACAAAGTTGAACCGAAGTCTGGAAAAAGGATATTTAATACTTAACATCAGGCCAACATATGCAGCACATTAATAAAAATGGAAAATTCTGTCCTCGCCCCAAGGAGCTAGGAAGGAAATGCTATTACAGATTTTATCCACGTGATTTTGTGACAACAGACTTGAACTGAGGATCAGCAGATTTGTTGAATTACCAGTCCTCTTGGGGATTTTATGCAGCATTTTGGGCAAATCATTTTACGTGCTAAATCTGTTCAAGTATTGGATGTTCAACTTTTAAAACTATCAGCAAAGATCAGGTCCCAGAATATCATCTCACATATGGGTTTTAATCTTCTCCCTAAAATGAACAATAAGGATGGCAATAATTTTCTAAAATATCAGAAATCTGCACTATTTCTTTGGCGGCTCCATTAAAGTGGTAAATGAGGTAAAAAAGAAATGCCAAACAAACCAAACAGTAAAGCCATGAACCAAACAGTGTCACTGTCAGATTGCTATAGAAAACAAGACTTTCAGGGATGTAAAGGGGTTGAGCCTTTGCCCAGACACTTCTGAGAGAGACCAAGTCTCCTGGGATAGTTATACATCCAAACAAGAACTTGTCTAATTGTTTGACCTCCATTTTCATTGTTTCAACTTAAATCCATTATTTCTAATCCTTTCTGCTGAGGACAAGTAGAACAGCTTAATCTTTGTCTTTTTCACCATTTTTTTTGTTTTCTTGAGGACTTGACTCAGTATTTTTCTCATCTTTCATTTAGATTAAACAAGCGTCCCTTCAGTCGTGTTTCCTAAGTCTCTGCTTATTTTCTCTGTTTTTCCTTTGGCAGCCAACCACTGCTACACATCTTCCTTTGAAGTCTGTTGCCTAGAACTTGACAGAGCCTTATCAGTGCCGCTGTAGTCCAACCGTTTTTTGGTGTGTGTCACAGTGATGTTGGGATCTGCTGCCACAATCACTGCTGGGTACCAGCAGGGCAGGGACTCTGCCTCACAAGGACTCTGTCAGCTCCCCACAGAAGCTTTCGCCTCCTCACAGTCCCTCATGGTACTGCAGTCTGATTGCTGGGGTGATTCTGGCAGTAGATAAAAAGAGAGGAATCACAGGGTGATGATACCCTGGAAATGCTTTGGACTAGCATGGCAGTCCACTGAGATGTCTCCAGGGTAGAGTCACCTTTCTGCCCTTCCAAGTCACATGCTCTGAAATCCACATTTTGAAGAAAACTTCTTGTTTCTCTAGTAAAAAGAGGTCCACCTCTGCCTAATCCAGAAAATCTCTGTGGCAGATCCTTCCAGATACACAGATTCTCATCCTTTATTTTTTAATTGTTTACATTCACCAAGAATCAAATAGTTTAAATTCATCATATGAACCCTGGTGGCACAGATTAAAGGCACTGCCCTTGCAAAAGAGAAATCTTTGGATGACCAGGCTTCCAGTCATCCTGGAAGCCTTCCTTCCTGTCTTGAATGTGCTACAAAAGATGCAGCACCGCCAGACAGGACGTGCTCTCCTTGGATTGCTCTCAGTATCCCGCCTAAAACACTGCATGAAGGAAAAAACTGCATTATTTTGGATGCAGCACAGGACTGAGTTTGCCAGAGGTGCTTCTCACACAGGATAGTGGGGAAATTATTTTCCTTCTTGTTCCTGTGAGAAGTTAGTGGCACATGTGTCCTGTCAAACAGGAAGCCAGGCAAGCAGCTAGAGGGGACTGAAACTTGCTTGGATTCATATATTCTAGATCCTCCCATCACACATCCACGATGCAAAGGATTCAAACAAAGATTTGTAAGATTATTTTTCCAAAAGTCTGCCTGGAGGGAGATTATAGCTGAAGAAATGACCAGCAGTAGTCCCAACAGAATGAAATCAAAGAGTAAAGGCCGAATAAAGTACCCAGAATCTGGCTCTGAAGAATGAAAGTAATTTTTGCCTGGGCTACTTTTTAGATGAAATGGTAGAATTAGACCTGGAGGTTAGACAGAGATGAACGAACTGTAAAATGATCAGGAATATCACCTTCCCCAATCCAAACAGTATCACAAGGCTGGAACTGTGCAATCAAACAGGCATAAACTGCAAATGGGAGAGCAAGGATTCCATGCTATCTTATCCAAACAGCACAAAAGTAAGTAAATAGCAGAAATGATGCAACAAAACTTACAAGGTACACATACAAATTTGTCATCTACAACTATTTCCCATAATATTGCCAGAGAATATCAGTAAGGTCAGGCCACTTGAATAAATAAGAATTTCTTAGAGTAAGAATGAACTCATTGACAGAAACTTTGGGCATCCTTTGGTGTAGGGTGTGGTCCAATCACTGAGGAGTAGGAAAATAGTTCTTGAACAAATTCTTCTTTTAATTATTCACTGTGAGAAATGTAAAGTATCAAAATACACAGTAACACTTAAGATCAAAAGAGACCTTGAATTAAATGACTTGCACGTACAACCTAAAATGGCAATTTCTGTAAACTGCAGTAGTCCGAACACAAAGAGACAGGAGCAGAAATGGCTCAAGACTCTAAAAGCAAAGTCATGAGGGTTTAAAAACATCAGAAATAAAGGAAGCAGAACTTAAAAGGAGACAAAATGCAAGTTTATGCCAGGAGACTATACTAAAAGAGAGAAATGAAGCGGTGGCTAAGGATGGCAGAAGACAAAAGCAGCTGAGAAGGAAGCGGAAGAAAGTTAAGACTGAATTGCAGTTGGGCAAGCTGGTGGATTTTAAGATTGCCAGCACACCTTTCTTCTGTGGAGGTAACCAGCAACAAGTGGAATAAAAAAGGTGAACGAGAGCAGTGCACCAGATAATATTATCTGCAGAGGAAAAGGACGTTTCGTAAAAGCCAAGGGGTAACCTGAGACTGAAGAGGATAAAAGTGAAAGAGTAAATCGGTGTACGTGAAGTTTTGGGCAGAACAAACTCCTGTAAGGTGTCAGAAGACAACGTGGTTCTCCAGCGCTGCCTGGGAGCAGGGTCAGGAGGCAGGCGACTTCCTATTCCAGGGGATACAGCAGCCAAAGGAAGGTCAGGATTAAGAACTGACATCAGCAAAGCAAAGAGAAAGGACGGGAGAAGTTTAGATCAGCTGTGTAGGGAGGGGGAAGGTGTCAAGTTCACGAAGGAGGAAAACACTCTTCGGGAACTTGGCAATTCCATTTCGCTGGGGAGCCTTGTGAGGGCAGTTAACCGGGAGGTCACGGAGGTCTGGTAGTAAGAGAAGAGGGGGAACAGCACTTTGTGAATACAGCGGAGAGAAGCAAAGAGACAAGGACAGAAAAACCTGAGAAGCACTGCGGGGGGGTGGGGGGAGGGAGTAGGGAAGGGAAGGTGCTGTTCAGGATCCCCCGAAACATGGCCTGGCGTGACGGGGCACAAAGACCGGGACTGCCACCGGGACTGCCACGGGCCCGGCCGCGCCCTCCCGCCCGCTCCCCTCACGCCGAGGGTCCGTCACGCGCTCGCACTCACCGCCCCGCGCGCGCGACCCCACTGCCCCGCCAGGCTCCGCCTCCGCCTGGCCCCGCGGGGAGGGGGCGGGGTCTCCGTTGCCACACTCTCATTGGCCAGCGCTCCCTGCCGGCCCCGCCCCCTCCCGTTTCGATTGGTCGGTCGGAGAGTCTATCCCCGCCCCTGCCCCGCCTTGTTTTCATTCCCCCTCGCCGCGCGCGGCGGAGGGGAGCCGGCTCGCGCCGCTCTGGCCGCCGCCCCCTGCCCTCCCCTGCCTTCATCGTCCCCCCGGTGCATTGTGGGATAGTGGCGGCCCGGCCCGGCAGCGCCCCCTCCTCCCTCCCCCTCCCCAGCTCCTTCTCCATCCCCAGGTCCAAGATGGCGGCGGCGGCGGCTCCTCCGGCCCCATCCCCGCCGCCCCCTGCCCCGGCGGGCCCGCGTTGCCCGGGCTCCTGGCCCAACTTCGCCGTTGTCTGCTCCTTCCTCGAGCGCTACGGGGCCCTGCTGGACCTGCCTGAGCTGCCCTTCCCCGAGCTGGAGCGCGTCCTGCAACCGCCGCAGGAGCCCGGAGACCAGGGTGAGCGACTCCGATACCTCTCCCTCCCGCCCGCTCCGGGGCGGCCGGCTGAGGGGGGCGCGGGGGGCGGAGGGGGGGCCGGGGCTGTCCCCCCCCCGCCTCCTCCCGGCCCCGGGGGTGGAGCGCGCCGAGGGAGAGGAGGGGCCTGGGATTCCCGGGGGGGGGAGAGGGGGGAGCCCTCGCTCCCTGCTTTTTTTGGGGGGGAGCAGCTATTTGTGTGTGTATGTCGGGGGGAGAGCTTCCTTCCCCCGCGGCGGGCACGGGAAGGAGGTGGGGTACTTCCCCCTCCCCTCTCCTCCCTCTCAGTGCCGCCTGTGACCCCCCTCCGTCCCTCCCCCCCACCCCCCCCCGTTTCCCTGGGTTCGTTCCCGAGCTCTGTGCGGGTGGGACTCCTTGCAGAAAAGAAGGATAAGCCGAAATAACTATTTTTGTTCAGCTTGGCGGTGGTAGCCGGTCTCTCTTCCACCTCATCCCTTCCCCACAGCCTGGGGGGCGCTTCATATCCTCTTTCCCCTCCCCCCCCATCTCTGTCCGTTTACACCTCTTCCCCGAAACAAGAAGGGGACACAAACACACATAATATATACAAACACACGGAATGTCCTGATCCCCAGTGCCCTCCCTCCCTTCCTTTCCTCTCTGTGTATGTGGGATGAGGAATGGGGGTCACGGAGAAGCCCTGAGCCCCCCCACGGCTGCTGTTGTGGGCCGTCTCCTCCCCACAAACACAGCCAGCCATTGTGTGCCACCTCCATCCCTCTCTTCTCCCCCCTCCTCCTCCCCCATCCCCTCTTCCAGTTGCGGGGGGGACAAGCTGTGGCTGCTCGCTGCTGCTCCCCCGCCGCCACCTGAGACGTGCGAGGTGGAGGGATAGGTTATGCACTCCGCTGTTTGCTTTCGAGCTGCTCGCCCTCTTCTCCCTCTCCAGTAGCAGGTTTGATTGCCAGACTCTCTAATCCCAGCCGCCCGCGATGGATGCGGGAGGGCCCGGGCCAAGAGAGCAGCCTGGGGAAGGAGGGCTGTGTGGAGGCGGCCGCAGGAATACAGAGGGGAGGGAGCTTGTTGCTCTTGATCTCTTGTCTCTGTTATTCGTTTGGTTGTTGCCTCTGCACTCTTGCCACATAGGGAGCCCGTGCAGCTCATGGCGCATGCTCGGCAAGGCCCCTTGGAAACTTCCTGCTGCTGGAGAAGCCCGGCTCAGGGCTGCTTCTGGTCCGACAGCTCCTGCTTTTTCCCCAAAACGCGCTCGCTCTCGCCTCCTTTCCCACCAAACCCACCCTGTTTTGGGCAGGGAAGGTGGGTGTGTGATTAAATCGGCATGTAGGTGTTTCCTCATATAAAGGAAGTTGCATTTTGCTAAGCGCAGGTGTCCTTGTCTGAATTCACAACAGCCACTGCTGAAATAGAATGAAATAAGATTAATGTGTTTTCTCCTCATGTTGTCAATATGAAAGAGACAGCTTTCTTAAAACAGGGTTAGCTTTGTGGAAAATACATGTTTAGATTAAATTCCCCACCGCTCCTGTACCTCTTAAGTTATATAAAGGACTCATTAGAAGAAACGTTGTTGTGTTAAGCTGTTGCAAAACTTATTAATAAAAACCACCAACACATTTAAAAGTTTGAATTTTTAGTGCAAACAGTCATTTTAAAGTGATGTCTGCAAAAAAACCTAATGCTCTTACTGTGTGGCACAAAGTGAGTGGATATGTAGGAGTAATTTAGTTGTGTGGACTGCAAAATAAATTAAACTGAAAGGGTGAGATAGTGGCCTGTGTTTTAAAAATATGCATTTTATTAAAAAAACCCTAACACCCTAATTCCTAATGACTTTTAATTGCATGATGGGGGTTGTCAACAGGTCAGTGTTTACTGCATGACTATTTTCTAAAAAGATTTGAAGTTACTTGTCTTATGGAGTTTGCATTTTGGGTTGATTTGATACTTGTCAAATTTTTAAACTTTTCTTTGTATTGCCCTTCCTGTTTGGCAGGGGACAGGTTATTCTTCCTGCTTTAGAACAGGCCCCCCAGATGGGAGCAGATGCAGCTTCTGAAAATGTAATGTCTGAAGTACTGGGGTTCTTTGCTTGTGGCTGGTGTAGCTGATGTAATGGCAGAGATAATTCTCATCTCTAAGAGAGAAAGTGTGGAGGTGTGGAAGACAAACTTGGATAATTCTTGATGCTTTGTGTGATAATTGATGGATATCCTGGATATATTTTCCTTTGATAAAACCAGCTCGCTGGGCTTGGTCTGTGGTCTTGGTCTGTGGTACACACTATTACCTGGTGTATTTTACACTTTTGGGAAAATGGCTGCAGTGACTAGATTTCTCTACATGATTTTTACTTCAAGTAGTCCTCAAGGTGGTGTTTTTAAGGGTAGAAGTCATAAAGCTACTAAAAACTGATGGAAAACTGAAGGGGTTCTTTTATTTCTGAACATCTGTTGTTTACAACTGTATGTAGTTTTCCTTGGAATGCAAAAGGGATTTTGATTTCAGTTTGTAATGTACAGTTAGTTTCACTTTTGATACCAGTATTGCTTGACAGTGGATTTGCAGTGACGTAACAAAATCTAAGGAAATAGCTACAGAACCTCAAAGTGTTTGGGTTTTTCTCCTGAATTTTTCAGAAACTGGAGCAAGTTTCAAATTTCAACTGCACATAACACCTATTTGTAACTCCTCTTCATATTAATGGGAGGCAATCAGTAGTTTGAGGGTTTTCTGATTTATCTTTAAAACTGTTTTGATGCTCAGCATTTTAAAAACATTTTTAGTGGGTTTTTTGTTTGTATTTTTTTTTTTAACGTGGTCTGTTGTGTCTTGTCTGAAGAGTTACTCTTGGGAGATGCCAGCAGAAGTTACTTCCTTTATATTAGGAGTCCCAAGGAGAACAAGGAGCTTAAGTTTGGATGTCATTCCATAGTTGTATAACAGTCATATTTTCTCTCCTGTTAATAATTAGAACAAAGTACTTGCTCATTATTAAGGAAGCAGGGTATAACCTTTCCATACTGGAAGGGATGCTGAGCAGATGCTGACAGCTAGGAAGCTACCAGTTATTTCATAGAGGGTTTTTAGATTTTTGTTATTGCATAGACTGCGCTTGAACTTTGCTGTATTACCTCTCCGTAACTGAGAATTTCAAGAAAAATAGTAAGGACAGCAGTGCTCAGGTATGAATAGTTTTCAATAGTAGTTTGACTAATTGAGAGATCAAATTAGCCTGTATTAGTAGCATGTTATATGCTTTAACCAACTGTACACAGGTTGGGATTTAGTGGGTAATGTAAAACATACTTGATTTGGAAAATAAGAATGTGTGGTGTTGATTTCACCCTATTTCAGCTATTGAATAGTGGGATAAACTGATAGATCTGGAAATAGTCTGCTACTTAAAAAAGCTCTTTGATAAAATAGCTTAATTTTTCTGGCTGATGGCTCATTTAAAAGTTGCAACCATTCAAAAAAAGTAATGAGACCTATAGTTATCTGGTGACTATTTCATTTTATAAAGAATAATTATCTTGCCTTTATGGGTGCTTATTCTTGCTTTAAGTACAATGTTGTGACTTGGGTTGCAATTTTGACAACCTCGAATGTCTTAGGAAGGAGTAAAGTTGAGTGTCTGTCAAGATGGTGACAGTGTTAACTCACAAAATTTGCTAGTTGATATGCCTCAGAAAGTAAATTGTTTCTTACAGGGTTTATTAAAAAGCAGCTGCTGTGGTTTAACCCCAGTTGGCAACTCAGCCATTCACTCGCTCTCCCCTGGTGGGGTGGGGGAGAGAATCAGAAAGATGAAAGTGAGCAAAAGAGTGGGCTGAGACAGAGACAGTTTATTAGGGAAAGCAAAATGAGGAAATCATTCACCACTTCCCCATGGGCAGGCAGGTGTTCAGCCATCTCCAGGTCAGCAGGGCTCCATCCCATGTAATGGTGACTTGGGAAGGCAAAGGCCATCATTCCCAGTGTTCTAGTCTTCCTTCTTATTAGCCCCAGCTTTACATGCTGAGCATGACACTGTATGATCTGGATATCCCTTGGGTCATTTGGGGTCAGCTGTCCTGGCTGTGTCCCCTCCCAACTCCTTGTGCACCCCCAGTCCCCTCTCTGGTGGGGTCGGTGAGGAGCAGCAAAGGCCTTGGCTCTGTGTGAGCACTGCTCAGCAATAACAAAAGCAACCTGGTATTCACAGGCACAGGTTGCCCAGAGAAGCTGTGACTGCTCCATTCCCTGGAAGTGTTTGATGCCAGGATGGATGGGACTTCGAGCAAGCTGGTCTAGTGGGAGGTGTCCCTGCTGATGACAGGGGGTTGGAATGAGATAATCCTTAAGGTCCCTTCCAGCCCAAACCATTCTAGGATGATCAATACTGTTTTGAGTAAAAATCCAAAACAAAGCCCCATACCAGCTACTATGAAGAATATTAACTTGATGCTCTCCAGGTCCATCACAGAAACCCAGTATATGATTTTAACTGGAACTTCTGGTGGCTGAGAGCTGTCATTACAACCATCTTACTGTACTTCTAGATGCAAAACTAAGGTAATGATACAGATCATCCTGCAGTCTGCCATGGTACTGCATCTCCTTTGCCTCTGGTTGCTTCCAAAAGCAAAACTGCAAACTGGAACAAATTATCACAGGAAAGCAGTACTTGTTCTTCTCGTTCTTACAAACATATGCTGTGGTGGCTTTTTTGTTTGCCTGTGATTTTTTTGTTTAGTTGGTTTTTTTTCCTTTGGGTTTTTTTTTTTTTTTTGAGAGAGTTATTACTTGCAGTAGAAGAGAAGCTGCAAATTTAAATACTAAAAAATGTGGCAGAGGGGAGCAAGAACTATATTTGTGTTTAGGGCTGTGTTTAAGGAACCATGCTATCAAGTCACCACCTCCTTTGTGTTGGTAAATAGCTGGAGAATTGGTATAAATGTTAATTAAGCACTTGGTCTCTTGTGAATGAAAATATTAGTAGAATGTTAGCTTGCACAACAGAGATCTAATTTTACACATGACTACGCAAAACACTCGCTGGTTTGCCCGGTTCCCTGGTGTGTGAATGGGAGAATCTCTCCCGGAGGTGAATGGCATCTTCCAAAGTGTGCTAGGCTGCGTTAGCTCATCGATTTTTGCAGGCTTTTCTTAGCAGTGTGGCGTTTGATTTGTTCTTCGTTGAAATGGTCACAAGTACACATGCTTGGTGTGTTCTTTCAGCAAAATTGCATCAAAATCTTGTTGGTGAAGATCATGCTAAAGGTGGTCTTGAAAACAGCAAGTGTGTTTTGTGTGGATTTCCAATCTGAAGCACTCTTCTGTACTCTAACTGCAGCTCAAACTTCTTTATCGCCTTTGACTCTTGACAGTCACCCTGACAGACTGACCTAGCCTGGAAGATTGATGCTTAATTACAGCATGAATGTGTTACATTTGTTTGGAGTGTGGTAGTAAAAACACTCTGCATGTATTGACTGGGGTTTAAATAATTTAAAGAAAGACATGGTGAGGTGCAAATGGCTGGTAGGAGGTTCATTTTTCTGAATATTTTCTCCCCTTTTCTGTCTTTATAATGAGTGCTTAGGTTAATGGCAGACAGCTTATGGAAAATCTGTACGAACCATTTATGGGTTTTTTTTATTTTATTTTTGGTAGCAAATACTTGTGACTACATTGCAGACCTAAAAATAAAAAAAGTCTTTGGAGCTACCATGCTTCAAAGCAGTAAGTTATATTTTGTAAGATGCTGTATTTTTCCTGAATCTTCTAGACACCTAACACATTTTTTCAAATTAATTTGGATATTGAAATAATTTGTTTTCAGTAGGTTATGTTTGTGGTTTTTTATCATCATTCCAATACCTCTGGAAAGCAATACATTAATCTCAAGGGTTCTTACCATTGAAGAAGTTAACAATTAACATTGACTTAAACTGCTGTTGAATATATATATGGCTGAAAGGTACCTGAAGCTTTGTAGATGTTTAATATAACAAGAAAAGGCAACTGTATCTAATGACAAGGCGCTTGACAAACTTTCAAGCTCAAGATTAGCTGTGTTCCCAGTGAAGAGTGAAATGGTGTTCTGTTAATGTGATTGATTTTTCTTGTATTTCATATTTGATATCAAGCATGTTTGTGTACTGTTGATCAGAAGTTACAGGATTTGATGTGACTCTTGGGTAAAGTTGTGATACATTGCAGTAACTTGTAATATCTACAGTAGATAGGTTAGTATTAAAAGTAGGTGATAAATGTGATGTGGAAGTACTGTCAAACATTGCTTCACTTTAAATTTAATAATTGATATTGTACATGAGATTTGTTATCTGATTTCAATGAAGAAAGATTAATTCATGTGGTGTCTTCTTACGTAAATGGCCAGGTTCTGACTTAAAGGTTGGTAGTGTCTGTAATGCTGGGTGTGTGTAGTTTATTTGCACATTATATATTGCTGCATCTTCTTCATTAGCATATTAAGTGTGTGGCATTATCAATATTAGAAGCTTTCTTCTGCCCTAAAGCTGTATCAGCTTGTCGGAGGTAACGCTTTTCATCTGTCTGCAGGCCTGAGTGTTCCTGTCTTTTCACACCCTTTCCTTTGTGAATAAGAAATTTTAACTGCTGTTCTGAATCAGTCAAGTAGTTACCACCTTAATGCAGGCTGACCTGACTGTGTATTTGTGGAATGTAAGTATATAATAGTGCCTTCCTGCTGCATCTAGGGACTGAACAAAAATATTTATGTCAAAGCCATTAATCCACAACCTGGTAGTAAAATACTGCATTTTTAACTTAGCAACTAACTACTGGAGAATAAAAGCATAGCTAGGAAACTTTAGAACTTGGTTATTTCTTCTGTGCTTGTTTCATTTTTTACTATGATGGAGGCTCTACACTCATGTTTCTAGACATCAAATTAACTCATTTGTTGAAGGTAGGCTCCAGTGGCTTGGAACTGATATCCTCAAACAGCATAACAGGGTTAAATCTGGAGAAAGTAAGTAACAGGGGATCATTCCAGTCCTGACTTCATGGCAAATAAGTCTCTAATGCAGAATAAACTCGTCTGGTCTACACTTCAGTTACTGTAGATTAATCTGATGTTAAGGTCAACATGCCACATCTGCATGTGCTTTTCAGTTATTCATTTGAGAAGTGACGTTTTCCTCGGAAATAATTATCTCATAACTATTCCTATTTTGTTGGTTTTGCCATGGGGAGACTTCACACCTTTATGTGCGTTGAGCTGGCATGTCAGCTCATCCCAGTCTGCTTTCATATTTATGCTGTTAATGCCAGTTTTAGGTAGACTCCGCATCTCATGATCTAGTATAGAGGACAGGAAAACACTGTACTTAGGGTGAGAGAAGCAGTTCTGTCTCTTTCCAGTAACACTGCCCATCTGAAAGAGATGCCAGAATGCCATATGGAGTGGAAAAAAGGAACTTGGGACACTGCTCTCCAGTCCCAGATGAGCTACAGAACATCTGAGGCGCCCTTGCAAAGCTCAGCCTTCTTATGGGTTATGCACATTCTGTTGGACCACGTGCCTCCACCAAGGAAGAGCAGTATGCTTTCAGTAGGTGGCTTTATTGAATCCCAGCAGTTTGGGTGGCACAGAACTGGAGGAAAAGCTTCTGATATTCCTTCCAAGTCAGAGTCTTAAGGCTTATTTCAGGACAAGTGTATAAGAACCAGGAATGTTGGTGGAAATTCTTGTGGCCGGTGTGAGGTGGTGTTCAGTGAAAGAAGCTCCATGGCAGTGCTGTACTGTGGTACATTTGTATTGGAGAACCTTATAATCATCTAAGTGAGTTGTGTGTGACACCGTTATTGCATACAAGATGGAAGTTATGGTTTATCCAGCAATCCCTTAGCACTCTGCCTTGGCCAACTTCAGAGGTCTGCAGACACTGTAAGAGTTTCTCAGAATATTCTCCCTGTGTCCATCTTTGTAGCTCAAGATCTTAGTGAATTTTCAACACTTACCATGAACTTCTTTTCTCTTGTTTGGAATTACTTCATTACTTATTGTCTAGTGTAAGAACAGTTAGCTGATAGACTTGTACAATTATTAGTGCCCACTGCTTAGTACATACATTTCTGAGCTCATCCCAAAGCTGACATTTAGATTACAGAATCACAGAATAGGTCAGATTGGAAGGGAAAACAGTGGGTCATCTGGTCCAGCTTGTGTGCTCAAGCAGGGTTATCCTAGAGCACATTGCACAGGATTGCATCCAGACAGTTCTTGAATATCTCCAGTGTGAGACTCCACAACCTCTCTGGGCAGCCTGTTCTAGTGCACAGTCATCCATGCAGTAAAGAAGTTCTTCCTCATACTCAAGTGGAACTTCCTGTGCATCAGTTTTGTTCTTCCTGTGTATATGCCCATTGCCTCATGTCCTGGTGCTTGGCACCACTGAGAAGAGCCTGGATCCATCTCCTTGGCACCCTCTCTTTAGGTACTTATATACATGGATGAGATCCCTTCTCAGTCCTCTCTTCTCAAGGCTGAACAGGCCTCAGCCTTTCCTCCTAAGAGAGATGCTCCAGTCCCTTAATCATCTTTGTGGACCACCACTGGACCTGCTCCAGGAGCTCCATGTCCCTCTTGTACTGAGGAGCCCAGAACTGCGCACAGCACTCCAGATGTGGCCTTACTGGGGCTTTTCCTAAGGCACCCCAGGATACCATTGGCCTTGGCAACAGGGGCACTGCTGGCTCATGGGCAGCCTGTTGTCCACCAGGACCCCCAGGTTCATCTCTGGAAGGAGCAGAGCTGCTTTCCAGCAGGTCGGCCCCTGACCTGTGCTGCTGCGTGGGTTTACTCTTTCCCAGGTGCAATACCCTGCATTTGCCTTTGTGGAATTTCAGAAGGTTCCTCTCTGCCCATCTCTCCAACCTGTCAAGGCCCTTCTGAAGGGCTGCACAGCCCTCTGGGCTGTTGGCCACTCCTCCCAGCTTTGTGTCAGCAGTGAACTTGCTGCAGAGGCATCTGCCCCTTCATCCAAGTAATGGATGGATAAGTTATCCAATACTGGGCTCAGTATTGAACCTTGAGGGACCCTGCTAGTGACAGGCCTCCAACTAGACCCCGTGCTGCTGATTATGACCCTTTGGGATCTGCTGTTCCACCTCGCTGTCTGCTCGTCCAGCCCACACTTCCTGAGTTTGTCTGTGAGAATGTTGTGAGAGACAGTGTCAAAATCCTTGCTAAAGTCAAGGTTCACAGCATCCACTGCTCTTCCCTCATCCATCCAGGTAGTTGTTTTGTTGTAGAAGCCAACTGGATTGGTCAAGCGTGATTTAGTGAGTCTGTGCTGACTACTCCTGATCACAGTAACAGAATGAATTCCTTTGTGTGGGGTGAAGCAGAGGACAGGAGCTACCGAACTGTCAAGAAGGGGCAGATGATGGGAAGATGATGAATAGATAACTTGATGAAGAATGCTGTGGCTATGTGCTCACTGCTGCCTCAAAACCAGTTGTCTTGCAGTTCTTTGGAAGTGCCCATTTTAATGTCAAGGTCTCTCCCTGGGCAATAAAATACTTCTTGGTACAGCTGTGTTCCTCCATGTTTCTGACAGCTGGGAGTAAATGGAGGTATTCAGGACTTCGTATTACCTGCCATAGTTGGGACAAGTGTCCTCTGGAATCCTCCCAGGACAATCTCTGTTGTGCTCCTCTGGGAGGAAAACCAGGTGTATGGTTGGCGAGAGAGCTGAACTTGCATTCCAGGAGTACCTCCTGATGCAGGCAGTGTGCACTGGGAATGCAGTGTGCACTGCAGGGATCACCCATCCCATGGTGGGGGAACTGCCAGGCTGCCTGTGTGGGCTGTAGCACCCTCCCAGTGTGCTGTAGGCTCTTCATTACTCTCTACTTGAGCGCTAATGATGGGGCAGAGCAGTGCAGCAGTGGTTGATGGTTGGCTGTTGATATTTCTTGAGTTCAGTAAAATGTTTAAACTGTTGAGAAATAATAAAACTTGTAACAGGTGTGTATATTTTTTTATTTCCTTCAGCCTTGCAGTAAGAGCATAGTGTTCCAGTTGTGCAATAGCAAGGTCTGTGGCTGGTCATAACATTAAGCTGATCTTTTCACCCTATTTCATTACCCTTTCTCTTGTCCCATTTTTTCTCCAAATCAATGAACTTTCCTTTGCTTCAACTCATCTGTAAACCTCAACAAACATTTTAGCATTAATAGGTATTTCTTAGTAGCCTCTAGCATTTGTCAGTCTCTCATATATTCCCCAAGAACTAAAGAAAGCTCTTAAAGCTCAAGCAGAGAATTTCTCAGAACTACTGTAGAAATTTTGACCATGTTGATGTCTAGTGGTCTGCGGAAAAAAAACAATCTCTTTAAGTGAGAGGAGGCTTATTTTTCAAGATTCCTGTGTTTCAGCAGCTCTGTTCTAGTATTCAGTTTCTTTCCATTATGATCATTTAGGTCTTTTAGTACTTCAGAGATAATGCATCTTATACCCTTGAACTCGCAGGCTTGATTGATATTTGAAGAATGGGTAGCAAGCAAGTTGTACTTTACCTACCCTAACCTTGAAAATCCTCTTTTCCAGAAAAATGGTTCTTATCAGCATGAAGCTCTGCCAGTTTTTTTGGTTGTCTAGGGCTATTCCATTTTTCTATTCTAACACAGTTGTCCTGAACTAGTAGTATGCTGAATAAAGCTGGTTAACTTTGTGTGTGAGTAAACACTTTATTTCCTACTCTACTCAGTGTTCCTCTGGTACTACCCTGTCTATTTTCCAACTCATCTACAGCTATCTAGGAGCACCAGTGCCAGGGCACGTTTATTGCCTTTTAGTATTAATGACTACCAGGATTATAAAGGTTTCCTCTTGAGAACAAACTGTGATGGTTCACAAAAGCTGTATTAATTAGTGAATGATAAATTGTAGAAATTTTAGTTTGATCCCAGAGCCTGCAGCGTGGTGTTCTTGTAGTTATCAACAATATATTGCAATAAAGCATCCAAGGTGGAGAGCTGTGTGGTGGAGTGCCACAACAACAAAAGGGAACACTTAACCCCTCTCCCAGTATAGCCTGGAGGTGGTAGTTGAAAGGGAACCAGTTTAAGCTGGCATAAAGTGGCCATGTGAATGCCCTGCTTTGCAAAAGACACTTCTATTAAGTGGCAAGATTATCCCTTGAAATGTATATTTAAGCTTAAAAAAAATCTGTAGCAGACAGCATTAGCTGACTTCCTAAATAACATATTAACAGTGTGTATGAAGGTTAGGAAAGTTTAGCAGCAGGTAAGAAAAACTGATATGGCAACAAGGGAGCTTTTGGAAGACCTAACCTTTATGAAGGGAGACCAGAAGGAGTAGTCATAAGTCGAGGAATAAAAGCACTATGTCCTAGATGATGGAGCATCTTCACAAAGCTAGTAGATGTCTCTAAATGCAGGCTGGACAAATGGGAGCAGGATGGTGAGGATAAGCCTAAGGGCTAAATGTTGGTTTGTATGCGAAGTAGAAATTGTTTGAAAGGTGGAAATCTCACCCTGCTGAAATCCAGGCAGAGAACGTATTCATAGCTAGCAGTAAAAAGTCCAAGGTGAACTTGCAGAGCATGTAGAGAGAGAAGTGTCTTGTGTAAAAAGAAGAAAAATCTAGGAAACATGAATAGCTAAAATCATCAGCCATAATGCAATGATTAAAACAACTATGTTGCTGAGAACTTAAATAACCTCTTTGCATAAGGTGTCATTATTAGGCTAATTTGTGATATCTTGCTTCTATTGCCTTTCTGGCAATAAAGATGAAATATGGTAAAACTGACGTATTAGGAAATTATGTGGAATGTGGTTCATAATGTGGAAGCATGCTGAGCTGCCTGGATTAGGTATTAACTCGGCTTTCTAAAAAAGTTTAGAAGTACAGCTGGTAAAAAAAAAATACAGGTGTGTATTTGAGTAAAGAAATGGAAACCAGAGTGATTAGCATATTTTGAAGATTGTAGCAAAGATTTAGGGAATCAAAAGCAAGGAGCTTTTACATCTAGTTTTGATAAACTCTATGAAATTGTAATTTCATAGTTCTGATAGTTGTAGTAGTTATTCTCCAGAGAGAAATATTCTGCTGATTTCTTTTGAAAGCATGGATAGTTCTTGTGAAGCAAAGGTAGATGGCTCGTGTTTGACATACGCTTACATATAGATGCAGTCTTTTTAAGGAGGTCGCCGATTAAAGTGGTTGACTTGGCGTTCTGGAGTAACCTTATGTGGCATGACCCAGATAGTAACTCTCATGCCCAACCCTTTCTTTGATGTTATTCTTTGTGGCAGGAGGAATCAGGTTAGGCATGGAGAACATTTTTAGCCTTTGCAGTCTACAGCCCAGCATGTTAATGCAAACTGATGTTGCCAGTGGTCTGTGTTCTTGCTGTTGATTTTAAGTTAAGACTTGCTGAGGAGGGGCTTTGCTTTCTGTTCAGCCCTGACAACTCTACCTGGCAGAGGGCTGGAGGAACATGAGGGGGTGCATCACTCAAGCCGAGTCAACCACTGAATGTGACTCAGTGTCCAGAGTGGTCATCAGTTCAGGTGGAAAGCACCATCATAAACCTTAAACTGATTGAATAACAGGAAGTTGGTTAGAAAAAGATTATTTTATATGGGTCACTGTAGTATAAATAAAGTAGAATTCCTAATTTCTTAATTTTTTTTTTTTTATATCATGGGCTATTAATCTCATTTGCCAAGAAACCAGAAGGACATAAGTTGTTTTTTAAAAAGATCAAGGTGTAAGATGGCTAATTCAGCCTAAGGGGAAACACTGCTGTGGATAAAATAATATTGCCAATGGGCAACAAAACTGCAAATGAAGGACAGTTGTAAGTGTGTATTATAAAGGAAAATGTTTATAACAAATACATCCCGGAATATTTAAAATTAGCTGTTAACAAAATACTCTAGGTAGTACTGTGATAAGTCAGGAAAGCATGGCTATTAACATGGACATGGAGTTTTAAAATTAAAGAAATACCAGATAGCATGAGGAGTGGGCTGAGAATCATATTAAAACTTGGGGGATATACTGAGTATGTGTATCTACCTCCTGTTTTGTCGTTTGCTTGTTTGCCTCTGTCGTGATTTTAGTGCTCAGCAGTGGCAGCTCCACCTTGAAAGATAACACAGAAAGTAGAGGAAGGAGGACTGCATGACATCTTATACTATTAACTTCAGAGCACATTTTTAAAAGTATTCAAAGCAAGGCTCCTAGAGTTTTGCATTTCTTTTATATGGTAAAACTAGAAAAATGGTGCGTTGAATGAAACTCAGAAGTAGTTGAGATTTAGATGCCTTTCACGTGTTCCGTAATTGCAACAATTGCTGCAAGTTATTACTGAGGCCAGAGCTCAGAAATATTTAGAAACTGATGAATGTTGAGTTGTAGTGAAAGCATTTAAAAATAAAACTAAGAACACAAAGTTTCTTGCTTTTATGTTAAGCCAGGCTCTATGTAAAGAGGTGATTTAAAGTTAACCTATGGGCAGGTAATTTTGTTCCATGTGCTGTGAGTTTTCTTTACCCGCGTTCTGAAACAGCAGCTGGTGGTCACTGTCACATTGAGTGATATGCACTGTGGCTCATAGTTTTCTTTTCCAAGTGCTGTGCATAAACACTTTTTCTACTGCCTGGGTGTGTTCACCTTCCTTTCTGTCTGTTTTGTCTTATAGGGGAAGGGAAGGATTTGATGGCAGAAGTTTTATGTTTTCAGACAATATTGTGTGTTTGGGTTACTTTGCGGCGCTTTCAGTCTGTCTGCAGCCCAAGCTGCCAGGTTCTTCCCAGATGTGGTTGTGTAGTTTGGAGGGTTTGTATCTCAGACATGGGGAGTGAGTGGTGGCAGGCAGTATGGAAATGGTAGCTAGAAACTCAAGTGTCCCTTCATGCTGTTACCCTTGTCTTACTTTCTAGCTCAGATTAAAAGTTGTGTAAGAGATGGCTGACAGCAGCTGAGCCTGAGTTACTGAGAGGCAACAAGAGAGGCAGCAGTGCTGCCAGTCTGGCAAAGGGGTCTGGGGCTTTTAGGCTGCTTGGATCGACAGGAGATAATGTTGACCCGAAAGGTACCAGTCTTGGCTCCCCTGGGGAGCTGCAATAGCCCCACAGTTACAACCGTTTCTTGCAATTAAAAGAATTATGTTAACGGCGGTAGATATTTTAATAGTGTTGACAGGTCAAAACATGAGTTTGCTCATAGAAATTCATAATTATGAGTTGGGCGTTTCAAGGAATGAAACTTCTGTGAATCTTCACTTTGTGCATGATTTGGTTACCGGCTCTCAGGAGGACATACGTGGTTTGCTTTTTCTTTAAGTCTAAAGCAGTCTTCATTTTAGATCTAGACTTAAGGAAGTTGGTGAAAAACCACACTGTTTTTACGTACTACTAGCACTTTGTCAGACAACTGTCTTGGACAATTCTGCTTCTTAAATTTCTATTCTCAGATACTTCCTGGGTTTCTTAAGACATAATGGACAAAAATTTGCTGCTAGCTCTGAAGTGATTTAAAAGAACCCTCAAATTCTGTGCTAATTGGGTTAAAGATGGAGAATTCTTTGTTTGGGATCATGAATTCATCTGTAGAATGACTTTCATCCAGCCATGTGACTGCTACCTTTCACAGAATCCTTGTCAGCTCCTAGAAATGTTGCTCTGTTACAATTGTTTTGCCCAAGTCTCTGAGATATCATGTGCCTCATTCTGGATATCTGGTATTTTTATAAACTGTTTTAAAATCTCACTTGCACTGCTGATAGATTAATGAACTGATATTACCTTAGAGCAGAACAAACATGCAGTTACTTATTTCCAGCTGACAGAGAAGCATGTTCTGCATTGCAGAATGACTTGTGTTGGCTTCACCTTCAAAGTTTGCTTATCCTGATCCTTAAAAAAACCTCATGTTCACATAATGCTGCCGCTTGTCAAATACCAAATGCTTACTGAGTAGTACTCAAATGTTTCTGCACAAGTTTGTCACTGCTGGATGTTTTGAAAAGTAGAAAATGTGTGTCTTTGCACTGTAGTTTTATTCTTACACTTCTTTAGGGTCCAGTAAGTAAAAAATATTATTAAAAAGATTATGGTTTGCAAGACTAGGTTTTCACAAAAAGGTGTCTGCAATATTTGACGGTTACAGAGAAACTACAAAGAAACATTTACCTGTTGCTATGGTTCAGTAAAATTGTTGGTAAATGAAAGATAAAATGGTGAATCCCAGAGCGTAAATGAATTTTATTTGAACGCAGGTTGGATCACCAGTGACTAGAGAAAAAACATACTATTTTAAAAATTAAATCTGAAAAAGGACAGAAATGTCTTTGTAGTATCTCTCATGTGATGCATGGAACAGGATAAATATTTGGGGTTCTTTGGTGCTGTGGGGTTTGGTTTTGTGTTTTTGTTTTTGTTTTTTTTTTTTTTGGTTGGTTTTTTCCATCTGAAGAGAAGACTGAGGAATTATAACCTTGGTAATGAAACTTGCTTTAAAAAAGTGGTTTTTATTCAACATGAGTTTTTTAATATTGCCTTTTTATTTAAGTGAGAGATGTGGGAGAAAGTGATTTTGTAATATAATCAACATTCTCTCTCTGTAATGCTGTTAATATTACCTGAGGAATATGGGAAAATTGACATCAGAGGGGTGTTTCTAGTAACAGAACAAAGTAAGGGATTAAAATGCATTTACTTCTTTTCATATAATGGAGTGTAAAAGGACTTTCATTCAACTTGTCCTAACAGAAAGTGTTAAAAGAAGCTTGTTATGTTCATTATGCGAATAAAGCTAAATAAAGCTGGCAGCTTCTTAACTCCTGATGTATACAACTCTCTGCTCATGTGTATTAAACACTTCACTTACTTTACTGCATTGATGATGCTTTACTTTAACATAGCAGGCTAGAAGCTTTCATCTGAAGTTAAATGCTGCCATGCTTAGACATTTAATTTTGTCTGCTGGAAGTGTTTGTGGACAGATAAACTGTAGGAGCTAAAGTCACATCTGCAATGGTAATTCGGTGTCTAGTGGGGAGCCTAAGAGCTTAGGGAAGAGTTTAAGAATGAGATGTACCCACCCCCAGTAACTGATAACACTCCTTTAAGACCTTCTCCCACTGAAAGAGGTGGTTTTCACTGGAAAAAGTTGCCAGACACTCTATAACAGAATTAATCTCTCCAAATTTATTTAACAGAGCTCAGATGTTTTACTTCAGGATGAGCTGACTATTCCTTAAAGTGTGTTTCTCTCTGTGGGCTGTAAATGGATTATATGGAATTAGCTCAGGTGTCAATATCTACATTTGCTCAGATGAATCCTACTGCTATGCTGCTGCTCTTTCCTATTTTTTAATGGCAAAATATCTAAAAAATTCCGGGAGTTTGGTGTAGGAATGAAAGCTCAGGCTCCTTTTCACAGGAAGTAGGCTCATAACTTCCTTTTCTCCTTTCTTTGGTCCCTTGAATTTTGCGTTTCTTTTCTGGCTGCTTGCCTTCTGTCTGGGCCACCCTCCTTGGAGAGGGAGTCGTAATTTTGATCCTTCTGAGAGTGATCAAGGACACTGAATTAAATTTTACCACTTGAATAGCTGTGCAGCTACTTAGTGTTAGATCAAAAGGTGAGGACGGTGAACACTGCCATCTCAACTTCTGCTTACATCCTTTCTGCAAGTGTGAGCCTCCCTGATTGTAGTGGCCAGCAAGTGCCTCAGGCCAGACTGATATCTGGATGTAAATCCTCCTTTTGCTACCGATATTTCTGGAGAGGGGTTGTGCTTCTGGATGTGTGCCTTTTTAGCATTTCTTATGGTAGAGTTGGATCAACCCATCTGATCAACCTGCTTGTTCTTTTTGTTACGGCCCTTAACCACTTGTGCTTTCTGTAGGACACCTTTGTGCCTGACACAAGCAAAATAGGCAAGTGTATTCTGCAACATGCTCCAAAGGCTGGCTCCCAGTGCCTGAACTGGACGTGTTGATGCCACCCACTGCAGCTCATCTCTGCCTGCTTCTTCCAGTGGGGAAAAAAACAAACTACTGAAATTTCTCTGAAGTGAACTTATCCCAGTGTATCCAGAAGCCGTGGAGATGCATATTTGCACTGAGGAGCTGTGAAGCACTCCAGAGTCCACTACTAAAGTGTAATGTTTACAATTGCTTTTCACCTTTGTCCTACTTACACTTTAAGAATTGTAATTACACAGTTCAGGGCTAAGGAAGGAAACGAGGAGGATTTTCTGTTCATGTTCTAAAAGTCTTGGTTGTATTGGAGACTGAGATGCATGAGCAGGCAAGAGAATCCTGGAATAATTCTAGTTTCCTGTGTGTACCAGCTAGAATGAAAGATACCTGTGCTGCCGTGTCTTTGCTTTTATGGGGTGTGGTCCCAGCAGTTTCAGTCAGGGTTTGCATATGCCCAAATGAAGGATCAGCACGTCAAGTGATTGTAGACAGTAGAAATGTACGGTGTTGTCACTGCATGTGAGGATCACTCACCTGAGTTTACTGCCAACAATGGCCATCAGTGACAATTTCAAATGTTTTCAGTACCTGTTTTTAAGTGCAATCTGCTTGTTTGCGTATTGCTCCAAGGCTTGATTTTTCTTACTTGCTCTTCACATGTCCTAAGTTTGTGGACTGGAGCCCATTTTTTATTCAATACATTTTTTGAGTCAGTAAATTGGGCTTTCATTTGCTGTCTTTCCTGGGCTATTTCCAGTTTCTAAAATAGATTCTGTGCTATTTTTCCTGCATTGTTTTCAAAGTAATTTTCTTTTTTTTTTCCTACCTCCTTTCTTTTTCATTGCACAGTACAACATGCTTTTCTTGCTAAATTTTATGCTTTATTCTAACATCAGTGTTGCTTTTGTTAACCTTTCTGCTGTTGCTTATATTAGCTTAAAAAGTCCCCAACATTCCTAGGCACTTAAGAACCAGAGAATGAAATAGGGGGCTTGTGAAAGATTAAGCCATCTTCTATCTGCTAAAGGGCTGCTGAAGAACAGCTCTCCAGGGATTTTATTTACTTTGGTCTTTAATTCCAGCTTCAAGAGTTATGCTGGTGACAATGGAAGTGATTTTTTTAAGTCTCTTTCATATACAGTGAGAAGGTGACTGATGGTAATGTGAGCATTAGAAGGCAAAGCATAATTAGATTGAACTGTAGACAAGGGAAGATTGTAGAATAAAAGATAAGGGAAGAAAGGGTGCTCAAGGTGATGCTATGGGTTTAGGAAAGAGTGTTTGGGAAGCTGCTCGTGGGGAAAGAATCCAGGGGTGTTGCTTGACAGCCCCTGAACATGAGCCAGCTATGTGCCCAGGTGGCCAAGAAGCTCAGTGCCATCCTGGCCTGTATCAGCAATAGTGTGGCCAGCAGGACCAGGGCAGTGATTGTCCCCCTGTACTCAGCACTGGTGAGGCCACAATTCGAATCCTGCGTTCAGTTTTGGGCCTCTCAGTACAAGAAAGACACTGAGGGGCCTGAGTGTGCCCAGAGAAGGGCAATGGAAGTGGTGAAGGGTCTGGGGCACAGGTCTGGTGAGGAGCAGCTGAGTGAGCTGGGATTGTTTATTCTGGGGAAAAAGAGGCTCGGGGGGACTTTATCACTCTACAACCACCTGAAAGGAGGTGGTAGCCAGGTTGAGGTTGGTCTCTTCTGGCAAGTAACAAACAATAGGGCAAGAATTAATGGCCTCAAGTTGTGCTGGGGAGGTTTAGTTTGGGTATTAGGAAAATGTCTTCATGGAAGAGTTGTCAAGCACTGGAACACAGCTGTCCAGGGAAGTGGTGGAGTCACCATTCATGGACTTACTTAAAAGACGTGTAGATGTAGCCCTTGGGGACGTGGTTTAGTGGTGGACTTGACAGTGCTGGGACTTGGTACTGCTGGGTTGGACTAATGCAGTGAAGTCAGGATGCAACTCTGCTAGCAAGGTCTGTTATGCTGGTGATGCAACTTACTAAAAGAGCTGGGGGTAGAAAACGCATTTTTGTCCCAGTTCAAAGCACTTTCCATGTTGGTCATGATTCATTTGCAAGCAGCAGTGAAAGAGGTGGTGTGCTGGGTTCCTGACATGGAATGTGTAGGAGGGAGTTTACCAGCAGGATAAAAATGTTACCTTTGCTGGATAATGTTAGAGTGACCTGTGCTCTGAATAGTCCAGGTAAGAGGAGAGTGTTCTAATAAGTATTTGTACAAATAAGAGAGATAAATATACTCAGATATTTGTGTGTAAATGATCTAGCTGGTGAGCATCCAGATTTCAAAGTGCTTTCCTAGGATAACAATGTCATTTAAATGTGAGCGTGGTTTGTTTGTTTGTAATGCCTGCCAACAATCTTTCTAGGAACAGGATATAAAACTGCTACTTGGTGACTTGTTCGTTCTGTTTTGATCTGCAGTTTAATTACAGCATGTTTAATTGCTCTTTTCATTCACTCAGGAGGCAGAGCAGTTTTATTTTTTCCCCTTTCTGTGTTTTTTTTTTTTTTGTAGGCACACAATTTGGTAGGATGATACTCATCAAGTGACTCAGAAAATAAGATATTTAGATAGTTCTTTCAAACAGGAATGGCTGCTCTTTTCCTCATGAGGTCACATGATTCCAATTTATTATTTTTATGCCAAGCTTGCTGCATGAAGATGGGGTTCCTTATTGCCACAATTTTTTGTCAGAGGTTTACTGAAATTTCTTGCCTGGTTCAAACTAGAGGGTTTTGTCTTTCTGTTTATTTATTATGCCAAGTTCATACCAAGGCTGCCGTTTTTCTCTGTGATCTGTAAACTTCTATGAATAACTAAAAGGATCTCACATTTTCCTTATACTGAGTTGAGACAGAAACAAGTTAGATAGTTCTTCAAGAAGAATATTTATGTTATAAACCAGTGCTGGTGCCAAAGGGGAGATACTATTCCCTTTCTTTTACTCAGTGTTTGCTAGTTGTTTAATGAAATAGATGAGGGACTTCTCTTTGGTTGAAACTAGTCTGGAAGACAAGATGTTTGCTGACTCAGACTGGTCATGGGACTTCAGACTTGACACAGAAACCAAGGATAATATTAAAGGTGCTGGAAATGTGGTCATGTCTAATGGGGACTCTTACGCCTTTCGTAAGGGATGCAGCTGACCGGATTTAAGCAAATTTATGCCTAAGGACCTGTGAGTAAAGGGAACTAAATGCATGGCCAGTGTGGGATGGGCTAAGTGGTAAATTATAGAATGGTTTGGGTTGGAAGGGACCCTAAAGATCGTTCCAACCACCCTGCTGTGGGCTGGGACACCTTCCACTAGACCAGACTGCTCCAAGCCCCATCCAGCCTGGCCTTGAACACCTGCAGGGGTGGGGCATCCAGAGCTGCTCTGTGCAGCCTGTTCCACAGTGGCCATGTACGGACTCTTTGCTGATGTCTGAGGAGATGCTCTTGCCTTTGCCTGTGCCTCCAGGACAGCTCCCTCTGGCACTCACAGCAGAGCTATTTGAGCAGGGTGGAAACCATCTCGTATTTGCCATTAAACTCTGTGCAGGGTGCCAGTAGCTAATCCACATCAGCTATGTACAGGTTGCTGAGAGCTTCCTTCCCTTAGCAAAAGGAAGGGGAGGTGGGTGATTATTAATGATCTCGTCAATCTCGGCCATCCTCTTGCTCAGTGTGGTGTTATTTGATGGTGCAGTCATAGCGTGCTTTGGACAAGGCAGAAAGATGAAAAAGAACATATGGTTAATGGAAATACTTGCCATGTATGTCTTATGAGTCATTTTATTTCCTCCACTTGCCAAAACAAGTTAGCATGGAAAATGGTTTACTAGTGTAACTGGGAAGACCTGTTTGTGTTCATGAAGCATAAAAACTGCCAGCAGCCTTTGCATCCCACAGTTTTAGTTTTGTTCCCTTCACCACAGGTCCCCCAGCACTAAGAGTTCAGTGTTCTCTTCCCGGGTCCCTGAAGGAGGACATAGACTTTGCAATCCACATCAGTAACAGGTGCTGTGTGTACATCATGGTTCTGATCCTCCTCTCTGTGTCCAGCACTCCAGATCTGCTCTGATACCAAGGTTTTTCATTTATAATAATTTTCAAAATAACAGATTCCCTCATCCTCCCTCTGGACTCAGGACCTTGTCATGTATGTTTTCTGTTTTCATCCGCTATTTCAGGTTTTTTTTAGGTGAGTTGTGAGCACTTTCATTTTGGCAGGGAAAATAAATAGGGATGAAATGGGCTTATAGTTACATGAGAAGTTGCCTTTTATTTGTGGTTGTGTAGGTGTTTGAAAGTTACAGCTTTTCTAGCCAGATGATGGGGTTTCCACGTTTGTATGTTTTCTCTTCATTTCAATGATTTTGTTGTTCCCGAATTTATTAGACGTGTGACTGATGTATAGGATGCTCCCTGAAATGCTGGAGTAGACAGAATAGTGTTCGAAGGATATTGTGTGAGGCCCAGATGGCAGCCTGCCCTCTAGGGAAGTGTAGGACTTAAAAAATGGGCTGAACTCCACCAGAAGCCTTATAATTGTTTATAGTGACTCATTCTTCCTGGCTTATGACTTCTTCCTATGAAAAGTATGTATTTTTGAATATCTAGCAGAATGCACTGTGCTTTAATTATAGCCAATTCTTTGAAATAGTTCTTCTTTTACAGTAGTGCTGTACAAATTCTATTAGCCCTGTGCACAGTCCTGGTGTTTTCTCCACTGCTTAAGTATATTCTGTGAAGGTTTTAGAGAACTCCTGTATTGCTTTCCAGAGAGCTCAAAGTTTCATAAAAGTTTGAGAATATAATTCAGATTTAGAAGGGTTTTTTTTGTATGTTCCATCGCACTTTTTTGACCAGAACCTTACACACAGTGGCAATTATGCAAGAAGGAAGCTATGTATTGTTCCTTCCCTTATGTGAAATTTTTACAAATGCAGAACATTCTTACACATGTTCCTGAAATGAGTGATGCAGGTCCCATGTGAATGCAGATGAAATTTTGCAAAGGAGATGGTAGTCTACTGTTGTTACTTGCTGAAACCAGCCAGCAACACAACCCAAAATAATTATGTTATGTTCATTCTCTTTGATATGTTACATGTAGGATAAAACAGCGTTCTAAAAATGATCCTTATTGATGTCTCAATTCAGTGAACTCTTGTCAGGAATTCTCTCTATAGTCTGAACAGAAGTAAGTTAATTTAAAGTTATATAGGCTCAATGCATTTCTGAGAGGATTGAAATGTTAGTTGTTTACTAGTGCACTTTTGCTTCTTGCCTGGTAAGTGATCTGGGAAAGGAGAGATTTGCCACTCTTTATCCTTCATAGGCCATCTCCCTTAGCTGATGTTTTTGGACAAGTCAGGTGTACATCCTGATCCCTGTATTATTTACAGTTACTTTGCATTTAATAAAGAGCTTGTTTCTCGGTCGTGTAGGCTTCTGCTTCTGTGGTTGTTCGGGCACCTGGCTGGTCAGGCTGCACACACACTCTCTAGAGAGCAAACTAGACATCAGTTTTCTTCTCCAAACCTCCTGCCTCCTTCATTACACCACAAGGATACTGTGTGATTCCTCTAGGCAAAAAGCCAGCCTAGAAGTCCGGTCATTAATATTAGGTGGTACATGAAAAGCATCTTGAAAGGGCAGTAAACAGAGAATAGATGTGAAGTGTTTTGTGAAGTTTGTAAAAGTAATCACATTGGTACATCATGAAGGTCCTAGAAATACCAGAGCTGAAATGCTTAAACTGAGAAGAGTGAGATGTCTGTAGGTACTAACACAACTCACAGGAAGTGCTGACCCAAGGGTATGCATATTACTCCAGTTTTTAAAATTTTTCATGTTCTCCATTTTTTCTACACTAAAGCTCTAACAGAGATTTTTGTGGTGACTGGGCATTTGATTATTTGAAACAAATCACCGGTGCTTCTTTAAACTAGGATTCCTATCAGTAGGTGCCCATAAAAAGAGGTCTGATTAAAAACAAACAAACAAAAAAAGATGCTGAACAAAAGCTTTGATTCAGCAAGACTTTGAATACTCTGGCTCAGTTCCATGTCACACAAACACAAGCAGAGGTTTAACTGTATGACTTAACATAGATAGAATTGCTCATGTGTATAAAGTGCTTTGTGCTTAATTTTGTTAGTGCCAGGTGCTTGGCACTTACTGGGCTTAAGACCTTGTTCCTTAAGACCTTAAGATCTTGTTCCTTTTAAAATAGGTGTTAGTTCAAAATCATCAGAAAAGCATCAATTTTCAGGAAAAGCAAGGAGATGTACTAGGTGTCTTCAATATGTAATGGTAATGGAAATATTATATGCAAATGGAATGAAAGAGAACAAGCCAGGACTTTTTGCTTATGAATTATCTACATTGAAAAGAGGTCTCTTTGAGAGTACCAGGTTGGTACTTTCTATATTTATTTATTGAAGGAGTTTGTGTATGAAATGTCTTTATTTCTGAACCAACACAAGCATTTTCATCTAACTGATTTTTTAGCAACTCAGTATGTTCACCTGAAAATAGAGGCATTTGATTGAAAGACAAAGAAAGGTTGGGTGAATTCAAGTTAAATATTGAAAAGATTCATGCAGGTGAGTTTTATAAATGAGTAACAGAACATCTCGGTGATATGTAGTTTAGAACAAACTCATTTGATGTGTCAAATAATGCTACTGGACTAGCAGAAAAATTATAGTCATAAATTATGAGAATGAAAGTTCTTGAGTTTAAAGCTTTCAATGTGTATGTGCATAGAGTACTGAAAATGCTTTTAGAACATAAAATTGTATGCAAAGAGGTGAGAAATAAAAATACTTGAAAAGTTAATTTTTGAAGTTTTTCTCAACACATTACAGATGAGAAAGCTGATGTTACTGGGCATGTAGAATTGCATTAATAATTATGAATTATGTATTTTTAAGAAGTTATGCTACTCATTAACTTATAAAATCAATGTTCTGCAAATTTGCCACTTGGTGGTGCCAAATTGATTTATAAATCACAGATGTGAGCTGAGACAAGCTGTTGAAGTTGTTTCTGAGGAGTGTACACTGAGAGATACATAAATTTGGTTGGAAAACTTTGATTTTATGACAGCACTGGTGCAGCTGTGCTCAGCATCACTTCTGGCCTGCATTCCTCAAGCCCCATATCTTGAGTACCTCTCTGTCTTTCCAGTACAAGAGAGAGTAAGTGTATAGCAAAGCTACATCTGTGAGAACAGAGTTTCAGGAACATTTCTTCCGTACCATGCACCTGGCAAAAAATAGTTTGGATCCAGTGATATTCCAGGCATGGTGCAGAATATGGCTTTGGGGTTTCTAGAGGCAGCTGCAGGTGTACTACTTGCAGTGTTATTTTTGTAGGTGTTTGACTGGAGTAGTTCCTGTCCAGTTGTGGTTTTAACACTGCCAGAATTTTCACATGTTTGTCACTGAGGTCTGTATCCTTGAACTGAAGGGTGATGATTATCCTAAATGTAAATCTAAACAAAAAGACTCATGATTAAATTAACCTTCCTCCATCTCTCGGATTCAGGGTGGCTCTTCAGCAGGCTTGAAGTTTCTGTTTTGTTAAAATGTCTTGGTTTGTCACAGTGTTTCAATGTAATCAGTGTTTAGCATTGAAGAATATTTGCACCAGACTTAACGACTTCTTTTTTTTTTTTTTTTTTTTTTTTTTTTTTCTGTCTCTCAATACTGCAGTCCCAAAAGAATTGGTGGAGCTTCACTTGAAACTGATGAGAAAAATTGGGAAGTCTGTCACAGCAGACAGATGGGAAAAATACTTGATCAAGGTACAATATGCATGTTGTATTATTCTGCAGTGCTGGAATATGGCTGTGAGGAGCAGTTGTGTGAGCAATCCCTGGTATGAGTTATAGGAGCCTTGGGCTGTGCCAGCATCGACATGCGTGCATCAGATCCCAGACTTGCAGTCTGCCTAAGATTCTGGAAAACAGCTGAAAATAGGCACCATCTTCTGCATGTGAAAGTGTCCACCTTCATAATTGGTAGGAAAATACTTTCTTGAGTATTAAGACTCTAAATAAAGAAGATTTAGTAGCCTGCAAATGGGTTAAATTGAATAGAGATTTATACAGTAACAATTCATTTGTATATCACTTGTCCAGATATGATGTAATTACTGTGATTTGGCTAATATTCATATAGGAACCGTAGAGAGGTCTTGTAGCATGTGTTAATAATGTAAGAAAGTATTGCAGTGATTTATGTCTGCGTGCTCAGAATGGCACAGCTAAGATGAAAAGGTAGTTATGCATCAGTAAAAATAGAGCATCCCATTGTTTTACATAATTCTGTCTTGGTATTTTAATTGCAGCTGTGTCTTTGTTGACACTTTACATACAAATAGTTTCCAGTTTAAGGAATTTACACGGCTTCAACAAATAAAAATATAAGGGTAGTCTAAATTAATAGGTTACCATTTCCCCTCTGGATATGTTCCATGTGTCTTTTGATCCACAGAATTGTAATCATGTTATTGTCTGTACAGCCATGATCACATCTTGCTTAGAAATACAGCATCGTGGTAATAGCAACCATACAAATAATGGCACTTGGCAAATCCAGCTGCAGTTCTCCCCCTTAAGTGCTATCTATAAGCTTTACAGAGATATAAATTTGTCTTGAGGTTTGCGTACCCTTTAAGATGATGATGTTTTTAGGGCTGGGAGTGTGTTGGGGAATGACCTGCTGAAGGGCCTTTGTTAATCCTGATCCCTTAACCAATTTAAAAGTATTGATGATAATTTTTAAAAATAGCAATGTAATAATTTATGTAACTTGTGTGTACTTTGTGTATTACCACGTACTGTGGTTACTGAATTGTGCTAAATTCCTTAATAAACCCAAAAACCATTGCAGCAAACTGAGAAAACCCAACTCTGACTCGAGAACTTATGTACCCCACTGGAGCCACTTACCAGTTGTGTGGTAAGCAGAAAGCAGGGCGATAAAACAAGTTTGAGGGAGTAGTTTGGAAAATCTTCAAAGCAGTTTGGAAATTCTTCTTCAGGGAAGCAGTAAGGAAACCCTCCCTCACACCCCTGTTAAGACCAAGTAAGTGTTAATAAATTCTACTTCATTTAACAGTCTCCAGAGCTAACTTGAAGCTTATTCTGGCCAGTGGTTCAAAGGAACCTTGAAGAACAAAGGAATTTGAATATAACTAATTAGAAAGGTATGCTAATATTGTCCCCATTTCAAAGGAGTATGATTAATTTAGAAAAGCAAGGAAGAGTATTGGGAAATGCTACAAAAGCCAGGAAAAACTGAAAAGGTGTGGAAGCACTGAGAGCATTCTTCCTTGATGCCTGCAGTATTGTTCCACATATCATGGATGACATTCTAACAGGCAAAGTTGACCTGTTTTTCCTTTGTTAGAAACTACTGATGTGTTGCTTTGATAAAACAGGGTTTGATATATTCTAGATGTTCTTACATAGGTGGAAACTTTAGTGGAGGACATTCAGACTTACATGCTCTTAATATTTGTGTGCATGTATTATTGTATTTTGTTTATATACCAACTAATTGTAAAATGCACTTCACTTGACGGTTGTGTTTATAAAGAGTATCTTAAAAATTGTCTCTAAGCTGTGGCTGGTATTTTGGCAGATGGGATATATTTTGGGATAGGAAGTGAACACGGTAGTTGAGAGTGCCTTCCCTCTTCTGATGGTGAACCACCCAAGTTGGATCACCAGCATGTGCACTGGTGAAGATGCATTGGCACATCTTCTTTTATGGAAGAAAATGGCTGTAGGTCTCTGTGAGTCTGACTTTCCTCCTCTGCACAAGGAATGTTGTGTAGTCACATATGGCTGACATAATCAGCCATAAATGCCTGGTCCTAAACATTCCAACAACTAAGAGGAACTGTCCAGCTTAGCCGATTTTGAGAAACATGTAGTTAAGTCACATTGCACTGTCTCCTGGCAAAGTGTTTTACTTGAACTATTGTCAAACATAACTTAAATTTTTATACAGAGGACATTTCTCTGCACTGGTCCATCTGAAACCTTCAACCCAAAATCAGCACATTCTGAACGCATTTGTCTTTTCTGATTGTTACAATTCGGGTGTCTGTAGTCCCACCCAAGGAGACTCCTCTGCTGTGTCTTTCACCCTCCTGTTTTTCTTGTTTAAAGTGAGTATTTAGAACGTGGTAATAGTGTTGGATGCCACCATAGCTGCTTTGGAATTATTTGAGAGATGTTTCAGCGTTTCTTGCAGGGTGGGAAGGTGCTGACCACTCTTAGCATGCAGAAGCCAGCAGTTGCTGCAAGCAGCAGCTATTTGATCAGTGTGAAGCATCCTCTCTGTGAAAGCAGAGACTTAAGATTTCAGCGGAGCTTGGATCAATGAGATCTGTAGCTCAGGGTTGTGACAGTACTTGTCAGGAGAAAGCACAATTATCTAGTTTTTAATTGTCAAAATGTAGTCTTTTCAGTTTGAACAGACGCTTCATCAGCTCTCATGTCTCAAAGCTTTTGCTTTGACAGTCACACACTTCCATAGCACATGAAGCTTCTCATTATTGCTCTCATACTTAATGACTAAATAATGAACAGCAACTAGCATATGCCCTGAGCAAGGGTTTTGATATACAGTTTCCCAGTGCTCTTCACATTACATAGGTGAAAAGGAGAGAGAAAGTGGAGTAGCCTCATTTTGTGAGCGAGCAGCGATTGTCTCCTGCTGTGAGCTTTGGCTTGGCATCAGAGAAGTCCCAGTGTAATATTCCTTGACCTCAGAGCAGGAAAAACTGCTCTTCAGCAGGATCCCTTGTGACCAGAGTGCTCTTCACAGTTCTCTGTAGGTCACAGCTTAAAAGTCAGAGTATGATTTATGGTGTGGCTGAGCTGACCTTACTGCTGGCTTACCCTTGTGCCACCTGAGAAATGGTGTCAGTACTAGGGATAGTGGAAGGTTGGTAGTGTGGCTGTGGGGACAGTGGAGGGGTAGCTGCCCCTTTGCTTGGTCGAAGCCCAGATGGAGTTTTCAATTATGAATCAGTTGATCTTTACTTCTGGTGGGTGAAATTTAGAACTATTTTTGCTGCTGTTTCCAGAGAAAGCTGCTTTCAGATGTGATTGACAGGTTTTAAGTAGCTTGGTAACTGTATCTTATGTTTCATAATAGTCTGTTGATGAGGAGACTACACTGTTTTAATTGAGTCCAGCCTTGCAGACTGAAGGGCACTGATTTGACAGCTGTGATTCAGCAGTGGCACTTCAAAATAATCCCAAATGGAGTTGTAGCTGTGATCAGCTTTTGCCTCCTCATGGATATTTCCACTAGAATAGCCTCACTGACTGGAGATCCCACCATGTGTCCTCAATTGATGAGCAGCTTGTCTCTGTTCATGAGAGTTGTCTTAAGCACATCGGAGTTGTTTAGGAGGGAGAGGGCATTTCTTCTTCAGCTTTGTTATTGGAGCTCATGCTGATTCAATCTATTTCTCCTCTACTGCTGCTTTTTCTGGTGTTAGGGTTTTTTTCCCCCCCGTATTGGGGTGGTGGAATTTATTTGCTTTAATAAATTGAAATTTGCTATACTTACAATACTTTAAAATATTTATCAAGCAGCTTGAAGTCCAAGATATTTTGTAAGGAATAATAGTTCCACAGTGTGGAGTGCGTAGCAGTTGCATTTATCTGCAGTACAATTGAAGGGCTTCAGGGGCCCCAAGAGACCCTGGCAACTTATGTGCTAAGTGTTGTAAGGAGATATAGTAGGAAAACATGTCTGCTTGAGAGAATTTATGTTCTAAATAGACAGAAATAGAAAAATATGTGCACAACAAAAATAATAATACCTTCCCATTCCAGAGTTGTGCTACCTAATTTAGGATGCTTAGAGAATGTGGTGGTAATCAGGGCCTCGATGATCTGCTCTTCCATGAAAGTTCAACAGTGCTTGCTAACATACCTCAGTTTTACTTTTTATTTTTGTGTAAGACTTTGACTGCAATCCCAAAGAGGTCATGTATGATTAATTATTGTAGTAAGGTACTATTAATAAAACAATTTAAAGTTGCTTTTTTCTCCTAACCTTAGAAATCTGCTTATTCTGTTTGTAACAGATATGTCAAGAATTCAACAGCACTTGGGCTTGGGAGATGGAAAAAAAAGGATACCTAGAAATGAGTGTTGAATGCAAACTGGGGATTCTGAAGGTAAACATTCATCATCCTAAGGTTCTAAATTACTGCTTCCTCACTCACTTTAAGATCTTGCAAATTTAGCTTGACTGAACCATAAGTACATGTATTAAATATAGAGCTGATCTTGGAACAGACAGTCCAAACTGCATATTTTTGTTTTGTTTGCATATTTTTCACACTTTGTATGACAATAGTCTTGTGCTTACTGTTTTGTCAAGAGCTCTTTGTCAGTGGAATACACACTTTTAAACGTGTTTGTTATCTTGCTGAATTCCAAAGGCAAAATGGGACTTCATCTTTTTTGATCTTGACAGATTTGTCAGTATTGGTTTCAAGTTATGTATGGGTTCTACTGTAGAATGAGATCAATTTTACTACGTAATAAAAATGTAGAATAAGCTTTCTAAGGTAGCCAGGTTAAAAAAACCCAACCCAAAACCTTGTATATCACTTAAAAAGAACGTGGTCTGGAAAAAAATGATAGCTACAGCTGATGCACAGATCCAACAGAGAGAGGCCCAAAAAGAAGCTCCAAATTACACTGAAATAAAATGAGCTGGTTTTCTTCTTTCTGTTTATATTTTTGATATCTTAACAGTCTTTCTACTTTTTCAGTATCTCTGCGAATGTCAGTTTGATGACAATCTAAAGTTCAAGAATATCATTAATGAAGAGGATGCTGATGCCATGCGTCTGCAGCCCATTGGTCGGGACAAGGATGGCCTCATGTACTGGTATCAGCTGGATCAAGAGCATAACGTCAGGATGTACATAGAAGAACAGGATGACCAGGATGGATCCACATGGAAGTGCATTGTTAGGTATTCCTTCTTTTTATTTTGTAGGATTTTTAGCTATTTGTGACTGGGGCTCAGAAATGTATTTCAGTAAATCTTCATTTCTCGCACAGTAGGATTCATGACAGTGGGATTTCCTGCACTGACATCTATGTTCTAGTGAAAAATCATGTACAGAAATAACTCACTGATTTGTTGGTAACAGCCATCATGTAATTTGTTTCCTGCTTGTTCAAGCTACAATGAATATATAGAAAGGGTAGCAAGAAGAGACTGTCTTGACAACCATGGCTCCATATTGCTTACTGGCCAGCTAAATGCCTTAGAAAATAGAACACTAATGCTTCTTTAACTTCCTTTTGTTAGGAAAGTTACAAGTGGACAGATTTGTTCTTGGGGAAATTATATTGCAATTACTCCTGTTGGAAGGAATCCAGAGGAGGCCAAGGAGATGCTCAGAGGGCTGGAGCACCTCTCTCATGAAGACAGGCTGAGAGACTTGGGATTGTCCAGCCAGGAGAAGAAAAGGATCCAGGGAGAACTCAGAGCCCTTTCTAGTATCTAAAGGGGCTCAGGAAAAAGGGAGAGGGATTTGTTACAGAAGTGTGTAATGACAGGACAAGGGGGAATGGTTTCAAACTGACAAGAGGGCAGGTTTAGATTTGACATTAGGGAAAAAATCTTCTCTGAGAGTGGTGAGGCAGTAGCACAGGTTGCTCAGAGAAGCTGTGGCTGCCCCATTCCAGGAAGTGTTCAAGGCCAGATTCAATAGGGCTTTGAGCAACTTGGTCTTGTAGAAGATGTCTCTGCCCATGGCAGGGAAGTTGGAAGTAGATGGTCTTTGAAGGTCCTTTCCAACCCAAACCATCTGCAGGTTATTTACGCTGCCATAACTTCAGTAACCAAGGGAGGTGTACAGAATTGTTTAAACCACTTAAATGATAAGCATTACTATGAGTTACATGTAGACAGCTGTTGTGGGGGAATAAAGTAAATCTATCCAAACAAACAGATCAAGAGCTGATCCATGCATCATCCATCTCTTCCATGCATTATAGACTCCAAAATTCATTGCCAAAAGAAGAACAACTCAGGGTTCTGCTGGGAAGGTTCTAACAGTCCACACTCACAGCAGAAAACCACAGTAATGCATTAAGAAATCCGAAATGGTTTTGAAACCTGTGGGATTGTTTCAGGCTTCCTTCCTTTCTCTAAAACTGGGGGAAAACAAATTGCTGAACATCAACTTTAAAAAACAGGTGTGAGAGCCTTATGATTCTAGTCCATTAAGAAAACAATGACTCTGTTCAATCATGGCTCAAATTCTTTATAAATTAAGGTGGTTTTTTTATAGTTGGATGTGCAGTTTAAGTAAGGAGTTACAGTGCACTGAGATCCACGCTCATACAGATATGCACCAACATTTTTTTGCTTTCATAACTTGAGTTGGAGTTTTCTAGACAACTTGGTGGTGTTTGTTGCATGTGCTTAGGATGGGCACTTGCGAAAATTATTTAAATTATTTTGCTGGTTGCTTTTGCAAATTTCACCTAAATTATATGGTTGCTTCTTTGGTGCATGAGCAGAGAGCTGTAGCTTGTTCTCTGTTGAGAGAAAAAAAGAAATAGCAAAGAATAATCAGTGATGGTTAACAAGAGGATAATAAATAACAGAATAATAGTAGCAGCTTGGATTGAGACCCAACAGGAACTGAGATAGATAACTTCTAAAAGCATAATTTTATTTTGGTATGGATAAATTGGAAGGTTTCTAACTGCAAAGTTGCAGCCACTGGTGGGACAAGCATTTCGCTGTGCTTGTGTTTTCACTATCTAACTCTATAAGGTTTTCAGGGTAATTCATTTAAGCAGTTAATGTTTGTTTATTTTTTATTAATCCCTTTGGGGTAAGAAAGTGGCTTATCAGACAGTGTGTTTTTCTCTTCCAGAAACCGCAATGAACTTGCTGAGACCCTTGAGCTCTTGAAAGCACAAATTGATCCTGCTCTGTTGAAAAACAACAATTCTCAGCAGGAGAATTCATCGCGTGAAAGTCCAAGCATAGAAGATGAAGAGAGCAAAAAGGGTGAAGAAGCAGCCACACAAGGTTTTCTGCCTTCTTTTCTCAAACTTTAAGTGTTTTGCTGTGGCAATGTTAGAATTTTCAGCTTCACAAAAAGTTACTGTGTTAGATTAGGACTTTAAAAAAGTAAATCAAGTAAATATTGAATGCTTTGAAATTATAAATATATTTTGGGATTTTTCAGTACGTATTTGCTCTCAAACATTTATTTATAGGAAGATAGCTGTGTAAAAATGTTTTCTCAGTAACTATTTTTTTGCTGTACATTTTGTATAATAATGTGAATGCTCGTTATTGTATGTTTTTGTGGGGCATTGAACTGCTGCCAAACTTCTTCTGTTTTAGCGACATTAAAATTTGAAAAAAAAAAAAAAATCTGCTTGTGCAATGCCATGATTGAAATCAAGACAGCATTGGGTGCGGTGTTTATTCTTGCTTTTGAGTTAGAAAAATATAGGTTATTTCCTCAAATGTTTCGCAGTTGACGTGATGTTTCAAGAAGACACGAGCTTAAGTTAAAACAATTTAAAATGCTAAAACATTGTAGAAGTGAGGCTGTCCTTATCTGCCTCCACTATATTGTTGTTATTAAAATCACAGAATTATTTAGGTTGGAAAAGATCTCCAAGATCAAAGCCAAGAACCTTTTTCCTTCCTTATTATCATGTCATTGCACGTATTTAGTAACTCGCCTGACCTGTTGGTTTTTGCATTGGTTTTGCTAAGTATCAGTCAGCCTGAAGTATTTGACTTTTTAAGAATCTGATCTTCTTTCAGGTCATGAAGAACTAGAAGCTTGTTATCCCAAGTAATTTTACCCCAGTTTTACTACTTGGTCTTCTTATTTTGTTAAAATACAGGAAAATATTTTCACAATCAGAAACAAGTATTTCAGTATGTTAATAGATGCTTCTGCAAACGTGTAGAAGTTAATTGGATTTATGGAATTAGCCAAGGCCTGTCTTGGTTTTGAGTATCAGAGAGAAGGACTTACTATTCTATTCTACTTCTTTGCAACAAGCAGTGTACAACAGAAGAAATAAATAAACATTTAGATAAAATTGGAGTTGTTGTGGAAGTACTAAGAGATGATTGTAGTCATGGCAGTAAATTGTGACAAACACCAGCAGAATTCTCTTTCGCTCTAAGGCATTTCCAGTATCTAACTCTGCATGTAAGTGCCAACACTACCTGCATAGTTACCAACACTGCAGAATTAATTCCATGTACTGATCACGCTTTTGTCTCAGTCAAGTCAACTTAAATCTTGAGACCTAAAACTTAACTTAAACTTAAATTTTGAGACCACTTCTTCATATATGATTTTGCTTTACATTGAATTCAGGAGCAGCCATTTGAAAACATTTTAATTAATGTCCCTACTGTAGATAATTCCCCAAATCCTGTGGCACACTCACCTGGCTCAGTACTTGCATTAGGCTGTGTATTGGTCTAAAATCATCTCTAGGCACTAGGTGCAGAATCATAGAATAGTTTGGGTTGGAAGGGACCTTGAAAGGCCATCTAGTCCAACTTCCCTGCAATGGGCAGAGATATCTTCGACTAGATCAGGTTGCTCAGAACCCCATCCAGCCTGACCTTGAGCACTTCCAGGGATGGGGCAGCCACAGCTTTGCTGGGCAACCTGTGCCAGTGCCTCACCACCCTCACAGTGAAGAATTTCTTCCTCATATCTAATCCAAATCTCCCTTCTCTTAGTTTAAAGTCCTTCCCCCTTGCCCTGTCTCTCCATGCCCTTGTCAAAAGTCTTGTAAGACCCCTTTAAGTACTGGGAGATGCTTTAAGGTCTTTCCAGAGTCTTCTCCAGGCTGAACAACCTGTCTCTCAGCCTGTCTCCATAGCACAGGTACTCCAGCCCTCTGAGCATCTTCATGGCCTCACTCCTACAAGTCCATGTCCTATCTATGTAATAAATAATGAAATTACTGACATTTGCAGTGATTTGAGTGCTGTCAGTGTGTTTACAGAACATTCCTTAGAGCCTTTCAGTTGAAAATCTGTAGTATCTCCTCTTTGTAGTCCAGGATTGCACTGAAAGCCCTACTGAGATGCAGGGAAAACATGCTGGAAGACCTGATACCTGTTTGCTTTGGCCATTTTCCACGTATCATTAAATTAGTTCATACAGATGCACGGCAGACTGACCCAATGCTTGCATGTTTTCTGCTGGCCTGATTGATTGACTCGAGTAGCATTAGGAGAGCTTGTGCATTGACTTAGTCATTTTGTGTATATGTGAAATGTTGTGATAAGTTCAGGGAGTTAAACTGTAGAACATCTGCTGATTTTTGGTATGGGGAGGTTTTGGGATTCTGGTGATCCTTAATGAAATTTGGGAGAAAGCAGTAGGCGAAGGGAAGAAATGGTTGAACAAAGTTTAGACAGACAGAAAAGAAGGGAAAGTGGAAGAATCTGGACACAGAGAAAATACTTCATTCTCACTGTTAGAGACAGATATCTTTGCAGAGGCAGGTACAAGGGCTCTGAGTGGACATCATTCTATGAAGGGGGAAAAACCAGCCTTGAGCCTTCAAGATGTGCATCTCTAAGGCACCTTACCACTTCTGGAGCCTTAGAGATACATCTTTACTGTACTGATACTGGGATTTAATGGATACATATCTTGTATTTGAAAATACAAGATCTGTGAATTCCTCCTCACTGTTCTTTTCTCAAACGCCTAATTTCTTAGATGTAATAGTTAGCTGTCATGTCCTTTCCCCTGTATATTTCTAACCACTTTTGGAAGCTCTCATCATGCAAAAAAACTACACTAGCTCTGATGGAGAGGGGTGAGATAGAAGGAAAAAAAAACATTTTGTTTGCAGTTGTGGCATGCTTGCAAAAGCACCTTCCAGGTGGCAGGAGCTGCTGTTCTGGTATATGCAGTGCTATTGTATTTGTTTCTTCTAATTAGTTCTGTTTCTGGCTGATACAAAATGGTTGGTAAAATACAAACACCTGAGATACCAAGAGGCTATGGTAAAAATAAATAACAAGTTTAAGTGCATAGTGACAAAATAGCTGTATGGTTTATTCTGAATGCTGGAACTGTACTTCAAGCCCTAATGATCTTGAGTTAGCAAAGTGGAATAACCTGATTCTTTAAAGGTCTGCAGGTTTTTCTGGGATATGCTGCTATTCATTGCTTTTTTTAAAAACAGCAGATGAAGTGAGTGTGGAGTATTGTCTGCATGTAGGAAATGCCCAGAGAACCCGGATGAATTTCGCCGTAGGCCATAATGCTGAATGTCTTTTCTCTGAACTGTTGAAATACAATAGTTAAGTATATCTTGAAATAAAATCATGTACAAACAGGGGACTCATTTCTCTGAGGAATTTCCCTTGAAGGCCATGGAATCTTACACGATGTTCTGTTTTCTGAAATAGTCCAGAGACTCGAGCGAGATTTCATGCCTCTGCCTAGGTTTTGTGTATCCTCTGGAAGTATTGTGGTAATACTGAAGAAGGGACTGAGATGTCTGTTGAAAGAAGCATAAATCTAGAGTTCTGCTGCTGGCTTCTGAAATTTAGATTTATCTTGGTATAGAATTAAACCGAACAGTGGTTCTATAGCTAAAAATTGTCGGCCCACTTATTTAATGACAGTGTTAGACAATCCAGATTTCTACTAACTCAGTGAGAGAAGAGTCCTTTGTGTGAGACTTAGGCTGTTGGGTTTTTTAGGTATGCCTCTGTTTTAATGAAGTTCTTTGTAATCCTGTAGGTCCCGTGGTTGTTTCATAGCTGTTTTTCTCTGTCAACAGAAAATCAATTGAAAATCAAAGAAGAAAAAGAGGAGGTGGAGGAACAGTCAGTGGAATCAGAAAGCCTTCCTCCTCCTGTGGTCAAAGAAGACGAGAATACGCTTAAAAGTGAGAAAGTGGAAGAAAAAGAAATTATAAAATTACCAGTAATAGTGAAATTAGAGAAACCTTCAGAACACAATGAAGAAAAGCAAACTGTCAAGGAAGAAAGTGACTCCTTTAAGGAAAACGTCAAGCCTGTTAAAGTAGAGGTGAAGGAAAACAAAACAGAACCCAAAGACCTAAAAGAAGTAAAAAGCTGTATGGACAAAATAGCAGTTCACGAGCCAGAGAGGTTAGAATTTTGTGTTAATGTCAAAACTCCACAAGAAATTGTGGAGAAATCTGTGGAAGAAAGTGAAAAACTTAAAAATGACCAACAGGCAAAAATACCACTTAAAAAGCGAGAGATCAAACTGACAGATGACTATGACAGTCCAATAAAAGGGCCCCTGTGTAAATGTGTTACTCCAACAAAGGATGTCTTGAAGGAAGAAGGGAAACCAGAAGAAGAAGCTTTTAAGAGAGTCCCTACAATTACTGCTTTATGTCCTGATGGGAAAGTGCTAGTAAATGGAGAAGTTAGCTGTGAAAAAATAACCCCAAGTGTCATACAAAATAATAAGTCAGAACACTCTGCTAGTGCAATGGAAGACAGTACCTCATTAAAAGAGAAAAATGGAAAAAGTGGGGAAAAAGTATTAGACTCCCTAAATTCTGTTAGTAAAATTATAAAAACATGTGAGATTGAGAAAAATGCAGTAACGGTGCTGAAAGAGATTGGGGCTGTGGTCTCTGAGGTTTCTAATCAGCAAGTGCCTTCAAAGGAGGAATCTAGTCCTGTGGAAAAAGAGTCCCTTGACAGCACAACTACTGAGACGGTAGCAGAAGAGTCTTCAAACTCTGAAGACTGTGCCAAAACAATGGAAGAGAAGCAAGCCACCGATCTCAAAAACGACAGCCTGCCACCACCCAAAGAATGTTCAGAGAAGCTGGAGATGTCCCCAAATGCATCTGCTCCTGCAGAACTGCCTAAGCTTGCACTGGCTGATGAAGAGACTTTGAAAAGTAAAGATGAGCCTGAGGAGAAAAACAACTCTCCAAAAGCTGCTGAGATACCTCCTGCATCCACTTCTCCTGTTACAGTAGAGAAACCTGTTTCAGGAAAGGAGGACTCCGATAGTAAAACAGCTTTACCTGAGGAGAGCAAAGCAGAAGAAAAATCCAGCCCTGAAAAACAAGAGGAAGAGCCAGAAGCTGCCAAAACAGAGCCAGATAGATTAGGTGATGCCCATGCATCTAATCTAGAGGACTCCTCAGAGAGTAAAAAGGAATCTCCAGTACCTAAAAGCAAATTTAAATATAAGCTAGTTTCTGAAGAAGAAACCTGTGCAACAGAGAATAAAGAAATAACTTCTGAAAGACAGAAAGAAGGAATTAAATTAACAATCAGGATCTCTAGTCGGAAGAGAAAGACAGAAACACCACCAGAAGAGGTCACCATTGGCCGCACATTAAGGCGGTCACCAAGAATATCCAAGCCTACTCCGAAAGTTGTGGAGACTCGGGATCAGAAGCCTGAGAAGAAACGACCTGAAGAGGAAGAGGAGAAACCTGCAGCGGCACAAAAACCAGAACGAAAAGAAGATGCAAAAAAACAAGAGAAGGAGACAAATTCTAAAGTTAACAAGGTAAATAGAGTTTTATTACCTGGGACTAAAGAAAACTCGCAATCTTATCTATAAAGAGAATATACTCTTACATAGGAATACTGAGGATTATGTTCCTTTGGTCAGCTTTTGGAAGAAACTAGCTTTGCAATCGAGTCAGTGGACTCAACCAATTTAAAAACACCCCCTAGGAGAGTGCTAATATCTGTTGACTTTTTATAAACTTTGACAGTTTATAAAATCTGTCACTTAAACCAACCTAAGTAGACCAAATCAACCTGAGTGAATTCTTCTAAAAAATGACGTGATCAGATACGAGTCTGTGTGGTTGAATGGAGACTTGTAACCCCTCTGGATTTACTAGATGGATACTTGCTGGTGTGTGGTTGGTCACGAACATAAGCTAAAAAGGAACCAGCAAATGGTAAAGAATAAAAATATTATGACATCTATTTCTAGCTGAAGCTAAAGGTATTGTGGTGAATTCATGATATAATTTAGCTTTTCTCACAAATGGGATACATATTTTAATGTGGGTGATGGTATTTTTTTCATTATTAACTTCTGTTTATTCAGGATAGATCTCTAAAAATACATGCGGTAAATACGTCACAGGAAGTTAAACATACATTTGTATGATGTGCTTCTGAGACGGTGTATTTATAAATAACCCTTTCTTAATTTATCTTCTGGTTTTTTCTGGATATGCAGTACAAAACAAAAGAGGAACAATGAGTTTGTATTTTTAAGTGCACTTTTTTATATCAACTTGTAAAATCCTATTAATTTTCCACTGCAACACATTTTTGACTGATGTTGTAGTTTTCCCAAAGCATTCACTCATTTAGCAAGTTTCTTTCACATACTGCTATGTTGGATAACCTTAATAAAATGAACAGACAGTTGATTTTTCAGTGAATGGTAACATCTATACTGCATGAAGAAATGAAAAACAAATTTTCCATTTAAAGATTTTAATTAAAAAAGAAAACATATGAAAGTAAGAGTGATTGTAAGTCCTAAAAGTCCTTAGAATTTTGAAGTACTGTTGCAACAGGTGTTTTAACTTGATCTCTATTTGTGAAAGATTAAGAGATCTAAAGATGTTTACTTTTTAGAGATATTTTAAAATAATTATGATAGAGGAAGAAGTTTGAAGCTGTTAAGTTTCTGTCATTTAAACAGGATGAATACCAGCATCTTTATTAGCTTACTTTGTATCTTGGGGTTCCTTTTCTTTATTTAAAGATGGGTCTTATAAAAACCCGATTTGAAATTATGATGCTGTATGATGAATCCTAAACCTAAACTTACACTATTGTGGATTTGAAGTACCTTTGCTGCTAAATCTTAGAGAACAGTAAAATCCCTAAATAGGTAGAAACTGATGTTAAGAACCTGAAATGAATTTTATCAGTGTGACGAATACTGCTTTGGTATGAGTCCATCCTCCAGGAGAAATAGAATACTTTGTGGATTTTAGTTTATTCATCTTATTCAGTTCTGTGAGTAGTTTAGTCAAAATTCAAAAAATGTTTTGAGTTGAAAAAGCTGGAAAAGTTATTTTCCTTTTTCAGTGTCTGTGGGGAGTGAGGGTAATGAGTTGTGAGAGAATGACGGGTGTGAGAAACAAATCAGTCAATGGGAACAAAAGTTTCTTCTGTTTGACATGTTGCTTTAAATCTAAACTATCTTAGTTGCATGAAGTAGTTTAAATAATTCAGAATTGTCTTCTGAATTTTAATTGAAACCTGTTTTTCATTCAAAATGTGGTAATATATATTCAAAATATGATATTTCATTCATAATATGGTATATTATTGAAAGGGGTAGATGCCCCTTTGATTAGCAAAAAAGAAGCACCAACTGAATCATGTTTCACTTAAGAAAAATAATGAAAAAGTATAAATGTGAAAAAAGACCTGGACAGAAGTTATGCACTTATAAGGTGCAATGATCTTTTTTCAGAAACAAACACATTTTCTAAAGTAAAATAAAATGCATAAACTCTTTGGGGGGGGGGGTAGGTGGGAGAAAAAAAAAATCTCTTTGGGTTGAGGCAAATTATCATGAAAAAGTCAGAAAGTTGAAATGTGGAATTACCATGTTCACTATGAAGTTTGCCTTGCCAAAATAGAAAAAAAGGGGCTGAGTGAAAAAATTTGTCTTCCTACTTTTAAATCTTATTTGAAAGTTTCTTTCTGCACATAGATGCAATGTTTTCTCCCTTTATCTTGCTGCATTTTAAGGATCTTAAGACAATATATTCATTGAAATGCTCTGCTGAAAATTTACTGCAGCTGTTCTGACTGAAATGAATCACTTTACTCTGGAGACAAATATTTTTTTTAAGATCTAGGAAGAAACTGTGAGCTTCCTTTGTGTTTTTTCTTTAAATGGTGTCTCATAGAGAAGCAAAGTTCGGTGGACGGGTACACGGACACGTGGCAGGTGGAAATACTCAAGTAATGAAGAGACTGAGGACTCTGAGAGTGAAAAAAACTCTGAGGAGGAGGAAGAAGAGGAGGAAGAGGAGGAAGAAGAAGCTCCACCTGCTGATGATGATGAGCCGTGCAAGAAGTGTGGCCTTCCCAATCATCCTGAGCTGGTAGGATTTTGGGGAAAGCCTCTGTTGTGTCAGATTTGGTGGATTGACTTTGATGGTGCTGAAGGCACATCATCCTTCAGGGTGGCCATACGTAGGAGGGCATCTTCTACGTTTTAGGTGGTAAACTCATGAGAGTCGGTGAGTTGCCTTTGATAAGGAGGGAAGGAAGTTATTTTTCCTGTTTGCCAAAACAAAAATACCATGTTTTATGAGGTATAACTCACCTTAGCCCATTGAGAACCAATCTGTGTGAGGCTTTGAGATTGTGCCTGCAGTTGCAATGAATACAGAGGAAACAACATTAAAAAGATTCCCAGCAGTGTGATACCTGCTTTCCAATATCTTATGACATAGCTACAGCTGCATAGTCATCTTCATTGGATGTAGCTGCATCTCACCCTGAGGACTGAGTACAGTGAAATCCCAGACACAGCACAACATGATTTTGCTGTTTCTCATGGTTCTCATTTATTTGTGGTAGATACCATCATGAATTCTTCTGTTTATTTGGGAAATCATCATGTGCAGTCCTGATACAAATCCACAAAATAAGCCCCCTCTTGGCTGTTTGACAGATATCCTGGCATAGCTGAGAGAAAGTTTGACCTTTAGGATGTTAGAGATAAACATTTCAGTAGATATACACACAGGTTATGCCAGCTTTGTTCCTCAAGTTTTATGGCAAGGGATATCTCAAATTTTACCCAACTAAGGATGAACTTTTAGTAGTTGCCTAATTCCGGATGTCCTGCAAGCCTGCCAGACTTTGTCCCTACTGCCCAGGTCATAAAATTATCCTGACTAAGGAAATAGGCCAGGTTTCCTGCGTAAGAGTGTACAGGGAAAACAGGTCATACCACATCTTGGTCAGATGGAGTTTTCCACTTAGTCTAGGGTCTGGAAAGCATTACCAGATTCTACACTAAGGGCACATAGTCTACATAGTCCAGTAGCACTAAGTACTGAGAAGGTACAGTAAGGGGAAATCTGGAGTTAGCATGGAAAACTGTGATAAATAAACTTCCCCATAAAAACCCTGCTACAGGATAAGTGGTACAGGATTTTTGGGTTTTTTTTGGCACAGTCCAAATGCTTCTGCATTGGCTGGGGAAATAGTTCTGGAGCTTGTTACACGTTGTGAGTGCCAAAAGATATTCATGACATGTTTTGTTTGCACAGATTTTGTTGTGTGACTCTTGTGACAGCGGCTACCACACAGCCTGCCTTCGCCCTCCACTGATGATCATCCCTGATGGAGAGTGGTTCTGCCCGCCTTGCCAGCATGTATGGTTCCTATGTGACTTCACTCTTCTCCTTTGCAGCTTTCCTTGTGGTTGTGGAGATTGGCTGGGACTTTAACAAGTTCTTTCTATAATCTTTTTCATCTGTTAACAAATAGACTGGGATGAATGGTAGGACTGCTGATCTTCTCTCCTTTCTGTTAGTAAAACTTGAGTTTGTGATGTGGTTTTCTCTTTCTTTCTTCTGCTAGTGATGAGTGACTGTGTGGTGCTGACTTGTAGATGGGAATCTCCAGTCACACTGAGCATCTCCCTTCTCTGATTAAATCACCTCAACACTAGTATAGTATTAAAGATAGGTCTTAATTTTTCCCAAAAGAAACATTTAAGTTATCATCCTGGAGGCGGAAGCAGTAGGCAACAAGGGATGGATCAGTGGCCAGAGCAAGCAGCTGTTTCTGAAGTGCTATTCCTTCTTCAGAGATGTTTGCTCAGAAGCTGGTTAGAGAAAGCTGCCGTACTGATGAAGCTCAGGGTATAGTTTGTCTCTGCTGGGAAAGCCAGGGTTGTTCTGTTCAAGTAATAGACAAGTATGAACCCTTTTTTCAAGGTTAGAAGCAGAGTTGGTACTTGGGAGGATAAGCAGGAAGTGTGTGATGCTGCTCTTGTTAAATTAATGGGAAATAATTTATACACATTTTCAGAATAATCTGCTTGATCCCAAACCCCTTCCTTGGTTTTAGAGAAATTCTGTGCCAAAAGGGCTGTTGCCCTACAATAAGCTAGTGACATTGGGCATGATGTGAGATGAGTCTATTTGGTGTTGATTTTTAGTTGTATTCTGAGGAGTGTTTTTAAGTAGTGATGATTTTGAATATGTTAGAATGTTTTCTTTACACTTGTAGTTAGACCATATCCTTGTTCTGTTGCTGTTAAAGTACTTGTCAGTGTGAAAAATGACAGATGTTAAAAGGGTGAAGATCATCCTTGGAAATAGTATAATGAGAGCATTAACATGGAATAAGGCAGAATTTGTCCATTGGAAGTCATTTTTACATACAGCTCCTTGAGTATTTGGTAAGAAAATGATCCTAAAGTGTATCTCTGCTTTTTGCTGTACTGTCCACTGAACTCACAGAGTTCCAACCTCCTTTGCCATGGGCAGGGACACCTTCCATTGGACCAGGTTGCTCAAAGCCTCATCCAACCTTGACCTGATGGTGCAGCTCATGTTTTAAAAAGACAGGTTTTATTGTAAAGCCTTGTTCATTGAAGAGGAGCCTCCAGTGTAGCAAGGCTTCTTCCAGGCAAATACAGACAGAGTGAATGAAGAGTCTGAATGTAGTTCAATGTGAAAATAGCTAGTTATGAAATAGACTAATACTGTGTTTCCTTCCTTTAGAAATTACTCTGTGAGAAATTAGAGGAACAATTACAAGATCTGGATGTTGTCTTAAAAAAGAAGGAGCGTGCAGAACGCAGGTACTGTTGTTTGGATGCACTCACAGCAGTGCTGTGCAGGGGGTGGTAATAACTGAGCAAGCATTAAAATAACCGGGGACTGGGGAGAAAAGCATAGATGAGACTAGGAATTGGTAAGACCAGTTTTGACTTCCCACCGATTATTGCTGGCTCAGTGCTGGGACAGCTTGCAAGAAGGGAGAAAAAGTCCAATAATTGGAAAAGATAAGCAAATACATTTGTACTGAACTTTAGTTGAAGTGCCTGAACACAAATTTGACTTTCTTATACCAGTAGTTAAAGGGTTTCCAGCACTGGTTCAGCTTCTTGTGTTCAGGAATACTTCAGTAATACTGTCAGTCATGTGTAGACTTCCTGCTGTAAGCAAGGTTAAGTCTTGACTTTGCTCCAAAAGTCATCCAGATTATTGTGGGATTTGAGTGTTGTTGCTTTAGAGTCTATTAAACTCTGTCAAATGTACAAGATTATGCAGCAATTGGTGTAGGGCAGTGGGTCAGTGAAGTTTCACAGAATCACAGAATATTCTGAATTGGAAGGGACCCACAAGGATCGAGTTCAACTCTTCAGTGAATGGCCCAGGCAGGGATTGAATCCACAACCTTGGCATTATTATCACCCTGCTCTGACCAACTGTCCACCCCTGCCATTACCAAAGGCTAAATGCAAATAGATTTACTGCATTTAGGAACAACAATCTTAATAGTTCGAACATTCTATTGGCAGTTTTCAGACCTGAGAATGAGGGACATGAAACACAGTCTGCATAATTTATATCTTTTAGGACATATATTGATTACTTTGCAGAATTTAATAACATCTGTATGCATTATTAAACAAAACTTTGCATGAATTTTATCTTAAAAGGCAAATTTCACCAGAAGGTGACACCCTTTTAAAGAAAGTAATTGTGCAGGCTTGTATTTGTGGCAGGGACTGTAGTATTGAGATGTAGCGAGTCAGTGCTGGGAAGATCAGAGCACAATCTGTGTGTGCTTTCAGCTTTCTTCAAATCTGTTTGTTATTGCTGTTGCAGCAGCAACAATGATAGTGACAGATCAAGTACCAACTGTTCCTGATGTCACTACTTCTGCTCAGAGTGTATCTACATCATACTGTGGTGAAATTACCCATTGCCAATTCTGCTGAATTTGTAGCTTTGGGAGTGAAACTATCAGCTATTTTTATGAGTGAGCTCAGCATATACACAGCCTCCATCTGTGCAGGAGTACGGGACACACAGGAACTCTGCTGCTTTGCTTTGTGGTGGGAGTGCTCATTACTAGTGAACAGTATTTTCGGACCTACTTTGGTAATTATTCTGCTGGCAAACATTACATGGCATGCAAGTCTGTATTGCTTTCTTGAAATCACCAGTGTTGCATAAAAACACAATCTTCTGAGAGCAACAGGAGAAGATACAATTGATACCATAGCAGTTTTCAGTGTCTGAAACAGATGTTTAATAACTGTTTTGCAATTTGATCCTCATACCAAATGAACCTAATGCTTTATATTGTATGTCATAAAATGGAGGTTTTTATTTAGTTATTTTTAATGTTTTTTCTTAGAAATAAGCTTGAGTTACAATAGACTTCAAAATACAATAGTCAAATATTGAAGTCTTCCAACTTAATGGTGTATTGTAGCAAACAGTAAGGTAAAAAGGCTGAAGAATTATAATGCCAGAGAAAATGATAGTCCTTATTACAGCTTAGTGTATAAGTTAAAGCAGGTTGGTTGTTTGGGGCACAGACATACTTGAATGTAGTGTTTCTGAAAACTTAGTATATGGCTGGTGTCTGTCTTTTTTGCAAGGAGAAGAGATCGAACTCTGTCATTATGGATCTGTCTACCTAACAAGTTCTTTGAACCAGTGTTACTATCATGCTTTTTGAAGTAGTGATATTGTTGTGCTCTTTCCAGCTCTCAGGAATGGCTGAGGCTGATTCAGCTGCTCAGCCGTGTGCTTGTGCATCCCAACTGTTACGTCACTGGTTTTTTAAATGAAACCTTCAGCTTTCATGTTGACTTACAAATACATGGATGAAGTCATACCTTTTTCCCCCCCTTTTTCTCTTCATGAATCCAAGGTGCTACCACAACAACCTGGCTGAATTTCAGGTTTCTCATGTACAGACTAACTTCTATAATCGTGTCCTACCACCAGCTGGAGGGATTAAAGCTTTTTAGGATCCCCCTTTTAATCCATGTTAGATACTCTCAGACTTCTTAATTGAAAATCTGTCTAGGAACTACTTGTCTAATTCTCCCTGGCCAAACCAGGTGGAGTACTTGCTTTCATGCACACTTTCATAACTTCCCTGTAGAAACTCTTGCAGCTGCTTAATTGATACAAAATATTTGCTTGAATTTATAATTTTTTATATTGACTTTATAACCAGTCAGTGCTTATCTGCTGCTGCCCTCTGAGATGGCTTGGTTCAAATGTTCAAACTCTTGGCTAAAGTCTTGAGCTCCTGTCTGCCACAAAAGGAATAAGGAATTCATTTGATATAATTTTGCATTTCCTTTCAAGACCTTTACCCTCAGCCTTGTTCCATTTGCTGCATTCTTAAGCAGTGTATACTCAAGCCAGGGAGAAGAACAGCAGAACTGGAAAACCTTGCTGATCACGTTTAAAAACAGATGAATTTTTCTCCTGTCTCTTGATGTTTTGCATTACAAGAAATGAGAAGTTGAGTAAACCATCCAAGACACTTGCTGAATACTTCTAGTTCCTTTCTCATTTCAGCAATTGTATTCCTTGCCTTAAAATGTTATTTTAATTCATTTTCAAGAGCAAAGTAATTTTGCACAGCCTTCTTCCTCCTCATCCAACCAATCTCATGGTGCCCAGGTGGATGAGGATTTCTTTTTATCTATCACTTAGAAGCATTTACATTCCTTTTATAGACAGCCAGTCACTTCAGTAGGCATATTGATACCAAGTTGTCAAAGTCCAGGGTCTTTTTAGCTGTAAAACAACCTAAAATCCATTTTTACTCTTTGTAAGTATTACTTTAGGAACTGTGCTTGTTCATTTTAAGAAAAGAATATTATGCTAGAATGTAATAGTGCAGAAGGCTACTCAGAAGACTTTCCAAATTTCCTTAGATTCTTTAGAACTTAATGAGAGTACTGGAAACAAAATTTTTACACACAGATGCTTGTATTTGCAAAACATAACACAATGAAGTAAACATATCTAAAATTAATATGTGTCTTGGGCATTTGTGCAGTTATGTGCATAATGCATCCTGTTGCAACTCAAGTGTAGTGTGACATGCTCATGCGAGCACTCCCTGTAACTTCAGTAAACTGATTCTGATTGATGGAGACACTTCAGTTCAAAAATCCTGAGTCCTTCCAGACACCAGTAAATGCCACCAACTTTCATTGCGCTCTTAATTTGTTTCAATTACCCCTTTTTTTCTTAGAAAAAGGCTAGTAGGGACTTATGGTGATGGGAATTTGGTTACCCACCCTGGTCTGCATTAGTACTTGGCTATTCTTCCTGAGACACTGCTTTTTTGAAAGCTCAGTTCAGCACCATGGAGATCAGCATCCTGTTTCTGAAGTGTTAGGAAATCCATGTCTAGTTGAGACTGACAGATACAACAGGGCTTAGAGGAGACTTGTGTCCTTCAGGAGCCAGAGTTGTCCCTGAGGCAATTCATGTGATGCAGGATGTCTGTGTTGAGGGAAGCCAAGTCTAAACTGAATTTTGCTTACGAAGATTTAATCCTGTAACATGCTATGCACAAGGAGGACAGCCTGCTTCTCCTTACAAGAGTCTTCGCTGTATTTGAGTACTTCTCTCTCTCCCATCTTTGGTCAAGTGTTCTCTACACCAATCCATCCTATTTTTTTAGTCCTTCTCTACAGAGCATGTCTGCTGCCCTCCAGTAACTCCCACTGGCTAGCTCTGAACTCTTCAGCTGGATCACATCTTTCTTGGAGAATGTGTGGTGCCCAGATGGCTTTAAGTACTCCAGCCAGATGTGAACAGGGCTGACTGCCATGGCAGGTGTCCTTCAGGTGTCCTGTCAGCTGTTTTCGTATTTGCACATCCATCTGTCATCATAGTTCTTTGTGCAGCAGTTTGGCTCTGCTGATCTTTGCTCAGGCTGTTCTTCTCTGGCAAAGAATTGCTCTGTAGGCAGTTATTTTTCCCCTGGCGTTTCTAGAGTTGGTTGTTCCTGCTTGGGTCTAAGATCTGGCATTTATCCATTTTGGATTGCATCCTATCTTTATGTATTTTTTCCAGTTTAGTGTGATTTTGAATTCCCATTTTCTTTCATCGCCTTCATGATTGGTGGTAGTTATGGATCTGACAACACAGTCTTCATCACAGCATTAATATTTTTCAGTCGGTTTTTACTTTTTACACCCCAAATTCAATAATTTCTGTGGTGCCCACAGTCTTCGAGTACTGTTAATTATCAGAACTCTTTGGCTATATCTTACATTATACATGCAGGAAAATGTAATCACATGAGAATTAGCACATAATCCCAACTTCAGTAACTGTTTTCATTTGGAACATCCTCTTGGGATGTTTCTGCCTAATGATAGTAAGAGCTTCAAATGGTGCTAATTACAGCATTGTTTTAGATACCTGCAGACTTTCTGTAAGCTTATTTTCATTTTCTTTCTCTCCTCAAGAAAAGAGCGATTGGTGTATGTGGGCATCAGTATTGAGAACATCATTCCACCTCAGGTAAGCTACTGTTTCTATGTGGTATTATTGTTTTATTTTCCAAACTTCTCAGGGAGGAAGTTCCTCAGTGCTCTGTCAGAGGTGGTAGTAGCATCTTGGAAAGAAAAATCGATCTATATGCAGATCAGAAATAATTCTAGACCCTTCATTTTAGACAGAATATAGCAGAGAAACCAAGGGAGCTTTATGGTGTTTACTAGAGCCACCCGATGCCACACAGAGTCCTCTCCCAGTGAGAGATTGCAGAACCGCCTCCCTGCCCATTACAGTTGGGTTTTGCATTGAGTGCTCCAATATTCAGTAGTTTATAAAGGTGGGATTCAGTTACTTAACTCCGGTGTTTGCTGTGCAGTTATCTAGGTCTGAGCTAATTGTCAAGGCTTTCCTTTGGAACTGATGGAAACAAATGTTTCTGGCTTATGATTCAGAGGGGAATATGTAGTATCTTTTAGCAGCATAGCATTTGCCTTCAATGAGGGGATGTTAAGGTCATGTGATTAAAAACTGTAAACATTCAGTGTTTCATTAACAGATGCTTTTTTATGGTTTCCCTTGGGAAAAGAGGAAAAATGCTTTGATTCACATGAAGAACAGCCTCTTCTCACTTAAATACATTCTAAAACAAGTCTCTTGAAGTCTTAGGCAAATGCTTTCATCTGGAATTGTACAATCTGTTCTTTGCAGCTTAAAATGGGAACTTTTGCTCATTTTAAACATAGACTTTCCACTCTGCCTGGCTGTAACAAGGCCAGCTTTTCCTCCCTGTCTCTGAATAACAGAAGAACGATAACAGATTTTAAAAACTTGCAAAAGAGTTGATGGCTGAGAGCAAATATTTGAAAAATGCAGCCTGGGGGCAGATTATGTTGCTTTTAAATTAATAACTTGCAAACAGTATAGTAAAACTAACCTGCATGAAACTTTATTAAAACTGCACTGTGTAAAGCTATCCCTGTGCTCACTGTGTAGAAGTGGTGGCCACAGTTTGTTCATTTACTAGTCCTGGGAGTATCATCCGAGGCGTGATCTCAGCATTGCAGTATAAACACAATGATCCAATAGCCTAAACCCTTAAACTCTGTGTTTGGAAAGTTATGTAGCCAGTAAGAGAAAAATGTGCAAATTCACCTGAACTGCTGTAATAAGTCACTATATTACAAGTTCAAATGTGCTGTGTTGGGCACATGAGCTTTCTAGACAGAATGAATAATCTGTATCACATGAGTTCAGTCATAATGACTGCTAAGGGAGAGAGAAGATAAAGCTTTTTGACACTTCTGTCTGATCTGAACAGGAGCCAGAAATACCTGAAGGCCAGGAAGAAAAGAAGAAAGATTCCAAAAAGCCCAAATCAAAACTCGAAAGGAGATCTACCAGAACCCGAAAGTGCATAAGCTACAGGTAAGCAGCTTGTTTAAATAGCTTGTACAGCAAAAGTCATACTGTTGTTTTCTTTCTGAATCATTCCACCAATTCTCATGTGAACTCCTACATTTAAAAGAGAAGCCCAACTAAAGTGTCTTTGTTCTTTCCTCTGAATACTGGTTATGCTTGGTGGTTGTGAGAGCATGAGGTGGTACAGTAAAGGGGTGATGCATTAAAAAAATGAAAAGGTATCTGGTGTTTTGTTCAGGAATAGTTGAGAAGGTTTTGGTACTACTGCAGTTTCTGAAGTGAGTTAAAGCAGGTGAATCAAACCTCTCCTTTTTGCAAGGGAAACTTCTGCTTGTGTCTAAAGGCCTTCAATTCCTTGCTCTCTTCCCCCTCCCTGCTTTAGACCTCCCTTACATGAAAGGGGCATGAAAGTTAAAATGTAATTATCACACAGTACATCTAAAAATGTACCTCTTTAGAGAAATCTGTAACTCTTTAGAGAAATTGTGACAAAATGCTATTAGTAAATGAAAGTGCCAAGATATTTGATATTTTGATATTGAGCATTCTGAAAGTAGAATAGGTCACTAAGGTTTCCAAAATTCAGCATGATCTTAATAATAACTTTTGTTCTCAGTGTATTACCAAGTTGTTTCTATAAACTGCTTTCTAAATAATACCTTGTGACACTGTATCATCTTCAGTCCACTAGGCAAGTAGAATGCCTTTGGGATTAGAAAAGAATGTGGTTGCCTGAGAGATTGTGGGGGTTTGACCAAGATGCATTAGGAATGTTAAAAAAACCCCCTACCTTTCCAGTAGTTGTTTTATGTAGACCTTTATAATCAAAAATCAGAACACTCCAGTATTAGAACAGCAAACCTTGCAATAATACCATCATTGAGTTTAAAGTCAGCCTGGTTTTGCTGCTGAGGAGAGGCATCGTGTTTGTATAGGCTGGGTTTTCCAGCCTGGTCAGAACACTCAGTCTGACCTTGCTTAGCTGTTGGACTTTGATGACTTTTTCAGCAGAAGTCACACTAATGAAAATGCCACTGCTGCTTTGGGAAATTAAGTATTCCTGTAAGGAGTGTTATGCTACAGGCAAGATTACATAGATCTGCTATTACATTAATAATAGGTCAGGCAGCATCTGACCACGGGGAAAAAAAACCCTTGCCTGTAGGGTGTGTGGCACAATTTCAGCAGGACCCATGTTGTGCAAAACCAGTACATTTTTATTGAACGTAATGTTCCAGAAGAATCAGTCTTCTGATCAAAAGTGGTAATCTTTCTTACAGACTACATCATGCACATAAGTTTGAGCTTAGAAAAATATTACATGTATCAGTGTGTTAGATTTATATGTCTGCAGTGAAATTCCACTGATATCACTGAGAGTTGTGACAGCAGGGGAAAATAAATGCTAAAGGTCTTATTCCAGTTTGAAACAGATCTGTATTGTGGAGCATCCTGGTTCTCTAAAAGATCTGTAATCCCTTTGTATCACCTGAGTCATCTGTTGAGTCCTCTCGTGAGCAAGTTAGCAAAAACCTGTATCATGAATAAAGCAGCAGCAGAAGAAATTATGTTCCATTACACCTAATGGACAAGCAGCTGTCAGCTCGTGGCTGAGCTCAGGTTATTTGGTAGCAGCGGTTTTGAAAGCATTAAGTGATTTCTCACATTTTAAAGAGGGGATTTTTTTAGCTATGTGGAGGGAAAACAGTGTTTGAGTAATGTGGAACTAATCTTACTAATGGAATAACTTCCAAGTTATTTCCTCACTGGGTAGAGCTGCCTTGAGCATGGTATGCAGTTGTTCTTAAAGAATATAAAGATACCAGAAGTTCTTCACCTTACTTTTAAAGGAGAAAGTGTTTTATGCTTACTATTGGAATACAGAGTAAACTATTAGACTGCTGGAGGTTCCTATGGAGGGCCAAGGTAAATATAACTGTAATCTCTCTTTCATGACTGAGAAATGGAATCTTTAATGAATGTATTGTCCAATTGTTAGTTGTCTGTATCTGAAAAAAATGCAAAAAATTAACTTTTTGAAAAACAAGAAGAAAAATTTACATCTAAATAAAATATCTTTTCTATATAGTTAATAAAATTTGTACCTTTGCATGTCGGAGCTCAAGGCCTCTATTTGTTGGAACAGGTAACAATCCTTTTCTATGGAATTGGAATTCATAACTGAAGAAACAAACTGAGGTCATCTGTGTTGAAAGGATTGGATCTCTTCAGTTTGCTGTTCTCCTTAAATGAGTTACTCAGGGTGCAGAGGTTGATGCAGTTTTAGAAAAGCTGTTGCAGGACAAACACACTCAAATACTTTGCTTTTGTTTGTCCTATTCAGTTATCCTATTCAGTAACATTGCATTACAACTTACTTATGTAGATTTACAAGGAACTTTGTACTTTGTGTTTTGTTTTATCTGTTCAGCTTAGAATGTTGCAGATCCATAAAGTATCATGAGCTTTAAGAGTAGAAAGCAGCTATATGAAATCAGAATAAAGACAGAATAAAGAATTTTACATTGAGTTTAATAGATGATTCTCAGGCTGTTTTGAAGGTTGGTAGAGCTAATGTCATCTAATAAAAGTGGAAAAAGTGATGAATACTTTGTGTGAAAATGCCACTGAAACTATTTTAAAGAAGTTTCAGATTATATATTGTTAAATTCAGAGGCATGTTGTGTAAAATGGAAGGGGATTTCTGTTCATATAACTCAATAGTAAGAGAGGCAGTGGTAAATAATTTGCAAGCAAATAGAAATAAGAAACACAACTTTGATAATAAAATAGCCATTTTTTAAAAATCTGGCCCATTATTTTAGTTTATTATGTATCCAGCCCACTGTCTGTGCAGTGTAACTTCTTCAGATTTTGAGGTGTGTTTTCATAACGATTTAATTAAGGTTCACTTCAAAGTGGTAAATGAAAGCTGTTATTTTTAGGTTTGATGAATTTGATGAGGCAATTGATGAGGCAATTGAAGATGATATCAAGGAGGCTGATGGAGGAGGTATGTTTCTGATGTTACTTGTTTTCCATTGCAATGGTGATAAGAAGATGGAGACCAAATTTATTTTGATACGAGAAGCAACAAATATAATCCTCTCCCTTTAAACTTTGAAGTTTGCCAGGGTTTTTTTTACTGCTGTATTTTTGGACATGAAGTAAATTTCCCTCAGGAATGGTCATCCCAAGCTGGCAAAAGGTGTCAGAAAATTAGTAAAAGTTGATAGTTAAATTCAGCCTGTACAGGTTTTTATATATGTAATGAGTAAATTTTGGATTTGAGATTGGAGTGGCAGCAGTGCTCTTGACATTTGTCCCCTGTAAAAAGAGGGCTCACAAATTGCTCTGCAGCTGGACCCCCTGAAGACTGTGTGTACCAAATTTTCTTAATATTCATCCAGCTCTATAAGCACTTCTCAGCTGAATGTGAGTAAAGTGAAATTCTGTTCTTTGTTGCCTGTTAAGGCAAAAGAGATCTTCCGCACTGTCTGAGGGATGGAGGTGGATTTGTGCTTCTGTATCACCTTCACTTGCCTGGAGAAAACAGCCATGAAGTATTGTCCCTCAGTTGTTTGGCCTGTGGCATTTCCATGCACTCACCAGATTCAGAAGCTCATGGATGTAGGCAGACAATCTGAAAATCGTGTGTCTGTGGGCGTGTAACACAAGGTCCACTACAGTAAACATAACCAAGTCTCAACACTGAAGCAACTTTTCAAAAACTCTACTTCCTGGCCAAACAGCTACTCAAACACTTAATCTCCCAAGAACGGTATTCACCATTACAAAAAAAGTATATTTTTTGATAATTGCCCTCTCAAAAGGCATTGGTGGGGTAATAATGTGGGTTGGGGTTGAGCATCAGAGTGCTGACACTTAACCATGACCTTCTGCATGGACCACAGTATTTCCAAGCGACCACAGCTGGGCTTTGTGTGTCAGGAGCAAGACTCTGGACAGAGTCTTGCTTGACAAAAAAATATTCTGCTTTACAGAAAATAAACTGAAGTTAAGCACATGCAAGATCTGTGGAAAGTTAAGCAAGAAAATAAACTTGCTATTGATTCCCCTTTCTGTCTCTGAATTCAGGCATTGGCAGAGGCAAAGACATGTCAAATATCACAGGTCACCGTGGAAAAGACATTTCCACAATCCTAGAGGAAGAAAGGAAGGAAAACAAGCGACCACAAAGGGCTGCTGCAGCACGACGCAAGAAACGACGGCGACTAAATGACTTGGATAGTGACAGTAACATGGATGAAGAGGAGAGTGAGGATGAATTCAAGATCAGTGATGGGTAGGTCTGCAATTTAACTTCCACCACAAATCACTGACCTCTACAGGCTTCTGTGACTCTGCAGTGCCCCTGAAATGATCATCAGGAGCATGTTCCCAGTGCTGGGATGGCACTACACAGTGCCAGTAAAAGTCACAGAATGATAGAATGATTTGGGTTGAAAGGGACCTTAAAGATCACCCATTCCAAAACCCCTACCATGAGGTCCTCCTTACCTAGGGGAGCATCATTGTACTCGAAAAACTGCACTCTGGATCCATGTGCTGACATCATCCAATTAAATTTTAAGCATAACACATTCTGGAAATGTTACTGGGATGTTTGAGGCCTCACTACAGGCTTTTGTTGGTGAAGGAGCCAGGTGGGCTCAGTTCTCTGGCTGATGTGACTGTCCAGCAGAAATCCTTAACAAAAATGTAGCTAAAATGAAGCTGCTTGTTTCCTTTTAAAAATAAAAGTTGAAATTCCTATTCTGTGGGAATTTTTTTTGGCCCGATTGTCATTTAGAAATTGGAAGAGGAAAATTTTCATTATTTAGAGCATGCAGAACTTGACAGGCAGATTCTGAAATTAGTTCTTCATTGCTGCTCTGTAGGAGGTAGAGTTTGAAAACAGCGAAAGAAGTGGCTTATACTGTAGAAAACAAATACATGTCATGTGAAGCTTTAAACTACATAAGTATTGCTCTGGCTGACTGAAACTCACTTTCCACAGAATTTCTCATCATTCAGTCTGGGCAGTTAGTGATGTTAAAAAAATTGATAATTTTAGATTAACTTTATGCCTCAATGAAGCAACATAATACAGCAAGCATGAGGCTGTAGGCTCTTCACCAGCAACATTTGAAGCTTTACACCAATCACTGGAGTCAATTTACTAAGTGTATGGAAAATCTGTACAAGATAGATGCAAATTTTGAGCTTTGTTTTTCACCTGTGACCATGCTGAGGACATTTCAGTGGCACCCTGAATAATTGAGCTACATGTGCTGGAAATTTCCAATCAATGAGTGTAGCTTGTGGAAATGTCATAGAATTAATAGTGCATTGATCTGTTAAAGTGTACTCATGCATTTTCAGCTCCATCCTCTGCTTAGGACCTTCTGGATCTTACACTGGAATTTAGATTTCGCTAGCAGTCAAATGCAAATGACTGTGTACCTTCAGTGCTCAATGGTTTTTAAAAAAGCCTTGTCTCCTTGGAAATCGTGGGAATGTTACAAGTTTATGAGGTTGTGAGGTGCATGTTTTGCATTAGAGCCATAGTTTTGTGTTAAGACACGATATTCTAATTCTCAGAAATCATGTGGGGACAGTTCTTGGTTTGTGAAGGAGAGGTCAGCTTTGCTAGAACATGGTTGGTGTTTTTTCCCCTCCACAGGTACTGCTATGCAGACATTACATAGCAGTGAACCATATGAATGCTCCAGAATCTGTCCTATGTTAATGCCTCCTGCAGTGTTGGTTTGACAGAGTGTTTCTATCCACCTGCTGTTCTGGTCTGCTGTGTAATGTCATGCACTGTGGAGCCATATCCCAAATACACAGCTGAAACCTTATGTCAGTGATGGCAGCTTGCTCTCTCTGGGTCTTTGCCCCTCATTATAAGATTTGTGCTTTTTTTTGCTTTGTATAAAGCAACACTTATTACTTGCTTGTAAAATACAAGTACTATTTCAGTTCTTTAGTTTTGATACCTATCTCTGTTGTCTGGGGTTTTCCTTTGAACAGATCTCAGGATGAGTTTGTTATATCAGAGGAAAATCTAGATGAAAGTGAAGATGACCCACCATCGAACGAGGACAGTGACTCCGAGTTCTGTGCCCGCATCTCCAGACGACACCTCTCTAGGCCCATGAGGCAAAGCAGGCGGTTACGAAGGAAAACAGTCAAGAAAAAATACTCTGAAGATGATGAAGACGAAGATTCTGAGGACAATTCAAGCAGAGAGTCTGGTGAGTATAAGCAATCTTAGATATTTTAAGTACTCTGTTCTGGAGAGAGGAAGATTGGGAGTCTGAGTTCCTGTCAGGACTGACACTAACTTTTTTTGCTTGCTTTGGTCAAATCAGATATCATCTTTGCTGTAAAGCAGTTTGCTACTTGTTCTGCTGTTGGTATTTTTCAGGAAACTGGTATTAAACACTAGGTTCTTGGCATTTCTAGGTAGTTACGTATTTAAATAAATGCTTGTCCTATAATTCTAGAGGCCACCTTTGTGGATAGTTGCAGCTACCTCTGCACCTCTCCTGTTTGACACATGATTACAGGAAAGAGGATGGAGACAAAAGTGTGCTTCTTTATAGCTACTAGAAGACCTTCTGAACACGTCTATGAAAAAGATTCTGAAAGAAACATTTTCTGTCACTTTTATGGAAGAAAACTTCAGTTGTATGGCATTCTGTGTTTTCTGGCAGGCTTGAAGGCAAAGAATAACACCATGAATCTCTCTCTCCTAAAATTATCCTTAAAATCTTTAGTAAATGAAGACTCTTGCATCACAGGAGAACCTAATAATTCACTTTATTCTACTTGTCCTTCAACTATTTCATTTTCTGTTGGCACGGTTTGAAGTATGAGAATAGTACCTGCAATACTTTAACCTTTTCATGAGCAGCATCTTTCTCTGAAGACTGTCCTCCTTGTTTTGCCTCATTTGAGACACAGACTAGAAAGTGCCATATACATGAGCACTCATGTTTTCTCACTCCTACTGTGAATTTAAGGTTCTAGCTATACTGGAGTGTTAACTTGCTGCAGTGTGTGTTATCTTTCCAGTGTTTTGTCTGTCTGTGTAGAATATAGATGATGAACATGTTGGAGTAAGTTGCTTTGGAGTACTGATTTCCAGAAGGAGGGTTCATGCATGGACAGATGAAGACAGCTGTATGAGTGGTTAGAGTGATTGTTGTCTCCCTGTCCTCAATGCATCACTGCACTGATCATAAGCTCTTATCAATGAAGATACTGGCAGAAATCTAAAGAGGTTGCTTATCTGTTCTATAATGCCCAGGAGCAAGTGTTTGTTTCCTGGTGGACACACATCTGTGATAAAATCAACTGATTTCAGTATAATTCCGTATATATATGAAAGTATAATCTTAACTGTGTGTTTCTATTTCTCTCTCACCTTTATTACTGTCCATCAGGATCCTGCTTTAAGCCTGTTTTGAGCTAAGGAAGTCAGGTACCCTGCAAGTGGCTTTGTTTTCAGTCTCCAGAGATGGAATTTCTTTCTGAAGCTGGTTGTTCTTGCTGACTTGCTCTATTTCTTTGCCTAATGTTTTAGGAAGTAAAGAGGATGCCACTTTGTTCTGTGACTCATGTCAATCACTAACTTAGGAACAGTGTGTGACTTTTGTAGAAATGCATCTTGGGATAATTGTTCTGGCATAGCTCAGTGAAAAGCAGCTGAAGTTGATTTGAGGCTATTTTCAACTGATGTAAATAAATTTAATTTTTGAAGACATTAGCTGCAGTAGACTGGTGCAGGAAGAATTGTGATTACTGGTAAGTTTCTTCTGTATGGTTTCTGTTTTAAGCAAATTCATGATTGAGGGAAACTGATTTTTGTTGTTAACCGATATAGCTCAGGTCCTGGAGTTTCATCTTGTCAGTCGTTTTTCATCTACCTGTTCTTAAAGTCTTCTAGTAGAGTACAATTTATTTAAATTTTAAATACAGAACAGACTCTCCTGAGGCACTGGTAACATGCGCCATCAGCTCCAGTTCAGTAAGTGAAGTGGTTATTTCCACTGTCAGGAGTTCTAGAGATGTCTTTGACACCAATAGAGATGAGGCAACAAAAACACTGTAAGGAAAAATATCTGAATTAGGAAACTTAACTAAATTTTTTTTGTGAGGCAGTTTTGCTTTGATGGAATAATGCATGTCACTGTTTTGTTCCATACAGAGAGTGGTGATTACACAGATTACAGTGATGATGATTACCTGGAAACCAGGAGGAGAAGATCAAGACGGAATCAGAAGAGACAAGTTAATTATAAGGAAGATTCAGAAAGTGATGGCTCACAGAAAAGTGTCCGATATGGGAAGGAGTTGAGAAGAGTTCATAAACGCAGGCTCTCCACTTCAGATAGTGAAGGTAAATTAACAGTCTGGCATTTCCAGGAGCTGGTGTATGTCAGCATTAGCATGAGGGGAAAGCTATATAGTTCTGAGATTTCAGAGAATTGTTTTTCTAGAGTTTCTTGATGTTTCTCAGAGACTCTTTCCTTCTGAAACAGCCCACTAGTACTTCATGATGCACTGAGTCACTTCTCAAATTCATCATTGCCCCTAATCCTGACTTACAGGTCTGAATGTACTGTGCCTGGCACAGAGTGTTGGGATTCCAGAATTGGCACTAACGCAACTATTTCACCATGTTTCTCTTAAGAGGTCACAAAACTGCATCCCATGAGCCTCTAAAGATTGTCTTATGTAAGAGGAAGGGCATCGCCTCTGGTGCCTTGACTGTGTTTGTGCTGGTGGTTCAGACTCATTCTATCTCCTGTTTAAGGAGCTGTGCAAAGTGCAGAGGAAGCCTCTCTCAGTAATGCCAGTCACACTGAGCGATTGGTGTGCTTTGTGATGTATAACTAATTAGCTTTTACGAAACCAACCACTGACTTGAGCTGTTTTGGATTGTGGGGGCCCAGCTTATGAGACCTTAGGTCCGGCTTTCCAAATGCTGAGCGGTGCAGGTTGCGATGGATACCAGGCTTCATCAGAAAATGAGCCATCCTTGACAGCCCAAGTGCCTCAGTTTTGGAAGGGCTGTCCTGAGATTACAGAGTGGTAGAATATCCTCTAGGTGAAGAGAAACAAGTATGTGATGCAAGTGTGTAGTATCTCAAAAACATGATCTTCAATACAGCCTGTTCTCAGGAATCTGCTCTCTGGTGGCTTTTGTTTTTCCCAGCACTAGTGGCTTTAAACATTCCTTGATTGACACTGTCTTTTCTTCATGAAATCCCATCTGCTCGGGTATTTTTGGTACTGGCTTTCCATGCATTAAAATCAGCACCATCTAGCACCTTTCCAGCACTCTCCCACAGTTCCCACAGTATATCATAAAATGCATAAGAGCATTACTGGAATTGTAATTACTTTGAAAATAGAGGAACACTGACAGTCTCTCTCAACTTGAACCTACATTAAATAATACCCTTTAAAATGAAAATTCACGATTTCTAGTGGAAATCACAAAGACACAACAAATTATGTTTGCCATTTGATTTTTCAGTTTCCATCTCTTCTCACCACAACCATCAAAGATCAGTGTAAAGGTTGTCAGTGTGTAGGCAATAAAACCAAGCTTTCCATTAAAGAGCAGCAAACTTTAGGTGACAGGCAGCGTTCCTTTACTTTAGAAGTTGTATATAATTTGGGCGTGGCAGGGGTATAGTACAGCTTTGTGTGTGTGTAGATATATGAATTTTATGATAGAGCAGCCATTATTTGGGTTCTCAGTTTCTGTCAGGGCGCAAATAAAGCGCATACTGTGAGATGAGGAATGCAGTTCTGCGTTATTCACAGCATGGAGTTACCAATTTTAGGGGAGAATACACCTACTTCCAAAGCCTTTGATAGTCCTCATCTTGGAAACAGAATATCCATAAGTTGTTGATACTTGCTAGATTAGAAGTTTATTTAAAAAGTAAAAAGATTGCAAGCGTTTGGGCTTGGTTGGGGAACCCGGGGAAGGAGACAGAAATGTGTGTGCTGAGAGAGCTGTCTTGTTAATGAGTGTGAAAGGTGAAAAATAAAGTGTAAATGTTGCACTGAGATTTGCTAATGGCTCTAAGTCTACTGCTTCTTCCAGAGAGCTACACATCTAAGAACTCTGAAGATGATGAATCCACAAAGGAGTCAAAGCGATTGATTCGAAAACGTCGGCGAAGTACGGATGACTATTCTGAGGAAGAAGGAGAGGATGAGGAGGAAGAAGGGAAGCCTGTCCGCAAACGCCTGAATCGAATCGAGACTGACGAGGAAGATACCTGTGAAAACGCGAATGACGACACAGAAACCCCCGCTCCTGCAGATAAGCTGCCAGCAGCACAAGCCCCCCAAGACAACCCCAAGAAGCACTGCTACCGGATAGAGAGCGATGACGAAGATGACTTTGATAACGTAGGGAAAGTAGAGAGCCCTTTGGACTACAGCCTGGTGGACTTGCCTTCCACCAATGGACAGAGCCCAGGGAAAACCATTGAGAACTTGATTGGCAAGCCAAGTGAGAAGACCCAGGCTCCCAAGGACAGCACAGCCAGCGCCAGCCTGGCGCCCAACGGGACAGGGAGTGGGCAGGAAGCAGTAGGGCCGGAGGAAGATGAAGATGAACTTTTGAGAGTGACTGACCTTGTTGATTACGTCTGTAACAGTGAACAGTTATAAGACTTCCATTTTTGTGCTAATTTATTCCACGGTAGCTCATACCAGCGGGCCAGTTATTAAAAGCTGTTTTATTTTTCCTAGAAAATTCTCCACTACAGTATCACTTTCTAGAAGCAAGAATTTCACCAGTCCTGCAGTCTTTCTGTGAAGTGACCAGTTTTGAACTTTGAATTGCTGTAAATTCCCTCTCTTACCCCCCCTCCTCCTTCCAAGTCCATGGTCCTGGGTAATTTCACTCACAAAAACCTTATAACAACAAGAGATTTGTATATTTTTGACTTTATATTTCCTGAGTGCATACAAATTTGTGGAAATGGGTGGCCTAAGAAAGCATTCCAAATCAGTCAGGGCCCAAACCGGAACTGGGGTGGGTTTGACTCAAGGGGTGGGGGGACGGGAGGGGGGTGGTGCAGAAGCACTTGTGCTTTAGCTTTTTCATATGAGATATATATTATATTTAAATGTTCACAACTTAGATTACAACTTAACAGACAGTTAAAAGCAAAATTAATGTCTGTACTGTCGCATTTTGTGAGTTGTAGGTTAACATACCATAGCTCATTTTAGTAATCACCTTCATGGAAGCAGTTTGATTTTAATACTGGAGGCAAACAGAATTATTAGAGGCCAAGAAGGTACCATAAACAAGAACTCTGCTATCCATTATGACTTGCAGACTTTCCTAATAAACATCCTTTAAAGTGTTTGTACAGTGAAGTGTACTGTAATGAAGTTTTTGACAGTCGAAACACTCTAGCCATGAATTTCTAAAGCGATCTCATGCACAGTTCATCAGATGGCCTTCAATGCACAGTGTCTAGTGGGAGGACGTATTGACGTCAAGTTAGTCTGTAAGCTGGATGTCAAGTAAGTCTGTAAACACTGCAAACTTTTACAGACAAAAGAACACTGCGGTCGCTGCCCGGCCACGTGAGTTTCACCACCAGTTGGAGTATTCTGAACAAAATGTGTTTGTACAAACAGCATTGACCACAGAATGACAGTGCATCAGAGGATGGAGGGATTTTCAAATAAACCATGACTGGTCCATTCATGCCCTTAATATCTACTTCAAATTGAAGTAAACAAATGGAACAGTTTTCCTTTTGGAGGTTTCCTGTTTGGGGTTTGTGTGTGGTTTTTTTTTTTGGTTTTACTTATCTGCCTGGATGTATTAACAGGTTTTGAATGTAGTTGTTGGCCTTTGGCCATTAGAATTTTCTTAAAATACATTTTAATAACTGTCATGTGACCAACTGATTTCAAGAAGGCAGAGTTTGAGAGAAACGCTTGACTCCAAGACATCTCATCAACTTTTGAGCAGGCATGAAGTGATATGTGCTTTTTTTCAAGGGAAAAAAAAGACAATGGAAGAATAAAAACCCCACCAAATCAACATGGGGGCACATCAAGAGCATTCAGTATTCTCTTTACTCTGATTAAGATGCAGGCTGTAGCATTTGTACATGTTATAGGACACAGACAGCTCAAACAGATCTGCCAAACATTGAAATCCAAAAAGGTCACATCTATTAATCCTTTTGCTCTGAGATTTGGATTTTTGACTGGTGTTTATGTCCATTGCCGGCAATGGATGCACCAAAACTGCTGCTGCCACTGTGGAGTGAGTTCTCCTTTCCTGCCCCACCTGATTCCCTTCCATTATATTGTATTTACTAGTCAGTCATTGAGCACTTCTGTTTTCTTGTAATAAAACCAGCATTAGGCCTTTACTAAATACCTCTAGAAAACCTAGATCCAAAATTTACCTACCTTCTGGCCTTTAAAGTCTTGGTTTTGTTTCCCCACCTCTTTCTCCACAAGGTCTGTCAGAACCCCTCCATAACACTTACTTGTTTGGGTTCTAGCAGTGCACATATCATGCTATAAAACTAGGATCAGAAAGATGCAAAAAAATGGAACTTGCTCATTATCTGCTGTGCTAAGCAAGCTTGTGATTAAAAACAAAGAGAAGTCACTCTCTACATGACAATTTAATTTCCTCAAAGATTACATGTTTTCCTACCTTACTAGTGTTAACAACAGTTAAATGATTAAAATGGGGTAGTGACGAGCCACAGAAACTTAGAATGAGTTCTTAAAAGCATGTGTAGCGTTTTAAGCTACTCTAGTGCTTTCTTTGCTTAGGTGATACATAAATGTAGTGCTTCTAAATTCTAATATACTTGTGGTTTAGAACCAGTAAGAACATACGGCTTCTACTTGTCCATGGCAGTAGCTGCTGAGCATTTTTAATACTTGCAGTGCAAACTGATTCACATACAGCAACACTGTGCAATTGATGGTTCTTCATTTGTTTTGGCAGTGCCATATTTTTCTTTGCTGCCTGATGGAGCCTTTTAGTATCTGATCAAACATTCTTGCTTGTAGAGTCAACTGCAAATGCTAAACACGTAGTGGGCAGGTAATTGTCCATGTAAGAAAATACAAAAGATTTAGAATTCTGAATATACTAATCAGGAAAAAAATTTGAGTGCTGAGTTAGAGTGATGTAAAAGCAGGAAAGACCAGGAAGCAAATTAGGAGCATTGAAGCTTGCATCAGGAGTGTCATGTTTTAAAAATGGCCAGTTGTTACCAAATTTTACTTTCTCTAGGTCACTTCTCAAAAGCAACTTTTCTGTCTTGTAAGAAGTCACCCTTGGTACCTGAGATGGCTTCATCGCACAGGATCTGGAGTTCCTCCTTAGATCAGTGGGAATGGTGTGCAAGGAAAAACTGCAAAAAGTGCTCTGGAAAGTATTACCATTTTAAAACTTGGTATTTTTCTCATTTTTAAGGCTTCCTGCTTGGTGGAAAATGTATAGTCTGTTTGGGAAGATGACATTTTCTCAGAGGCCAGCTATCACACAGGGTTCACGCTGTTACAGTACGTATATGTGATTCCAGAGTGAAAATGTCTTCCACTGTCCTTACAGTCTTGTGCCCTTCTGTGCTCAGTGTGAGATCAGAAGTTAGTTGTCTTTGAATAGTGATCTTCAGGTGTACCTTTGGGCTTAAAGCTCAAACTGAATGGGAAACAGGGGGAACAGGCCAGGCATTGTTTTTAACGAGAACAAGCAGCTACTGGCAGAACATGCAGAGCATTTATTCAGCTTGTTTACTCCACACAGATTGTCACTAAAAGCTTTGTCTTTTTTTACCTGTAAGCTCTTCTGTGTATAACTGACTGGGAGGAGAACTATGCGTAGTCTAAGTAGCTGGGAGGAAGAACATATAAATCAAGTGGAGTGGATTTTTTTTGTGCCACCAAGATAAATGCTGGCTGTTTGCTTCCCTGTGGGGCTTCTGTGACTCAGCCACAAAAAGCACACAAGCAGGGCCACTCTGCAGTAATGAATGGGGTGTGTCAATCTGAGCAGAAGGGGGAGATAGATTTAACAACTGGGTTGGTTTCACCACAGTTGCTGTCTTCTGGTTGCTGAGTGATAAACCTGAGCATATTCTTGATATAAAATGGAAAATGACATCACATTTAACGACCCTTAGTTAGCAAGGCCAGTGCTGAACAATCAACTCTTTGATACTTTCATTTTGTACATGTTGAATTACGTTATGAAATCACTGCATCTTCGGGATTATTTTTTGAATGAAAAGATTGCTCTGGTCTAGCAGCACTTAAGAGAAACAAGAGATGCTTTTTTTTAAAAGGTCATTTTTGAAGTGTCACCTTAAAGATTTTGTTGTATTAAGTGTCTCCGTTACTCTCCATATTATAGGAGCTAATGACTTAGTTGGACTTGTTTTCTGTTCACTTCTGTTTTCTAATTGTTGTGTCTGAACTCTTGGTGAGAGACTTTACATTAAGAAGCTCAAGGGGCAAAAAAAGTATGTTCACAAAAGAAAAATTGTGTGGTAGTAGTACACTTGTTCTGATTTCTCTTCACATCTATTATTTGAACTACGCTGGTATCCAGATGCTGCAACTGTTAAATAATTTTAATCCTTCATTGTCAGGGGGTCCATTTTTATACCTCTGTTTTCAGGTGCTTATAACATGGTTTTCAGTTTTCTTCAGTAGGAAGCTCTAGTCTAAACCTTCCAATGATGATTTCAAATCACATATTTTTTACAAACTTCTTTTATGAAAAGTAAGCAAGGAATTTTTACAGCACCTGCTCTTAAAATTCACTTCGTACACAGTGATTTAAATAAATTATGGCAGTAATGCTCACCCCCAGAACTGGTCTGAAAGATTTGTATCACCTAATTCAAAAAGGCTTTATATAGGCCTTGAAAATTTGGTTTGATACATGTGCAGTGACTGCTATTCACAGACTTGTAATATGGTTCTGATGGGCAGTGTGTGCACCCTAGGTATGTATTTGCATTTCATGTATGCTTCTGATTTGGTGGGTATATAAAATCCTTAAATATATATGAATATATGTAGAAGATGAAGTATCTTCAAATGAAACCGTAACTTTGGGAAAAAATCCGTGTTGAATATGGTGTGGGAATCTCTAGAAATAAGGGAGCAGAATTTTGCAATTCCTTAAGTGTTTAAACCTTCCATAGAAGCGTTTAGGATATTGTCTGAAGTAAGGATTTGCAGGATCAAGACCACATTTCCTGGTTGTTTCATCTTCCTCCCCTTCCCTAACAGCGTAGGGGCTATATCTCACTTAAAATGTTGGAAGGCAGAAAGTAAAAAAATCCGGCAGAAATTATCCACTTGGGTTTTTTTTTCTGGTATATCTGATGTAAGAAAAATTCTATGACTAATTTTTGATGCTTTACCCAGTCTGAGACCTAACAGAGAGCTCTGGCTTCAGAAATATTTATCAGTTGGAAATTATTTCTGGACACCCAGCAGTTGGGGTATTGAGGATTACTAATCACTTTGGAAAGTCACATCACTTACCAAGCTCTTCTTTTGGATTAGGTGTAACTAACTGAGATAGTTCCAAACAACAAAAATGTGGGAATAATTGTCCCAACACTTCAGAGTAATTTAACTTACTTTGTGTATTGCAAAAGATGTATATTGTTTAGTATAACACGTAAAAAAACCATTGTGTAGAGCTTCTGGGGGAAAGAATAAAACTCTTTAAAGTAGTTAAGTTTTTATAGTCGAATCTGTGGTGTAAAGCCCCCCGATTCAACTGCAATTAAAAGCAAGTCTTACAACTTGGGTTTTTGACTATCATCTTGCAAATGCTGGCGCCCCACACCTGAGCTGAGGAGCAGGCGAGGGGGCAGCACTGCAGTTAGAGGGGCACACGTGCCTGCCAGTGGATCTGCTGTTGCTCCCTACAACCCCAAAGGTTGCTGAGGAGAGCCGAGCGACGGCGCGGCTCCGTTTGTTCGGCTGGTTTACTTCGTGCACTTTGCAGCACTTTGTGTATAGTCAGTCTCACTGGTTCCCCAGGTGCAGACCGAGTCACTCGCTCCTGCTGTTTGGATGCTTGTTCCAATAACAGGGGAGATGGGGAGTAGATGGAGGGAAGCGGAGTGGAATAGTGTGTATGCAAACCCAGGCCATTTGCAAGACAGGTCTTGGACAGGCCTAGAAACTACTTGTGACGTGCCCTTTAAAGGCTGAATTTCCAAAGGAAGGTCTCCATTGAGGAGAATCATCCCAATACCCTCCTTTTCTCATCCTGATTTTCAAAGTAACTGGAAAATGTACTTTATGTCTCCTTCCTTGAGAGAATAAATAATGTTCCTCCATCAGTGCAATGTGGATGTGGAAAAAATTAGAATCAGTCTGTAGAATATTATGACAATGTTTGTCTCTAGGGATGACAGTCAGAGTTCGCACAGTTTGCTTTCTTGTTTGTTCCTCTTACTGTGTCCCACACAACTGAATTTGGATCAGTCTGTCAGAACTTAAATGATTCTACAGGGATAAAGTCCTTCTGCAAAAACACATTATAGACCTCGTTACCAGTGCATCGTTTGTTAGTTAGAACAGATAAAAGTCCTTAATAGATACTAATCTGCTACTCGAGGTAGTTGTAGAAAAGGACATCAAGTCATAAAGCTGTAAGCCTTGTTTAGTTTTCCATTTTGTACTCATTATATGGACTCTAAAATCTTGTACAGTACCTTATTCCTATCCTATATTCATTCAAAGGATGCTCCTCCCCCTAACTGGCATTAAACCGCTGTGTTGCCAATGCAGTTGCTGGTTCCTGCCCGTGTTTCACAGCCATCCTGCTGCACCCAGGGGATGGATGTGACTGATCCAAACACGTCACGTTACCATTCCTGGGTGCAGGGCAGTTCCCACACAGGCACACGTCCTGTCCATGAGACAAACATCGGGGATTCTCAGCATCCCAGGTGGATGCTTACCCTCCAGTATTCTTTTGAGAACTGGATCGATTCTGCCAGATAGGTCTTTTAAAATTTAAGATATGCCTACATGAAATACAGTTTTGTCTTGCTGCCGTGTGCTGTTTGTATGTTTGTAAAGATGCCTTGAGTTCCTTAAAAATGGTCTCCACAGCTGGCCTCATCTTTTGTTTTCTTTCTCTAAAGAATTAACACAGTAAAGTTCCACAAGCTGAGCTCTTTATGTAGAGTTTAATCCTTGCATTTTTTGAGTCCTGAACCCTGTTTTTTTCAGTCTCTCTTCAATCATGACTTGCTACAATATCAAAGGGAAAGGACCGAGGGGACACACACTGTGTGTGTGGGAAGGGGGGGAGATACCTTGAAAAAACTGGAAGTGTTATTCTTGTTGCACATAAATTGGGTGGTGCTTTCACTGTCTTTTCCCTCCCACTGGTAATACCACGTGCATGTAAAACATGCTGCGTTAAAACTTTTTAAAATGGAAGTCATGGTGGCATAGTGCTCAAAGGGTTAACTGCAGTTTATTAACAGCTAATGTTTTTAGAATTGCAGTACACAACTGTTTAAATACTGTATTCCTTGTAAATGAAGTAAGAAAAAATGTTAAGGCTGGTGCCAATATTTTTGTTAATGAATTGTTCAGCGTTGTCTCTCACTACAGTCTGGTCAGAACTCTTTGTGTATAAGCTGGGCCTGAAGCCATTTTATAGCTTGTAGGCCTAATTGTGTAACTTTTCTTTCATAATGGTTTTGTTATAATATCTACTGTCATTTCTTTCATATAAATATGACATGTAAATTGTCATAATAAAAAAAAATTGAAATAACTCGATGTACAAAGTATAATGTGTATTGCAGATACAAGTGCTTTTTAATGGGCATTACACATGCACGTACCTCTCTTAGTTTTCGAACGAGCACTGAGTAATGGCTGCTGTGTATTGTTCCATGACGGGGCCACTGCCTGCCATGGGGACGGGCAACTCCTGGTTTATGTTGGTTTTATTATGGCAGCTCATCTGACAGAGTCTTTTCTTTCTTTGAGCAGCTCTGGCTGATGGTGGGGAAGACTGATGGATTTGTTTTTGCAGTCACAATGTTTTTCTGTGTGTGTTCCATCTTCTGTATAATTTTTGTATCTCACCTCACAGTGGTGTTGCAGTCACTTGACAAAAGCCAATGTGCCTGCAGCTGGCACTGTACCCAGCTAGGCTGTTCCAGCAGACAGCCATGAGGTGTCCACGTGCTCCTCCTGACAGAGGAGCCAGGTTCATTTATTTAGGTTCAGATGTGTAAAACCTGGGAAAAATGGGGAAAAAAATGGAAATCTGCAGAGACGCACTGAAGAAGCAGGTGTTCTGACACATGGCAATGGATGTGGATGATATTTCGGGACTTTAACAGGAGAGAGTCAGGGAGAAAGAAACAAATCGAAGGAGAGAATGGCATCTCTGTGTGAATTGCTGAAGCCTGTCAATCTTTATTTTGAATGTGTCTGTGGTTGCAGTCAAGCTGCTGCGTGTTCCTGTAGTGATGAGAAATTGCTGTGAAATCTGTCCTCTTGCTCCAAATCCACTGCTGAAACTTTACCCTTCCATTTTTAACAGATTCGGGGTATCTAAGTCTGAACTGGCCACCTTATGGCAGGCAGTGCTGTGGAGAGAAACAAGCTCCTCTGGGTGGTGAGTCCTGCCTTCTGTCCTAAGGTGACTCTTAACCCTGTGAAGGTACCTGCTGCCCTTCATTGCCTCTGAACATGGTCCTGGTTGACTAAATCACTGCTGGACATCCAGTGTTCAGATGTCTGTCCGAGGCTGGATTTTAACTCACTTAGCTGAAGAAAAGTTTTCAGATAGTGCCATTCTGTTCCATTCAAGCCTAGAGGAAATGTCTGCCTTCACCTCTAAGCTTCTGTTAGGTGCAGCACTCAGTACTCTGGTGTGAAGTGTCTGGATTATGTAAACAAGGAAGATGTGGATTTCTCCTCCTCCTTTAATGCCTCATCCTCAAAACCAACTTCCTGCCTGGGCTTAAACCATCCATTTTCCCATTTTCTTTTGGAAGAGTGGTATGCCACAGAAGAAAGACTCGCATTTGCATGCAGGAAGAGAAATGGACTCTCTACTGCTCCACTGCAGTGGCTTCAAGCTGCAGTAATTCAACCCCAACCACTCAGAAATCTTAATTATAATTGCCTTAAGTTGTTGTGTGATTTGGAGTTAACTGCAAAGGTGGTGAGAACTCTCTGTGGCTAATATGACAGCCACATTAGGTGAGAGGGGGCGGACATGAACAGGAGCATTGCTTTATAACCACTAAGTGTAATGAATGGTGTTTCCATGTATTTGGATCTCTTCCCACCAGCTGCCACAGTCTGATCAGTGTTCATGGATGAACTGTAAATTTTTGTTTCCGGTTGACCACTTGTCTTGGTGTGACAAACTTGAAGATGGTTGAGAAATACCCCTTTCCTCATCTCCTGTTGCCTCTGTTGTGTTTTTCCAAGCTATTCCAGTGGTGTTTAAATATCACTTCATAGTGGAATTTGCTTTCATTTTGGTCTAGGTGATTGTTTGTATGAGTAACAATTATTTCCTTAATTAGAATCCAGAATGGGAAGGCATGGTTGAGCAGCTTTCCAAAGCATGGTCAATAGCTCAGCCTAAGAGAACCATGTTATGTTCTGCTCTTTGCTGTCCAAGACCATAGCTAAGAAAGTCCAGAGAAAGGAAAGATGGGGATCTAATCTTGTAATAATTGGTTCATGTTTGTGAGAACCTGTGTTTGCACACAGGTAGGTAAATGACTCCTAAAAAGTAAATTTAAACTGTTAAAAGGGAAGATGAACATCCATGACAAGCTAACAACTTGCATGGGCTCTTGGCATGTTGCTATGGCAGGAGCATTTGTCATCCTGACAAGTCAGGGAGAAGGGATGTTTGCAGTGGTGCTGTCTCACTGATGGCATTACCAGGAGCATGCCTGGACAGAGATGTACTTCACTGATGTGTCAGTAATCCCTGTTTCTCACTGCAGTAGCAAGAGAAATGGTGTAAATCTGGGGGAAGAAACAGGGCCAGTGCTCCTGAGGGGGTGGCAGCCTTTCCATCCCTGCAGTGTGCTGTCCTGAGACACCCCCAGCTCACCAGGTACTGCAATAGTGTCGGGCTCCTGAGCCCAACTTCATCACTGCTGAGGGAAATCAACTGGTCAAGCAAATTAAGCAATTCAGGTACTTGTGATTTTGTTTTTCTTCTCTGTGTGTATTTATGAGACACTGGGTGCTGGTCACCCACCAAAAATTCCCTTTCCAGCATCCAATAATGGTAATTGAAAAGTCGCTGTGTTTGTCTTTCCCTCTGTCACCCGTCCAACAGAGACTTGCAGGCTAAAATAGATATGGCAGAGATCAAGAAGCATTTGGACAATGCTCTCAAGCACATGATGTGATTTTTGTGGTGTCCTGTGCAGGGCTGGGAGAGGGACTCAATGATCATTGTGGGTCCCTTCCAGTTCAGGATATTCAATGGTTCTGTGACTGCTCTTGGTACTGTCAATTATAGAAACAGAATGGTTTGGGTCGGAAGGGACATTAAAGACCTGTTCCAACCATCTAGTTCCAAACCCCTTGCCATGGGCAGGGACACCTTCTACTACACCAGGGTGCTCAAAGCCCCATCCAACTTGGCCTTGAACACTTCCAGGGATGGGGCATCCACAGCTTCTCTTGGCAGCCTTTGCCAGTGCCTCATCACCCTCACAGGGAAGAATTCCTTCCCAATATCTAATCTCACCTTGCTCTGTCAGTTTGAAGCCTTTTCCCCTTATCCTATCCCTTCATGTCCTTGTCCAAAGTCCCTGTCCAGCTCTCCTGTATCCCCCTTTAGGTACTGGAAGGGGCAGTAAGGTCTCCCGGGACCCTTCTCTTCGGAGAACAGCTCTCAGCCTGTCCCCACAGCAGAGGTGCTCCAGCCCTCAGCGATCAGCTCAGCGCTCCCCTTTGCTCCTCTCTTCCAGACAAAGACGAGTTAACTCCGACCCCGCCCGCAGCACTCGTGGCACCCAGACGGCAGCGCCCCGGCCCCGCGGAACGGGATGGCGGCGCTGACATCGCGTCCCGGGGCGGAATTGCATCACAGAGCGGCGCGTTCCGCTTCCGGCGGCCGCGATGGTGGAGCAGGGAGGCGGCGGCGGCGCCATGAGCTTCCTCAAGCGCTTCCCGCCGCCGGCCGACGGCGTCCGGCACCAGCAGCCGGACACGGAGGCGCTGCTGGCGGGGCGCAGCCTGGGCTCCGGCACCCTCTACATCGCCGAGAGGTGCGGGGCACACGCGGGGCTGGCACCCTCGGGGGCTGCCCGGGACGGCCCTGAGGGGCCCGGGATGGAGGGTTCGGATGAAGGGGCCGTGGTGTGCGGGAGGCCCTCAGGGGCCGTGAGGCTCTGCGGGGGCGTTCCGCTGCTCCCGCTCGTTTTAAAGCGGGCAAGAGGGAGCAGCACGGCCACGGACCCGGCTGGCTGGGGCATTCAGGACCACGGTGGATGGGACTTGGAGCAACCTGGTCTAGTGGGAGGTGTCCCTGCCCACGGCAGGGGCCCGGAACGAGATAGCTGTAAGGTTCCTTCCCACCCAAACCATTCTATAAAACTCAGCGTGGTGGAGAAATGTGCACTTGCAGCCCAGAAAGCCAGTTGTATCCTGGGCCGCAGCAAAAGCAGCGTGGCTAGCTGGGCATGGGAGGGCATCCTGCCCCCTCCTTTTGTGAGACCCCGCCTGGAGTGCTGCATCCAGCTCTGGGGTCCCCAGCATAAGAAGGACCTGGAGCTCTTGGAGCAAGTCCAGCAGACACGACAAAGTTGATAAGGGGACTGGAGCACCTCTACTATGAAGACAGGGTGAGGAAGTTGGGGTTGTTCAGCCTGGAGAAGAGAAGGTTGTGTGGAGACCTCATGGCAACCTTCCAGTATCAGAAGGGGCATGCAGGGAAGCCAGAGAGGGAGGGGGTCTTTGACAGGAACTGTGGTGATAGGACAAGGGGGAATGGCTTCAAACTGTAAAAGAGCATTAGATTAGATACTAGGAAGAAATTCTTTACTGTAAGTGGGGTGAGACACTGACACCAGTTGCCCAGAGAAGCTGTGGATGTCCCTTACCTGGAAGTGTTCAAGGCCAGGTTGGATGGGGCTTTGAGCTGGTGTAGTGGAAGTAGTGGAAGGTGTCCCTGCCCAGGGTAAGGGATTGGAACTGGATGGTCTTTAAGGCCTTTTCCAACCCAAACCATTTCATCATCAAAACCATGTCAGCTCTCCCCTTGTGACGGCAGAGTAGACGGGGCTGTTGGGTTTCTGCTGTTAATAACTACTGTGGTTCTGTGACATCTTTCATGTTGCATTAATCACATGGAGGTTGTATGTTCTTACTAGGTAGAAATCAGTCTGGTTATTCTGGATGATGTTTTCTGAGCTCTTTGTAGTCTCCTTTCAATCCTCCCTGCATTGTATAGCTCAGGGAGACAGCTTGATAATTAAAACAATGTGATTTTCTTTAACTGTGGAAAAGTACTCATAATATATTCTGCAGATGAAGAGCATTGTTGGAACAAAAATGTAATTTAAAATGTGCACTGAGGAGTGAATTGTCTTTTAAAAACCTCAGACTAGGAAACTTTTATGAAATGGCCAATATTGATGGAGGAGCTTTTGCTCCACCTGAGCTTGTTAGTGATGTGTTGGAGAGGAATCTCTCTGGAATTTTGTTTACTGTTTGATTTTAGTTGGGTTGCAGTTACCAGGACTTCTGTTTGTGGGGTATCTGCTCTGAGGACGTGTAATGTTGAGCTTCTTTGTAAGTTGCTTTCAGTAGACTTTTGTGTGAGGCACCTACAGGGCTGCCAGCTTCCCCTCCACACGTTTCAAGTGCGTCACAGAGCTTTCACCAGAGTCACTTGCTGGAAGTGAACAGAAAACACCAGTGTTTGCAGGAGTGCCATGGGAGAACAGGGTGCCCAGGAGCACAGTGTGGCCCTTGATCCATGTACTGACTCTCCACCAGCAGCTGTAAACATTGAGGACTGGCCAGTCGAGGCTAGCAGATAAATTCCTTGCTCCCACTGCACTAGCTCTTGCTCTCAGCCAGGTTTTCTGAGGCAAGGAGTCTTCTGTGACCTTTCCATTGGTTTTGTCTCACCACAAAAGCTTGTGAATGCTGAGTTTTGCACATGGTGGAGGTCTTGCTTTCTGGCCCTCAGTATTTCTGTTCACTGTGTGACATCACTGATCACAGGCACCCAAATCTCATTCGAGTTTGATATCTCAGTGGCCAGAAAGATGTTGACTGTTCTGATACAAAGGAAGCAGTGGCCTGGTGGTGACAATCTGTTCTGTCTCTTGCTGTGGTTAGGGATGAGAGTAAAAGTGGGGGAAGCAGAGGCTATAGCACATAAGTTCTGAGTGGAGGAATACCCATAACCTGCCTCTGCTGATAACAGAACTGGCTGTTTATCCACATAACAGGCTATACCCACGTCAGATCTATAATCTTCTAGGAATTATGATACTGACTTGCCTTTCAGTGTTCTGTCTTGAAAAACCACATTTAATAGTTTGAATTATAAATCACACTCTGGAACCTCTGTAGTTACCTTTGGTATGATAGATATCTACAGGGAGGAGAAAATGAAGAGGTAGGGAAGGAAATTCAGCATTTAGTGCAAATGTGATAAAGCTGTGATGTGTTTAGGGTTCTTAGCTTCACATCATCTAAGCAAAGGTGTCTTTTCCCTCAGCCATCAGTTAATGCTGTTGTAAAGATCTGTTCAGGCAGGTCCAGGACCATATGCCTGGAGAGTGGGCTAAGTGCCTTGTCTACAAGTCCTTTTTTGGGCTTAGTTTTCTGCACGCTCGAGTCAGGTACTGTGGATTCTTCTGTTAGTTTCTAACTTGTGTCTTCCTTTTTTCCTCCCTTGTTAGTCGCCTGTCTTGGCTGGAAAACTCTGGAGTTGGCTTCTCCTTGGATTATCCCACCATCAGTTTACATGCCGTCTCCAGGGACCTGAGCGCCTACCCGAGGGAGCACTTGTATGTCATGGTGAACGCCAAGTTCGAAGGTATGCCTGGAGTGTTGCTCCTGCTCCCACGCAGCCCCGAGTGACAGGCTTTCCTCCTCAGAAGGAGTAAATGTTGATTTTAAGTAATTTAAGTAATTGCTTGTATTTTCTTTTTTATTTTCCTGAAGGATGGTTATTTTAGAAGCACAGCTTTGCATGTATTTAGAGTCGCTTCTTTACAGTTGTGCTCTCAGCTTGTGGCTGTGTACACTGAAGCTGCTGAGAATCAGTTCTCTGCCCTCTTACACTGTTTTAAACAATTTAGTTCCTCTGCCAGTCTCCCTGTGATTCCATCTTGAGTATGGTTTTTTCTTTATTGAATTTATGTTAATGTTGCTGCCCTCTCCAGGCTTGATGAATTCCTGCTGTTTCACAGCCTGGAAACTTTTCATTCATTTTCTCCCACAGCTTGGTTAAAAACAAACAAGAAAAGGCAATAGGTCATGTGACCAGGCTTAAATGAATCTTTGTAGATTGCCCACAAAACCCCCCTTTTGACCATTCTTGCTTTGATATAGAGAAAGCAAGCTTTCTGTTTCATTGTTTGTATGAAGACTGTATTTTTTTATATATATACTGTGTATTTTATATATATATTTATATTTTTCTTCTGGCAGACCTGTTAAGTGCATCAAAAACTGCCATCTCAATTGAAGATTAAAAAGTGTGAGGTCTTCAGCAGGTCTCCTTTTCCCCTTTGTGCCTGCTGGTCATCATAGCTAAAGGCTAAAATCTGGTATTTTGGGTTTTTTTTTAATGTATCCAGAAAGTAATGACAGGACTCTGAGGAGGTGGGGACACTTTTAAGCTATTAATATTCTTCATTATTTCCTTCTCTTATGTTACTAATGTTCTCTGACAGTCTATCACTACAAATAAGAGGACATTTGCATACACCTCATGGTTCTTCTTCCTCATTTTCCTTTCACTGTGGTTATTTTGAAGTAAACAGAGCCTCGTCTGAAGAAAGACACTGTTTCTAGCTTTTAATTCCATTTGAATTAAAAATTTGACAATACAGATATCCTGTGAAGCCCTTTTCTAGAAATCCTTAATAGACTGATTTTTGTGGGTATTTTTTTGTGTATTTTTTTAGTATTTTTTAGTATTTTTAGTACTCTGCCTACAGTAAATCTTCCACAGCAAGTAGCTTTTACTTTTCCAAGTCTAGCCCTAGCCTGCAATTTTAACTGCTGAATAGTGTTAAACCTTTCCACTTAGTTGGCTGCAGGAGTCTTCATTCTCCGTTGTGCAGGGTACATTTTGTTCTTCCTCTGAAAGTTTTGCCTGTGCTCTCTGCGTGTTTGCGCCTTGTCCTCACCCCTTTTTTTTTAGAAAAAGGCACTCAGAGGTTGACTGCATTGAAAACAAAGAGCTGGACTCAACAGTAACAAGCTGTGCCTGTGGGTGTCAGTTGAAAAAGGACTGGGTAGCTTCCTTGCACACTTCATTTTTGGGGCAGCTGGCTGGCAGCTTCTTGGTGTCTTTGTATTCTTGGTGGTGCCAGTTTCGTATGGGATAAAAACCACTCTCAGTGGAACAGCCTCTTCTCCTGTAGAAAATTATTGTGCGCTTTTGAGGCTGTCAATGCAGTGTCCCCAGCCCCGAAGTGATGAACTGCAGCCATTTTTGTGGGGTTTTTATTCACAGAAAGGACAACGCCACAGTGATGCTCATTTATTCATGTACATGGCCTGCAGAAGTCAGGAGGCACCACAGTTGTCACTGGCTTTGGGTGCACTTTGTACTTCTCACATCTTGCTGGCTGACTAGGAATCTTGGAAATGGAACAGGCATCCTCTGCACATGTCAGAGTCCCCTGGGAGGGGCCCCACTGGAACCTAGCTGATTTCATGACAGTAATGTTAAGGATCCATAAAAAAACCCCATGTGATTTTAAAAATGGTAACAATTGTGAATTGGGGGTTTTGAGAACAGTTGTTTTTAATAAGAATCAGGCAATTTTCCTGAAATACATTAATACATTGTGTGACCAGTACAGAAATCTTAAGTCCTAAAGTTATAAACAGAGAAGCTTGCCTGTGTGTTGCAAGTGTTTTTGACGTGCTGTGAGAGGGCCTCATATATCCACATAGGTCTAGGAGTCTCATGGGGTTTTTTGGGAGAACGGAGTGGAGGTTTTGTGCCTCTCTCAGGTTGTTTCTGACTTGATTATGTGTGTGTTCCTGAAAAAATAAACAAATGGCTTTTTTTTTTTTTTTTTTGACAACATATTTCTTCTAAATCTTTCAATTTCCTAAAGAGGAGACAAAAGAGGCTCCCATGACTGAAGGGGAGGAGGACGACAGCGATGATGACGTTGAACCGATTGCGGAATTCAGATTCGTACCTAGCGACAAATCAGCCTGTAAGTGAGGAGGGGAACTGTGTTTTACTTTCAAGTCCTGGCTATGTGTGGAAGACACTGGGGTGTAGAGATGTAAATACCAGGATCCTTCAGTGTCATTCTCTAATGACTTGATTCCTGTGTGCTGGAACGAACAGTTTTATCTGGCTTGAAGATGGGACTATTTCTAGCATCTGCTTCTCAAGTAAAATTCTAGTGCTTTAAAATAGAAACTGTGGAGTATAAATACACAACATGGGTAATCTCACTTATACACATTTGAAGAGAGCATGTATGGGAAATGACTTTTTGATTACAAATCAGTGATATTTGAGTCAGTGACAATTTCATTAGAAACATGCTAATGTCCTGACACTACCACTGGAAAGCTGTCATATCCTGTCCAGTGTGGGGCTTACAGTTGGATTCAAGTTTTAGGAATCTGATAGATGAGATGCTGCAAGGATTCCTGCAGTGGGTAACCACAGACAGAATTGTCCCTTGATAAAACTTTATCATCAATGAAATAATGCAAAAGTGCTGTTAAGAGGCTAAAGCACCAGGCTGGATCTCTGAAACCTGATTTGTTTCTTACGTGGCTTCTGGCTTGTTGGATGATGTTTTCAAATATGAATTCAGTTGTGTTTCTGCTAAAGGAGTATTCTCAATCCCTTTGATCACTTGGAGCAGGGTTTCTTGCCTGTTGCTTTGGGGTGTTGGTGGAGGTTTGTGTTCACTTGTGTTCCTGCAGTGGAAGCCATGTTCTCAGCGATGTGTGAGTGCCAGGCCCTGCACCCAGACCCGGACGATGAGGACTCAGACAACGATTACGAAGGGGACGAGTACGATGTTGAGGCCCGCGGTTGGTAACAGTTGCTTCTTTTGAAATACCTGCCAGCACTTGGATACCTGGTATCTGTCATAATTGTTTATTCATCTTGCCTAAACGTCCCTTTTGTCACAGGCACTGTATAGAAATGCATAAATCTGCAGAAAACCTGTAGTTTAGCTGTCACAAATCACAGGAATTCAGCAAAAGCATTGTTCTGGCTCTCCAAAGCCCACAGACACAAAGAGCAGCCTTTCTTGTTCCCAGTGGCTGTGCTAGTGCAGGTTCAGTGCCCGTGCTGCTGTGTGGTCAGTTTACAGCACTGTGTGTATTCTGTACCTGATGTAAGCAGCTTTTTAATCTGAGTCAGTTCATATGAGCATAACTTGCCCAGGTGCTCCCCTGTTCCTCAACCTCTGCATGCTTCTGGCTCCTAAACTTAGGTCTGATAAACACAAACTTGTTTTTGCAGAGCTAGAACAAGGTGACATCCCGAGCTTTTACACATATGAAGAGGGATTGTCACATTTAACTGCAGAAGGCCAGGCCACGCTGGAGAGGTTAGAAGGCATGTTAGCCCAGTCTGTCAGCACCCAGTACAACATGGCTGGAGTGAGAACAGAGGACTCCATAAGGGAGTTTGAAGGTAAGACATGCTTTTGTTTTACTGAAGAATATGTCTTCATCAGTGACACAGCCAGTGGGATCGAGTGCACCCTCAGCAAGTTTGCAGACTTGTGCAGTTGACATTCCTGAAGGATGGGATGCCATCCAGAGGGTCCTGGACAAACCTGAGGAGTGGGTCTGTGGGAACCTCATGAGGTTCAATAAGGCCAAGTGCAAGGTGCTGCCCCAGGGTTTGGGCAACTCCCAGTCTCAACAGAAGGTGGGAGATGAGGGGATTAAGAGCAGTCTTGCCAAAAAGGACTTGGGGGTGCCGGTGGGTGAAAAGTTGGACATAACCTGGCAATGTGCACTCGCAGCCCAGAACACCAGTCATGTCCTAGGCTGCATCCAAAGCAGGGTGGCCAGCAGGGTGAGGGAGGGGAATCTGCCCCTCTTCTCCACTCTGGTGAGCCCCCACGTGGAGTGCTGCATCCAGCTCTGGGGTCCTCAGCATAATAGGATATGGACCTACTGGAGTGCGCCCAGAGGAGGTCATGAGGATGATCAGAAGGCTGGAGCACCTCTGCTATGGAAACAGGCTGAGAGAATTGGGGTTGTTCAGCCTGGAAAAGAGAAGGCTCTGGGGAGACCATACTGAGGCCTTTCAGGACTTAAAGATGGGGTGTGCAATGGGGACAGACTTTTTTGTAAGGCCTGTTGCTGTAGTGGTGCCATGATGATTTTTTGCCTTTTCTTTTATACCCGTTTTATACTTTTTTACAACTTCTGTATTCTTAGTGTTTTTTAGCCTACATTCTTAGACTTGTTTGTCAAGCTAGGAGACTATAAACATTTTAGAAGCTTCATAGTCAGGGATCAGTGTGCCCCAGACCCCAAGGTCCTCTCCAGAACACATTCTGTAAACTAAGATAGAACCATCCAGGGGAAGGCTCCTTGGGGAGGGGGGCTCATTTGAGCCTCTCATTGGGGAATCTTTGATAGATATGCTAATTAGTAAGACCTAAATGTTATACCCAGTCTTTCGGGGGGTGTGCATTGCAGTGTGCATTTGACCTGGACGTGTGCACCTAAGGATCCTTAAAATAAATACCAAGGTAAAATCCCTTTTTCCCTTCTAACTGTGTTTGACTCTTGATTTTAAGACCAGGAAAAGGCATCAGTAGGACAAGGGGGAATGGCTTCAAATAAAAGGAGGGGCGATTCAGACAATAGAAGGAGAGATTTTTTTTACCATGGGGCTGGTGAGCCACTTGCCCAGAGAAGCTGTGGATGCCCCATCCCTGAAAGTGTTCAAGACCAGGCTGGATGGGGCTTTGAGCAGCCTGCTTTAGTGGGAGGTGTCCCTGCCCATGGCTGCAAGGTCCCTTCCAACCCGAACTACTCTATGGTTCTATGATATGAAAGTAGTGCTTCTCCCATCCGGCTGATCCGTAAACACCAGGACTGAGCAAGTGCAGTGCTGTGGGTGATACCTTCTGCAAAAGGTGAGGGATCACCCACAGGCCTGTGGCCCTGTGGGCAGCATGTTGCCTGCTGTGGATTGAGGGCTGCTCTGTTAAAGAGTGAGCACTTCAGTGTTAAGAACACTTGATTCTTCCTGGTTTGATTTCCTGTAAGAGTGGTAAAGTGAAGTTGATTAGGAAAAAAAACCCTAAAGTTATCAGTCTACACTGGGATTAGGAAGCAGTTTCTACTCTAAACAAGTTGTATTTTTTATTTGGGTTTTGGTTTTAGTTTTTTTTTCCTAATACCCTAAATTATAGGTTAACAATTCTCTTAACAGAGTTCAGGGTGAATTCTGAATCATTCAAACACACTGAAATAGATTTATTTAAAAAGATCTATTTTCCTGAAGAATGCTGTCTCTTAATTCTATTGATTGTTAAATCTGTGTATTTAAGGAGCAAAATTTCTTTTTTGTTGGGCGAAGAACACCTGATATCTCAGACTCTTGTCTTTTCTGTGTGCTGTTTTCCCTAGAGCAATATATTATCTTGGAGAAGAATAGGGAAGTAGTTTAGTAGCATTGCTTCTTTTATATATAAATCGCAGTGCTTTTTATATGCCCTCATGTTTTTGAAAGATGGAAAATGATGCAGCAGTTGTGGATTTCTACAGAATAATAATGAATTTGTTCTCATCCACAGGGAGGGGCTTTTAATCTTACTTGTTTTGTCAGTTAAGGTTCTCTTTTTTCTGCAGTTTTGAATAAATTTATGTAATGTAAAGACAACCATACGTGATATGCTCCTGTTTCAGCAGTGCCCTTTGTTTGAAAATTTAGTCAGGTTTCTGAATCCCAAAATTCCAGAAATGAATGTAAATTGAACAGCAAGTATGTCATGTGCCTCAGAGTCATCTTCATCAGTTTTGTTTACTTTCCTAATCTTATTTGCTATAGTACTGCTGCTGGATTTGCTGCGATTATGAGTCTCTCCAGGGCTGCTCAGTTTCTGAGTTACGTTATTTTTTGACATTGTGGCATAGGGCAGTTGCTCTTTCTTTTCAATGATTGTTTCAGAACAGGATGCAGCCTCTTTCTGCTAGAATAAAGTTATTCAAAGGAATTGTGCCATTTGTTACACCAAAACTTCATTTAAAACATGAAATAGTTAAAATCCAGTGTTTAAGTCTTTTAATAAGACAGGGTGAGATGAGGTTGTAGGAAGTGGTGACATCTTTAAGTGACTGACTGATGAGCTGGAGCAAACCCACTATCTTGTGAGCTCATCAGTGTTTCCTTAGGCTGCTTTCAGAAGTTCAGTGAAGGGGTTTTCTGTCCTGGCCACCTGTTGTCAGCAGAGGGCACCCGCTCTCTTTCTCGTGGAAACGTCATCCCTCATCTCTTGTTTACGGAGCACTGGCTGTTTTTTTCAGATGGCATGGAGGTGGACATAGCGCCGGTAGTTGCCGGGCAGTTTGAAGACGCTGAAGTCGATCACTGAGGAGGACAGGTGCGGCTGTAAGTTCTTCTGACTTCTCACATCTATGCTTTTCAGTTTTGCAGAGCCTTCCCTCTCTGTAATTTGTGTAATGTACGTGATCCTACAGGAAGAGTCTCACAATACTGGGATGGTGGTGATATAGAAGAAGGAAAAGGGAGCTGTAGTTATTACAAATGTAGAAAGATGTTTAATGATCTGGGCCAAAATGCCTGTTGGCATAAACCATTACCCTGCAGAGGCAACCTGCATGGATGTGCCTGTCTGGAAGACAGGTCAGCCTTCTAGTTGATTTAAGAATTGTCTGATCTCAAAGGCTTTTAGATGTTGATATATGAACACTGGAGCCATCCCTGGGAAGTTACTGTCTTCAGTGTCTGTTCTTTTGCCCTTAGTGTGCAGGATTTCCCAGGCTGTTCAAGGGGGCAGGACACTTCACAGCACTTCAAGTCCATCTCTTCCTTCACTATAAGCAGAGCAGGAACAGTTCCTGGTAAAGTTACTGAGCTGTCTGGATGGGATTGCTGTCAGGAGTGCACAGCTTAGAGCCTTCCATCACTTGTGCTGCTTTTCTCCTCTTAGTAGTGTTACAAGCTGTGCCAGTGTTTCCTTGCTGGTGCTGGGGAGAGAGGAAGAGCAGCTTTTTCTGGGACTGTCTGTAGAGCTGCACCAGCACAGTGGGGTTGTGATCCCACCCTTGCTTCAGCAGTGCTCACTAGTGCTCAGTCTGTACGTGCTGCTCAAGTGGTGCTGTGTTGTCCCAGTTCTTCTGCCTGTCTCAGAAGGGAGACTGATAGCTCTTACCTTAAAGCGAGTGTCCGACTATCCCACTTGAAATGCCAGAGAGAGCAGCTGTGGAGCAGACAGCCAAAAGCTCAGGGGAGGAAGGAGGAAAGGGACACAAAAAGGAGTGTGACACACTGAAAGAAAAGTGGGAAGTAGTTGATTAGGGATTACAGTGTCACTAGGAAAGAGCCTGCAGTCCCCGAGGAGGGCTGTTGTGGGGGGTGCTGCACAGCTGCATTCCTCCTCTGTTGCTTATTTTTCTTTGCTGCTACAGTTCTGAAAGTCTCAGAGTATCCTTGTGTTCTCTTACTGACCTCCACCACTGCCACTGCTCCTGTATTGGTATTTATTGTCTGGTGTAAGAGCTCAAACTTCTGCAGTCGCATTTTTACCCTGGGAAGGACTTTGCAGAGCAGAGAGGAGTTCTTAAAAAAAAAATCTGGATACTGGTTGTTCTGCCATTGGATGGTCCTCCAGTTTGGTAAAGGACAGGCTTAAAAATTAAAGAAAAGTCTTTAGCTGTAGATCAAGTGCCTCCTAGTGAGTGAATGGAAATATAGGCTCTGATAACTCCATCTCCAAGACTACTTTGGTCCATGGTTTATTAAAAAGAAAAATCATGCTTTTGAAAAATTCAAATTTGACTGCTTTATTTATTATCCTGGTTAAACTTGATCTGGATTAAGGACAGTTTGTAGCTGACAGCAGATCTCTAAGAAGCCGGAAAGTGCTGGTGGAAGTGTTGTAGACTGTTCTTCTAGCAAAGCACAAAATACACCCAGTAAGAAGTAGTTTTGGTCAGTGGAATTTTTCCTGCTACTTAACTCTGTGCCTTCCATGGTATGGCATGTGGCTGTGGGAGATGAATGCTGTGAGAGGTGACCGGAGAGGATTTCCTCCTGTGCTTCTGCTTGTGCTGATCAGAGCTGAGGGGCTGATCCCTGTCAGAGCAGATCAAGTGACCTGCACCTGCAGTGTCAGGTGCTGCAGTGACATCACTCCAGGTAGCAGTGTGGGATGGCCCTTTTTAGAGTAACCGCCAGCCTGAGTGTGTGGATGTAATTTAGGGAAGTGCAGGAATCTAGGCCCTAAGGCAGCAATAAGGAACTGAAGGTAGAAAGTGACAAGGACAGCTCTGGGAGGTCTGTACTAATCACCCTACTCAGAGGGTGGCTTGGCTCTACACTCTGTAAGTAAGGGCAGAGAAGGGAGCATGCTGTGGTCTTGTGGGTACTCCATGGAGCAGCTTGGCCCTTTTAACCTCCTGAACTGCAAAATCATCTACAGGAACATCTTGTTGGTGATCCCCTAGAGAGCAGCATGCTGCCCTGCCTCCAAAACAATGCCCTTGTGTGATGCTCGTGTTGCATGCCACCCAAATGAGATGTGGCAGTCTCTGGCTGAAGCTCCTGAAATACTTGCTCATAGTTGGTGCAGGACATTTCCACTGTTCCTGCAATAAGTGGTGTTTTGTCTGTGCCATCACGAGGCTGCAGCAATTGTTCTGAAGCAACTGGTGTGTCCGCATGTGGGTGCAGCGGGGTCTGTCAGGGCACCCTGGTGCCTGCTGTAGGCACATGCTGTCCTTAGCTGACCCGAGCTAGAGCTCCTGCCAAAGGCAAAGATGCTCAGCCCTTCTGAAAATTCATGGGCTTGTAGTAAAGTGCTGTCCTCTGACTGCAAACAACAGATAGCTACTACTCTGTGAAGGTTAACAACCTTTTAATGCCAGTTATGTAAACTTGGGTGTCTTGTGTCTTTCAGATTCCTGTTGCGGCACTTCCAGAATAAGCTGTAAAACCGAAGGCATTGCAGTGACTATCGGGAGTTAACCTTTCTTTTCATGACCTATGTTTAGACATCTAGGTCTAAAAATGCTTCTAGAGACGTTTAAAACAGGGTTTGACATTCGTGACCACTATGGGGTTATTTAAAAAAACAAAATAAAAACAATAAAACCTCTTGCATTTAACACTTGAATGGGGCTAATCAGGAGTCATTTCATAGAATCACAGAATGATTTGGATTGGAAGAGACCTTAAAGATCATCTTCTTCCAATCCTACCTGCCATGGGCAAGGATGCCATTCAGTAGATCAGGTTGCTCAGGACCCCATCCCAACCTGGCTGTGAACACTTCCAGGGATGGGGCAGCCACAGTCTCTCTGAGCAACCTTTCTGGCCTTTTAAAGAAGCCTTTGTAGGAATTCTAGCACTTCAGAAATAAAACTAAGTACAACAGAATTTTAGATTGTCCTAGAATTTTCCATATTTTTTTACCTGTCATTGACTCTGTGGAGTAGAATGGAAATAGAAATGTTATGACTAAAAGGAAATAGGATTGGCCAATGATTAAAAGAAAAGCTAAATTAAAAGCTCCTCAAGTAACTGGCTTTATCATTTCAGTGCTATCCCTTTTATTTCTCTGAGAGCTGAGCTAGGGTGGTAGAGGAGATGGAATAAAGTCTGTAAGGTCCAGACAGAGAGAACTGTTCTGTGTCTATGTATTAAATGTTAACATTGTTAAATAAACTTAAGATTTTTGTATCTCACAACCAGCTCTGTGTTGCAGTTCTCCCTCCTTTACTTCAGCAGGCAGCTCGAGCCCTCGAGTTTCAGAACTCTGTTCTGTAACAAAAAAATCTCAGTGAAGCCGAAGCCATTTTCATAATTTACCTGGATGTGAGGATAAAAGGGCAGAGCATTTGCAGAGTGCGCCTGTGATAGAGTTGGTCAGACACATCCCAAACTTAGGAACCCAGCTTTAGATTGCCAAGATCTTGGTCCTGCTGGAGCTTTTCCTGTTTCAACTCTCTTCGGGGTGGTGATTTTGCCATTGGGAAATGTCAACAAATTCAGGTTGTTCCTCTCTTCCCCAGTATTGAAATGGAAGTCTGGACCAAACTTCCTCCATTTTCTTTCATTTTGAAGTTGACCTGTGATTTTTTTTTGGGGGGGGGGATAGGGGGTGAGGTATTGCTGTGTTGGTATATGAACAGTTTTCTTTACTGGCCCTACACTGCTTACACATTAGGATGTGATTTGGTTCCAGGGTACGTGATAATTATAATCACTCTTTGTTGAATATTTGTTAGGAATGCCAGTCAAATCAGGGATGTCTTAAAAGTGCTGTGAACCATTGATGTAGCTGAATAAATGAGGTGTTCAGCATGTTATGCAACAAGACATTCCACAAGAATGTCTTTACCAGCCCCTTTGTATACATACAAACATATTCATGGGAGTGTGTGCATGTTTTTGTTAGGGATTCAGAGTAACAAAGAAGGATACAGAGTGATGCTTTCATTTTTGCACTGGTGTTTGGAGAATCTTGCCATGGTGAGATTTTGGGACAGATAAAACTCTTACCGGCACCATAATTGAGGCAAAAGGCTCATTGAATGCTAAGTCACCATTCGCTGTTAGAGCAGACTGGTGGGGTTTTCTTAGTGTGTGTAAATGTGAGTTGGAATGTGGTGTTTCTGTTGTTGTCCACGTTAAACTGCAGCCTGTTACATACCCTGGCAGATGGGCAGAGTTAGCTACAGGGCAGCAGGACTGTTCACAGCTCCTCTCGGCACTCTCACTAAGGAGAATTCGTGTTGTACTGATGTGGCGCTCCAGGAGCAGACATCTTGTGATGCTTCCAGTCAAATCAATGGAGCAAGATCGAGGTAAGGTGGAAACAAATCTGGATGAACCCTGGAGGTACCGTTGAGAAGTGACTTGTGTGGATTGGCAAGTCTTATTTTCAAAAAAACACTGTATTTAGGCTGTGTGTAAGTGTTCTGGACTTCATAAGCTTTTGTTACCCCAAATGTAAAATACGCCTTTTTGCCTGCACTACCAAAACCAGTTAAATTCTTCAGTTCCTAGCTCAGGTTCATTTTTCTTTATTTCTGCTACTTTTGTTGGGTTTTTTTTTCTTTTGATTTGCATTAATTTAGTCAATTTAAGGCCTGTCTAATTCTTAGTGGTTCGTCTTTTAATTTTGTGTTCTAGTGCCTCTAAATACAGCAACTACTTGTTAAACACCCAGATTGGTACCAATTTCTTTTAGACTATATGTTGTGGCAAAATAAACAAGGCAGACATGGAGAAGTCAGATCTCATCTGACCTCCTTACTTTATGGACTTTGCTTTTGCAGGCCATCAGAAATGATGTGGAAGTAGGGCCTCTAATCTAATAAATCTTGGCTGCCTGTAGGTTTGTACATCTGCTTTCTCTTTGTCTATTTTTATGCTCTTTGAGGTTTATTTTTGAGACCTTTATCCTGTGGGCTCCGTGGGCTTAGAGGAGACATCAAATCATGTAGATTTTGAAAGACTTGTTTCCGTAAGAGAGGTGAAAAAGTGGGGGGTAAAATTATTAGGTATGGATCACTTTAAAAATAGGTAAAAGAGATAAAAAGCAGTAACACAAGAAAGGGAAGGTAGAAACCCCCAAAAGGATCTGCTTTAGAATCAGAACAAGGTATAAAAATAAATCTTTTTTCAGAGGATCACATCTTTTCAGGCTCAGTGTGCTGGTGTGTGGTCCTTGCCATGGAGAGTTTTAACAAGTTTCCTTTGGTAGAACTACTCACACCAGGGTCGAGGAGCTGCTGAATGATAACTCAGCAGTTCTAGTTCTCTTCAGTGTATTAGCAGGCTAATTTCTTTTATTATTAATTACTGAAAACAGGGTCATGGATAGCACTCTTGTATGTGAAGCACATTCATACAACTGATTTAATTTTGCAATATAATCTTACAGCTACCTTGGAAAAATAAAACAAGAAAAGATTTTATTGCAACAAGGAAATTACACGGAAATATTTACTTCCCAAACTCTTGCAAAAAAGATAGCTGACAAAAGATAGCTGTTAAAGACTTCATCAATTTACTGTGAAAAACCCCCCATCTGATTCCCTTTCTCTTAAAATATGGTTTGTAAGATGACTTGGATGATGAGGCGAAGGACACAATTCTGAGATCTTTGTAGAATTTGTTAACCATCTCTCCTTTTAAACCAAGTAACTATAAAATGAAAAACTGAATTTACTTTTAAATTTGAGAGATCTATTTTGGCATATTTAAAAACTAAGCTGCAGCCAGAAGAAGAAACCTCATGCTAGAAACAGAGCTTCAGAGGGTGGTACCCATCAGTGGCGTCTGCCTCAGCTGAGGCTGAAAAGGGCATGCTTGTGCCTTTTGTTTTGTTTTGTATAGGTAGCTTTCCTGTAGGTTTTATCTCTGTTATTTATTCTCCTGCATTGCAGATTCATTTGTTTTTTAAAGAAGTTGATAAGAGCTACATAAAATCAAGGACAAATGGAGTACTGCATGATTCATGCCTATATACTGTGTCTATGTGAAGAGGCAGCAGTAATTGCCAAAAAAAAGTAGAGGGTTTTGCCTAAAATGCCATTTGATGTGTGTGTCTACAGAATTTTATGGTACTTTGTTACTGCTTTTTCCAACAATCTCCAGTGTGACAGGAAGGGGCAGAGCCTGCATGGAAGGAAGGGAGGGGTTACTTACCTGCACACAGGTATTATTAAAACAATGTTGGTCATACAGACTTTTAATTTTGGTGTAGGGTGGCTCTAGAACAGAGCTGTGGAGACTCTTCTAGGGAGTAGTGTAGCCTTTCTTCCTCTCAGAGGTAGGTATATGGCAAGTAGGAATATGATGATGTCAGTATAAGAAACCTTCAGCTCCCTTTTTGCAGATGCCTTCAATGGGAAGAAATCCAATAAAATCAAACCTTGAAAGGATAGAGTATTTCTCTAAAATTAGTTTTGCATGCTAATAAAGGTCAGCAAATGGCACTTATGGCTAAAGTGACAAAGTTTGTGTTTTAACAGTCTTTCACATTCATATGGCTTAACTGAAAATGGTGGCAGATATTCCCAAAATCCCAATATGCATTTACAAAATTATTATTTGAATACAAAGTGGTAAGTCATATATTTCAAATGTGAAGTCTGAAAATACAAATGAAAGGTGGCATGGAAGTCTGTCAACAGTTCTCTGAAAGCTTTATGTCTGCAGATGTTGAAAATATTTTTTATGTAGTGCTGCCAAATTTCAGGATTTGATGTCTCAAGATATCCGAGGAAAGAGTTCATCCCATATAAAAGCCACAAGTATTGTACCTGAAATGAGAAGTTACAGAAAGCACCTTTATTTAAATGCATTTGAGAAGGACTCAGTACTGGTATGGAAAATTAACATTATATTCAAGTATTTGAGTGTCTAACACAATACTGCAGAGACTGCATCAGTACTTTTTGCAAAGGAAGCTTCAACAGGCCATGCAAGTGGTCCCTGTGAGTTAATAACCTTGTTTTCCTTAGTATGGTTAATGCTTTGATCCGTGTAAGCCAAGCCAAAGGCAGAGAGTTTGGCTAGGTGAATCCAACACAGGCACCTTCCTGTTCCTGATCAGGGTTCCTTTCTTTGTAGCTGGATGTATAAACAACTGAACCAGCAGCTTAGCCTCCATCCTTCGCCTGAGTTTGATAGCTGTGTCTGTTTTGGTAACATCATTTTTAGGCACTGCCAAGTGGGTATAGGATAGTGGGTGTTTTATTGAAGATCATTCTGATTTAGGGCTTATTCTGAAGCTGAAAAAACTGTTAAGTTAGAGATAGTGTACAATTCTCATGAAGAAACTTCTATCTCAAGTTGGAAGGGACCCATAAATCGAAAGGGCATCCAAATACAGTTTATTATGACCATCAGTGTATTCTTTCAGAGACAAAGAGGATGGCATTGATGGCATTGCCCACACATAAGCTTGTATTTATGAAACTTCTTAGATCACAAAAAAAGCTTATTGGAAGGGATTCTGTTTAGTCCAGTCTCCCATTCAGTGCAGGACTTTGCCTATGCTACATGGGTCAGTGAGACTTTCCCTGGCTGAGTCCCAAAAACCTCCACGCTGGTGACTGTAGCATTTCTCCAGGAACCTAATTTCAGTGTTGCTGCACCCTTCCCCCTGAATGTTTTCCTGGGGTCTAAGCTGAACTTCCCATGCCCCAATTTGTGGCCTTGCTGTTACTTGTTGGCAAAAAGAATGGTTAATCTCTGTTATCCTTGTAACTACTCTTGAAATAATGCTTCACTGTACTTAAAACACACTTTCATCTTATTTTTGTGGCCTAAACAAGTCCAGTTCCCTCAGCCTTCCCTCTCAAATCAGGTACTCCAGGCCCTTCATCATCTTTGTAGTCCTCCACTGCCTGCATCCTGTTTTGTGACACGTTGCTCTTGAATGGGGGGACTCCACCTATGTTCCAGATGCCACCTCACATGCATTGAGTAGAAGGAGGCAGTAATCACAGAATCAATTTGTTTGGAAAAGCCCTGAGATTATGGAGTCCAACCTGTCACTGAACACCACCGTGTCAATAGACCATGGCACTGAGTGCCACATCCAGTCTTTGCTTAAGCACCTTCAGGAACAGTGACTCCACCACCTTCCTGGGCAGCTTTTTCCAAAATCTAATCACGCTTGCAGTGAAGAAATTCTTCCTAATGTCCAACCTAAACCTCCCCTGGCACAAGCTTATGCCTATGTCTTCTCATCCCATCACTGGTTGCCTGGGAGAAGAGACTGACACCCCCCCTACCCCAGCTGCAACCTCCTTTCAGGTATTTGTGGAAAGCTGTAAAGTCCTCCCTGAGCCTCTTTTTCTCCAGGTTAAACAGCCCCAGCTCCCTCAGCCACTCCTCATAAGAGTTGTGCTCCAGACCCTTCACCAGTTCTGTTGCCCTTCTCTGGACACACTCTGGCACCTCAGTGTCCTTCCTGAACTAAGGGGCCCAGAACTGGACACAGCACTTGAGGAGTGGCCTCACCAGTGCCAAGTACAGGGAAAGCATCACTTCTCTGGTCCTGCTGGCCACACTATTGTTGACACAGGCCACGTGCCATTGACCTTCTTGGCCACCTGGGCACACACTGGCTCATGTTCAGCTGCTGTCACCAGCACCCCCCGGTCCTTTTCTGCTGGGCCACTTTTCAACCACTATGCCCCCAGCCTGTAGCCCTGCTGCATGGGGTTGTTGTGGCCAAAGCTTAGGACCCCGCACTTGGTCTTGTTGAATCTCATGTTGCTGGTCTCAGCCCACCTCTGCAGCCTGTGGAGATCCCTTTGCAGTGGTGCTGATCCCAAACTGCTGAATCACGTGCTTTGTCTTGCAGAGAGACCAAACTGTTGTGAACAAACTTTAATTCAGGTCACTGTTAAACACACTGGGGAATATGAACTCCCAGTACCGACACCAGTGTACTCTGCATGGTATTGGCCACCAGCCAGGTGTCAGCCCATTGATTGTGACAGTTTGAGGTCAATGGTTTAGCCAACCTTTATTGCAGCTAATAGTCTTTTTGAGTGACCCCACCTTGAACCAAGAATGCTGTGGGAGGTGTTATCAAAAGCCTTACTAAAGTGAAGGTATGCTACATCCCTGCTCCCCCCTCATTCCCACGTGGATTCATCACAAAAAGCAACCAAGCTGGTCAATTACCCTCGCTAAATCTGTGCTGACTGTTCCTGTGATTACCTTTGTTTACATGGTTGGAAATGGATTCCAAGACTAGATACTCCACCACCTTCCCACTGACTGAAGTGAGACCAACTAGCTTACAGTTCCCTGGGTTCTCTCTCCTCCTCAAAAGGGGACATAATACTAGCACATTTCCCATTGGCAGGAACCTCCTCCAACTGCTGTAGAGTCTCATAAATGAAGGACAATTCCAACACTGGCCAACTCTACCTCCATTTCTAGGTGAATCCCACTAGAGTCAGTGGATTCACAATCACGTATGTTGTTCCTATACTGTTGCTCCCTATTTATTGCTTTCTTTCAAAAACTTTACTGATTTACACAGAGGTTTGGGAGCAAATTTTGCTTGGGAAGACTGTGTGGTACCTCAGCCTTTCTTCCATGCCATCCATCACTATGTTGTCTCCCCCATCCTCCAACTGACCTACATTTTCTCTGGACTTTTTTTGTGATTAGGATATTTGTAACTCTGCATGCCCCTGCTCTTAGTTCCAGCTGAGCTCTAACCTTCCTGATTTTGTTTCCAAGTGCCTGTGCAAAGCTCTTACATTCCTCCTTTGCTGCCTGTCCCACTTTAAACTTCTTACATGCTCTCCTTTGTTGTAGGGAAGCTCTTTGTCTAGCCAGCAGGGAAAGGCTTTCTGTCCAAATTCCCAGTCTAACTATGTGACAGATTCCTTCTGCACATCTCAATCTATTACTGAGCTCTCATGAGCTTTTTTTTAAAAATCACCCTTGTAACGTATACTTTTCTAATTTATAGAGCTTCCAAGGGAATTACTACTGACTTAGCAATTTCCTAAACAAGCAGAATTTTTTTTTAAGTCCATAGTCTGGACAGCTCTGCTATTTACCTTCCCAGTCCTTCTCTGGACCCTGAACTCTTGTGAGGACTACAACCCAAGCAGCCACATTCACCACCCATTCTTCTCTGTAAGCAGGTCGAGTTCAGGATTAACCACTCACTGGCCCTTTAGTATTTGAACTAGACATAATTACTGACAGTTTCTAGGAGCCTCATGGATTGCATTCACTCACTGCATAAGAGTTTTTGCTCAGATGATGTCTGTGGAGCTGAAAACCCCTATGAGGACCAGGGTCTGGGAATAGGAATAGTTTGTTTTCTAGTTGTTTGTTGAAAACCTCCTTTGCTTCCAAGTGCCTGAGATACTGAACACTTCACTGCAGATGGACTTGGAATTCTTGTTTCTTTGCTTAAGTGTTTGAACTTGCTAGCAGCCTCTGAATACCCTCTCCTCTGAGCAGAAAGCTCAGTGTCACATGTTGCCTTCTCCCTTGCTTACCTCTTCCATTTACATCTACTGCTAAGTGACTTTTGTGGCACTGATTTTCTAAGGAATAGTATTAGTCTTTCTAGTAAAACTGATCTAAAAACTGATTCTAGAAACCTAGCAGGAGGCTAGGCCAGGTTGGATGGGGCTTTGAGCATCGTGGTCTAGTGCAAGGTGTCCCTGCCCCTGGGTAGGGGGGTTAGAACTGATGGTCTCTAACATCCCTCACTCTACAATACAATTCTATGACATGCTAAGCTGGCACCTGTCCAGGAAAGAGCATTTCATTTTATTGACCTCATGACTATCTTGTCACCAACTTTTCCATTCATAGCTGCCATCTCCCTGGTACTGAAAGCAGCATTAGCACCGTCCCCATTATTACTGATGGTATAATCATCCCTGGACAACTAACATGGATTCCTTTGGCAGCAAAACAGAAACTGTCTTTGTTCCACTGGTACTTACTGAGTCTATGTTCACAGTGCAGAACTTAGGCCTGCCTGTGCTAAGTTATAAACACTTGCTGGCATCTATGTTTATTGCAGGAATCGGGAGTTTATTGCTGCTGGAGAATCACCTTCACCAAAACATCAACGAAGCCATTTTGAAAAATGAATAATTAACTACAATTTCAAGATTAAATTCCTGAAAGACCATAAACCACCAGGAGATTTGTTTATCCTAAAAGAAAATTTCCATTTCATCCTCATCTTGTGAAAGTGATAATCAGTCTTCCTCTTGTTCTAAGTGTCCTTTCTAGGAACATTGTTTACCATGTGCTTACAGCCAGATCAGGGTATCAGTTATATACTGAACATTCTCCATCTCCTTGTCCTCATAGATTTTTGCTATGGCCATAAATGAGAATATATTGCACTTTGCACAGGCAATTTTAAGTTTCGTGATATGTTAGTCCATGGTTCTACTGTGTGGTAGTTATTTCAGCAAAACACAAAAAACCCTTCTGAAAAAAAGTAAGTACAAAAAGTAAGTAAGTAAAGTAAGTAAGAACAAAGTAATTTAACCATCTAAGAGGCTGATGCTGGAAGAAGTAAGACATCATATTAACATATCATTGTGACTCTGCCAGTTTCTAGGAAGTCTGAAACAGCATTTCTACTGGCATGTGAATTCTGAAAGTAATTTTTTACAATTGAATTTAAAATATCCCTTCCCTCATCATCTACTTTCATCATTCTGCTTAGAGGTTCTTTCCCAAGAATTTATTGTTTACAACTATTGATTTGTAAGGTCTCTATCAAATGTATGAAACGCATCCATGAAACATCCTTGTTTTGTAGTAAGATATTTATATCACTAACAGGTGATCCACAGACCTGAGATCTGTAACTAATGTTGGCTACAGTAGTGACACTGCAATAAGTGATGTGTCCTGAGTATTCACATCTACAACTGCTCAGTCTGGCATTCCTTTCCCTCACAAATCAAGAGACAGCATTCAATGTATTCTGTATGTATATTCTAGATGTTAACTAATGAAAAACCACTGTTCATGAATTTTCATAGAGATAGAACATTGCTCCCTAATCACATTCTAAGTCATGGGTCCATTTCAGTTAAGGTCAGTTGATTTTATGATGTCAAAAATCACCTGGAGGTTTTCTGCAAAGCTGTTCTGCAGGACGCATCTCGGAATGTAAGTAGAACATGGGGTTTCAGAATGCCTCCTGCTTCTTTAAATCACTTGCCAAAAGATTAAATCCCAAATACTTAGAACCTGGAAAATCTTTAAATGGTTATGAGGTTGAAATCAGTTACTGTATCAGCAAGCTAAAGCTGAATTGTGAGAAATACTATGTGGCCTGTCAGGACCCGAGTGATGCTGATCAGCTTTGCCTATGACATTTCATTAATTTCTCACTTACTCTGTTGGTTCAGTCATCCTGTTTGGAGATCGAATTTAACAAGATTATATTAAAGTGAATTTCAGTTAGGTTTAAACTTCTGTCTTCATTTTTGGCTGACTGAGAGTCAAGGCAAGTAGAACGTGCACAGACCTGAACTCAGGAAAAGGAAGTGTTTGGTCAAACAGGAGCCCTTTCCAGGGTTTCCTGTGTATATTTTACATCCTGTTGTGCCTTCATCACTGTTATACCTTCTAATAGGATTAAGAGTCATGAAAGAATTCAGGATTAGCAGACTGCTTCTTTATATACCCTAAGCAGAAAGCTCAAGATTTTTAGGGACCAACTGTAAACAAACAACAGCATGAAGTATCACATGGAGCATTTTCATCTGCACACAGCTAGAAGTCAAAATCAATAGCTTCCAAATTAAAACCATAATTTAAGTTAGAAAAAACCTAGTTGCTAACACTTCTTATTCTTAAACTGCCAGAACAGACTGTGTCCAATAGTGACTGGGGGAAAAACACAGAATGGGAACTGCAAAGTTTAGACACTATGGGGATAAAAAAGATTTGATATAACAAAAGTGGTAACTGAGAAAGCCTATTTAAGGCACTTATCTCAATACCTGTGGGTAGGGTTTTTTTTAATTTATCATCCCCCTGTGTTTGTAAACTGTCACAAACAAGACAGACACTGCGTGGTAACCAGTATGTTTCTCTTTTTGAAGTTCATCAGGCTGATACTTACTTTCAAGTAAGGACCACATGATCTTTAAAGGTCCTTCCCAATTCAAATCCTTCTCTAATTCACAAAACAGTGCTGCAGGCACTCTACATAGAGCATTAAAAATTTTTAAAATACACAGCCTGCATTTGCAAAATGAAACCATGATTCTGAATGACTTCAACACATACATTATAATCTACTATCTTCTGGATTTATTTAACACAAAAATCAAGCACACTCTCAAATAAACAACACCTATTTCCTGATTTATGAACCATGTACTAAATAACACTTTCTCAAATACATAAAGTATTAAGAACTTACCTAAGGATGGTGCTATCCAATATACTAGCGAGTAACTCAAAAATTTGTCATAGAAGCAATCTGCATGTAATGAAAAAGCCAGTGCTGGGTTAAATATTGCTCCTGTGAGATTTCCACCTGTAATAAGATGTAAACAGCATGAAATCAAACCATCTTTCTTAACATTTACTTTAAATTAAAATGCACATACACCATACTACAAGAAATCTAGACCCTGCAATAAAGTGAATTAGCAGAAGCAGTTTGAAGAGATAAAACTCTTCTCAAGTTATTCACCTGATGACATAGTAAACAGTTTAACTGTTTTCTCAAAGGCTTTAAAACATGTGAAGGGCAAGCTATAACTTCCTTTATCTCTTTCTAGCAAATATTCTTTAAAGAGATAGGTCTGGCCAATGTGGAATGTTTCTAATGATAAAGCTAGAAGCTATTTCTGTATCATGATTTTAGAGGAGACAGAAATTACATAAGTCATTACATTATAGCCTCATGTCACATGAAACACATATGCAAGATAAAAGAAAAAAACTGTCAAGTACTGTTCTTGCTAAGCTGACCCCTCTACTTTCTTAAAGGAACACTAATATTACCATATCAATGTACAGAACGTTAAGATTTTCAGATGGTATAAGAACTGTGGGAAACTTCTATATGTTGTTCAAAGAAAATAGAAGCAAGAGCCACTCCACTGTCTTGCAGAAGGAAGCCAAGCATCTTTCCTTGCCTCTGACTTCAGATGTAAATGCAGTTGCCTAAACATTTTCTAAATAACGAGATCCAAACACATTACACTGGGGACTAAGCTGTAATTACACTGCAGATACCTGGAGCTAAGGATGTTTAATTCTTACATATGTTGTTCCTCTCATTGCAATTCTGCAGAAAAAGCATTACTCATAGCTAAACTATCTGTTTTCCTCTACTGTTAGTTACTAACCACTCCATACCTGCTTTATCTATTAACCTATTCCCATAAAATATTCTGTAATTGCACCTATATAATTCCTTACAGCTTATTCTTGACTTCTCCCCAAATAAGCTTGTATGAGCTTTGAACTCACCCTTTGTACAAATACCCTGCTGCTGTAATCCTCATTTGCTATGACTGTGCAATCATTTACCCAAAGTTTTAGTAAAATCTTTGTCATTCTCTTCTCTGTATTTCTCTTTCTATATTCTCCCTATTATTTCTTTTACTGTTATTACGGTTCAGGAACATTTTAATCTTTGTTTGCCTACTCAGTTCACTGTGGTTTTACACTTGTTCTCAAGAACAAGTCAGATTTACTGTGCAGTCTGTTTTTCTGCACTGACATATTAGCAATGTCCACAGTTGCCAGGAAGCCCAGTTACAATAATTTACTTTGCTTTAATCTATTTATGACTCCACTGCTTCTGCTTCTATATCCACAAACATAGAGTTGAAAGCAGAATTTCACTCTCAGGATGCAGTTGATGAACATTAAACATTAGACAGTTTTAGCTGCTGTATTTCTTCAATATTCATTACTAATAACTACTAGAATATCAACCATAGGCCAGGGGCACTACTATAATCTTACTTAAAATTATTTAACACCTCAGTCTCTGTACCAGAAAAGACAAATTATTTTATGGCAGAAGTGTAATCTCTTTGATGGGGTATGCATAAAACGTTTAAAAGGGGAAGTAATGCCACACAGGGCATGAGAAAGTAATTTTACCTTTTTGCCTCTACTAAAGGCAAAGCCAAAATTAGGAAGAAACGTGGAATTAAAAATAGGTATCTCATTTGTACCTTGATATGTTAGGCTCAGAAAAATCTAACCAATTTCATATGATTCTGACTTAACTGTAATGCTGCCTGCAAATAAAAAAAAGCCCTCAAAAGGTGTATTGCTTTAACCCCTAAATAAGTACTTCCCAAAAGAACTATACAAAAATATCCTTTACCATCTTGCATATGGTCTGCATCCTTAGCTAATGAATCATCCCCTTAATGTGTAAAGACATAATGTTCTTTTTTTTTCTTTATTTAGTAGAAAAAAAGAGAGTGAAGCAGAACTTTTGTGTTCGGTATGTACTACTATAAAAATTTGGTTTGTGTAGGGACTAAATGTAAAAAAAAATCCAAATATTTATAAGTACAAAAAAGTATAAGAAAAAGTAAAGGAACAGCAGTAAGGTACAGGGCAGACCTCAGTACCTTTTATCAGTACAACACTGACCTACTGAGATGTGTTTTTTCCAACAGCTTCATTTGTTCAACCATAAAAATACAACTGAATGTTTTTGAACCTTCTGTGCATCAATACTTTTAGACAGGTGTAAGCCACAGGGATGTGGCTGTCCTTCAGAATTTTACCCACACCAAACTGGAATGAGAGGTGTTCCTTCTTACAGTCCCTTTTTAGACAGCAATCATTCACCTTGCAGGATACAGCTTTCAAACTCATAGCAGAGCATAATTCATGGAGTGAATTACGATATGCCATGTATGAGGTGTTTTTTCTGTAATTTCTAATTCACTCATAACTGTATCAAACACAAGTCCTGAAGGCACAATTGATTTAGTTTTTTGAAATCAGAGTATAAAAAGAGATCACTATAATGAATTTTATTTTGTAAATTTAATGCACCTGGGCTCCTAGCTAGAACACTGTATTTACCTGTCGCTGTTGTACCGAGAACGGTGAAAAACGACACGAGTCCAATTTCAGGTTAAGTGGCCAAAATGGCTCTATTTAATGATATAAATCAGCTTATATAGCTTTGTTCACAAGGGTGGCATGACCCCACTGGTCACTTGACTATCCACCCTCTAGAGTGATAGGTGGAGGTTCCATAACGCCCATTCAAAATATTTTTTCCAATGGACAAAACAACTTGGGCAACAAGTTTGCAGGTGCAAGATAAAGTCTTGGTTTACAAAAAACTGTTTTCAGCTAGCTTGCATGAGAAAGAAAAACTTCACAAGATGCTTCAGCAGCTGGAAAATTCCTCTGCTCCTAGCCTTTTAGTATCCACATTTACCAAATTAAAGTTTAAAAAAATTATTATTCAGACAAGATTCTAAACTATTCAGTACTTTTGTACAAAAAAGTAAGAGTGTGTAAGGGTAAGTTTGCCTTATTTTGTGCTGGTTGCTTGAGCCTTTGGTACTGGGTGTGCAAGGAAGAGCTCTTCCTCTTAGAGAAGCACTCAAGTTTCTTATAAACAGTAAACAAAGAGGTGCAGAAGATTTCCTGAGAATGATCCCGCTCAGCTAAATTGTTTATCTGTCTGTCTTCACAGCCTGCAGATGAGAACTTGTCCTGCTGGAGGCCATGGTTTGTGACACCTGATTTGTAAGTCACTCTCCCTGCTGCGTGTAAGAAGCAGAGGTAGGACAGACATGGTTAGGGCTATGCCATGAGATGCACAGGACATACGGGATATGTGCAGCAGACATCGTCCATGGCCACTTACCAGGCCCCTTGTTATTGCCTCAGCTATGCCAGGATCTGAATACACATACATTTTTATAGTAGACTAGTAGACTGTAGTTTAAAAGAAATGCAAAGAAAAATGTCCAGGTGGCACAGGGTGTTGTGCACACGATGCAAAAGAGGCCTGGGCACCTCAGCAGGTCTGAGGTTTCCTAGAAGTACGTGCAGATCGATTGCACTGGATAGTCCCAACAAGGCCAAGTTTATGGCACAGAAGGGCACTCAGCCTTCACGTGGCACACTTAGCCTTCTCCTGCTAGAAAAAGATAGGAACCTGGCCAATGACACTGGGAGTGAATTCTTTGTATGAATTAGCTGAAAGAAAGGCAATGTGACACATATTATTTTACATGACTGTATGCTAAGCAGGAGAAGAATGTTAGGAATCAGGAATCCAGATTTCTATGCTTGCAGAAGAGGGAGGAGGATATCTGGCTACACTTTCACCAAGCAACGGAGAAATATATTTAATGTCCTCAAATGCACTGACACCTTGCTTCTGCTTTTAAAAGTTAACTTTAGAAAGTAGTTCAAATTACCAAGTTAATTCTCAAAATTCCCCATCGACTTTTGTCTTTAAGGTATTAGCTAATTTCAGCTAAAAATAATGAGTAAAGATTTTTACATTACTACATCTGAAAATGTGACTGTACATTGTTCTAGATGCTATTATGTTAAATAGCATTAATACAGCTAAACCTTTAGGACAAGGCATTAGTGACATCCCGGATGTTTGCAGATAAGAGGAGTGATCTCCCTCTCTCAAAGGGATTTGGTAATTGCCTAGATTACTTTTTCTGTGGTGGGGGCAGTAGCACAAGCAGGGAGTTCTGTAATCATGTCTTTCACCTCTCCAAGCTACACGACCTCCTTGCCAGTAGGAGAAGGACTCCCTGCAGGGCAGTCCTCAAGTGACCTAACAACTCTTGTCACTTCGGTGGGGACAAGAGGGAACATCAACAGTCAGAAGAAAGAAGTTCAGACTGACTCCCCTCACCTCTCCCTTCCCACTGGTCCAGAGAAGATGGACAGGTGACAGCGTCCCAGCTCTGGGAAGCACGAGGTGACAATCAGGTAAAGGCGGGGATATGGACACACATGGCATTACAGACAATGAAACAGGCACCTCTTTTTTTCCTTTTTTTTTTTTTTTTTACATTTGGTGTCATGAGGTATTATTGCTGTATGTATTCCACAAATAACCATTCCTGCCTCTGATTTAGGGAAATAGTTAAATAAATTGCACTGATATGAATTATGCATTATTTAAATGCAGAGTTTCTATATTACCAGTCTGTACCCTGCTGTTGCACAATCAGCACTTTTTCCTGATGCAGCCAGCGGTGCTCTCCCAATGACACTTAGTAATCAGAACACATAGTATGAAATCTCTCACGCTGTATAAATAGTTGGATTATGAAACAATCCTTCACTGAGATATTTTAACACTTAACCATATGTACTTGCAGACCTGACATAATTTTAAATGTGTAACTCATTTCGTTCTTAACCCCATACCTGCCTGTAATTCAACCAGGCAAACTTTATATAAACGCCAAATGAACTTTGCATATGTAGGACGATACAAAAAGAAATCATCAAGGAAAGTGTAATCTAAGAAAAAGCACTTTGCATCTAAACACTTCTACGAAAACAGTAAGAACCCCTTCCATTACAACTTTATTGCAGGAACAGAAGGAAAAAAAGAAAAAATACTAACCTGCATACACGAGCATGGTGATGAGAAGAGCAATCAAATGGACTCTGTATTTGGGATTAACACTTTCGGCTCGCAGGACGGCCAGCTGGAAAACGACAGAAAAGAGCAGTTCTATGCAGAATGCCTGCACCTCTGTAGTCTGCATGGGGCTGCTGCAGCCCTGTGAGAGTGCTCCAAAATGTGGCTCTGCCATCTCCAGACTCCAGATAAAGTGCATGAACACTCTGGCGAGCACTGCAGCCACGAACTGAGCGGCGATCTTGAGTCCCCCCATCCTGAGCGATGTCCCGCCGCCCCACATGGGCTGCAGGGCCCCGCAGGGATTGCATGTGCTGCCGGCGAGGGTCAGGCCGTGCAGGACGGTGAAGCCGTAGGTGAGGGTGAGGGCGGTGTGCGGCTTTGGCTCCACGTTGCCGAGCAGGCTGAGCTCGTTCGTGCAGGCGCAAATCTGGAAGGTGCTGAACATCTCCACAAGGAAAGCGAAGAGGTGCGGGCGGGAGCGCAGCCGGCGCCGGGCCAGCCTCCGGCACAGCCCCACGGTCACCACGACGCCGGACATCAGCAGCAGGGAGCTCCCGACCCCACCGACAGCCATGCCCGGAGCTTCACAGGCCCGAGGGCTCGCGGGAGGTCCAGCCCCACCGCCTGCGGGGAGAAAGCAAGCGGGAGAGGGAAGGAAAATGCCCCCGGCTTTCCCTTGGAGGTAGGAGCCAGCTTCTGTTCCCACCTGCGAGGCGCCTGACTCACCCTCCGCTCAGCGGAGCAAAGGGCAGGGGTGAGGGCAGGGGGCTCCCGCTTCCTGCCAGGGCACGGGTTAGGACAAGGAAGCTCTCTCCCTGCGGCGGAAAAGCACGGGGAGGGGAGCGGGGAGAAGGGGGCTCTGCTGCCCCCTCAGCCCCTCCGCCGCGGGACGGACCGAGCTCCCCTGTCCCCTCAGCCTGCCGGAGGAGAAGGAGGAGAGGGAGGGCCTCCGCTCCCGGCCGCGCGGGAACGGGAGGCGAGCCGATTTCCCGGCGGGATCGGCGTTGCGGTGTGTCCGTGGCTGCGGGAACGATTCCAGCCCCAGCGCGGAGCCGGGCGCGGGCTCGGCCGCGCCGCCCCCTCCGGCGGGCGCTGCGGCACCGCGCATGCGGGCGGGGCGCTGAGGGAGCGGGGGGCGGGCGGGGCAGCTCCGCGGGGCTGGCACCGGCACCGCCCGCACGCACCGGCCCGGCACCGGCACCGGCACCGGCACCGGCTGTCCGCGGAGATCAGGTCCCTCGCCCCGCGGTTTGCAACAAGCTCCAGAGAGAGACATTGGTTATTTATTTAGAGTTGCGCAAGCCTGGGTGCTCGGTGGTGTTCAGCAAAAGGAGCGTGCCAACTATCAGAACTTTTTTTACTGTTTGTACGTTGTAGCACACACAGGCATTACAGAATTACAGGATCAATTAGGTTAGAGAAGACCTCTAACGTGACATGGAGTCCAAGCTGTGACGGAACGCGACCATGGCAACTAGACCACGGCACCGAGTCCCACATCCAGTCTTTCCTTAAACACCTCCAGGAACAGTGACTCTGCCACCTCCCTGGGCAGCCCATTCCGATGTCTAATCACCCCTTCTGTGAAGAAATTCTTCCTAATGTCCAGCCTAAATCTCCCTTGACACAGCTAAAGCCTATGCACTCTCATCCTCTCACTTGTTACGTGGAAGAAGAGACCGACCCCCACCTGGCTACAGCCTCCTTTCAGGGAGTTGTAGAGACACAAGGTCCCTCCTGAACCTCCTCTTCTCCAGACCAAGCACCTCCAGCTCCTTCAGCCACTCCTCATAAGATTTGTTCATTGACTACAAGTTACATAGTTATCTTACTAATTAGCACTCTATCTTCTATTGGTTAATGATTCTCTCACTTCCCGTGCTAATTCGTCCGCATGTTCAGTGTTTTATCTTTTTTGAGTTGGTGAGTTTCTTGGGTCAGTGGTGTGTGAGTTGGTGGCCAGGATCTCCCCCCTGCCAGAATTACCTTTTACCCAGTTGGAGCTGATTTAGCACAGTTGCTGAGTTGTCTTTATTAGTTTCTTCCTTATCTTGTGAGTTCTGCCAAATGTCCTTGTGGCCTGTGAATTCTGTGTTGTGTCCACTATCAGCGGTACATCCTTCTTCCCAAGCTTTTTTATCCTCCCCCTAGGTCTGAGGTCATTGAAACAGGTTGAGCCCTAAACCTTAACAAGGCAATTCTACTGACAATTTGTTTTTCTAACACCTGGACATCACTTAGAGCTTCTTGGCTGCTCTGTTTCATGGATTAAACCTCCTTTCTTGTTGATTAGGCTTGAAATACACGAAGATCAAACATTAGAGAACATCCTTTCTTAAGAAAATTCTTACATTTACCACATTTTGTAACAAGACAGGTTTCCTTCCTGTGTTTTTGGGAACCTGGTGGTGCAAAACGCAATGCGCAGATTGATTCAGCCTCCTCCTCCCACTCACTTGCTGGGAGAAGGGTGTTTGACAGAGCGCCCGGAGGAAGCAGGTGGTGATTCTTGGGCTTCTCCAGTGGAAGCAATGCTAAAAATAGGCATCATCCTCATTCTGCTGAATGTGGTAACGTTGGCATTCATAGCAGGGCCCAAATGGCATCAGGACTGTCCTGGGGAAATAGGCATGGGCTCCTTTAGGGTAATTCTTTGGCCTGGTAACTGAGAAGGGTGAGCCCAGCGTGAGGTAATTGGGAAATGCTTCCTGTCCTGTTAGGCTGGGGCTGAGTTTTCCTTCAGTCTGTCCCTGCAGTGGTATTTTGCAGTGTTTGGAATGGGTTGTACCTCTCGCCAGAGTGTTTTTCTGGTGGGAAAAAGAGAAAAATGCCCAAGCTCTGAGCACATGAACGGTTGTGCTATGTGTCATTGGGTGTACTGATTTAGTTTGCACCCCAATAAAACAAAAATAAATGTGTTCTGTGGTGCTTTTTCCTACTTTTCCTCCTCTCTGTCACTGACTGGCAATGTGTTTTTAGGAGTGTCCAAATCCTGATTTTATGAACTCTAAAACTGAAGTGCTGCAAACAGCAGTAACCGCTGTGCTGCAATTCAATACACCTGCAAGGAGGGGCAAATGCTAAATGTTTTTCCAGAATTCCGGTATCCAGTAGTTTTGCCACAAGGTGGCATCAATGTCGGTTTATCAGACCTCGCAGGAATGGCTTTTGCCCGATCAAGGTCCACACAGTGTGTTTCTTGCAAGGAGGCAATACACAGATATGTTGCTTCCAAGCAACAACAGCAAACTTTTAATTGAAGGTCAGCCTACCATAAAGATCAAAGTTGAAACATACGGAATTGTTGCCCTAGAAGGGAGTGACAAGCTCTTACTCATTTCCAGAAATGTAGGACCATTGAGACACCTGGGCTTAAGAAATCTGGGGATAAAAGAGTATTTGGAAGGCACATTTGGCTCTGAGAAATAGGGTTGTTTTTAACAGGAGAGGGGGGAAAACAGCAGTTGTACAGTGATGATATAAAGAGAGGAAAGGAGAAAATGACAGAGCAGTTAATATTTGGCTTTTGCTGTTTGTGCAAGATTAGATGTCAAAAAACGTGAGTGAGGCAAGGCAGGAGACGCGACTGTGTTAAGTCATTACCTAAGTCTCAGAGCACCTCCGTGAAAACAATGCATTGAAGCAACTGCTTTTGCCAGCAATGGTGTTCTGTAGCTGTAATGTGGAAGGAAAAAAACCCTGGTCTCTTTCAGAGCCTTGGACAGTTACTTGTGCGTATGCCCAGTCATGAATTTGTCATTTTAAAACAGACTAATAAGGTAGATGTTTGATTTAACAGCACGGTCTCGAGGTGGATTACTGGAGTGTGGATTGGAATTGATTGCATCTTCAAAGTATCTGTACGATCAGCTGTGAGTATTTTACTTCCTGGTGTACATATAATTGTATTATTTGACCACCAGAGGGTAGTGTCATTCCAAACAATTGCTTTTGGTGTGCTCCTATAGGAACTTTATTTTGTGTTTTGCCACGGGGAGGTGAGAATAATAGATCTTCTATGTACAAGTTCAAGCCCTTAATTTTGTAATTTGTAAAAACGAGTGTTCAGTGTCTCTTAAAATTAATTTTAGAACATATAGTTTTTTAGGTACTGAATTAGTTAGGCTCATCAGTTTCTTCTTCTTGGTGGCATTGCTGTCTCTGTCTCATTCCGGGTTGTTCTTGTGTATGCTCTCTCCTCCCTGAACAAGATTCCCTCATGCTCCTACCTGCTCTATACCAGGACATAAATAATTTCCCTTTTGTCTGATTTGTCCCATTTTCTTTTCTCCTCATTTCAAAGTCTCTCCACATCCTTTTCTCCCATCTCCCCTTCCATGCAAATCACTCCTTGTATTTTCCTTCCTATTTGTGTGTATTCCTACTTTCTCTTCTTTTCTTCCAAGCCCTTGTATTTCCTGCTTTTTCTGCATGCAGTTAACTGTTCTTAGCTGTGTGTATGGTTTCAGCCCCTTTCCTTCCTAAAATTCCCTCATCTACATCCTTTTTCTATGGCAGGCTGAGTCATGTGGACGGTATCAATATGCCTGGAATTCTTGGATGGGTTTTGCAGGGTTGAAATTGGCCATTGTCATGCTGGAAAATGCTGGTGAATGCTTCCATCCATATTAATGTTAATGAATAATGGCAGAGGAGCTGAATCTGTAGTTCAGGTAACAATATACCAGGGAATCTGTGTGCCCCGTTTTCTCTGTTTGGGTTCAGTTGGTTTCCCCCAAAATTAGTAGATTTCCACTGACGTTTAAAGCTGCATTGGAAATACAGCAAGTAAAAGTAGTCATAGTGCCTCCAAACAGAAGATCGCTGTTGAGCAGGCCCTGGCAAGCTCGGGCACAGCTTTTCTTAGCAAGCAGCTGCAGAGCTTTGGGACATTTCCCCTTTCTGGCTGCGTTTCACAGCACTTGGATGCCGGTGCCAGGATTTGCACCAGAGGGCAGCCGGAAGCTCTGCTGTTCTGCTGTGCGGAGAGAGATCCCGGTGCACGGGCAGTAGGGAAGAGCCAGGGATCATACCATCCGGGAATGGCTCAGTGCACAGGAGTCTGAGCTCTTAGACAATACACCCGCGAGCCTTTGGTTTCAGGACAAGAAATGCCACTGCCTGCGAGGGCTCTTGCCTCAAGGACCTGGTGAGGGCGTTGGCAGGGATCAGAGTGTGCCAAGTGTACAGACTCTTTAAAGCTTTGCCCACACCGTCAAAGTAAACAGCATCAGGGATATCCCTGAGCACCGAACTCAGCTGTTTCTACTGATTCTCAATCCTTACATGGTTTTAGCCTGGGCCAATGAGCAGTACCCCAAAATATTCCAGGGGGTGAGTTAGGGGATACATCCTGCTGTTACAAATAGGCAGACTGTGCTTTCATGGACTTTTTGAGGCTTTCATAGACTGGACATTGGATGTCCTGTGCCAGCTGGCCTCAGGGGCAGAGACTGGTCCCAGACTTGTTTAATTTACTAATGTGAGTGTAATCACAGTGACTGGGCCCAGCCACTGGACTGAAAATCTGTTTTTCCAAACCCTGTTTGGTTTAGACACCAGGAACTGAAGGGAGGTTGCTTCCATCTGTTCCCCTATTCTGCCTCCAAAGATGACTGCCTCATACAAAAGAGCCAGAAGCTTTATTTGCTCTTCAGTCATGACTCGCCACCTTGCACCTCTAGCACTTAGTTAGACCACTGATTTTTGTTTTCTGATCATGCTGTTGGCTTTGATGGGAAGGACTTTTTTTTTTCTAGAAATGTAACAAGCAATGTTATTTTATGAGGTGAATCATGGACGAAGGAAATCTCCAAACCACCTGATGTTCATAATCTCTGAGGTAACAAGACATATACAAATTAATATAGATAAAATCACTATTCCCTAATAATAGACACAGCTTTCAATGTTGTTTCTACCAGATATTTTGTTGTGGAAACCTACCTGTTATTATTGCAGCAGTGGGTGTAGAATTAGGATTCTAAACAAAAGTTTTCATAAGACTGGAGCAAAACTAGATTAATTTTAAGTTAATGATGAATGGAAGGCAGGTCCTGTTGGCAAAAGACCCTTGGATTAACTGATGCGTGCTTTGTTTATGAGCACTAAAGTATTTCTCTTTTTCCCTGTAGACCAAGATCCAGAATTAAAGTGAATCTGTTGGTTTTGATTTAAAACCAGAAGGATCTGCCTGTCTTCATAGCAGAGGTGCTCCAGCCCTTTGATCATCTTCATGGCCTCCTCTGGACTCGCTCCTGTAGGTCCATGTCCTTCTTATGTTGGGGCCCCAGAGCTGGATGCAGCACTGCAGGGGTGGTCTCACCAGAGCAGAGTAGAGGAGGAAAATCCCCTCCCTTGCCCTGCTGGTTGTGCTGCTTTGGATGCAGCCCAGGACATAATTGGCTTTCTGGGCTGTGAGTGCACATTGATGGGTCATGTTGAGCTTCTTGTCAACCAATACCTCCAACTCCTGCCCCTCAGGGTAGCTCTCGATCCCTTCATACCCCAGCCTTTATTTGTACTTGGAAATGTATTGGAAATGCCCTGACTCATGCAGGACCTTGAACTTTACTTTGTTGCACTTAATGAGGCTTACAAGGGCCCACTAAATCCACCCTAATCAAAAAGGATGAAAGCTTAAAAAGCTAAAGGCAGAGAAGAAGCTTCACATTTTTTAGGGGCTCTTGTTTTTCAAGGCCATTTATCTTTTTTTCTCCCCCCCCTCTTCTGGATTATGTAATACAAAATAATCCTTAGCTTTGCCTTTCTTAAGTGTTGCTGTTAGCTGCCATAACCCCATTCATGATAGTAAAGTGACACTTGCTAACAAAAATTGCACAGTGTTCAGTCCTTCATCTTTTGTTCCCATCATGTTGCTTTCCATCTGTTTGAAGCTTGTTCCAGAATCAAACTGCTTGCCTTAAAATGTGGTCCTGTATAGAACAGGGAGTCCATGAAGCGAATGCTTATTGTCTCAATATCTCTGCTACACCCAACTTGCAAAAGAATTTTTAAGTTGCTTGTGAACATATTTTCCTTGATTATATGAGGTAACATAGAACCATATTCTAAGTATTGTAAATGCTGAAAAACCAGTAGAAGGCCCTGAGCTGAAATGACTCATTTTCAAGTATATTTAAGATAACAATCTCCAAAACAACCAACTGAATTCTCTGCTTCTGTTTATTATGCATAGTGCCATAGATCAACAATAATTATCATTGCTTTGTTTTCTTTTTACCTGTGATTGTTTCCAGGAAAAAGAAATGTGTAAGTACAAAACACAATATTCTGCTGAACTTGTAAAGAAAGATACGTTACTGAATTCTGGTTGCCCTCACTGATAATTAGCTTTCTCTCTATGAAGTACCATGGAACAAACCCAACAAATAAATTACCACTGTGATTTAGAGTAGCTCCAATGAATATTTTTGTACAAATACAGTTTTTAGGGGCAGTATTGTCTCATGTATCACTAAAATATGTTTGGGATGACTTTGTGTTTTGCAAGGCTGTGTTAGAGCCTTGGAATCCAGCAGTCTTTTTTAGCACGCTGTCTTTATACTCTGTAAAAGCTTTTCAACCTGGTTCACACTCAGTTTTGTCTTTCTCCTTCCCATATCTGGGTTGTGAGTGGCAGTCACTGTACTGTGTGAGCAGGAGGGCTTGTGCTAGTAATGCTCCCTTTTGCACTTGTTACCAAAGCAGTTTGGTTTTGGCCCAGGCAAAGCAGTTCTTGAATTCGAGTTTGATTGTAGATAAACTGTGTATTCAAGTGTAAATCATCTCTCTGTATGATGTTGGTGCACACCTGCCAAGTGTCCTTCTGAACCAGTAATCAGACATCACATTCCCTTGACATGTATGAAAGCATTTACCAAAAAAAGTGCTTTAGCAAGTGTGCCAGAAACTTCTTTGTGGGAAAGAAGTGAGTTCTTTTGTTCTCCCTCTCTCAGTTGTTACTGATAATGACTCATGTGTTGCTTACAGCCTCCAAAGTACAATAGCAGTAGTTCCGAAAGCAAAAGGGAGCTCTGCTTTTCTTTATGAACAGGTGATGAAAGATTTTGAGAGAAGGAGGCAGCCCATCTTAGAAGGCTTTGAATCAGACAGCTGCAGCAGCAAGCTTGACCAAAGGTGAGTGGAGAACCAGATATAAAGGGAATGATCACAACTTTTAGTTGGCTCTGATGTTGTTTGCCTCTGGTGCGAAAGGAAAGATTGTGGACCTGTGGAAAAAGAGCATGACTCTGATTTATGCCTGTTTTTATGTTGCACCTTCACTTGAGCTGTACCATGCCTGTGTCCATTGTGGTTTCCTTCGAAGAGAGCATTTTGTAAGCCTGTCTTTGCTGGCATCCCTGTTGATAAGGTGCGTTTGTTCGTTGTCTGTTCCCGATGCCGTGAAGCTGAAGCAAAGGAGAACTTCAGTGTCAGACAGGAAGATCATTTTGAGTGACTCGCTGTGGCAGAAGTTTGTGTTAGTGAAGTTGTTGCTTCTAGTACTGGGAGACATCTCATGCCTGTTTATTGTTGCATTCACATAATTGCTTTGAAAGTTTAATAAGATTAAATCTTTATTAACACAACTGGGTTTCTTTCATTTCACTCAAGCAGATGCAGTACTTTTTCTATGGGGGATTATTTTGTTTGCTTATATTTTATATTTCAATACATGTATTTTTTTGCAGCGTAAGAAGCAGCGTTGAGTGGTTGATTCCTTCCATAAAGAAATCATAATTCATTTGTTAGAGATGAGGTAATCTGGTAGCAAAGCATGCATGCTAGTCAAGAGAGGTGCAGTCTAATCCTTATTGCATAACCATGTGTTGTGGACTTGTTTTGATTCCAGCTCCGCCTGTCTGCAGCCTTCTACTTGTCAACTGGCAGTGTCAACACTTGGGTGTATGGATCATCATTGCCAAGTGGCATGCAGTCACAATCTCAGATGGGATCTCTAAACCTCATGTAATACAATTAATTAGAAATAACAGTGATATTGGAATATTACATGAGTGTTAAAAAGTATGTTTCACAGCACTATTACAAGATGCAGTAAAACATTGCTCATTTTACAGGGCAGTAAATTAACAGATTGTTCAATGCCTTGTCTGAGATGTCAGGAGGGCTGTGGATTATGTGGAGCTTCTTGACTCCCAGGTTTTAACCTTGATCACAAAATCAAAGTATCGGCACCCTCAACAGATACTCCCTCAGCTACTTCAAGTTATTGGTAAACCCAAGAACTGTGACACCTGAAAGCGTCACAGAGTTCCTGTGTGTAGAGCACACAGTCTGTGCTCAGGGGACTGGCTGTGATTTTGTTGGGCTTTCTTTTTCTTCAGCTGCTCCTACTTGGGTGTTCTGGGCCTAAAAAGTGAGCAATGGGTTTGCTTTTTGCTGTGGACATGCTGGGCTCAAGCTGAATCACCTGGAGCTTTGAAAGTTTTCATGAGGGTGAGATGAGGGCACTGAGTATCAAGAGACTCTTTGTCCTCAGTCAGATGCTAGGCATCATACTTCAAGACAGATAATAAGAGGTAACTTGAAGGATAATATTGAGTCACCAGATCTTAGAAACAAGTACCGTGTCAAGCCTGCTGTTTCGCAGTTATTCTGTTTCTAGCTTTCTATGAGTTTTAACCTGTTGAAGGGTGCCACATTGAAGTCTCTCAAGCCTGAACTTCCATGTCATCTTTGAAAAAAGATTATTTAGGGTCAGATTCAGCCAGTGCATAACCACAGACAACTGCTAATTTTCTATAATGCCACTGGTTTCCCAGAATTGAAGCTTTTGTTATAAACACCCATTTTCTCCCACCTTCTTTGATTTCTAGCCCACAGGATTTCAGAAAACAATTTAGTATGTGACTGAAATGAGTTTTCAGAGTTCTGTGGGAAAAATAGTCCTGAGAAACATGAACGGATGCCTTTCTTCTCAGTGGGTAATATTTCTGAACTTAACAAATGAAATGGTTTCATTTTTGTTACCATATTATTGAGGAATTGGAGTAAAGTGCCATCACAGTTTCCGAGTCCACCTAGGGACCAAGTAACCATGAAAAATGACACTTTTGGAGTTGATAGAAAAAGTAGCAACTGTGCTAACCGCTTAGATAACCACTTAGACCTAATAAAAAGAAATGTGTTTATAGGCATGTCAAAAGAACAGCAATACAATACAAACAAAAACCTATGAAAGCAATAAATGAACAATATTTTCAGGGCTAATTATCAGGCAAGAGAAAAATTGCTAATTAAATTTAGCAATGACATAAAATTGGAAGACAAAATCAAAACAAAGAAGAAGTGGAACATCATATAGGAATCACTGCATAACCTTAAGGACTGGATTAAGAGAAGTCACATAGTCATGTACTGGGGACTAAGGAAAAAAATTTGATAGAACAGAGGAGATTTGCAGAAAGAGTAGAGGTAAAACATCTGGATTCAGTTGCCAGCTGCCAGTGTACTGTGGACCAGCTGTAAGATGTGCCTAGATGAAGGCAAATGAAATCTTGAAATGTCTCTTGTTGCTCTTTCAGAGTACATGGAAGAAGCTAAAACTCCACAGAGAGATGACCTGTTCAGTGTAAAAGACAATACTGACACAAGAACAAATGGAAAGGTATACGTGTGAAATGTGAAGTAGGTGAACATTGCTAAGCCAGAAACCAAACACATTTATTTTCAGCTTTGATTCCCATGCTTCTAGTAGCAAAGAACACAATTTCATGATTCAAGGATTCCTTTCCAGTTGCAGTCATGTTATCAGTTACGTTCCTAGAATGACAGCTGAAAAATGTGAGGGCTCATTTACTGTCAGTAATACTTTTCCTTGCTAAAATACAACAACCTCCAAGAAACCTGGGAGGTAATCTTAAAGAAAAGCCAAAGTCAAGTTACCAATTATATCAGGGTTCATTAGGCTGTGCCAGAGCACCACTGACCCCACATAGTTTGTCTAAACAATAAATATAAACAGGAAGAGGGGTTTTAATTAAGCTGAGGATCAAACAGAGGATTTCAGTAATGCAATGTCTCTCCCAGTCTGCTCTCAGCAGAATCTTCAGCCCAATATCTGAAAAGGGAAATTGCACTCAAATAGGATAGGGGAAAACTGACTTGCATGTAAGAGCCAAACCAAAACTGGAGGTCAGGAAAGTGAGAAAGACAAATGTTTGCTTCAGAAATAAATATACCTTAAAAAGACAGAGCCTGAGTCTTTTCTAATGAGCTAAGGCTTAAAAGAAATCTTGGTTATGTAGGATTCTGCATCAGTGTTTGCGTGCCCACTCCAGACCAGTTCCATAATCTCCAACTGGTAAACCACCAATAACAAGGATAATAAATGCTTAGGATTTCAAGACACAGACTTATAATGAACCAGGGAACTAGACTTGGTAATACTGCATGGCAATTGAATCCTACTGGTTCTAATGAAAAGGGATTTTGAAGAAAAAGAAATAAAAAAGGTAGCCTTTTGTACGCTAAAGGATGCAATGCATTTAAAACATACTTAAAACATACTCAAAACGTAATAATTAGCTGCATGGATCCCTTCGGGTGAAATATTTAATAAGAATGTGTGAAAACCTAATTCCCTCAGTGTTTACCATCTGACATAAATCTAATGAACTGATGTTAAGGGTCAGTAGACCATAACTTTGCAAATTCCTTCCGAAATGTGACTGATACCTTACCAGGGGAATCACAGCTCATATGGAGACCACAAAAAAGCATAACTTGCAATAAAAATAATCAATTTCCTTTAATGACTTGTAATGGGGCCTCTGTTTGAGACTACCTATTTAGTTTTAATTAACTCTGATGCTTTTCAATCAGGGATCTGTTTTGGGCTGACTCATCCCTACTTCCCTCTGAAATTTCAGCCAGAGATGTTCAGCCGTTTCCCAGTATGAAAAGAGAAGAGTAAGTTGTTTTTCAGTGTTAAAATATCTTAGAAGCTCAGATGCTTTTGTGGTGTGATTTTTTTTGTTGTTTGATTTTGTTGTTGGTTTGTTGGGGTTTTTTTGTTGTTGTTGTTTGTTTGTTTGTTTGGCAAGAGGATGGGATATGTATCAGGTCTGTGCCTCTTGTGCCTGTGAAAATTGACCTAAATTTGGCCAAGTCAGGAGGCTTTAAAAAAGAATCTCACTTTTCATGTTCTTGGGAGATGTGCTGAACTTCAACAGTAAAATAAAACAGTGGGTGGGAGAATGACAGAGGCTGGATGAGAAGATGATGGGAGAGAGGGGACATAAACAGGAAACTAGGACTGGCCTTATGAAGGTGTTGAATTGGCTGTGGGGGAGTAGACAAAGATTTACCTAAACAGTTTGGTGTGCGTGGGGACAAATACATTGGACAAACAAAACAGAAATGACAGGATGTATGGGAAGTGAGAAACTGAGACTGAGCAAGAGATGTTCCCTATGGGACTGGAGAGATTAACTCCTCCACCTTCCAGGATATTATAAAAATAAGAAAGAAATGCTGAGGATCTATCATGATGAAAATCATAGAATATAGAATAAAGTAATATTTTCTGTCTTCAATTTGGCCAGCTTACAGTGAATATGACTTCGGAACATGCAAGAAATTAGGAATTAAAAAAGCAATTGAGCTGCTGTTGCTTTAAAAGGTGGATTGCTGACATATCCATGAGATATCTAAATTATACTTTTGTAAGTTCGTCGCCATAAACTCTGTATTTCAAAAGGAGACTCAGCTTGCTTGAGACTCAGATCGCATAAACTTGGTGCATAAAGGCAAATGACATCAATCTCCTCTTGAGTGAGTGTTGTTCTTTTTTGTGAACCAAATGAGGAAGCAGGGACCTGTGGAAAAACAGCACCAACGCAGGTAATTAAAATCCACCATAAGGAATATATACAAAGGGCAATAATTAAGGTGGTGCAGCTGACATTCACTTTGGCATTTTGCAGCCTTCAAATGCTTAGATTTGCAAATTTCATTAATGTTCGCTCAGCCTCCTTTTTGTGCGTTTAATTAACATTGTGTATTGTTTGTATAGAGATAGAGCCTGGAAGCCCTAGGCAAGGATTCTAAGGCTTTGCAGTCACAACACGGAATAGCTGTCAGACGCCCAGATTTTTCAGTTACTACTGACTTGGACTACATTTGAAAAACTGAGATATATGAGCTTTGTCTGGGAACCCGAATAGCAGTGTGTAGTCCCTGATTTGTCTACTTATACTGTATGCTTTTTGAACTGGAGACGTTCTCTTTGCACAATTTCTGCTGTCCTTTGTTACCACCTTAGAACTAAATTCTGTGCTGATAAAGATGGTCAGTAATAATTTGTAATATAAAACCTTTTAAAATCCTTAAGCCTCGCTGCTGGATGTGAGAACTCCCCAGCTGGATGTTGCAGGCTGAGTGCTGTTAACAAACAATAGAGATTGTAATTTTGTTTTGTTGAAAGTGCTTGTGGTTTGAAGACATCCATTCTTCTTCTCCTTCCCACAGAGCTCAAAGTGACTTGGGCATGCAGTAGTGACTGTGGAAGTTTCTGGCTTCTATGCATTTCTTACAGTATTAAATAAGCTGCTTGGTTTTGTAACACATGAACCAGGTAGAATTGTTTTCCCAGAAAATGCTTCAGTGAGTGTCACTCATTGCCTCAGGCAGGCAGGCAGGCGGTCAGGGATAGTGTGTCTGTCTTGTTCTTCATCCAGCAGTCCCTTCTGACTGAGCTGTGGGAATCGGGCTTTCTCAGGTCAGGGAACTTGTCTGAAGAGCTCACTCCCCGAGGATGCCAGCCATCGTTCTGCTCCAGCCTTCTTCAGGTCTCCTGGTGCACATCTTGGAAGTCAGTACATTCTTTGGCAGCTGCAGCTCACCCTTCTTCTTTAAACTTATTTGGTATGTTTCATACAGGGAGATTGTGTGATACACTTTTGTTTCTGCAGCATCCTGGAAGCCTGGATAAAAGATTTAGTGAAAAGAAAAAAATAGGTAAGAGTGGGCTAAATATGTCGTGATTTGATTGCATGGAAGTCTGTAGACTTACACCTGGTAGGACTCTGGTCTAATGTGTGTGGCAAACTTGTGACTGACAGGAGAATTTGGCTCAGATTGCAGGCATGTGGATCAACTGCAGGATCAAAACTTTCCATTCCAATTGGAATAACAAGAAAAGTCATCTCACGTGCTCAGACAAACTTCAGTTTCATCAGCTGCTTTCTTTTGATCTGCAGTAAGTACCAGTGATCACAGCTGAAACGATCACTTTGTTAGACAAGGGAGAAGTGCTGGTGTAGATGTTCCTAATGACGCCCCTCTCTGCCACAGAAGGTGACACCACAGCAAACAAAAATAGTGAGCATAGCTAACAAAACCGTTCCCTTGCAATCAAAGTGTAAATAACACTTTGACATTATGACTTCATTGCTATATAATGCTTTCTTTGGAATTGCATTGCAAGCAAAAAGGCAAATTAGTTAAAAAAACCCCAAATCTTTGTGGAGCAGAGGTCTCAAGTGTGCTGTTTCTTCGTTGGCCATCCTGCAGAACAACCAGCAAACTGCAGCTTAGCCCATAAACCTCTCAGGAACTAATCTGGCCTTGATGGAAGCAGAGGCTTTACAACAAGTCTGGAGAATTTAGAAACAAATGGAGATCAGGAGAAGTAAAAGGAGTTAACCAAAATAGATAGTGTCACAACAAGGGTGTAAGTTTATTTTGTGAAATAACTGATTTTTGACAAGGAAAATAGGATCTCTCGGCACTTCAGTGAAGTAGTTGGTGTGTTGCCACAAAGAAAACTGAGCTAAACAGGTGAAAGTGAGGATTAGGGCGAGAAGGATGGCATAAACAGGTGAGGTCAAAGTCCCGTACTTATTTGGGATTTTGCATGATTGCATCCTTGAGCCCATTAAACTCGTTGTTTTGTGCCATGTTGTCTATGTTAAACTAACAGGTCATGAAGGAAAGATTCATGGAAAACATGCAGGTGAACAGCAAAAGGGATGAACTCTGCTCTGGTTTTGCCAAGCTCCGTCTGGGTTGACAACTAGCAGCTGTCAGGGTGTTGTCACTGTGTGCTGTAGGCTGTGCATGGGGTTTTTGGGTTATTTGGATGTGCAAAATTTTCTGTGAGGAGACTGTGTGCTTGACATGGTCTGCTGGTAAGTGCAAATTCTGGTCTGTATACTGTCTGTGAACCTAAAAAAGATCATTTTTCTAGTATTTTATGAAGTAGACCAAGACTTAATTAACTAGTTTTGGAAGTAGTTTGCAGAGTGGACTTAAAGGGGAAATCTCTCATTCCTCACACTATGCAAAGCAATAATTTCAGCTGCATTTCTGCTCACCCTGAATACCTTCAAATAATTGTGCTGTTAAAAAAATCCCCAAAACAGGCCTAGAAGGTTGAAGAGGGGGAACTCTTTGGAAGTAGAGAACTTCCTATATAGGTTTCGAGGATTTGGGTTGCTTGCTGAGCTGATTTATTTTTTAAAAGCACTTAAGGTAATGCATTTCAATTTATTTTCCCTTACTAAGTGAGCCTTGTAACCTGCTGTTTTTGTGATCTTCTCAGACATCCCATTATCTTCCAGGCTTTGGGGAAGAAAACCAGGAAAAGAGACAGGCACTGGCAATCTCTAATTAGAATTTGTTTAATAATAGCAGCCTGCTTACTTCTTTTTCATGTTTCAACACATTATCTTCTGTTCTACATTTACTTATTAAGCCTGAGGACCATCTGCTGAAGGAAATTTAGCTCCTGTAGTAGGAAGGAACCACATGCAATTCCTACTTATGCTAACAAAAGCTTAAGTGGACTTACTAGTGGTTTGAATATAGTAACATATAAGCTGAAGATAATTTTTTTAAATAGCTCTAATTTGTATATGTGCAGAACATGTACATGGTGCAGAACAAAACAGAGGTGATAAACTCTTGTTATCCTACTCCCTGGCATAACATAAATGACTGTCAAGGATACTGAGCAGTGGAGGATCTGGCCCACTTGTCTTATTAGGTTGTTTTCCTGGGTATACTTTCAGTGCCTGTTTGTTACAGAGATTAGTCATGTATCTGCAATGCTGGATGGTTTTCCTCCATTTCTACAATAGGATGTGCTACTCCCAGTGGAAATAAATAAATAAGCACAGTAACTCCTGCTTTTTGCAGTACCAGTGGGTGGTTTGGATGTGTGTGTGTGTGTGTGTCATGCTGGAGCTGTGAGTTCAGGCTTGGCAAACTATTACCGGATCATTTAGGTTAGAAATTATTACTCATAATTAGTGTTATGGTGGTGCCTAGAAGTCATGGCCTTGCCACTGTGGGTACTGATAAAAACATCAGATGGAAGCCTTGATCTCGGTCTGTATAAGACATGTGGTCCAGGTATGATTTTCACGTATGGGCATTTAATGGGATTTTAATGACTGTATGGCCTAGGCTGGGTGCATGTTTTGTCTGCTTAGTTTTTAAAACTGAAAGGCATCAGCCAAGGATTGTGGCATCCCTGGTGACTATGCAGGTTGTACACAGGCTAGGAGCAGGTAGCTGTTTCCTGTCTTTTTCTGTTCATGAAGAAAGACAACACAATGAAAAAATTAGGATGATTAATAAAACAAGCAGCATTTCCAGCATACTTTGCTGGAAATTGCGTCTTTGTGGCTGAGCATGATGGCACCATCCTTAGCTTAAATTTTATTATGGAGGCTGCAGTGCTGTGCTTATGGATTTTGTGTAGTTCTTCTCGCCAAAGGAAAGCATGGGAGAAAACAGCCCTGTGCTTGAGGGAGTTCCAGCCTGATGAATACCAGATGATACCTGGGGGACCCCATTGCTCCAGATACACCATTATGCCCTTCCCAAGGGCATTCAGTGGAGCTGGAGATGCTACAGCTCCTAGAGAGAAATTTCTTTGATCCATTTGAACAAGAAAATGTGAGCACCATCCCACAGATATAATCTTTCTGTGACTATCACTTCCTGAATTTGTTTATTCCAGTGGTGTTCTCTGGCAGGAATACTAAGGAACAAAATATTAATTTTTGAGCATTCTGTTGGAGTTTAGGTGTGTAGGTTCACAAGCATTGTCCTTCAAAATCACCAGCCCAAGTGATTTATTTCTGGTTGGCAAAGTTTCTTGCTTTCTGAATTTTTCTTGGCAAGCAGTTCAGCTCCCGTGTTGCTCTTAATTCTACCTGTGATCCTTAGAGTAGGCACTCCTTTGTCTGCATCCACTAGGGGTTGTGGTCTGGAAGCATTGCCCCAGGCACACCTGCCTCACAAGGGACAGCACTGACCTGAACACACATCACAGCACTCACACTCACATCAGGAAACAAGTAAATAAATAACCACAGCACTGCAGTTAAGTAGTCATGTTAGCTTGGAGCACAACTGGATGTCCCTTTTCCCTGCAGTGTGTTCTAACCCTTATGTTTCTTCTTTTTGGCATGGTAATTTCTAAATAGTTTGTTGCACTGTGACAAAATTCCTGCAGCAATTTTTCTTGTGATTATTTCCTTGGGCACTTTCATGCTTTTTCGCAATTCTACTCTTCTTCTTTGCTTCAGGCACTGCTGGGTACACTCTGCACTCTGGTGAGTATTGCTGTGGCAGTTTAAGATGTGGCTGCCTGTTCTGCCCCTCTGGTGTGGGTTACTCCTTCACATCAGAGCTGTCAGAATGAGCCAGTGCTGAGGCTTCTACCTGATGACAAAACCAAACCAGTAGGTAGTTGATAAAGATGTATCTGAGTTAAGACACTTGGTTTTGGAGACAAGCAGGCAAAATGCAGGCACGCATTTCCTTCTGCTGACTTTGCTGGAGGGATGAGTGCACCCTCAGCAAGTTCGCAGACGACACGCAGATGTGTGGTGCAGCTGATGAGCCTGGAGGATGGGATGCCATCCAGAGGGACCTGGACAAGCTCGAGAAGTGGGCCTGTGGGAACTTCATGAGGTTCAACAAGGCCAAGTGCAAGATGCTTCATGTGAATTGGGGCAACTCCTGGTATCAATACAGACTGGAGAATGAATGGATTGCAGCCCTGAGAAACAGACTTTCGAGTGCTGGTGGATGAGAGGCTGGACATGACCCGGCAATGTGCTCTCTCAGCCCAACCATGTCCTGGGCTGCATCCAAAGAAGCGCAGGCGGCAAGGCAAGGGAGGGGATTCTGCCCCTCTTGTGGAACCCCACCTGGAGTATTGAATCCAGCTCTGGGCTCTAAGCACAGAGAAGACATGGATCTGACTAGTGCTGCAAGAATTAGCAGGAGGCTGGAGCACCTCTGCTGTGGAGACAGGCTGAGAGAGTTAGGGTTGTTCAGCCTGGAGAAGAAGAGAAAGCTCCAGGAAGACCTTCCAGTCTCCTGGAGGAGCAACTTCCAGTGCCTAAAGGGGCTACAAGAGAGCTGGAGAGGGATTTTTGACAAGGGTGTGGAGTCAGAGGACAAGAGAAAATGGCTTTAAACTGAAAGAAGATACATTTAGATTAGATACCAGGAAGAAATTCTTCCCTGTGAGGATGGTGAGGCACAATCACATATTGCCCAGGGAAGCTGTGGCTGCCCCATTCCTGGAAGTGTTCAAAGCGAGGTTGGATGGGGCTTTGAGCAGCTTGGTCTAGTAGAAGGTGTCCCTGTCCATGGCAGGGGGGCTGGAATGAGATGGGCTTTAAGGTCTCTTCCCACCCAAACCATTCTATGATACTATGGGAGATCCAGCCTGAGGTAACAGCTAACAGCTGCAGAATGGAAACATCTTAAACTGATGCAGCTGTTGCTAAGTGACTGAGCCAAATATAGCATTTTAATTTAGCAAATTTCACACATTAATATAGCATACAGGTGTTAATTTATTACATTAGCTATAAATATGTTTATGTTCTTTTTTTCCACTTTGCATTTGAGACTGTCTGGCAATAATGGGAGGAAATAAATTCAAAATTAATTTGTCCAGTTTCACCATTTTTTCTTAGCTGATCTTGTGGTATGGTTTGCATCTTGCCTTCTGATTCCTTATTTGCAGTTTGCAGTTGAGAAAACCATATAATCCTTGAATTGCAAGCTTGCCTCAGTTAGAAGCAAATTAAATAATTATTTGGGAAACCAATCAGGAAGCATTCAAATCTTCCTTGATGACATGCTTCCTTTAGCTGTACAGCTTGCTTCCTTCTGGATGGCAAACATCAGTGTTAAGATTAGCCTGGCATTGTGAAAGTGCTTACTTGGCATTTCATCACCAGAGTGAGCACTGCTGGATTTGTGATGCTGCTCCTCTGCCAACGTCAAACGGATTTAGGCACAGCAGCCCTCACATGTTCATGCTGAAACCTGGTCAGCTCTGAAACAGCATGTTAAAACAAGAGCCAACAGTTTGATGCACAGCTGAGAACTCAGAGATTGATACAGATACCTTGCAACTGGATACCCATGAGAATTAAAGAGCTGAACTGAAAGAGATTAAGCAGCTCTTTGTACATTCTCCCCTGCAAAGTGAAAAGAACTGAGAGCTTCATTGTTTTTTAACCACTTAAAAACTAAAGGGGAAAAACAATTACTTCAGCATGGGCTTCTTGAATATGGTTTTATGGAAGGTGCTCTTCCCAGAAACCTAGGCATGCAGGCAAAATAAGAAATTCTCAGTATACAGATTTCACAACAGAATTTTGTCCATCCTGAAACTTAAATGTTCCCAAACCCAGTTTCCCTTCAGCAAGTAGCTTTCCCTTCCTGTTTCAAGCACAGTCCACATACATCAGCAGTTGACTCACTTTCTGCACTGTTTTTTGAAAATCATTTACCTTGGGCCTCTAGGCCCTTTTTCTCTAGACGGCCATTTGCACCTTCATCTCTGTGTGTGATAAAGGCCACTGTCACCAGAGAATCAGTTTCACTATCACAGTTTCCTGCAGGGCTGTTCTCTGCCAACACAAAGCCTGTGGACAGAGGCTGCCAATTCCAAATGGCAATGCTAAATGTTTCTTCCCTATGGTTCACCTGCCTGCTGAAGATTAGTTCTCTGTATGACTGCAGGCCCAGGTCTCTTCCATAAGGTTATATTTAGTTCAACTGGAAGCTTTCAGAGGCAGCTTAAAGGATTGATTTAGTCTGAGAGCAGAAATGGGAAGTAGGAACTCCTGAATTCAAAAAGCATTATTGCAGTAGTTTTGCTGCAGAGCCTGAGGCTACGGATTGAGCTTTTACCTCGTTTTCCCCATCTGTGATACAGCTGCTAGGATGGTTTGGTGATTAATTTATGCTGATGAAGTTAATTACTTGGTAAGGATGTAATAACTTGATAAGAATCTCTACATGTCCCAGAAAATGTGGCAAAAAGAAAGGCAAAATAGCCATCCCTAAAACTGTTAATTAACAAACTGAGACAAGATGGTGAGATTCAGGATAGAAACCTCATCAGAGATACTGTGGCCAATTACAGCCAGTGCAACTTGACATTCCTCTGATTGCAGGGGCAACTTGACAGGGATATAAAGTTAGAGGTTGGCATGTTCCTGAAACCTGTTTTATCCTGGCAGTTTTGCAAGACCTCTGTGGTATGCTCAGGCAGCCAGTGAAAAAGCTCAGGGGGCTGTGTGTTGTTATTTAGCAGTTCCTGCAGGTATATACAAGGAATCAATAGAAAAGGATTATGCAATAAAAATAATTTATTAAGATTTCCTGTGTCCTGCAGAACAATCCATGACTCATCGTCGATTTGGACAGCACTGAGATGTACATCATATCAAAGGAATTCTGCAGGGCCAGCTCTCTTGGCAGGCTTGTTGTGATCTGTATCTCTAGTGTAACTCTGGTTATAGTGTGACCAACCAGTATAATTAAATTATCAGTGTCACTCTCCTCAGCCAATGTGCCCCTGAGCTGGTATAGCTCCCGCTATTGGGTTAACTGTCAGTCTCTCTCTACCCTGCAAAATGAGTGCTCCATCTCTCCAGCTTTTTGATGAGTTAATAACTTGAATTATCTTGCTGTTTCTATGGTATTTTGTCTGCTCCAGGTCAGTTCAGATTATGTTGTTGAAGACCTTTACTTTGCACTTTAATAAAATTTTACTGCACTGATGTTTGAAGCTGCTATGAAATCTCTCAAATTCAATGCAGTTTATCCAAAACATTTGAAGTCTATAATCTTTTTGTTATGATCCACTTAGGCCCTCTTGGACACGATGCAAATAGGTAGAAGTGAAGGACTGAGGTTTCATATTTTCACAGCTTGCTTGTGAAATATCCAAAATGCCCAGAGACACCATGTCTGTCAGTGCTCTGCAGTTTTTGGTTGCTATTCATGTAACCCAGTGAGGCAGAAGAGCAGAGATAAGGGAAAGAACAGGGGAAGATTTCTCTCTGCAGTTTATTCTCCAGGGTTTTATTCAGTCCAGTTTTAAATGGCTCAAGCTACTGAAGTGATTCAAGCTATGACATTTTGGCAGGGTGTGAAACAAAATCTGGCAGAGGTGCTATGACTGAAGGGCTGGTTTTGTACTCTGAAATGTGTGGCAAATCTTTCACTGGCTTCAGTTAAAACAGGATCAAGTCTTCAGAGTCACTCAGTTTGAATAAGCTCAGCAAAACCAGCAAAAGAATCTACTTTTGCAGTGCCATTACGCTTTTACAATCTCTCTCAGCCTCACCCTCATCTGTTTACAGTGTCCTCCCATGCAACTAAGACTTTCTCTGTAGAAAAATGAGCTGCTTTTGTTAGGTTTTGAGTAATAAATAGCCCTGGATTAGTAGTCTCTGTCTGATGTCTCATTCAGACTGTCTCTTGCATTACCTAGCTATGTTTTTAAGTCCTGATACTGGAAGTGAAAGTTCTCCAGAGGCATTCTTTAAAGAATCAATAAAGAGAGGAAAAGCTAATTGATTTTTAAATTATTTTTATTATTAATTTCTTTATATGATAACCCATTAAACTTGGGGAGTCCCTAATGAAAGGTAAGTTTAGTGCACTCCTCTTTTTCCACACTTCCAGAGTATTATACTTTCTTTTTTATTTCTTCCCACTTATAGGTAAAAGGAAATTTAAAAAAATAATATAGTTCAGAATAATTTGGATTTATTTCACTTTCAGTAGTGTTATTCTGGTTTTCTTACTGGTTCAGCAGGAGTTGTTGAGCCCAAGGAATGTGTAAATCTCTTTCTACTGTGTTCTTCCACATTCTCACAGAGGAGGATTTATCTCGTCAAAGGTCTACAGTAAACCACAATAAAATGAATGGAAAAGTGATTCTGAGTGTCTGTTATAAAACCGCTGTACGCTGAATCCTGGAAGCAAAACCTGTCATAGACTTGTCTGTTGCGAAATCTGTTCTAGCTAGCAAAGTTACTTTGTGGGCAGTATTGAGTTATTTTTTCTGATTTCTTTATAGTGAGGAGAGCAAATCAGAGTCATGTTTCTGGGACAATGCAGAGAACCAGTTCACACCTGAGGCCAGGACAGTCACCCAAACAGTTCTAAGATGGCTGTGCCACACAGTAACACAGGCCAGGACCTTGTACTGGTGGCTGAACAAGAGCCAGCAATCATGGATTGTTCTGTGATTTCTGCAGGTATTTTGTCACTTGGGAGACAGACTTTCATGTGCTTGAGATGTTTGCCTGCCTGCCATTACTATGCTACTTTCCACACCTCCTTCACTGGCAGCAATTCCTTCATGCTCCAAAGGCCCAAATGCATAAGCAGTATCTATGACCTCCCCCTTCCCTCCCCTCCCTCTCAGCAGTGCCCCTCTTGCTCTCCCTGGGTGCCTCGTTCTTTGTCTGCTGCTGCCTGTGTTTTGTAAAGCAGAGCTGCTGCCATGATTCTTCACTACAAAAGTGGTGAAGCACTGGAATGGGATGCCCAGAAAAGCTGTGGATGCCCCATCCCTTGGAAGTGTTTGAGGTCAGGCTGGATGGGGCTTTGAGCAATCTGGCCTAGTGGAAGGTATCCCTGCCCATGGCAGGGGAGTTGGAAGAGATGGTCTTTGAGGTCCTTTCCCACCCTAACCATTCTATGCTAATTTCCAATCAAGGTGGGACATGGATCCCTAAATGAGTGTCTAGACCATATTCGCATCCTTGCCTTAGGTTGGCTGGTGCGATCAGGGAGGAAAAGGACTTTCAGTGTGCGGTGAATGATTAAATAAGGCTGGGAGGTGGAAGGAATGGGAAAGGAGAGGAAGTAGGAATGAGTAGATGTTTCTTGAAACAGCTGGAGAAGAATAGGGGCAGGCAGGGATAGGGGTTTTTTGGACTGCAGGCAGAAAGAAATTTGATGTAAGGAACTATAGGAACTACTGTAAGGAACTACGACTGCAGTTGGGAGATTGAAAAATGAAATTCTGAACCTAATTCCTGTTTTTGGAGCACGTCAATACTGTTTTTAATATCTGAAAACAGGCTCTTCTGTTATGGCACTCGTCTCCACAGATTCTTGCACAATGTAGGATTTACATACAAACGGTCAGCCTGTGGTGTGAACTCTCATAGCTTCAGTGACTGACCCAGTGTGTTTGAAGTTTAGACCTCCAACCACAAAAAAGAGCTTACGGCATTTAAGTATGTTTTTTACCTAAGATTACCAGTGCCTAGTAATATTTTCCCAAAAAACCAAACTATTTAGATCATTGAGAGAACATACAAAATCTAAGCCAAAGCCAGGATTCTGTACAGCTCCATAGAAACTCACAGTGCAGGGAAAAACTCCCCCCTTGCTTTTAAGCTTGAATTAACAGCATGCCTCAAAACTCAGATATATGTGCTTAAATTCAGCTGTTAGCTAATGAATCAAAGACTGACCTCACTGTTAAGCCATTGCCCATCTGTATTTTATGACTTCCAGAGATACACAAGGCTTCCAGAATCAAACAGTCATTTGTGGCTTCCCTAGTATTCCCCGGCTTGCTGACTGCTCACCAAAGCACTGAGCGCTCTTAGCTGTCTCTGTGCAATTTCCTGGCTAAAGGAGATCTGGAATGTAAAAGTGCATTCATCACCAGAGGTTTTGCAAGATTCCAGGACTTCAATGAAGCGGTAAGAGATTATTTAAAATTGGAATGGCATGAAGGTTCCTCTGAGTTTTCAACCAACTATAGGGTAACTTAACTGACAAGTAAGTAACCCATAAGAAGAACCAGAATTATTTGGGATTTAAGCATCAAAAATAAATATACCAAGTTGTAATTACTGTTATAACCGCACCAGACAGATCCTGGCCCTTTACTGTGAGCTTCTCCGTACAGAAACGGAGGGCTAAGTGGCAAGTGGGAACGTGTACAGTATGAAGCTCTAACCATTTATCCAGAGTGAAACAACTGCATATAGTCAAATACTGAGAGATGTTCATGCATAAGCTGGATTTTCCACTTCAGTGCTAAGATGAAAAACATGTAACCCAGAACCAGCTTGGCCGAGATGGTGGCCCTGGTTCTTGCTCCTGTATTGGAACTCATTCTAGGCAGAGAAATCGTAGCAAACTTTTCTCCAGAATGGTAGGAGGTGCATGTCCATGTTAAACATGCATCAGATGTAATGTGCTATTTGTATACATTTTGGAAGTGATTTTAACTTCTGTTGTGATGGGTATTACACACTATCTAACATCAGGGTATAGAAGATAGGAACCAGATGCTGCTCTGTGCTAGTCAGGTGTTCTGGCCCTTTTGTTATTTTTTACTTTGCTTTTCTGGCACTAAAACACTCTAAAACTTACTGAGGAAATGAAAGATTGTTGCTGTCGTGCTTTTGTGTGTTTGTTTAGCAAAAACATTTGTGCATCATAGATTTGTGTCCAGAAACACATTCCTCACTGCTTTAGTGTACTGTATTATCTGGACAAAATGAAAAGGAAATAGTTGTGATTTGAAAGTGTTTTGCATACATTTTGCAGAGCTGTACAAACTTATATGATATGTAGGGCAGCGATGAGTCACAGTCTGTCTTCTTCTTTGCTTCACACCACTGTAAGAACATTACTTTGCTGGACTGACTTCTGATTTACTGGGTGAGAAACCTCCAGGCAGTAGTGCGCTGACCCACCATCACCTCCAGTTTTGCTTGCTGCTGCTTGCTGTTTCTGCATCTTCACAGTGAGATCTTTGGCTGAGGAGCTTTGTAATTGTGTGTTGTATAACTATAGGACTCCATTTTTCTTTTTGTCTTTTTCCTTTCCCTGCTACTAAGACCGAGAGACCTGTAATTAGTTTTCAAGTAGTTTGTGAACTCTGGTTTCTTCCATGTAGTCTGAGTCCAATTTGTCTCTGTTTGCTTGAGCAGATTAAATGAGTGGACAGGTTAATGCAGGTGACTAAGTGGGCATATCCCAACAAGTTACTGTCCCCCAGCTAAGCTTCAGTTTCTGTGATTTCCCATGCTCTTGTGTTCCTCCTCGTGTCCACTAAAATATTTGGGAATTTGCTCTGGCTAAAACACCTAGGAAAACTCCTAGGTGGACCAGTTGTTTGATCCCTTCCATTACATAGCTGCACAAATAGCTGTGCTGGCACAGTGCAGGGAGTAGCTCAGAAACAGAGATGCACAGCAGAGTAAGAACTATTGATACTGGTGCTGCTGACAAAGAAGAAATCACCAGGCTGTGCCCTATGGCAACTGTACTGCTCGTTCTGCTGCGTGTCTGAAGGGAAGGAAAATGCAGTTCTTATGCGATCACTGTAAAATCGATTGTTCAACAGAGTTGGTCTTCGAGGCTGGAGTCTGGTGCCAGGCTTCTTCCCACCACAGAACACAGGAGACCCTTTTGAGGTGTAAGAAATCCCCTTTTTCCTCCATACTTGAAAAGGGCCATCAGACTTTAACCTGAGTACAAGGCAAGATGGATCCTTTCCCTGAAAACGTCTGAACACTTAGCTCTGAGTGCTTAGAAATGCAAATAAAATGATTTACATTTCAGTCATTCCTTTCTCAAGTACCAAATTCTGGTTTGCAGTGGTAGCTTTCTATCCTATTCTTACCTGTTCATGGACATCTTCTTCCTTTTGTTTAGGAACTCCCTCTGAAATATCCAGCAATAGTTTCAGACAAAGGACTCTTGAACTTTGGGTAAATTCAGAAAACTCCAAGTATTGTAATTCCTGGATCTCCCTTCAGAATATCTCATTAGTATTCCACATTACTACAGAGTAGGAAAATAGCAAAATACAAGGATTCTGAAAGTTTTGGTGAGATCCCTTGGCAGCAGATATACAAAGGTTTAATTGAAATAATTTCTGAACTGAGTTAACCTGTGTATAGATTGTCCCCTCTCAGTCGTCTCTTCTCCAGGCTGAAGAGGCCCAGCTCCCTCAAGCCTTTCCTCATAAGAGAGATGCTCCAGTCCCCTAATCATATTTGTGGCTCTCTGTGGACTCACTCCAGAAGTTCCATGTCTCTCTTGGATTAAGGAGCCCGGACGTGGTCACAACACTCCAGATGCACCTCACCAGGGCTGAGTAGAGTGCAGTACACCCGGTGTGTATGGACCAGGGCTTAGGTCAACCACTGCAATTACCTTACTCATCCGTTATCCATGTGGTTGAATGAATGTATTTGGCAAAATGTTTTGTCAAACAAGGCATGTTTATGGGGTGTTTTGGTCTGATCTCTTGCCTGGCTTCAAAATTTATTTTTTAAAATTATCAGAGAACATCATCCATGTTTCTGAAAAGGCTTTGGGATTTCAAGCGTGGTACAAAAAGGAGGTCACTCTTCAGCTCTCAGTTCAGGGCTGAATGATAACTGTTGGATTTTAACTCCAGCTTTGATGGAGCCCCCTTTATGGATCCAGCATTTAAGCTGAGCTGCATGGTTTTTGCCTCAGTTCCCCCCCCAGCAGCAATCCTGTAAGCTCCCATATATCTCTGGGATTCTTGACACGCTCTGATCCTGTCTTTGAAGTGAAGTGATTGATACATATTACCATGAACTACATAAAAACCTTTATGTTGCAACCAGAGGACAGACTACGGCCAGACGGTGCTTGAGGGAGCTCATGCTCTCTGCCTGTGTGCGTGGATTTGAATCCAATTTTAAATGTATCCGAGAGAGGGAAGTACTCCGAAGTGTGCAATTCCACTGCAGGTTCAGCTGACTGAAGTCAGCTCTGTGGCAGTCCCACTCTCCCTATCAGTCCCAGACTTGCATTCTCGCTTCCTCCATTTGTTTACTTTTGCGATGTTAATTTTCTGCTGGTTTAGCTCCCGAACAAACTTATCACAGGAACTGACAGATGTTGGTACAAGGAGGAAGGGTAAGACTGTGGCAGTGCTGTCTTAATCTGTCGTGTATAGGGGCATGCTGTCTCGGTATAAAGCTTGTCTCCCTTTTGCCTTTATCTACCTGCTTCACTTAAACATTTCACCTTCGTACCTCTAGAGAGCACGTCCCAGGAGCACCTCAGCATGCCCGTGCTCTCTTCTCGAGAGCCCTGCGCTGTACGTGCCATCAAACCCCTCCTCTTTTTCTCTCCAGGCAGAGCACAAGCGCTGAGCCGAAAACTCCTGTTAACTAGGGTGACAAGTTTCCAGCAAGCTTTGGATCACGGGGAGAGGGAACACCCGGATCCCGGCAATATAAGGTATAGACGCCTCGGCTTGTGCAACACAGAAGCAGGGCAGAGCCCATTTCATTCTTGCCTTTTTTGGATCTGCACGCACACGGTCCTCAGCACAATGGAGCCGGCTCCGCGATAGCGCAGCGCGATACGAGCAGCAGGAATAAAGTCACTGCAGCGCTGCTCGCCAAGGGTGCAGTTGCCGGCAATCCACTCCCCGCGTGGCAGCTCCGCTGATGGCGTGATCACCAAAGACTTCTACGTCCCAGGCAGGCCAGCGGCGCTCCCGCCCTCTGCCCTGCGGAGCTACCGGCTCCGGGAGCCGCCTGCAGCCGCAGCACGGCCGGAGCACTGCCCGCGGCTGCCCGAGGCAGCGCCGAGGCGCACCGCGCTCCGGGGTCCCGATCTGCTGCGCCGGGAAGGTACCACCCCCTCCCAAAAAAACTTTCCACCGCGGCCACTCGGCTGCGATGCCGCGCCCCGGCCGCCGCCGAGCGAAGCGGGAAGGACCTGCCCTCTCTCTCCCCGCTCCCTTCCCCGCCCCGGCGGGCCCGGCTGCCCACCTTGGCGGCAGGGGGGCTGCGGGGCGGGCCCCCCGGAGCCAATGGCCGCGGCAAGGCGGGCAGGGTGCGGGGGGCGGCGCCGGGCCGACAATAGGGGCGGTGTGGGCAGCGGGGCCGGGCGGGAGCCGGGGGAGAGCCGGGCAGCACCTTGCGGCGGGCGGAAGGTGAGTCCCGGCGCGCCGGGGAAGGGGATTTCCTCGCGTGTTTTGTAACCGGGAAGTTTGCGCAGGGGCTGAGCGGACGGGTTCGTTCTTCTTCAGCCTCCCTCTTCCCCCCTTCTCTTTAAATTTTCTTTTAGAAGGAGGTACTGAGCCTGCCTTCCTCCTCCTGTCTCCCCGCTCCTGTCTCCCCGGCTCATTCATTTCACAAAGGGAGTTGTTCTCAGCCCCCGGGCTTTGCGAGCGGGGAGCCCTTCGGGGCCGCAAGCTTGAGGTCCCGGCGCAGAGGTTGGGGTGGAATCGGGGCTCAGCCCACAGTTTCTGCCAAGCACCCTCTCCTGGCTTCGGCTGGAGGGGCGGGCGCTTTGGGCAAACACAAAGAATTGAGGAGCTGGACCCATGCTGGGTGATGGGGTGATGAAGCCTCGGGCTTTGTGTGGTTGGTGAAGGAGGGATGAAGAGGTGGGAGCTTGTCTTTTAACCCCTCCGCCCGCGTGTGTCTACGAAACCGTGGCTTTTCGCTAGTAAAGTACTTAAAAGCAAAGCTGAACTTTGGGATCGTGTCATAATTCAGCCTGGAGGAGACGTCAGGTGGTCTCTAATCCAGCCTCCTTCAAAGCAGGGGCTTCTGCCTGGGGAGTGGGTAGCAGTGAAGGGACATCGGAGATGGGTGGCACCTCTGGGTGCTCTTGAATGCTCCTGGGAGTCCGAAGGAGGAGGCAGCACCAGCAGGACGAGTCTTCAGAGGCAGTAGCGCTTCTGTCTTCTGCTATGCATGGAAATGCCCCAATCCACAGCTCTCCCGTGCCTGCAATCCCTGGTCTTGCTGCTTTTGTTATCCAGATGGCTTAAAATTCATGATGTTGGGAGTAGCTGGCTCCATCCGTATGTGTGTCACGGTGCATCTGCTCCTGCTGAGCATTACTTGATCCTTATTCCGACATTGCCTCCAGGAGTTTTTTCTTCAGGAGCAAGATTTATAAATAGGTGTCAAAACCTGGCTCTTTGCTAGGGACTGGCTGTAAGGCGTGTACTTTATGTGGTAATTATGTGTGAGATATGTTTATATATGTGCGTGTGTGTAAGAACAACCATAAAAGCTGTTCAGTTAGCCAAGCTTTCCATTTTCAAAGTGAAAGCAGGTATTGTGGCTGGGTGAAATGGCTGTGTCGGGCACAGACGGAAGAATGTTTGTTTTCTTTGCTCGCAATTACTCTTTGCACTGTGGCTCATGGATGCCTTTCACTGAACCACCTCCCCCTTCTCCATACCTGGAGTTTCCTGGTGCTGCACACATTGCCTGGCCAAGCAGGGAGCATCTTCCTGTCTGCTGCTCCAGTATCTCTTAGTGTGGGTGTGCTGATCTTGCTCTCAGCTTTATAGGGCAAGGCTGGAAAAACTCCTCCTTGTGGAACAGTTAGTGTGTGTGTGTCCACTGGATGCTTGGAGATTGCTTTTCCCCGTGCATTTTTTTGTGGGTAAGTCAGAGTAGTGGAGCTCATCTCTGCACAGAGAACAGAAGGTATGGTGGGAATTTAAATATGTCTAAACACCGATTCTATTTAACTCTGTATTGCCTGTCTTGTGGCACAGAACAGAACTTGTTCTCAGCTGTGCTGTAGAACAAAGCTGGAGTCTAAGACTGGGCAATAAACTGCCAGGTGATTTTTTAGCCTTCTTTGAGTTCTGTGGGGAAGGACCCGCATCTTTAAGTAGGATGATATAACTACTATTCTTTGATTTGGAAATGAAAGCCAAAAATAAACTTGAAGAGGAAAAGGCTCTTATAGCATGACAGCAAGAATGCTTTTACTGGTTTTTTTGGGAATACTCTGTGCTCTGGATGTTGCTCAGAAAAAAAAGAATAGGGAAAAGTGAGGGTTTTAGTTCATGCTTTTCTGGGCATCGTGGGGATATTGAAAGAAATACGTGACAAGTCCAATATAACTGCCACAAGTGAAGATGTATTGCTTGTTTATTGTGTTTCTGACTGCCTTGCTTGCACTGGATTGAAAACTGATGCTAGCTCTCTTTGCTTGAGAGGTCAAAGAACTGTTTTATTATCCTTTTCCAGGTCTGTGAAGGGAGACCTTTTCTCTCAGCTTAGGTTCCAGTGCATGAATTTCACCTAGTTTGCTAACTAGTGTTTTGTCTTTTTGTAAATGTAAGTGAGCTTGCAGTATGGCTTCTTTCCTTCTTTTTCTCTTTTGTGCACCTGTCTCACTTCCTCAGTGTGGGAAGTTTTGTAATTTCAAAAGCTTGTTGCTATGGTCCAATTTCCTTATATGCTTAAGAGTGTAGAGAACAACCTAGGGCTGAAATAAACTTTTCTCAGTTGAAAAATACAGAAATGATCCAGAGCTCCACCCTCAAATTGTTCTGGTTTTACAGTTCATCCTCATCAACAGCAGATAACAGAAGCAAATAGACTTCATAAAGGAACTGACAGTCTTGGTGAGGATGTGTAAGACACAGACTGAAACCAGACAACTTAAAATAAGTCGTATTTCTTAAAAGCATAGTCAGCCATTAGCCCTCTGACAGGTACAAGAATGCCTACTGTTGGCTTTTTACCTCTATGGGAAGGCAAAATAATACTGTGTGCCAGAATTGTATTGTGTCAAAGAGTGTTTTTCTATACTTGGCAATGAGCTGAACTAATTTTCTCAGCCTGATGCCTTGGCTTGTATACGAACTGGGGACAATGTAGGCATGTTCTGTTTGATGCTGAGGGCTTGCTCTTATGGAGAAAATAGTCCAGTGCACTCTTCTTATGCAGTTGTACAGCTCTCACCTGGGAGGAGCAGCTTTCCACCCCTGTTCCCAGAGATGGGAATGGCTGGGTCCATTCCCCTTGGTGGCGGCAGAACTGGGACTGTCAGCCCTCCCACTCATGTGGCAGAGAAGTCACAGTGATCAGTTCTGCCCATCTGAGGTTAAGGCATATGATGGTCTTTGGGAATGAGTAGGTTAAAAGTACCTGATGCTGCTTGCACTAATCAGGTTTTTACACAAACTGAAGTTCAACTTTGAAATTCCTGCACTTGGGTGCAGCTGTGCACAGCATGTGCAGATGTGGATGCTGTGGCTCTGAGGGGTAGCGCTCAGTGCGTCAGTGGTGATGACTGCTGCTGGCTTTGTGCAAGAAAGGGAGCTGACTTTTGTCCCATCCCACCTCAGGCACATCCTCAGAGCTGTGGATGTCTTTGGGTCCTTCAATGGTCTGTCTTCTTTTTGGGACATGACAGTGGGGTGCATGTCACAATTTCAGGACCCTTCCTGGGATCCATTTGATGAAAATATGGATGCTCTGAGCTCAAAACATGGTTGCTCCGAGCTGAACATGTCTCCTTAGGCTCCCAGTATGATCTGCAGAGAGGGAAAGGCCCTTTTAGGATGTGCCTTGTATCATCCTCCTGTAGGTGTTTTTAAAATAGGTCAGAGAGTTGCACTCTAAAAATGCTGATTCCTCTTGTAGTCTCCTTGGTCTCTGTCTCCCATGTGTTGTGTTGTATATTGGAGCAGCTGAGAGAAGTTTCACCTGTTCCTCTCACTGTGGGGATGCAGGCAGGCAGCATTGCTAACAAATTCATCAGCAAAAGTGCTGTGGTAGCGTGGCTTTCGCCCTTTCTCTTAATTTTAGCACTTTTTTGTTGGGATGGAGGAAGAGGAAACAACAAAAAAAAGCCATCTGAGAAGTGGATTTCCAGGGGAATTAGAAGAAAAAGTCCAAGTATTCAGTTCTGGTTTGTGTACTAATACACTCTTTCAGCCTGGCAATCCAAGTGTTCTGGCTTCCATTCATACACTATCAATCTCTTGTGTGTAGTCTGAGATGCAGGTTAAACAATAACTTCCCCTCCTTTTCTTTCCTTCTTGCAATCTGTACTCTTTGGACCTGCCATATAGCTAGTTTGTTTTACTCTTAAGCTGGTATAACTGCCTTCAAGCCATTCTGTTTCTTACTTCCCGTCAAAAGTCAGAAGTGATGCTGAATCAGGCAACCTTGTATCATCTTAGGTTTAAAAAAAGGAAGAGAAAAAAGGTTACTGGTGTAGAAAAAATAAAGTCCTAATTTGTGAAAATTGGGCCACATCATATGACTGCAGAAGTAGTAAGCAAATGTACTTTCCGGAGAGAAATAATTTCTACCAAAGTAGCCCTTTGTGATCCCAATTACCCTGTGAGAGACAGTGCACAAAATATGTTGTGACTGCCTTGAAGCATACGACATCTAGGTGCAAACAGTTCTTTGATCTAGGTGGGCCTTTAGCTGTGGGACTCTGAGGAAGTCAGGTGACAAGTATGTGCTGCATCCAGGTGGGGCATAAAGACTTGTGTCATGCCTTTTTTTTTTTCTTCTTCTTTTTCCATGAAGTCTGTCCACCTGTAATCTAAAAGGAAAACAGGGGAGGAAAATAATTGCTATTCATCTTGTGTGTGTTTTGGGAATGGAGGAGTCATCCAAGTTTACCTTAAGGCTTTGTCTCCTGCCCTTGTGAGCTTGATGTGTGTAGTTACAGTGTCTGTCCATGGTTTGCAGCTGATGGCATTTGATGACTTTCCAGATGGCAGCAGAGAGAAGGAAATCAAATACAGAAGGTTAGGACACAGTTTGACAGACTGGCTTGCTGAGGTCACAGCACCACTTTGAGTTACTTTCTCTAAGTATCAGTAGGGCTTTGAACTATCACCTTTCTTAATGACTGTAGTGGCACACAAGTATTTTAGATGATGCTTCCCTTATGAGGCAAAGCCCATTTCTCAGGGCTGATGTTCTATTCATGAAGTAAGAGCTGGAGCGAGAAATATTTTTATTTGAACCAGTGGCTTGCATCATGTGGGTTTTTTCCTCTTTTGCATACAGTGTAATGCAAAATACCTTTTCACCTATTTAGCATAAAGAAATTACAAGATAGATTATTATTTGTACCTACATATTCCCAAATGCACATTCTCTGCTGATCTTAAAATAAGAGTGGCTTGGCCTCTTAACCCAGACTCTTCTGTGGAAAGAGTAGAGAAGTGATTACTTTTGTAAAACTTGTATTTAATTTCCCCAGCTATCTGTAAGTAAACGTTATGCAGTTTTGCCAACAAGTTGAACTTGGAGGCTTTGTGCCAGAATGATTCTACTATTTGCCTTTAGTAGGTATTTCAAGGATACCTTATTTCAGTCATGCTTTGAGAGGCTAGAAGTCACAGCTGAGTGTGGAGTTCATGCACTTCCAGAGTTCAGACTTGTTTGGTGTGAAGGAAAAGCTGATTTCCTTCAGCAGCAGAAGGGAGAGATATTCCAACCCCTCTTTCCCAATTCTCTGTATACTACTGAAGCTGTTAGATTCATCCAACTCAAGGCCCTGTGCTCACCTCTGTGTGAGGTGTTTGAGGCTGTTATGGAGCTCTCTAATGCCAGCATGTTTTGGGGTAGAGGAGAAAAAAAATGAGGCCAGGCTCGTGATGTATCCTCTGCTTTTCTTGCTCATTAAACTGGTCACCTGAGCCTGAACTCCCGTGTCCCTTCACAATAGAAGGTAGATTTGTCAGGTAACAGCTGCAAACACCAGGGCGGGCATGGCACAAAGAGGGATTAGCAGCAAACAGACATATCAGGATTCACAATGCAATATTGATTAACTCATTAAAATTAATAAGACACTCAATTATGAAAGTCCCATTACATTTTTCGGTTCTTCTGGAAATAGAACAATTTATATGTCCTTATCCTTTCAGGAATACCTCACACAAGACAAATTTTAATGTCATTTTTGTCTGCAAACCACAGAATGTGTTAACTTTGAATAGAGCCCAAGTTTGTCAGTGTTTTATCCAGTAAAACACTGGTTTTGATAGGGCACTGTTTTTAATAGACTGGAAGATGTAGTCCTAGTATTATGTACTAAAAAGTTTCTTTCACAGAGAGTAATCTAAATTAGTGTATAATTGGACTAATGTTGTTTTAGGTAGGGTCAAAAATTAAATGGCAGATATTCACATACTGACCAATTTTAGCAAATCAGAGAAATCTGTTTCAAAATACAGCACACAGAGGGGAAACCCTTTGATTCAAGCTCAGGAACTCAAGGAACAAGTATGTGAAAGGACATGTTGTTCCTAAAAGGGAAAGGAGTCAATTTTTTCCCAGTCATTCAGAAATATGTGTATGGCCTCCACAGTACAGAAATGCAATTTTTCAGGGTACAGATCTAATTACCTTATGAACTTTAATGACTTAGAACTGGATTTCCAATGTGAATTTCTATGCTTTACTAAGTTGGTTTTTTTTTGGTTGGTTGGTTTTTTTGAATAATATCTTTAATAAAGGCTTTGCTTGAGAGGGTTTGAGCCACCTGACTCATGGCAATTCTTGCTGAAATGAGAAATTGCTCTAGGAATACTCAGTTTTCATGCAAGAGAGAGGCTGGAGGAAGATAAAGCCATAAACCTACGATCCTGGAATGTTTGTTAAGTGGATGGCACTTCTTATGAATGTGGTCACTGGTATTTCTTTTTTCCACAGAAGTTTGATTGAATTTTTTTGCCACATTGCCCAGGAGAGCTAACTTTCCTGTTTAACCACAAGCTGATAGTTCACATCCCTGTTTTGGCCTGCCATTGTGCTCATCTTTAGTCCCACTTTGGAATAAGCTGTGTGTTCAATTTCAGTGTTGCTTCTCTGGCTCATGATCATGGCAGATCACAGGTGGCAACGAAAAAGCTTTGGGAGCTGAACTCAAAGGAGAGGCCCAGAAATGAAATGGTGATAACACCACATAGCCCTTCATCAAAACCATCCATTTTCTGATAATCAAAGTCATTGGTAAGGTTCTTTGGTAAAATGTATGCACGTTGTGGGTGTGTGTTAAGGTGTTTGATGCTTTCTGTTAAGCTCCAAGATTCTGGAGATGTGAAAGCTATGCAAAAATATGTGTCATATAAAAGAGACTTCTCCCACTCCTATCTGTAGAGAGAAATGACAGAATTTGATCCAAATGTGCCTTGAAGACTTAAATAAAGAGATTTAAGCACACAGAGGCTTTGGTTTGAGTCTCCAGTTCCTAATTTTTTGTGAGGAAGTGACAGTATCTACTACCTCTTAACAGTGAGTTACTAGCATTGTAACTTAATTCTCCAAAATCACTGAAGTCTTCACTGAGTAGCCTTACAGAAAGCCAGAGAAGTTGCAAGGGAAGGAAGGAGAGGAAGCTGCAGCACCAGCAACGAGTATTGTCTCACAGTTATCTTAATCCAATATAAAAATCCACATTTTAATTTCTGGCTCATCAAATTTCTTATTGTTGCATCAGCCTATATGCCTTGGTAATAAGGTGTCTGGGAAAAATTACAGTCTCTTACATTTGTGTGCTATAAATTCTTCTGTGCAATTTTGACTCCCTTGGTAGCAGAGAGAATGAGTAAAAAAGCTGTACCTTATTCACAGAAATCAGCAGAAGTCTCATCCACTACCAGGCCACTGCCAAAAGACTCTGAAGAAGTGAGACTGGAAGTACTTTTCCAGGCCTGCTTTAATTCCTTTGCATATGTTCCTAAACCAGATTTTAAAGAGAATGAATAAAATTAAACTGACATTTTATCTGGAGCTGTAACCTCCAGTGTCAGACTAGTGTCTCTCTTGCCATTTCTGGGAGCCCTGACAACAATACTGAACTTAACTTGCAGTGTGTATGGGGGAACTAACTTTTGTATTCTTCCTGTTTGGTTTCTTTTCCCTGCTTCCATTCCTTGATCATATCTCTTAGAGCATTATTTGTTGGTTTTCCTTTTACCTTTCTACAGAATCCTTGTTCGTCTCCTGCCTATCTTTACTTTCCCCAGCCACTCCTAAGACTGATGAGAAACAGATTCCCCGTACTTCTGTGATCCTGAAGATACTGGGCAAGCACAGATGAGCAGCAGGGAGGTAAAATATTTTGTCCTCCACCCCAGTAAGAAGCATCTTCTTCAGGGCTTGGGAGGGGGTGAAGACTGGATAGGGAAAGAAACCCATTATCTTCCTCTATCAAGCAGGTAGTTTTGGTGATGAGATGTCTGGAAACACTTGAATCTGTAGATTTCATTAGAAAGGCTGAGGAGGTAAGGGTAGGGCTGGGAATGACAAAAGCAGGACTTGTTTCAAGAAGAGAAAGCAAACAACTCAAGATTCCTTCAGGGCTCTGCTGCAAGACTGAAAGTACGCAACAGTGTGTTTCTCTGTGTAGGCCGTCTTTAAATGGAGGCAGACGGTCACAGGCAGTGTTTGGATTCCAGGTTCAATAAAGGCACATCCTTCAGTTAGAGGAGGCAAAACAGTGTCACTTGTTAGAATTCAAAATCCCTCTCTAAATGCCTCAGTGACTTGTCATCAAGTGACTCACTGCACTGTCATAGTAGGGCTTCTGGCTTTCACATCAAAGCTATACTTGCTGAAACAGTGTCCTGCCAGCTCATATTAACAGTCCCCCCTCCCTAACTTGTTTCCAACTTACTCACGGCAAAGAGGGGATTTAGGGGTGTCAGGGCAGGAGAAGGCTGCAAGGGCAGATCAGAAATCTCACAACCTTGTAGACTTCAGAGTGCCAGGTTTTCATTTGTTTTGAGTGTCTCTGAAACAAGTCCTTGAGCTGCAAAAGAAAAATGTTCAGAAGTGATGAGCTGTAAAAAATGGTAAGAATTTAGTCATTTACTTTGTCCAACCAACAGTGTCTTTTCTTGCAGGCAATGGCTTCTTTTAAAGTTATTTGCTGCTTTAGAAAAATGCTAATGTCGAAATGATCTCAGCTTGATTTCCTTTATCTCCTGCAGTTCATTAGATGATCATCAGGATCTTTTCTTTCTTTTTTTTTCTTTTTTTTTTTTGGTTTAATTCACATAATCAATTTTATTCTAGGTGACCTTTGTTTTTTTAAGAGCCAATTCTTTTTAACACTAGATGTATCCTGCAGGAGCCCTTCCTGCCTTCTGATCCAATACTTATTCATCCTGGGACCTAGTCCAAATGCCACCAACAGTGTTTGTGTGGGCTTTTTTTATTTCAAAAACATTTTATCATGTGCTGACATTACATGTGTAAATGTGCAGTTTAGAATGTAATGGTTATGGAGATGAAAAGAATCTCACCTGAGCAGCAAGTGGCTTTCTGCTTTTTACATCATACCTGCTTTAAATTTAGTACTACAGTGGATGCTTTGTGTTTCTGATGATGTTGCTCTTTGAATCCCACCCTATTATTTTGGCTCAGTATGGAGGAGCAGTGACTTCAACAAGGTGATCTCATCCAATGTGTGATGTAGCTGTTTTTGTTTTTGAAGGCATGAGATCCTGTTCCATCTGCACTTCCTGTAGCTATAGGTAAACCATCTGAAATCCAAGATGATGAGCATGCCTGCTGTCTGTGCTCTCTCTCCCTTCTCATGAATTCATGTGCTTCCCTTCTGTGGTGGGGCTCTTGTGAGCGTTATTTTTCTTTTCACTGGGGTGTGAATGAGGTGAGCAGGGAAAGAGTTCTCTATGAAGCATAACCTGTGCTAGTTTCAGCATAAAAACTCTGTGAGGGCTCTAAATTCCTAATGAACTAACTACAAATTTTGGAGGAGAGTCTGTGGTTGACTTAACTTTCTTCTTGACTAGCATATGAGAAGCTCGTGTTTTGCTTTTTTTCTCAAAACTAGCTTGCACTCCCCTCCTCCCCCAAACTATAAAGCAAGGATGTGGCCCTTGGCTGCTGTTTTCCTTTTGATGTGGTCAACTCAAAATTAACATTAAAAGTGTAATTCTGAACTTGCATTTTCTTGAAGACTGAGTGCATGATGAAAGGACAGGAGAGATCTCTCTCCACCTGCTGGGCGTGTGCTCTTCGCTTGAGTTTCTTAGGAGCTGAGGAGGATGAAGCTTGACACAGCTGAGCTCATCGTGGCACACAGCCATCCAAAGGCAAGGGTGCCTTTCCCTTTCAGCACTTGGCTGTGAGCTGACCTGGCAGGAAACTTTGCAAAGCAGTATGAGTGACTGTAGCTGTGGTGTAGTATTAAAGATCACGGAGCTGCCTGCAGGTCTGAAAGCTGGAAGTAAGGTCTGTAAGACATGGTGAGATTTAGTGTCTCCTCAGAACTGACGCTCAAGTAAGTGCCTTTTTACTCTGTTATTGTGGTACCTGCTGTATACAGCTTTTTATTTTGCTTATTTTGTACTTATATCCCTCTCTCCCCAAGCTCTCTGAACCTCTAGCACCTGCCCAGTCAGCTCCTGTGGGACCTGCTTATGCTGCAGATCTGAAAGTCCTCAGTGCAGAATGGATTTTATAGAATCACAGAATGGCTTGGGTTGGAATGACCTTAAAGATCATCTAGTTTCAACCCCCCTGCCATGGGTAAGGAACCTTCTACTAGACCAGGTTACTCAAAACCTCAAAACCCCATCCAGCCTGACCTTGAATGCTTCCAGGGATTGGGGCATCCACAGCTTCTCTTGGCAACCTCTGCCAGTGCCTCACCACTTTTATAGTAAAGAATTTCTTCCTAATATCAAACCTAAACCTACCCTCCTTCAGCTGAAGACCACCCCCCCCTTGCCCTGTCACTCCATGCCCTTGTCAAAAGTTCCTCTCCAACCTTTTTGTAGCCTCCTTTAGGTACTGGAAGGGGCTCTAAGGTGTCCCTGGAGCTTTCTCTTCTCCAGGCTAAACAGCCCCAACTTTATCAGCCTTTTGATTTTGACTCTTCTCTAACTGGTTCTCTGTCTTTAGTAAATGTATTTGGGAGAAAGACCCTGACAAAAAAAATCACAACTGGATCATGTATTTCTCCCCATCCCATTGTTCTGTTGCCCTGAATTCTGTTTTGAGTCCCTGTAGAGGAATAATGCTTGTAATCCCTGCCATGCTGTAGGGACTTCCCGTGCATTGCCTAGTGGGTTCATTTGTTAGTGTAGCAGAGCACTTTTGGGATTTTCCCATCACCAACCTGTATAATGTCTTGTGTCAAGTGTTACATGTATTCTTGAGAAATTTTTCAGAATTGAAAGAATGATTATAAGCTGGACCCAAACTTCTTGCTGGTGTCCAGCTGGAAATATATTTTTACTCCAAGACAGAATTACGTTGCTAATGCTGCTGCCAGTCACACAAAATTAAAAAATCCTACTGTTTTGCTGTTCCTCTTCTACCTTGCAGTCCTCCACTTCATAGCCAAAGTGCTATAGTGTAGGAGTTGTACAAATGTTTGATGGCTTTTTCATGGAGGTGCTGTGATGCCTTGTCACCTTCCACCTAAACACTGCCAGTAAAGGCTCTTGGTGAGCATAAAACACAACTATGCTGGAGAATAATATGCCTAGTTCTGTCATATAGGTGTAAAGGGCAAACAGAGAAGCAGCAGGCACAGGAGGAGTAGGAAAACACGTTTCTGATATAGCATAATGTAATTTTATGTCTGAATACCCTGCAATATGTACAGAAAGACTTCAGCAACATCTGTGCCTCAGAATTCATAGCCAAGATGAAAACAAAGCTTTCATCTGGCAGGAACTGTGCAGCAGGTATTTGGTAAGATCTGCCTGGCATGAAAGAACAAAAATCAAAAGTTGTGGAGGGTTTTTTCTTTCCTTTTTTTTTTTCTTTTACTCTTCTTTTTTCCCCCCTTCCTCTTTTTATTTTCCTTTTTTTCTTTTTCTTCTCCCTAACCAGGAGACATAACTCTCTCTGTAGCCTGTGTGTTTCAGTGGGAACATTCAGGGGCTGTCTTAGCAGCACTTGAGAGCCTAACCTTGAGATCAAAAGTAGTGTTTCATGTGGTTACGTACTAAAAGATGTGGGTAGGCATCTAGTGGGAATCCAGAAAGCGCGTGGGCGCTTGATTCCCTCGGAAACTGTTGGGATTTGGCACCTAAACTGGCAAAGTATTTAAAAAAACTCTTAAATATCTTTCTGAAAATTGAGTCTGATGTTGCTAATCAGTGTGAAGGGTGGGGGGATTTTTTTATTGTGATGTAATGGTGCCTTTGATCTTTGTTACTTTCTAGTAGATAAACAGAAGGAAGTTGAAGGAAAGCAACAGAAGTGACTTTGGGGTTGGAGGGATTGACGCAAGAGGAAGATAAAAGCTATATACTTGTGTAGTTTTTATAAAATAAGTAGGAGGGCAGGACTGCTATGGGCTTCTGAAAGGTATAAATGCCAAGGAATGGAGGGTGTGGAAGAAGGAAACTGTCTGAGTCTCTACTCTGCAAGTGCCTGTGCAGGCAGGTAGTTTCGCACACAGCCTCATCCAAAAGGACCATTTTCATTGAACCTTGTGAGTGTTACAGGGACGCGCTGGTGAGGAACAGAAACACTTTTTGTGGCAGCAAGAAAGGTACCTGCTTTAGTACTTCAGTCAGGGTAAACCACTAAAATCTGCAGCTGCTTGCACCTCAGATTGGCTGGCATCTATAAATATCATCACATCACACAAAGGCTACTTTCCATTTGTGCTGGCCTTCCTGGACATGAGCTTTAGAAAACTCCACTTTAGGCCTTGACAGCTCCTGTCCCAGACTTGGATTGTGAGGGTTTGGATCTCCACCCTGCCTTACAGCTGGCTGCCATGGTGACACAGTTAATCTCACTGATCTCTTGTGGTATCTGAAACTTTCACCAGGAGAGAAAAGCGGGGTGACAGCTGCTCCAGGGCACAGGTTGGTAGGAGGGGGACAGCAGGTAGATAAAACAGTCTGTCTTGGGACTGCTCTCCTGAGATGTTAGGACATCACTTATTATAGCCACTAGGACATAAACATTATGTATGTGAGGATATAATCCAATAAGGTTTGGGTATCCTGGGGAGTGCTTGATGTTAAAGGTGTATAAAAGCTACTTGAAGATGATAAAGCATTAGCAGAGAATATCAAGTCTTAACTGCTGGAGGTGTTGGGGATGTTCCTGTGTCAAGTGCACTTCTTGTAGCCAATAGATCAATAAACTAATTTGAGATAATTACAAAAGGAAAAATTAGACCAAACAGATAAATGTTAATAAGTCCCCAGAGCTGGATGCCATTCCAGAGTCCTGAGGAACTTGAATGTGAAACTGCAGAACTGCTGGCCAAGCTGTATAATTTATCACTACAGACGGCCGCGGTGCCAGAGGACTGGGGAGCTGCCAGTGTGATTCCCAACTATAAAAAGGGCTCTAGAGGGGATCCTGGGAACAGCACAACAGAGAGTCATGCTACCAGGAATGGAAAGGATCTCTGAAGACATAGAGAAATGTTAACTGCTGGGAAAGTCAGTTTGGCTTCTGAAAATGAAAATCCTCCTGCCCCACCCCATTAAGTTCTGTGGGGTGTCAATAAGAAAGGGTTAAAGTGGATATAATATGTTTGGATTTTCAGAAAACTTCCGTCAACATCTTAAGTTCCTGTAAGTTTGGAGGAAAGGCTTTTTTATGGTTTGAAGGCCACATGAATAATAGGAAGTAAAAAATTTGGGACAATTTCACATTTTACGATGGAGAGGGAAGCATCACTGCAGCAGCAACCAAAAAAGCCACCATCCTCATGGGGAAAGTGATGAATGACACCATTTGGCTTTGGTATAAATGCTTGATGCACCCATATCTTGTGGGTGATGTACAGTTCTGGTCTCCACATCTCTTGCAGAGTACAGTGGCATTGCAGAAAGGCAGCTGAAAGGGCAAAGAAATAGGCTACCTTCTGAGAAGAAGCTAAAGTAGTTGAGACTATTCCATATGGGAAGAAGGGAAGGAACACAGGTTTAAATCATAAAGTCAGCAGGTAAAGCTGATATGAACCATCAGCTCTCATGCTTTTACAGCCAGGGAACTTTTGGTTAAACACCATGGGCTTTGATTTTAAAACAGGTGAAAGACCATACTAGTGCAGTGGAGAATAGCCTCAGAATAGGTAGAATTTGGTGACAGGCTTTCAGGCACTCACATGTGCAGGGTAAATCCCACTTGTACTTTGCAAGACTCTCTGCATGACCCTTCCTTTCCCCAGGGCTCTCCTCTGCAGTTTTTCATAGGAAGCAATTATCCAGGTGGCTGGCAAGTGTTTGACACTCCCTTATGTGCACAATGAGATTTTTTTTTTTAATTATAAGTGACTTATTCCTCATAGAAGTAATTTTTTTTAATGCTGCCTTCAGCAGGGTGTGCATGTGAACTTTATTTTAATTAAGGATGAGGAATCTGTTTTACATAACTATATCCCAGATTCTCATGAGAGAGTGAAAACAGCCCTGAGGGATTGATGAAAAGGCCAGTGAAATCGGTTGCTTCACCGATGGGAGGCCTGATTCCAATCTCTTAGGTTTTCTCTACCTGTGGGACTGACTCCAAGCTGGTTGACAGCCAGAGGAATTGAACCAACGCAGAGGCACTGCCTCCTCGCAGCTTTATTTTGCACCACTAATTTGTGGTTCTGGGCAGATACTGGGGTGGCTGTTGCAGCTCTGCCTGAGGTTGTTGTCCCTCTAGTGGGAGTGACCAAATGGGGTGTGAATCTGCTTCCAAGTCCTTTCAGCCATGTCCTGATGCTGGCTCAGACAACTTCTGCCACTGTGCCCATTGCCAGGGCATTGTATTGCAACACTTGGTTCACCCATCTCCTTGGAACAGGGGTGCCTGTTGTGATCAAAATGTGGTCCCCACCAGCCAGCTGAGTTGCTAATTTAATAGCAGTACTAAGGGGATTAGGTCAAGGTGGTTCTCTGAATCTTTGAGAAAGAAAACAAATGGCACTGGAAGTCACAAACAAATGCTGTTGGCTAAAATTTGTTTTACGTTGTAAAACCTGAAAGGGACACAGAGCAGATGAATAAAATATTTCTGTACCACTAAGGAGGGAAAATCCAGGCCGTGTGTGGCCTTTTGTTTGTTTTCCTGTTAAGAAAAAAGAAGTGATAAAGGTGTTAAAACACAGCTGTTGCTGGAATTGTACTGGAAGTGGGGAATACAAATAAAAGAGAACCTCTTTCACTGTGCACAAAGAGAAATATGAAAAACAAACCACAAACTCTGTAAAGAGGCTAATGGAGTTTATGACTCAAACCTGGCTTGTCGTTAGCACCTTGTTTGTGGTGACTGAAGCAAGCATCCCTTTCAGAAAGTCTCTCATACTGGGAATAACTTTACTCCTGTTATCAGAACCTCGATGCAGTTGAAGAAGCTGAACTGCTGATAGACTGCACAGCTGAGAACTTCAGCTTGATTCCTGCTGAATGTAGTGATGGCTGGCATTTTTTTCTGATGCCAAAAGCCTAGAGAGGTTTGGCATGATGCCACTGCATGAGGACAATGTTGCTTTTGTTCTATTTCTGCTTCTGCCCCAAGAGCTGTCTCTAGAAATTTGGCTTCTCTTACCAGAATCTTACATGAATCAAAGGAGGGTTCTGATGCTCAGCTCTTAATGTTTTATTGAAGTGGCAGTTCATGCATTGATCTGAAAAGTGTTTAGGAGTTAAAATTGATGGGAAGTAACTGGTAATGCTGGGGCTTTGCAGCCCCAGGTGGGCATCTGCCACCCGTCTCCCGGGGAAGAAGGAAACAGATGAGCAAGGAGGTGGGGCCCAGAAAAGCCTGTGGGAATAGAGGTCCCTCAGCTGTTCAGCAGAGCAACATAAATGAGTGCACTTTAGAGAGAAAGGAATGTGATGGTCATGTCACAACTTGGATGTGCTTTGCTTTGGGGTGAGTTCATAGGCTGGAGCACGTGCTTTGAGTGGAGGTCAACAGATTCATCCTGGTGTGAGGTGAGGGAAGTGGGGAACAAGGTCAGTGTCAGTCTGAGGGGATGTGCTGAGGGCTTTAAGCACCTCAGAGTGCAGAAGCTGTGGAGAAATGTCTGATGGTGAAAGGTTTTTCCAGAGAAAAAGTACTGAACATTTCCTTCATCTTAACAGAACAAGAGGAAATGGCCCCAAGATATGCCAGGGAGGTTTAGATTAGATGTTAGGAACTTTTTTGTCAAATGAATATTGTAAATCATTGAAACAGACTGCCTAACGAAGTGGTGGAGTCACCATCCATGGAAGTGTTCAGAACATGTGTGGATGTGGCACTTGAGGACATGGTTTAATGGTGAACGTGGCGGTGGTGCTGGGTTGATGGTTGGACTTGATGATCTTAAAGGTCTTTTCCAGCCTTAATGATTCTGTGATTTTGTGACATGAACATCCCATTCCTGGCATAGGTGGTTGGAACAAGAACACTATGAGCTGTGCCAGGAGCAGTGATCAAAATCTCTGCTTTATGCAACCTGTGCCCTATAGGGAGTAGGGTAAAGTGTTGTAATCACTTGATAGTTTAAACCAGGAGCAAATCTGTGAGGCTCACACAAGTGGAAAGGCAAAAGAGTGAGCAGTGCCAGTGTCTCTGATCAGGAAAGTTGCACAGAAGATGGATAAGGATGGCAAGCTGCTGCCAGTTCCTCCTGCTCTCTGAGCTGTTTCCATTCTGAGTGTGGTACCAGCCCCAGCAGCTTCTGCCTGGCAGCCTGTTCCAGCAGCAGATCCCCACTCCATGCCTTGCTCCAGAGTCGCTTGCAAAATTAGCAGGGGGTTGGAGAGTTGCAGGTGCAGAACCAGAACAGGACAGAAGCCTGGAAGATGTGTTTCTTCTCTGTTGTAAACTTGTGTAACCTTTCTCAATTCACTTCAGCCATGTTCTCAGTGTATAGAAGGGTGGTAGAGCTCCTGTGCACTTTCAGATATTCTATATTACTTGGCAGAAGTCGTTCTTTCACCCACATTAGTAACATTTTATCACTGAGTAGTGTTTTATGCATGAATGGTTTTCTGTGCAGTGCCTAAAATTTAGAAAAATGTCCAGAAATTGTGTGAGAGCCTTGTATAGGCAGAGTTGGTCAAGGGGGTGGGGGAAGGGAGAGTTGTATCCTTTTCTGCAGAAACTCTTGTGCATTTTTCCTTCCAAAATAATTTCAGGCTAGTTATTTATATCAAACCTTCGTTAATTCATTGTACAGTGAAACAGCAGATAGAGGGTTCTTTTGGAAGGCTGTACAGATTAGAAGATGCTTCAATACATAAACCATAAGCAAAGAAATAAGAACACCCTAAGGAATAATATGAAGTGTGATGCTTTCTGGTCCTGCTACACAGCTGCAAAGCAATGGGCGAAGTCAGATTTTGCCCACACAGCTCTCCTAAGCCTCAGTACTTTGAGTTTTACTTTGCTTGCTTTGGCTTCTGAGACAGCCAGTGTCTGGAGCTGAGGCACTCCGGTACTTTGCTTAGTGTCCCCAAAAGACCTGCAAACTTAGCCAAGCTTTTGGGCTTGAAAGAGATGAGCTGCGTACTTGAATTGCAACTGGGTGCCTCTAGTTCTGGGAGGCTGCAATGACTGTGACCTTTTGAAATCTTGTTCAAACTGTTTTTGTTGCACTCAGACAGGAATGTTATGTTCTTTGTTCCATCTCCTAAAAGGCAAACTTTTCTGTATAGGCCGCTTGTGGCTTTTAGACTTTGATATATATGGGTCAGGGAGGAAGCAGGCACAGACTGTTGGATGTTTTCAAGCTGCTGAAAAAGTTCTTCTGAGTGCATGAAGTGGGTTGTAAGATCCCAGCTGAATTTTTGCAAATAACCTCTCTCTTGATTAGGAACAGGAATAAGCCCCCAAATGTGAATTGCTTCCAGTTTGTGTGCACACACGCGAGTGGGCTGACTCTTCTCTGAGACAGACCTGTGTGGTGAAGGGTTACGTGTTTAATTCTGAACCCCTTCTCCTGGGAGGAAGCATGGAACATCTCAGCTACCATTACTGAAATGTCATTGTTTTTCAAGCATAAAACAAGCATTGTTTTTCAAGAATAAAAATATGCATTCAGTAGTTTAAATTAAGGTTTGCATTGGCTCTTGGAAGGGCTCTTCTTGATGCCTATACACCTTTAGGTACATTTCTTCATAGAATCTCAAACTCGTTGAGGTTGGAAGGGAACTCCAGAGGTCATCTGGCCCAGCCTGCTGTAATCAAGCAAGGCCACCCACAGATAGTTACCCAGGACAGTGCATAGACAGCGTTTGAATATCTCCAAGGATGGAGACTCCACCACTTTCTGGCCAGCCTGTGTCAGCTTGGTCACCCTCACAGTAAAAAAGTGTTTCCTGGTGTTCAGAGGGGCCCTCAGTGTTTCAGTTTGTGCCCATGGCCTCTGGCCCTGGGCATCCCTGACACGAGCCTGGCTCCATCTGCTTTGCACCCTCCCCACAGGGATTTATAGACATGGATGAGATTCCCTGAGCCTGCTCTTCTCTCAGCTGAACATTCCCAGCTCTGTCAACCTTTCATTACTGAAGAGATGCTCCCCTCAGCATCTTTGTGGCCCTTTGCTGGACTCTCTGGTCTGTGTGTCTCATACAGGAAAGCCTAGAATTGTACCCAGCATTCCAGGTGTGGCCTTACCAGTGCTGAGGAGCAGGGAAGGATCATCTGCCTCGAACCTGGTGGCAATGCTTGGCCTAATGCAGCCCAGGAAACCATTTGCCTTCTTGGCTGCAAGGACCCACTGCTGGCTCACACTCAACTTGGTGACCACCAGGACCCCCAGGTCCTTTTCTGCCAGAGTGTTTTCCACCTCCTGCCAGCATATGTAGGTGGCTGTGGCTGTTCTTCCCTGAGTGCAGCACTTTGTGTTTCTCCTTGTTGAACTTCATGAGGTACCTGTAGGCCTGCCTGTGGTTCCCTGGGTCTTCTGGAACATCAGGATTGATATTTGCTTTCCTCCAGTCTATGGGCCCTTCTGCCAGTTGCCGTGATTGATCAAACTGAGCATGGCCTTGCAGTGGCCTGTGCCGGCTCCCTCGACATTCCTGGATGCATCCCATTAGGGCCTGTGTGCTTATTTTGAATCTCTGTCTGTAGATATGAACAGAAACTTCTAGAGAAGGACTAAGGCTTGAGAATGAAGCCTGTTCCTTGGTCCTCCTTTCTTCCTTTCTTTTCCTCTCTCCGTTGCCTGCTGACCTCAGTCCTCGGCTACTGCTAGAGGCTCTTTGCTTGCATGACAAGGTTGTTCTGGGTTTGGCTTTACATTTAAAGCCTACAGGTAATGTGGCTTTAAAGCCAGGACACCTCTTTTGCAAAGGCTCTTGTGCTGTGTGGCGCTGCTTCTGAGCTGATTTTGTCATACACATACACGATTTGGTGTGTGTCTCCTGTGCAGTGTTTGCTGTTTATTCCTGGCTGAGGAAGGGAGTCTGTCACAAGAGCTGACTGCAACTTCAGCTCAAACTGCCTTAACTCACACTATTTACTTTGGAAATTACAGTTTCGATTGCTGCTGATAACCCAGCTGATCGTTATGTTTTACATTTAGCACTGTTTTTTTAGTTCTTTCCTTAATTACTTATGTAAATAATTTTAGAAGACTTAGCATTAATTTTGGAGGAGCTGGCGTATGGGGCTGCGAGGCTAGCAGCAGGTGCTGTAAGTAATCACTCTTCTAAATTAAGTAACACTTTCTGAGGCAGTAGGTTAATTTCTGGGTAAGCAGCCTGCATACAGATTCTTGGAATCAGATGGATCGTGACCCAGCAAGTGACTCAAGGCTTTTGTATAGGTTTAATTGCTTGAGTTATCTCACTGAAGCCTTTCATTTTTAGAGGAAACTGGGGCTGTGCTTGAATGTCTGTTGAAACTGTGTTATCATGTTGAAATTTTTGTCACCTGGCTTTGTGCTCGTCTCTGTAGCTCAGTCTTCACTGCCATTGGAGGTGGTTTTGGAGCATGGGCAGTGTCATGGCTTAACCATGTCAAGCTGCCTGGAGCCAGGGTATCTATCCTAGAATGGCTTGGGTGGGAAGGGACCTTAAAGATCATCTCATTCCAACCCCCTGCCATGGGCAGGGACACCTTCCACTAGATCAGGTTGCTCAAAGCTTCGTCCAACCTGCCCTTGAACACTCCCAGGGGACGGGGCATCCACAGCCTCTCTGGGCAACCTGTACCAGTGCCTCACCACTCTCACAGTAGAAAATTTCTTCCTCATATCAAATCTAAACCTGCCTTCTGTCAGTTGGAAGCCTTTTCCTCTTGTCTTATCACTACATGCCCTTGTAAATGGATCCCCTCCAGATTTCTTGTAGGCAATATTTGGGTACTGAAAGACCACAATGTTCATGAGTGGCTCATGCTTAGGCTGAAGTCTGTGCTGCTGTGGGTTTCTGTCATTCCTACAAGAGCAAGCAAAGTCATGCTTCAGAGCTTTGTGCCATTTCTTTTTCTGCCTTTGTGCCTGCGAGTGGATTTCTGCAAAAATATTTCCTCTAATATCTCTAGTGGAGTTCTCATGGCATCTGTAAGCAGTAACTGTTGGCCAGATTATGCTCAAGTGCTCCTGTCACTTCAGCATTGTCACAGCTCTGGCCAGCATTGTTCTTGCTCAGGGCTTGGAGATTGCCTGCAGAAGTGTGACCCACTCTTCATAAAACCACTCTTGAGTCTGTGAGGCTGATGGGGTCAGTGGTATTTGTGACTTGAAAACTTAAATGATTTTTCATAGGCTCTGCAGAGCTCTGAGGAAACTGGTAAAATCTTAATTTCTGTTATTATACAGAATATGACTTTGGAGCACTTTGTCTCACTTGTGGAGTAGGATGGTACAGTTTTTACAAGCTCAAGCTCTCTTTAAAATCTATCTTCCTGTGTGAAGAAAAGTAACTGTTTTCCTGTGCCAAAAAGTAACAGGAAAGGTGGAATTTCTACTTACATGGAATCCCATGGAAAGTGGAATAGAGCAGAAAAATGTCCTTCTCCAAGGATTCAAGAAAGGAGAGAACTTCAGAAAGCTGGAGAGAAAAAAATGGATTTTTGTTGCCTCTATGTGACTGTCAGCTGGGACTTGTCCTTCCTTTGACTTAGAGTTGGTGCTTCCTGTGCCTGTGGATGCTCAACCTAATCATCAAACTGGTGCTTGAAATCATATACCTGCTCAAAAGGTCTGAAGCCACTTCCTACACTCTTTAGCTTGATGTTTTTGCTATGGTCAACCGTCTTCAGATCAAAACGCTTTTAGGCTTGAAAGTCAGTGTTGGGATACAGCCCTTTCATGTTTAAAAACTTAATAATCCAAATGACAGGCTTCTGAAGGTAGAGCTCAATTCTTGTGAACAGTGTTACAGAATGACATGGCTCTTGTAATTCGTTTAGAGGTCTGTAATCTCTTTAATCCTCTTGTCACTTTCTAGATTAAAACTTTACTCACTTCTTTGCTGTGAAATCTTGGAAAAGCACCGTTCATATGTGCAGAGTCTATCTGCTCTATAATGGAAACTACATGTATAAGCAACTTGATTTTTTGATAGCTCAGTTTTACTTGAAAACCTGAATTCTCATGTAGCTCTGAAGGCAAACAGTCCTCTTTAGGTGACATCCTGGTTCTATGGGAATTGGGACTGAAATATTTTCAACAAGAAATGGTGAAGAAGAAGTCACAGACTCTCCACTCTTTATGGATCTTTTGGCAGTGGATGCCTTGTGGGTTTAACAGATGATCCAAATGCATATTGATACATTCAGATGATCTCAGTGTATTCTCTGGGATGCTGTGAGATGTCTGTAAGCTTGGAAATGGAGAGGTGAAATGTGCAAGAGCTGGATGGATAATGAGTTGGTGTTGGGAGCACAAAAACATGCTGATCTTGGACAGCCTTTTCAAAAGGGCCCAGAATTTGAACTCTCTTAAATACTGTGGGGTAGAAGGCAGAGAAATCTTTTTTCCCAGATGAGTTAGGTCTGTGTGGGCCACAAGAATTGAAAGCATCAGGTAAAGAAGTGACCAACACTTCTCATACAGGTGTCTTGAAGGTTGGCTTTCTGAATGGACTTCTAAAGAGAAAGCAGAGGAGCAAAATTCTCTGCTCTAGATTTGTAGATTTTGAGGGGAATAGGTAATTTAAGGATATTGCTTTGCACCTTTCTCACTGACTACCCTAACCTCAGTCTATCCAAGTATTTTTTCCAGGCGTCATGAAGAATTTGTAATTCTTTTTGTTATCAAAAGCAGAACTTGGAAGAATCCTGCACCATACCAAATATATGAATGCCGTGTTAGGGAATTTAGACATATTAATAAAACCAAGATATTACCCTACCACTCTCTCCTCTGAAATTAAACGTGTCAAGCAAATTGCTGAAACAGTAGACGGAAACTTGGCAATTATATTTGTGTGGCAATTTGATTCTGTTCTCCTAAAATACCTCTGGAGAGCATCCAACTGTAGCTCTGCTCTGATCCCAAGACTACCCTGCGGATGCCCTGAACACAGACACGTAAGCAGCAAGCTCTGGTGGCCTGATCTGTGTAGTTGCTGGAAAGCTTCAAAATCTGGTTTGCTCTTAGAGGGCTTTCCATTTGGGAAAGGAACTGATACCATTCCAATTTTAACTCTGGAAGAGGAAGGGAAAATATAAAAGCTTCAGAGAAGCAAGTTTTTGTCTAGACTGTGGAGCCAGCTGGGTGTCTTGTTCTGTCTTGTCAGGCTGCGTTCTTGTTTGGGGCTGTGTCTTAGTGGTTGACAAGCGCCTTAGCTCTGTGGAAATAAACCCACTTCTGGTGTGGCAAATGAGCCCTGGTCTCCCATGACCATCCCCTGCCGCAGTAGTTTGCTGAATGCTTTACTGACCCATATAAATACACAATCTCTTCTCCTTGTCCTTTCACAGGCATAATTTGAAAAGCTTTCCTCTGTTTTTGCCTTAAAAATTACTTTTGAAGTGAAAGGTCCCTTTTGTCTCACTGACTGTAAAGTGTGCATGATAATTATGGGACAATTGCTGTGCTAGCTGAGATACTGCAGTGTTTCTGCAAGACAAAACCCTGCTCCAAGCAGGAGCAATTCAACTTCTCTCACTCAAACCCCAGGGGCCAGGGATGAGGAATTCCCTAGGTTTTCTGCTCAGCAGTGACAGTGGTATATGTGTGGATATACTATTTATTGCACTGTAAGTAATAGTTTAATGGCCTTGCATGCAATAAAATGCTGTTTCATGCTGGTGTGTGGTTTTTGATAGCATGTCAGAGAATTACTTACGCCTTTTAATCTGCATTGTTCAAGAAGGCAATATTTTAAAAATGTGATTATGATATCAAGGGTTTGTGGAGTGAACGGCAGAGAGGCTTTTGCTGCTCCAAAGATTTCCTGTCTAGAGAATATATGTCATAACATAACATACAAGACAGCTATGGGATTTTTTTTTTTGCTATTTGGTTTGGTGTTTTGTTTTTTTTTTCTTTGAGTCAGGCTTCTTTCCTTCTCCTGCATTTGGATCCTCTTAAAAATTACTAGTTTCAGGGGAAAATTCAAGCATACCAAATAACCTGTGGAAGTCTTCTGTCATTTGATAACTAATTGCTGCTTTTAGAGTGGAACCTCTCTTGTCTCTTCAGCAGTGTGTCTGCTTAACTGTGCTCTTGCTCCAAAGTAAGTCATGATTCAGTCTCTCAAATACCCACTGTCCTTGACCGTCTTTTAAACATTTTTTATCATTTGTTTGGGTTTTTTTCTGTTGGATGTTGTCAGGGAGCTGCTGTGGTACCTAAAGAGGCTGCTCATCTTACCTATTGTATCTCACTTGCTGCACTGATTATTTACACCGATACAATCTGACTTGCACCATAGGTGTTGACCCTGTCTTGTGCAAACCCCTGCTGCCTCCAGGCATCCAAATGAAGGATCTTTCTAAGAATTAGATGCTACAGACCTTATGCTGTTGTCTGTAAAGCCAGTGGCTTCAGTTTGGGCAGGACCCAGGTCCCCCATTAAGAGAAGTGATGCTGTACGAAGCCTTTGGCCCCTTGAATATGTGAGCTGGTTGTTACTCAGCTTCCCACAGGCTCGAGGCCAGGTTGGGTTGAACAGGGCTCATAGACATGTTTCCCTCAGGGGAAATGCTCAGCTCTGGCACATACTTACCTGGGCAATATTTGCTTAGTTAAGAGTGGGACAGGGATTTGAAAGATCATCAGCCAGTGGTAAACTGGTTTCCTGAGCATCAATGCCATTAGATTTGGGTTTGAAGTCGCTGTGTGGGCAGAAATTTGCCTCTCAGACCTCAGTGCCTCTGGGCTGTAAACCCATCCACCTTGTCCTAGGCTGAGCTGCGGATGGCAGTAGCTATTTTAGAGCAGTTCTGGAGGTAATGGGTGGGAAAAGATGAGGATTTGGGTGGGGGTGCTGGACAGAAGTTCTAGAAAAGCATCTGAAGATGGGGTATTATTGCACAAGTTAAGTGATATCCTGGATGCCACTGCTTTGGTTTTGTGGTTTTGGTTTGGTTTTTTTTTCTCTTTTAAAAGTGTGGTTTGTTTGGCACTGAGTCGGTATCAGAGAGGTGTTTTTAGCCATTGTGCTTTTGAAATCAGCATGCTAAACCCCCTTGGAGCCGCAAGAATATGTGCATATGCGGACTGGTGTTGGTTGAATTCAATTGTTACAAAACACACCCTTGGAAACCTCATCTGGGATGATGTTGGCATGTCCCTCACATTTTGCCAGTTTTCAGAAGCTGTCAGGTAGTCCTGTGTGGGAGGTGTTACAGGGATAAATCCTGAAATCCTAATTTGGGCTAAACTCCCACTGTTTTCAGTGGGTGGCTTGCTGGCATTAAGGCCAAGTACCCCTCAGCTATCATAGATGACCTTTCTGTCTTTTAAAAGTCAAGGAGACTGAGACTTGATGCTGTACCTTGTATTAGAGATCAAACTGCAGGATTGCAGCTCCTAAAGTTTGTACGTGTGCTGAGATTCGTGAACAAGAAGTTGGTTAACCAAAAACATTTCCAGTAACTGTTCTTTAGATTCTTGGTAGTGCTGGTGAAATGCCAGAGATCTGGAAACAGAAATTAGCTGGTGATTTAGAGGCAGTGCATGAAGAAGATACTCATTCTGTAGAGGAAATACTGATGTTCTGAAAACCCTACTTTTCATAAATGGAGGAAATATAATCCCATGAATTTTAAAATGAAAACTTTAAATTCTTTCAAAGTATCAGCACAAATTTATTGAAATGCTGTTTGCTCAGATAACTGGCTTTTTTTTCTTAGGAGAATGTTTCTATGAAATGCCTGCAACTTTTTCCAGTATATTGATTTCCACCAAAATTGAATTAAATGTATTTTAGAAGTTAATTGTCTGAAAGTAGGTACCTGAAGTTCCTGATTGTCACCAAGTATTTGAGATAATTTGTTGTTCTGGCTTCTTCTTTCTGTGCAAGAAAGAGGGAAGATGTTGTGTTTGTGTTGGCAACACTTAAGAAAATCAAACAACATCCCAACAGTAAGAAAAGAAAAAGGCCCAAATCCCTTCAGAAAATGTTGCTGTGCAAACCTTGTCTGGCAGAAGGTCTTTCCAGCTGAAGAGTTTCTTTCCTTTGCCTCAGTGGAGCATCATCACTAAAGCCTGACTGAACCCAGCTTGGTGTCAGCCTAAAGTATTATGCAAGGGTGCCCCAAGAACTTGCTCAGGTGCAGCTGAGGCTCTGAAGCCCACACTGTATTGTTTTCCTTCTCCATTTCCCCTTAGGTGGTTGCTGCCTATTCATATTTCAAGCTCAGGAGGGCTCTTCTGTCCCATCTCTGGGACTTCAAGGGGGAAGAAGGGTTTTCAAATTCTTCCATGTTCCCCTTTACCTCTGAGTTTCCCATCAGGATTGCATACACAGCTCTATTTTTCTTTTCTTTTTCATTTTTTTTTTCCTTGCTGAGAATGTGTTTCTTGTGCTAACTGAAGTTGCAGAAGCACCTGGAAGGGATTCTTCTCATGCTGTGTGCTCTGTAACTACCTGAATTGCCTTTTCTTTAAAGAGATGACTGACTGATGGGAGGAGGGAAGAGCAGACAAGAAGTATTTTCTCCCCCTCTTGTGCCTCCAGGATCCCAAATGAGGTCTGTGAGAACTGGGACAAGAGCTGGCATCTCCCAAGTACTGGGACTGTACTCCACAGTCCTCCACATAATGAGGGTGTTGTGATACTGATCCCAAGTCTTCTGCTGATTTTCTGCTCAAGGTTGTCACAACCTCTTTAAATTTGTCTTCATTGCCAAACTAGGGCCTTGGATACTGAGGAGTAAAGACATGTGCTTCAGACAAGTAGTTTGAATGATGTGTGTATCTCTCTTCTAAAGCCTCCCTGTCAGTTTGTGTGGCTTGTAGTTGCAGAATTGCAGGTTGGCAGGAACCTCTGTGGATAGTCTAGTCCAATTCCCCACCTAAAGTAGTGGCAACTGAAACAGTTTGCTCAGGGGAACATCCAGCAGGGTTTTGAGCATGCCCAAGGATGAAAATTCCCATTATTTTTCTGAGAAATCTGTGTTTTTTCTGGGTTCTGTGGTTTTGTGTCCATCTCCCCTCATCCCCATCCAGAAAAAAAGTGGAGTTTTGTTGTGGGGTATGTTCTTACATTTAAATGGAATTTCCTGTATTTCAGTTTGTGCCCATTGACTCTTGTCCTGTTGCTGGATACCACCAAGAGGAGCCTGGTTCCATCTTCTTTACAGCTCCATCAGGTATTTATGCACATTGATAAGTTCCCCTCTGAGCTACTTCTTCTGCAGGCTGAAGAGTCCCAGCTCCTTCAGCCTCTCCTCATATACCAGATACTCTGGTCCCTTAATCATCTTTGGGGACCTTTGCTAGACTTGCACTGGTATGTCCCTGTCTCTGTTGTACAGAGGAAGGAAGCACTTGTCCCAGCACTCCAGATCTGTCTCACCAACCTTGAGCAGAGGGGAAGGATCCCCTCCCTTGACTTCCTGGCAGTTGTTTTTCCATTGCAGCCCAGATGCTGTTGACCCTGTTTGCTACAAAGGTGCTTTAGAGGCTCATGGTCAACTTGATGTCCACCAGGGATCTCAGGTCTTTCTCTGCTTTTTCTGCTTCCTTTCTGCCCGTTGGCTCCCAGTCTGTGCTCCTGAGCAGCAGGGCTTTGCATCTTCCTTTGTTGAACTGCAAAGGTTGGTGTTGACCCATTTCTCCAGACTGTCCACATCCCACTAAGTGGCAGCACACCCACCTGGTCTGTCAGCCACCAATCCCAATACTGTATCATCTTTGAGCTTACTGAAAGTGGACTCTGCTGTCACCTATAATCTTTCCTTTATGAAGAATCGAGAGCCTTGTGTGAAGTGTTTAATGAATCAAATCTCTCAACAGTTCTTGAAAGTACATTGCTGTTCACTTGGGAAAGTTAGACAGAGATGAGGCAGCTTCACTAGCACTAAAAGAACATTAAATACTGTGCCTTGTAGTAAAGGACTTCATTATTATTATTTAGGACTTTAATTCCTTGAATCTCTGATACTTCATGCAATACCAGCTCATGCCCTTGGCTAACACCATAGCAACCTGCTATAAACGTCACTATATAATGTGGCTTGTTGGCCAAAAGCTGGACAAGGAGTGCTTTCTAGGGTAGGAAATCCATGGGGTCAGTAAAAAAAGTGCAGTAGAATGAGAGAAAAATCCTATTTTTATAGTATTGAAAAGTGATTTTTCTTTTTCTCTCCAAAACTGTGCCCTAGAGGAAATAGAGGCATTAACTAAAATTCTCTCAGTGCTTTATCTATATCTCCCTCCCCCAAAAACTACATCCTAGGCACAGTCTAAACCTCTGGGCTAACAGATGGTGTTGAGAGGGGGAGGGAGGGGGAACAATTTGCATCTAAATAGCTGAAATAAAAAAGGGTCATGTCCCACAGACCAGCCCCACTCACCTGCTGTTTAAATCCCCCTGAGAAACAGGCAAACGCGCTTTTTAACATCTACGTCAGCTGTACTTGCTCTCTGAAGCTTTCTGCCCTAAAAAAGCTGCAATCCTGTGCATCTTGCTGTATGGATTCTGTTCTGTCCCCAAAATGATGGACTTTTAAGGATTTAGTTCTTTGAATGGAGTTGACAGCTGTGTCACTTCTGTTCAGCCCTCCCATCAGAGTGACTGCGGCTGTTGGTTATCGTAATTAGCGCAAGCACTAATGACACAGAAAAGGTTCAAAGCAAATATTACCTCTTCTGTCAGCTTGCTACTCACACGGCTGCCTGATTCTGTCTTCAGAGGTGCTCTTGCCTTATGGTCCTGTGGACTCATGCCGCAGTATTCCGCTCTGGGTTGGTGTGTGTAGGTGGGATGGGCTTTGGCTCTAGTGACCGCCAGGCTGCAGCCCAGCGGTGATCCTGATCCTGCAGGACTCCGGCATGGTGTTGGATGGCTGTGTTTAATCATGCAGGCATGCAGAGCCAAGTTGCTCTGGCTTCCTGACTGTCCTGGAAAAATTTGTCAAATCTAAGACCTCACTGCTTTGTAATGATTTTTGTTTTGGAGTGTAAAGGTCACTTGCCCACCACTGTTACACATTCATGGAGGCTGCTCTGGGTCTATCCCCCTGTCCCGGCAGCAAGAAGTGCACTTTTGTTTCTTCAGGCAGACTTTCTCAAAGGTTAAGGCTATGGAAAGCCTGTAATAAGGAATATCTTCCCAGTTCTTCGTAATCATGTACACATTCATCACCCCAAAACCATCCTACCTTATTTCCCAATGATATTCGGAGAGGCAAGAGAGCTCCACAGATGAAGTTTAGTCTTAGTACAAAACAGCAAGATGAGCAAAATCTGGTTCTACCCACCAGTTCCTTGGACTTCTATGCTCAAATGCTAAAAATAAATAATGTGACAATAGTCCAGGTGGTTCAGGAGCTTCTCTACTTCCCAAGAAGCCAGAGGCATTGGAAGGTTGAGTTTAGCAGACTGGAAGGCTCAGCAGGATAGGGAGTGGTGAAGATGATGTCTGGGGACCCACCACTGTCTTCTGTGTATTGACCTGGTAGAATAAAATGTCTGTAAAGGAGGGTTTCTATTTCTGGAACTGCAAGACCTTGAATCTCTTCTTTCTTCAGCACAAGCCTGGAGGGAATTGGTGAGGCTAACCTTTGCTAAGGTACTGGGCCCTTCCTCCCACAAGTGTCTTGGAAGAGAAAATGGCCTCAAGAAATGTCTTCATTTTCTTTTCTCGTTTAATTCCCTAGTATATTTCAGTATTGGGAGTGGTAGTGGTTGATGTGCATGAGGGCAACACGGATCTGGGCAACAACCTTGTTTATATGTCTCTGGGGAATAGGTTTATTTATTTTATAATTTAATATAATTCCAGTTAATAGAAACAAGATCCAGTGTATGAATACTTACAGAAGTAAGTGGGCAATGTGCAATACCAAATTATATTAATTTAGAGCTGTCTGTTGTGCTTTCTAACTTTCTACCACTGCTTTTCTTTTTAGTACTTTGTCACGTGAGGATATATGTTTAGGTCCACATCCTTCTTACACTGAGGTCCCCAGAGCTGGATGCAGCACTCCAGGTCGGGTCTCACCAGAGTAGAGCAGAGGTGGAGAATCCCTTTACTCTGCCTGAGATGTAGGCTGCTTTTATTTTAGCAGGTTTCTTTTTGTTTCTGTTATTAAGTGGCTTATCAAGTGGCTGACTGACACTGGAACATTTATTTCTGTATCTTCCCAAGCTCTCTAACTGGAAGAGGAACTTGCTGTACAGAAAGGACCATTCTGGTAGTCTACAGTGTTATTTCAATCACTTTCTTTGTGTGGAACTAAAATACTAAATAAAAAGATGTGCTAGATTGGAACCATGCCTAAAGCAATTCTGGGCATAATGGGGTTATTTGACTGATTTTTAATTAAAATAGAATTTTAACTAGATTGTTTTGAGCATACATACAGCTCTGGTTTGTTATTGTTGGTCTAATTGCCTCCTAAATTAAAGATACCAATATTCTAATCCACCCTCTCCCTTAGGATACTGGCATTAAAAGAGGGTGTGGAATGCTATGTAAATGATTTACAGGCATGCAAGATAGAAAATGGTCTTTAAAGGCATCAGCCAAAACTTAGGTCTTCCCTTTACCTGTGATGTCTTGACAGAGAGAATGATGAATTGTTATTTTTTGGTATGTATTTATTTCTCTGTCCTGACAGGTCTTTTAAATGGCTAGAAATGTGTCTGAGAAAAATGCCAATAATCTCAGCCTTTGAGGAAGAAGCAGTTAACGAATCTCCAGGGAAATACCCTGTAGAGTACTGATGCTCTGTGGGGAAGAAAAGGGTTAGGAGCCAGTGGAGCAGGGGTTGGAGACAATACATCATCTCAGATCTAAAATGGAAGCTGTCTGCTGGCAACATAAGATACTAAAATGACAGAATTATGGGCTTATTTTCTTAGGACTACTTTTTGAGAGCCGATTAAAAAAAGTCATTATTTGGGATTTGGCTACTTCCATTTAAGATATCTTGGTTAAATTTTGTCAGAAATAAAGCATTAATTTTTTGCAGGTTTTTAATTAACTTTACGAATTGAAACCGTTTGGGGAAGTTTCACCTGTGGGGAATGTAAATCCAAACCATGTTGGAAGTTTAAAGAATATATACTAGGCTCAAATCCAATTTCTATTTTTAAAGCTATAAGGGACCTTACAAAGTAGCAGGCCACAAGTTTAGATGTCTGTTTTATAACATTTTAATAGAACAAGAGAGACTAACAAAACTTTGAAGCTTTTGTCAAAGTAGAATATTTAAGCTCCTCAGATCAAACTAGATGTACATTGACAAATGTTCACAGGAAAACAAAGAGTTATTTCCAGCCAGAAGAGACTTTTCTTAAAAATAAAAGCAGCCAAACGTGCGTGTGTTGGGAGGCTGTGAATCAGCACCTGCAAATATCAGCAGTACAAGAATAACCAGGAAAAGAACAAAAAGTTGGATGGGCCCCTAAGCAACCTGATCTACTGGGAGGAATTGCTGCACACAGCAGGGGGGCTGGAATTAGTTGATTTTATTAAGGTCCCTTCCCACCCAAGCCTTTTCTATGATTCTATGAAAACTTGGGCCAAAAGAAACAACTGGAAAGAGTGGAAGATGCAACCTCATACTTGCAAAGGAGACAGTTCACTTAAAGCCATCATCAGGTCATGCTCTGTTGTGCATTGATTTGAAGGATCTCCTTTCCCACAGCAAGTGTATTTTACTTCACTGGATTCCCCTGCAAGGAGTGTAAGAACAAAAGGTGGAGTTAGTGCAGGTTGTGCCACAATGTGTGTATGAATGTTATTGTTAGTAAAGAGGAAGGCAGCACTTACATGAGACAAGTGTAAATGGCATGAAGTGAAGAGGAAAAAATTGATTTGGGAAGCGCACCCCCATGCATTGCTCCTGGGTGTGCTCAGGGACCAAACTGGGGAGTTCTTGAGAGCTGTGACATAGCCATTTCCAAAATGGACTGCCCTGTTTGTATCTTGAGTTTTTTAGCAAACAGAGCTGTTACTGTAAAGGTGAGGGGTGAAATTATGGTGTGCTAGTTACAGAATTTAAAGTATCATTTTATACTCCCTTGCCTTGGATGGGAGAGAGGGAGTGTGGTCAGGTAACCTGAGGTGGGTGCTGGGTTTGTGTGCCTGAACACTAAGGAAGCTCTAGTGTTGTGGGTAGGTACCATATCTCAGTGACAGTGTGCTGTGAACATCCTTGAATCTTCATTGTTGAAATTAGGGAAGGGTGGTCAGAAAACTGCACCTGGACTTCCTGCATGCTGTGCTCTCCTAGGGAGGCTAATTCTTATGCTGGTGACCTTAGGAGGAAGTAGCTGTAGGACTTGAGCAAGGTGCCTTAGAGTAGTGGGAGGGAATACTGTAATGAACAAAATGCCTTAACTCATACAATTTCCTAGAGCATCTGTCTTTGGTCGTTGTCTTCATTTTGGAAATCTGGTGAGTTTTGGCTACCACTTAGCAAAGGTACAACATTGTCTATAGAGCTTCTTGTCTGCTCAATAATGACCATAAAATGATTTTTAGCATTTTAAGTACACAGAGGACATACAACTACCTGACAAAGCAGTCTTGAGATGAATAAAACATGCATACTGGCAAACCATCCATCAGTGAAATCCCAATTCTGCTGAATTTGCAGTTCATATTGTTGCTAATTGTATGATGTAGATGCTTGTCCACTGGGAATTGGATGGAAATAAGCAAGTCACTTGCTTCAGATGCTGACAGGGCTGTGAATGGGAGCTCAGTCAGTCTCCTCTGAGTTGGGTTTTATGGCTGCAGTGTTGCTGCTTCTTGAGAAAGAACAAGTTTTAAATAGGTAGCAGTGAAGATCCATGCATCCTACTTAAAGTTGCTTAGGTCATTGTAGCAAGAACAGAGGGTAAGAAGATCCATGCCCCAGAAAAACCTTGCTCAAAGATGCTGAGGAAAACCTTGCCTGCTATATCTAGTCTTGTAATTAACTCCTACTCCTAATTACATAGTGCCTTAAAAAGGGCCTGCCACTGTAATAAGTGATGTTGTTATATTTCCTTTTGTTCAGTGGAGTAAAAATAGTTCACTTGGCTCATGGGCTTTATTTAACTGAGCACTAATGCAGACTTAGTTGTAATATATTGCAGAAACAGCAGTTCCTTTGTGCCAGTCCTATAGAGCTCTCTTTTCTCTACTGACATACAGTAAGTATGATTGGAATCTGAGTAAATGATGTGATAAAAGGCTTGATGGTGCTTCCTAAAAACAAACTGCTGCTCATTAAATTAAACGATGATGATTCTTAATGGACTAGTTAATGCTCTGCAGTGCATTTGGTACAAGTAAGGAAGCTAGGGATGTGAGACCCTCCCACTATGGTTCCTCCTGTATGTTCTGGAATCATAAAGCAGGTAGAATAGGGAGTTTTGCTAGATAACATATAATTATAAACACAGAGCAGATGTTCTTGCAGCGAAGAAGATTCTACTGTGAAAGTTTAATTAGGGGAGAAACCCTAAGCCACCTTAGGCTTTTTCATTTCGTCTTGTAAGTGAACTGCTCTTAGAGCATTTAATGTATCACACTTGAAGGAGTAATCATTGCAAACCTGAAGCAGATTTATGTGCAGTGCTCAAATTGCTTGTCTTTACTGATACTAAATTAGCTCTTGCAGTGCTGGGTATTTGATGGTGCTTTCCTTGTCTCTAAATTCAGTTTGTCTACAAAAACCTCATACTTGCTGCAGAGCTTATCCTGTCTTTGGAGAACTATTCATTCTCCTTCTTTCCCTAGCTTTGAAAAACCAAAACTTTTAACAGAGCAACATGAAACGGAACCAATCTTTGTGATTTTATTTAATTGAAAACTACTGCCAGTATGAAAATCCTGGCTAGCAATTAAGGGAATGTGACAGCTTCGCCAGTCATTACATAAATGCTGTGGAGCACTGGGCTTCCTACTGTCATTAGCTGCAGTGAACACAATGGAGCTATACACAGGAGCAAGCACTACTCTGATGATAAATGTTTGCATTTCCAATTAGCACTGAACTGTTGTGGCATTTTCCCCTCAGTCTAATTGAGGGTCTTGGATGGTTTCATTCACTAATGATAATTGGGTTGTCTTCTTGCTCTTTACTTTCCCAGTGACAAAGGAGTTGAATGAGTTTTGCTCTTAAGAACGTTGGTTTCCTCCTTGCAGTTCTCTGTCTTGGTGTTTCTTCACCTCAGAAAAAACTCAGCTTTTACAGATTCATGTAAACGTTCATCTATTGACATACTGTGGCTTTTTGCTAACCGCTGTATTGCAGTGTCCTCTGTGCCTATGGTATGTTGTTGACTTGATCTGACAATGTTCTCATTTTCTTATATATATTTTTACCCCCAACCCCGTTGCTAAAATGACAGATCTCTCCATTTAAAAAGGGGCAGGTTTTGCAAATGTGTACGTGTATTTAAAGCGTGAATACGTTGTACGGAATTATTCCACATTAGGGGATAGCAGGGCTTAATCCTGAGCCCTGTGCTCTGTGTCCATCTTCTGGATTGGAAACTTTTGAATGGAAGAATGATTAATGATTCGGCTGCTCTCAGTTGCTGTTGCTGCTAATGTGGAGTTAGGACTCCGAGCCAAGTAACTTAGGCACAGAGTAGTGGGGGTGGGTTTAACTGTGTGCATTAATATATTCTCTTTATGCTGCATCTAGTCATTTCCTCTGGAACACAGATTTCCTCCAGGAAACCTGCTTATATGGGCTTTGGGGTATGCTTTAACATAAGAGGCCTTTATTTTTCCCACCCTGCTTAGCAAGCTCCGACTCCGGTGACTACTTTGACTTGTGTGGTTGAAGCCCTGCCCTCCTGCAAGCAAAAGCAGAACCAGAGCCAAGGCTGCTCTGTGCTGTGCTGGAAAAGGGAGCCTGTCCTGACATCTGCAACAGCGAACTTGCTTGTTCAGGCATGTAGCTGGGGGAGGGGAGGCAGCACTTCTGGAGATGAGGAAACAAGGAGGATGATTTGTGGGCTGAGAGCTTTTAAAAATTATTCTCTTGGTTCTTTCTGTCTCAGCTTGGATTTTTATTTTTTTTTTCTCCTTGAAAATAGATGCAATTTATTTTTCTAGGGCTGTTTAAAAGCACTGTTAGAAGTGGGTAAATGCTCGATCAAAATGAGGAGGCTGCTGCCCAGAGATGGGACCAGCCAGAGCTGACCTCTGCAGTTCTCCAAGCTTGAGTACTGGAGCACAAGTAAGGGCAGTTCATCACGTGTTCCAGGTACTTGGGCATAGCTGGCATTGATTGTGAAATGGTTATTGTTTGACACTGCCAGTTATTTGTGCAACAGCTGAAGCCAAGTCTAAACACGGCAATTTAAGCTGGCATTGCCTCTCTGTGGCTTTGGATTCAAGCCTAATGTGGTGGAAAGGGCCTGACCTGCCTCAGCGCCTCTGACACCCTCAGTGTGCCTGGGTTACTGTCGCAGTGCTCATGCATGGGCCCACACTGTGGAAGCCGGTGAACATTGGGCCTCCATTCTTTCAAACAAAACAGAAAGAAGCTTCCTTAACTTGAATGAAAGGAGAACTCTGTTGCTAGGAATCGAGTGGTTATAATTAGTCTGTTCTTCTTTAGAAGTGTATCTGTGCAGTAGGATGGGTTAGCATGGATATCTGCCCAGGGAGAGATTTTGCAGCTCTCCTGCCCGCTGCAGTGATGTCCATGTCCTCCTGCAAAATCTGGGCTAGGGAATCCCACCTGGCAGTTCTTGCCTTTAGCCTAAACTGTTGGGGTTGAATTAAAGGCTTTTTTTTGAAAGGACCATCCAGACTTTTGGCTTTTAAAATTCCAAGCCATGGAATTGTCCAGCTTTTCCTGTTGACTTGTAAGTGGTCAGTGATCCTTTATGTCTGGCATTATGGAAATAATGCTGGCAGTGGAGCAAGACTGCAACTGGTAGTTGGCCATCTGCCATGAGTGTCTCCCTTCCCCCTCCTCACACCCACCCATCCATGCTGTAGCAGTGGACGCATTCTCTTCTGCGTGTATACTGATGTTGAGTGATTATTCCTTCATTTAATTTACTGATTTCATCTGCATCTTTAGGTGTTGGCAGCACCTGCAGGGGTCTAACAGGTAAGTTCTAAAAAGACATCAGCAAACACTGCTGTTTTGTAATTATTTATTTGAACTTTATGCCAACCTGTTGTTTAGTTTGTTGGAGTTTTTTTATTGTTTGTTTGTTTTTGTTTTGTTTTTGTTGTAGTTCACATGTAAATGCCGGGTCTGTGCTGGTGCTTTGCTGGTCCTTGGCTTTTTTGGTTTAATTGGCACTCTTGCAAAGAGCTCAGATGTGCAGTAACTGGTTGGGGAGACAGCTCCATGCTGCAGTTTCTAAGGGTTTTTTTTAATCACCTCTAAATTCGGTGACCAGTCTCTCCTCCCTCGGGGTGTGTGTGTTGCAGCTGCCTTTTTTGTGACAGCATGTGTTCCAGGTCCCATCTGCTGTCGGGTGGAGGAAGAGGACACCTCTTGTCTCTTTTTCAGGTGGAATGTGTGGGGTGCCTTTCCTTCAGTGCGAGACTGGTGTTTCAGACAGTCCCACGTAAAGTAATGAAAAACGAATGGCTGTCTTTTCATACTGTGTCGAAACCCAGCTGGTAAAGTCTGATGTTGCTTTTTCGGATGGGATTTGCATGGAAGCGTGACACGCAGGGAGGGAATCTGCAGCTTGCAATGTGTTTGAGCAGAGCAGGGCACAGCCTGTCTGTGCTCTTTCTCACCAGGGCAGTGCGAGAAGGAGATTTCAACTGTGTGTGCACAAGCAATTTCTAGCCATGGGGTGGAAGGATGCAGGGATACTGGTGCAGAGGTAAAACACTTGTTCTGATCAGGATTGACTCAATTAAAGGTTAAGAATCTCTCTCTTTTTTTGTGGGCAAGACACCTTTTCCTCACCCTGTCAACAACAGAATACTAGTGTCTTGGAAAAATGTGATTTCCTTCTGGTAGTAGGCAGAGAGGGAAGAGCAGTTGCTGAGCATCTTCCTCCTCCCTGTCTTGTTTAATATAGTTTATTCATCTGTAAGTTGTAGTGAGTAACTTACAGCTACTCTCTTGCCAGACTGCATGAATTATAGATAGCTCTTTTATGAGTTTTCATGTTGACTCCTGCAATTAGTATGCATTGGACGTAGTTATCTGTATGGCATCTACTGTAGCGTAGGTTTCAGCCTTTCTGACTTTTTAATTGCTTTCTGTTTTAGCAATCAGTCATCTGTCTGTCTTGCTAAGGAATGCAAAGAGAACACAAGCAGCTTGATAGAAACTTAGAGTTCAGCATGGAGCAGCAGGTTTGAAATGATGTACTTAAGTGGAAGAAAAATGACATACATAGAGGGTCTTTGTTCTGTTTTTTTTTTCTGCTTGTGTGTGTGCTACAGTAGGGTCAGAATGTCCCACCTACCTCTGGGTCCCACTCTGCTAGGTGAATGTCTCAGGAGGCTGTGCCTGTACTACAGTTTATGCCTGTAGTTTAGGCATAAACTGCATGATTCACAAGGCATGTAGATGTGGCACTTGAGAGTGTGATTTAGTGGTTAAGACAGTGGTGCTGGGTTAATGCTCAGACTTGATGATCTTAGAGGTCTTTTTCCTTAATGATTCTGTAATTGTCTTTTGTGTTATATCTTCTTAACAAAGATCAGCAGACCTGTATGGATCTTTGCATGTGTGAATGTACTCTGAGCTCTTGGATGCCACTCTTGGCGCCTGTGGGTGCTGTCTTCTGTTCAGTACTTCTGCTTGCTGCATGTTCTGTCTTCTGTCTGTCTCTTTCCTGAATACAGAAGTGTTTTGTAGGTGCAAAAGGAGAGTTTGCCAGGTTTGCTGTTTGACTCTGTTGAGGCTGGGGCAATGTTATGTAGCTAAAGGGCTGCAAAAGTTGATGGGGAGGGACAGGGGTGCATTGAAGGCAACCATAACTTGACTACAGCAGTCACAGATTGCAGTATGTAATAAAACTTTTCCTGATTACTGTGTGCTGAAACAACTTGAACTTCCAGTGCTCCCAAATGTCTGCAGAAACAATAGTCCTACATCACGGCTATGCCTTCCTAGTGGTGTCTACGGGGTTTGGTTTGAGTGCTGGTGTTTTAATAGATACAATAGTTGAGAATAATTGTGTCTGCAGCTAAAACATATTCCCTCATCTGACTCTGGTTGAAAAGTTCATGTGCTGTTTCATTGCTTCCACTGTTCACTTAATAACACAGTGGAAACCTAAGATGGATTTCTCAAGGCAGAGTCGTGCTGGTGTGAAGAAGGAAATAACTTAGTGCAGTGATGCTTTGCATTCCTGTTGGAAGGGATTGTGCCAAGCAGAGTGACTCATTTCAGCGGCCTAGCGCTGATGTTCTGCTGGCTGGGGAAGCGATTGCCTGGCGCTCTGAATCTGAGCAGCGCCTACACGAGGGAGTTTGTTTAAAGCCTGCTTACATGTGAATTGGCAGGAGATTATTTTAGGAAGAAGAGAATTTGCCCAGCCAGCTGGGCTGCAGTGAGGGAGATGGCTACCTCTGTAACTACTTGGCATGGCTCTGAGCTCTCAGCTCTGACTGGAGGTATAATTCTGTCAGGACAGGGTTTCATTCACCTACTTTGAAGCCAATGGAAGTTGCAAGTATAATGATGTTGCATTTGACCTCTGTATTGCAGTGGGAGGATTCACTTAAGCAGGTTTTTGGGTTCCCTTTTATATAGTGGCACAAGGCTTTTGGGAACCCTCTAGTGCTGCTATTACAGGGGACAACTTCTGTGGAATCAGCCTCTTAGTTTTGTGGATCAGTGGATTTCTCTCACTCCGCCATCTCCAAACAGCTCATGTAACTCCAAACATAAGACTTCGATGAAGAGAAAGGTCTGGGAGCTTGAGTGATGGAGGGAAAATGAGAGGTGTACTATAGGCTTTGCCTACAGCAAAGTTGCAGTTATCAAATAGGTATGAAACAATATTGTTTGTAAAACTATGTAACTTCTCAGCAGTTACTTGCTCATTCAGGGAATCATGTAAGATAAACAAGAGCTTGTACTGCCAGTTTCTGTCCCTGCGGTAAAACAGTAATTCATGTGTGCACTATCCTTTCTGGCTGAGGGATTTTGAAAAACTTTCTTGTATTGAAGAAACTGAGAGCAGATGTCCCTGGGGTTTTGCGCTGGTGGAACTGAGCGGGAGGATGCTTGACATCCAGAGATTTTTCTTAGAGTCTTTGTTTGGGGTTTTTTGCTTATGTTTTTTCTTTCCCCCAGCACTAGGCTAGCCTCTGCCTGCAATCTGGGGTTTTTTTTTATTCCTCTTCTCACTTCTTTTTCTCCAGCCTGGAGCCACATACTGCTCTGTTTCAGTCGCATGTTGCATCCATTCCCCAACTTAGTAAACTTTACTCTGTCCCCTTGCCTTTGACAGCAGGTAAGAAGCACCAATTCTCACCTACTGACTTCTCTGCCCAGTGGGAGAGGGACCCAGAAATGAGTCAGTCTCCATCCTGGCCATGTCTGCAGCTCCAGGCAGTCTGGGTGGTGGGGGAATCTTTGGATGCACCTTTATTCAAACCCCCATGGGGGTAAACCAGGGTGTTAGAGCAGCAAATGTGGTGCCACTCCTGGGGAGGTCTGTTTGGCAGGCACAGAGCTGCTAACATTCCTTTTCCTTCTGCTTCCCTGTTTGCAGTATATTCCTAGCACCTTCCTGGCATTTGCTTTCTCGTAGTTAAATAAGATCAATGCAGAGAATGCATCTCCTATGGGACACTGCTGCTTATGTTGTTTCAAATGGTTTAGTTGTGCCAGTTCAGTTCCAGCCACTGACACTGTGATGTGCAAAGCCCATCAGGAAGGCCTCAGCATTTCCGTGTTTCACAAGGTACATGTGCAGCAGTGGCTGCCGAAATTATCAGTTGGGTTTTAGCTTAGACTTTTTTCCACTGCTTAGGCAGGGAGACTACTCATTTGCACCAACCACTTCATGGCTGGCACTCCAGCTGTCACTTAGTTCTGTTCTGTCTTACACTCAAGAATGGCATGAGGCTGAAGCATGAGTGGTGGGACATGCACAGGGCACATGCAAGGACACACCCAGACAAGTGCACAGCTAATTTCCCCCCCACCCCTCCCAAATGCCAAAGCTGTCCCACCATTAAAATCAATCCCCAAATGCTAGCGTGTCATTTAATATTCCATTGCACAGCGGTATTGGAAGGAAAATGGGACTGGGGTCAGTCCTTTTGCAAGATTCCCTCTGTGTGAAGACTTGCCCAAAGCCCTGCAGGGTGTACAACACTGCCAGCCCTCCCATTTAAGGGCAAGTGTGAAGAAACTGGGAATCAATCAAGTGGAGGAGGAGGTGGAGCTGCAGGCCAGCCATGGCTTGGCAGGCGACAGGGAAACCTGCTATTGGCAAAATCTGGCGCATTGCTGCCGAGTGATTTCTGTGGGCAGTGGTTGCCTGCCTCAGTTCCCCACAGCAGCAAGAGCAGTGTGCTCTGGGTCTGAATCTTGCCAGTTACACTGAGGATCAGTAGCTTGGCTGAAGAAGACTTTGGAGGCTGGCTGGGTGCTGTGTGGCCATAGGACTGTGGTACGGTGGTGGGATCTGTCTGGAGTGTGACTCAGTGTCCCACTGAGTCCAGCCTATGGAAAGCGGCTTCCTGGCAGTCAGCAGTGCTCTCAGCTTTGTAACTAGACTTCTCACTTGCAGAGAGCAAACAGCTTCTGACTTTCTGCCACCTTGTAATTCTCCCTGAGCAAAACATCTGCCCTTACTGCCTGTGAAATTGGTAAAGCTGTTGAATTGCTTTTTCCACCCAAACAGAAACCGTTCCCACTTTGGTCTTTATTCAGCAGTTAACTCCCAACTTACTTTTGAAAACATAGTGCAGATGAATTCCAGTTTCCAGAAGGATCTTGCTGCAGCCAGGCTGTGTCCAGAGCAATGCTGATCTCATTTGGGTGGAACAAGTTAGCCGTTGCAGAATAATCTATTACCCTGTTCCCAAGCTTCCGTCTTTAAATCTGCACAGCAGGGATTATTTACTTATGGATTTAAGTGTGTGTTGGGGATCTAGTTTTGTTTGACCCTCCCAACAGAACAAAATGCAATCAACTTCCTGGAGTTGCTTCTGAAGTGTGCTGTTACTGCAGAAAGGCCAGGGCTGGCTTGGCGCAATCGAGGGCTGTGGCACTGCATCTGAGGTGACATGGGTACAGCTCAGGGCTTCCTGGCCACCTCTGCCTCTGAACCTGCTCAGCAGCTTTTTAGCAAAGGAGCCTGAGTGGCTGCATCAAAACTCTTTGAGTACAAACTCCAGTCTCTGTATTGTGCTGTGCTGGAGACTGATGCAAACTTTTTGACGTGTTTTTTAGGAGAACTAGCAGGGATCTGAGAGGTGTTACGAACTCAGCAACTTGTTGGCTCCTCTCAGGCATCCCTACTCTTTGCTACCTTATATTTACCTTCCCACCCTGCATGTCAGCTCCATGGTTTGCTTGAGAAGTGGTTGTATCCTGAAATAGGCTTTTCTCAGTGATCAGCAACTCAAATGCTTGAACATAGTCTTATTAATGGAAAAAAATTCAGAGCTTGAGTAGAATTTGTTGTGCTGGGTTTGTGTTGCTATCCTTATCCCTGGAAGTGTTCAAAAAGCCTGTGGATGTGGCATATGGGTATATGGTTTGTGGTGAACACAGCAGTGCTGGGTTAATGGTTGGACTGAGGTTGCAGGTCCGTCTGCAAATACCTGCTAATGATTTACTTGATAGTGTGTGATTCTAGTCTACAATAAATAAATAGGGCTTCTAATTTGTTTTCTTTTCCAATTCCCAGTAACGGCCTCCCCAGCTGAAGATGTCTAACAATGGAGTTGAAACAGAAGACAAACCACCTGCTCCTCCAATGAGAAATACCAGCACTATGATTGGATCGGGCAGCAAAGATCCTGGGACTTTAAACCATGGCTCAAAACCTCTGCCTCCCAATCCAGAAGAAAAGAAGAGGAAGGATCGATTTTACCGATCTATTTTGCCAGGAGATAAAAGTACAGTATTTTATCTCTTTTAATAAACCTTCTGTCTGAACGTTGCTCTGCTTGAACATAGTCAAGCCCTTGATGCTTAGTGATGGTTGAGGTTTTAGAAAACCTTGTGTGTTTGTTTCCTGCACATCTGTCTTGGTTTTTTCAGGGTACATAAGGTACAGTCTGTAGATATGTTTTTTCTAATGATTAATCCTATCACATTTAATCCATCTCACTTTATTTTCATAAGATCATAGAATCCTAGGATTATTTGGGTTGGAAGGGACTTTAGGGATCATCTCGTTCCAGTTCTCCTGTTAAAGGTAGATATGGATATCTTCCACCAGACCAGGTTGCTCAGAGCCCTATCCAACCTGGCCTTGAACATTTCCAGGGATGGGATATCCACAGCTTCTCTGGGCAACCTGTTCCAGTACCTCAAGACCCTCAGAGTGAGGAATTTCTTCCCAATACCTAATCTAAACCTGAACTCTGTTGTTTTGAATCCATTCCCCCTTGTCTTATTACTCCCTGCCCTTTCCAAAATCCCTCTGCAGGTCTCTTTTAGGCCCCCTTTCTTGCAGATTTTTTAGAATTTATTTTGCTTTTCCCATAAATTATGAGAACAGTGTTCATGAAAACTGGGACTAACTCTGGGACTAGCTCTGTTACTTCCCATCCTGACTTGTCCATAATGGTCTTGAAAATCACAAATTTTTGTGCCAATTACAAGTTGGCCAATAAAGCTGGCACTGGCAACTCCTTTGGTGGAGAGCAGAGGGAGGTCTTTTGCTTGTTTTGTTGTTTTAAACAGCAAATAATTTGAGATATACAAGACTAACATGCAATCTCCTACTAGACCTGTCATATTTTACCTCATGGCCATTTACTCTGTTCTCATGTCTGGGTCAGGCATTGTCTACTTGCTTTTAAGAACAATCTGTCACTGAAAATTCTTGCATCTTTCTTGTGAACTGAAGGAATTTTTTCATGTTCAAGGGACTGTAACAGATGGAAAAAGAGATGGGAACTGTGAACTGTACATGAAATTCTAATTTTTAGGATGAGGATATTTTAGAAAACCTCTCTCTCATGAATCTTTTGAAGTGATGCAAGAAAAAAAATCTCTCCATCCCCTAATATGTGCTGGGTTCTTTTTATATCTGACCTATTTTTTTGGAGTTCCTCTTCATAATATATCAGCTTTTTTTCTGTATTGCAATGGTATCTAAGCACTGGGCAACTAAATCAAGGCTAGATATCTTCAACTCCCTGGACTGCAGGAGGGAGGCTGCCTCCTAATATTTATTAGTGAAAAGACTAACTGAAATGATTGCTTCACTAATTTAAATAAGCAAAGTGGTGGATCATTTTCTACAAAATACTATAGTATTTATGATGATGATGAAGATGATGATGATTATTATTCTTAGCTGATACTTTTGGCAACTTTGGATTGTTTTACAAACGTGGGTTTTTGAACCTGCAATCCAGAAACCTGTGAACTCAATGTTAAAAGTCTGCTGGATCCTGGTTGGAACTTGCCATTGCGTGTATGAATCCTAAAAAAGCTGCAGGATTTTTGTGTTGGCTTACTTAAGGGAGAGGAGTTTTTAAATCTCTGGGATCAACTGTTTCAGAGATCAAAGAAGTCACCTGAAACTTGTAAAATAATAAAAAAAGTAGAACCTGAAATGCTAGTTTGAATTGGATTATGAAGGAGAACTACGAATGAGGAGAAAAATGAATGTTTTGGGTAAAATCAGCAGACAGACTGCAACTGATCTGAAGATGCCTATGTTTACTGAAGATTGGCCAACATGGCAGATGCTTTGAGACGTGAGAGATTTTTGTTTAGCCAAGCCCAGCAGAGCCTTCTGTTGCCATACACCTGCCCAAACGAGAATGGTTGCTTCTGTCCTCTAATTCCTGTCGAGCAAAAAACTCCTTTAGCACTATCACCTTCACTTCAAATTGGTTGATTTCCATCTTAGAAAACTTCTTTTAGTCTCTTTTAGTCTTTTATGAAGAGAGCTAAAGTCCTAGAGCTTCATGCTGCTTAAACGTAGGGAAATTCTTCAGTGTTCAGACACTTCTCTTTGGTTTGTGCCTGAAATAATTTGGGTGTTATTTGCTTGTATGGCTGAATTAAAAGAGAAGTTGGTTTCCATTTAGTTAGAGGAAAGTAATTTTGAGCAAATCTGTGCTACCCCTGTGCATGAACAGAGGTGTCGTGTGAGGGACACATGGGGCATAAATCCAGCACCTCATGCATGTTTTCACACTTGCATTGAGCTATACCCCTTGCCAGGTGGCTCTGGAGGTGTCATGCTCTGCCTGCAAAATTTAAGATGTAATTTGAAGTCCTGATTTCCTCTGTCCCAGCCTAAACCACAAACCCAGTACTTAAAAAACCTGTTGGCTTAATATGGGATGGGTCCTGCCCAAAGGACTCAGAGCAGAGCTTGTGTGACTTGTTGCTTTCAGCAGGACTTGGGAACGTTTTGAGTTTTCCTGGGCTCAGGGGACTCATCAGTGACTAATTGAGGATATCAGTCTTGCTTGAATGGGGCACACTTAGCTCCTGTGAGCTTTGCTGAGCTCAGCTGCAGCTTCGAACAGAGGCAAGGTTTTACCCACAAGGTGACAGTGTGCAGCAACCAGGAGTCCTTCCCATGGTGACTGGGAGAACTTTACTCCATGTTAGCAGTGGTCAAGAGCTTTCTCATCTCAGTGTGCTTCAGGATGGCTCACTGCATGGTCAGACATCATGCTTCACAGTAGCAGCTCAAGGTGCCAGAGCATCATAAGGAAAATTTATGGGAGGCTCTTGTAACAGCATTGAAAAGGGGGCTTATGAATGAGGAGGTGGTGAGGTGTTTGTGGGAATGAAGCCTTTGGTGGTGGTAGGCAGGTTGTCTTAAATATATTATATTATTTCTCTTTTTAATTTTTTTTAAAATTAGGATTCTTCAAGTCTTTTAAGCTTATTGCAAGGATAATGCAATCACTTTAAAGGGACATTAAGTGTTTAGCAATATTGGGAGTGCCTATCTCTTTAGTTCTTTTTCCCTTATACCACCTGCTATGACATAAATATCTGCTTACAAAGGCAATTGTGTTATTAATGGTTTAATAATGTTTAGGCTTCTAGATCTGTCAGATCTGCCTCAATGTAGAAATAAAAAAACACCTAAGACTTCTGGATAACGACTTAAGGCCCTTAAGCTTTTTTAGGAATATGTTCAACTCTGCCGTGGCAGCTGCCCTGGACCATGTGTGGGTGTTCATTGTCCGTGAGGAACTCCTGCACAGTGGTCCTGGTAGAGGTGTCCTCTTCTTCCTCACCTGAGCAATGGGCTTCTAGGCTGAGATGGCACCTCACTCTTTGGCTTGGATAAGTGGACTGATCCTGCAGGCAGACCTATGGAATATGGTGCCTCTGATGGCACTCCCTGCACTTCTTTGCCTATTGCTTTCCATCCACTGCTGCTGTGTGCAGCAGGCCTCTGTGCTGCAGATGCTCACCATCTGCTAACCAGCAGCTGCTCCTGTCTCCTCCTCGCTCCCTTCTCAGGGATGGCTCCTCCAGCATAGCTCTTTGCCCCTTGGCAGCTCTGTCGCTCCTCTGCGACTCAGCTTCCCCCATCCCCTTTGTTTGAAAGAGGGATCAAAAACAATCTGTTCCATCTTCGTGTCCCAAATGGAGCATCTGATCCTTTTTCTTTCTCCAAAATGACTCTGTACAACTGTAGCTCTGTAATGATACAGAGAATGGTGCCAGAGCTGGCACTGAAGGAAACGGGATTCAGTACTTTGGGGCCAGCCCTGAGCCTCTCTACACAGCCAACTGCAGCAGTGTCTTAAAGAATTGCTACTCTGAGTGTTAGCCTTGCAGGCTTCTGAAATACCTGGGGTTTGGCATCTGTGTTGCCAAAAGTGTGCTGGGGAATGTCAGCCACAAAACAAATTCTGTTTGGCTTTGGATAAAAAAGGGGAGCGTCTGGGAAACGTGAGTGGTTTGCTCACCTTCTCCTGGCTTCACTCATTTTATTGCAAGCAGCAGCAAAGCCAACTAGAATGTGGTTCTTCCTTAAACTAATCTCAATTTTTGAATACAACAAATACTAAAAGGAAGGTGGAGCCCTTAGTACATAATGAATATGGATGAACTGAATCCAATGCATAATGATAATCTTGTTTGACGACCTCAGTTTAAAATTTGCAGGGTGCATCTGCTTTGATGTATTTCCTTCCCTGTTTCTTTATGACTTCTGCGCCTCACCTGCCAGATTCTGCTGTCTTGCTCATGTTTTCAAAGCTGGTTATTAAAACCACCTTTAATTCATTTTGTGAGCAAATAATTTGTAGCAGAAGCCCACATTATATTTGGGTTTCTTCATACACTTTTGAGGAAATAGGATGAAGAAAGCAATTTCTAAGCAGTATTTGTAGTTAATTTTGTCCCTAGCTTTGTGTGAGAGGCAGGTGTACATTTAAAAGCACATAATATTTTTTTTTAACTTGCTTAAAACAACAAATAAAAAAAATGTGTTCAAAACTGACTGGCTTCCACTTACTGCCACTGTGGAGCTTTTGACTCTGACCTGTGTAAGTTTGAGTGGCTATTTTAGAGTAAATAGGTCTCATGCTGTTGAGTCTAGACATACTAGTTGACACTTTACATACTGAAAATATCAGTTTCTTTTATGCTTGTCCTGTATTACAGGTATTTTTGTTGTCCCCTCTCTGTAGCTTCTCTTAAGTGAGGAAACAAAGTTTTTAAACTTGGTGTTTCTCTGCTCCAGATTGAAATCCTATGACTAGCAAAAGTGTGTGTGTGGGGTGGTTGTATAGGTGAATTAGAAGCTATTGAGGAGATTTTAATTCTTGATGCATTTATGGACTTTTTAATTGTTGTTGTTTTTGTCTCTTGCAGCCAATAAGAAGAAAGAGAAAGAGCGGCCGGAGATCTCCCTCCCTTCAGACTTTGAACACACGATTCACGTGGGGTTTGATGCAGTCACGGGAGAATTCACAGTAAGCAAATCTGGAGGAAAAGGGAACTGTGTGGTTTAGCTTATTGCTAGGAGGAGCCAGGGCCCATTAATCTTTTATGCTGGAAGGGCTATTACCATCATCTAGTTTGATCTCATTTGAAACACATCTGCAGAGGTTACCCACTAATCCATGCTGAAAGACTGTCAAACTTGGCACATCCCAGGAGATCAGGCTGCCAGCAAACTCTTCCTTTCCTGTTTTTTTTTGCTGTTGTGGTCAGCTAAACATGGTATATCTCTCCTCCCTTCCCTTCTCTTCCCCTCCCTTCCTCTTCTAGAGCTGAAATAGGTCTACAGCATAGTCTGTGTCCCCCAACTGGGGATCTGGGAGTTTTCCTGTGGGAGGCCCACAGCTGTCTACAACTACTTAGGACAGAATATGCATGTGCTGCCCTAAGGCTAAATGTCAGATGCTTTTATGTGTTGTGGGTTTTTTCATTTATTGACATGCAAAATACTGTAAAGACAGAGTTGTATTTCATCATCATCATATTTTTATTCTTATTTTGGTTATGAGAGAGTATTTCCTAGCAGCAGAAGTTGTTTGTGAGCAAGGTGTTTCTACCTGTCTGTAATATGGTGCTTTTTCAGGGGCTTTATTCCCCTACCCTGAATCACGTGTACAGCTGTGTTTTGCATGGCAGCCTCTAGAATTGCCCAGGTTACCCCACGTGTGCCAGTGCTGATGCCTTGGGGCTTCAAGGCATCAGTGGGGCATTACCTGAGGGGTGTATCCAGCCATCCTGTTGAACCGGGAGATTATAATGTCATTGCTAATGGATCCCAATCTCTGCCTCTTTGTCTGTACAAACTGTTATCCCTGCTGGTGAGGAAAGGCACAAGTCTGGCTGTTCTCCAGGTGTGTTTATTTTCTGGCTTAAATGATGTCCCTATACCGAAATTCAGAGCTTGAGATGTGAAGTTAACACCTCTGCGTTCCCAGCTCTGGTTACAATGGGCACCACACTGCTGTTACCAAAGAACTCTAGTGCTACCAGAAGACCCAAATGAGTGTTGCATGTGCATTGTGCTGGAGGCTATGCACTGTATGTTACTTCTATAGTCTTTCCAGGGTGTATATATAAGTATGTGTATACCTGTGCATAAAGGATTTTGTGTTTTGTTTGTTTTGGTTTTTTTGCCTGAGACTTTTCCTGAACTGCAGCAATTGAGTCTTCTCCTTTCTGGTTTTTGAATTTTGGTCTGCAAAGGACATGTGAGTCACCCAAGAGCAGAGTGACATTTACATGCCCAAGTGTGATTTGTAGCACAGGCAGTGGCTAGGGAGGCACACATTCACCACCTCTTTTTCTTTCCTCTCCTCTCCTGTCCTCTTTTCTCCCTATTTCCCTCACAGTACTGTGTAACTCCAAAAGCTGGGGCAGAACTGTGACAGTGGGCTTATGTTTTGTGGACCACGTTAGGCCAACTGTGTGTTAACAAGGTGCCTCTTCCCACAGGGAATGCCAGAGCAATGGGCACGTCTGCTGCAGACTTCCAACATCACCAAGTCAGAACAGAAGAAGAACCCCCAGGCAGTGCTGGACGTGTTGGAGTTTTACAACTCCAAGAAGATCTCCAACAGCCAGAAGTACATGAGTTTCACAGGTACATGGTGATGGTCTCAATGTGGCTGCATTGTCCAACTCTCCATTAGTCTCTCCATTCTGTTAATCCTGATGCCCAGCATAGCTGCAAAAAGAGGAGGTCAGTCAACTGGCTAAGCCTCCCAAACACATATTTTTTCTGATGCTCACAGACATCATCTGGAAAACAGATCCCAGACTGCTGGGGCTGGGCTCCCAGTGATGAAAATCCCTGGAGAAAACAGGCAGCTAAATTTTGCACCAGTTTCAGTTTGCAGGGTGGGTGTGGATGTTGCTTTTTGTGTCTTTGGGGTGAGAGTCTCTCTGCTCCCGTGTGCCATGACTGAGGAATATGGCTCAGCTGCCTGGGTGCCTGAAAATTCCTGGCTGGATTCCTCTAAAAGTCAAAACTCTCAAGGTTTTGTGCCTCTTTCTATGGATTATCTGCCCTCTGAAGGACATCTGCAATTACTACTCCTCCCTTTCAACTGCAACTCTAAATTTTTGCAATTTCTAAATATTAACCCCTACTTTGGTTCTTTTAAGGGGATAGAACCATGTCACCAGATCTGGTACTAATTAGGAAGGCTCTGAGCAGGGATAAAAGTGCAAATCTTCCCCACTAGTGCCTGGATAGACCCCACCAGTTGACTTGTGGGGTTCTCTGTGCTCTTGCAGGAAGTTTAGGCATCTGAGACTGAACATCATGCAGGAGGGAGCCAGCTGTAGTGCCTCTGCTGCTGACTTAGTCCATTGATAATATTTTGTGTATGTGGATGGAGGACCATATTCATTCAGGTTTTGCTCTGGGCAATTCCACCCTCCTGCAGCAGGGATTCGTGACCCCTGCATTTGTCTGCATTTATTTACCCTCTGTTCCTATATCTGCCAGGGTATGGCTGGTTCTGGGAAGCTGGAGTTAGGAAGCTAAGTTTGGGAGCAGCCTTTTTGCCTGCCTTTTCTAAAGACAGCTTGTCCCTTGCTCCTCTCCCCACTGCTGCTGCGTTTATAACTCATTTATAATGGCATTGTTACCTGTCTTTCAGATAAATCAGCAGAGGATTACAATTCATCGAATACATTGGTAAGCCTTACACTCACATTCTGTCTCGAGTTTGGGGATTAGAAAAACTTGCAAAAAACCAGTTAATTACATGTAAACTTGTAGTTTGCTTAGTGTTTTAAAATCTGAACTATATATATTTGTGTAGTGAATATATCTTTATAAAAACAGGCATGCTCCTTTCACTTTTTTTTTTTCAACTGATGGGGAGTAAAGTGGACAGAAGTAGGATCTTTAGTGAATGCAAATTAGTGAATTAATTAATAGAAATAGCTCTGTTTTCATAGAAGTTAGTCTTCTCCTATACCTAGAATTTGATAACCACTCTGCTGTCAGGTTTTATGTCTCTATAAACATCTGTGATATAATAAAGTTTATTTACTAACCACTAAGTCTGATTTACCAAAGCTAATGTTGATTAACCAGACTAATCTCTAGCAGAACAGGAAATAAAAGGTTCTCCTCCTCTCTGCTTGACCTTTACTCAATCCTTACCAGGGCAGGCACCACTCCTATTTGCTTTGTTAGGAGATGTAATAAATTTTTGTGTGTGCCTGTGAGATGGAAGAAACAAAACTTTCAGTTGAAGATGGTTCATAAAACCCCACAATTCCCTCATCTCTTGTTTTCTCATGGCCATGTCATTACATAGAATTGGCTTGTTCTTCACCCTTCCAAAGGCAGCTTATTCAGATCTGATCATTTAGGACTCTCTGTAAAAAGAAAAGGAAAATGTTTCTGCCGTTGTTCATTATTGCATGTCATTGTATGTCAGTCCTCAGAAGTTTCAATATCTGAGGTTGGATTTTTAAGTAAATCCTGTTAAAGCAGTAGTTACCAGTCTACTGAGATACCCAATGCCCTCCCTTAGGCTAACCTTTAATTTTGGGGATATTCAGGAAACTCCCAGTGCATAGTTCTTCCTTGTTGCTTTTAACAGGCCAGGCTTTTGTGTCATGTCAAGTGCATTTTGACAATTATTTGTCAGGATGATGATGACTTCAAGTATTTTAGGCTGAGTGAAATACTGTGTTGCTTTCCCCCTCTTTCTGAGAACTTTAATACTTTTCCCCCTGCCACTCTTAGGGAGGTGATGATGCACAAACATAACTGGTCTAGTGGGTTGAGGACCTCACCAAGTTTATTCCGAGATGTTTATAGTGTAAAGAATGTAATGAATTTCAAATCCAGTTTTAAATGTATAAGTTTAAAAGTTACTTTCATTCCTAATCATAGTATTGCAGAAAATTCCAGATAATTTTTTATCCACCTTTACAACTGTTTTTTAAAAAAATAAATCATTCCTATTTTTCCATTAAATTTTATGTTAGGAAGTGATTTTAAAAGAGATTTGAAAAGATTTTGCCAGATTCTGCTTCCAAAATCTCACATTAATTAATTCTCGATCATAATACCAGAGGCAACATTAACTTGACCTCCTAACTTTTGGAGAAAACATTAAGAGTTTGATGCAAATTGTAGCATTTAAAGTCTGAAATTTTCATACTTGAATGGTCAGGGTTTGAAGTAAGCAAAAAACCCTAAGAGACAGTATAAATAGGGAGAGATATTTTCAAACTTGAGTGTCCCAAAACTTGCTGGGCAGCTGTGTGGGTGTTGGGGAAGCAGTGAGAGAGCCCAGGTCTTCTGGGAAGGGGATTGCTATCAGTCAGGCAGATGAGGAGCTCTGTCTGAACAGCTATGTCAGGCAGTGCTGGACTGCACACCCATTTCCCATGAAGACTCAGAAACCTTGGGCCTTGAATTTTTCAGACACTGTAACTCTCCAGCCTGTACTGATTATTGCTTTTCTGCACTTGCTTCAGTGCAATCTCTGTTAGGAGCTTAATCCAGTGTTTGTGATTTTGTTTACAATGTGCGATTGGGTTTTGATTTTTGCTATTTGTGCAACTCCATGCAGAATGTGAAGGCTGTCTCTGAGACCCCTGCAGTACCCTCAGTGTCTGAAGATGAGGATGATGAAGATGATGCAGCTCCACCCCCTGTGATAGCTCCGCGACCTGAACACACCAAATCTGTGAGCAGAAATTCTTTGTTCAGCCCTCACTGCTGCAACCACAGTCAGGCCTTGACTGTGACTTTGTCCCTCTGCATGGCATGCTGAGCCCTTCTAGGGAGCAGGAGGGATGCAATGGGAGCCATTCCTTCTTAGCACCTTAGTATTGTCACCTGCCTAGTTGGGGGGGGCACGATTAATGATTAATCACTAATCCTTGATTAGTGATGTTAGTTGCTAGCAAAGTAGCTGTAGAAATGCATCCCTGGCAACAACCAGAACAATAGCAATAATAAGAAGATGAATAGAAGTGTTTAAATCTTCACCTGACTTATGTGTTTTTCTCAACAAAATTAGATATACACCCGCTCTGTGATAGACCCTCTTCCTCCTCCTACCAGAGATGTGGCCACCTCTCCTATTTCTTCTCCCTCGGAAAACAGCACAACAGCACCCGACATGCTGGTCAGGAACACAGAGAAGCAAAAGAAAAAGCCAAAAATGTCAGATGAAGAGATACTGGAAAAATTAAGTATGTCCTTGTTCTTTAACAAAGTCAAATTCCAGGTCCTGCTGTGTTGGTTTCTCAGAATGTCAATAAGCTGAAATGTTTTCCTGTTTTGAGATCCCTTACTGAAGACATGGGCACACAGTCACAACACAACACTGGGGGCAGATATAAGGGGTGAGCTTGAACATAAACTGAGCACCTGTGATACTTGCTGAAGTCCCCAGGGAGTTACAGATCCTCAGGCTCTGCAAAACAAGCCCTGAACAAATAACATCTATTTAACAATGAAGTCTGAGATTGTTCCACGTCTTATTCTGTAGCTCTGAAGCACAAATTATTATATTGCAATGTTAGACACAAGGTGTCTGAAAGATGTAGAGAAAATTAATGCATCCCCAAGTTTGCTTTCCACAGTACCGTGGTGTAAAGTGACTTGGTTATTTTTAAGTGCTTTAACATTTTGTGGGTAGCCAAATTGGTGAGTTTTTAATGAGAAAAATTCATCAAGTCTCTCAGTTGTGCCCTCGTGTCTTTAACAGTTCCTGCCTTTCAGTGCAAGTGCCCCTCTGCTGCTTGGTGGTTTTTGCCACAAAGCTGCTGTGGCATATCCAACCGCTGAACCAGCTCTTTCATGCAATTGATTGCTATCCTCAGCCTGGGCCAGGTTTTATTAGAGTAGAGCATTTCTAATTCTTTGAACTACTAATCCTGTATTAATTACATCCATTCCTTGCTTGTCAGTTGACTTAAATTGTGTTAGCATCTCTATGGTAAGGCTGACCTCCTTGGCTTGAGTAGATATTTGTTAGTGTTTTAGGAATAAGAGTCTAGTAGCTACATGAAGACTTAATCTGAGGATATAACTTTAAAAAAACTTTAAAATATTATAAAATGGTACCTGATTTCTCTAAATAAAGCCTAAGTTGTCTTGATCGCTTATGAACTAGAACTGCTTGCTATTGGAAAACTCACACCTGTTGTTTCAAAACATTGACTTCACTCACTCAGTTAGCAGGATCTTTGTACCATTAAGGATTCAAGACATTTTGTGACCAGGTAGGAACTGTGGCAGGAAAAAAGGTGCTATTCTAATACAAATACACCCACTTCAGTCACAAAGAGAAGTGCAATTGCTACTTTTAGGAGTGTTGGGAAGCAGATGTATGTTCTGATACCTTGCTTGCTCCAGGTGTCAACTTCTATATGTGGGCTAGTCAGAAAAATGTTATGAAGTTTTAATCTTTAGTCTTAATCTCAGTAAAAATGTCTTTCCACTGAGGGCAATGGAGCTGTACTTGTGCAGACAAGCAGCCTTTTGACATTTTAGTTTGACACGTAAATAAAATGATTAAAACTGTAAAGCAAAAATATATTTACACATATTAAAGATGCGCTAAATGTGTGCAAAGGTTAAAAGGAAGCTGCTCAATCTCTACCTCTCAGCATAAACACAGCATTGGTACAAACATTAATGAATCCTCACCTGACTCTTTGGAAGGTAGGAAACCTCCCCCTATTTTAGAGTTAAGAGCATTAAACAGGGAAAAACTGGCAAATGCCTCTTGTCACCACAGCATTCTGTCCAGTCCTTGCCTTGGGGAAACATTTGCAGTCTGATCTTGTAGCCTGTGTTAGGCTTTGAGGGAAAATTTATGAATATTTGTCCAGAAATACCAGTCCTCAGGGCAGACAGCATCGCTTCTGTAATTGTAGAGTGGGTTTTATAAAGCCAGATTTCTCTTCCTGCCCTCCTCTCCAAACATGGGCCATATTCCCTACTTCTACCTCTGTCTGTCCTAAACCCTCTGGGTCTGGCTTCTCTCCAATGGTGTCTGAAAATAGCCTGCTCTTGCTCTGCTTGCTACTGGTTTCTTTGGCTTAATGTCCATGAGCAGTTTCTTTGCCAATATACATCTGTTAAGGCTCAGCCCCAGACCCTGTGAAAGCAGCACCGTATGCTGGCAGCCTCAGTGACTTGCAAACACCAACTTGGATGCAGCTCTGCATCCCTTGAACCTGTGAGCCACCTTGGTGCTGTTAGAGAGGGGACTGGCTACCAGCTGAGCTCTAGAAATTGCTGGATCTGGTTTCTTTGCCCTAAAAAGGGGTAATTCCTGCCTGCCATAGAGGAGTTATCAATATCAGTTAAAGTCTGCAGCCACATGCTGTGGAACACCAGGCAAAGTGCTTTTCCCTTTGAGGGATGCAGTGATGGACTTTCCGTTGGCTGAAGAGCCGTGTTTTGGGAGAACAAACTGAGATGGTCTCAGGTTGCTTTCCAAACCCAGAGGGATGCTGGCAACTGCTGCTAAACCTGTGCTGGCTGTCAGGTTCCTAGAAAAGCCGCTGAGCATTGCCCAAGACAGGGCAGGGGAGGTTTGGCTCTGAAGGGTCTCTCCACCTTCTCTCCTGAGTCTTGCAGCCCAGTCACTGGGTCAGTAAATGGCTGTGGTTGTGCTGGTACAAAAATATCATAAATACTTTTTTTCTGCTACAAGCTGTCATGGTGTAAGGAAATCTTTGGCTAGTTTTGTAAAAGACTGTTGGCTCCAAGATGATTGAGAGCCCAGCCTCCAATTTCAGAGATTGCAGTGCGGGCACATCTTAGATCATCCAGGGTGCTGAAGCTGGGAGTGACTTTAAGTAGCAGGTTTCCAACAAATAATTGTTTTTCCATGTGTTAGGCCTGTGTATCCCCATCCTGCACCTAGTAATGACTGCTAGTGAAGGTTAAATGTTCTTAATGTCTGTGTCCCATCATTTCTGAAGGGAAGGTCCTGATAGAAGGGAATGCTGCAGCTGGTATGTGTGTAAATAACTGAGGGCTTCCTTGGTGTCCATGTGCCTCTAGATTTGACGAGTGGTTCATCAGAGCCTGCTGTGGCCACTGGAGCTGTTCTTGCAGCTAGTTCTTGTAGCTGTATGAAAAAAGGACTTGAAGAAAATCCTCTTGTTTTTTGTTTTTTGTAGGAAGTATCGTGAGTGTGGGTGATCCAAAAAAGAAGTACACGAATTTTGAGAAGATTGGACAGGGGTTAGTATATGCTTCTTCTCTGTCCTAGACCTTTCATTTCCTTATGCTAAGAAGAATCCACTGAAACCAGGCTAAGTAAGCTTGCTGGAAAAGCTGTTTGGGATACTTTGGAAAGTTTCTTTTGTTTGGTTGTTTATTTGTTTTCTTCTTTTTTTGTTTTTGGTTGTTTTGCTGGGTTCCACATCCCCTCCAGCTGTTCTCCTGTTCCTGGCAAAGTCACAGGGACCGGGTTTTTGTGCAATTGTGTTGTAGTATAAAAAATTATGCCATTAGATGATCAGGTTTATAAATACAGCTACAAGCAGGGAAAGAACTGCAAGACCATCTTCATATTACAGGTTTGCTTCTGAATCAGCTCTTCTCAAGGCATGTGCTGTGGCCCTCTAAGCAGGGGGACAGTAGAGGTTGTAGGAGAGACTGTACTGAGGCAAAACACAGACCTGCAGTTGGCTCCATGTGCTCAAACTCCTCTTTTCCTCACTACAAATGCCGCATTTGTTTACTTTAGCTGATCCTGTTGCTCTGTTACCATATTGGGCATTCTGCAAGCCAGGGTACTGCAGTCATGCCACTTGAAATGGGATAAACTCACAGTCCTACAATTTGCTGGTTTAGCAGCAAGGGTTTGGATGACCACAGTGTCCCTTATTAGGAGCTTTTTTGCCCATAAGTTCTCTGGCTTCTGCTCCAACAACAGCCTTGTCTCAGAAATATTTCAGCTGATGTTTACCATTGAAATTATTGCATGTAAAGGAATGGGACTGAGAGCACTTCAGAGAGACAAATGGGAAGGGGCATGTGTTAAGCTCTCACTTTTACTTTGAGACACTAAGAATTTATTTTTTTTTTCTCTGTTTTGTTTAGAGCCTCAGGTACAGTTTACACAGCAATAGATGTAGCTACAGGACAGGAGGTAAGTGCTGCCGGAGTACCACAGCAGTGGATTTTGGATTGTATCCTAAAAGTTCGAGTTGATGCTCCAAAATACTGTCTTTCAGGGATTCATGACATCTTATTTTTAATGAGGTCTTTATTTACTTACTAATGAGACATGGTTGAATGGTCTGAGGAGAGAACTGGAAAAAATTACTTCCCAAGTTTTGATTCCTGAATAACTTCATATTTATAAAGATTCTTTCTGTGATTGCAAAAGCGAGAAGCAAATGTTTGGATCTGGGCAGTTCCTCAGTAAAAGTTTCTCTCTTCTTCCCCAAGATTTCTTCATGTGTCCATACCAGCTCTTTTATTTGCCCTCTGCTCCTTTTCTTCCTACACTTGTACTACTTAACTTGCATGGAAATAGTTCCTCTCCCACCCTTTGCCCACTTACTTTCTGCCCTTGAATTTGGAGACAAGGAATGCCCATCTATTCTTTTTTCTCTCAAATATTGAGAAGTGCCATGCTTATTGCCTGCATAATAAACTAGTAGTGATGGATATACAGCATCTGTGGAAACCTTTATTTCTAGATGGAGGATTTTAAAAAAGATTAAAATGCATGTGTTATTCTGAATTTATTTATGGAAGTCTGCCACAATGCATGTCTACTTTGCATTGTACAATGTAAGGAGTTATTCACCAGTAAATTTCATAATTGTGCTTGTTGCTGAAATTCCTTCACCCCCTTTTTTAGTTCCTGAAGAAGTAATACAGTTTAATTGCAGCCTTTAAGGAAGAGTTCTTATATTTATTTTGAGTCAATGAGAAATTTTATAGCAGGAGGAAGTCCTTTGATGGTTTTCTGCTTTCTTCCTGGACCACTTGGGTGACTCCCATGTGAGAATTTGAGCTCTTGTATTACAACAGACTTTTAAATCATTCCTGTTACACTAGTGTGACCAGGCCCTGGATTTTAAAATCTGCATTTGGGATCGCTGTAACTTTGTCATGCTGTTGTTTGTTCCTCTCTGTGAAGTGCACTGAACTCAGGAGCTCTGTGCAGGGAAACACTGGGAACTTCTTTATCTGCATAAAATGTCTTCCCTCTCTTCTTCATCTTTCATTCTTCTCTCTGGTCTTGTATAAAGAGCAGCATGGGGGTTTTGTTTTTGAGTTCTTTAAGTACTGTTTGGCAGCCTTGTGAGTACTGTGGAAAACCAGCATGTCTGTCTGCTCTTGCCTTCTCATGTGTTGGGATTTTTCTATAGTCTTCCCTGCTATACTTTCGAAATGCTGATTGTATCCATCTATATTGTCACTCTGTGGCTTGTTTCTTTTAATCCTTGTTTTTGTGAGTTACTGTAGTTCCTGGCTCTGATCCATTCACCCAGGCCTTCTTCTCTGCACAGCAGTATTGTAAAGGTGTAGTTTGATCTCATTCCCTTTGCCTAAATATTGTACCAAAAGCAGTTGAGTTGTGACATCTGTGAGTTATTTTTGCCTCCAGCTCTGCTGAGTAGGTTTACTGATTTGGAGGTTCCTCAGAGGGCCAGGTGCTCTCACAAAGTACTGGTAGTGTGGAAACTTGAATACAAGAGTTAAAAACATGCTGTAACCTTCCTGCTCTTTGCATATATGCATGCAGAGCTGGTATCCTAAAACAGGAAGAAAGCTACTAAACCAAAGGGCTGCAGCTGACAGATCCATCCCTGTTGCACTTCAGGCATGACTGGCCATAAAACTGGCTCAAATTCATTTATTTTCAGCCTTTTATCTAAACACTGGTGCTTCTCTCCCCCAGGTCTTGTTGTGACAAAAGAAATAGAGTTACTACCTTGAAGTACTAAGCATGGTTGTGTTATTTACCCACCCTCCTTTAGACTTCTAGAAGCAGAAATTTGCATGGGCAGAGGAAAAAAAACACCAAAAAATTTTCAGAAACATTCATTTAAATATAAAATTAGTAAGAATCCTTTCAGAAATAAAAACTTTTTGGCATATCAGTCCATGCCAGAGTAAGGGGATCTCTTCCTTATTACCAAGAAGCTGTAGATGGAGACGGCTATCCAACTGTGACATGAAGATCCAGTATGAAAATGGCAATTCCCCTTGTTCTTTTTGTCATTAAGCATTATCCAGCATGTGTGGAAATGGACTGGCTGCAGGAACTTGTAGAGTTATGGAATGGTAGTAGGATTCAGTAGCTAATGATGAAAAAGTGACCTCATGATGAAAAGGTTTTTATCCTCCCTCATGTGAATGTGGGACTAAATGGACTGGTACTGGCAAGTTTCTGGGGGACTCCTGCAATAATGCTTTGCTTGATCTCTTTTCATTGCAGGTTGCAATCAAACAGATGAATTTGCAGCAGCAGCCCAAAAAAGAACTGATTATTAATGAAATCCTTGTGATGAGGGAAAACAAAAACTCCAACATCGTCAACTACTTGGACAGGTATGTCAGTATTTGAAGGGCTCACAAAGGGACACTGGAAAACACTTCCATGTCGGTGTCTTAATGGTTCCTGGCTCAGTTTAATGCAAGTGTGGGACAACCTTGCATTGCTTAATGCATGTGGCATTGTGGGAGTGTGGGTGGCCTGGCAGTCTCTCTCCAGAACGAGGAGAAACAGGTATCTGAACCAGTGTTAGTGGGATGTCTAGGCTCTCCTTAGAGAGGCTGGCAACAAAGGTCCTGTCAGGACTCCATTTTTCGTCTCTCTCCTTTGCCAAATTTGACACAACAAATTTCCTGCTTGTTTCCTTCCTGTTACTAAAGGAGAAATAGAAACACTTTGAAATGTATTATTCTATTTGCCTTCCTCTTCTTTTCCACTGAGCAATGGTGGTGTTCTGCTGCCAGAGGAGCAGACTCCTTCCAGGGTTAGATGTAGTCTTGTCCCTGTGACTGTCCACTGAGGTTTTAAAAAAGAGGGAGAGTGACTTTTAAGGCAGATAGTGATAGAACAAGAGGGAACAGTTTTCAGACAAAAGAGGGTAGATTTAGGTTATGTGTAATGAAGAAATACTTTACTGTGAAGGTGTTGAGGCACTGGCACAGGCTGCCCTGGAAATGTTCAATGCCATGTTGGGTGGGACTCTGAGCAGCCTCGTGTACAGGAAGGTGTCCCTGCCCATGGCAGGGGTTTGGAACTAGATGGTCTTTAAGGTCCCTTTGAACCCAAAGCATTCTATAATTCTATGATGCTGAAAGCCCAACTGGCAAAAGCATTGCATGGTGGCTTGGATTCACCATCAACATCACACTGCTGCATTGTGTCAAGCCTGCGTCCTTTACCTGTTAAAAATAGAGCTAGTTCCACTTGAGCTGCAGCAAGATTTTCTGTCGGCTGCACTCAATGTCTGAATGTAGCAGTTCTGATGAACCACAGGTTTGCTTTATTGTAGGGTAAAGACTGCTTGGATAGGGTGAGCTGCAGGCTTTAATCTTGGCAGCTTGGGTTTTTTGGAAGATAGCATGAAGGGATGTGACCTAGAATCTCTTTTGGAAATTTGAGAGGGGATTTGCACACTTTTTATGCTTGGCATGTATGTCAAAATCTAATCAGCTATTTCTTTAATAGGTTTAGTTAGCAGGCTTTCAATGTCTTAGCTAAAAAAGGAGGCACTTACAAACTGCAACAGTTGTGTTGCTGAATTTTTGTGGTGCTGTGTCCCATGCATAGCTGTAAAGAACTACTTTGTTGAGGGGACGGAAAGTCTGCTCCTGAAATTTTTGTGCAAGAGGTGTGTGTGCAGGAAACTGATTCTGGGCACACGCCCTGTTCTTAGAGAGAGCAGAAGAATGTTACTGGTGTAAAATGAAACAAGTGCTTAAGAACTCCATCTGGCCTGGAACTGTTATTTTCTCCTGGCTGATTAGAGGCTTTGTTTTGACAAAACTATTTGAGAGATAGGCTCTTCCCATTAGAGAGCATCACTGTGTACATGCACTTACCTCATCTAGCCCGTGCATCCCAGCTGCAGGATAGCTCCACATCCTGCTGTCTTATTCAAACTTTCAGCAACAAAAGCTGCTGCTTTTGTCCTCCACTTTCACTAATCTTTTTCAGAGGGATTAGCTTTTGTTTGAGTGCTACACATGGACAGAACAGCAACTGGGATGAACATGGGGGTTCTTGTGCCTATTGTGCCACTTCAGCTCTGTAACTGCAAGATCCTGTTGCTGGGGAGCTGTGTTCCTCCTGCCCAGCCTAATGTGCCTGTGCTTCCCAAGTGCTGAATTAAGCTGATATTTGGATGCCACTTGCTGGCTTCTGCCTCCTGCTGAAGGAGGTGGAGGAAGGATGTGCTGATCACTGGTTTCTGCTTTGTGGTTCTGTTACAGTGTCTCCCCTTCTGAGTCCCTAATGGGAGCTGCAATCTAGATAGCCATTGGCATGAACCAGCTCTCTCTCTTCTCTTTGCCTCAGCTCCTGCCCTTATGCAAGGGTTTCCTGTTCTTTGTCCCCTCATAGCTGCACAGCCTACATGCTTGTGGTTAAGCATCTTTTCTGCTGCAGTCTAAGTGGCCAGCGTTGCACAAAGGTGTGCTGTGATATTTAAGATAGTGACATGCCTAATTCAGCTGTACTTGGGAGCTGGATTTAGAAGCATCTGGCTCTGAAGACAGTGACACCAGTCTTCTGTACAGACAAACAGCCACTTGTGCTGAATTACCTGCTGGAGGTGCCAGTTCCTTTCTGCTGCATGAAAGAGGCCCTCAGAGCCCTGCTTCTAAACTCAGCCATCTAAACACAGGCGTCAGATGCCCAGTGCTAGGCAAAGCAAACTCCTGCCCTTTAGTTTCATTCTGAAGAACTCCTTAACTTAATAAACCCCACAAGTAAGTGGTAGCCTCTGTTACCCCAACCCCAAACTGCAGTAGGGATGGGTGGTCAATGAATAAAGCTGAAAGTGTAAGACAGTCATGCTACAAGAACACACTGGTTTCTTTCCAGGCTATATTCATGTTTGCATGTTGGAGGCAAGTTACTGGTGCAAAATTCTGTAATGAATGAACTTGCACTTCTGGGCAACTCCAAATTTCATCAAATTTATCAATAAAATATGTGTATTTGTGATAGACAGGACTTGGTGGACAACTTCCTAAGGTATCTAAGTGGAAGCTGAGGAGCACCTTACAGGATCAGACATTAGCTGCTCTTGCAGATGGATGAAGAGAAAGCTGTAGACCATCCTTTTCTTCCTCAAAGATTTTCATCAGGCTTTTTTTACTGCCAGCTTGTTTTGGAAGGTGACAGTGGGTGACAAGGTGTGACACCATGCTGCGCCTGATGTTGCATCAGAGCAGCACGTAGGTGTATGGACTTCCTGATGGTGTCTCTAGAACTGCTGAGAGAGTGGGTTTGAGTCATGCCTTCAGTGGGCAGCTCAGTGACTAAGACTGGCAAGCGAGTGGAAAGATCCCTGAGACAGTACCACCCTGAGATGACATTCCTTTGGTGGCAGCTGGCAGGGAGCCACTGTTAATTCCACCTCCCTCTGTGTTATGTCAAATCTATCAATTATGGAGTTGCCAGGGTCTTGGCACATGTCTGTGGCTGCTCATGGCTCAGCTTTGGTTCACAGCATGGTTCTTGGCTTGCTCCATCTGTTTTGGCTGCAGAGATACACCAGCTTGCTCCCAGCATGTGGAACTTGAGATTGTCATGCAAAGAGCCCATTCTGCCCCCATTCTTACAGTGAAGCGGGATTTGGGCTGCAGAGAGTGCTACTGGCAATGAAGGGAAACCTTGTGATGTCCATGGTGGGTGATTTGCTGAGAGGGTGCTGATAAAATCTGCAGAAAGCCTGGTTTGGCAGAAGTGAAGAAGTAGCTATAGCATAGGGCAGGAAGGAAGAGTGTGGATGCAGTTGGGCTTTCAGAGCCCAACAGAAGGTAAATGACCCACAGAAATTAGCAGGAGTGCTTCTGAAAGCAGTCCTCCTGCTCTTTTCTTACTCAGAGGGGCTGAGTGCTTTTGCTGGGGTCTGTAATGCTGGGAAAAAAAAAAAGCCAGTGCATCAGCTTCTGTTCCATAGTGGAATTTGAGACCTCTGTGCTGCGGGAGCACAGCCCTATGCCCTTGGGCTTTGCATCCTGTAAGAATCTCCAGATTGCACCTCCCTACACAGTCTTCAGCATCAGCAAATCAGGATACCCACTTTGTCCCTGGAATTAAAGGCTGTCCATAACTATAACACTACTGTCATCCAGGTGTAGATCAGACCACTATTACTATTTAGGGGGATTTTTTTCATCAGCTTGGTGTTGTCAGTGTGTCCTTTGGGGGTAAATGCCACGCCTTGCTCACTGCTGTGATGTCTCACTCATCTCTGTCTACTTTCCATGCCAAGCTTAATAGGTTCTTTCTCCTTTACTGTTGCTTTCTACCTAATTGTTCCCTAATACCTATCCTGCATTTGCATTTGGCTCCTGGCAAATTCATTCCTCAGTAGGATCAGTGTTTTAGAGCAAAGCAAACGTATCCTTGATGAACTCTAGTGCCAGATGATGCTTTTAATTAGATTCTCTGCCCTCTCACTTTTGACTCATCTGTCTACTCACTTGAAAAATGAGAGGACTGGCTGAAAAGGTGGGTTTTCAAAGTGATGATTCCTTCCTTCAGGAGTGTGTCATCCTGATGTATCTGTCCTGGTAGTTTGTGTTGATGGGCCCAAAAAGGGGCAGAAATGGTTAGTGGTTTGGGCTTTTTTTTTTTTTGGGTTCTTTTGTTTGTTTGTTCTTAATGCGTTAATGCTGAAGTCTTCATCTCCCATCTTCTACTTTTAGACATGGGTACACACACACACCCAGCAGAGAGGAATATCCCAAATGACTGAGAAAAGCCACTCTCATCTCAGCTGTCTCCTCCCCATCTTCCTATGGGCCTTCTTTAGAAAAGACCTGCCTTTTTGGCATTTCCTTTTCTATTTTAAATCTTTAAATTGTTGTTTCATCCAGTAAGGTGTACTACTTTGACCTTATGAATGGTTCTGAAATTTTCAGACAAAATCACAGATTAGTTGGATGATGTGGAAAAGATTGAGGTGATTTTTCAAATGCATGGTGCTTAAAAAAGAAGTGCTCATTCATGATTGATTGTGGGTAGCCATCTTTTGTGTCACCCAGAATTGTCCCTGGGCCGAGGCAAAGCAAGCAGTTGCTAAGGACAGCAGGATGCCAGGAGTAGTGAAACAGCCCCCAGCCACCTCTTCCAGTGCAAGAGCCCTCAGAAGCCATTGCTGTGTGCCAAATGTCTGGGTTGCATGCTCGGACCCCATCTTTGCTTCTTTCCTTCTCTCCCAGCAGCAGGAGCAGTTGTAAGGTCAGGTCTCCATCTTAGTCTGCATCCTTTCCATGGCAGAAAAATTCAGCCTTGCCTTTATGGACAGGAAACTTCTAGCCAGCTCTCCCACTACACCTCTCCTCAACTTTCTGCACTCACCCTTCTCTTTGGTCATTCAGGTTGTGATCAGATCTTCCCATGTACAGAAAGTACCAGAATTTTGTGGTTCCCTAATACTGTTAAACGCAGCTCTTGTTTTTAGAGCACTTCTAAGACAACTTTAAAACCCTGTGCATTCTGTTTTTAAAATCTGGTCTGGGCCCTTCAGTTACCTTGTAGGAGAAGAGCTCTGGGTGGTGATGGAGTACTTGGCAGGAGGCTCCCTCACCGATGTTGTGACAGAGACCTGCATGGACGAGGGACAAATCGCCGCCGTGTGCCGGGAGGTAAAGCAGCACTCACAGTCAGAGGGAGCTCTGGTTGGGAATGGGACATGGACTTTCCACCATCTGTCACTGACTCCATGGGAATGTCTCCAGCTTCTGTAATGTGACAGTCATTCTTTTAGAGAATGGATTTCACCTATGAGGATGCAGCAATCAATTCTAATGCAAACCTCATGTTTCACCCCAGAGGGAGGAACTAGAGTGGGAAATGGGGTTGGGATCCTATTGACTTTGTCTGTTGTGCAAGTCATTTGGGACTAACTTGTCCTCCCGGGATCTGCTGATCCCAGTGTGACATCTCTGTAGCCCTGCACATACTGAGTATATGAAAAGCCCTGAGACCCTGCGCCATTACTACCAAAAATGCACAGTCTGTTTGAGTCCTTTAGCTGGCTAATTGTGACTGGTGAATCATTTCATGCACAGTAAGAATTTCTCAATTATTTTTCAGTGTCTCCAAGCCCTGGAATTCCTCCATTCAAACCAGGTTATTCACAGAGACATCAAGAGTGACAACATCCTGCTGGGAATGGATGGCTCTGTCAAACTAAGTATGCAGGGAAATTTACTGCTGATGACTTATCAACCCATGCCAGTTATCTGCTCTGGGCCAGGCATTTTAGGGAGATGGGTGTTTGAGGTACTTGATGCTGTCATGATGAACAGGCTGTAGAAATGCTGCTATAGATATTTCTGTGGCATTTGTTTTAATGAAGACTGGCAAACACAAATCCTTGTGAAGGGATACCAGACTTGAAGTGAGGCTTGGGGTTCATCTAGCTTTGGGCCATCTGTTTATGTGAACTAAAATAACAGTATTTTAATGCTACTCCAGTCTAGAAAGCTGGGTTGGAAGGTGTAAGGCTATAAGTCTTCATTTATGAACAATCTCTTCAGTCTGGAAAATGCTGCAGGTACTCAAGGGCAGGAGAAGTGGAGGGAGAATTGAAAACTGTGTAACTAGAAATCATTTAATCTTACAATGCCAACCCAGACTGGAGTCTAAATGTTGTTTCCTCCTTGTGGTATCACCAGTAATGAAAACCTTGAGACTGTTCTGCCCCTTGGGTGCTAAGGTAGCTGTTGTGCTTGTCATTGTCCATGCAGAGATAAGCCTGGAAACCACTGAATTATTATCTTCCACCTATAGCTTTAACAGAATGGTGCTCCCTTTTTCTTCCTCTCAGTTCTGTTGGCTGGCACCCAGTAGGCATAAATAAATCTATTTTTGTCGGCAGTGACAGCAGATATAACTTAAAATTCACAGGGTGCAGATATGCTGAGTAAGAAGGTGGGTTTTTTTGCCCATAATTGCTTTTTAAACTAAAGCTGCACTTTGGTGGAGCCAGATCTCAGGAGTGTTAGCAATGAATAACTGATGGGGGCCAAAGTGCTCTGTTCTTATGGAATAACTTCTTTGAGCACGGTGTGCTGGTGCCGGGCTGTAGTTTAAAGTTAGAGAAATCCCTGTGGATATGATGCAGTAACCTTCTGGATCTGAGCTGCTTATTGCCTCTGCTGGAAATTTGCCCTGTTTATGAACCATATGTCCTTTCCTGGTATTTACCCTTGATGAAAACTCAGCTAGGAATCAGTTTAATTTTCATCATTCTGCCTAAAATTAGATGTGCAATGCCACAGGGGGTCAGGATGGGCAGTGCATCTTGCTGTGTTGATTCTGCTGTGCTTGCAAGAACAGATTTAGTTTTCTTTTGGTAAGCCAAATACAAATAAGACATAGGGCGCAGCAATCTTTGTGTGAAGGCCCTCCATCTTTCTCTCTGTTCAAAGAAAGTAATCAGTATAAATTTAGGTACTTTACATTTATTCTGAACACTCTTTGCTCCATAAAATAGATGCTGTTTGAGAAATGATATGTCTACAGGGGAAGTAATACCTCTTGGACTGAAAATATCACCAGACAGTACAGTACAGCGTGTGGTCTGGGCAGTGTATCTAGATCAGACTGTGCATTAAGTCCTGTTTTCGCATATCCAGGAATGGTCTTTAGATGATGTATTACAGAGTGTGTTACAGCTGTGTAATGCTGAAACACAGCTGAATGTCCCAACTCCTGTATGTGGTTATTTCCTGATCCCCATCTTTCACACAGACAAGTGAAAGCAGCTCTAGAATCCTCATGGCCTCAGAGAGTCAGGTTTAGAAACTTGGCTCTAAACACCATCCTCTGTATTAGCCACAAAACCTCTCCTCCTGTCACAGTTGCAGCAGCAGCACACCAGACAGCGCAGCAGGGTAAAGTGTACTGTAGCTCTGGTGTCAGTAAGGGTTGTTTTTGGAGAAACTTGCTGATTCCTTCGTCTCTGTCTTTCCCCTCCACCCTATTTTAATTTTCCAGCTGACTTCGGCTTCTGTGCCCAGATCACTCCTGAGCAGAGCAAACGCAGCACCATGGTGGGCACCCCGTACTGGATGGCACCTGAAGTGGTGACGCGGAAGGCTTACGGGCCCAAAGTGGATATCTGGTCTTTGGGGATCATGGCCATTGAGATGATCGAAGGAGAGCCCCCCTACCTCAATGAGAACCCTCTGAGAGTAAGCGAGTGCTTTTCTCCTCAGCTCTTCACTAAGCTGCTGATGAAACCGAGCTCATTTGAATCCTCCGGTGTGGTTTCACCACCTCCAGCCCCATCTAATTCAAATGAATCTGTGGTCTCCTTAGATGTCCTAGTGAGAAGACTGAGATAGTCTTAGTTAAAACCCATAGTTTGCTCTGGGTAGCAGAGGTGTGGGTTCTTTATGAGTTAGATCATGCATACTCGTCATTTCCCACTTTCTGGGATGCTAACAGAGGCAGAAGTTCTACCTACTGCAACAAAGCAGTCATGTCTTCAAACCTTCTACCCTGTGAATGAGAGAATTCTCCTCTGAGCATGGTGTAGTGGAAGGTTCCCTGTCCATGGCAGGGGTATTGGAATTCTGTGATCTTTAAGGTCCCTTTCAACCCAAAGCATTCTATGTTTCTGTGATTCAATTCGATTCTATTCTAGTAGGACCTTCTTCCTACTGGCAAATTGTTCCTCCTTGCACGCTCCAAGTAAAATGAGAAGCGTAATAAGCCTTTAGACAGGGCTTAAGCCTCCTGATGTCTTCGCTTTGTTTAATTATTAACAAAAGGAGATATGCTGTCAGCATGTAGGGACATCACTTCTCTTAATACAAGCTAGGTTTATGGCTTTTCCCCCAGTTACATGGGTTGGAGGGATCTAGAAAAATTCTGTTCAAATTCTTTTTCCATCTCTTGCAATGGAACTGGTTTTGGGAGAGAAATGCAGCAGCCAAGAAGACTATAAGGAATAAAACGGTGTTGAGTTAGAGTAACAATACTTTGGCCTCATTTAACACAATTTATGCCAATTACCAGTCTATTAGACTGCTCCCATGGGATGTGTTGAGTGATGTGTTCAAAAGGCCTGTATATTAACGAGTCTCTGACAGATTTCTGTTTCTTTTGAAAATTCATCCAGGAAGTTTCTCACATGAAATCCTGAACTGGATGAATTTTGAGTCTCTTGATTCTCAGAGGGTGTGTGTGAATGCTTCATCCCCAAGCAGTAGCAAAACTGCTTTTTTTCTGCAGGGTGTTAAAAGATGCCTAAGGGTCTGCTGGACATCTTTTGTAAAGAGCCAACTGCATCTTTATCATGTTGATGTTTTAGGCCTTGTGCACTCAGGCAGAGTACCAACAGAAAGAAAAATCTATTTAGTCAGGGTTACCTTCCCATGAGGATATAGTCATTACAGGAGTAATGGTAGAGTCATGCCAGTTAACTTCCCTGTGTAAACAGGGTCTGGAATGTTGTTTTTGTCCTTGTAATCCCTTGAGAGGGCTGCAGGTTCCAAACCCAGATTACAAGGGTAAAACAATAAAGGATTGGATCTCATCCACAAAAAATAGGGCTGGCAGCTATTCTGTTTGCTGAAATGTAGGCATTGATTAGTGACCCTGATGAGGTGGAGTTTTTTCCTCCCCATTGAACTGTGGGGAGGGAGAGGAGAAATGGGTGTCTCTAATCCAGAGATAGAATCTAATCTTCATAACCTTCTGTTTCCTGGGTGCTTGTTTTTGTCTTAGGCCCTGTATCTCATTGCTACTAACGGGACTCCAGAACTGCAGAATCCAGAAAAGCTTTCACCCATATTCCGAGACTTCTTAAATCGCTGTCTTGAAATGGACGTGGAAAAGAGAGGTTCTGCAAAAGAGCTGCTACAGGTAGGTGATGGGGAACAAGACTGGAACAATGTAATCATACAATCCTGAGTGAGGCCAGGCTTAGGGCGAGGTCTTGTTTGAGGTCTTGAATACTGCATCAGCTGAAGGCACAAGCACAGCTAAGGTAACCTCTGAGGGGAAAAAAGCAACTGAAAACCACAGCCCCCAAACATAAATCCATAATAAAGTGATAACAGACTGCTCCCTTTCCATGCTGTACTGGCTACTGGCAGCAGCTGTGCAGTGTGTTCTGTGCCCACCCTCAAATAAGAGATATGTCCCAGGCCTGCCAAATGCTGAGACCCCCGATTCCTGTGGTTTCTTCACGTGTCTGGCCATGACATCTGTATGTGTTATCACAGCCTTGTCATGCTTGTTCCAGTTTGGACAGCAGGAAGGCTTCTAGCTATCAGATATTCTGGCTGTCTCCTTTCTGGAGGAAGGATCACAAAGCTCTTTGAAATGTGCGTGGCTTCTATTAACTGGAGCCGTTCAGTGTTACCACATTTTGCCTGATACTACTCCTTACAGAGATGATGGAACAAAGCCTGTGAGATACCTTAATTATAGAATGGCTTGGGTTGGAAGAGGCCTTAAGGATCCTCTGGTTCTGCTTCCCTTGCCATGAGCAGGGACACCTTCCACTAGACCAGGCTGCTCAAAGACCCATCCAACCTGGACTCGAAAAATTCCAGGGATAGGGCAGCCACAGCTTCTCTTGGCAACTTGTGCCAGTGCCTTACCACCCTATAATCAGATATTTCATTGAAAAACTGATGACTTAGTCTGAACTCATGGTGAAAGTTGAGGACCAAGGTGCCAGGATTTTTACCAGCATGGATGAGAGGAGTGGTTTGTGTGTTCTTTCTGTCAAATTTGCCATGAGGGTGGAATATGTAAGTCTTTGTAAAATAAATATCTGTGATCAGGAACACTCAGACGTTAAGTATCAGACAGTTTCCATTTTTTGTTTTCCTCTCTCTCCACTAATTTGTGTAGTGTGCTCAGACTTGGACATGCTGCTGCCTTCTGAGACTATAATGAAGCATAAATGGCTGACAGAATGGCAGTAATTGAAAGATCACTTTTTCTTCTGGACTTTTCAGTCCTAAAATATCAGAAAGAAGTTATGTCCTGTTCCTTGGAGCAGGAGAACATTCTGACTGTAACGCTTCAGCCTGCTCTTAACTACCTTGTGGCCTCTGAATTTTTACTTCTTATTTTTTTCCATCTCTGAAGCGTGTTGCCTTGGGTGATTGATCCCTTCTGATGCTCAGAAGTCTTGTGGATTATCATTGCTTTTTGTTTTCAGAACAGCTTGTGGACTTGCCCTTCACTCTCTGAGAGCTGTTTTGATACTGTTTTAATTCAAGAAGAGCACCAATGTAGCAGACTGAATGGTGCTGTGTTGCAAGCTCTGTGCTGCTCTTCTCAATTTCAGCTGCTTTGCAAATTTCTGATATCTGGTAGAAGGCTAAGGCAATGCTTTCTCCAGACCTGTGACAATGGGGAACAGGGAAATGAGAGGTGACTCCTGCATAGAGCCCTGTGCCTTGTGTCTGAGTCACACAGGTTGATTTTAGTACACCTTCCATCACACTGGATTTCAGTATAGATATTGCAACTTTTTAATTCCTCAGGGGAATTCGCTGAGTTTTGCTTGATCTTGAACATGCACAAACGTTGGGTAATTTAGCATGTGTGGGGTGCAAATCTCTTCATCACTTCAGGCAATCCCCAGAATTTTGTGGTAGTAACAGATCCTCGGGTTTCATGTGTACAGAGAGTAGAGTAGGTTCTTAGATTTCATATGGGTTTAGGTGAAAATGTTTAGAATAGCCACTTCTGGAGCATGTTCTGAAAAATTCTAACCATTTTTTCTTTTGTTTTGTCCTAGCACCAGTTCTTGAAAATTGCAAAGCCTCTATCCAGTCTCACTCCTCTGATTATTGCAGCTAAAGAGGCAGCCAAGAATAACCACTAAAGTGGTGAAGTCAACACAGTCATCATGTCAAGACTTTTAGATGTTCATTTCAGAGACTGAATTACTTGCCCTTCTCCCCTTCTGCTCCTTCTTTGCAGGGGTGTTCTGACAACTTTGACTTGCCCTGAAGGGTGGCATTCACTGTACAGGGAAGGGCACACAACAGGGACAGGGCTGATCTTACATGGTGAACTCTCCTTCCATCCTTGTGGTGGGGACGAGAGGGGAAGAACATTTTGTATGGGTGAGGAGATCTTTCTGAGAGCGTCTGAACCTGACCTCCACGTAGCGAAGCCAGTTTGTGTTCGTATTTCTTATGGTGTTTATTTTTAAAAATAATGTGGAGCCTTAGACCATGTTTATCTTAATAAATTAAATCTTTTGCTGGCTGCACTTTGCCTGCTTCTGCCAAGCTGCTATTACACCACGGAGGCTGCTCTGTGCTTTGGATGACTCGAGGAGGGAAGGAAGCAGGCAGCAGCAATGTGAACAGCTGTCAGCAGAGAGGGGAACGAGGGGGTGAAGGTGCATCCCTCCTGCAGCACTGCTGGATGCTTCGAGGAAGCGTAGGCAAAGCCTCTGTGTGCTTCCTGCAGCCATTGGAGAACTTAATTCATGGATGATCTTTTTGCCAAATTGTGTGAACTGCCCCCTTACTCCCCCCTTCCTTTCCCTTCCCCCTTTAGTGGCAACTCTACTAGTTAAACAAATCTCAAATATGTTTTTTTGTTGTTCTAGGAAATAAATCGCAGGGAAAAAAACGACAGAGAGCTCTTTTAGGGTTATTTTATCAGCGCTGTGAGGCTTTCTAGAGACCCTACCCTGTGTGATAAACAAACAAAGCAATTTCTATTCTAAAGATAAGATTTGCCTGCAAAATATGTTGAAAACTCTTGTTTCTTAGAGCAAGTTCAATGGAAAACAAACTGATAATGGATGCTGCTTTCTCCTTGCAGATGTGGAGACATGAATTTTTTGAAATTATAGTTTCTTTATGCTACTGATTCCTCGGGTTGCCAATAGTCTGTAAAACATCAGGAAACCTGGAACTACTAGAAGAGGGACTGGTTGTAAACACTGGGCTTATGTTCAGCTGTATACTGATTTTTAATAAAGTGGCTGCTGCGTTTCTTAACTTGGGGCTAGGGGAGAACTGGAGAATTCACTGTCACCAGACAAGTCTGTCATTGCTCTTATGGTGACCAGGTACTTGAATGTGTTGAATGAAGTAATATAACCTTTGTTTCTTACCCCTTCTTCTGCAGTCCTTTGGGATAGTGAGTGGCCCTCAAGGGAGTAACTTTACACACAGAGAAAATCGATAAAAAATTGTGTATTGTAACTGCGGGAGCTGCTTTCTCTGTACTGCTTTGGTCACACATGGGGTGAGTTTAAACCTATTCTGGAGTAACCTCTCATCTTTGTGTTGGACAGAAATTCATTCCTTCTTGCTGAGACCTGCTGCTGGCTCAGCCCTTTCCTCCCTGCACCTGGGCTTTAATGAAATAAATTTTTCCGATTGGCTCCACAGTCCATGACAGCTCTTATACCGGCTTTACTGGGTGGAGGTAGTTGGTGAGTTCTGTTGCTTCTGAGGGGCCTTCTCCCATTCTTTGTGCTCCAGGTTGGTCACTGTTTGACACAGTGAGGGGTGAAGTCTGTTGCCCAAATTTGCAGCCTCTCTCCCTTTGTGTGTGTATATTTAATCTCCCAGTATTATTAAGTTTCCTTTCACAAAGTTTGTATCCAAGGATGAATTCCTTGGGCAAAACAGTAGAGCTGCCAACCTGGAAAGGGATATGATCTATTAATGAGCTCATCTGCTTGGAGCGTAGGTGGAAATTGTGGAATGGAAGGCCACTATGCTTGAATAATTCCCTTTGAAAAAGACTTTGTATTCCCTCTGGAAGACTCAGGATGGCATATGTGGGAGGAAAAGAATTAGTGGCTGGATCTTTCTTGATCTAAAATCTCATTTGACTGGCAGACTTGGAAATTGATTATTTTTCTGACAGCACAGGGTTCAGTTTGATCCACAATGTGTTTAATGTCTCTGACTTCTCTTTAATTCCCTTCCCCACTCCCTTCTCTGCATCTCATTGAGATGAGAACCTTAATGCAGGTGTGCCCTATCTGCGAGCATGCATGGGAGGTTTTTTTCCTGCAGCAAGATTTCTGCCAAACTTCCCCAAATAAGATAGAAAAGGTTATTTTTATGTGGTTTAAGTTGCTCTTCTGGATCCTCTGTTGCATAATGGAAAGGGATTAACAGCGACTGTTTATCCCTCCTCTTACAATGTGCTTCTGTCTCGTCGACTTCCACATTGACTCGCTCCTGCCTGGTTTCTGTTGGCTGCTGGAGAGGGGTGTTGCCAAAAGCCTTTCGTTCTGCTGGGAAAAGCTGCAAGACTCTGCCCATGCCTGTGTGTCATCTTGTCCCAGGCTGTTTTGTCCCCACTCATGATGGGTGGGTGGGAAAAGGCAGCGATTGCTACAGCGTGCCTGGACCTGGTTTCTTGTTGCCAGACACATCATGTTTTTATGTTCTCCGAAAATCTTTAAAAAAAATTGTAATTAGCTTAATCTTAGGAGAATGGACTTATTTCGTTCTAGCTGTTCTGAAATGCATCGTTTCCTCCCCTGTCCTTTTATGTGTGAGTTGCCTGGCACCAGCATCTCCGTTAGCTTTTGAAGAGCCCTTCCTGTCTACAGCACCTTCCTGTCTACAGAGGGCTCTTAAACAGTGACTTTCTGACTGAAAATTTAACCTCTAGGGCTTATTTTTCTGAGAATATCTTGTTCCTGCTGTTACTTGAAAGTGACTACAACTTAACAGCTTCTTTGGTGCCTTTTTTCCCCCCCTAACTTTCTCTTATTAACTGATTTGCCTGAGTTGAAACCATTTTTAATCACAGCCCTTCAATATTAGCAGGCAAATTAATAATTAAGTTCTCTCTTCCATATTAGAACATTAAATATTCAATTGTTTTGACTGTCTTTTCAGAAAATTGGTTTCCTTTTTGAGGGATCTCAAGCAATCTTATACCAGAAATAATTTCATATCCTACAGTTTACAAAGGGCTTGGTGGAGGAAGAGGCTAAAACTAATCTTTTCTTAAACACAGAGATTGTCTTATTTGAGTATCAATTGATGGTAGCTTCAATAAGACTTCTCCTATGTTTCAAGCATGGGCATTGATTTATATTACTTTAGCTATTAGGGTTTTTTAGGGTTTAGAGGTTTTCTAAACAATTTGACTTGGGTCCAAGAGTTTGTGTGTGAGGTGTATGTGTGTGAGAGGAGACCATGTGGGAAGAAGGCAGGTTATTTGGACAACACTCTCAGGCACATGGTGTGATTCCTGGAGTTGTCCTGTTCATGGCCAGGAGCTGGACTCAATGATCTTTGCAGATCCCTTCTAGCTCAGGAGGTTCTGTGAGGCTGAGAGTGAAGAGCCAGGGATGGAGGGCACAGCAGAACTGGCTGGCTGCAGCAGCAGTAGCACACCTTTAGCCATCCCTGAAATGTCTTCATTGAGTGGACGTGTTTTTAAAGAACATAAATCTGACTGATTAGTTCCTACAGGCACTTCTCTAGGCAGGCATTATGCTCCTACCAAACTGCCTTCCCCTTTTAAACAAAAGGGGTGCAGGGATTTCTCCAGCAAAGGAGGCTCCTTGAGAAAGGAGGTTTCCATGGAGACACTTACTTGACTTAAAAGATCTGGCTAAGGCTTGAGAAGAAGTTTGGTGGGTAGACACCACATCGACACAAAAGCCACTGTTTTGCAAAGCAGCTGGGGTTGCTGTGTTTTGCTGCCAGCTTGATGTCCCTTTTCAGGGGGTTGGTTTTGAAAAAGTACTGAGAATGTTGCCTGCTCAGGACTGTGAGGTGTATAAAAGTTTGGCTCTTAGCTGAGATCTCTGTTAGTATCCTAATCCATCTCTCTCAAAATGCTGCTGGTCGGTGTAAGCAGGGCACGTTTGCAGCAGAGTACTGTGCAAGAAAGGATTGCAATGGTCTGTACCAGGTGCTTGCTTTCTTAGAACCCACCCTTCTTGGCTGACAGCAAAATTGGTTCTGACCAGTTTCCAAGAATAATATTTGTTTGAAGCCCATTCCTAATTTTACAGCTTGCATAGTCCATTTGTCTGGTGAATGACAACATCTTCAGTGTTAAAACTGTTAAAGGTGAACTGATTATCTGTTCATCTTTCCCCCGTAAAACAGTAAGACTTTTTAATGGCTTCTTATTTCAGCTGTAATAGAGAGCCTGTAGATGTATTTTGGGGTTGTAAGCCCAACTGGATGAAGCATATGTGTAATGAATGCTGTAGGATCTCATGGTTTGTTGCTGATGACAACTCACGGTGGCAAAGGTGGGATCTTAAAGAAGCAGCTGCCGACTTTGACAGGGAATGGCCAACAGCAACAAAACTGCAATAAGGATGGGAGCTGGATAGAAACTTCCTGCCAAAATGGAGCCTACAGAGAGCGGTGGGAAAGAGACAGAGTTGGTCCAAAGGGTAGGATGAAGCAAAGGTTAAAACTTCAATTGCACAGTTGCTGAGGAAATTCAGGGACTGTCACATCAGCCTCCTGCATCTCAAGGGAGCAGCGTGTCTGAAGGAGGAGAGCAGAAAGGAGCCTGAGAAGGGAAAAGGTGCTGAAAGTGGAGACTGGAGCAGCAATATGGCTCTGAGTCACAGCCTGTGCTAAGAGCTGGAGCTAATCCAGGAGGTTCACAAAAAATGACAAAATTCAGCTGAAAAGGAAAAGTGGAGCTAGAATGGAGGAGATGGCCTTGATGTGCCAAGGAACTGAAGAGAGAGGCCAGATTTCCTGAATGTGTGAAACAGCAGAAATGAATTTAACACAGGTTTCTGTGGATGACAAGCAGCTCGTTCCCTCCTGCCTTGCAGCATCAGTGTCGTGTCTTTTTGAGATCAGCTCTGCTTTGGGATCGTGTCAGCAGCCGCCCAACTTCAGTCTTGTGTTTGTAAAGAAGGCTTTTTGCTCTGCACCTACTGATTTCTGACTGCAGCTCTCCGCTGTTGGTAGATGTCATTGTGTCATGTCCCACCTGGAAATACAGAGGCTGTTGCAGTTTTAAAATCTGCTGGATAATGTATTTCTCTCCATGCTGTCTTGGCATAACTCTCCTGTACTGTACTGCTGAGTTTGTTTAATGTGCCAGGTCAGCTCAGCCATTTTAAAAATAAAAATTAAATAAGACCTTGATTAATTATTTGGTTCTGCTTGACTTGCTGTTTCAAAGACCCTTGCAGTGATAGTAGAAATGAATGGGGGTGCTTGAAAGAGGGGTTGTGTTTCTCTGACCTGTTTTAGATTAATCAGATCTCATTTGATTGAGCAAAATGACTACACTAAAAGCTGTTGCAGCAAGTGTGACTTTCACCTCTTATTTTAACTTGTTTGGACATAGTTAATGCTCTGGAAAGCAGGCTGGAAGCAGGATCTAGACCACATCTTGAAGAAGAAGAGGAGGCAGCTTGGATGCTTTTTTCCCCCCACATATAAAGTTTGGTGTCTGAGGCTCCTAGTGTGGAGGAGGAAATCAGGGGTGGGTTTGAGATGGGTATGTGCACCCACCTTCCCAGCATCAGTTTTTCTTCCAGGATTGGTGGGACAAGGCTGATAACAAGAACAAGAGTTCATCATACTGCCTGGATTTCATCTGACCTGGATGTTTTATTCTGAAGTCTGAGAAGCCCAACCCAGTGCTGTGAGGACTTTGAGGTCAGCATCTGTGGAACATGGGGGTGAGGAGCAGGAAGAAGCTCTGCCAAGCTCCTCTGAGTCAGATGGTGCTAAGCCAGGTTTTAGAGAACCCACTGAGAAAAAAGGGATGAATGCGGGACCTGACCACCTAGAATAAGGAAATCAGTGTTACTCCATAAACCCCCCTCTGCCTAGAACAGATGCTGGAGCTGGAGATTGCTTTCCATCAGCTTTTGTCAGGAAAACTAGAGGAGATACCCATCAAGTTGTATTTTACAAAGATGGGGGCCCCAATGTTTGAGCAAGAGGAACGTTGCAGCCGAATTGGCAGGGATTTGGGGTGATTCTCTTTGCCATGATGTGGTAGCATCCCACATTGGATGTCCTTGTCCCATTAGAGAAAAGAAATCTGACTGGGCCAACACCACCTCTGCAGAATCACAGAATGGCTTGGGTTGGAAGGACCTTAAAGATCCTCCAGTTCCAACGCCGCTGCCATGGGCAGGGACACCTTCCCCTAGACCCAGGTCACTCAAGCCCCATCCAGCCTGACCCTGAACACTTCCAGGGAGAGGGCATCCACAGCTTCACTGGATGACCTGTGCCAGTGTCTCACCACCCTCACAGTGAAGAATTTCTTCCTAATATCCTATCTAAACCTTCTCTCTTTCATTTTGAAGCCATTTCCCATTGTCCTGTCATTCCGTGCCCTTGACCAAAGTCCCTCTCCAGCTCTCTTATAACCCGTTTAGGTACTGGAAGGTGCTCCAAGGTCTCTACAGTGTCTTCTCTTCTCTAGCCTGAACAACTTCTCTTCCTGTGAAGCTTCACAAAGCAGGATACCAGGCGAACTTTGCTCATGGTAATGTACACCCCCCTCAAAGTGCCCCTAAAAATGCCCAGGATTGGTCCTGGTGGCTCTACCCCCTGTCCCATGGAGGGAGCAGAGTGTATTCTAACTAGCTACCATTATCCATGGTTTCTGGGGAGAACTTTCTGTCTTGGAGGCTTCTTCCCTTGAGATGAACTTGACTGAGTTGTCCAGCACTTGATGGGGGATGGGAGATGTTGGACAATGCATGATGTCAAGGCTTTAGGAAATGGTTGATGCTGATTTCAGTGAAGTATAACCTGTATGAAGGCTCTTCAGAGCCCAAGGCACCTTTCCTTGAAGGAAAATTCATAACCAAATCTAAAAACATATAATTATCAAAGGCTTATTCGATAGCTTAATAGTTTTGGGGTTAAATAATTGGAGTTAAATAATGAAGTTTTGGAGAGAAATGATTCTGGAGATGGACACAAGGTGACAATGCCTTGTGTCAGACCAGCTGATCTGTGAAGGGGGAGCAGGAGAGGAAGGAGAGGAAAAAGCTTTGGGGAAAACACAGCTTCGGGTCTGAGCCAGACACAGCACACTGGCAGCTAAATCCTAGTGGGAACAGTTATTCTGTGTGTATCTTCAGGATATTTGTTTATTTGGGAACAAAATAGGGGAATAAATGATAGGAGAAGCAATACACTGGCAGGTACGACAGTGAAGAGGTGTTCCTTAGCACATGCTGCAGGAACACTGCAGCTCCTCATGCTGAGGATGCTTTGACTGGGTCCCTCATTTTCCAGCAGCACCCAGAAGACTCCCAAGTTTTGGTTCTCAAGCTCATCTTTGAGGAGGCTCTGCAGCTTGAACACGGTGAGCAGGGAGCTGGCTGGGCTTGTCCGATCCTTCCTCATTCCTGGGGCTGTGATGCCCTCTCCCGGCAGCTGCACAGAAGAGTCCTTTCATTACATGTTCATTTTCTACGAGCAACCTAAAAAGAAACTTTTTGTTTCTTTTGGAGGATGCACGCTGAAGGCAGCGGGCATGGATAAGGAGGTCATCCTGAGGTGGAATCTGGTGTCCCGCTGTGTCTGTTCCCTTGTGATCCTCCCTCCTCCAGCTTTGCTCCTCTCACGTTTTTAAGTTGCAGTGGCCTCGTAAGGCAAACGTGTTCCCCCCGGCCATGGGTTCATGGGTTATGTGTGAGCCCTCTGCTCCCATCCGAGCATGGGTCCCTAATGCTGGGTTCACCGACACCCTTGTGCTTCTCCCAGGTCTGGTGGGACTTTCTGGTGGGCCAGGTCTGCTCTGACGTACTGGTTATGTCTGGTAAAGGAGAAGAGGTACTGTGCCACGATGGCTGGCAGGGCTGAGAGAGGCTGCTGGGCAGAGGCTCCTCCCCTGTGAATGCAGTCAGGGGCGAAGTGAACCGTGACTCATCCCTCATTCCACTCCTTGCGCCCTAAAACCACTAACCTGCCTAAATTTGGGGCTGACAGCTTTTCTGACAGTCCAGGTCATGGTCCTGCTGGCCACGTGTGCAGCTGTAATGGTGTCCAGGGCTCAGGTGTGCCTGGATTGTGCCCTGGAGGGCGGCAGGCAGGTAAGAGTCCTCTCTTTTCTCACCAGTGGAGAGCTGAAATGCTCAGAGGCAGACTGGGGAGTGAGTCTGGACTGGCACAGGAGGGCAGTGAACTGGGGGGCAAACTGCTCCCTCAGTGCCACTCCTTTTCATTCCCCAGTGTCGCATTTCACTGAGGGGAACTGCGAGGAGTTCTTTTAAAAACGGAAGGAAATTAAGCCAAATGAGGCAAATGTTGTATCTGAAAAGCTGCTTATTGATAAGAGAAAGGAGAAGGAAAAGGAGTTGCCCAAACAAAAGAGGGCTAGAAGAGACAGAAAAGAAGAAAGGAAAATGGAAAAGGACTGGGGGAGAGGAGAGAGAGGGGACAGAGCGAAGAAGAGGGCGTTACCCCCAGCCCGGCAGGGCAGCGCTGTCGGTGTCCCGGCAGGGCTGTGCCGCTGCCGGCCTGTGGCAGGGCCGGCTCCGAGCGAGCCTGCGCGGCTCCCGGCGGGCGCGGCTCCCGGCGGGCGCGGCTCCCGGCGGGCGCGGCTCCCGGCGGGCGCGGCTCCCGGCGGGCGCGGCTCCCGGCGGGCGCGGCTCCCGGCGGGCGCGGCTCCCGGCGGGCGCGGCTCCCCGGGGCGGCCCGGCGGGCGGCTCCCGGCGGGCGCGGCTCCCGCGGCGACGGCCCCGGACACGCGGTGAGAGGGAGCTCGGACGGGAGGAGCAGGACCCTGGACAGGGTCACGGCGAGGGACTGGATCGGGACAGCGGGGTTGGAAGCAGGCAGCCCAGGCAATGACGCGGGGCGAAGTGCCAATGCGGCGGTCAGGGGCACAGGAAGGCAGGACAGGTGTGGGAGCGAGCCAGCGAGGGCAGGAGAGCCAGAAGGGAGGCTGGGGCCAGGGCAAAGGAGGGAACGAGCCCCGCCAGCGAGCAGCAGTGCGGTCAGTTTTTATACCCCCCCGGCCCCTCCCAAAGTCCGCTCGCTAACAGGGAACCACTGGCCCAGTCCAGCCTTTCTTTGCCACCCATTGGCAGAGACCCGATCGGAGAAGCCCCTCCACAGTGTCTCCTACTGCCTGCCTCATGGGAGGTGCTGCCAGGCGAAGTCACCCCAGAGAAAAGGCTTCTTCTAGCTGCCTCCTGCACCTGGCACATGTGCACCCCTCCTCCACATGCCTCCGACAACCATTGTTGAGCCGTAACAAAACTGAATTGGCTCCTCACACCCAGCCTCATGGAGAGGACAGGAAGCCCCTAGACAGGAAGCATCCACCACTTTCTTCTGTTCCTCACATTTTCTAACCACATCAGCCTCTAACCCCACCTCTCACGCAAGGCCTTTGTGTTTTGTAGTCACTCTGAAGCTGCCTAGGCTTTGGGAACAGCCCAGCCCAGGGACACTGTGAATTGTCCCATCTTTTTTGCACCATGAAGAATCCACCAGGTAGGTCCCAGCCCAGGAAGGACCAGCATGAGATCAGTGGTAATGCTGGAGCACAGAAAGATAGTGATGTCCCCAGAGCAGGCACCAGCCCATTCAGGTCTCCCCTTGCACCAGGGAGAATGGGTTGGGTGCTCCTGAGTGGGTGCAGGAGCTTTAGGCAATGTCACCACTGGTGCTGGTGTGCTGGGGAAGGGAGGTCTCATTGATGGTGGGTCCCACTGGCCAGCCTGTGTCTCTTTGCCCATGCCATCCACCATGTGAAGGATAAGAAGCACCCAATGAGTTCTCTGGATTTACCCTGGTGATGACAAGTGTCACCCGAGAGGCTCCACGGTGGCAAAGCTGCAGCACAAGCAACAGCCCAGGCTGAGAGACATGGGGCACAGCACAGTTTTAAGAGCCTGAGTGGTGGGAACCATATTTGCCAGTCCAAAATGGGACATCAGCTCTGAGTCCCCACAAAACTCTTTGGCTGCTCAGTTCCCTGAAGGGTGGTGTGTAACCCAGGGATAATGGGGGATCTTGCTGCGACATCCCCACCACTCTGGAGGGAGGAACCATCAGGGTAGGGCTAACGTGGACCTCCAGGATCACCGACCAAAGAGGAGGAGGAGGAGGCAACACAGAACAGCTGCCTGTGTGCTCAAGAAACAAAACTCTGAAGTACTTCACTCCTGAGACCTGTCACAGTCCTCCCTCACCATTTGCCACATTACGTTTCTTGGACACAGAAAAATTTGGCCAAGGGATGTTTTATCACACCCTCTTCTTCCTCACTGGTCCTTGCATGATTTTCCCCTCTGGGAGTCCCTTGGGCTCTCAGGGTACCTCAGGCTGTATCCTCCTGGGTGTGTTGCAATCTCCTGATTTCTGCCGGGAAAGGACAAAATGATGCCATTTCTTAAAGGACAGCCACAAGCTATGGAAGAAGAGTGAGGACTGTCCCTTCCTCCCTTTAGACAAGGCTGTATCCACTCCAGCAGCAGCCAGCTGTGCTGTGGGAGAGTGGGAAGTGGAGCTGCTGCAGGAACAGCTGTGAGAGGCAGAGTGTCCCTGCCAGCTGCTTTGAGGACGATGTAAAAGCTCCCTCCATCCACTCCACACAGCCTGTATTTGGGGCTGGTCCCCCATGGTCAGGCTCATGATGTGTCTGCCTGGTCTCCCTTGCTGCCCACCTGAGGCATGGGGCTTTCCCAGAAACGAGGCTCAGAGCTCCTCCCTGAACCCCAGGACTTGGGAGGACTTGCCTGGCCATTCTGCCTGTGTGAGGTGATTTTTTTGAGTTTATATTTTGACTCTTGGGTTAAGTTTTGCACCTGGTGGCTTGCACACTCCAGAATAAATTGCCATATCTTGGGCACAACTGGTTGGACTTTGCACCATTATCCACAGCTGCTGCCATCCTCGGGAAGGGACAGCAGCATTTCTTGGGAGCAAGTACATTTGGAAACAACTCAGATCAACCCAAGCAGCCTGAGAAGTGTTGGTGAAGGAGGTGTCCCAGGATGAAGGCGCAGGGCCAGGCCCAGGTTTCCATGGAGGCTTGCCAGCATCCTGCCAAACCTGTTGCTCCCCATTTGCACTGTGCCTCTGCTTTACCCTGTCCCCCCCCACACCAACACTTTGGGGTGTGCTGATGCTCTCCCTGGTTTTTGTTCAGGTCACTTCCTTCTCCCCCCTCCTCCCTTATCATTCCTGGAACTGCCATAAACTCTGCCATTTCTGTCCTAAATCTTGTGGGGACATTGTTACCCGCATGAATCACCTGCTCTGAAAGTTCAGCAGCTGTTCCTTGGGCAAATGTCCTGTGTGGAATGGGGGACACGATGGGGACACATGCTGGCCCCTCCTGCTGCCAAGGCAGCGTGTTGTGAGAGGACTTAGGGTAGGAGGGTGTGAACATATGTATTTCCCACCAAAATACTCCATGATGTGGCTGGCAGCTGGGCAGGGACACCATCCCCACTCCCTGTTTGTGCCATTTTTGCCCTGGTTTTATCTTGTCCTGACACAGAAGCAAAACTCACTGGGTTCAAGGCTGACCTACCCTGCTGATATCCTTGGAGAGGGTTTGTACAGCACTGGTCCCTTGCAGGCATTTCCTTTAGGGACTCATAAACTCCAAGGCTGGACTTGCTGGTGGTGGCAGGGCTCCAGCAGATCCTTGCTTGCCTTCATTCCCAGTTTCTGGCAGGTCTAGGGCATTGACTGGGACACTGGGTGAGGATTTTGTGGTTGAGATAAGCTGGTGAACTCCGAGCTGAAGATACTGAAGCCAGAGCAGCATCTGCCCAGCTGATCAGTCTTGCCAGGTGTTTGCAGAGGAAACTGATGCTGAAGGCTTTGCATCTCTATACCCAAAAGAAAGCAAAACCACAGAGATGTTTTAGGGCAGAGAACAAAGATATCTGAGGTTTTCTTTGCTTGTTAGGAGGTAAGACTATGGTTGTGCTTTTAATAAGCTTTTTCATTTTTCAGGCTCTTACCTCCACTGTAAGGAGCTTTTTTGGGCTGATGATGTTGCTCAACCCTGTCCCCTTATCTTCCTATAACCCTTGGGGTTCATACACACCATGAAGATGCAGCAGCTGGAATAATAGCAGCCAGAAAAGGGATGATGGTGAAGGCCCTTTAGAACTTACTTTGGGGAGTTGCTGACCTTACTACTGTCTTCAAAGGCAGAGCAAAGTGCTCTGGCTCTCTGTGTTCTCCACTACTCCTTAAGCCTTCCAGGCCACCCCCATGCCATGCTTCCTCTGGCCATGGACCTGCAGGACCTCAGTGGGGCCCCGTGATGAATCTGGGTTCAACACGGCCCAAATACATAAGGAGAAAAATCCAGTGGATCAACTCAGGAGATTAAAACTGCAGGGTACCTGGAATAGCTGCTGCTTCCTAAATCTCATTAGTGCCACCAGTCTTCTTAATCTCACCCTTTCCTGCCCTATTTATCAGATTTCCAGGAATTAGACCATAAAGCAACTAATTTTTCTAGAGGCTCACACACAGCCCCATGGGTTTTTACCCCAGCCAGCTAAATGTTAGCTGGAAAACCACCAGCAATAAAACTAGCTGCTTCTACCTTCATGCCTTGTGGTTCCTGAATTTATTTAATTCCAATTCTCCCAATTCCACAGGAAGAGTGATGTTATTTTAGGACCAAGTGCTAAGTAAGGACTGTTTTAAAGTGGAACTCTTATGTGCCTTCTGCTCATCGTTAAGTTTTGGAGTGAACCAGGCTGTCACCTCTGTAGCTCATCTTCTAATTAAAAGTTTCTCTTTGTAATGTGAACGGCACAAAAATCTGCTGGACCATCCTTTCTGGCATGTTTTTGCCCTCTCTGTTCCCAAGGGCAGTTTGCTGATTTTGCTTTTGAGGGACCCCCTGATCTGTCTTTTCACCTAAGAAGAAAAATCCCAATGTGAGAAACTACAGGGACAGAAAAACTGCACTAGTAGTGTTTCAGAGAGCCCTTCAGGGCTGGAGGGGATGTTTGTTTAGCTTCTAATGTGGCAAAGAACTTTTATGGAGCAGGAAGAGCTGCATGAGGTTGTGCAGCTTCCTGTCCTGAGGAACTTTATTATGAGATTTTGCCTCTCTGAAAGTCCAGGGTGCATTGGAGGTTACAAAATACAACCTGCTTTTGTTGTACTGACCTGTCCCCTCTCCCCCTTCAAAGGAAGTTATAACTCTAATAGGATTTAGATATTAAAGCCCAAAACCATGCAAAAACCCAAGTAAAATAAGCGGGTTTGCATCCGGGGTTGCTCAGAAACCTGGTGTAGTGGATTCCTGCCTGGGGCTTACAGGCATGGAAAATATTTTCATGGAGGAGGTTCAGGAGTTTTAATTCCGAGGGTCAACGATGACACATCTTTCCCGAATCTCCTTTGGGATATTTCCTCAAACCCCATCCTTTGGACGCTTAATTCTGCCAAGGTCGGATGTGAATACGAGCCTCTCCTGTTCTGGGTGGGCAAGGGATGAACGAATCAATCCTAAGTTCGTCCCTAAGTCCCCGGTGTCTCCCAGAGCCATGCCATGAGCAGCTGTCTGCGTCCCATGATGAGATTTTAATTTCTCTAGCCTTGGGGACTGAATTTATTAAGCCTCTCATGGCCCCTCCTACCGTGGGAGGGACGGCTCCAGCAGCCTCTCTAATACCGGGTGTCACACAGCGGTGCCACCATTCGCGTCCCGGAGTGTCACAGGCGGGGGACACAGCAACCCAAGTGCAGCGGAAAGCAAAAATAACCCCTCCATGTGCATCACGGCGCGGTGAGTTACCTCCTGCCCCCGAACTCTCAGAGATGCTCCTGCCTGCTGAACTTCACCCCTGCCTGCTACTCCCTGCTTGCTTTGAAAGTTAGCGCCGAGGTGGCGAGATTTTTTCCGCTTTTCCTTTGTTATCTGTGGGTTTTTTGAGTGTGTTGGTTGGGATGCGACAGCGGGCGATTGACCCGGCTCCCGCCTGGGCTTCAGCGAGAAACAAAGCGCAGAGAGCCGGAGAATAGGGAGAAACGATAACAAAAGGGGAGGGAAGCGGGTGATGGGCGAGCAGGGGGCTTTCTGGTAGTTTGCTGGGGAGGAGAAGGTGCTCAGCAGTCCTGCTTCACGCAGGGTCCGTGCTGGATGAGTTGGTGTGACCTGTTGAGCGGATCAAGGGGAGCCGGGATGAGGCGTGAGCGGCGGGTGGCTCATGGGGTCGCTGTAGCTGGGGCAGCGGTGGGAGGGAAACGGCGGCTGAGCATTCGCAATCCTTGGGATAAAGGGCTGTTTCCATAGTAAAAGAGAGAAAGGAGCCTCTCTTTCTCTCTTCCCCTGAGCTTGCCTAGCGTGTGAACGGGGAGGTCGACTCAGGAACAAATAACCCGTGAACGGGTAACATCTGGGAACAGCTGTAAATAATCGCGACTTGGTTAGAAAGGCTGGAAGCAACACTGCAGTCCACTATCTGCCCTGATGCTGCAGTCACCCTGGGGGCTGTGATGGGCAACTGTTCAGAGAGCAGCTCAGTTTGCAGCTGAAACAGGATTTGACCCTGGCTTTAGTCTGCTGTTGTCCAAATGCTCCCACATTATTTGTAGGCATAACCACAATTAGCACTGAAACAGGGGAATTTTGGCTTCTGGGAAAGAGTGAATTTTAATTCAGAATCAGGCACTCAGCTGATGTGAACCTGGAGACTGGCACCTGGACAACTTTAAGTTGCAAAGTGCAAGCTTTGATTAGCTGGAGGTCCAGCCCATGGTGTACATCACCTCCTCTTCACTTCTACACTTTCTCTGGGAATCCTGATCTCACAATGTAACATCTCCCCATATAAGTTCTGAGAGATGATACCAGGTGGAAGGACAAGAGAGAGCAGAAATCATTTCCTACAGGTGCTGAAAGATTTTAAGCTGCATTTAACAACAAAAAAAGGCATAATGTACCATGAGACCAGCTGGATTGTAATTAAAAATTGTTCTGAATGTGAAGGGAGCCAAATCTGTCACTTCCTTTATAACTTCACTATTGAAATTTTTAAAAGGTGTGCAAGATTTTCAGGGCAATTTGAAATCCTTGCGGAGAATACAAACACAAAGCTTGTTCTCACGACCAGTCCTGGGACTTCCTTATGACATGACATTGGACCAAGGAGGTGAGCAAATGGTGTCTTTTGAACTTTATGTATCATTTCTGGTGATGGAAACACAGTTCTTTAAATTTAGTTGTGTCAGCTTGTTGTGAGGCTGCCTGCGGCTCACAATGTACCTCTGTGCAAGTTGTTACCATACAGTTTCGCTCAATGTGATAAAGTATCAGCCAAATTAAAAGAGAAAAGTTGATTTATTTTTTCTTCTAGAAGTTTGTGGCCCTTTGAAAATGTACCCTTCTTTTCTCTGAAAGCCCAGAGGCTCTCCTTCAGGCAAAACTTTCAGGTTGTGTGTAGACACTTTCAGAAGCTACCACCCATCAGCTGAGACACACATGCTCCAGCGTGGAGCAGATCCTGCCCATTGGCAAAGCCCCAGCTCGGTGGCTTTGCATGGGGGACAGGGTGCAGGGAGCTCTGCAGCGGTCGTTCCCTGTAGACTGCAACACCATGCACATGTGCAGCAACACCCTGGCCTTGGTCCAAACCTGACTCCGTGTCTCAGGATATCTTGCAGGAAGAGGTCTGTACCTCATCTTGGAGTGACCTCCTGTGTGTTGGCCTGTAGAACTGCCCCAGAGATCTCTGTGGTGTGCAGCAAACCCCAAAAGGGTCTAGGGCTGCATTTTAGGTGAGCAGATCGGATAAAAAGTTGGGAGAAGATCCTTTGTGTTGCAGGTCTTACTGAAAGGAAAGAAAAGAGCTGGTGTGGGTAGAGCAGCTTGGCACTCGTGGCAGGATGAGTCCTGAGGCTGCACAGGCTTGGCTCCACGTTGCACCCTCTGCTCCAGCTACAGGCATGTAGTGTGAGGGAGCTGAGCAACCTGCCTGCACGTGCTCCTCTCCTCAACATCTTGTCCTCATCATGTTATTCATGTGCTGGACACTGCTCTCCCAGCAGCATTCAAGCAGGACTCACAGCTGGCTGCTTTTTGGTGGCTGAGGGCTTGGCATTTTATAAAAACCTAGTAAACAGAGAGCATCTTTGGTCATGTTCCCAGTTATTCTCCCCACCAGCAGGACATTGGCACTTGCTGCATTTCTTTCTCTCTCCAGGAAAAGAGGAGGGAAGTAGAAACATTGATATTTCAGAGGCTTGAACAGGAAGATGTCCTTGCCCATGGCAGGAGGTTGGAACCGAAAATCCCTTTCGACCCAAACCATTCTGTGATACATGGATTTAATGAACATGCCCATGTCCTATTGATCCTATTCCCCTGTCATTGTTTGCCTTACCAGTCTTTGTGGTGTCTCCAGGGAAGAAGGTGTGTTAAGCATGATGAAAACCTGCTGCCAGGGTCAGGATGGACTCTCCATGCTCGTGGCCCAGGTCCTTTCCAGTGGCTGAGCAGCTGTAGTCTATGTGAGTGCACATGATGCTGTAGCAAGAAAGAGATGAGAAACCCTGTCCTGGGACTCACCCTCTGCAGGTCTGGTGCCAAGGGAAGATCTTGGGGCCACCACAGTGTGCCAGCTCTTTTCTTTCATCAACACTTGCAAGGAGAGGTGACAGGGTAAGAGGTTGGCTGTGATGGTGCTGTGCTATAATAGCAGCAGGGAGCACGAGAATAGCAGCAGGCAGGGAAGGAGGGCAGGGCTGGGTGGGGGAATGAGTACATGTGTGAATGAGGCTGTGGCTGCTGCCCAGGGCGGCTGTTTTGACGTCAGCTCCCATGTTGGGTGCAAGAAGAAAGAAGCACATATCTGCAAGCAGGGCACGGGCCGGGAGCAGCTCGGAGCATTGCTGTAGGCCTGCTGGAGTCTCACTGCCTGTGCAGAAACGCTTTAGAGTCAGTCTCTGCCTTACTCTCCTGCTTCATTTCCTCTGTTCTCCAATGCAACTGTGAGCTATTCCTTGTTTCTCCAGCTTCCATCTGCTCCAATTAGGCTGGGAGCCCCTGGAAGGTTTTCAATCCCTGAGACACTTTTACAGCACTCAGCCTTGGTGACAATTACGGGTCCGGTCCTCTCTGCTCCGGCAGCCCCGGCTGCCGCCACCGACTCAGTCTGGTCCTTTCGGCAGCTGCTCTTAATCACTGACCTTACTTTGGAAAGTCTCCAGAGCTGGAGAAATAAAGGACACTTTAGAAAAAGGGGAGGGGGGAATTGGCAAAAGCAGTTGCTTTTTGAAAGACTACTTATTTCTTAAGATGTACTTGCTACTGATTAACCTTTGCTCTGTGATTGCTTTAATTGATTCATGCCTCAAAGCCGTCAGAAAGGTTCTGTGGGGTCATGGTGCCTCTGTCCTAAGTGCTCTCTTTCCCTGCAAAGCTTTTAAGAAGTTTTTCGTTGAGCAAGACCCAATCCTTGCAAGAAATGCAGGTGAATAACGCCAACCCTTTTATCTTCTCCATCCCTCAGATTTTCCAGCCTTCATCTTAGTGCTTTGCTGCTGTGACCTCTTCCTTCCCTCTCTGCTGCCAGTTGGCAACCTGCTACCAGGCTGGGTCTGTTCTATATTCCTCTCTGTTTGGGGGGACAGGGAGGGGTGAGGTTTTGGCCCTTCTGTGAGAATGAGGCACTGTAGGGTTGAGTACTACTGCCCTGAATCAGCCTGTTGGTGCCTTACATGTGGTCCTACCCATGGACCCACCTGTGGCCCCTGTGACTGCTTCATGTCACCCCACATGCAGAATTTCTGTGGCTGTCCCTTTGTATGGCAACAGGATGACAACCCCCTGGCAGTTGTGGCCTCGTCCTCTCTGTGCCAGGATGCAGAAGTTCCTTGAAGGTGAACTGGCAGGGCTTGCTGGGTTTAAGCGATGAATGCCCTTTCTTTTTGGGCTGGGCTTGTGCCCTGGCACTCTGGGTGTGTGTGAGGCCGTTCATCTGGCCTATTTAGACATCTGCCCTTGCATGAGCTGAGTTGGGCCCATTTCTCTTCGCTGGCTGTTCTGGGTGATCAGGGTGACCACTTGACCACAGAGGAGATGGAGCCACAAGGAGTGGCTGAGGGAGCTGGGAATGTTTAGTCTTGAGAAAAGGAGACTGAGGGGGCACCTTAATACTCTCTACAACTACCTGAAAGGAGTCTGCAGCCAAGTGGGCATCTGTCTCTTCTCCTAGGTAACAAGAGGAGAGAAAATGGCCTCAAGTTGCACCATGGGAAGTTTAGATCAGATATAAGGAAAAATTTCTTCACTGAAAGGGTGCTCAAGCATTGGAACAGAGTGCCCAGGGAAGTGGTGGAGTCACCTGGAAAAAATGTGTATATGTGGCACCTGGGGACATGGTTCAGTGGTAGGCATGACGGTGGGGGGTTAATGGTTGGACTTGATGTTAGAGGGCTTTTCAATCCTAATGATTCTATGATTCTAACCAGTCTTCCAGGAAAGATCAATGGAGGAATGAGAACACCCACCCCAAGCTCTACAGCTGAATAAATCACTCGTTTCCTCCAGGATGCTGGGATGTGAGCGCTGCTGGGTGCTGATCCAGCAGATGTGACTGTGCTGTGTGTCCTTGGCCCTGAGGAGGTCCATCGAGGCTCTGCCCATGGGTTATCTGTGCTAATCTTCTTGACTTTGCTAAGCAAACTCCATGTCTCACACTAGCAGATGGATGAAAATCAAATGAGCCATAGAGTCCTGACCTGCTGGATCTTCTTGTACTATTGGCACAACCCTGAACTGGGAAACTGAGGCTCTGGGTGCTGGCTTCGCTGCATCCGTGGTTTGAGGTTAGGTCAGGGGATTTGTGTGTCAGAATATCCTGTTGCTCTGAAATGAGTTCAGAATTTTCTGAGATGCCTTATGCAGAATTGTGGTAGTGTTTAATTAGCTAGAAAGGATTTTTCTCTGAGAACAGCAGCACCACATTCTTACGGTGCAAAAGCTGGCTCTGAAATGAGTTCAGAATTTTCTGAGATGCCTTATGCAGAATTGTGGTAGTGTTTAATTAGCTAAAAAGGATTTTTCTCTGAGAACAGCAGCACCACATTCTTACGGTGCAAAAGCTGGCTAGCCCTCATGCACTTGGATACTGTCAATAACTAAACGGATAAACTTCTGTCTGGTGACATGGAAAGGCTCCTTTCCTCCCTTTTCCTCTCCTCCTTGCAGGGCATTTGGCTCCAAGGCTTGAACTTTAACACCCAGCCTGGGGGAGGGCCAGCGCTTGGGGTCTTCAGCACAGTGGCTGTCCAGGGCCCCTGTCCTTTGTCCAGGCTGAATAGCGCTCTGCAGAGCTGCTGGGCCGAGGTATGCAATCTGGAAACCTCTTTTCTTCTCCCCTCTTGGCTCAGGGACAAAGTCTTCCCCCAGAGATGATGCTTGTGGTGATGCACAGGCCTCGGTGGGGCTGTGGGGCTGGAGAGGGTCCCCCACACTGCGCCCAAATCTCCTCGTCTCCCCTTAATAGCAGGGCACAAAGAGCTGCTTAGGCATTCCCAGGAGCAGAGAGGGACCCAAGCCAGGGCATGCTGAAATGCACAAAGTAGGATTTATAGCTTCAAAGAAATTTTTCCCTCCTTTCTGAGCTCTTTTTTATTTATTTCCAAGGGATTTATTCCTCCTCCTCCTCCCGCCCAGGCAGGCTTTGAGGCATGGAAGCACTTTTTGCCTCCCCACAGTGGCTTTTCAATGGTGGGAGAGCGACTTCTTAGAAAGCTGTGGGCCACCCAGGGGCAGAGCCCGGGGCTGTGCCCACGTGCTGCACAGGGCTGAGCTGAGCACGTCTGCACACACTGCTGCTGGTGACACTGCACGACCACAAGCACAGTGAGAACAAAACTCTTACCTTCTCCTGTTGACCACACTGATGTGTGGGGAGCAGCATCTCACCCCAAACTGGTCATGCTGAGTCTCCATTTTGAGGCTTGACCTGGAGCTCAGTGATGGTCCTGATTCCCTCTTTGGCTGAGCGAAGTAACACCCAGACATGGACATCTCACTGCTGCCATCTGGGACCAGCATCTGGCTGGGGGGTGGAAGGTCTCTGTGTGATCACAGATGGAAGGTAGCTGTTCCTGATCCCTTTTGGGGCTAATTTCTGCCTCTGCTTACCTGTGTTGCTAAGGGGAAGGATGCCAGCTTCCCTAAAGGGCTCTGTCTTTTTGAGGTGGGAACCCAAGACTGAGATGAGGTGCTGTATAACCCAAGAAATGGTTTATAAATAAGGTATATGAAGGCTGATCAGAGTAAAAAATGGAGGAAAGACTCTGCTTAGGGGTCTGGCACCAACAGAGACAAAGATACCTGTCAGTCATGCTCATCTCTGCTATGCTGGGAAAGTGCCCATGTACCCAAGAACACTTGGATCAGATTATGCCTGAGTCCAGCCAAAGACATGGCATTGAAAAAAAATCTTTCTCTACCTCTTGGTTTTCTTTCTTTCTTTCTTTTTCTTTCTTTCTTTCTTTTTCTTTCTTTCTTTCTTTTTCTTTCTTTCTTTCTTTCTTTTCTTTCTTTCTTTCTTTTCTTTCTTTCTTTCTTTTCTTCCTTCCTTCCTTCCTTCCTTCCTTCCTTCCTTCCTTCCTTCCTTCCTTCCTTCCTTCCTTCCTTCCTTCCTTCCTTCCTTCCTTCCTCCCTTCCTCCCTTCCTCCCTTCCTCCCTTCCTCCCTTCCTCCCTTCCTCCCTTCCTCCCTTCCTCCCTTCCTTCCTTCCTTCCTTCCTTCCTTCCTCTTTTCCTTTTCCGCTTTATTCAAAACACTCATTTTGCTCCTAGCAGACGAGAGGGAAAATCTGTTGTAGCACTTTGAGACCCTTTTACAAACATGATGATTTCCCCTTGCCTGTTTCCACATGAAGCTGAAAGCATTTGTATAAAACCCATTGTAAATGCTCTGAGACTTGGACAATAATTTCCTGGGCACACATTTGTTAATATAGCCTGAAAAGTGCTTTGAAAATGAAGAAAAACAGCTGTAATTTCTAATGATGAAAAGTATGATTAAATAAGATTTCTGCAATTGGCTGTGAATAATGAGTGATGACTCCTGGGGTCTGCACCTGGGGACAAACATGCTCTAAACATAGAATCATGAGATGGTTTGGGTTGGAAGGAAACTTAAGATATCTCATTCCAAACCCCGTGCCATGGGCAGGGACACCTTCTGCTAAACCAGGTTGCTCAGAGCCCCATCAACCTGAGCTTGGACACTTCCAGGGATGGAACAGCCACAACTTCTCTGGGCAACCTGTACCAGTGCCTCACCACCCTCACAGTGAAGAATTTCTTCCTAATATCTAATCTAAACCTGCACTCTTTCAGTTTAAAGTCAGTAACTGCCCCAACTCTCTCAGCTTGTCTTCACAGGAGAGGTGCTCCAGTCCTCTGATTGTGAGACACTCTTCAGAGAGGAACCTTGAAGAAACAGAGACAGTAAACAGTTCTAGGGGAGAGTTTTGGGGGAGGAAAAATGTGATTTGTGCAAAAATGTGTTTCAGCTATGCAGCTTTATTTCCTATGATGATCACTCTGGAATAAAACCAGGGATTAAGATGCCTTTTCTATGCTAAATTCTCATGGCTGATGTCGGGTTTTGTTTCAAGGTCAATAGCTCTCACCTTGGAGTGAGGCTTGCTTCACCATGTAGGGGTATGTTTAGACATCTGGGGCTGCAGAGCATTTCTAAACCCGTATCACTCATTCTTAGCCATGGGGGCACCTCAAGGGCTTCTTAAATTGACCCCACAAAATTGATTGGTTGCCTGAGAAGATCTTTCCTTAAAGCATGTATCCACAGCTGAGGCACCTCTGGCTGAGCAGGGGACAGCAGCCATTCCCAGCACAGCTCTTCCTGGATGTCCTCTGTGATGGGGTAAGTCCCTGTGTAATAGATACAGGATTTTGGCAGTATTTGTTTGAAATGGGCTTGATTATTTTTGTCTGTTCAAAATGTGGTGAGGTGTTCCACAATGTAGGGCATGGACCTTGGTGGAAATCTCTCCATGTCTTTGGAAGCCACAGCCACTGCCTGTTAGAGGTGTACTACAACAAATGGAAAGGAGAAGTATTGTCCCTGCAGTCACTGCAGGAGCTGTTATTCCCCTTCTATATCCACATCTGCTTGTTGTTTCCCGTGTTAAGCCTTGTTGTTTCTTTCTGCTAAGGGCTGTGTTCTTCCACCTCAGAGCCAACAGATAAGCAACGCATGAGACATGCCTTGCATGTGTTTGTCCCAGGCTGTGCCACTCCCTGGGATCCCAGATCAGGGCTTATCAAGAAACTGCTGAAGGTCATACTGATAAACTATAATTAACATCTGCCAGGGAGAGGATATAGAGTATATTCTTTATCACAGGGAGATTACAACTATCTTTATTTTATTTGATCTTTTTTTCATTTCCTGGGTTACGCCTCATTCATTTCCTGGAAAGAAACTGAAGGCAGATGATAGTCAAATAAACGGGATGCTGGATGGTGATCAAGAGCCTTGGGCAGACTGTAGGGCAGAAATGCAGGTTTAAGGGATTCTCTTTGTTGACCTTTTCTGGCTAGTGGCAAGATCTATGTGCAGCTCATGATGATGGTGATCAACCGGCAGCTTGCCAGGAAGTTTTATTCCTTTGCTTCTGTTGGTGTGATGCTGCGGAAGAGTGCCAGGGGAAAGGCCAGGAAGTGATCCCCCAAAGAGTGGTGGCAGGAATCTCCAGGCTACGGAGCTGCAGATGCTGGAGAGGCTCAGCTCAGGTTCAAGGAATCTCTTAGTCCTCCAAACCCCTTGGAAACACTGGAACAGGCAGAGTGGGCATCACTCCTTTCTGCTGTCTTTTTACAGATTTTTAGGAGAAGCTGGCCATGCTCAGGGGCTGAGAAATGACCATCTCTGTGTCCCTCATGTGACTCCTGTTACCCATGCAATTTTTTTCCCCCAGCTCTCTTCTTGCAGTGAAGTGGGAAATGTAGGATCTGGAAAGAGCCTGCAACCACAGAATCACGGAATCAAAACAGGTCAAGCTGGAAGGGACCACACTGGGTCATCTGGTCTAACCTCATGGCTCAGGCAGGGTCATCCTAGAGCACATTGCACAGGACTGGGTGGTTCTTGAGTATCTCCAGTGGGAGATGCTCTCTGGACAACCTGTTCCAGTGCTCGGTCACCTGCACAGTAAAGAAGTTCTTCCTCTTGTTCAGGTGGAGCTTCCTGTGCACCAGTTTCTCGACAAGAGCCTGGCTCCATTCTCTTGGCACCCTCCCCGCAGACACTTAGAGGTGAGGTCCCCTCTTGGTCGTCTCATCTCGAGGCATCTGAGGCAATTGACTCTGCTGCCTATGCTGGAGCGCCTCAGCGCCCTCTGGGACAACCGCTGGGACAACCTCTGGGACTACCTCTGGGACAACCGCTGCGCGTGCCAGCCGCTGCCTGCCAGAGAACCGCCGCGCCAGCCCCGCGCCAGCCCCGAACCAGGTCCGCGCACTCCCCGCGCACTCCCCGCACAATCCCCGCGCAATCCCCGCGCACTCCCCGCGCACTCCCCGCGCAATCCCCGCGCACTCCCCGCGCACTCCCCGCGCACTCCCCGCGCACTCCCCGCGCAATCCCCGTTCGCCGGCCCCGGTCTCTCGCGCTGCCCGGGCCGGTTTGAAACCGCCGCGGTGCTCCCGGCTCCGCCCGCTCCTCGCCCGCTCCGCCGCCGTGAGCTTCCCGGTGCTGCGAGGGCTCTGGATTGCTGCTGCTGGGGTGTTTCTCCTTGGACAGCCTGACCTGACCCTCACCCCCGGCCGCAGCTCCGCCGCCGCCGCTGCCGCCTCGCCGGCCGTGCCTTACCAACCCCCTGCGTTGTAAGGTATTGTGTGGGAGAGACCTCGATGCAGGGGAAAGGACAGAAATACTTAAAAGGCCCAAGGGAAAAAGCTATAGGGCAATGGCAAATTTGGCTGCTGTACCTTTTCCCCTTGGATTATGAATGATCCGGCCCCAGCACCCAAAAAGACACAGGTTTTTAATCCTTGCTTATGCACTGGCCTCTCAAGCCCTTTTCTCTTTGCAGTGCTTTCAGCGTTCAGGCTGTGTGGCTGAATATGTTTCCTGATTTTGCTCTCCTTCTCGTTCCTCTCTCATGCCCTCAGGCTATTTCCCATGCTTTTCCTCACTCTCTGCCAAGCAGTGGGAAGGCAGCAGCCCTGTCTGACTGCCTGCAATTATGGGGACTCTTATCTGCAAGCACACAAAGTCTCTGTTTGCCATGGAAAACCTGAGGTCCCTGGGGTTTATGGAGCAGAAAAACATATGTTACTGCTTTCATGCCTCACTTGTTAAGGAGTCCTAAACTTTGGCATCCTACTGATGCATGTTTACCTGGTTGCTCTTTGCTCCCATGGCATTCCGGTGAATGGATGCAAGTTTGCTGTTTCCCTTTATCCATTTAACTTTGCCTGGTAAAGATGGGCAGGAATTGCAGACGATCTTTGAATTTTAAGAGAACTGTGCTTCAAATCTAGATGCAAGGACTGTGAAACCTCTTGCTAAGTCCTGCCAAGGACTGAATTGTTTTTTTGGCTTCTGCATCTGCCATTTGCTTCGGTGTTGTTGATGGGCCCAGTTACTGGGATATTATCTTTCTCAGGATCAGATGCTTGTGAATTCAAATGTCAGTGTTTGATGTGGTCTGAAGCACTGCAGATTCAGCCGGACGTTGGGAGTTTGGGAGATCTTGGGATGTTTTTATGGTTTCTAATTGCCTTTTCCCAGCTGTGGCAGCAGACTGATAATTGGTTACCAAGGATGAAACCAGGAAGGATGAAACCATGAGACAGAGGAACATGGAGAACCTGAAGGGTGACTGAGTGGTAAGGAGGGAGCTAGTGTTGAAGGGAACACAATTACTTGAGAACATAGAGATGAACCTGAGGGCAGAAACCAGGGAGAATATGTGGAGGTAAAAGGGGAGGAGTGATGCCTGTTTGGAGGGGCAGGTATAAAGAGAAGAACGGAGTGCCTGGAGATATGAGTACATTTTGAGCTGAGAAGCACCCTTCCGACTGTCCTTGTGTCTGTCTTTGTTTTCCTCATTCTCACATGGGTCTTGGCACATTGAAGAGGGATTTCTCCTGGACTTGTCCTGGGAGTTACCACTGGGCTGTTTGCTGATACCAGCAGCAGCACGGTGTAAATGCATCGCAACACATGAATCTTGCAGAACTGCAGAGGCAGATGGGCTCTTCGTAGGAGTCACTGGCTTAAGAGTGAAGCAGCCTAAAATTTGATGAATTGTTCTTGGTCTTCCCTCTCCCTGTCAGTTCTTTCCTTTGCATCTCCACACAAGCATCACCTTTTGTTTAGTGCTTTGAGCATGCCTTGTGCTTCGCTCCTCAGCAGAGACCCAGTGGCCCCTGAAGCTGTGGGTCAGAGCTGCTCAAAGGCTCCTATTTGCTAGGTGAGCCCTGTATGCCTAGAGGGAGCAGGAGCCTTGGATCAAATAATGATCTGGGGATTGGCAGGATGGTTTCTGCTTTGGTCAAGAACTCACTGATATTTCTTCCTAAGAACTGATCTCAACCTACCTTCTTTCAGTCTGAAGCCATTCTCTCTTGTCCTGTTACTCCATGCCCTTGTCCAAAGTCCCTCTCCAGCTCAGTAGTAGCCCCTTTAGGTACTGGAAGGTGCAGTAGGGTCGCCATTTATATCTCAATTTACTTGAGTGGAGATATGCTAGAGAACATCTGTCCTCTGTACTCGACAAGATAAAATTTCAGTCTGAGTTTATTGCCTTTGTGGGATTCTTTGGCCCTTTGCAGGCTTCAAAGGAGCAGCTGAATGAGGTAGCTCTCTTGGGGGCTGGGAGAGGAGGGAAAAGGTCTCTGGGCAGAAAAAAGGGAGAAGACAGGAAAAGAGGGACAGATGGATGCCAGCAGAAGCTAGAACCCAAAGCAGGGGACAAGTTATGTTTTTTGAGTCTCTTGATACTGAAAGATCTTATTGCCATACTGATACTGCTTGGACAACAGGGTCAATGGGGATTCAGGGGATGCCAGACACAAAGGTGTTTTGCTCTTCTTTGACCAGCCTCATGTTTTTGGGAGAGCCAGAGGCTGGTGGAGGGGGTTGTGGACAGGAGGTTGTGTTTGTCTCTCCCTCATTCCCCAGCCTCCTCTGCAATGAAGTACCCCTTTCCCAATAACCCATGGGCTTGGCGAGGTGACTTGATTGGAAAGACTAAGGTAGGAGGTAATGAAATTCTTAATTATGGTGGTGTCATAAGTACTCTGATAAACAGATGAATCTCTGATGTTGCCCAGAGAAGTTTTGGATGCCACATCCCTGGAAGTGTTAGAGGCCAGGTTGGATGGGACTCTGAGCAACCTGGTCTAGTGGAACAATCTTTAAGATCCCTCCCAATCCAAAAAATTCTGTCACTGTGTGATGAAGCTGAAACACCTTTCCCTTCCTGCTGGGGGTGAGTCCACGGTGAATTATTTAAGCATTCAGAAGCTCAAGGCCAGATGATGTTTGATACATGAGAGAAACTGGATGCTGCAGGTATCGAGTAGCCTGTGCTATGGGTGAACAGGTGTATCCTGGAGAGACTGTGGCTACCGTGTGCCAAAACCCATGGGAATTGTCATGGAAATTCCAAATAGCAGGTGACTGTGCACTCCATACAAGGATACTCTGAGGAGGAGGAAACATGAACTACAAGGAAAGACTAGAAAAGCTGGGATTGTTGAGGCTAGAGAAGGCTTAAGGGAAGACATCTACATGTGAATACATGAAATACGTAACAAAGGAAGAGTTCACTATATCCACAATAAACAAGGCATGAAGTAATGTCCTTAACTGTAATACAGTAGACAAGACACTGGGAAAACCCCCCCAGTGTTGAATTATAAAGTGAGTTAGGACTAGTTCAGCCTGTCTTGAGAGATGCTGGGATCTCCATCACTGACAATTTCATGAGGGGTAAACTTAACACCTAGGTTTAACACCTGACATGCTGCTGGAGCCAGACAGATGATGTGGGCAGTGTTTCAGGATCTCCATAATCTGTTTTCGTATCAAATCCTGCGTGCTCATAGACAAATATTGATGTGTGAGCCTTGTACCCACACCCAGGAATGTGAGTAACAAACCTCATGGCCCTCTGACAGCAAAACTAACGGGTTTGGTCCAGTGCCCTGAATTCCGGTAGCTGAAGGAGAAGGGCTGAGCAGAAATGGATGCTGTCCTTTGGTGATACGGGAACTCCTATTTTGGGGATCCATGTGACAACCTTCTGGTAAGAGCTCGGAAGGTTCAAATATATTCAGAAGCTGTGGCTGTTGTAACTTGGTAATTGCTGGGTTTAGGCCAGGTGTACTTTAGGCCAGCTGATGAAACCAGCCGGATCAGCTGTCATCTGCACCACATCCCCCCAGCTGTGCTCTGGGAATTCTAGAGCAGGATCACCATCTTGCCACATGAGATTGGCATCAATTTTTTACTAAGGGTGACTTGCTGGTGCCAGGATCTGGTACTGCTGAGCTTCTAGGGATGGCTTGATGCCACCCCATCCAAGTGTGTGTCATTCCCTACTCCTGTCTTGGATGGACAGAAACATCTGTCTCAGGAAGGCATTCAGGGCATGGCATTCTTAACGCTGCATAGTTAGTAGCGGTCCAAATGGAACCCTCTTTTTCTTTCCTTTCCATCCTCTTTCCTGGTACTCCAGCTGCCAATAGGCTGGGGCACTTGGAAAGAGAGTGAGGGGAGCGTCTTTTCTGTTTCAACTTGTGTCTGATGTCTCTGATTTATTTGTGCTTCCTGCAAACTGGTCAGTTATTTGGATGTGTCAGTCTGCAAGGATTTATGCACTGATTTCTCCGAGGACACACTGGGATCCGAGTTATTTCCTTTATATATGTGCGTTTCATCCATGTGTATAGTGCAGCAAACTGTTTATTCTTCCTCTTAAATTTTTGGTATTACATCCGAAAAATTAGGGAAATCTTGAGTCCTAAGCTGGGATTTTGCAGCAGATGTTCCAAGATTTGGACATGGTTGGTGTGGACTCAAGGATGCGATGGCACTTTTTAACGCAACAGAAAAACATCTCTGACTAACTTGACTCTAAAGAAGGACTGTATAATGGGGCTTCTTTGCATGCCCACACAAAACTGTTTTCCTAAGTCTTTCCTTGAAGTCTTACCTTGAAGGTAGTGCCCTGCTGGGTGAAGCAGTCTTCAGTTAGCACTAGTCTCTGTGCTATTTGCTTCACTGTAACTACACCGGTTGCAATTTACCACCAAGTTCTTTGCTTTAAATTATGATTATGAATAGGTCTCCCACATGTACATCTTTGCAGCTGGCCTTTCTACACTTGAAAACCTGTTCCAAGTAAAGTTGTTTCAGTCAGGAAATAATTAATTCTTAAGGGATCAGTCTCTGCAGTGCTGCAGTTTTTCCAGGATAAGAGAGCTGTGTACCTGGGGGTGGGGTTTAGTGCCTTTTCTATATGAGCTTGTTAAACTGATAGCAGGTTTCAAACAGGTCACAGTGATGTTGAATAATTCCCATAGGTAAGCCTAGGCTCAGGTTCATATGACATAATCTGAAATGTGCTTAAGTTAATGAATTCATTTCCCAGAACTCCCTGTATAGGCAAAAGGAGGCAGAGGTAGCCTCAAAGGTGATTCAGAGCACCTAAGTTACAACCAGGAGCACCACTGACTGCTAAGAGGATTTGCAGTGACCATCCTTCCCAGCTGGTCATCTCACTTTGGTATATAAAATTAGATGGGATGTCCTCAGCCTCACTTCCTGCTGGTCTCAGCATCCTCTTGGGAAAACTTCCTCTCCTTTTTCAGATATGGAGAGCTTACCCAACAGTGTCCCCGTAAAACCTGTGGTCTTGTTCCAGGAGGAAGATGAGCTAAAGCCACTCAGATGGAGGCCAGTCCCACCACCCTCAAGAGGCTCAAGTTTGGGAAGCTGAAGGTGGTCCGCCGGCGCTTGCTGCAGCGGTACGAGCACCAGCCCTTCATCTCCTGCCTGGCTGGTTTCTACAGCTGCCGCTGGAGGCGGTACCAGCGCGAAAGGACTGAGCCTGGGAAATGCTGCTGCAACATGGTAAATGAGCACAAAATCAGCACAGACATGGATTTCTGTACTGGGGCAGGGCAGTCTAAGCAGACAAGGGGTTGATGTCATGGAATCCCAGCCCAATATCATTTGGAGCCCGCTGGGATCTGTTGGGCTGTTAGATTTTGCTCTAAATGCTTGATGAATTGCTGTTTCGGTGGCAAGCTCAATTTGTCTGTGCTGCCACACAACTAATAAATGTGGAGTTTGCACCAACCTCTCCTGGCCAGTGAAACATCTCAAAGCCATAGAATCAAATTAAAGAAGTAACATTAGGGTTGGGTGTGCAGTAAGAATTGCAAAGAAGGTTGCTGTACAGTGCAATTTCCTCTCATGTGAGGCGGTAAAAATCCCATTCATTTGGAAGTCATGAGTTTTCCCTGAAAACAAGTAGTGCAGAGTAGGCTTTTGAGGACATTCTCCTGGTTACAAGGGATGGGAATTGAATTCCTCTCCATATTTATTTCAGTTAGAATTCCAACACCAAGCTACATATTTTTAGGGACAGCCTAAAAGTACCTGCCATTTGCTTTGATTGCTCTGGGCTGGCCATAGCTCTGACTGCTTGTCCTTCCTCTCCCTCTCCAGCGGGAATGCATGTTTTTCCCATTGCTTGTTGCAGCTTTCTGCTTTTCTCTGGTCTTTCTGTACACATGGGGTGAAGGTAAAAATGACTACAACGGCTTTGACTGGTAAGTACTGTGTTTTCCTCCTCTCCCACCCCTTGGGCATGACTGGGAAGGGATGAGCAGCCTCTGGAGCAGCTGTGTTGAAACAGGGCACTTTAGTCATGAAGCAAAGATTTGGCACCTTAAACTCTTGGTTACAGCATCCAAATTGAATGTCCAATGGTTCTGGAGGTGCTGAGGCTCTGCCTTTTGCTTGGCTACAATTTTTAGGTGTAAGTGTGGATTTAGGAGAAAGAGGAGAATCACTGTCACAAAAATTGTGAATGAAAGGGACTAAATAACTCTTTTCTTCTCTGAGTCTTTCTTTTTCTCCTTCCCTTTCTCCTTCCCATTCCATGTGAAGAAGTGTAATGGCTGGAATCAGAGGCATTGAACCAGCTCTCTCACTGAAAGAGAATTCCAGGTTCCCAGATTCAAAAGTAAGAAATAATCGTCAGGGATTTATGCACATCTTTTCCTTCTGTAGTATGCAGGCAACAGTTATGCAAGTCTGGCCCCTAAAATTAAATTAGAGCTGCTCAAATATTATGGGAAGGAAAGGTATAATAATGTGTATTAGTCTGATGGTTAATGCAATCAGGGATTTTGGGAAGGAAGCTCTTAATCACTTTTGCATGTTACCAGCGTAGGCTGTTCCTCTGCCTTTCTTTGTTCTATTGTTTAGAAAATTTCAGAATTTCAAGGGACAGGGCTGTTGGTCCCCTCTAGTCCACGTGCTAACCAAAAACATTCTTACAATATTTTATTGGTTTATTTTTAGGTATAACTATGGTAACCTGGGCTTCTGGTTTCTCTGGTCTCTTGTTATCCTGATTGTGGCTGCAGTCTTGTTCGCATACACCTCACTGCTACTGGTAAGCAATGCTCCTTGTAAGCTGACCTTGAAAGCTAAGCATAGGGATGGCTTTAATGTCTCAGACCGAAGCTCAGTCTAGTCCTCCATATGATCCTTAGACAGTGAATGCCTGGAGAAGATCTGGAACACAATGAGTGTTTACAGTACTTTTTCCCCATATCCACCTGCAAATGACCAGTTTCAGCTCAGGGGTCTCTGAGCCAGATGTTTCTGTGATTTCTTTCAATGATGTCCCTTTGATAAATGTGTACAATTCCTCCTTGAACCCAAGGAAAGCTGAGCCAGCAGTGGCTGGATTTAGATTTGGAGGGAACTGAAGATTATTTCTTTGGCAGCAGGGAAATACGGGGCTCTGAGTCAGGTAGCAGTGGTGATACGTCATCACAGCTGAGTTACTCTTCTAATCCTGGATAAAAAGGTTTATTAGAGGAAGGAGAATCGAACTTTATCACTTGACTCACTCTGCTTTGCTGGAGGATGTTCTCCAGGTAGAGGCCATAGATGTGGTCACAAGATGCTGCTGAAGTTAATGCTGAAAGAGGTTCCTGAAATCCTCACTTTTCCACGTCCTGTGAAAGTTTTTCTAGAGTTCTAATCTGATGTCTGCTTTAGTTAGGGAAACATACCAAACCCAAACTTCTCCTAAAATTTCTACTTACTCATCCTTTTCCTCTGTTCTTTCCTTCATAAGAAAGCTCTCAAATTAAACAGACTTGCATCTGTGTTTCCACCTTCTGCATCCAGAGCTATAGGCCAAGAATTCACTTTGACTCCAGGCACTGGAGTCCACATCAGTCTTGTGCCTGCTCCGACTTTCATTTTGAAATGCCAGGTGCTGAAGGTGAGGTTATGGCTTTGTCTCACCTCTGTGACCAAGACAACCAGCTTTTATCTTCCATTCCTGCTGTTCTTCCCCATTCCCTGACGTGTCGTCATACAGTCAGTCTGTAAATTGCTCATGACAGGGAATCTCTTTTGGCTTTGTCCATGCAGTACCTAACATAATTGGTTTCTGGGGTCCTTTCTTCCTGATGAAGTACAAATAAATAGTACTTTTATTCTAGTGCTACCAATAAAACCCCCAAAGTGATAAATAGGAGAGGTGCTTGGTCATGCCACAGCAATCAAGAGCATCATAAGAGACGTGGACTGACTGAGGTCTGAATGGGACAAACAACAATAAGTAATTACAAGGATTTTGTAACACTGTGGTGGCTCTAGGGCTCATGGACTATTATTCAGCAGAGCCTACCTGGCTTTCCCAGGGGCCATGGAGTAGTGTGGGTAGCTTGGTGGTTACAATGCTACCTGGGGCAACTCAGAGCTGCCAGAGATGCCCATATGACATGGATACATCTGAGATGGTGCCTCAGCAGGCTGTGGATCTGGAGTCAACCTCAGGATCAGACTAATTCACCACAGCCTGTGCTAGAAACTGGCTTTACAGGATTTCCTGGGCTTAAGGAGCCTGAAGACCCCTGGGGCTGATATATCAGCTCAGTCATGCTCTGTCTGGATCCAAACATCAGCCAGTGTCCAAGCAGTGGACTTTCTTAGAGTATTTTCAGGTTTTTTTCAGCATGAATGTGATGACTGCAAGCTGGCAGGGCAGGTGATGGGCAAAGTAAAGCCAGAAAGGAAGATGGAGGATATGAGGTGAAATTGGTGTCCTACATGGTTTAGTTCAGTCCTGGTCTCACTCTTTATTATGTAGCTACATCCTCCTCTTCCTCTCAAGCTTCTCAGTTCTGTCTAACGAGGCTAACAACATTTGCCTTCCTCAGAAGGGTGAGCATGGATAACCTGAAAGAATACAAGTTGTCTGGATGGTATCAAACAACAGAAGAAACACTTCAGAGGTTCCTCCACCCTGGGAACAGCCCCTGCAGTGAAGGTCCATTTGCTCCTTGCTTTTATGAAGCTGTTAAGTGACCCAACAAAAGCTGTTGGGTATTTCTGAGGACACTGGTCCTGCTTGATTGCATCGCCATGCCACTGTGTCCTATGTGGCAAGACTGCTGCATGCATCCATGCTGAGCAGTGGGTGCTGGGGGAATGAGGCTGCTACTTAAATGTTATTAGGTCCTGAGGGAAAGGGGAGCAAGGAAAGTTATCACTGCCACCACTTATGCTCCCTCTATCTGAAAACATGAAGGGTATTGTAACAATTGTGGCTGGGCAAAGCTCATCGTAGTGCTTCACTTTCACTGAAGGCTTTGATGGACCACCCAGCAAAACACTGTGAGCCCCACGGGCTGGTAAGTGTAACTCAGCCCTTCCACATCTAAATACATCTCTCAGTGTGGGTACTATATGACAGGTGGTTTGCTCTAATACATTTCAAACAACTGATGGCCAAATAGGTTTCTGCCATGATAAATTACATCCCAAATTCTGGTTGAAAGGTGTTGGATGGAGAGTATCCCCCCATGTGTTGCAAGAAGGACTGGAGACCTTCACCTAGGTGATGTTCTCTGGTGGTGTTTTGCATGAACAGCCCATCATGTTGGAAAAATGAGCACCCTGATGCCCTTGTTGGAGCAGAAAGATTTTGTATAAACCAGTGGCTGGTCTGGTTTTGCTTGTGAGCACCATACCCTCTTTCTTAATGATGGCACCCAACTGGAACCTGCAAGCCTGCTTCCATGACCTTATTGTGACCCCCTGAAGCATACAGTCTTCTGCCCACCAGCCACAAGTGGCCGAAGAAAATGCTGCACAAGAAAGCACTAGCTGTCTGGACAAAGATGCTCTCCGTCCACATGCATCATTGTCATTTTTTCCACACAATCAATTTCAATTAATTCAATTGTTCAGTCAGTCCCCAAGACAATTTTCTCATCCCCATTAGGGCTAAAAGGTTAAGCTGAGGGGTCTAATTACAGAGCTGTTCATGCTCAGTGGAGAAGAAAAATCTTTTCTTGTGTAGTCTTTCACACCCCAGCAGAAAACATTTGCCTCTCTGCAATTCAATCATGTTTGTTCTGAGGGTTGTGAGGAGGAGACTTGTGACTGTGCAAAGTAAAGAGGTTCAGAAGCATTGTGGCCTCTTCATTCATAAATGGAAGGACTCAAAATAGTACATTGATGCTGAAATCCAAAACGTGACCTCAAAACTCCATCCCTAAGAGACTGGGGTACCAGACAAGTTCTGAGTTTCTTGCCATAAAGTGAATGAATACAAGGACCTGAATCCAGCAGTTGAGAACATCTAAGTGAGCAGATGTTTCAGGTGAGCTGAGTGTCTTAAGTGCCTGCCTGCATGTCCTTGTAGTGTAGGTTCAGAGCCTGCCCACACCTCACCAGAAGTATTGAGATGATTACAAGGTTGTTCCCATGCTGAAGCAGAGTGGAGTTAAGCACCTGCTGTCCACCCTTTGCAGCATAACCTTGTGGTCAATGCAGCCATTCAGAAAGAGGGAGACAAAGGTGCAATCCTCCTTGCAGTGAGCCCATCTCTCTTACCACTGAGAAGCATCCCTTAATCACCACTTTGCAGGTAGATGGTGGAGGGCAGACACTTCCACACCTCATTTTAAAGAAGAGAAGAATGCAAGTGTTGGAGGCTGTGAGATGATGGGATTGGCAAGAAGGACCTTGACTCTAACCTTGGCAGTATTAGTCAGAAACATACTGGTCACCTAAGCCCTCATGCCTCTGTACTTATATTAGACAATCCCAGAAAGTGTGTGGAAGCAATTTGGAGTAGACAGACCAGTGAGAACACACGAGGGAACATCATAAAACTCTATCAGTGGAGATTTAGGTTAAAAATTAGGAGAAGGTTTTTCACCCAGAGGACTGTTGGGCACTGGAACAGGCTCCCCAGGGAAGTAGTCACAGGACCAAGTCTGCCTGAGTGCCCTGAGTTCAAGAAGTATTTGGACTATCCTCTCAGGAACATGGTGTGATTCTTGGTGTGATTTTGTGCAGGGCCAGCAGATAGACTTTGATGATCCTTGTGGGTCCCTTCTGGCTCAGAATATTCTAAATGTTTGGCTTTACTGTACACAAGGACCAGGTCTTTGTGTAACAAAGACTTGCAGCAAAGGAGCAGAGTAGCTTTTTTCTCTCATTTTTTCACCCTGAAATAGCTTATTTAAATGGGGCTGATTTAAGATCTTTAGCAGTATTTCAGTTCTCTCTCAACTGCTCCCAGTTACTCATCCTGTACTGGGTGCATTTATTCCATTAAAGGAAGCCAACATGTCAAGAAGCACTTTTATTCACTGCCAAGCTTATCACAGAATCATAAAATGGTTTGTGTTTGAAGAGACCTTCAAGATTATCTAATTCCAGCCCCTCTGTCATGGACAGGAACATCTACCACTAGACCATGTTGCTCAAAGCCCCATCCAACCTGGCCTTGTATCTTGCTTCAAATCAGCATAATCCTGGAAAGAGGGAGTTTTTGTGGATGGATAGGAAACAACTTACATTCACTTGCAGTTGTGTTTCAGGACAGAAGACCCCCCAAATCTATATGTCCTATTTTCATACAATCCCCCTGTGCTACAGTCTGGAGGGACTTGCAGCAAAAATGATCCTCCTCAGTGGATGTTTACTAACAGATACTTTTCTCTAAGCCCTGATACCTGGTGATACTGGGCCCAAAATTATCCTTTACAGTAGTTGGGAAGTTTCCCCAGGCATTTAGACTCCTGAGCATAGACTTGTGCATTTTCACAGCAGCAAAGTGCTTCTTTGGGTGAAATTCATCTCCAGACCCACTGGTTACTTAGGTGTGCAACTGTGTGAAGAAACTCTGCATGAGAACCGTGGACTGACTTGCCTCATTCTCGACTTCTTGGTGTTCAAAGCATCTTGGGTTGTCCTCTGTCCTGGCTGGCATTTTCAGCATGCCTTACAAGAACCCTCCCCAAGGGCTCCAACTTGCCATCAAGTGGACAAAACATGCCAACCACCAAAAACTGGAGTAATTTAATCCCCAAGACACTTTTCTCTGGTCTGAGATGTGCCTGTCTCCTGCCTTCCCTGTGGTTAATGTGGAAGAATTGCCTTTTTTGCTGTCTGCTCCATACTTTTGTGCTGCTCTGAGGCATTTTTTATTCCCTGACTTCTCTCCCATGGTTGATACCCCTCTAATCACAATAAATGCATAGAAAAGAGTCAAGGTTTGTGCTGTATTCTTTTATACAATAATAATTTACTCTGGCCATCATTCCTCTTTCAGAGTCTCTCATCACAAAAAGTCATTGAAAGCAAGTACCCCAAAGAGCCCAATTATCTGTTACCCAGGAAAAAGTCTTTGATCCTGAAGGGCAGTCTTGACACATGCTTGGCCATTTCAGAAGCATTTTTACTGTAGCAATAAACTTTTCTCTCCATACACCTGTCCTGCAAACATTGACTTTGTGCAGGAAGATCTAGTGTAAAGTAACTTCCCAATGCAAAAATAATTCCAGAAGTGCCTCACTGGCACACGTCACCACCTTCCACCAGGATGCATACAATCTCTTCTTGATTTCCCAGGTCCTCGCGATGTGTTTGCTTGCAGAAGGTCAGCAGCTGTACCTGCACTGGAGTCACAAGGTGGGGAGAGTCAGGGCTTTCTGGTAACTCTAATCTATGCTTTAAATTAATTGAGTCTGTGGTGTTTCTTTGCACAGAAAACCTCTTAGACTATGGGAGAGAAGGAAGAGAGGGAAGAGGTTAATCTTATGAGATCGAGATACCATGAAAATGATATCTCCACCTGAGCTGATCACTCAAACTCTTTTTGTACTCGGTGGAGGGAAATGAATCCTCTGAGGATGCAATTCATCCAGCTGGTCATAGACATCTAAATTAAGATGAGATGAATCACACTCAAAGAACCATTTTTTCCCCACTAGGTGCCTGCAGTGACTCATTCAGGTGAAGATATCTATATTTGACACATCTACATATGGTAACATGAAGTCAAAAGCAAAGTTCTCCTGAGAAGCACTGCATGATTTTCTGGAGCAGACACCAGCAACAGTGCAAAAAGTGTCTGCTCTCTCTGTAGGAGAGAAATATGGCTTTTCCAAGGCATCCTGGTGCTTTATGCCTTTTGGTCTTTGGATGGTTCCCTGGGAGTGTTCAAGGCCAGGCTGGATGGGGCCCTGAGCAATCTGATCTACTGTGTGGCATCCCCGCCCATGACTGGGGGGCTGGAACTAGATTATCTTTAAAGTCCCTTTCAATCCAAACTGTTCTATAGTTCTTAATTCTATTCTGTGGTATGGGAAATGCTTTTTGGAGTTTTGAAGATACAAATTACTGGGGACTTGCTGCTGTAAAATTATGTGTTAGAATCATCTTCCTTAAGTAATTTTTGAGGCTGTGTGAGGCATTTAAAAATGCTCCTCCATCCATGCAGTTTAGGGTAGGATGCAATGCAGTTGCAAAGGCTGCAGTGGGAGGGAATAGCTGAGCATGCAGGTGCTTGATCCTGTGTTTCTTCATTTAAGGAATGGAAATGGAGTGATCTTTACAACTGAAAAATGGGTTCCACGAGAACCAGAAAGTTGTAGAACAATTTGTAAAAAACCAACCAACCAACCAACCAACCAAATTAAAAAAAAAAAAAAGAAGAAGAATAAAAAAGAGGCATTCATGGGTGCAAGGGATTATTAAGGCATTGATCTGTAGAAGATCCCCTGAAGAATGGTTAGGGCCTTGGTGCAATTGCTACTTGCCTTTAGTTGTCAGCAGATAGATGATACACCAAGAAGAGCCTGCCATTACTGCAGTGATGGTACCAAACCAAACAAGAAGCTGAAGAATTGACTGAGATACTGCCTCACCTTCTAGGTTAAAAAGTGAGCTCTCATCTCTTAATTATGGGAGGGTTTGTTACCGCTGAAGCCTGTTACAAAGCAGCTCATAGAACAAGGAAGTTGTGTTGTTGTCCCTTTTGGGTGGAATTTATCACTTCTGAGTTTAGAAGTGATGAATTTCATCTGCAGGTTAGGGATTTAGTGTAACCTGGTAACCTAGGCTCCATCTATATCAACAGGCAGAAATGCATATTCCATCACAATGCAAGCAGGAATGGATCACCTCTGAAATTCCTCTTTCTCCACTGATTACAGGGAGAGTCCTGAGAGCTGACTTAGTTGAGTACCCAGCTCCCGAAATCAGTCCTGCCATACTGATAGCATTGTTGATTTGGTTTTAGTCGCATTGGATCTCTCCGTCTTTGAACTGGCATAGTCAGTCTCATGCGTCTTAAACAATTTATCGAGCTGCTTAAATTAGCCTGTGACTCAGATGGATGGTATACCCTATGCAAAAATGCCGAAGCTGATTTATGTCTTCTCTGTGTCCCCAGATTGGTACTTTTCTCGTCCTGGGCTTCACTATCTCATCCCTCTTTGCATTATCTATACTCTGGCGAGATCACCGTAAAACTGTCCGCCTGTCCTTCCAGGTAAGAGGGGTTAGGACGTCTATTTGAAAGAGCAGCTTGTTTATAGAAGTCTTTTGTGACAACTGGCAGAAGATATTCTGTATGGTGCGTGTTTTTCACATGGTTTTTGTTAGCAGGGTACGTTCTGAGTAAACTTTTATTATGACCTAACATTTCCTCTTGGGGGAAAGGAAGCCAAGGCCCGAGGTTGAGTTTCAAGCTGTGTGATGTAACATGTCTCAGTTTGGAAAGATATAGAAAGTTACAGCCTTTTTTTTCCCCTCCCAAAAATCTAGGTGTACTATTAAATTTCATCTGTCCAGGGCAGGTAAATCAGACCCCTTAGGCTGGTAGGTTTGCTGGAGCAAGAACTTTCTCCCTCATCCCTCATCCCAATCTGCTGGTACAGCACAGTTCCAGTCTTTTGTGACTCAGAAGAGCTTAATCTCCTGAGGGCAAGAGAGCAACGAGTTTTTGGGGAGCAGGTGGAGAATGCTGGTGTCAGGTGGGACAAAATGCTGGATGCAGGAGATCAGAGTTCATGGTTGCTGGCCTCCTCAACTCTCACCAGATCTGAAGGTGGAGGCAAGAGCTGTCCAGTGCTGTTCAGTGTCTGAGCATCCAGGTCCCCAGTTGTATTGGGCAGGAAGAAGTATGTAGCCTTTGACTACACAGCTGCTTTGCAGGATCCAAACCACTCTACAGTTCCATGATTCTACCCTATTTGGGTCTAATAGCTCTCTCCCATGTGGCTTAGTGCTTGTGAAGGCTGGGAGAGCAATGCAAGTGGACTGGCAAGATGTGTTTGTAGGATGTGGTTAATTGCACTTTCCTGTTCTACAGTTTGCTAACCACTGGGTTATGCACTGGCAAAGGTAATGAGAAAACATCAGCTTCTCCTCCCCCTGACAAACACTAGGAGATGAGGATGAGGAGAAGGAGACACAAGAGCCTTTGGGTTGCCCACAGGTGCTGTTTATTTCAGATATCCATGCCCTTTGGGATGGCCTCCCATTGCTGTTCCCAAAGGACATGAATCTCTTGTAGATACTACGTCACATCCATTAGCCTTGCAGATCTACCTCAGGTATTATGGACATCTCAGATGGCACCTCTGCTTGCACAACTGAATCCTGCTTCTGGTTGGGAGATGTTGGTGTCGAGTGTCTGGGGCAGAGAGTGTCACATCCACCAACGTCTCCCAGTGACTGCTGCTTTCTTCAACCCTTCCATCTTAGAGGCTCCAGCATCAGGACTAAGCAGCAGGAAAGGCTTGCTTCTGGGTAGTTGGGGTTTTTCCTAGCACATACCTTAATAACTGTCAGTTCTAGCTGGAGTATTTGCCACAGGGCTCTGGTGAACATGAGAAGATGATGGACTGGTTTCTAGCTCAGATTTGCCTAGTTTGGGGAAAAACGAATCAAACCAGCAACCATTCAGGATCTGTATTTCTGCTTGGTTTCCAACCCTATTCATGCATTCATGAGAAGCATGGAAGTGATTCTTGTCTTATAATCTTCTTGTTTAATCTTTAAGATTAAAGAAATCAAATCTATTGACTTAAAGTTAAAACCTAAGGCATCAGTATCTGTCCAGCAATATTATCTAATATTTCTGCTTCTCTTACACCACTGTATTTAGTTTCATACCACAGCTAGTAAATACCACATTTTATCACTCAGGTGTGTTGAGATCAGTTTAATGATTTAACTGCAGTGTGGTGTGGTGTGGAGAAAGCTATCTCCTGGATGGCATTGGAGTGGTTTATATTGGGTTAAACTGGAAGATGCTCACAGATTATGGCATATCAGTAGTGGCAATCATGTCTTCATGGAGGAGGGTAGTTGTGTCCCCTTCAGCTGACTTAGGAAAAAGTAAAGAAGTGAGGAGCACTCCTCAGGCACACTCCTCCCTGGCCTGGCCTTTCCTCTGAGTCCTGAGGTATTTGGTGGATCCAACACAGCGAGGGAGAGTGGTTAACTGCTGGTATCTGCAGCAGGAGCCCATCCAGGGGTAAGGGCTCTAGCTCTGATGGGGATTGTTTCCATCTGTCTCCACAGTTCATCCTTTGACTAAAATCCTTTTTTCTGCCTGCCAGGTCACAGCTCCTTATCTCCACATAGGGGCAATTGCCATCATGGTCCTTCTTTCCTGGCCTGTGGCTCTTCATGCCATCAGAGCAGATAAGAAAGGTATGGCAGCTCTGGTTCCTGCTCTCTGTATGATAAAAGATATATATCAGTATGGGAAAAGGGGGATGCAGGAGCCCTTTCCTCCCACACTTGCACTCCAGCTGGAGGAGACTTTCAAATTCTGCATATCCCAAGGAAATGAGTGGGGCTGGGACTTGGGCTGTGCACTGCCCTGTTTCTGTCCCAACGTATTACTGGTTTGCATGTTATCTTGCACTGTTTTTCCCTATACTGAGGCAGTGATCTGTGTTGAGATGGTGGAGACTAGCAGAAGCACCCATGTTCTGAGTCATGAGTGAAAATTTGTTTAGCCCTCTGCAGGAGAAAGCAGCCAGTAGCAGCTCCCTTGGCTGATTTTTGCTTGCTGTATAGAGAAGGGATCTCCAGTCCAGTCAGACAAACCACTTCAGCCTAATGTATCTCAGGAGAAGCCAGATGAGATAGGGAAAAGAGATTTTTGATCAGTTCCTAGTGTTATCTCATGGGAAGTTCCTGCCTACCTCTAGGAAGAATGACCAAATGTTGTAAGGACAAAGCCAGATGCCAGGAACAACTGCAGAAAAGCCTGACTGGGAGTGACTGTTTTTCTCTGTCTCTCCATACAGCCAAAATTATCTACCTGACACCCACCTTCAGACACTGGTTTCCAATAAAAATCACAGACCGAATGGACTGGTGAAAGCATTTTTTTTCCCTGTCCAAGACTTTTCTTGTTGAACTGCAGCTGGAGAGGTTGGGGGAGAATATGCAGGCACCCTAGATATTACACACCACCATGCCTGAGGTACTCCTAGCTTAGTACATCCTTCAGAGCCACTGGCACAGAGGGATGGTGGTACCCATTCAAGAAAGAGGTGGTGTTGCATAGGTGCTCATTTCTCAGAAGAACTCTTTTGGTCCCTGAGGTGAAGGACGCCCGGGGCTCTTGGGCAATGTGTCAACAAAGTCCAGAGAAGACTGTAGGTAATGAGTTGGCAAGTTTCTGAGGTGCAATATCCATGCTCTCAGTCCATAGGATTCTCTAGGTCACACACAGAAGGGCACTAACAACAATCTGAATGAACCAGGGAAGTATTCACAGTAAGGAAATGCAACACAGTTGAAGGAGAGGTACCTACTCTTCTTCACTGTGAATGAAACTTCAAAATGGTGCTTGTTCTTATCTGAGAAAGAAAAAATTAGCATCCTTCTGTTGAGGATTGTTTTTCTACAGATGGAGATTTCATTGCACCATGTCTAAAGAAAAAAGAAATAAAGCCATATCTTGCTGTAAGGCATAGTGAGATGTAATTAAAGCATAAAACCTGCAGTCCTGACTAAGCCTGCATCCTTGCTTTGACCAACTTGTTTTCCTGCATTGCATTGTTTGGAGAGAAAGTGAAAATAAGGGGAAGAAGGGATGGATAAAGGGATTGGACGAAGCCCAAAAGCTACTTAGCTGGAGGACTGTATTAGAAGTTAAGCAGCAAGGCAGATTCGTACATTACAATGTGGATTAACTCTAGCCTTCCTCCTTCAAATTCTTTCAGTTATTCAGGTGGTAATTGTTGGTCCATACCTGGCTATCCTTCTCTTTCTTTTCTTGATACCTCTGGGAATGTACTCTCCTTGCATCAGAGAGAAGGGAACACTTGGACCAAAGCCAGCCCTCATTGGACACCGTGGAGCACCAATGGTAGGTCTGAAGAAGTTATTTTATGTCGTTTCTTCATCCTTTGTCTTACTACTTTCATCATCATCTTCAGTTGTTCTTTTGTTTGGTTTTTTTTCCCATGAAATCTGCTGAGGGTGGGAGACATTTCTGGTCATTGGGACTGCATGCCAAAGACATCACTGCATGGGTTTGCTTACAAGGAAAACACTGTTCCTGAGGGACAAGACCAGGCCGGAGGGGGCCCTGAGCAACCTGGTCTAGTGAAAGGTGTCTCCGCCCTGACAGGGAGATTGGAACAGGGTGATCTTCAAGGTCCCTTCCAACCCAAACCATTCTACGATTCTGTTATTCTTCTACAAGATGGGTTTGGCCAAAGTGGAAGAGAATAAACAGTAGACTTTAACATTGTAATGATGCTCCCTTAATAAAAAACAGAGATGTTACAAAGAGGCAGAAAGTATTTACAGAGTCCTCCAGAGAGTGTTTAAAAATGATCCGCTCATCTGCTTTTTTTTTTCAGCTGGCGCCAGAAAACACTGAGATGTCATTTCTGAAGACAATTGAGCATGGCGGGGATGGTCTTGAAACAGATGTCACCATAAGGTGAGGGCAAAACATCGCATCTCACAGAATATACGCTGCTTCTTCTAAGAGCTTGTAGTGGTTTGGTCCAAAATACTCACCACTCACTACAGAAACATGTGTTTGGAGAGATGCAGCTCCAGGCAATTAGGTTTTACTGATGCCTGGGACAGGGTCCCTCAGCTGTCATGGGATGGCAGGGGCTGTAGGGCATGGTTGTTCTCAGGCAGGTCAATAAGCTGCAGCTATTGATTTAACGATCGTGTTTTAAATGCTTGGCAGAGTATAGAGACAAGTCCCTACTCTAGTCTGACTTCCAGATCATAGTGAGGGTTATATGAGGTCTACAAACCAACAGAAAATTGTGTTCAGATTTGTGACAGCACTGCCCTAATTATTAGATCTTTAATTGCCTTTGGTGAACCCATTGCCATGAAATGCTAGCATTCTGTGCAGGATGAGCTGTTTCCAGGCACTGCATGAGAAAAACACTAATATTTAGATGTTCTACTCAACTAGACCTTTCTATAAAAGAAAATTTTGCATTTCCATCACTGTCCATTCAGAATTCAGTCCTCTGAAAACCAGAGAAACACTTTGATGTCAGCAAAAAGAGATTTCAACCATAAGTTACTAACCATTTTTGGGGGAGTTGGCAGGCAAAAAGGTCTCCTCCTTCATGTTGCCCCTAGGGAAACTGAGGCACAGATGAGCATGACTTCTGTGAGATCTCCTAGAAGTATTTGAGCTGGAAATAACCTGATGTCTTGAGCCTCAGCATTCCTCCATATTGCACTCTCTGCACTGAGGGAGGCTCTACTGCTGCATTCACAGCGCCCCACATGGTCTTCTGACCTGGCATGAATCTGCTCATGCTGTGAATGAACCTGTACCCCAGGTGACCTGAACTCTTGCTCTCTGGCAGCTATGATGGGGTTCCTTTCCTCATGCATGACGACACCTTGAGAAGGACAACTAACATCCATGAGGTCTACCCTAATGAGACTGGTAAAGCTGCTTCGTTATTCTCCTGGGATTCTCTGCAGAAATTGAATGCTGGAACATGGTTCCTTAAGGTAAATATCATAAAGAGCTAGACGCATTGAAGGTCAGTTGGATTGGACTCTAGGCAACCTGATCCAGTTGGACATGTCCCTTTTCATTGCAGGGGGGTTGGACTAGATGAGCTTTAAAGGTGTCTTCCAATCCAAACTTTTCTATCATCTCATGACTATCACCAACTAGATGTAGAAGAGACACCAGCTGCCTATTATTTAACAGCATCAGTGTTAGAAGAGGAACTTCTAGTTGAGCCAAAACTCCCAATAAGCCAGAGTAAATCCTTTAGTTTGGGTCTCTTTGCTTTGTCCAGTTTGCCTTTAGGCTAAGGAGACCTGTAACAATTGGCTGGTGGGTGTTCCTGTGTCACCTTATCATGGCAGCAGCAGAGCTCGTGAGCTGGGGGAAGAGGACAAGAGCTACTTGTTCAATGTGCTGTTTATAATACTCAGAGCTAACAAGGTGGGACAGAGAAGCACAGCAGAGCTAGCTGTGAACTATGCAGTTTAGGTCCCAGAAGCAATGTCCTCACAGCCTGGGTTAGCTTCCCCGTTTCTTATGTAGAAGAAATAAGCAAAATAAAACATCCCCACCTGTTGAGGACTGACATCAAACATTTTCCCTCTTAGAGATACAGCTGACTCCCAGAGCAAACTGCCTGATTGATTTCCTTTTTTTTTTTATATCTGTTTATTTCTAGAACAAACCATTTTTAGGGATGGGCTCGCTGTCAAAGGCAGATCAAAACCAGGCAATGAATCAGTCCATTTACACGCTAAGTGGTTTTTTGCGCCTCGCAGACAGTCACAATAAACTTGTGATATTTGATCTCTACCGCCCTCCAGAGAGACATCCTTACAGGAACTTGTGGATCCGCAAAATCCTGGACGTCATCCTCAAGGAGTCGAAGATTAAACGCCATCTGGTAGGGTGGCCTCACTCCATATCCCTTTTTCTTGCTCTCCTAACTGGGACTTTGGGGCATACTCTGCATGATTTCACCTGCATAAAATTGGCCCTTTGCATTTAACTTGATTTAAAAGGCATCGTTTGGAGTATATTCCTACTATTAGTTCCTCAGAAGGTCCACAAGGGTGTAATCCTTCAGCAGCACAGGAAAAAGGCAGTGTATATACCAGCTGATGCCTTAGCCCCTAAACAGCACCCTTTCATAAATATACTAATTGTCAGTCTGTTCCCTGCTACTCATGCTTATTTTATATGTTGCATTAAAATTCCTGGCTTAAATTAAAATAAATTGTAATATTGCCTTCCTGCCCCTGGCAATGGATGACTGCTAAACTCATGGGAATCAGGTTATGTACCCATTGATGTCTGGGGAGTTATGCTGATCTGTATCTGCTGAAGATCTTTTCTTCCATGCTGGAAGAATGATAGAACAGAATATTTTCGGTTGCCTTTTCCACAGACCAAAGCTGTCTTTTCATTCATTTTCAACACTGCATCTTTTGTTGGGCTGTGTGAAACGTACTCACTGATTTCCAGTGGGTAAGCAAGAAACAGTGGATACTTTTTTCTTGATAAAAGTGACTTGCAAGTTTTAACCCTGCATCTGAATGTTCTTTGATCATTGGGAGAAAGTCATTTGACAAACTGGGTTAAGCCCCTCAAGACGTTATCTTTACTGTGTTTGTGTGAACAGTGGGGCATATTAGGGGCATGAATTCTTCTGCTGAGAATTCCCTGGTTCTTCTTGTTGCCTGCAGGTTCTGTGGCTGCATAACAGTGTGAGATCCTTTGTTCAATCTGTCGCTCCTGGGTTTCAGCACACGATGGGCAGAAAGGCACCAATAGAAGACCTATTAAAGCACAATATTGTCAAACTCAATCTGGTCTACACTGAAATGTCCAGTGAAGATATCCGGTAGGTTTCAGCTCCAAGTGTAATCTTTGGGGTGCATCTGGACTATGTTTGCCTCATGCATGGGACAATGTCTCCCTCCAGTGACCAGTTCCAGAGACTAGAATATTTTGGGAACAGGTCGTTCAGATCAAGTAGCCATCCCTGATGTATTTTAGGGGTGACAGACTGCAGTTCACTCCTCCTGTTGACTAAGAGGTGGCACGTGTAATTAAACCCTGCTGTCCTCAATTCCATATTTACCAGGATCTGAGGATCTTCTGGTAAGAACAACACAGGTGTATCCTGATTTGTCTTTTTATTTGTGCCATCCTCAGTCCCACCAACACTGAATCATGGAGAATGAACAACTATTTAGCCTTCCATGGTTCTACTGCAAACATCAGTGGGAGTGCATAATGCTGTGGTGAGAGACCATCACCCTCTTGTAGCCAGTGTTTTGGAGACATCATTTCTTGTCTGTTGCTACCAGTACTCTGTTGCATGTGACACAATGAAAATGTAATTTCTATGATGAAAGGCTTCACATTCATTGCAGGAGTTTCCAAAATGCTACTCGCACATGAAACCCCCCCAAGCTTTACCTGTCTAGGTCTCCTCTTGTAAATAGGATTTTTTGCTCTTTCCAATGCACAAAACCATTGAAGTCTAGTTGAAATTAAAAAGAAAGGAAAAACTTCAATCCTTTGGACAAGAGTAATGTTCATGTTTTCTCAATTATAATTGTCACAGGATGTAAAATCATAAAATCATAGAATCACAGAATGGTTTGGATTGTAAGGGACTTTCAGCACCATCTAGTTCCAACCCCCCTGCCACGGGCAGGGAAGCTTCCACTAGACCTGGTTACTCAGAGCCCCATAGCCTGGCCTTGAACACAACACTTCCAGGGATGAGGAGTCCACAACCTCTCTGGGCAACCTATACCAGTGTCTCAACCACCCTCACAATCCAGAATTTTTTCCTAATGTCTGATCTAAACCTTCCCTCCTCCAGTTTAAGGCCATTCCCCCTTGTCCGGTCACTCAGTGCCCCTGTAAAAAGTCCCTCTCCAGCTCTCTTGTAGCCCCTCTCAGTACTGCAAAGTACTCTGTTTCCTCAGAGCCTTCTTTTCTCTAGGCTGAAAGGCTATTAAAAGTCATAGGCAGATCCATTTGGGTAAACCTTGGATAGATCCTAGGTAGATATATAAATGCTGATACTGATGATACATTACCTTTATACAAAGAATGAACTTACTTCATATCAAGTTTCAATAGCTCATAATAACTTGAGAAATGATGAGTTGATGGAGCAACCATAACAAACTTGGGTGGTCAGCTTCGAAGATTAGCTCAGCTGGTCTAACCAACTCAGGTGCTCTAACCAACACCAGCGTTGTGGGTTCAATCCCCACATGAGCCCTGAACTGAAGAGTTGGACTCTGTGGCCTTCTGGGTCCCTTCCAACTCAGGCTATTCTGTGATTCTGTGGTGGTTTTGAACACAATGTGGGGAGATTATAGAATAACATGAATTGTTTAGATTTAAGAGATCTTTAAAATCATCAAGGCCAACCATTATCCCAGCACTCCCTAACCCATCACTAAACCATGTCCCCAAGTGCCACATCCACATATTTTAAATACCTCCAGAGATGATGATTTCAGCACTTCCCTGGGCAGCTGATTCCAAAGCTTGATAACCCTTTCCACTGAGTAATTTTTCCTAATATCTAATCTAAACCTTCCCTGGTGAAGCTTGAGGCCATTTTTTCCTTTTCTATTGCTTGTTACTTGAACAGCCTCCTTTACAAACACATTGTTACATTGATTAATATGGCAGAAGGATTAGAAAGGTTTTGACCTTTTGGGCATTTTATCTGCATTTGTTTCCAGCTGTTCAGCTATTCTGTATTGACCAATTGTTAATGATTAATTATTGGCTGGTTGGCTTTCCTTTATGTTCCTTATCTAGGTCGTAAAGTAAGCACTTCCTACAGAAGATTACAACCATTTCCCATGATCTTCCCGAATCTCCTTGAGTAAGCCCGAAGGAAGTACTAATCTCCTTGCTCAATGAAGGTTGTTGCCTTTTGGTCTTTTAAAGGAAATACGCCGAGGCAAACATCACCACCAACTTCTATGTGGTCAACGAGCCATGGCTCTATTCCCTGGCATGGTGCTCTGGGGCACACTCTGTGACCACCAATGCCGTCCACTTGCTGAAGGATCTCAGCCAGCCACTCTTCCTCATGGTAAGTGGAAGTCTTCTCTGTCTCAGGGGTGGGAAGTAGGGTTGGGATGTTCACGGTTACCTTTGGAGACTATGGGCCAGTTCACATATGGAGAAAGCATCCTTTAAGGATCCTTTGCATAAGAAGGACCTGAGTTGAAACCTGGCTTACTGGAACATTTAAGACACTACAGGTATTACCATACCCTTCTCTTTTCTCCTGGCTCAGGAAGAAGCACCCTAGTTGTTAGGATTATCAGCTCAGGCCTTGGGATCAGGGAAAACAAGTTATATTGAGACTTGTGCAGGAAGAAAGGAAGGACCTTTGAGGGAACAAGCTGATGCATGAGGATTTCCATTTCTAACCTTTTGAAGCACCTTACTGATGTCAGAAGTTTCTCTTTTCCCAGAGCATCCCACTGCCCTTGTCAAACTTGGTCTTGTTCTACAAGTCCAAGGGAAACAACCACAGAAATAAGCCTTCCTTCTGGGAGAAATTTTCACATAATTTCTCTATTTGTTATTCTGCCTTGGACAACCTGTAGGGCCAAGAAGCACCTGGGGCATTGGTCCCACCAGAGTCTCTGTAAGGACTTTAAGCAGTTGGCTTCACACTCTTGAATTAGATTTTACAATGCTCCCCTCCAGAGAACTGCAGTGTTTCTGTCCATCCTAAGTTTGGGTGGAGGTCCAGTCTAAGGATGAATCTTCAGATGCTCTTAGACTTAAAGCAGGAGCCACCCCAGGCTCTCTGTGGTGTTCAGTGAAGGGTAGTTTTTCCAGAGAAAATGAGATGCCACCAGTTAATGTTGTTATTGGCGTGAAGCAGAGAAGTGCAAGGCCTGCCTGTACACACAAGAGGTTTCTGTGGCATTCACTGTGATACGGTAAAATCTTCTATGGTAAAACAGACCCACTTTTATGAAGGAGAATGGTTTGGCACCAACACAACGCAGTGGTAAGTGGCCACTTTGAAATGCCACCAAATGCTTTAAATACTCAAGGGATGTTACTGCAGATGCAAACCAGGCAGCTGAACAGCCATATTCAATCAGGAAGAAAGAGCTTGAGTAACTTTTTTTGCAAATCTTGTGGTCCTTAGTGGTGGACACAGCCTCCGTTTTTCTCTTCCAGACTCCACGGCAGTACAACATCATGTGGATCCTGACAGATCTGACCTCTGCATTCCTCATCTCACTCATCTTTGCTCTGCACTGGTAACTACCAAGTTGTTGATGGCCATTCTAACCTGATCTTTTGCTCCAGGTGGAGGGAAGGAGGGATGCGTTCAGGTGACCTGAAGGGTTAAAACTACACTTGAGAACATTAGCTTTCTCTTCTGGAAATGGAAGAAAGCCCCTAAAGTCCCCCCCAAACCTCTCTGTTTCTCCTGCTTTCTCTCATTTTCCCTTTCCATTTTGGCAGCTCAGGCATTGTCTACCTTCAGGATTCAGTGGAGAACTGGTGGATTTATAATAGCAACATAAACCAATTATCAAAGCTGATGGGCTGAGAAAGGAAATTATTTTTCTATTATTACTATTTGACAATGTTTCATTGGACTGATTTGCTAGGAAAGCTCCCAATGTTAATATTAGAGCATCCCATTCTTTCTGCACATGCCAGAACCCCACAGGAAATCCATCCTCCCACACAAAAATGTCTGACTGTGTCACAGACACCACATTTTTTTCCTTCCCCTCTGTCAAAGATTATTGGGAAATTTGGGGTTCATAGAACAGGCTCACCCCAGCTGGTCATGTTTGGCTGCTGGATGTTCTGCCCTGCCACAGCTGTATGAGGAACATGCCTATGCTCTCATCCCAGTAGTGCCCAAGGAAAGCAGGATGTGCTGGGCTCAGCTCTTCAGCTGGATGTCTGTGGATGGGTGGCAGGATCAGAGCAGGCAGCCCAGGAGAGATTTTTTGCAGGGTGCTGGCAGTACAACTGTGCTGCCAGTGGCAGCAAGAGGAAAGTTTGGGAAGCCCCTGGGTGAGCACTCTGGCCTGCCATTAACTGTGACTTGCTTCGGCATAGGAAAAGGTTGGAGGGCTACTATTGCTCTGGGATGATGAAAAAATTAATTGGTAGTTTGACAGTGATGAACTAATAGCTGTACAGGCATTTTTGCTGGGCATCCAGGCTTTTCCCAAGGCAAGATTACTCCCTCCCTTCCTTCCTCTCTTACTCTGCTCTGCTCTCCTCTCCTCAGGTCCTGCTTTCATTCTGTTTTCAAGGCTGTAGGGTGGTGCACAACCACCCCTGCAAAGCATCACCACCACCATCAGACCTTCCCATGCCCATCTCCTCCAGGATCATGTTCCTGTTGTGTGCATTTCCCAGGATCCTGTGGATGCTTCTGGTCCAACCAAACAATGAAGTCCTCCTGGCTGCCCTTCCAGCAAGGGCATCCCCAGCCCTCCTGGGACTGAAGGGCTATCAGCAATGCCTCAGTGCCCTGTGTGGTCTTGTCAGGTTTATGAACACACCAAAATCACAATTTTTAAATTGCCCTGGCTGCTTAAGAGCCAGTGGCTGTAAACATTTCTGGGGCTTTGGAGCTCTTAAATCTTGCTCAGAAAACAGGGCTTAGTCACAAAGTTGCCTTCAAAATGCTGTTGCACACAGGAGTGTGGGTGCTTAGACATCAGTCATGCACTCAAGTCCTTTCTCGGTAAGGACCTGAGAAAATCCCAAAATACCTGCCCTCACAAAGTAGGAAAAAGGTGTCCAAGGCTGCAGGGGGCTGTGAGGAAAACCACAGCAAGCAGTGGCCTGACCCAGATGCTTTGCCCCATGCAGGTGGCGAGAGAAGAATTTCTCCTGCTGTGTCCAGGACAGTAACACAATGATAGAGAATGGCACATACAACAAATTCAAGACAGGTGAGCAGGGCAAGGAGAGCAGCTGCATCCTGCTCAGGGTGGTCTCTGTGGGACCACTGGGATCCTGATGGATGGGTTGGTGATGGATGTCCATAGTTATAAGGAAGGTTATGAGGAAGGATGCAGTCTGGGTTATCTTGATGCCATGATGATTTCTTGCCTTTTCTTATAAACCCCTGTTATACCTTTTTACAACTTCTGTATTCTTAGTGCTTTTTGCCTACATTCTTGGACTTGTTTGTTCAGCTAGGAGACTAAACATCTTAGAAGCTTCGTAGTTAGGGATCAGTGTGCCCCAGACCCCAAGGTCCCCTCCAGAACACATTTGTAAACTAAGATAGAACCATCCAGGGGAAGGTTCCTTGGGGAAAGGGGCTCATTTGAGCCTCTCATTGGGGAATCTTTGATAGATATGCTAATTAGTAAGACCTATAATATTATACCTGATCTTTGGGAGGGTGTGCATTGCAGTGTGCATTGAGGTGCATTCAACCTGGACATGTGCACCTAAGGATCCTTAAAATAAATACCAAGGTAAAATCCCTTTTTCCCTTCTAACAGTGTTTGACTCTTGATTTTAAGACCAGGAAAAGGCATCAATCTCAGCCCCAAACCCCTTAGCAGCACAATCCAATTGGCCCTGCTTCAAGCAAAGGCTCCTCCAGATGTCCCCTCCAATATTCATTACTCTGCGATGCTGTGAAAAGAGACTCTGGAGGCACTGAGCACTCTTGGTTCTGCCAGGCAGGGTGGGATTGGCTGAGGACCCTCCCATGCACCACGTTTCTGCACCCATGGAGCTATCATCCAGAAAAAATGACCAAACCTGGGCTGCATGCCTTTTCAAACAGGTTCTGTTTGCTCACAGGCTGTCAGAACAGATGCAGATGTTTGGTAGCTCATCATGTGTCTCCTTTTCCAGAGCTCAACGACATGCCTGCCGTCCTGGCCTGACATGGGCAGAGAAGGGACATGGACCTGCCATCTCGATGAGGCTGAGGAGACCAGCTGGGGGGAGCCTCAGATCTATCTGGTGAGGAGGAGCCATTTGCCTTCATGGCCCTGCTGGAGATGAGCACCAACCTTCCTCTCCTACAGCTTTTGTCACACTCCCATGCCTGTCAGGGATCTTTGGGGTGTAGGAGAGCACAGATGGAGTTGCAGCCATGAAGAAACTGTGCACTATGGTGAGATGCAGCAACCACATGGAAGCCACCGTTTACCCCTGAGACCACTGGCATCCCCCAGGGCAATCATTCGTGCTGTGTGTAAGCCCTGTTTTGACACATGCTGCAAACATCTGAGCATCCTCCAGCCCTCCTCATTCTCAGGTGCCCAGATTTCTCCTATCAGACCAGCCTCTTCTCCACACACTACCTCCCTTCCTCCCTCCTTGCAGGTGTCCACCACCCCCAAGAGCACACTATCTCCACCACGATGGTGCTGCTGGCTGGGTCATTACAATAGGTACCTTTCTACAACAGAGACAGGGGCAACTTTGGTTTTCCTTTTCCCCACTCTTGCCCTGCCATAGCCTAACAGGACAGTCTCCTCCCCTTGTCTGTGGGTGAAGGCATGTCATTCCCATGGGGGCTGAAGGATTTATAATGTCTTGGCCATGTAGCTACTGGGACTATGACCGGTAACACACCAACAACTTTTCTTCAGAAGGATGGAGCTGTGTGTGAATTGGTCCCACCAAGTGTTCTGTTTGCTTTTCCCTTGGGAAGGTCTGTACACCTGTACTACACCCTGGGATTTATTCCAATTTTCATTTCTCCCAGGTGGCTGCTGTCACACAGTGGGGAGGGGGCCTATGCTCTGTAAGGGAGATGTAAACATCTCTCAGGTTTAAGCCATATATTTCTACTTGAACAGATAATAAGAATACATTTTTTGTAAATTTCAAGTGATGTTTTAAATACATTTTACCTCTCCTATCCTGTTTTGTTCTTATTTCAGCAAACTGGGAAAGAATACAGTAGTCTTTACCTGATTCACACTATAGACATTTTCTCATACATGAGCCTTTTGTTAAATGATGTGATCACAAGTGAGAGGAAAGGATTAGGTTTCAGAGTTATCTGTGCTGAGAAGCACCCAAACCTTTCCAAGTTGCAATTTTGGAGTATTTTGGAGGCTAGAAATGCAAAAAATGAAGCATCCTCCTTTGGAAAAAGGCTAAAGGACTGATGAATTGTTGTAGAGCAGCTCCAGATCTATGAAATACGGGGAGCGGATGGTGTTAAATCCCCCTCCCCATGCCTTGCATACATAGGTGTCATGGGTACCACTCGTGGAAGTATGTGAGCAGCCAAAGTAGGAGGTGGGGAGCATGTGGGTTGAGCATGGAGTGCACCATGAGCTCCTCAGCCTGTCCCTTGGTGTTCAAGTGAGGGGCTTGGCTGTGGTCCCCCAACCGCTGCCTTTAATTGGGAAAAGCCACCTCGATGCTCTTTGATCCATGCATCTAGCTGCTGCTTGGCCAATATGCACTGGTAACTCCCTGTGCTCAGCCTCCTCATCCTCAGAAGCCTTGCTTAGGCAGAGCCTGGCCAGTTAGACCTCTGGTTTCCTTTAATGCCTTACAATCTGTCACATCTCAGTGGCTAACTATTTTTGTTCCTTCACAGCTAGCAAGGTCTGGCAACCTTGTTAAGCACATGGCTGGTCGTCTGCCTCCCACACACAAACTTTTCACCCAACACTTCCAGGGATTCAGCTCAAAACTGACTGGAAAATTCAGCCCTTGTCATAGAGGACAAGCAATGGAGACTGTCAGCCTTCAGTGTTTTTTATCCCAAAAGAAAAGATTTCAATTAATTTCCAGTCTGGGTACACTGATGGTTTCCTCCCCACTGCTGGATACTCTCACCAGAAATTGAACTGTGCAAGGAGAAGTCTTGTCCCCAAGAACCCAAGAGCCCTGATCTCACCCTTCCCCCTGGAGATGTCACCACAACTGCACAGTGCAGAACAGCCTCCCACAAGCCACTTGATGCTTTTTAATTGGAGTATTTCACTTGGACATACGTTTTTTCACGTTACATTGCTTGGTGTGAATACAAAGAGGCCAGCAGATGCCAATACATAAGACACACAGGTACACGCACACAGAGTTCCAGCCACCCCCAAAATTATGGGGTGCATGGGAGGCCAACAGAGCTGTAAGTGGACGGATGAGGGTAGTGGGAGGGGAAAGATGACCCAGAACAGCTCTGGAAACACTGCTGTGCAGCAGGTCATCTGCTGAGTGTGCTATGGGAGGCAGGGATGGCTGGAGACTCAGAAAAAGCAGTGATGGTGTGGTGATGATAGGCATGTGTCTAAGGACAGGTGGGATCCCTGGGACAGCTGGATCATGGCAGCTGGGGAAGGGAGAGAAATGTCAGAGATGGATGGTGTGAAGGCAGCTGGGCTCCCAGCGTAGCCTTGGTTGGTGTAACCATGCTCCCATCACCAGAGTGCTTTGGGTAGGGGATGATGGAGGAATGGGATCTCCTAGCAGCCCTGTCTGGCTGGTGGATGTCTCCATGGAGCATCTCATTTGCTTTGATGGAGCAACCACAGTCCTAAGTCACTGCTGCATCCCACTTGGATGTCACAGTCCTTGAGGTCTGGTAGGCAGCACTGCCAGTTCTCCCTGGCACACCATGGTATTGGAGACCTGAGCGCAGCTGAGCTCAACAGAGCAGCATGTGACACCCCACAATATGGACTTCTACAAAAAGCAGTCAAACCCAGTCCAATGCACGGGACCAAGAGAGGCCTCAACATCTACTGAGATCCACTCAGTGGCACCAACACCAGATCTTGGTGGACAACTGTCACCTCTCCTGATACCCCACACCCAGCCATGTGCTCCTTTGAAGCCTGGATTTTGGAAAGGCACCCCCAGGCTTCTTCCCCTGTATCCTCCCAGACACGACATGGTTTCAGCCTTCTCTCTGCCAGCAGATCCCATCTCTGCTCCAAAGTAAGCTGGTCCACGCTGCGTGGCGTTGGGTGGCAGGTGAGGCAAACAGCCAGCAGATGAGTACAGCCAGTCAAAGATGAAGAAAAGCCCACGGAAATCAGGAGTCTGCCCTTGCTGTGAGTTGGTTCAGGTCCAGCTGGGACTCATGAAGAGCTGCTTTATACAGAAACACACACACAAAGCACAATAAAATCCTCAGCTGGTACAAACGCAGCGGCCAAGTTCATGTTTGAATTACAGCCCAACATAGGCTCGCCCTCAGTCTTCCAAGAATGGGGTGTTCAAAACCCCTACATCCATATTGAAGCTTGCAGTAAAAGTCCTCCCAAGGTTAATTTTTCTGGACACAGGGAGAAAAAGGAGATAACTAATTTTCCAACCTTCACTTCCAGCTGAGCCCTTAAGTCGGGAAAGATGTGCCTTACTCAGCCTCTGGCAGTCATGGCTCTTGGGGAATCCCTGGGCAAGGGATTGTTCTGCAGGTCACCCTCAGCCCTGAGTCATCATCCAGATACCGGCACGAAATACAGGATTTTTTTTTCCTTTTTAATATTTTAAAAAATAAATAGAAGAAGAAACAAAACTTTAAAATTTGTTCTTTAAATATTTCCAGCATTGCACAGATTGCACTTTAGTACTCTAGCCTGTTCAATCAGTAGGTTGTTTATTCTGATTCCTAGTTAAAATGTGCTCCTCCCAGCCTGCTTTATCTTTCCGTCCATCTTAAGAACACAGTGTATTCTTTTGTAATGACAAAAAAACCAAGCCCTGCAGTGTTCATTGGACATCTTTCCGGCATGGGTCAGGGCTTTGTTATTCCTCTTCAAACCTGAAATTCCCAGAACTTCACCAAAAACCTGTTAGCATCCTAACAGCTCTCATATTTAAGAAAATAAACAACAAATGAAAGCAAAGCAAACCACACGCACACACACACAAACACACAAATCCTTTTCCAAGAGCCTTTGTGATGCCAACCATTGGGTTCAGGCAAACCTCCTGCTGGAGTGTCTTTGCCTTGGTCATTCTCTGAGAGCAATGGTGTCCCCTGGAAATCTTTGAGGCGTAGGATTGAGTTGAGATGCAGGGTGAGGAAGGTGAATAGGAGGTCAGAGATAGTCATCTTCGCTGGAATGGGAGGTGGGATTGGAGCCCTCAAGATCAGAGTCCAGTGAACTCCCTGATGGTGTTCGGCTCATCTTCCACATCTGGGAGGCAAAGGTTCTCGCCCAGCTGCACGGGTATCCCACAGCCCTCAGCTGGTGAATTAGCCCCATGACCACGTGCCAGTGGCTTCTTGCAGTTCACTTGCTACCCTTTGCACTCCTCTGTTTGCTCATGGCTGTTAGCATCTGGCTGATGTACGAGGTCAAAAGATCATCCATCTTGTACCCCTGAGGAGGAGAGGGAAGATGTTAGCAGCCTCTAGAGCACAGTTTACGCTCTCTGGCTTGCGCTTGCGTTGACCTGTTTCCCCATTCTCCACAAGGAACAGTGTCCAAACAAAATTTGCAACATTGAGATTGAGAAACTGCCTGTCCCAGGATGCTGCTGAGGCTAAGGACATAGGGAGCTTTGGATAGGACATGAATTTTCAAATGGCCAACAAAATACTGAATGCCTCAGATTAGTAACAATTAATCCAGAAGGAATTTTTATCTTTTGTGCTTTGGGTTTAAGATAGTCTAGGAGGAGGTTTGTTGCTGTGATTGTTACTAGGGACAAGCTGGGTAAATGATACTGGTTAAAGGGCTCAAGAGTACCCCTTGAGCCCACACCAGCTTTAAGGTGTATTTCAGCCCAGTGATAGGGAGCAGTCCCCTGTGGTCCTGACACAGCAACACCCCAGGCACCTTAGGCTTGCTTGTATGTTGGATGACAGACCAAGTGAGAGCTCTGATTCATTGAGCAGAGCCATAGGAAATTCAGAATGAGAAAAAACGTATCAGCAGCTCTTCTGAGAGACCACTTTCAGTCCAGAGAATCCCTGAGACACAATTTGCTGCTAAAGACAGGATTTGTCTAACCTTTAACGCTTCTTACCAGGGAGGTCTCACAGAGCAGCTTGCTTCCTCTCACCAAGTTGCCAATGGTTATGTGGAAGTACGTGTTGCCACTGCTCCAGTTGGAGATCTTGGTGAAGGGGTGAGTGATGAGAATATCCTGGTGGGAACACAAGACTGACACTCAACATGCAGAGCCTCAACTTCCATGAAGGGCTGTAGGCACTTCTCATGTCCCTGTTCACTTTCCATTACAGCAGGCCAAGGATGTCTACTGTGATAAGACTCATGGGAATGGCAGTGAGATCAAGACTCCAGATCCTCCTATCTTGTGAAGGACTGCCATACTAGAATGACCATGCAGGTGGTGGAAGTAACTAGTAGGATCTCATTTACTCCAGCTCCTTTCCTATTGCCTGTGAAAGGATTAAGGAAGGAGTGTGTGCATTCTCCAGGTATCAGGCCCTAATAGTTGATGCTCCCAATCCATCTTTTGTTGAAAAAGGCTGGGCTGGCTCTGTGCAACAGTGAATTTCTGCCTCCAGAAAGTTTTCTGTCTATCCAGCCTTTCTAACTAGGCTTAAAGAGAACTCACTAAGTTCTGAACAATGCACTCTTTGGGATGTCTTCTGTAAGGGCTTGGGGACTGGGCTCAGGAGCATCTGGTGAATACCTAAGTTTTGCTTACCTTGGTTTTGGGATCAATGAGGCTGACTCCATGCTTATTGATAGCAATTAGAAGGATTTCTGGATAATTTGGCTCTGTAGTTTGCTGTTGGAAATGAGATGAACTGGTTAGAAGATGTATCAAGCAAAATCAGACCCCTTCCTATTTCCTCTCTCCCTGTTTTCTCCTGACAGAACTGGCTTCTAAAGTCCTTGAAGGAACTCTAGTGCCATGGTGGATGGTCCAGATTTGGTTTGTGGTGGGTAGAGACACACCCCTTGGAAAACCACAGGTTCCCCTTTGCCTTGGCAAAACAGAGAAGGGCTGTTGTGTGTTCAGCAGCACAACTGTGGGAACAGCCCCAATGACTGAGATATGCTGAAGCTCTACAATGCTTCTGTCAGTGTAAAGAGGCAAGGCAGCAATGAATGAGTGTATTTGCCCTTTATGATGAAGAGTATGACACTACTTCCCTGTTTCATCAGGGTTGTCCCAGTCTGGTTCAGATTTGGAACCCCTCTGTGGTACAGGGCTCCTGATCTTGGCTACAAGCTGCCAGCTAACCCCCAGGGCAGGTACCTTCACTTCAAAGAATGCTGATCCAAATGTAGGCCACTTGAAGATAATCTTTAGAAAGGCAAGCTTGGCTTCTTCTCTTGTTTTGCCCGCGTGTTTGTTGTAGTATGCCACGATGGACTGCAACAGAGAACATAACAGAGATGGAGGGTTTGCACCACCTGGCACCAGGGATGTTTGCAGGGAAGGAGCATCAGTCCCACAATGATAGACTCATAGAAGAGTTTGGGTTGTAAGGGACCTTTGAAAGATCATGTAGTCCAAATCTCCTTCAGTAGGCAGGGTCACCTGCCACTAGAGCAGGTTGCTCTGAGTCCAGTCCAACCTGGCCTTGATGCTTGGTTCTAGTCTCTACTCCAATAACACTTCAAAAAAGTGCTGTCTGGTCACAGGAGCAGGGCCTGGAACCAAGGCAGGTCCTTCTTAGATGAGCTGAGCTGGTGACTCCATTAAAGACATTATAAATTTTGATTCTTCAATTTATACAGCAGATGAGACTGAGAGATCTTAAATCCAGAGATGCTGATATCAGATAGGAAATGGAAAGGACTTATCAGACTATTTCTTGACAGTGAGACACATCTAATGTTTTAAGGCTAGACCTGTTTGCACTTGTGCCACAGTTCTCCCTGTGTGAAGCATGGAGAATTATCCCTTTACTCATTAGTCTGCATTAAATGACAGACCACCTCTACAGGAGACCATCTCTTAGCATGTTTCCATCTGGCTTTGCATCCACCGCTACAGCCACAGCCTCAGGACAAAGAAAACCCAGGGAAAGGCATGTGTATGTGAACATGCATACACAATTTCTTCTCTTGGTGGTGCCAGGGAGGCTGAAGCTCTGATAAGGCTCAAGAAGGATCAGGGGTCACTCATTCTGGCAGTCCAGCTTCAACACTGAATGTCAATGAAAGTTACCCGAGAGACTGGGCATCTCCCAGCCACACCTATGAACCAAGCTGCTGGTTTACCCTTTTCCAGTCATCTGGAGAGAGCTGCCGGATGAGGTCCTGAGGCACCAGCTCCTTCAGGAGTTTGGGGATGCTGGGGAAATAGGACTTGTCATCCTCAAACTTGACCCGGTAGATGAGAGCCGCCAGCTGCAGGACCTCTTCCCGTGAGCACTTGTGGTAGCCACGCAGGTACTTTGGTAACTCCTGCATGGAGGAAAGAACAGAGACATAGAGAGGATGCCTGTGGACCTTCATCCTCAGATGTTAAAAGGAATTTGTGGAGGTATCCAGCCCCTGGCTAGGAGGCTGCGCCCAGGGAACATTTGCAAATGGACAAGTCCTTACACCTACTCCTAATCCCTCCCAAGTCTCCACAGCTATTGCAGAGTCCCGGCACACCTGGTAATAGTGGAAGATTGAGTCTGCCATTGAGTCTTTTCCAGGCGTTGTGTTGGTCCACAGTTTTTTCATGAAGAACACTTGGTAGGTGAGGGAAGGCACTATACCTGTGCAAGTGAAGCAAACATAAGAGCAATGGTGAGAGTACCAGCTGGCTATCGGTGTCTGCATCCAGCAGTGCCCATGCACCATCACAACCTGCAGGGACAGGGGCATTCACAAGGCCAACTGGGCTCTGACATTGCAGAACAAACCACATCACTGCCATGCAAAGCTTTAATAAAGTGAAAAAAGTGTCTGGGTTCACTTCCACAACCTCACTGATAGTGCCCATGCCTAACACAGGACAGAGGAGTTGTACCCTGGAGGCACCTGTGTCTTGCAACCACTGGTAAATTCAGCAGAGCTGCAGCCAGTTCCACTGTGGATGTGGTTGGTGAGGTGAGATGAATCCCACCACTGGAACCTTCCTGCAGGCACTTCCTGGAAAGGTGTCCTCCAGCAGGTGTTCCTCACAGGGGCCAGGACTAGCCCTGGAGCAGAGGTTTTGCTGCTCCTTGATGGATTACCTTCCAGGTGATGTCCCCAGGGATTGTGTAGAGAGCACCACCCCTATCAGTGTGGCCCAACAGATCACAGAATAGAATCTGTGGCCCAATAGAATCACAGAATCACTGAGGTTGGAAAAGACCTCTAAGACTGAGTCCAGCCACTAACCTAACACTGCCATGTGCACCGCTAAACCATGTCTCTAAGCGCCACATCTACATTTTTTTGAACGCTAGAGGACAGTGATTCCACCACTTCCATGAACAGCCTGTTCCAGTGCTTGTGGCAGACTATGTGGTCAGTCTTGTTTGAAAGGGATGGAGGGCTGCAGGAAGGCTGTGTGTGACCCATAAAAGAAAAAAGTCATCGTTACCATCTTTTGCTGGTCTTGCTTTCTTTATCCAGTCTGTCAGGTGTCTCACAAAGTCAAAGAAGAAATCTCCTTCTGGTACGCTGATGACCTAGGGTACACAGCCCATAAAGTCATAAAGACTAAGCAAGTGAGTCATACAACAGGATCACAGAATATCCTGAGTTGGAAGGGACCCAGAAAGATCATCAAAGTCCATCTTCTGGCCCTGCACAGGATATCCTTAAGAATCACACCATGTGCCTGACAGCACTGTACAAATATTTACTGAACTCTGTCAGGCTTGGTGCCATGACCACCTCCCTGGGGAGCCTGGTCCAGTGCCAAACCACCCCTTGGGTGAAGAACCTTTTCCTAGTATCCAGTCTAAGTGTCCCCTGACACAGCTTCATGCCATTCCTTCAGGTCTCATCACTGGTCACCCCAGAAAAGAGATCGGTGTCTGCCCCTCTTCCTCCCCTCATGAGGAAGTTGTGGACTGCAGTGAGGTCTCCTCTCAGTCTCCTCCAGGCAGAACAGACCAAGTGACCTCATATGGTTTCCCCTCAAGGCTCTTCACTGTTTTCATAGCCCTCTTTAACAGCTTTATTTCCTTATATTGTGGTACTCAAAACAAGTGACAAGACACCACAGGCAGGGTTGGCCCCAGTCCCTCTCCTGTAGTTGCTGCTCACTGCTTTGTGCTGCTAACACTGAGGCGTTATAAACTGCTGATGTGAGAAAGCCCCTGCTAGTGCCTTGCTTCAGGCTCTGTCTCTAATTTCACCCATTACTCCTCATTGCAACTTGTTTCACCACAATTCTTTTCACTTCCTGATGACTATCTCCATAGATTTCTCCCAGTTTCCAGAGGCAGCTCTAAGCTGCACATTTTTCTTACTTAGTCCTTTCTCATAAACCCAACTCAGCAACAGGCCAGGAGAGCTTTGCCTGTCTGTGCTTTAAGTCCTTTGGGGTGACTGCTAGAAGTCAGGGCTGTGGGACTGCAAACCTCACCTGTATCAGATCAGATCTGACTTAGAAATGCCACACAGCTTGTAGAGAAATGCTGCTCACCACGTGGCTGTGGCTCCACCAATGTGTACCCACTGGTAAGCAGGTTGTCCTGAGTACCTCAGGGTGGGTCACTCACCTTGTCAGAGATTTTGACAAAGAGGCTGAAGCCCTCAGAGGACTTCAGGAGCAGCCTGTTGGAGATGTTCTGGCAGAAGTCCTTGGCTTTTGTGCTGGATTCCACCTCAAATGCCTATAGAGAGAGGAAGATCATCACCACTGCTGTCTCAAGGTTAATTTCCACTTTTTGCTCTCTTTGAGGAGCTCCAGGTGCACAGAGGGATTTAGATGCCCACCACCAGTGAAATCAGTGACATTGTGGACTGGGGCTCTGGGCATTGGAAGGGATGCCTGCAGAAGCTCTGTCATGCTACTACTGTACCATTGTGCTTTGTAATGCTGTATCTATATCCTGTGCTGGCTTATCCAGAGCTCTCTAGGCAATGCAGGAAATTTTTCTATCTAACAGTGAAGTCTCAGAACTATTTGTTTGAAGGAAGAGGGGTGGGAAAGACAGAGTGAGAGACCTCCAGGCTGATTTGTCCCAACTGTCTCTCCAGTGATGCTGAGGAAGTCAGATGCCTGGCTTAGACCAGGCCTAAGCCAGATGCCTGATTTCTAGATAGCAGAATAGAAGGAAAATGATTCCTGTTTTATGGATATCTAAAGGATGGGATGTTTAAAGATCTCTCCCATTTTATGCACATCCCAATTCTGGTTTTGGTTTTTGAGCTGTGCTCAGCATTTACATTGCCTCAGTTTTGCTCTGCCCACTTAATGAGATTCAGTCCATAGCAGTTTAAGAAATTTAAGCTCCTGACCCCCACATGCATGGCTGTGTTAGCCTGAATCACCAAACCACCAGGACCCATGTTCCACATCCCATGAGAGTCTGATCTGGGGTTCAGTGCTGCTAATGCTCAGCAGCACTTCAGTGCAAATGCATCTTGTACTGGAATGATGCCACTCTGCCAGTCCACATGATGACTTCCACGGCCAAAAGGATCACAGCAAACCCATCCAAGTGCAGAAGTCCGCACTGCCTCCTTCTACTGGCTCTCACACAGATGCATGTGTACAAAGCAGTGTCATGTCCACTGCTGGTCATGTAGGAAAAAATACTCAAAGTGATGAGAAGCCCCAAGAGTTTGCTCAACTCTCCATTACAGATAAACAAGGGCACTCACAGCTGCTGCAGGGGAATCATCCTTTTCTTTCTATGGGTGTGGGCTGTTTTACAAATAAACCCATTTGGGAATACAGGATTTTAGTTGTACCCAAGGGCATGAGGGAAGAGAGAGATGTGAGCCTCATAGGAAGACTAATCAGTACTGTAAGACAGCAGTATCTGCAAGGACATGCCTATCTGCTCTGGCATCAATATGACTAGCTGCCTTATCAGCATGTAAGATGCTTAGTGAGAGCTTCCTGAGTGCAGGTATGATTTCTGTGTCATCTCAGGTCAGAAGGGGTAATTTCAGTCACCTACTTGCCAGTACTGCAACATTCTGCCCAGTCCCCACGGGGCCCCATCATGATACCCCACTGGGTATCGTTGGTCTAGGCTCCAAATAACTGAGAGCCAAGGCTTGTCAGCTACTGTGAGTGGATGAACCCATCCAGCTTCCCTCTTTCTGCAGTCATACTGTAAACCCTCCAGTGAACACCAGCAGAGCACCCATATCTTGAAAAACACAAATTGCAACAACTCTACTACAAAAAGAGTAGACAAGGATGGATTTTCCTTGTAACGGTTTGGCCCAGAGGCTTCTGGAAAGGCTGAACTTTTCTGGATCAGGACAAATATTAGCCTCTTCTGAGATTTTAATAAGGAAAATTGACAGCCATCCTGACAGAAAAAAATTTCCTTCTCCCCCATTTACCTCATCGGTATCATCAGGGAAGTAAACCTTGTGGAAAATTTGGGTCGTTTTGTGTTGAATAGCTTCCACTTCTACCAGATGGGGTGGGTATTTCCTGGATCCATTCCTGCAAAACAGGAGGTGGCAAGTGTCACAGCATCATCAAAGCAAGAATGCTTTGTTTAAATCTTCCCTTTTAATGCATATTCTTTTTTAATAACTCCAGCTAGTTTCTTAATATTACAGTATTTTTCCTCCTACAAAGAAGAAAGTGACTTAAGTGGATCTGAACAAAGTTGATTCATTTCTATTTTTCTGCACTGCTTATCAGCAACCCAATGTCTCTTTCAATCAGTTTGGTGGAATAGAGAGGGAGGCTGTGAACTTTCACTGTGCTCTAGTCACCAAAATATCTCCCAATTGTATTTTCTCACACATATTTGGATGTTGTGGCGCAGTCAGGACTAGGAGGTCTTTTGGTGCCATACCTCAAGGCTTTCTGGAGTCTCTGGATACAGTCCGCTGCCAAGGGGTGATGTTTCCGGGATTGCAGGAACCTCTGGACATGAGGCAGGAGGATGTTACTCGGAGGGAAAAGGCCTGTACACAACCACAACAGCTCCCAGCCTTTCTCTTCACTGTATCTGTGCAAGAAGAAATCCAGGAGGAAGAAAATCACTCATGGCATGGACACTTCAGATCTGCTTTGTGCAACACAGTCTAATGCATTTGGGCCAAGGGGAACAAACAACCCTTACTTGATGTGGTTGTCTGTGAGCTGCTTGAGGGTCTGGCAGTAGATTTCATCCTTTAGGGGTTCGGCTTTCAAGGCACCTTCAAATATTTGGTCTGTCAGCTCATTGACTGAGCGGGTCCTTTTGGATGGGTAGTCACCCATATATTTCAGCACTGGTGGAAGGTAGGAGTCAAGGATAAGATAACTGGGATATTTGGAGAAGCCCCTCTGTTGATGACATTGTTAAAAGACATCCTACACATGACTACAGAAGTGGCTGCAAAGGGATACTCAGGCATCAAACCCTGTCCCTGAGGCCATGTGGACTGGTCTGCATTCACACGGATTAGGGCTGTGGCCTTCCACAGAAGGTGCATTTTGCAGAGTCAGCTGAACCAAGACAGAACACCACCAGTGAGTGTGGACCAGCAGGACTCAATAACTAGTCCCCTAATCCTCATTTATTAAGAAGTAGACACACCTCAGATTTCAAGGATGCTTAAGTACAGATTTGTGGTGCACACCCATCTCCAAGCCTGTGACATGGTCCCACAGCCCTTAAGAGGGACCACAAACCTTTCTTTGGGCTTTGCTTGGGGCCCTAAAGAACCTGTTCAGCCCTTTGTCTGTCAGACCTGTTGCCCAAAGGCACTCCCAAACAGAGGAAGGATATCAATAAAGGCCATACAGGCTTCTTGGGACAGCTCCTCGCTGCCCAGGATCTTCTTCAGCAGTGGCTGTTTGATGGGCTCGCGGGTGTAACACCACAGCTTGTCCTTTCCACGGCTCTTGGTGATCATGACCCGGCTGAGGGTGTGCTTTGGAGGTGGTCTGGTGGCAAATACAAAGCAAAAGGTAGAAGACTACAGGGATAAAAGGGACAGCTTGTGGCCAATGTTTCACCTAGAAAGGTTGCTCACAGCATCTGGCTAATGAACTCTTACACCAAATTGGACATCACAATTTAGCAAGCTCCAGTTCTGCCCAAAGATAAACACTTGTACATTCCTGTGACTCAGAGGAGTCTCTTATAGAGCCTACAAAAGTACTGACACCACAACCACCAAACCTATCCCAAAAAGCTTCAAACCACAGGAAGGATGATGGATGAATGGCCAGGGCAGCTGCACTGAAAGAATATCACCTAGCAGTGTAAGCCTGACAAGCTGAAGATATCCCAGAGGATCTGGTCTGTCTGTTTGGATTGCCAGCCCATCCTAACAGAAGTGGGAGCTTTGGTCAGCTGCAGTGGTGCACATTTAGATTTTTGGAGCTGAGATGAAAATGCCTATGTAGTCTAAGCACATCCTCCCACATAATACTAAATTTCACATTGCTACACCTCTGCTGAGAAGAAATACTTTATAAAACCTTGTCTGTGGAAAACCTGCTGTTCAAATGCCATGACCTAAATCAGAGGCTGCAGTTGTACAAAGTCACACGATGGGGTATTCAGAGTCTTTTCCAGTAGCAAAATTTTTCTGATTCCCAAGCTACCTGCAGATGGATTCCTATAATTTTTGAGAATGGTTTAAAAAACTCACCTAAAATAATCATAGGAAAATTCCTCCAAGGTGTATGGCTTTACTCTTTCTTCACTGTCTGAAACTGCCATCTGAGAGGTTCTGATAACATCTTGTCGTTGGTCAGGGGTCATTGTGACCAGAGCCTGTGGGATGAAAAGCTCTCTGTTACCTGGTATATTTGAAATAAAATATATCTGATATATTCAAAGAGAGGAAGCAGATACAAAACAAGAACAGTGCAAATGAGAATAATCCATCAAGTCCTGTTAACAGGCAGTTAGAACTGTGCAGCTGCCATTTCTCTGTGCCATTCTCAGTCACTAATGCAAGGAATAACAGATGTTTCCATAATGTGGATCACTTCCTGAGAAGAAAATGTGCTCTGGAACCTACAGCTCCATATGTGAATGTAGCAGTTCCCTCCAACCATAAATACACCTTTAAGCAACCAGGCCAGCTGGAGGGGTTTAGCACAATACATGGATATTCCAAGTCACAAGTTTGTGGTATCCTGAGTGCCAAGATCAGAAGAAAGGCTGAGGTCACTTTTGCCTTGGACAACTTGTCATCTCTCTCATCCACTTTGGTTTCTACCTTACCTTCAGGGAGATTCTGGGCAGATGTAAGCACTTCAGGAAGGCTTTGACCTCCCTGGGCATTGTACCAAGTTGTGTAGTTCCGTAAGACAGCTTACCACGATCTCCAGCGGAGGCATGGTGACTGTAGGCAAGACGTAGACGGAATCAGTTGGGAAATCCCCTCTCTGCTTGGTCCGCTCGTTGAACCCATTAGCCCACCCTGAGTTCATCACTTGTTCTCCTGTGTCCTGGTCCAGAACTATCAGGTCTCCTTTAAGGAAGCTGAGGAACCCAGATTCTTCTCCCACTGCAAAAAAAACCCCATTGGTTTGAATTGTCTTTTTCCAAATTCCTTGGGAATATTCAATCTATCCATATGTTTACCACTGAGCTGGGCTATTTTCTTGCCTGGGTTTGGGTTGTCTTGGAGAGTGACCACATATTTGGATCGTTTCCTTAGTCCTTCAAGGAAGGTCACCACCAGGTCCCGGATATCCTCTGCATTGTTCGAGGTGAAAGTGTATTCATCACCTTTAATGGTGGCCAGGGTAAAACTCTGCCCTTGTAGCTTTCCTCCTCTGGGATATATTTTTATAGGAGACATAAACACGAAACATAATGACATCCAGAGGCAAAGCCTGGAAAAGAACTGATCTATGCTGAGATTGCCAGCCAAGTCTATTGCTCCTTACCTGCTGCTTGACACAGCTGTGATCTCTGGGAAAGAGAGCTCTAAGAGAACCTGCTCCTGTTCATCCACAAAGTACACCCCTGTCCAGTTGACAGCTACAATCACATCATTTTTAGGCAGGCTTGGTCCTGGGTTGAAGACAAGGCATTCAATCAGTTCATGAAGGGTCTTAGGATACAGAAAATGTTTCAAAGAAGGATGTTTTTTTAATGGAGAGAAATAGTAGCAGACCCATAGCCTGAGCCATTGCTAATCAGGATGCACCAAAAAATAATGTATCCAAAACAGACCAGCTAGATGGGTCCCTTCTTGTCTGTGGAATCTCCATCTCTCCTTCCTTTTGCTTTAGAGCATCTTGTCCTCTGGGGATGTGCTCTACTGACTCACCTGAGAATTTGAAGGCTTCATAAAACCGAGAAAACAGCAAAGGCCACTTGAAACGTGCAAAATCCACTACTTCTTCCTTGACCTTTTTTGGGTCTGCCCTCTTCTGAGTATAAATTCCCTACAGAAAATGCAAACCACAACCAACATGAAGCAAAACACAGTTATAACCAGGAAGAGAGCAAAGAAAATCAATCCATGTAACCTGAAGATCTTGGAACAAATATTAATGGAGGTCTCAGTGTGGCTAAGGGCCAAACAAACTACTACAGGAACAACTAACAGTTTGGACGAAGTCCTGGCCTTCAGTTCCCACTTTAGGGAATAATTTGACTTAGAGAGGCTGGGCAAGCATCTGGAGTGACCAGTCTCAGTGAGGCTCACCTCAGCTGACTTTGGGTTTTCCTAAAGTGTGTGTTTACTTTTCAGCTTGACATTCCTTTAGCTGGAAGTGGACACTCATCAGCCCTTGAGCCCCTTATTTAGGGCATCCTTAAACACCTGACATCTCTGTACAAAGCTGACAGGCTGACAGAGGATGTGCAAGATCCAAGTGAATCCCTGTGTCTCCACTGACAGTTAAGGTGAGGTGAGACTCCTAATGCATATGGAGATGTTTACATTGTAGGTATTGTAATCTGAAGCTGGCTCCTGATGTTAAATGAATGCCCATCCTCATGCCAGGAACATCACCCCTCTTGAGTGGTCATGAGTACTGGGTAATGAGTTATGCAGTGCTGCCATGTGAGAGTGTCACAAGTGTTCTAATTGAAGCCAGGGAGGTTTTATACAATGCTTGGCACAACAAGGTCCTGACAATGCCTGGAGACACAGACCACCTCTGTAATACAACCAGTAACACCACAATCTCATGTAACAGGAATGTCACCCCAGAAATGGCATTTTGCATCTCACAGTAAATCTTTGCAGGTTGTCTTCTGTCAGATCTTGCATAAAACCCGGTGTAAAGCTGAATATGGTTAATACAAACCCTGCCCTTTCTCACTGATTTAGCTTCAGGCCAGGCTAAGAGCTGAGCTATGATGTCTGACACGTTTAAAACGCACATGAAGCTACTGAAGCACAACATGGTCCTCGACTGGTGATCTATTGTCCCCACCTTTTTATGTGCAGCTATAATGAGCTGAGCCCATTTTTCCACTGTTTTTGAAGCTGTGATCTCTCTGTCCGGAATGTAGGATGGAATTAGATTTAGCAGTCTTTCCAGTACCATCTCTGACCCATAGTCCACATAGTATTGCTGGGAAGCCAGTTCTGCCAGATCTTCCTCCTGTAGGAGCCAAACAAACCAAGTTAATGCTGTTACCAGGTCATCACAACATCCATCCTCCACCACTCCAGGAGCCTGTTGTGGAGGCTGGGTGTACTACAAAATTGTGTGGGGATGCTTCTCTTTGGCAGAACTTCACCTTTTGCAGCTTTTTTGCTCAACTTAAGTTCAGGACATTGACTACTAAAAGCTATGATTAAGCCTTAACATGTTCAGTGACCAGCACCACACAACACTGTACTGTGTGGCAACATTTGCCCCAGCCTTTCTTTGCAGATCAGCCTGTTTCTGATGTCTGCAGTCAGCAATGGGTGATTTTGCTATGGCAGACAAAGCTTAGTGATTGAAAACTGCGTATGTCCATCATTTCCCACATGTGGGAAGCCCACCAACTGCACGTGTAAAACATCCTTTAATGCAGATGCATTTCAAGCACTTGGTGTGAAGCAACAGAGCTACCGAAATGGTAATAGCACAAGGGAGACCAGGAGCAGCAGAAGGTGAGGGAGAAAGGACAGGATTTCTGACAGGATAAAAGAGCTGCAGTTAATTCAATATAGATGTGAAAAGATGATTTAGTTTCCAAGGTGACTGGATTCTACCAGATCACAGGAGAATGGCCAGGTGTTGGGGAAGAGAGATGTCTTCAATTTGACACCAAGATGATTTTAAACAGAAACAAAAACCCCACACAAGCCCCACAAAAAGTTGGCTGTTTGCTAAAAAATCCTACCCAAAAACCATGATGGACATTTTCAGAGATTTTGATGTTTCCTGAAATGCTAGTTTCCATGACACTGGAATAATTCTGTGAGCTCCCAGAGACTCTAATGCTGTGTTTATGCTGCCAGTGTCTGTTCAGTATATGGCAACACTACTGGGTTTGTACTGCATGGCAGAGGTCTGAGTATCCTGCAAATCATCTCTCATGCCTAAGGCTTGGCAGGATTCACCAAGCAGGGTTCTGCTGTGTACTGCTGGTCTGGTGATCTGGTTACAGACTATTTGTGGTGCTCCAAACTGAGGCAGGTGGACAAAGTGCCTGTTCACTCTCCCATCCAAAATTCAACCGGAGACAGTGCTCATGCAGCACATGGAAGCATCCAAGCCCAGTCAAGAGCATCTGATTGCTGTAGTTCCTGTTTTCTACGTGAATACCATAATGCCCAAGCTAATGGGTATCCAGGGAGGAATATTTATCATCCCCTTTGTTGTAACCTATTTCACCATCTCAAAGATACTTGTTGGACCAGACTGGGAGCTGCTGAGGTCACACACCTTGTCACACCGGTACTCCCCAAACTTCACCCCTCGCACGATCTGTTGGTAGATGAGATTGGTGGCCACGTTGTCCTCACTCGGGTTGTGCCAGGGAGTGAAGATCTCCTTCCTGAAGAAGAGCCGCCACGGCGCGTTGCGCTCCTGCGCTCCCTGCTCCTTGGCGTACTGCTCGCACTGGGACACAGCATCCATCACGTGGTCATTGCCACTCCCCAGCGAGGACACCTGGGAAGGGCAGAGGGAAATGTGGCATTCACCTGACCAAATGCAGACCTTTCTAGGTAGAGAGATCTATTTTTGAGTCACTCAGCCAGACTTCCTTCATAATCACAACAATCAATGTATCTATGTCTGCTAGACAGCCAAGACTGAATAGTTCTGCAGCATGGCTGAGTCATTCCATTTTGAGCTCCAGTTTCCCATCCAGATTGAAAGGAGAGCATCAACATGAACCAGCAAAGCCAATGGTCCCATTTTAAACTATTGTTGATTCATATTGTGCTTTGAAACACACTGTTTCAAAGTCATGGGCTTGGACCCAACCATGCTAAGCATCAGAAAAACCCAGAATAAAAAAGCCTGTCCTGTTACAGAAATTTACCTGCCTTCTCTTTGGTGTCTGCCACGAAGCCCCTAAAGGACTATATCCCCTCAGACTTGGCATCCCTGGCTGAATGACTCCTCAAAAAAGATGAAGAAGGCAGAGTATAAACCATTTTTTTCTCCACCTAGAGGCAGAGGTGGCCACATCTGCAGGTGAGAATATACTTCATCCTCTTACACAGCACCTCTTGGAATATTTTAGTTTCATTGACTTGTAGCTGTTGTCTCACCTGATGAAGTTTTACCCCTCTCATTTACGCTCACCTTTTATTTTTACAGAATTTCTGAAAAACATGTGGTTTTATGTTAAAGAAATCAGGTTAGATGCCAATGCAGGAATGGCAGTTTGGATATTAGCTCATTGTGGGAGCTTAATTTCAACTGTTAGCTTTCCGATTAAATTTAATTGGCTCCCTTGCATAAAAATCCAGGTAGGTTGTTTTACTGGAAATTCTTCTCTAATAAGCTTAACTGAGAGCAAGAGAATAGCATCACATAAGTATGTAGGAGGAAAGGAATTTCTGGAGGCTTCTGGTCCAGCACACTGGTCAGAACAGTGCCTCTCTGAATGGCTTTCTCTGTATTTTCCTGTAAAATTCTGAATATCTCCAATGAGAGAGATTTTCCTACAACCCAGCTGCAGAGTTTGATTACTCTTTTTGTGAAAATCATGGTGACACTTGCATTGTAGAAATAATCCTGCCTTCTGGAAGTTATGTGACAGCAAGGAGAACCTCCCCCTTCTTTCCCAGAGATATTCAGGAACAGAACTTAAGATATACCTTGTCAAAAAGCGCAATGTAGAGTGAAAAGCCAAATCGGTCCTTCAGACTGATTTTGTCAGCCAAAGAATTACAGAGCTCTTTGGCAGTTGTTGCAGAGTCTGTCAACAGCGTCTTTGTTGTCCCATCCATAAATGTGACAGGCAGCATGATTGGTTTCTTGGACTTGGTTGCCTAAAGGATTGAAGTCAAACTTTATGATGTTATGTGTATTTCAATACTATTTACCTGCATACTCTTCCACCCTACTCTGGTAACCACTTACTAATTCCTGATCCTACTGACTGGTTGCTTTTCAATGTTACCATACCATATTTATCAATGGGATAATGTATGGTCAGCCACTGGAAGCACTCAGAAGTCACAGATATTTTATTTAACACATTCAGTCATCGAGGTGCCTACTCCAGTAAATACAAGCATGCCAGGGAATGCTCATGGACACTGGAGCACAGCTGTATGTGCTTGCAAGCTGGTATAGAAAAAGAGCAACTTCTGCACAAACTGCCTGTTCCAGCTATGATTACCCCCAAAGAAGTCCCAGGGACCACTCACAGGAGGCAGTTTGCCAGCACCCACCTTCATCTGGAAGACAAGTTTCCTAGAACACACAGGGGCTTGCTCTATGCCAGCTTGCCTCAATGCCCAACAGCACTCTCAAGCACATTGAATTTACAAATATTGATGCAGCCAAAAGGATTGATCTTCAACACACTCTGGAGCAAAGCCAAGATGTACAGGGAATGCAATACGTTGGAATTATCTGAAAATTCTTGACAGAAATAGGCATTTTGTTGCCCCACATTCTGTCCTGACAAAGATGTGGTTCTTGTGACAGTGAAAGGCTTTAACCCTGAGCCCCAGTTGCCTGGGGAGGACATGGAGGGGCTCGTACCTGCAGCTCCAGCCAGCTGGGTGGCTGTGTCCTTGTCCCATTGGCAAATGTCCGCCTCAGCCTCTCTTCACAATAGGGAGCATAACCTGGGGGGCCTCCGTTGATGAAGTTCCTCAAATACTGTTGGCAGCAGGGAACACATTGTTTAGACCTTTGGCTTAAGAGGCCAAGCATTTGCAAAGGTTAACAAGTAATGTTTTATTGGAGAAAAGCCCTCTGTGACTAATGACGGTGATAACACTCAGGCTCGGATGTTCCTACATCACAGCACTGGAAGCTGAGAGAGAGTAGGACAGTCTGCACGCCTGCCTTGTTCTTCTACTGTGCATTTCTGGCCTCAGAGGAGATAAGATACCAGACTAGATAACAGACTTTGACTGAAGCCAGAGCAGCAGCTTTTCTGTTCTTGCTATTGCTGCCACTGATTTCTATCTTTGAATTTTAAAGATGTATTATAAAATGTTATTGAGTTTTGGCCAAAAAGATGGGAGTGAATGAAAAAGATGTGTAAGTAATGATCCAGGGGAATTTTAAGTGAATGCCACTCAGAACACTTAGCTGCCAGCACAAAAGATCTTTCATGGTGACATTAAACAGATATTCCCTTAGTCAGACTTTAAATTGCAATTTGGCCTAAACCAGAACTTGAAGTGCTTCAGTGTATGTTAAAAATACAACCATATTATTGTAGAGAAAATTAAATCCTGTGATTTTCACAATATGAAAGATAATACACTGAAAAATATTGCACAAACATGTTGGCCAAAATGCTAAGTAAGACTAATAATTCTGTAAATCTAATTTTTCTGAGAGACTTTATAGATAGATAAAGAGTTCTCTGAATGATAACACACAGCTGTTCCTTCAGAAACACAGACTGCTTTATAACACTGTCAGCCATAAATAACATGGCTAGAGAGACAGCTATCTCTGTCAATCATAACTCACTGCAGCACTACCAAGTACCTATGTAATACAGCCAGGTTATAGAGATGAGAGCTGTTGAAATGATCCTAAGTGTTCGATGCAAGGTAAAAGTGTAGTTTTAATTACACTATTGCAAACAATGAACAATGTAATTACATGTTTTTTCACGTTCCTACTTCCTTGTGACTGAAGCTTCCACCTAAGCCCTCTGTTGGTTGAAAGAAAGGTGCAAAGAACAGGAGTGCTAATGTGTCTTGGCCCATGCTTAACACATGATGCAATAAAGGTGTCTAATGGGATCCAAAGCATAACTTGCATATTTGGGAGCTGGAATACATATTGAAGACCTGCCTCATTATCAGTGAAATCTTTCTCAAAATGTTCAGTTCTAATTGATACTTTTGAATGACAGAATCATAGAAGGAAATAGGTGACATCCACAGGGACTTGGACATGCTTAAGAGTTGGGCCTGTGTGAACCACATGAAATTCAACAAGGACAAGAGCAATTTCCTGTACCTGGGCTGGGGCAATCCCAAGCACAAACACAGGCTGGGCAGAGAATGGATTGAGCCTAATCCTGGGGAGAAGGACTTCAGGGTGTTCATGGACAAGAAGCTCAACATGACCCATCAATATGCACTCACAGCCCAGAAGCCATCACCAGCAGCGTGGGCAGCAGGGAGAGGGAGAGGATTCTGCCCCTTTGCTCTGTCCTAACCAGATCCCACCTGGAGTGTTGTGTCCAGCTCTAGGGCCCCCAACACAAAAAAGATACAGACCTGCTGCAGCAAGTCCAGAGGAGGCCACTAAGATGCTCAGAGGGCTGGAGCACCTCTGCTACGGAGACAGGCTGAGAGAGCTGGGAGCGTTCAGCCTGGAGAAGGTTCCAGGGAGATTTTAGAGCACCCTCCAGAACCTAGAGGGGCTATAAGAGAGCTGGAGAGGGACTTTTGATAAGGACATGGAATGACAGGACAAGGGGAAGTTGCCTTAACCTGAAAGAAGGCAGGTTTAGATTGAGCATAAGGAAGAAATGCTTTCCTGTGGAGGTGGTAATGCACTGGAACAGGTTGCCCAGAAAAATTGTGTCTGCCCCATCCCTGGAAACATTCAAGGCCAGGCTGAATGGGACTCTGAGCAATCCGGTCTAGGGAAAGGAGCGCCCTCCTGGCAGCAGGGTTGAACTAGATGACTTACAGAGATCCCTTCCAACCCAAACCATTCTCTGCCTCTGTGATTCTATGATCCTGTATTTCTATCATTCTGTGTCTGAGTCTCCAGAACTACTTATAAATTATTTCTGATAAGTGCTTCATTATCCTAAAGTAATCTTCCGCTACTAAAGATTTAAACCAGCACAACTTCCTGTGCCATACTTCTCAGATCTCATTTTCCCACATAATTTAATTGCCTGCGACTTTGCCAGTGATTTATCTTCTTTATTAGATTTCACACCGACAAGGCCTGGGGATGAAGGAGGCATTTCTATTCTTGGCTTCAGCCTTTTCAGTGCTGAAGACCTGGTACCTAATCTGATATCTATGGAAATTAATGGAACATCTTTATTTCCAGTCAGGCACTGGGACAAATTGTCCAGGGAAGGGGTGGAATCACCATCCCTGGAAGTGTTCAAAAAACATGCAGATGTGGTACCTGTGGACATGCTTTAGTGGTACCTGTGGGTAAGCTTTAGCAGTGGGATTGGCAGTGGTTGGACTTGATCTTAGACATTTTTTCCAACCTAATCAATTCTATAACTCTATAACTCATTTGGAAAGCAGAGTGTTCAAATCTAGGCAACAGAACTTTGCCAAGAAAAGAGGAAAAGAAAATCCTTAAGAACAATCTGATTTTCAAAAGTGTCAGCCACTTGGCATCTCCCACTAACTTCAGTCCTGCTGATCCACAGTGCTGCTGGAGATGGATTACATGTTATCTCATGTTTGGAATTGGGTGTTTCCAGTACGACACGTGGTGGGGAATGTAGTGTCATTCCAAGAGCAAATGTACTTCCATGTAAACTAAATCCTTCCCTTTCTATGTGCATTTCTTTTTAGCATAAATTTATATTCATAATTGGTTGTGTTCTATGCCTTGCCAGTTTTGGTAGAATAGATGCCTGAGGTCACACTGTCAAAGCCAGTAGATGCTGAATGCACAGACCTTTGCATATGAGAAACAGGGGAGAAATGTGGGCTGTTCTGGTTGTGCAAATTGCACTTGCAGCCTCCCACAAACAAATTTCCTACCAGAAGTCACTTAATCACATCTTCACACATCTACACTGCAGGAGGCATCATCTAATTTGGTTGTCTACATTACCTTTAGAGTCACAGGAAAGGGAGAGTCACTTTTCAGGAGTGACTCATCTAATTCACATTAGACATTGAACTTGGGATAATGCACACTTTTCTTGGGAACTTTGTGGCAAAGACTGGGATTCCCTCTACTGTGAAACCCAAGAGAAAAGCTGGTCCCATGAGTGGAAAAGAAAATGTATTGGCAGATAATTCATCAGACAAATGTCATCTAAAATTTACCTTCACAAATTTCTCAGAAGGAGCAAAGCATCCCACGCAGAGGGACATCAAGATCCAACCCCTAGCATGGCTGCTTTTGGATGGGTTCTGGGTCAGCTGCTTGCAGATTTGACAGTAGATTTCATCCCTACAACAGGAATAAAAAAAATAATTAAAAGTTAAACAGAAAAAAATTAGAGGAACTATTTAACATTAATTAATTTCTATTAATAAACATAAACACATAAATTGGCTAAACCAGAGATGTGAAAGTGGCCTTCATTTGACATTTTAGAATTTTTGAATGCTTCATTTAGCAGCTGAAATGAGTTTGAGTTTTTCATTAGCAGACCATTAAAAATATTCACACAAACAAAAGAGATACAATGGTCAAATGGAGTAGTGAGGAACAAGAGTGAGCATTAATAAAACCAATCCAGTTTCATTAGGACTTTCAGAATGTTTGAATCCCTTTGCATGGTCTTTCCACTGGGCCTGATATGGACAATAAGAAACATGATTCAGCCCAGCCTGCATTATACAACACAACCATAAAAATTACAAAATGAGAGCTTTGTAAAGCAGCAGACAGTATCAAACTTGTTTGGATAACTCAAGAAAAGCTCAAGGAAGAAGGAATGAAAAGAATGGCATGTTCATGCCTTTGTCTTGATTTCTAACCTTAAGGCTGGCCTGAGGATGCCATTACCAATAATGAAATGGAGCTTCTCCAGGTTGGAAGTGGGTCGGTCTTCAAGCATGCTATTACCCTGCAGCGTGGACTCACCATCGTGAAGTCTCTTTGTCACCTGCCAACCAGACATATGGGTCTCTTTCAGGACAGCCAGTTACTGTGTCCCCCCCCATCCCCATCCCAAGCATGTGGTGCTCCCCCAGGAGGACTCTTCCACCAGCCAGGAGGGCTCTCAGTAGTTCTCCAATTTAGGATTTTAACAGCAATGGGAGGGTTTGACTGTGTTGTCTTTAATCATGTATGGGTGAAATTAAAAATGGTCCTGTCTAGTCACACTTCCACCTGCTTGGTCTTTTCCCAGGGTTTCTACAATGGCACCCTTGCCTCCCAGCTCTGAGCTGGTCCTGCTGCTGGGAGAGAGCCACCAAGGGTCTTGGGAATAAACCCATCTTATTGCCAAGGAGGACCTGTCCCTTTAACTTAGTCATACTAAAATAATCATCAGTGTTTTAACTGGCAAAATGGACCTATTCCCCATGCTAATGATGCAGCTGAAAATGCATAAGCATGGTGCTGTTTGTGAAAACAAGGATGGCATTCATCTGCCTACCAGCTCGCTGTCTCAGCTAGTCAACCCCACCTCCATTTAGAGAGATGAATATTTTTAGAGTGTGTTCAGAGTCAATTAGGGTGAGCTGGACTGGGTCCTGTTTCTCCCCACTGACCTTTAAGGGAATATCTCACAGAGCAATCTTCATGCTCTCAAGCAGCTATAGCCAGGTGAGATGGTGCCTGCTCTGGAAATGGGCACTCTATTAATTGTTTCCATCACCTCCACCTGAAAGATTTATCATTCCTCACTCTTTTGAGATGGGATTTTTCAAAAGCTCTCAGCTCAGCGTAACTGCTCCCATGGGGAGTTTTGTCCCTGGCAGTGGAATGGAACAGAGGATGGGCGAGTGCTGTTGGAGACCCCACCTCTGCTATCTATGCCATGGTAGAGGGCAGGAAACTAAAAGCAGGGATAACATTCAGACCATCACAGAGTGGTGGGAGGTATCGGCAGCTGGATGGAGGGCTGTGAAAGAGGGGAGGGAAGGTGCTGGATGGATGGAGAACAGGAGCCGAGGGGAGGCCGGTGCGAGGTGCAGAATGACTCAAGGAGACACGGGAAGCCAACCTTTCCCCTTAAACACTCCTTAAATCTTTCAGGCAGAGAGACAGGTAGCGCCAAACCCAGAGGAGGGCTGGTTCTATGTTGTCTAGGGAAAAGCAGAAGAGAGTCAGAGAGGGCTGCAGACAATCCAATGGCACTTGTGCTGCCAGGCGGCCAAGCGTCTCCCCTCACCTCCTCCGTCAGTTTGGATTTCTTCTTGAGTGTTAAGGAGACCAGTTTGTGCCGCACACTGTTCTTCTTGTGCCCATCAATGTGAGTACTCTGCAAAGCAAGAGGGGTGGATGCAAAGTGGTGAGACGCAAGTGCTGAACAAGTGCTCTCCCTGCCTCACCTGGGCTCCTGCAAAAGACCATTAATCCCGAGCAGAGAGTGAGATGTTTCAGAGGCTGGTGAGAACCAGAAGTCTGGACACATATTCCTGTGCCCCTTGATAACCCAGGGCTGGCTCTGAATTTTGTAGATATTCTCTAATCAGCAAGTGTCCTTCAGATCAAAATTATATATTGGGAACATAAAAAAAAAGTTATGTTGAATACATGGCTGATTCCTGCTTAACCCAGGTCCACCCAGTTCTGCTGTATGACCGTGGAAATGAGATGAGCAAGACCACTCTCTGAGACAAGCCATTTGCACAGCAGGTTTTTAGCTGGAAGCCATCTAGCCAGGGATTCATGGACAGGTAGTTACCCACTGTGGTTTCATAACTTTTAATCAGCCCTGTGCTCTATCAGTTTTCCCAGAAGAATACCTTTGATGTGGGACAGCTCCAGGCACTGACTATGTATCATCAAATTACTTGCTGGCTTTCTACTTTTATAGCGAACTTTTGGACCCAGTTAATCTCTCCTCATTTAAGCAGCTTTGAACAGACCATGATTTCACACCCAATCAACACTTTGAGTCCTGTGGCTGTGATGGTTTATATCCATTATAAACATGAGTTGGTGCTGTAAACCTGGATTTGCATATTATTTCACTCTGGCATCTTTCGTACTGTGAAGAGATGTTGCAACCACAGAGAAAAAAGACAGCTTAAATTTTCCTTCTCTACTGTACTACCTGATATCTCGACTGGATAAAATATGCCTTTTTGTAGTAAACAAGCAAGCAATTGTGGGTAGAAGGAATGAAAGGTGATTCTTGGTGTATATTTTTACAGAATTATGATCCTGACGCTATTCTTGTCCAGAAGGGGAAGTCTTGTCTTCACTGGAAGAAGTATCATAATTTCTAAGAATGAGGAGATTTGTTAATTTACCTCTGCAAATGCTGCAGAGATTTGTCAAGAAAACTTCTTGAAAATTACACAATGACATCCAGAAGATGCTAATAGCAGAGAATATCTTGTCCTATTGAATAAAGCAATTGCCAAAGATGGAAATGTATCAGCACTGTGAACATTGATTTATCCAGAACAATGTTTTGTCTGGGAAGGATATTAAGATGAAGTCCTCCAGTGATATCCAGAAGGCACTCAGGATGCAATAGGGATTTACTGTTTTAAAAATTTTTATTTCCACAGTTTAATCTCCTGGTAACTAATTACTTCCTGCTCCAAGATTAAGGACACATTTTTAAATTAGTCTCTTCTGACTCAGGGCAGATCAAAAGGAAATCCCCAAATAAGAAACACAGCACATTGCATTCCCCCCCTGTATTTTAGCCCTGTGGGGTGAAGGAGAGAGCTCAAAGTCCCTTGAGAGATATCAGGGCACTTCCGTCACTGGGGAACATTCAGTTCCTCCTGTGAGGGAGGGACAGGATCAACATCTGACACACAGGCAATTCTCCCTTCGTAGCGTAAGCGCAAATAAAATCATCAAACTGATTGCCTGCCACAAACCCCACAAGTCGCTTCTTTCCAACACATTTCAATATCCAACACCTAATAATAACAACATCTCTTTTACAGCTGCAGCAGTTACCTCTCCTTCTCCCTGCAGAGCCTGCAGTTCTTTCTTATAGGTCTTCTTCCCAAGAGTCTCATAGATTTTTGTCATTACTGGTATCTTCTCACCACCATCACTCATGGCTGTGTGATATTTCGGCTCGGGGAGGTCTCCCATGAAACGCAGGATAGTGATCCATACAGCAAGTGCTGCCTATTTGAAAGGGAAGTTACACCCCATTAGCTCCCACCAGGGCAGTGGAGGGGGTGGGCAAGCCGTCCCACTGTGGTGTCTCTGTACATCTGCAGGAGATAAAACACTTCCCTGCGTCACACGTGAAGTTTTGCCTGCGGCACACATCCCCTCTGAGCATGCTGGGTAGGCCACTGGCTGGGACCACATTCAGGCTCTGTGTTTGTGCCACCACGAATGTGTTTGTGAACCCTACCAGGGGTTTGCTTCTTGATAGGAGATGCCAGCCTTATCAAGGGGCAGAGACTTGCAGCTCCTAACCCACTGCAGAGGGAAAGGAGAACCACAGCGAAGGCAAGTTCATGAATAATATAACGTGCACTATAGCCATGCAGATTCAACCCATTTCTGCTCTTGTACTGCTGGCTATGGGACAAGCGGTTCTTCTCTTACAGCTCTGCACTGGTGTGTATGACAAGGTAAGAAGCAACTTTTCCAGCTCCCTAGAAGCTTTACAAGTGCTACTCAAACAACGGTTTCCATTGCCCATGCCCTGAGCCCAGAGCACCTCATTGTCTTAACACAGATACCAAGGTCCAGAGATGGACCCTCCTCTCTAATGCTCCATCCCTCTAATATTCACTGTCTTACCAGCACTCAAAGCATGCCCGTGGGACAGTGGCCACGGACACATGTGCAGCAGATGAGTGTATCCCAAATGGAAACTGCTGGTACCTTTTGGCTGGAGGGTTACCCAGGCTTGCTCCAACCCACCCAGCCCTGCTCAAGGATTTTCATCCCCTGCCTCACCAACTGGTCTCCTTCATCTTCATGGTACAAGAGAGGCTGCTTGAGAGGCCGGCGGATGTACGTGTGTGTCGTTGTGCCCTGGAAATACGTGGCAGCAAACTTGGCAAATTTATACTCTGAGAGGTCTTCCTCCTCCTCCTCAGGGAGAGGCAATGCTGCATCCAGGTCCTCTTCCTCCAACTCCTTCTGGACTTGCTCAAGATCCTGTTGTGGAAGGACATGTCAGACACTCAGCATGGCTTTGGCTATCAAAATACCATTTTTCTTTGGGCCTGAATTTTCTGTCAGTTTGATTTCCATCCCAAAAGGAAAAGTCAGATGGAGAGAAAACATGGAATATAGCTCTGGAGCCCATGCAAAGCCCAAGCTCTGAAGGACATGCCTGTGCCCAGGAATGTCCCTAGAGCAGAAGAAGAAGTAACAAGCATGGCCCCACTCACAGCATGGGGAAAGGGTGTCTAAGAGCTAAATGCCTTGAGCTGTGATGAACCAAAAAGGAAAGATCTCAAAGGTCACAGGTCCTTGATGACCTTATAGTGATACTGCTCTCCTCCATTTGGTAGTCCCAGGGAAAGCGGCCAGTCTGCCTGCCCATCTCCAGCCACAGCATAGTAACACTCTGGGGCCACACAGGAGAGCCTGGCCTTGAAGGAAGCCTTCAGAGACACACTTTTTTACTGCTGTACTCTTCCTTGACCTATTAATATTTTGCTTTTCTCATGTCTTTCATGAGATAGCCAGGCTCCTGTACATCTCCAGTACCTCGAAGCCACTGGGTGCCTGGCCTTCCTGGCCAGGCAGGGAGGAGGTTGTCCCCAGGAATCCGAACATTTTGTCCACCATTTCTGAGTCATTCACTGGCTCGTTGCGAGCTCTCTCCATTTTTTCTAAGAGCTCTTTCTTCCGACGTGCTTCCTCTTTCTCCTTTACTTCTCTCTCTGCATCTTCCCGTGCCAGCTGGGCCAGGCGTACCTGCAAAAGGACAAGTGCAATGACTGAACTGCTCCTTCCAAAGAGCTGGCAGTAAATTCCACAGGGCCTGGCTGTAGGAAGGCAGGCTGCCTGGTGCTTAGGGCACTATACCCGTATCATAACTTGAAGCAAATCAGCGACATGTCCATGTCGCAGTTTCCCAACTGCAGAAGGACAAAGCAATGCATTTTCCCCATTCCTTAGTGCCTGTTTAGGGGTGTTGGTCCATGTCCAGAAACTCTCACTGACCTCATTTTTTTCTTTTATACAACAGCCCTGGCATGTCCACACACACACAGAGTGTCCCAGTTCCCCTTTCATACAATAGCAAAAGCAAGTGAATAATAACTATAATCTCTAGCATTCCTGTGCAGCAAATCAGAAATTCTGGAGCAGCTTCAAACTAATAAAGCACAGAGTACTTTAGAGAATTAAATACAAACCACTCAAGCAGGGCAGAAATCCCTTAGATATTTTTGTCATTGCCCCTCAAAGAAGCAATTTCCTGGAGAACAGACAGAACCCCAGAAAGAGATCAGTCCCCACGTACTTGGTGTTTCTTTTCTGCTTCCTCTTTGGCTTTCTTGGCACTCATCTCCTTTCGAAGTCGCTCCTCTTCTGCCAGCCGAAGTTTCTCTGCTTCCAGGCGTCGATAATACTGTGGGAATAAATAGAAGAGCCTTCTGAATAGGAACCAAATTATTTTTGGATTTTTTTTCCTTTAAAAATGAATCCCAAGAGCACATGATACAGAAGCATGTTTTTCTCCCCTCTCCTCATCTCTGTTTCTCCTCCATGGTACTCACCTCCCCTCGGAGGCGCTTATAGAGCCTTCGGGCAATCATGCCCCGGGCGTAGGCCTGCACGGTGAGGACAGCCCAGAGGCGGTGGCGGAAAGCCCTACGGACCAGGTAGCCCCGGCATCGTGCCTGGAACTCGATGATCCGCCGGCGAGCCATATGGTACTGCTTGTGAAGCTTGCGGGATCGGTACAGGGCCTGCAGCCTCAGGAAGCCAATCCTCATCTGCAAGAGGGAGCAGGATGAAACCACCCCACCAGCCAGGGGCTCACCCACCATAAGCAGATTTCCATTGCTAATCTCCTGCTTGCACGGCTGTAAATAACAGCCACTGAAATCAGTCCCCAGGACAGCAAACCTTCTGGAGGGAGGTTTTCCAAAAGGGTGGGGAAATGAAGCCCTCTGGCTGCTGCATTGTTTCAAAGCCCAGGAAGGACAAACACAGTTTCTTCCCCACTGAGCCTTTGAGAGGCTTCAGGATGTCGGGTTGGTCATCCCAAGTAACCACAAGCCATGAGGGTTGTTCCTGTGGAGGTCCAGCAGCTGCAAAGCTCCTGCCTGACAGTCAAGATGCTGTTTGATAGCAGGAGGCAGCATCCTAGCCAGCCTGGAAAGTGGCTATTTCTATCAAGTTGCAGGCTTGGAGGATTATATTGAGATACTTTAGATCCCAATATACTTCCCAAAAGACCCTGCTGTTGGGTTCAGAACCAGCTGGAACAGGGAGAGAAGAGGACTATGGATGGGTTGGTGAGAAACTCAAATATGGCCCCACGTGGAGATGGAGTCTATTTTTCAGAGGCTCTTGAGTTTCCAGCCATCTGGAAACTAGGGGAAGACTTACAAAACCCCAAATCATCAGTTGGTGCAATGGACATTTAAGTCACAGGTAAAAGAACAACTAGGAGGTGGTCTCTTCAATGAGAAGACAGAGCAAAAGAGCAAACTTCCTTTCATTGCTCCAACTGATAAAAGCCAACCTCACCACTTCTTACATTCAATGGGACATTTTTAACCAGAAGTCCTCATGTATGTCCCAGGTGAAAGAGGCAGGAAGGCAGAGGTGTGAGGAAGCACCCGTGTACTTACAGCACCATAGTTCTTCCTGCAGTTATGTCCACGCCAGTATCTCTGAATCATCAGGACTGAATTTCTCACTTTCAGGAAATTGGACCTGCAAAGTCAAATTTCAAAGTCAATTTCAATCATTTGCCTCTGGTTCGGCCACAAGTTATCATCATCTCCTGGGCCTCACTTCTTAGAGATTTGAACCTGAGTGTCCAGATGGAATAAACACTGCATTTTTGGCCTGAAAATGTCTCCTTCCCCAGCTCTCTTTGCTTTCAAAAAACATCTGTAGGGACTCTCTCTGAGAGGTCTGGGCAGGCAGATTATGCCCAGTTATGGAAATGAGAAGAGCAGGAGATGCTGAAAATGGTCCCCACTTTCCCCCAGCCCTGCATCCCCTTCTCACACCTAAAATCTCTTCCCTATGTGTCCTTCCCATTTTGTTCTAGCACCTGAAAATGGATTGAATCTCACCCAAATATCAAGAGCAAACCTCACCAACACCACCCTGCTATCCCGATCTGCTCTTCCAATCCTTCCTAGCCTGACCTGATTCTACCTGCAGACAACATAGAGACAATTGTGTTAGGAGGCCTTGGGGGTCTTACTAGGATTAGTGTGTGAAAGATTGATGAGTTATTCAGCAGGTGCCCTTTCTGCAAAGCACCACCCGAGTCATACCATGGCTTGGATGGTAAGAGAGAACAAAACCCCAACAACTGTCCCTCCTCCATAGGTGAAGCCTGTCCTCGGCTGTGGCTCCCCCTCTTCATCCACAACAATCCTGTGAGCTCCCTGTCCTCCTCCCATGTCTGGAAACTGGGTTGCAAAGGGAAGACTTCTGAACCCCTTGGGCCTTGGGGAGAGCAACTTTAGTCACAGGAGATGACCCAGGGTTCCCTCTGCAGGAGATCTTGTGGTGATCTCCACAGACTGGAGTCTTAGGGTTGCCTTCAGCAGGCTCAGAGTCCCACTGCTGCACTGTCATAGCAAACACCACATCCCCTGAAGACGGCACTGAACAGGGACAGAAGGTCCTATTCTGTCCAGGTTTGAGGCAGGTAACACAGTTATCCTCTTGTTTCCTCTACTGTTTTCCTTTAGTACTCGCTGTACCTGAGTGTCAGCACATCAGGGTCCCCTCTGGTCATCTGGGCACAAAAGGAGTGACACAGCCTCCAGGAGCCACTTGCTGGATGAAGCATCCCACACAGGTCACCTCCCATTTGCCAGTGGGGTTCATACCTACCTGTCTTTATACCCACGGACCACCTTCTGGATGAGGATGACTTTGTCTGTGATGGCCTTGTCTCTCTCAATCTCCAGCAACATGTCGTGGTGGTCCTGTGGGAGGAAGCAACACAGCACCAATGTCTCAAGCTCTCCCTCTGCCTGATATGTGGCCAGAGAGGGTGGTACAAGACCCGTCTCCAGGACAGCTGTTCAAAATAAACTCTTGGGTCATTTTACGCCCCAAGCGTTACCCCACCTGCTCACTGGGGAAATGCTAACATAAACCCTAGTGATCTATAGTCTTCATTCCCAAATGAAACAGGTCATCCAGAAGCTGCAAATGCAATACTTCACAGTCTGAATTACATTGCCCTTCCCTGCAGAGCTCCCTCCTACTGCTCTCAGCCATGGGACCAGTTCCTAGGAGCACTGGAGAGGTTGGTAAGCAAACTCCAGGCTGCCTGGATCCCATTACTTCTTCTAGCCAAGACTGCAATGTCTCCTTACCCTAAGGAAAAAACCAGCTCCTCGAAACATTGAATTTCCTTTGCCCTGAGGCTCTCAGATGCACCAATCCAAGCTTTACTCTGATTCCTCCCATGCTGTGTGTGATTCAGCTTTCTTTCCCAGTCACGGCAAGCTGAGCCATGCCACACTGGGTGCAGCAGAGGCAGTTCCACACATTTCCTGCTTTGCTCGACCTCCCGCGGCCCCTTGGGGCCTCCCAATTTCTCTGTTTCCTGTCCTGACAGCTGTGAGATCTTGATAACAGGCTCTGGAAAGAGCAACTAGTGAGAACAAGCTCTGGGGAAGAGATGGGGTTGTTTGTGCTGGCAGTGGGATTTGGGGGTGAATTTAGGTGTAAGCAGTCAGGGTTTATAGTTGAGATTTTTGCTCAAGAGAAGCCTCATCTTCCCAGAACAGCACAGGAATGGGTTTGTAAGGAAAGATGAGTGTGTATGGGGCTGCAGGGCACCTGCAGTGTTGAACTGCTCTGTGTCAGCTGGACTGATGCAGAAAAGGAGACTGTAGGCACATCTTGGGTTGCACAAGGATGTGCAGAAAGGAAAATGAGCCTATTGTGCTCATGTCCCTCTCTCTGCAGGGCTCTGTATGGGCATCCTTCCTGCTGCTGTGCCTTTTTGGGTGAAGGCAGGAGAGGAAGCTGAACCACTCACCCCAGGAGGGAAAAGGCTGTGCACTGGATGTGACCACTTTTGTGTCGGTGTGGTTTTGTGAATTCATCAGTGCTGGCACAGTGTCAGGACTTCCTCCTGCCTGCTGCTCCTAAACTGGCCCCTAATGTTCTGCCTTAACCCAGGTTCTACCCACTGACATGCCAGCCCAGAGACCATGGAAAAGGGTCATGTCTTATGATGGAAAGGGTAGGACATGCCTCCAGAGGCAAGGATCCAAGATGGTGGGGGGAATGTGGAGAACCACTCACCTTTAGAAATATCTTTGTCTTGCCAATCTGCCAGTCATCATCCTTCCCCAGCACTGCTTCAGCAATGCGCTGGCATGTCCCACGCAGGTCACCCTGATAGAAAAGGGGCTGGGATTCACCAGGACCAGACTCACCCATCGCTCCTCCCAAGCCCAGTGTGAACCTTTTCTGGTCCCAAATCCTGCAGTTTTCTGCTAGTGAGGTTCTTATGGCTTTACTGTCACCTCATCTAAGATGAGTGAAAGGGACAGGCTGAATACGGCTAACTGTTCCTGCCAGCCCTGTAACCATTTTTCCTTCACTTGGAAAGCCCAGAGCACTACTGTGACACCTGGGGATCAAATGTTGCATAATTGTTTTTGGAGAGGATGTGCACCCTATAAATATCGCTGGAGATTCCCAGCAGATAGCAATTGTCACCTGTGAAAGAGGATTCTCACCTGCTTGTACGCTGGCTTCACCCCCGGCATGAGCACCCGGTAGCGGTCCACGAACTCCACAAAGGTGTAGCGGATGGGGTATCCAGCCCGGCGGATGCGGATGGTCTCCATCATCCCTGAGTACCTCAGCTGACGGACGCACAGCTCCCGATCAAACAGCTGGGGAGGTTACAGGACACTGGGGTTTGATTGCAAATCTTTTAGGGCTCGTTCATTGTACTTATGGGCAACTATGTGCTCCTGATGAGGCACAGACTGCTGGAGACAGTTTTGATTTTCTTGTTGGGGAAGATGAAAACAGGAAAGCCTTATAAATATGATTGCCTGACAAAAGATTTTGGGAATATGAAAACTACAGGCGACATTGAAATGAAAGCCGCTTTTGAAATACCAAGTCTTAGTTACTGAACAACTAGAAAACAATGGTATGGCCAACTGAAGGTAATCCCCTCTTGATGGAACAATACCCTCTGCTTGCAGGCAGGTCCAAGGGTCAGAGCAGACCCTACTAGCTCAGCAGAAGGGGTCCAAAGAGTAGTTTTTAGAAGTTAAGATGTAACACTCTATGGTAATATAAGAACTCTTATAGGCTGTATGTAAATGCTATAGGATTTGTATCTTGTATTAGATTGGTTAGTGACAATTAGAATATTCAGTACAGAAGATGATTTATTGCATTGTAACCAGGACTTCAGACACTCTTACTCACACTCTCTTACTACACTCTCTCTCACTACTTCTTCTTCACTCTCATTCCTCTCGCTCTCTCTTACCCGCTTACTCTCTTGCTCTCTTGGGCCTGCTCCGAGCTGAGTCTGGCAGCTCTAAGCAGTGCCCCTATACCCACACCCTTTGCAATAAACCGCATGTTCCAAGATCTGACTTCAGAGATCTCTCGTCTACGCCCGGTCCAGACTGAAACCAAAGCCCCCCGCATTTTCTTTGCATGGTTTGTTATTGAATTCATCCCATGCCTTTTTCTTGGACTAACCAGAACAATACTCAGAAACAACAGCATGAGATGATGTACAGACCCAGACAACTCCAGCCAGCATCCCGATACAAACAGTTTTTTTGCCCCCTAAAGCACATTTTAGAAGGAAGTAAAAGTTTTAGAATAACATAAAGTAACAAACAGTCAGGACTTTCCACTGACCTTTCACTTCCGCTATCCCATTTCCTATCACTATCAGTACGTTTTCCTTCAAAGGCAGGGACAGAAAATGATCTCTCAGACAATGTTCTCTTTTGCAATCACCCTGAACAGTTCTGTGTGCCTTTATCTGGGATTTCTTTTCCTTTGGATTATTAAACCAAGGCCAAAATTAAATTTAGCAAGAAATCACATTTCATATCATACTGCAGTCTCTGATTCAGTGTTAGCTCACCCATTTCTTTAATGGGGAGATTAATTTCTCTTTGTCTAATTCATTCAAACCTGGAGCTGATTTAATGTCCCACTGAAAGTTCTGTAGACAAATAGGTCGAACAGAGACTTCTGGCTTAGTACTTGCAAGAGCTGATGAAATACAGACTTCCTATGCATGACACAAAATACCAGACTGAATTCCAGACACCCAGGTGTAAAAACAGCTCAGAGTCAGGGCATTTGGAATAATTTGCTAACATCAGTTCAGGATGTACATCTATTTCTCAACATCACCTATGTTCAAAAAGAAGGTCTTGTTCTGATCTCTGCTCAGATGATAATCACAGATCAGACATACTGTTAAATATTTACCCAAGGTATTCCATTAACAGGCTAACAGGTGCCTTTTTACTCTCACCAAAACCAGGATAAGAGCACAGTAAAATGATCTGAGAGAGGCACCAAACCTTTTGTTCTCCATCATACTAGATTCACTGAACAGCAAAAATAAGTTTCAAACACTGCTTGTACATAACAGCTCTGAAATTCAGTATTTTTTGCTTTTTTACACTCATCTGAGCTTTGCTAACAGACACTGACTTCAGATAAAGCCCCAGCTCTGGCCATATTAACTTTATTTATTAAATAAAGCTCTTCCTCTCCAAGCAGTATTGCTATTAAATCTGGTGAGCAGGTAACAGTGATAGCTCACAGCATCAGTGTCTGATCCTGCAAAGTGTGGGGAATGGGATCAGGGCATACAACACCCACCTGCCTTCTTCTGCAAAACTAAGAGTCCCCTCCATGAGCAGTTTGTGGTCAGGAGGATTGACAGTCCTGTCCTTCCTTTTCATTTGCTCCCAGAAGTTTGCCCCCATAGTGTACATTGCTTTTGAAGCAAATCACTGTGAATTGAGCAAGATAACTCCTCTCACATTTCCTCTGTGCTATTTTGCCTCTTTTTCCCTCTGCTTTTAAAACCATGCTTTTGTAATTGGTGAAGAAAATAAAAAGGCAGTGGAAAGGATCAAACAGGATTTAAAATAAGGGAGATCCATTGAGAGCCAAGATTTGCAGGGAAACACCCATGGGAAGATGATTTTTAGAAAGCACTGAACTCTGCCACAGAACACGGCTCAGCTGAAGTCTCTAGCAGGAAGGAGACTACCCCCTATGGAAACGGAGAGGCATTTCCTATAGGATAAAGGGCTGCAGGGTGAATTCCTTGAGATTGCCCTTGGGAAGAAAGGCAGGGTCAGGAGCTACCCCCTGCAAGAAGTTTTGGGGTGCTGTTGGACTGCAAAGCAAGTGCCTGAATTTGCTAATCCTTTTGTGACTCTGTTGCTTGCACAAGAGGCTACGGGTTGGTTTTCTAAGCGCGCAGGGTCAATCCTGACTCCACTGATGCCCAAAGGAGTTTTGGCGGTAGCTCCAGGGCAGAATGATCCCACGGGCAATCCTGTACAAAAAGGAACCAGGAGAGAAAAGCAGGACTTACCATGGGCTTCTTGTACTCATTTGGCTTGATGCAGCGGACAAAAAAGGGCTGGCACACACTGAGAGTCCTCATCAATAGCTCCAGGGAGCGCTTGAACTGGCTGCTGAGCGTCGGTGAGCGCTTCCTTGTCTCTGCTCCCTGCAAAACCGCAGCGGAGTGCACTCAGGAAATGAAAGGGTAACAGTGCCTTTCCCCTCTGGCCACATCCCCAGGAACCTCCTGCAACAGCCGGGGCTGGAGTGGGGAGTGGGGCCAGAGGTGGCTGAAAGTTGTGGCAGGAGAGGGGAAGGGCAGAGCCTGTGAACTTGCAATGGCCGGGCTCCGGCAGCCTACTCCATATGGCTCTGTGGAGGCAGGAAAAGTGCCATGATTTAATTTCTCCTGCTTGAACCTTGCTGTGTGACTGGAAAACCCATCTTCCCTATGCAAAGCCATGAGGAAGATCTGCCCATAAGAGCATACTGCCTCTTCTGGGCCATCAAAATTCTTTGTATTACAGCTTGGGGCAATACACCTGCCCAGGGATGCTCCTCAGGAGCAGCACAGGCTTCCCTGTCCCCATGGATTGCAGCATGGGCATGCCAAACCCTCTGTCATGGTTCCTCATGTCAGGCTGAGCTCCTCCTTCTCCCTGGAACAAGAACCAGAGACCCATTTAGGGTAAAATATAATCCAGGGGAATGCTTGCTGCAGGGTGACTCTGCAACAGCTCAGAAACTTCTGCTGAGACTCCTCAACCTGTACCACCACAGATTCCAGTTGCTTTTGGAAAAGAAGATTAACTAGACTAAGTGAGGTGAGTATTTAGGGTGAATCAGGATGATTTGGAGTATTTTTCTTAGTTTAGCTCCCTTGGTCAAATTAATAACCCAACCTCTATTTTGGGGCAAGTGTTTCTAAATGAGAACGTATATGTTTCCCTTAAGATCCCTTCTCCCTGCTCTGGGAAAACCTTGTTAAACCACCTCCGAATGAAGTCCCTAGCTCATGTCATGTGCCAGCCACTATTACCTGAGCTCATGACACATCAATCACAGTGATGCTGTGTGTCTAGTGGGGTCTGGTGTTCAGGGAGTCTTTGTGGGGCAGCAGGCAATGCTGAAAGGTTGGAGGAAAAGTTTGGCACCAGGAGGCAACTCTCTCTGAATTAAAAACAGGGTGAACATGTGACATGACCTGATGGCCAGAGAATTCCCAAAGGGAGGATTCCAGCAGGATTTTAATGCATTTTTCTTCCAAACATTCTCTTATTTGCAGGTGGTCAAGCCATGTGTGGAGTCACAAAATCCTCATCTGCACTGGCCTTGCTGCCACATTTTGCAGTGTTTATTTGCATATTTTTGTTGCCGTGTTTATTTCTACTTTTGCTAAAATCTTTACATATGCTTCATCACATAGCACTAATAACCTTCAACATTCCCACCCCCCCAAAACTGAGGAATTCCATAGAATGACAGAACAGTTTGGATCAGAAGAGGTTATAAATTCCCTCTAGTCCAACCCCTTTACCACGAACAGGGATTTTACAGAGCTCAGGTTGGATGTGATGTTGAGACAAACCCAATCAAGACAAACACAAAGTCATCATGGAATTCCAACAAGAGAAAACCCAGCTCATGCAAACACCACAAAAATCTGGCCTGCTTGTCAAGAAGAGCATGGGGGGCTACCAGTGATCTCTCCCAGCAAAATCCTCCCCAGAAGGACAAACTGCTAACAAATCTAGAGTAATTAATGGACACAACTGCTACCTGCAGAGCATGGTAGAGTCTGATGCTCGTATTTTGTCACAGATTTTCTGAGGAAAAGGCTGTTTCAGCAAGAATCCTGGTTTGAAAGGCTTTGATGAATGTTTTCTTATCACTTTGCTAATTATGCGTGCAGGTCACCTCTGTGAGATGTGGAAGGATAGCCACAGGGGTTAGAAGCAGCAACAGGAGCAGAGCTGGCAGTTGGAAACAACTGCATGTTAGCCAAATTTTTGTCAATTTGGGCTTGGCTGGGAGAGATCATTTTTAAGCCATGGTATTAGGAAGGCAGCAAGACTTTGTACAAGGGGTCTACGAGGGAATGCATGAGTGGTTTGCTCCCAGACAGCAAGAAATGCCTCTCCAGCTTGCTGGTGCCTTGCATTTCTTTCCTGCATGCATCCAGATCTGGCAAAAAGCACTGGTGCCATCTCCATCCTTACATCTGAGAGCTTTTTGCTGGGAGGGGTTGGAAGGAAGGGACAGTGACCAGAGAGCAGCTTGTCTTCCTGTCCAAATAGTCAGAGTGGTCTGGGCTCCCCCTGTCAAGACCACATCATCCCATTCAGGGATGACATCTCAGGGCCTGACTTTTGTGCACAGACCCCTCTCAATAGTGGGCATCAGCCCTATGGGCACTATTTGGGCTCTCAGATACACAATGAATACTCTAACAAGTGTTTTTCATCAGCTTCCTCCTTCAGGGATAGGTGACACCACTCAAGCAACTGTGGTTCCTTCTGCCTCACCTCAACAGCAGCTTGGAGAGAATCACACCTCTTCCCTTACTTCAACAAAATGACCCCAAAAAGGAGTGAAGCAGCCTGTCAACACAGCCTAGCAAGGCACTAAAAAGACAGAATTTACTGCAGAGGAGAAGCATTTTCTTAGCTAAAACCAGACCCAGTCCTCATAGCCTGATGGGAAAAGGGCTGATACATTCTGCTTTTCCCTGGCCAGACACTTCTTAGCTTTCAAACTCTGAGACTGTAACATCTTTGGGACTCAGACTCTCTCTTCACTTGTGTGCATACAAAGCCCAGTAGAAGGGGAGGATGAGACCTGTGTGCCGTGGGGAAGGATGAGCAGCATTCACAGGTGCTGTACCCAAAACTGGGGCACTCACTCTGTATTCTGCACCAAAGGAAGAAAAGACTCAAAACCAGAAGAGAAAAATGAGAAAAAGAAGATAATTCAATGATTTACAGGGAAGGAGCATGCAGAAGAGAGTTTAGAATGATGTGCAGACCAGCATGACATTTGGACATGCTTCAATTCTGCTTCTTTCTGCCATCTCAAGCCAGTCTGAACTTTGGAGGTGCAAACACGTACATGGCTGTTTGCAGTAACACCAAGACAAAAGGCAAGGAGAATGGCAACTACAAGGAGAAATGTCACTGAGCCAGAAATGGTAGAAGCTATTCCTTCTGTCCCTCTGCACCTTCTCCTCCTTGAAGGAGAAGGCTGCTGGTGCACCAGAAACACCATCAGGAGATGGAACCTGCTTCAGTGGAAATGCAGAAAGATGAAATACTTGAGGAGAGTTAAGGAAGGAAGGAGAAGCTTGTATCACCAGCAGTACTTTGAGGAAAGGTTCTGGACAAAGGACTATCTTCCCATCTCTTTAGGATTATAAGGTAACTGAATTGGGCCATGCCAATGGGACATGCAGTTTCTGAGAAAAATGATGCTTATTGTTTGTTATGTTTTTATATGAAATGTCACTGGGGTGGCCTTCAGGTGACCACTGAAAACTGAGGCCACCTCATTATGCAGTGTCATATAGTGAAGAGACAGTCTCTCTCCTAAAGGCTGTGCAGTCTGGAAAGTGCCTTCCAATGCAAAGTTGCAAAGTTGACTTGGGCTACATAACAGTGCCGAGTATCACTATTTTGAACTATAAGCTTATTGACATGCATATATATATATATATATATGAAAAATCGTTTTTGTCTTGGCTGTTCCACATTTACCTCAGTGTCTAACAAATATGAACAATTATTATTCATTAGAAAACCTACAAAACATGAGGCTTAGTTGTAAGATCAACTATGACAACAACAAAACTCCCATTTCCCTGCATCTCCTGTTGACATCTTCAGAGGAAAAAAACTGGCCTAAACATTTCCAACAGATTTTGCACATTTCTCTCCTGGATTTAATCCCACCACAGAATCACAGAATCATTAATGGTTTGGTTTGGAAAAGACCTTAAAGTTCATCCAGTTCCAACCCCCCTGCTATGGGCAGGGACGCCTTCCACTAGACCAGGTTGCTCAGAGCCCCACCCAACCTGGCCTTGAACATTTCCAGGGATGGGGCATCCACAGCTTCTCTGGGCAACCTGTGCCAGTGCCTCATCACCCTCACAGTGAAGAATTTCTTCCTAATACCTCATCTAAACCTTTTCTCTTTCAGTTTAAAGCCACTCCCCTTGTCCTATCACTCAGTACCCTTGTCAAAATCCCTCTCCAGCTCTCTCATATCCTGACTCAGGAAGGACTATTATTTTTTGCTACAACTCTAGAGCAAGGCCCAGTGATATGTTCCAATTGAAACAGTTTTAACCATGATACAGAGAGGAAGGAATGAATGGCTTTCAGCCATTTTGGGTCACATCCTCCTCATTGGAATTCCAAATCCAAACATCCAAGATAATGCAGAAGTAAAAAAAGATGAAATTCAACCCCATGCAAGGATTTGAATTTTGAAAAGCAGGCTAATCCTCTGGTTATCAAGGGGTTATGGAAATGTGAGCGGAGTCAGAAAGCTTATAGCACAAAATCTTTAGCACACAATATGCTACCTTACAGCCAAATATCTAGCAAGCAAAGTCTGGGAAGCTATCAGAACCAGTCAGCAGATGAGATGCAACAGAAAAGACCTAAAAACGATGCCAAAAGCCTGTTTTGATGATCATGACAAAATTTCATCTTTTCTTGTCTCTGAAGACTTGGATCTGAGGTCTCCCTTGAACAAGAACTAACCCTTCACCTCCAAAAACGATAGCATTTAGAAATGCAGTCCAGGGGTCTCCCTTTGCACTTGAGCTGTCTTGCCTCAAAAAGTGCAAAAGAGGGCCAGATTTGCAGTTGTTTGGAGGAATAATGTCCCACTGAAGCCAATGGTGTCACCGCGGTAAACAACAGCCAAATCCCAGATGATCCATCTGAAGTTATTTAAAATGATTAAAATATCAAGAAAAAAACTTATGGCTGAGCCTGGTTCTGATTTTATCCAAACCAAATTCCCACCATTACAAAGTTCTTCTGAGTTGAATCCTAGAATTAAGTGACAGTCATACACCTGTACCTATTCAACAAGCTGTAAAAATGCTCTCCGTCACATTGGTCACTTGAAATGGATCCTCTATAGATAGTGCAGGAAGAGGAATAAACCAACGGGAGTAAAGCACAATCCTTGCCAAGGAGAGGTGAGTATACAACAGAGGAACTCATGTATTCAGTTTACCTTTGGTGTGGGTGTGGGCGAGGGCGACTGGCCAAATGTGCTGGATGCATAGCCACAGAGAAACTACACGAAGCACAGGTAAAAAAAACAAAACAAAACACAAAACAGAGACAGAGAAGAGCAAAAGTGAAAAGAAGGAATAACTGAAATGGGAGCCTGACATTTTTAGTCTTGGAGGTCCAGCTGTAATATATCTCATGAACAAAGTGCATTTATTCTTAGATTTTTGTCTAACCCTCTCCTGGTTTTTCCCCTTTGTCTCGATGTTAACTTCTCAGAAGCTGAGGGAACTGCCAGTGTTCAGCTCTTGCTTCTTGGAAACAAACTGTACATTTTTTAATCCCACTCTTTATCCATCCAATTTCAGCCATTCCCACTCTTCATCCTCACTCATCTCTGCTCTCAGTATACAGTGGCTGGGAAGGTGCCAGGAACAAAACACAAACATTCCAAAGAAATCCCTCCCTTCCTCCCTAATTTTAATCCCAAAAATCAGGTATTTTGGATAGAGTTTCAACTTTTGCCAAGGGGAAAGCCCCCTCATTTCCCATTTGTTTTTCCTTTTACAGGGTTCCATCCTCCACTGCTCCTTCTACCTGTTCCTTGAGCAAGCAATGCTGCCAGACCATACCAGCTGATTCCTCAGAGGAACAGTGTACAACTCCCACTCAATCCATAATTTCACCTGGCACCACTCAAAGCAATGTTCCCATTCAGCAAACACATGCAGACAGACCTTCTCTGTGATGGCTGTGCATAAATGAGACTTTACAGCCCCATGTGCTCCAGAAACACCCAGTTCACCACACAGGTTTCATTGTGCACAAATATTAGGTCTTTCAGGGACCAAACAGTTACTACAATATTCAAAGATACACTCTCAACTGGTTTTCAAACTTCTCTGATCTGATCTGTGGCTTTCTCAAGTTTCTAGATTGTAAGGACCCCATTTGAAAGAGTGAATGTAAAGCAGATGTGGACTTGCTTGTCACTGACCCACAAAATCCTACAAACTTGTCAATAAGCTCCTGAGAACCAAAGTTTGGAAGGTGTTGAGCAAAATGCCTCATGATTTGATTTAGCCCTTGGCAGAGCAGCCACATGTCTCTTTTTAAGGGAAGATGTTAGATTTGACTGCCCAAGCCTGAGCATCTCTTCCTCCACAGATTGCCTGACTGATGCTCAGGGAAGGCATGCACCATTCCAAGACATTCCAAGGACACTTCACCACAGATCTTTGCTACATGCAGTCAATTTCCATGACCCAGGCTCACTTGCTCCTTCTTTTGGGGCACGTGTCCTAGGAAAGGGGGTGCAAACATTACTGAACTTTGGTGGAAAGCACTGGCAAAAGCATCTCAGCCCTATATTGGATCCTGCTTGTCTGAGAATTTTTGCATGGTGGTGTTCAGGGAATAAGTGCTCTCCAGTTTCACAACAACCCTGTGCATGTCTAGGGGAGCTGGTACACAATGTTGGCTCCTCTTCCAGTTCCGTGACAGTCAGGCTAAAACCTCTAATTCAAAAAAGAAAACCAGACATCATTAAAGTATCAAAGTACAGAGACCACCACTTGGGACAGATTCTGAAGATGTCTAGTGGAACTACAGAAAAAACCCAAATGGTTTCTGTAAAAAAAAAAAGTGTTCTGATGCTTTCAAAGGTTTCAGTTCTCACATTCTAGATGACATCCAGGCAGACATCCCAACTTTGCTATTATATACTTCCAGCATTTTTTAAAGATGCTTTGGTAGGTGTCCCCGTGAGAAAGCTTGTGTGACTGTGTAAACCCTCTTGCTGATCACCCAGAGTGCATCTCTACTCTGCCCAAAGAAGAAAGAAATCACTTCCAAGGTCAAAAGCTTACATCAAAAATAAAAAGCAGCGAGGAATAAGCAATAAAAAGCAAAGTAAGCAGCAGCACTGATGCTAAGGGAGTTAGTGTCTACTTCAACAGGAGCATCCACATCTGAGGATAGCTCTGAACCCACCAGGAGTGTCACGCCAATTGGTAGCTTAATTAATAATTGATAAATGTTCTCTTATTCGTAATGAAGTCGAAAGGATAATGATCATTAATTTCAGCAGGAGCAAAAGGGAATGGCTAAAGGTTACAACCAAGGCTTTCAAAACAGCATGTAGCACATTTAAAGAAATGTCTTGGGAATGTAAATATTTCTTTCCCTTATCATGTAAAGGAATTCAGCACTTACAGCTTGGCACTCCTGAAAGTCCCTAAGTCCCTTGGTCCATCAGTGGCATTGGCTGGCATTTGGAAATGGGACTCGGACTGCCAAAAGTTTGTTTGCTTTGAAAAATGTTGTCCCCACACCCTCTACAGTTCCATGGCTTTTGCTTAGGGAAAAACTGGGGGATTTGGCCATAGTGACTGATCAGTATAGACTTTCAGATTCTGCAAGACTGATATTTTAAAACACTTTCTACTTTAATTTTGGGAGCAGGGCTGAGTAGAGAGATTTAGATTTTCAACTTCCCGAAGAAAATATCACACATTTGTGTTGTTATTAACGGTGAAATGGTCACTAATCTCAGCATTTAAGCTGGTATCCCACTAAAAAATGCTCAAATGGGGTGGAAAGGGTTAAAGAAATAACTCTGCCTTTCTCTAAAGCTTCAGGGCACACAGTCTTCTCTCACACTGAGCATGGAGTAAACACATAACCTCCCGGAGGACTGGGATGTGGAAAGAGGAGCTTTAAAGTTCAGCTTTCATAACTGGTGTTCTCTCTCTCTGCTGTTGTAACAGTAAAATACAACTGCTCCCTCCAAGTCCTGTTGCAGTGCATAAAGACCAGCAAGATTCTCCCTTTGTTCTACTCTGATTGGCAAGTATTTAGCTTTTACTTGGACTCATAGAAAGGTTTGGGTTTGAAGGGACCTTCAAGGTCACGTAGTTCCAACCCTCCTGCCGTGGGGAGGGACACCTTCCACTAGACCAGATTGCTTGAACACTTGAACACTTCCAGGGATGGGACATTCACAGCTTCTCTAGGCAACCTGTGCCAGTATCCCACCACCCTCACAGGAAAAAATTTCTTCCTAATACCTAATCTAAACCTGCCCTCTGTTAGTTTACTTCTCATTCTATTACACACACATCTGAATGTATCAAGTGGAAGGCACAGTTCCTTTTCTCTCAGATTTCTACAATCACAAATCTGATTGTTCCAATCCCTACACAATTCAGAGAGGGGCAATCACAGCAAAAAAATAATATTTGATGAAACAAAAAGCAGTGAACTGGGGGCATGAATGTGGATGCATCCATGGCACTGCATTAACACTTCCTGATGGCTGACTCTCACTAACAGGTTTGAAACACCCCAAAGAGCATCAGAGCAATATGAGTCTGCAAATCTTCCACCCCTTTCAGGAACACCCCTCCTCGTGAATAAAGATCTTCTCCCGCCTGCATTACCATTGCCACATCTGCTTGGAAGATCTGCTTGATGAATTTGTTTTTTGAGGAATGCACCAGCTGAATGATGTCTCCATGCAGCGTGTCCCTGTTTTTCTCCAAGAAACCTAGAGAAATAATGGGACAACACATAGATGACACAGCGCAACATGGGCAGTATGGGAGCTGCAAGCAGCTTCTGGGTTGGTGGATTACTGGATGTTCTTGGTGAGGTAATGGGAGTAATGAGCGGGCAGAGAGAGAGGGACCATGAGAAGGAAGACAGAGGCACATCTTCAGACTGGATCGAAGATGCAGTGGTGCAAAGCACTGCCATTCTGTCACAGGCACACACGAATGAAACAGCACCAAACTCTGCAGCTCATGGGCACAGCTGGAGGGTCAAGTCATTGCAGCCAGAAAAGGACACTGACACTACTGTGGACTACCACCCTGCCCTGCTCCAACACAGCAGCAGCTTATCTGCCATGGACATCCCCTCACCCCCTGAATTGCCCCAGAAGCTGCTCCATACCTTTTGTTTCGTAGTAAACAATTCCAGCAAAATGGTTGATGCCAAACTGGGTTTCGTAGTTATTCTTCGGAGGAATATAGTTGGTGTTAAGCTTGTGCTGGGAGTTCAGCTTGTGTAACATGGTGGCATCTGTACCCTGTTCATGCATGAAAAGATCTGACATTTAACCAAGGCTATTCCCATTGAAATAATTTTCCAGTCAATGGCACATTTCTTTCTTGTCTTGTGCATTTATGTTGAGAAGTGGTATGTTGGAGAGGATATGTCAAGTGCAGAAATCACAGAAACTGATTAAATATCACTGATATGTAATGCTGTATTCAAAATAATGCTCCAAAAGGAGTACATTTAACACTATTTTCTCTTAAACTTTGCCAATAGATGTTCTTGAGCCTCTTGCAGGCATATTTTCCCATCACAAACACTTGTTTTATTATGGCTGTGATACTGATGGAAGAAAATTTAAGAGAGCAATAAAAACTATAAATAGGCAGGCCACTGGTGAATGTGTGTTTGGGGCTGAGCAGATCTCTCACAGAATGCCAGCATGCAAGTACAAAGGGGATAAAACCAGAAGAATCACTGGCAGCAAGGCTGGGCCCAAAACACACCTTGGGGAACTTGCTCTCCTCATCAATGAGGGAGATGATGTTCATAGGCTTGATGGCAATCATGTCCAAGGCATCCTGGTTATCAGTGAACTCGATGTGCTGCCAGTTGATGTTCTCCAGGTTGTACTCCTCCTGCTCTAGTTTGAAGACATGGCGCACAAAGAACTGCTGCAGGTTTTCATTCGCAAAGTTAATGCAAAGCTGCTCAAAACTGTGGAGGGAAGGTCAAGAAGAGGCCACTTTAGATCCATCATGGTTAATTTTTCTACATGTCTCTCCATGCCTGAAGTAGTACTCTAAGACCTTGTCAACCTCTCAGTAAGGCTGCTGTTGGCTTAGAATTTCCTTATTGGTTCAGACAATCAGTTTTTCTCCCAAAACAATGTTATGTGTGTGGTCTAAACCAGTTTAGGAACTATGCTGTCTGCTGCAATTGATTAGCTCTGATAATTTCTCATACAGAAAAAGGCTTGGACCAACCCAGTCCAGTTCACTTCAAGAGAGGTGAAAGGACTGCAAGACCTTGAGCTTGGGCTTGTGAATGAGGAGCAAGACCTCGTTCTCCTTTTGCAGGCTCCATACCTGTTCACAGTGAAGTTCTCAAAGCCAAAGATGTCAAGAAGGCCAATGGATCTCCTGATACTTTTGAGTTCCTGGGAAGGAGGTCTGTAAATTGCAGCGTTGATCTTCTCCACGATCCACACAAAAAGTCGCCCATAAATTCCCTGCAACATCCCAAAGATGGAGCTCCCTGAGACAGTTCAGCAGTTTGTCCTGCAAGTCTGTCACCATTCCACCCTCAATGACACAGGTTCTTCTAAACCATGGCCAACAATCAGACAGTCCCTGAGGATGTGCTCACCAACGTTTGAGCCAGACTCTTGGCATGGTTTAAAGCTTCAAGAACCATTATGTAGATCAAGGAAAACAGACCTGAAAGCCTAGCTAAAAGACAACTGAGAGCAAAACCGCAAATTTGGATAGTCTTAAATGCTGGATCTATGGGTTCGCTGTGAAGCCAGACAGTCCTTTCTTTGGTTTCCACACATTTCTCTCTACAGACCAGCAGAGCAGAGCCATGTTACACTGCAAGAACATCTTGCTCACTTGGACAAAGTGCTCATTGAAACGCTGCAGTGCTGGCTGAAGAGTCTGATGATTTAATGAAACAGATATTGCTGCTTCAGTAATTTCAGAACTTCACGTTTTAAACTGCTATTGATTTTTATTTTATAAGCTACAGCAGCGCAACCAAGAGGGAAGCTCAATTCAAAAGCTCGTCACCACTAAAGAAGACACTGTCAGGATTTGCAGGCTAGCTATCAAACCAGCTTTATCTACCATTTCCCCACAGATAAAGTGAGGACCCAAGTTGGCCAAAGCATGCCAATAATGCTTGTCTCACAATTTTACATGGGGCTGCAAACAGCACAGCAGTGATGCACACCCACCCCATCAACCTTCATCTCCCCAAAGTCTCAAGTGATGTTCTGTGTGCTCTGATGGCTGCTAGACTGCTCTATCCCTGGCCCTGTGTTGTTCAACTGTATTTACTGCTGCTTACGTCCCTAATCCTGAAATTCAGGTGTGGGTGCTAGAGGTGTTGGTAGAGTTTCTCTGATTTACAGCAGCTGAGGATCTTTCCTGAAGCTGAGGTGAAGTAATTTCAGACTTCTTGGTTCTTCTGCAGGTCCCCTTTGACTACAGACAATCTCAAGTCCAGATTGCAAATCCTTTGCAGAGCAGGCTACCTAGTCTCCTTCCATCTCAATTCTTTGTGCATCCCAATTAGAACATGGTTTCAAGGGCATCTGCTGATCTGAGCTCACACAGGCCCCAAGCGAGACCCTTTTCCTGTGCAGTGGATGCTCCAGTCTCAGAAGGGGCAGATTTCTTCAGCTTATCAACAGAAGGCATAAGGAAATGCCCCAAGACTTACCTTTACAAAAGCGTCCCTCACGTCCAGCGCTTGTTCCATACTGAGAGGGGTGGAGACAGTCTCACCCCTCGTGATTATAGTCCGGCTGGTAAGGCAGTTCATCACATCCTGAGGCTCAACCTGACAGAGACAACATCAAACACAGCTGCCATACAGGAGAGGTACCTCAAATGACGACACAGACATTTTCAGAGAGAAAAATTAACATTTTTATACCGTATTTTCATCTGGAAGGTGTTCTTTTGGCTTAGCATGAAATGTTAATGACGTGTGGGAAGACAGGACGAGAAAGAAGTAAAGCATGCAAAGCTGTATGCTACCAGAATGGTTAAAGCTTTGCATCACCCTGACTCCTTTTTATGCTTCTTCAGGGAAATGTCCACTCCCTAAGTGGACAGAGAGCTGTGGATCACACTCTGGGACCAGCAGTGCCTATGGAGATAAGATGATGTCCCTGAGGGATCCCTGTTAGCTCTTGAGAAGACCACTGAAGAATGCTCCAGCCACTGCACCCATGGTTTCAGCGAGGGTCATCTCACCTCACTTCAGATACACAGAGTATATATGACATCTGTCTCAAGTACCGTCACGAACTTTCTTTGTATCAATGAAGGAAACACCCTGCTTTAGGGACTGAGGACGATGTGCAACAGAGGGCCTGTTACTATCAGCTGGTATGAAGGGGAGCTCAGATCATAGAATCATAGGATAGTTTGGATTGGAAAAGACCTTTAAAGATCATCTAGTTCCAACCCCACTGCCAAGGGCAGGAACACCTTCTGCTAGACCACGTTGTTCAAAGCCCCATCAAACCTGGCCTTTTGCACAAGTGGAGCAGCCACAAAATCCCTGGGCAACCTGTTCCAGTGCCTCACCACCCTCACAGTGAAGAATTTCTTAATATCTAATTTAAACCTGTCATCTTTCAGTTTGAAGCCATTCTCCCTTGTCCTGTCATTCCACGTCCTTGTCAAAAGTCCCTCCTCCAGCTCTCTTGTAGCCCCTCTAGGTACTGAAAGGGGCTCTAAGCTGTCCTCAGAGCCTTCTCTTCTCCAGGCTGAACAACTCCAAATCTCTCAGCCTGTCTCCACAGAAGAGGTGCTCCAGCCCTCTGACCATCTTTGTGGCGTCCTCTGGCTACTCAGCGCAGATGGAGACACTCACCTTCATGTGCAGGACACAATATGGCTTATCTGGGCCTCTTCAGCTTCCTAGAGCTGGTGGTGCAAGGACAGGCTGGCTCAGCTGAAGCCTTGCCACGATACTAAAAACCTGGGATTGAATCAGAAAGGGAACAGCAGCACTGCAGGGCCACTGACCTCCAGCAACGTTGCCGCAGTGATGAGTGATGCTGACTGAACAACCTCACAGGCATCCAGGTTGTCATAGGTCCGAGCTGGGGAAAGAAAGGCAGAGGGAAAGCCATCAGCAACGGACGTGTCTCTGCAGAAGGTGGATGGGGTGGGGGAAAGGGTCTTTTTCCACTCCCTCTGTGTGATGTCCTGGCAAAATCTGGCCATAGAAGGGAGAGAAAAGTTCACACATCTGCTGGAGTCCTGCTGCTGGCTGCAAAGGACCTGCACTCTGCTCTGCCAGACAAGACAGTAAAGAACCTAGAAATACTTCTAGCATCTAAGTGCTTTAGGCTTCTGTCTTCCAAAGAGGCTTTTTAAATCACTGTCATTTCTGACAGCAGAGCTGTTTGGTACCTTTACAAAGGCATATCCAATCACACAGGCACCTGTCAAATACTCCATTAGCCTCTCCTTGTAAAATCTGAATGTACTGAATGGCCTGTGGCCATATTCAACCTCACAACATTCAGAAAATGTGGATGTCATTGAGCACACTGCAGCCTGGGAGCCCTGCTGTGGGCAGGTGGAGTTATTCCTCATTCCTTGTCCTTACAATGCCACAATAAACACCTGAGTGCCTGGCATGGTGTTCTGGATACAGCCCTCCATCCCTATCCAGAACACCTGGCAGGTGTTCTGGATACAGCCCTCCATCCCTAAGCTTGGCTCCCTGTCAGCATGCAGAATAAAGAGCAGCAGTGCACTGGACCATGTCCCTGTATTTTGTCCTTTTACCTTCATACTGCAGGTTGCCCATGTGCAGGATGGCAGCCAGCAGCTTGGAGATCTCCCAGTTCTCCGTGTCGGTGAACATGAGGACCTTCATAGCGGAGCGGATGTTGGCGTACTCCTTGCTATCATCTCTGCCATCACAGGTGGTGCAGTTACCCTGGGGAGGCAAACAGGTCACACACTGCATGGAGCACGCGGGTGTAACCCTAAGCTATCAGGGCTTCCCCCTGAACCAGCAGCATTTTGTTTAAGGCATGATGCTGAACTTGTGGATCTGGCTCTGCCCTTTGTCATGTTCTATGATTCACTGCTCAGCCCTGTGACCTACACTCACCCTATTGTCCCCAGGTACTCTGGGTCTGACAGCCACCAGCAGAGGAGAAAAAGCTGTCTGAGATGGGGATAGAGAGCTGAAGGCTCCCACTGATCCAGTTGGAAAGCTGGGTCCCAGCCTTGCTGATGATTACACCTGCTTCTATCAGCTCCTCTGGGTATCAACACTGGTACATAGGGAGTGGGGCTGGAGATTGCTGGCTCAGTTGGACACTTGCTCAGTTGGACACACAGCTCAGCCCCATATTCTGCTTAGAATGTGCCATCCAGGCAAGCGCTCCTCCCTGTCCATCACTGCCTCAAGAGCATCAGGTCTTACCCAGCTCCCTGGTAATTTCCAAACACGTGGCATGGGCACCATACACCATCCCATCCAAGACTACGTCCTGCTTCACAGGAAGTGTGGAAATAGCCTGGTCTAGACACAGGGATTAAGGGTTTCCACTAAGACTGTGAGCCTTGTGGTGGTGAGACAAAGAGATCTCTCAAACCCTGCGGCTAAAGCTCAAGAAGGTCATAACCAGCAAAGCAGCTCTTGGCTGCAGAAGCAACTCCCTTTTCCTTCTCCCTTGCTAACACCCTTTCACCACATCACCCCACCAAACCTCTGCTCCACTGCTCTCTCACCATCGCAAGGTAGTTGTAGTCCGTGGCTTTCCCAAGACCCAGCTTCTTCTTCTGCTCCATGGTCATTCCTCTCAGCATGCAGTAGAACACGTGGTAATTCCTCTCGTCCTGGGCCTGCAGGAGAAGAGCAAGTGTCAGCTCTGTGAGGAGAACAGCACTGCAAAGGTCGGCTGCCCGAGCGCCAGTCCCTGTGCCTTGCAGGTGTATCACCTTACCTGCCTGCACACCCGGGACTTCTCCAGCAGGTACTGCTCAATCTTTGCCCCCTCGATGGCTCCCCTTTTGTTGAAGTGGATATCGATGTACTTCCCAAATCGGCTGGAATTGTCATTACGGATGGTCTTTGCGTTCCCGAAAGCTGCAAGAATTGTGGTGGGTTAGAGGGGATCTGATGCAGGGAGAATGGTGGATCTGGTCTCATGGGGGGAAAGAAAGCCAAAAGAGAGAGGCTGAGAGGGTAAAAAGCAGCTCCAAAGCCTTCTGTTAAGTTTGACTACCCTTGGAAATACAGAGAGGAGCACAAAAAAGAAAGCTTGGGAATGGGATGACCTTATCCAGGAAGAAGGGCTAGGACAGCAGGATTTTGGCAGCAGCTGATGAAATACAAGCGTTGAGCAAGAGTGGCTGCAGTGTGCAAGGTGACACTGTGCAGGAAATGACAAAGCTGCTGGTGAGCGATTTGATCACTGAGAGGGAAAGAAAAGGGAAAATACATCCAAAAGGGAAACACAGACAACTAAGCCAAGCCCCAGCGGGAGACTTCTCTCTGCAAACAGACTATGCAGAGAAAGGAATCCATGTCCATCCTCTGTTAGGTGTGGGTGAATGCCCTGAGCCAGCACACCATGCAACTTCTGCTCCAGGATTTCTGGCAGGTGATGGACACATGTGCTTGAACTACAGAACCTCTCCTCCCTGAATCTTAGCAGTGACTAAGTGCATAGTCAATAGCGCCCTGTGTGCTTGTCACACTTCTGTTGATTCCTAGAGGGTTATTTACCACACAGTGGAGGTAAAAATCATAGAATGGTTTGGGTTGGAAGGGACCTTCAAGATCATCTAGTTCCAGCCCCTTTGCCAAGGCAGGGATGCCTCCTGCTAGACCAGGCTGATCAAACCTCCATCCTTAAAGAACAATCCCAGTGTCATTCTTTAAGGAAAATGTGATTTTTCTGTGTAAGCATAAAAGGTCTATCTGGCATCACGTTGGTTCAAGAGGGTCAGATCCCCTATTTAATTTACAGACATTCAATTAAAATAGTGGGGTTGATCACAGTAACAGCTTGCCACTGAACCTATTAAGGCCACAGGCTGATTCTCATTATCTGGTTCTTTCTTGACCTCCTCTATTTCTTTTTCTGCATTCTGCTGCCATTCACTGATCTTGGAAGGAAAAGGTGGGGTTTGGTATTGTGTATGGCTAGCACAAGGTGCTGTGAAGCTCAGGTCCTATTAAACTGGTGTTTTACGGAACCATCAAAGAATAGGAATAGGATTTTTGCAACTATGGCCAAAAAAGCAAATAATTAGTTAGCTGAATGCAGCACTGATGGGATATTGGTGCTCTGCATACAGTCCAGCACTGGAAGCGGTGGTGAGATTTTTCAAAAGAACTTTGATTGAACATCAGATACTCAAAAAGATATTGATCAGCACTCTTACATACTACACACAGAATTAGATAAAATTCAGGGGTTTTTATGGATTTTTTTTGAGGAAAGAAATACTGCTTTAACTGGAAAACCATATTTTTTTTCTATTTTAAGTAACAAAACAGTTGAAAAAAATAACTAAGGTCAGCTGAAATGCTTTGCTTTCAACAGTAGTTGTCAAAAATACTAAAGGAAACATTGAGAGCTCAAACCAGAGATTATTATTCTTGTGAAAAATAAATTCAGATGGAAAGAATCTGAATGTATTGTTTAGGAAAAGTGTACTTTTAAAAAAAATTTTGTCACTTTTTTGGAAACTCAAAGTGTTACGTAAGTGATTTACATTTGGTTATATTTTGTGCTTCCTGAATCTGTTTTTTACTTTTTCCAGCAAAAGAATTCTCCATTATCTGAGGCCTCACCTTCCAAGATGGGATTTGCCTCCAGGACCTGCTGCTCAATCCAGGAGTGCTGACCACTGATTGCTGCCAGGAACTGCAGAATCAGTTTTGTGCTTTCTGTCTTCCCTGCTCCGGATTCACCACTGCAAAGACAACAGGAGTGAAGGTCAGTGAAAGCCATGCTGCATCCATGCCAATGTCCCTCCCTTTGTCTCCAAAGGGACTTCTGTCTCTGTGTCTCTTCTGTTAGCGTAGGCAGGATGAGACCACTAAGGATGGGTTTCCAGCATCCCAAGGACTGGTTGTGGGACAAATGGTAAGACATGGTACCAGACAGCTTCCAGCCAAGATTCAGATTTGCTCTGTGTTCCATTTGGCCCAAGCTGTTGCTTGAGTTTGGGCATCCTGAGCAAATGCCATCATTCAGTCAGCACTAGGAAGGTCATGAAGTACTTTCAGTCAGTGCTTTTCCAGGTATGATCACCAGACCATGACCCTTTGGTCCACGGTCTAGCTGTTCCCATGGGACATCTTCATCACTAGTCTTGATAAGGCAGACTGTGAAATATGGCCTTTTAGCAGCAGGGACTTCCACAGGTCTCTTAGGCTTGTTCTAACAAAGAGCAGGTGGGAGAGGAGAAGCTTATGGGGCAGGAAGCCAGAGTTATTCCTCAAACTTTCCTCTTCACTGAAAATAAACCCCAGTTATCTTGTGATGCTACAAGAGGAAGGGGCTGGGCAGAAATATTTTGGTGAGTATATGGCCTGTTCAGTGACTGAAATAGACCTTCCTGATGTTGAGTACCCAGCCCTGGCCTCATGGGCAAATTGTTTCACTTTTCAGGCCACTGGCACACTGCATCGACTCTCCTATGGGCCCCACATGATGCTTTTTTAAACCAGCAAAATAAGCCTTACTGAATGGCCTTTTCAGACTCATGTATCTGAAATACTGCACACGGGATGTTCCAGAGTTATGGGTCTTTATTCAATGAAACTTAGGGTAGGCATGCCTTGGGGAAAGGGGTGCCTCAAACAAAAAAACTGCCTGTGGGTTCAGAATTTATCTGACAGTGTTGGAGGGCTGAGGATGTCAAATCTGGCTCATACCATTGTTTGGGACAGATACTGGAGGGAATATATACCCATATTATATATATAACTATACCCATAACCAGGCACTTCTTGGTGCCCAGAGCAGAGCCATGCATGGAGACCCGTTCAGGAGTGTGAATGACCACAGGTCCAGTGATCAAGCTTGTCCCTAACCCTTCCTTGTGCAGAAACTACAGATATGTGCATTTTTGATGTCTGTAGGAGTATTGAGTTTAAATTTAAAAGGGGAGGTTAAACATAAATATGAGATCTATTGGGTTGCAAGGGTAAACACCAAAGTATTGATAAAGCACCTTTACGAGGAACAGAGTGACTGCAGAGACCACCTCTGCACAGGGAATATGTGGATGGAAGATCTAATCAGTCACTCAACATCTGATTCTATCTGATAAGCTGTTCCAAATCAAGCATGTTGCATTTTCTCAGCATCTGCTTTCAGGATATGGTCCAGCTGGAAACTTAGCAACTCACCTTATGATACAACACTGGTCCTTGTTGTTGCGCTGCATGTTGAAGTAGCAGTTGTCAGCGATTGCGAAGATGTGTGGTGGCATCTCACCAATCTTTTTGTTGGTGTAGAGGCGTATCTGCTCAGGTGAGTAGATGGGTAGGAGCTGGTAGGGGTTTACTGCCACCAGTATTGAACCAGTGTATGTCTGGAGGAGAAGCACATGAAGGTTTATGGGGAGAGTGGGGTGCAGCTGAGAGACTTTGGCAGCTTGGATGGGATGTGGATGGAGGCCACAAAAATCAAGGCTTTTTAAAAGCTGGATGAAAGATGATGCTCAGAGATGCTTGCAGGGGGAGCCTAGAGGAAAACGGGAACAGAAGTCCCAAATACCTAAATCAGTTCATACTCAGCCTTGCTCATGCACAGCATGGATTCAAGCCTTAATTTATATTTTGGATGCTCTCAGTTAAGATTTAGAGTCTCAAGAGAAGCTCATATTTGCAAAAATATCACCAGAGCCAGCATATGTTCATACACATCTACTGCATTCCACATACAACAAGAAACCATAGATGAAAGAAACCTGAGAACCATTCCAAAGGAGGACCAGTTGGATCCAAACCATTCTGACAGATGACTATCTAACCTGTTTCTATCAATCCGTAGCAGATGCTAAGCTTCCCTTTGCAATACATTCTTCTCTACCATCTCTGCCTAACCAAATCTCTCCATACTTCAGTTTAAACCTTGTCCTGTGCAGATGGATATTGCCCACAAAGTCCTGACATATCCCTTCTCATCTATTTCTGAAATTTTGGAAATGGCCTTTGGTCCACTCCCATGCTCTCTGGGGCACTTGAACGAGCAAAGCTGTCCTGGGCCTTGGGCAGCAAACTCCTCTGTAGTATCTTGCTTTTTCGTTTCTGTCCTTCCAGAAGCTGTTTCTCTCAAGCCTCTCACCAAAGGACTCGTGAACTTTGTTATCTTGCTCAGATACAGTGTTGAGGTTAGGAGGTTTGGCCACATCCCAAGCTCAAGGCAGAGAATAAGGATCTCCTTCCCCTGTCGTCATCTGTCTAGAAGTCAGTGTCTAGAGAAGGTGAGTCATGGGCCTCCACCTTGGCTTAGCCAAGGGGCATGAGATGGAGGCTACTTTCACTCTGTGACTTCAAAGAATTCAAGTCCCTTTCTCTAGGTTAATTTTTAGCAACTGAAGTTACAAGATTAATCTCACCTTTCTTTCCTGGTGGAACCAGCTGTGAAAGCGCCCCCACTACTGCACATATTTATCAGGAAACAAAATAAGTAATTCCAATATTAATATAATCCTTATGGGTTGTCATCTGCACGGCCTAAAACCAGTAAGATTTTGGCACAAAGCAGCAAAGTGGCACAGCCAAGGATGCTTGTGAGAGAAAAGAAGTAATTTGTCACCATCTATGGAACACTTGCCACCAGTTCGGGCTTCCTGAAGGCAGCCAGTAGGTGGCAATTGTGTCCCATAGTAGGGATGATGAAAGACATTGGGGTTCCTCACCTTCTAGTCTCAAGGCCAACACAAGAGAGCAACTTTCAGTTCAATCCCATGTGAAGTTTGACTTTACAGTGGTAATTGAGAAAGGACACGATACTCTTCTCTGTAATAGGGGGTTACGTGCCAGTAAGGGGAAAAAGCTCTTTGAGGTCAAGAACAATGTCGTCACAACTCCAAAGGGTAGATATTGGATGTGAAATAATGTAGACTGGATTTTAGAAGAAGTAGGCATTGAAATAAGGGAGCAGAGACATCCCAGAAAAGCCTTCAAAGGGGACAGAACAAGTAACCTCAGTGCTCAGAGAACAAGTGAGCTCAATTTCTGAATGGGATTATGACACCAAGATCCCTAATGAAGACTCCTTTGAGTCCTAGCTGAGATATTTGGAAAACTCTTTTCCTCTTTACAATTTATTACCAGGTTAATTTTAGGAACATTTTTCATCTTCCTTGAGCCTCTTTTCAAAAAAAAAAAAAAAAAAATTAAAAAAAAAAAAAATCTAACTGCTTGCAGAGGTCTCTGAAACCCCTGCATTTCAGTCACACTGGTCTGCCCTGCCACAAATGCAAACAGAGAGGCTTTTAAAGGTGTTAACCATTAGTGGCAGGAAAGCTTTTTGGATGTTCTCACTGACCCTTCCCTTGTGATCTGCAAAACACTCTGTCAGCACGAACTCTTGTACTACTGCTTGTTTTCGTAGGTCATTCCTAGTTGATAAATAATCACAATTTGCCCAATTCTCACAGCTGACAGAAGGCAAAACTTTGTTCACTCTTTCAATGAGGGGCCAAAGGGCACTTCCAAGGAAATATTAGCTCACTGGTTTCTATTGCTGGGTGATGTCAAAGTCCTTTTCTATTGGAAAAATAAAGCTTTACTGAGAGCAGGGACTCTGCCGTAGCTGACCACAGGAACCGCATCTCACAGCAAATTCATTACTGCCTACATGACCTACATTTTAATTAGCCCCAAACAAATCCTTTCTGAGCCTGCTTCCCTCACTACCCAGAATACCATGGCTGACTTCATCTGGATTGTTATGGGGTTAAAGCTCTACCAAACATTACTGCATTTTGGCAGCCCTTAGAGAGCAGCAGCAGGCACTGGTCATCTCCAGATAAAGAGATTTAACCTTACTCATGAGTCCAAACTCCCCACCAGACTCTCTTGCTATTCACCATAGCTTCTCTTGGTGCATGCAAGCCAAACTAAGGGCAAGAATCCCTTGCTGAAGTTTTTCATATTTTGCTGCAGACATTTATTCCCTTCAAGTTAAGGTCATTACTGAGAAGGACTTAAAAGCTTTAACCACATTCACAGGTCAGGGACCTTCCAGCTCTGGGAGGTGTCACAACTTCACCATGTGGGTCAAGCTCTGCACCAAAGCGGATGGATGCTCTCAGTGCATATATGAAGCAGCAGCAATGGTGGTGCAAAGTAAATGAGAAGGCCACAATGTTGAACAGAAAAAGGTGATCCAGTGGAAGGCATGACAGCAATTGCAAATGACATTGCCAAGAGTCATACTTACCCTCCCGCCGCAGTTTGTCTTATGAGTAAAATGTGAGGGAGAAGAAAAAGGGAAATTATATTTTATTAGAGCAGAACTACATCCTCCACAAAGCTAAGGACATGAGGAAACAAGAGGAACTGAAGCCCCATTGGAAAAGTAATCATTTACTCAGCAGGCTCAGAAATCCTTTCAAGCAGTGAAACTTAACTATCTTTAAGACAGGGCTAATTATACCACAGAAAAAAGCACCTCAGGGGACTGGGTGTCCCCTGCACACATGGCATCCATATGGTACCTTGGCTTTGCAAAACTGGCATCAATATTTACCACATCCAACACAAATCTACTCCTCCTAGTGCCATCATTAGTAATAGCTGAGATCTAAGGTTGGGTTCCCAAGTCTCCAGCTACACACCTGTAGACAGAAGGGGTTTGCATGCCTCTCTATCAAACTATGCACTCTCTGTCATTTTGAGAGTGTCATTCCGATTCTGAGATTGCACTAATTGCTGTGCTGTGCCCAGTTCTTGGGCTGGCACTCTAAAGCCATTAGTGGTGTGGAGCAATCAAGGCACAGTAACCTGGAACCTCTGTGATGCAAATGTCTTTGTGGGATGTGGCCATCCCTTCGGCAGTAACTCTGTAGGACACACTGCACTGTCACCATCGAACCAGAAGAACTGGTAGAGAAACCAATGTGGTTATTGTGTCACTTCAGCCCAAATCACCACCCACACTCACCTCCAGGCTAGAAGCTACCCTTTGCATCAGCCCTTATTAGGACGATGTTGCCAAACAACACTTTGCCCAGTGCTTGTGTTCCTAATCTTCCTGAATGCCTGTGAATAGCTTGGCAAGGGAGCTCAGAGACAGAGCTTTTACGAAGGAGCTTGGTATAGTCACAGGCAATCTGATACTGCAAAACAAAATTGTATCTGAGGACCTCTGGTCACTTAGAGAGGCAACAGGCACTTGCTGGACAACATAGGCACCCCAAAAGAGACACATGGACACCACTGAAAAAATATCCAACATGATCCAAACTTTCTCAGAGAGAGCGGCAGGAATCCACTTTGTGCCACTGCAGGGTGCCCACAAGCAGGGGAAAAAGGGGCAGTGCTCAATGGGTAAATACAAGTTCCTTGAATGAGCCAATCAGCTACAAATTATTGGCCACCTGTACTTCTTGGGTGGCATTCAGGTTGCTTGAATTCAATTATCCACATAAGTACAGCACCTAACCTTGAAGATAGATGTGCTCTGAGCAGGGGAAGGTTGAACTGTAGACCACCAGCCTAAACTTTTCCTCCAACATAAAATCTTCTATGATATCCAAGCTCCAGTAAGCTCTAAAGCATCTGAGAGGCACTTCTGTTTGCATAGCTGAAAGGCAATCTTGTCTCTCCTGGCTCTATTGACACCTCTGGTAACTGCCATGGATGCCCAGTGAACATGGAGACACCACCTCAAGCATGAATTTGGCCTGTTAAATTGCTAATTTACCATTATAAATGGCAAGAAATTTTAATTATAAAGGGAGAAACTCAGTTCATCTAAGGTGGGAATAATTTTCTGGTTATACTCTTTTTGTCTAAACTGACAATACAGGGGACTTAGGCATCACGCACAACAAAGTGTCTGAGTGAGAGATGCATTTGGAGGTCTCTATTCTCCTCCAAGTTTTGGGGACTTAGGGGTGCCTTTTCAGCACCCATGTCCCCTTCCTCCAGGATTGGACTCCATCTCTGAAAAGAAGAGAACGGTATCTCCCAGAGAAGGGGCAAAAAGCTGTCAAACATATTAACAGCCTACGCAACAGAGTGGTGTCTTCTCCATCACTGCCCATCCCTAATCCAAAACCTTCCTATCAAAAGGCACTGGACATCAAGCAGTGGTGAACAAACAGACTTGATAAATAAAATCCTGCCTATACTCTGTTAGCTTATTTTATCTGTGAAGTCTGACTGTCTTGCAATTCCCTCTGACCTGAAAATCTAGTGGTCTCTAGAGCCTTTTAAAAGTTACATGACCAGCAGGCTTTGAAAAGGCCTTCAAAGGCCCAGTAGGCACTTACCTGGGTATCTGAAAACAGTAGGATTTAAGAGTAATACTAAATTTTCCATATTTGCAGAGGCTGTTTGAGTACGTTATCTAGCAGCAAACACATGTGCACTCTGAATTTCTCTCTGAGGAACATGCACAAGACTACACAGCATAGAGAACACTGATAAAACCAGCACAGAGACTTGAGTGCTGACTCCTGTCATGTTGGGGAGGTGGCCTTTGCGATGCTATCACAGAAAAGAGATGCAGTTCTGACTGGCTCCCTGTAAACCCCTCCATCTATGAATGGCTGTTTGGGTTGGCAAGGCTGCACTGGGTCCACTGGGCATGACATGACTGAGCTGACCTAAGGAAGGACACTTGTCCCCAGAGATCAGCTGTCAGGATCCCAGGCAACCCAGGGCTAGTATGCCATTAACACAGACTGGGAAGGTTTTTTAGAGGTGTTCTGGGAGTTGCTCACTTCTTTGTTCCCAGTTATTTCATATGTGCCCCTCTTCATCCTTCCTCCACCCCTTCTACCTCCAGCAATTGTTGTCTTCACCCACTTGGGTTCAATAAGTTAATGGTTCAGGGGGAGAGGGGAGAAGGGTCACATCCAGCATGTAGTTTACACCCCTACAAAAGTTTTTGCTTTAGGATGACTACAACATGCTCATGGCCTGGGTTGAACTGGTTATTCTGTGTGCAGAAAGCTAATGCACATGCCCAAAACCTCTACAGGGGTGGGACAGCAAGATGGACTTTGCCCATCACCTAACTCATAGGGTTTTTCACTGGGGCATACACAAGCTCTGAAATGTGTCCTCTAATGTCAGAATCCCCTCACCACCTGGGACAAGGTGAAGGTAGAAACCCAGATGTTTAGTTCAATCAGGATTCCCCCCAACGTGGGTTCCCTGGAGCTAAGGAGAGCAGGGGGTGGAGTGCAGAACGAGAGGTGGAGGTAAGGTGGACACTCACATAGATGAGGTGCTCCCGATAGCGAATCAGCAGGTTCCTGAGAATTCCTGCCTCATTCAGGTCCCCCAGGCGGATCATGTCCTCCACTCCATGGATGGAAGTGGGGTGCATGGGTTTGATGTGGCTGGCATTCTGTGGGGAAATCCAGTGCTCCTGGGAAAAGAGCAGGGCCAGAGAAAGGTAAGTCAAATGAGAGACCACTTGGATGAAAGACACAAACAGCCCACCCCAAACAGAAGGACCAGACGGAAGAACGTACACAAGAGACCATCAGCACATGTGCCACAGCTTCTATTTCTGGGGTAAGGCAGTGATGAGTTTGAAAGATTTGTAACAGAAGAAGAAAAGCATCTTTTTATTGGAGTTTTACTGGAGCAGCAAGAGACCGGAGACACAAGCCATCCTGGCAGGAGCCTCCTCCAGGGCAACATGTTCATCCAGCACATCAGGGGAGTTTATAACAAAGAGCAGATTTGTCTTCCCCTTCACAACTGCATTTTCACATCCCTGGTTAACCCTCTGCCACAAAATACTGTTGAGCAGAGAGAAGATGATTTAGAAAAGGAGAGAGGGATGGCAAAGTCATACTTTTATTGGCAATGTAATTTAGACTCACCACTTCTAAGGGCTTCATAAGGCACTACAAATTGCACACAAGGACCCTGCCAAACCAAGTCTCTTTCTATCACCCTTGAAGGGAGTGAGAGCATTTACAATTACCCCAGTAAGAAAAACAAAAGAAGCATGGAGAACCACCTTCTGCTTGTGATAGAGACCTTACTCTAAAATAGTCACCATTGCACGAAAGTAGAGGTGGGAAATTGAAGGAGAACCAATGTTCAGGCACATCAGGCATTGGTAGGAGGTCAGGAAGGACTGGATAAAAACAGAGGAACCTCAGACTTAGGAGGGTTTGCACAAATAACTATCTAAATGTGTTTTGGGGGCTTCTGCTACCATTGTACTCAAGAAGCTTCTCAATCTTGCACTCCCAGTACAGCCACAAAAGTAGGGACACAACACTGTCTTGTCTTTACAAATAGAAAACTATGGCACAGTTGATTCCCAAGGACATATGAGAAGCCCATAATGAAGTCAATTATCATGGCCCTGGGATCCCTGTCCCAGCAAGGTCACAGAGCTGAAGAAGGCACATCACAAGCCTTTGTACGTACATTGCCCTCATCATCCACAACCTGGATCTGTCCAGAGTCACACAGTTTAACCACCGCTCCAATGGGGACGTCGAATTCCCGTCCGGTTTTGAGGTCCATCCACACATAATCCCCCTGGAAACAAAGACAGCACAGTTATACTCAGTGCTGCAGGAAGTTCAGCATCCCTTGGAATACAAGCTGTAGATGTTTGGTACCCAAATCATTAGCACAAGTCAAATGATTTCCCTTGCAAACCACAAACCACCCCTTTTCATAGAGGCTCAGGAAAGAAGGTGCTTTGCGTGTGGCACCTGGGGGTGTGGTTTAGTGGTGAACACACTGATGCTGGGTTAATGGTAAGACTTGATGATCTTAGAAGTCTTTTCCAACCTGAATGACTCCCTGACTCTGTAAAATCCCCTGCAAGGTGCCAGCAACAGGGCATGGTCCACACAGCAAACACGCACTGCCCTAAGTCTCTGCTCCTCAAACTTGTGAGTGGTTGTTGGTCACAGAATGCATCCAGCAGAAACAGGTTACAGAACAGTGATACAGGCAGAAAAAAACACCCAGGTAGAGGTTTTCCTCTGTGTAATGTACAAACCTAGGAAGTCACATTTAGGAGATGATTTTGAGCTCTGCTAAGCCTTATCTGGAGGCTTGTGGCATCTTTCTTCCTGGCAGTTAACAATTACCAGATATTCCTTGGAAACTTCTGAAAAGGGAATGACTAAAGATGGGTTAAGAACATAGAGGCAGCTGTATGTTCTTCTTCAGTTCTTCCAGCTACAGCAATGTGTAGGTGCGCTGTTTGTATTTAATACTTCTCAGTGGATTTTATCTGCTGCGAGCAATTTCACTTGAGTTCTGAAGCTGTGCAAAGTTTTAGCAACCCTAAACCCAAAAGGCTGTGTCCTTTTACATGTTTCAAATGTTTTACCTCTTTCATTTGAGACCTCTGTGTTTTCATTTTGAAAGACACAGCAAGCAGTTGACCCCTATGTACTCACTCCATGTCACTACTGATCCTATGCACCTCTGTCAGTCCTGCTGGGCAGGGACTATCTGCTCATCAGCTCTGTAGATATTAAATTACTCAAATGCAAAAAAGCTTTTTAAAAAGCTGTTTTTCTCAATACAAAAGCAAACTCCAAAATAATTCCAAACTAAAGCCCCAAGCAGGAGCCACACTGGAACAAAGCAGAATTATTTCCCACCCCTATTCTCAGTGGGAAAAGGCATTAAAATTGGGAACAATCTAGTTGTCAGGTGTGTTTTCATTCATGCAGCTGATATTAATATGGTGGACTTGTAGCCCCACCTAAACCCACATTCCTGGGGACCAGCTCCACTTGTACCTATTAAGCACGATGCAAATGCAGTATCTACCTTTTGAAGTCCTGAAGAACTGCTGGGAGAGGGAGAAGGGAAAACCAGGATGTATCACTTTGCATGTGCTCTGATATAACCCCTTTCCTGAGTATCCACTATCAACCATTTCTGTGGACAGAGCATATTTAGAGATTTGGTTTGGCCCAACAGGCTGCTAAACAACCTTCATCTCTCTGCTGGGCGGTGGGAACTGGAGACATCACCATCCGAGTCATCATTCACTAAGAATTCCAAGAGACACAAAACTCTGAGTACCACCAGGATGTAAGGTAATACTCAGGGATCCACACATGGAGAAACTACACACCTGGAATCCCCAACCATTTTGTGGCAGACTCTACCCTTGGCAGCTACTTGCTAGGTTTTCACTAGGATATCAACAAAGTCATCCTGCTCACATGGAGCTCAGGAACCAGTCCTTAGTTTGGGTTTTCATTTCCTCAAAGGGTTGTGCTACAGCTATAAGTATCTTTATCCAGCTCATAAAAATATAATATTCATATCTTTTTCTCATTAACTGTCTTATCCTCACATCTCTTAACTTAATTAAAAAGGAAAAAAAGTCACAACTAATGAATACAGTGTCAGGAGCAGATACATTATAAATCGATATATATTAATATTTATTTTTTAGCTTCTTTGATCCAAGACTCAAAGCATTTCAGAATGTTCAGCACTGTTATCCTCTCTGCATCACTGGGCAAATTCATGCACACAGTGGGTAACCTGATCAAGGTGTCAGCAAGAGACGAGCCAGGTTGCTCGGTCCCTGCTCAGCAGAAAACCTTTCCAACACCTTAGCAGCTCTGTAAAAATTGCTCATGATCAAAACCCCAAGAACTGTAATGCTGTCTTTTTTAAAAAAAAATCTCTAATATTGAATAGCTGTAAAAGCAGCCTGCTTCATATGGTGCATTACCATACAGCTGAGATAAAAGGCAGTCTGCCCTCCCCAAGGTAAATTGATACTCTACTACCACTAGGAAAACTTCTGTGCTTTGTCTGCCTAATGCACAGAGTGCTCGTTCCCTCAAACTGCTCTTTCTAAACCCATTAAAGTGCAGTTCTTAATACTGGTGAAAAGTCTTATGGGATGGGCTAAGCTGGTAAGCTCAGGAAGGTTGGGGGGTTATAAAATAACATCACTTATTAAGAGTGCTGACCCATTTCCTTTTCTGACTTTAATCAATTTCATATAAATCCCATGAAAGTCAGCTACATTGCTTCTGCTGAAGCAATCACCTCTGGATCAGTCCCAAACCCAGCAGATATATTGGGGATTTCAGGGCAAATCGGGGTGATTCATGCATTTACCAGCTGCGGCTTATGAGTTGCGTAACCTGCCTCATGCCTCAACCGGTGCAGTTTATCTTCCAAAATACATGACAAAGTACTGGAGAACTGAGAATATCACCAGACCCTTCACAGTATGAACATGGTCTGCCTCTTCCTCCTCAATGCAGCCAGTGGGTTTAGCACCCTTTCAAACTAGAAAAATCTTCCAAATTGCTCTGGGGCAGACCCTCAGGACTTCACAAACTGGGGGCAGTGACAACCAAACAGTGGTGCAAGACGAGAAAACACCCCACACAGATCCACACAATTCACAAAGAGGATCTTAAGGAGGAGCTTCCAAATGTGAAGAGCGAGAAGGTTGCACTGCAGGGGAGCTACAGTGCTTGGGGGGGGGGACAAAGGAGGAAGGTGAGAGAAGCTGGCGTAAGCAGTACAAGTATCCCATCAACAGCAAGACAGATTTCAAAGTAGCCTGAAAGCTTCCAGCCATGCTCAGGGCTTGGGACCCCCTATCTTACCGCTAAAATGGTCGTGGGCTTCAGGATCTGGTTGACATTGCGAAGTAGTGTCCATCTGCCCTGGTCTCTCTCCTGATCTTCCACCACCTCAGGGCATGGCTGCATGAAAACGACTTTCTTCTTCTTCAACATCTCCAAAAGTTTGCAGTGGTATTTGTCCCTGTCTCTGCTTTCTACGTGTATTCCACCATGAATGCCAGAATGCGGTGCCCGGTTTGCTCTAGACCTGCAGCGTGATCATGCCTGCTGCTCACAGGACACCCTCTGACCTGATTCACAATATGGCTCTTGGTAAAGATCTTCTCCTAGCAGGAAAATTCCCACGCACCAGCCATGGTCCTCCCCTGGCCGGCTGACACGCTCACTGTATATGACCTGTGGGAATCTCAAAGCAAACTGTACAACTTTGCTTCTCTTCACTTAAATTCTTCCAGTCTCTCCAGCAAGGGCTGATACTCAGTCAGGGACCTGAAGGACACTGCAATTACCCGTTCTGCAAAAACAACTGCAGGATTAACAGGAAACCTCTTCATTTCCCCAGGACTTCTCTCCGTTACCTTCCTTTCTTAGTGAAATAACCGTCTGCCAGCTTGAGGACTTTCAGCACAGAACACTCTGGGATACTTATTAATCCACAAATGCAGTCAGTCCCCATGCAACACATGGCATTTAATTAACCTAATACCTTTACATACCAAATTAACCAAAGCGCAGCGGGAACTCAAAACCAGAGGCCATCTGCATTTTCTTTAAACTGATCGCCTTGAGTAGATCCATAGCAACTGAATTTTAAATAATTGAGTGGAAGGTGTTCAGCGCAGCACGGCCTCTGTGCCTATAGCCTGTGCTGTGGATGAAAATGGGCTCAATACAAGGACCATGGAGATAATGAGGTTGCACTGACTCTACACCTGCCAGCTCCACAGACCCCTTTCTGCAATCACTCCTTCTCTATAGGGAGGACTGCTCTAGTAAGGACTAATCAGGACCACTGGCCCAGCCCAAAGAGCACACGGCATTTTACAGCCTCAGGTTTGCTTTTTCCTTGTCCTATCTTAGATACACTTGAAATTTCTCATTTTCATCTAAGAAAGGCTTTTCTGGTCATTTAGAGGATTTCAGACCACTATAGCTGGGCCCCAATTTCTTCCATTAAAATTTTGAATCTAAAGCACTGCTATTTATACAGACCAGAGCAATGCATGACTAGGTATCAGTGCAGCTGCTAAGACATTCTCATTTATCACTGTTTTAAAGCAAAGCTCTCATGATGCCTTCATTCCACGGAGTTTTGAATCTATTTGTCCATGAAGAGCACAACACAGGGACATGGTTTATTGGTAGGCCTGGCAGCATTAGGCTAATGGTTGGATTCAATGAACTTAGAGGTCTTTTCCAACCTTAATGACTCTGTGATTTTACATACTTGGAGGAAAGCTTTCTAGATAAAGGAAGGCTTCATAGGTACCCTTCTTGGGACACAGTCTCCAAGGACAACAGCAGGTGATGGGTACATTAAACACATAAAGAGCTAGTTCTGCTCAACCATGAGCAGCAGTGACAACAGCGAGGCAACCCTTGCCCAAAGGGCAAGCGATGCTGTAGGTTTAAGCTGCATTACAAAGCCCCGGGACAATAAGGTGTATAATTCTTGTGGCTGTTCAGGGAAAGTAAGGAAGAGATCATGTCTCATGGATAAGAAGCCAGGTGAAGATTAATTAGATGGATCTCCACCAAAGAAGTAAGTAAAAATGTACATGAGTCATGAAAAAGGGGACAGAGTGAATGTAGCAATCCCTGGGGAGATGTCTGCCTCCAGCATGACCTGAACACACAGTGCTGTAAATGACTGTGGTTTTGCTCCCCTAGAAAGTAGAAGATAGATGTAAAATTGAAGCTAAAAAATGAGAGGATCCACAGGGAAGAAAGGAATGATTAAATATATAGAAAGGGATCCAGAAGATGGGCTCTTTGGATATAAGTGAGGTCCTACAGAGGCTCTCTGTTCACCACAACACCTTTCCTCACTGTGCTCTGCCATGGAAACTGGAGCAGTGTGGGAGCAGCAGATCCAAGAGAGCAGCTGGAGTATTTATCTCACCTTGCACTGGAGCAGACAATACCATAATTGCTCAGCCATACCCTGTACCATATTTCTGAGGCTGTGTGTCCCAGTGTGCTGCCAAAGAGTAAGCTGAGGAGCACAGGACTGATTTGCCCTAGGTTATCCTTGGAAGAGGATCCAAAGGATAGATAGGACCCTAGAGGGCTGAATCCAGCCTCTGCAGTCCTATTATATGAGTGTGCTTATTTTTCTCCTGGCACTGGGGCTGCTGAAGATCTATAATTTCACACATTAGCACTATATTTTTTGCATTGCTCCTCCGCTAGCAGGAGATTTTCTGGGGACTCTTAGGCAGAGTCACAAGTGTCAGCCAGAGACACCTCGCATTTGCAGTGAGGTCTGCCTGAATGACCAGAGCAGGCTGCCTCCTGCAAACGGGAAACCCCATTCCTCGGAAGAGATGGCCTGGCTTGGAAACCAGCCTCCCTTCTCTATGCATCCAGAGGCAGAGCAACAGCACTAAGCCTCCTATCAGCCTGCTTTTTCTGAGGAAATGTGCTATGCCTTATGTGGGAAACAAATAAACACACTTAGTACAATGAGGGGAGGGCCACGGTGGAGGAAAATAAACCTTTAGCTGGCTGGCAGCCTGTCAGCAATGCCATCCGGTTTAGATTACAGCTCCCCGGGGTAACATTAGACCCTTCCCTGCAGAGAGAAGTATGAGCCAAAAGAGCCATGCTGGACCCTGCTCTGATGATTTACTACACCTCTGCAGCAGCAGGCACAGCTGAGATCAAGGTCCTGCTGTGACATGCTTTGTGCATATTCATAGTAAGTAAATGTTTATCCTAAAGAATTGATGTGACACAGACAATAAGTTTATGCTGCTGCTGAGGCCTGAGTTCCCATTAACTGCTATTGCAGTGGCAAGGACCTTACTGTTGGAGAAAGAAAGGAAATTTTACTTGCAGGAAGCACCCTCACAGCAGGTGAACCCCCTAATTTAATCAAAGCTTGGGTTTCTTTGCCCCAGCCTGTTTTTCAGTCCCAAATAAAATGCATCAGACACTACCAGGGCTGAAGAAGTGTTCTTGAATCAATCATTTTGCAGCTACCACTGAAAAGCTGAGTTATTCAGTGACAAAAGGTCAGGTACAACTCAACTAACCCAGTGTTCACCTCTGAGCAAGGCATCCAGACCTTTGCTGAATGATCACCCCTTTCAAATTAAATATCCTAGCCTACCCTAGCCTACTCTACATTCAAGGCAAAAAAAAAAGAGACACTCCTATGGTCACCAAAGCAGGTAATTAAACTAGGCCGGATGATGCTGACCTGAAGAAGTGTGTGAAGAGGACACTCTTCACACTCTTTGGAGCTACAAAACTACAGTACATGTGTCCAAGGCTAGCTAAGGTGGCTCCTACCCATTGCATGGATACTGAAAATCCCTAAGGGCTGATACTCAGGTAAACTGCTGAAGGATATGGAAAAATCAGCGGCAGAGGCTGTCTGTAGTCTCAGGTCAGCAGTTACTCCCGGAGCACTAAAACTTGCTTTTCTACAATAAGAAAGATGATACTCTGCAGAATGGCTGTTGATGCACTGTGTGGGCTAAATGTTATCTGTGGGCCATACCTCTAAAAACTGATGTAAACCAACCTGTTTGTGATGTTTGTTGTTTGGGTTTTTTTTATGGAAACAGGCACAATCACGTATCCAGGTTTCCAGAGCTGAGTCTTTTACTCCCTTCCTGCTCATCCTTGAAGAATGAAAATCCTTGCACATGACACCAGTGCAATCATAGGGTATTCCCCCAGCTCCAAATTTCAGAGTGATTTAGACAGCAGACTGAAATCCAAATGTACTGGTGCACTGCACCTTATTATGCCAGTTAGGACTTGCAGCAGCTACCTGAATCCTTCAGGCAGTAGAACATCTATGCTCTACTAAAAACACTTATCATCACCTCCAGATATCACCTGTCTGATTCAGTTCAGCTCTCAATTACACAGGTGTACCCTGCTCAGTTTAATGCACCTCCTCCTGGATTCACAGCTGTGCAATCCAAGGGAGAATCAGGACTGCTCATCACTACTCTTTGCACTCGTCTTTAGATGTGCATTTGCCACTATCACCAGGAAGAGGTAGAAAAGGAAGAAAAAGCTTGCATTTCTGCTTGATAACAAATGATAACGTAGAGGAGAAGCGCACATGCTGGTAGTTGGTAACACTAATAATTTTCCTGTTTCATAGAAGATTCCTTTCACAATTTCTTATAGCACATCAGGCACCAGCTGTCAGCCAAGGTAACAAGCTACACACAAAGGCTTCCTGAAGCAAAGGGAGAGAGATGCAAGAGGAGTTGTTAAATAATTCAATAATCAATGCACTGCTTACTCGCTCTGTAACTCCGATACTGACAGGAGGGGAAAAAACCTCCCACAAATGTGGCACTCATCCCAACATTTTCCTGTTTGGTGCTGAGGGATAGTCAAAGGCTCTGGGAGCAAAAATGATGGATTTAGTCAGATTTACAAGGGCGCGACTTAGTGCGGTGTAATGAGGCTCAGCTCCCAGTGATGCCTGACCTCTTCCCTGGCTTTTGGCAAGGAGCTTGTTGTTGACTGTTTGGGACCTCTTGGCTCAGGAGTGGATTTTAAGCATGCAGACAAACAGGGAGATAGAAGAATTAATCCGTGATGCCTATGGCATTACTGTCACAGTTGACGTGGAGAATCTGGCAATCCGTTGATGCTACAAGCAGATGAGGTTGTCCCCGGGTGTCACCCACCCAAATGCTGTGCCAGAGCCCTGCGTATCAGGCCTCACACAAAAAGCTGATGGATGCTGCTTAGGATGTGATTGAAAAATCTGCTAAGATGCAGAAGTGGAACAGGAAGTGAAGACTGAGCCTTTTAGCCCCATGGCCGGGTCCTGTCCTAAATGCAAATGGAAGAAATCCAAATGAAGACATCAGAGCAATCATAAGAAGCACTAATCTGGAAAACTGGGTTGAGGGAAGATAAAAACAGGAGGAATCAGAAGGGGAGCACTTTAGGATGGGAGCATGTAATTCAGTACTGTTTGACCAAGACATATTCCTTCAGGTCCTAGGAGTAAGAGGTTGCTGGGTACCACTCTGGGAACTTTCAGATCCACTCTAAATCTGCCAGGAACAGTCACTCCCATACCCCCAGAGAACCAAGGGTGCAGCTAAATCTTCCTAGTTTGCAACAGCAGGCATGATGGAAACTCCTTGTCCTTACCATCCAGAATTAATCACTTCGGATATTTTTCTATAAATGTATGTTTTCTGTATGTCAAGTTTTAGGAAGATTGTACTAAGGGAATGCTATCTCCTTCTCTAAGCATAGTTTGGGAGGGATGCTGATTCCAAGAGGTCCCTAAGGTTGGACAGCTCAGCTGTCTGTTCATATCCCTTTGATGGTACCGAGGTCTGTAGTGCAGTAGATACACCTTAAGGATGAGATGCCACCAGAGGACAAGCTGGAGGAGTGGGTCCATGGGAACCTCATGAGATTCAATAAGGCCAAGCACAAGGTCCTGCACCTGGGTCAGAGCAACCCCCAGTGCCCATAGAGGGCGAGGGATAAAGGGATTGAGAGCGACCCTGAGGAGAAGGACAGGGTGGATGAAAAACTGGACATGACCCAACAATGTGCACTGGGAGCCCAGAATGCCAACTGCATCCTGGGCTGCATCCCCAGCAGTGTGGCCAGCAGGCCAAGAGAGAGGATTCTTTCCCCCCCACCTCCATTCTGGTGAGACCCCACCTGCTCTGGGGCTCCCAACATATGAAGGACATGGACCTGCTGGGGTGAGTCCAGAGGAGGCCATGACAATGCTCAGATGGCTGGAGCACCTCTGCTATGGAGACAAACGGAGAGAGTTGGGGCGTTCAGTATGGAGAAGAGAAGGTTCCAGGAAGAACTTAGAGCCTCTTACAGTACCAGAAGAAGATCCAAGAAAAAGCTAGAAAGGGACTTTTGACAAGGGCATGTAGTGATATGACAAGGGGGAATGGCTTCAAGTTGAAGTAGGGTTGTTTTAGGCTACAAGAAAGCTGGGGACAAACCTTTTAGCAGGGAAAGGGGGTAATGGTTTTAGACAAGAAGAGATTTAGATTGGATGTTAGGAAGACGTTAATTTACAGTGAAGGTGGTGAAACACTGGTACAGGCTGCCCAGAGAGGTGGTGGATGCTCCACCTCTGGAAGCTTTCAAGATCAGGTAGGACAGGGCTCTGTGCAGTTGAAGATGTCCGTGCTCGTTGCAGGGGGACTGGACTAGATCAGCCTAAAGGAATCTATGATTTTTTTCTTTGATTTGATCCCCAGTGGACTAGCTCAGGGCATTAACCCAGAAGGAACATTTTCATGTGTTTCTGCAAAGTGTTTTGCTGGTTTAGTCCCTGAACTGGCTCCCCAGGCAAACAGCACAGCCCCAGTGCAGGAGCAGGGAGAGCAGCAAGAACACAGAACTGGCAGCATGGCTGGGGGAGTGGAGCTGCTGCCTGTGAGGTACCTGCAGTGGCATCACTAAGCACAGCTGGATGGAGGCTCTGCCACACTCACGGATGAGCTTTATTCCCTGGATGAAGGCAGAGAACTGTTTGATTTGATTAATGAAAGCAGAATCCCAGCTGATGAGCATGAGAGCTACAGAACTATGTAACAGATGGAGATAAATAGGTATGTCTGCAAAACATTTTTCTGCCTCTGAGGCATACAGCCTTTTCAAGATCACAACAATTCACAGAAAGGACAGTTTGAATTACATTGTACAGTACTGATTAAGGGGAAAAATAATAAAAAAAGAAGATGATACACAGAAATGTAAATTGGAAGGGATGTTTCTAATCCTGGCTCATGCAGGCTGTTCAAAGAAGCCTAAAAACAACCACATGAATTTAATTGTTTTGGCTGATTTTATTCCTTTGGAAACAAAGAATATTTTCCCACCATCTGCGATAAAAATATCTTTTACTTTTCACATGCAACCTGTCAAATTCTCTTTCAGAGTTTTAGCTTTATCTTCCATGCTGTGGGAAGATGCTTTCTGCTTAATTTCTTTACTTCAGGCTCTCCTTTGCTCCTCCCTGCCTTTTCACCACCTCACTGAGACCTAGTCTGCAATTAGCTCCTGCGTACCAAATAGATGTGAGACCATTGTTATCTGCACAGCAATTCCTGCATAAACAAAGACGTCGACTAGTAGAAAGAAGTGCTTAATCGCACTGCAAGTATATTATTTTCCTATAGAATAGTAGCCTATACTCGTGTAAATGCAATTTTCCCACCAGAAATGTGTCTGTGCTAAGGGTTTGCATTAGCCAAAGCCACGATCTGTCTAGACAAGCCCTACTACTTAAATAGAATATCTCATCTTTGGAAATATGGAATGAAAGGGGAGTAATGCTACTTTTCCTTCATTGCCACACCACATCTGAGCAGATCTGTCCTTTTTGCACACTATCTTTGCTTACCCACTGAGGGTTGTGATGATTACTGAGGAGAGTGAGGGGGTTCCAGAGGGAGGTTAGTTTGCAGCTCAGTCAGTAGCATCCTGAGGGAATTTGTGGTATGACTGCTGAAGGGAGAAGCTGACTACTTGAGGGGTGTGTTTGAAAAGCCAGCCCCTGAGAGGAATGGATGGCAGGAGAAAGCATAACTGAAAACAAACAAATTGTGCTGGCAATGCTTGTGATGCAATTCAAAACATCTTGATACCAGTCTTTGTTCCTTAGGTGCCAGCAACAAGGGTGCAGAGGTGCTGCAATGCAAGTAGCATCCTTCCAAAAGGAGAAAAGACACTCCAAGATGTAAAAAACCTGGGTTTTGGTATTCTTCTGCAGGGAGAAGGGAAAGCTCCTGGGTGACCTTTATTGTGACCTTTCAGTACCTAAAGCGACTATAAGAGAGACGGAGAGGGACTTTTGAAAAGGGCATGTAGGGATAGAACAAAGGGAAATGGCTTCAAACTGACAGAGGGCAGGTTTAGATTAGATATCAGGAAGAAATTCTTGACAGTAAGGGTGGTGAGGCACTGGAAGAAGTTGCCCAGTGAAGGTGTGGCAGTCCCAAACCCAGAAGTGCTCAAGGACAGGTTGGGTGGGGCTTTGAGCAACCTGATCTAGTGGAAGGTGTCCCTGTCCATTGCAGAGGATTGTAATGACATGGTCTTTGGGGTCCCTTCCAAGCCAAACCATTCTATGATATTATGATACTATGAAAAAACTCTTGAGGACATCAAGCACATGGTTGTTTTTTCAGAATGAAATAGAAAACAAAAGAATCCCACAAGTACTTATCAAAACCCAGAAAAATAATCTGGATTTCATTGCTTGCTTTGTGGTTTTGAAGACTCCAGAGTTGCCTCCATACAAGATCACCTTGAAAAGGAAACTCAGAAAAGGTTGCTAATTGCAACCACTTTCCTGGATTCTTCAATCCCCCTGCCTACAGTATTGGAAAAACATCCCATAGTGCTGATGGTGGGTCCCTCCAAGGGAGGAGGTGGACCAGCCGCAGAGCTGCACAGCACAATACCAGCCCCATCTGCTGTAACTCTCTGGAATTACCAAATGCATCAGGAGACTTGCTTCTGATGATTCCTCCACGGGTTTTCGTTAAACTTTGAAGCTAATATGAAGTATATGAAATTCCAGAAGGCTCTGGAATAACATAGGGACCACAGAGGACAACCTGGTTTACCAAAGGTCCGAAGGGACCAGTTGGCAAGTTCAGCTAGACAAATCCTAGAGGCTGCAAACAGAGATGGAGTGGAATTTGTGGGCTGGCACAAGATGACAGAGATTGGGACAACCTTCACTGTTCAAATCACACCTGCAGTTACCAGACCCAGCCAAGACAGTCAACTTGTTGGATCAGGACACACACAGATGCGCACTGTGGATGCCTTCCAACTGTGAGCTTGGGACAGCTTTACAGCTAATGGGTTAGAGCTTGTTGGGCACACACTGAAGAGACCTGGCCTTCAGAAACTGACCATGAACTGGAGCCTGAACATCAGTCCTTTTTTACATGCACAAGCCCAAAAAACTGTTTCAAAATCCAAGTCCCACCAAACAGACCCCAGCCATTGCAAACAAAGCAATAGTCACAGCTTGGAAAAGGAAGTTGGACCTATTTCTTACGTGAAAATTTTGAGGAATGGTGGCTGGTAAGATTGGCAGTGGGATAAGACTTTCATATGGACATCTTGAACTCTAGTAGCTAGAAGAATGAAACCATAAAAGAAATAAGCTTGGCACTTGGGCACAGCAAATAATTCCTGTAGTTTTCGTACTGCTTATATTTCTCATGGATATTTTATTACAAGGACAGTCCATATGCTGCACGAGGGGGATATGGCCTCCAAAACCCATTTTGAGAAGGGTTGCATTACAAATAAGTTTTGCTAAATGTTACTCCTGGAACCAAAATTTTGGTTTGGCTGGGGGCATTTTCAGGGAGCCTAGCATGGCATAAAAGCTTGTTCAGAAACTGGCAGCTAAATGGGTACTCATGTGCAAACCCAAATCATGTGAAGGGAAATTAATTCATGTGAATAACACTCATCAATTTTATACTTGCTCTGAGAAAGTATAATTTTCAGTATAAAATTCAGTAATTGCCACACAGCCTTAATTTTGAGGCTGCAAGAGTATTATCATATAGGTATATTAATTAAGCCTATGTTTCTGTAAGGAATTAGCGGACAGTATCATCATGGAAATACAGTTAACGCCCCCACTGCATTTTGCTGGATGCAAATGTTGTTTAATTTCCAGCACCTATGTAATTGGAAAGACTGCCTGTTCATCTCACACTGAATCTAGCAATTTTATGGGGTAAAGGGGCAGTAAAATGCCCTCACAAAGTGATTTGTAGATCATGAAAATGCAGTGTGTGACCTTAAGAGTCATTTGCCAGCAATGGTGCTGGCAATAAAACGCCTGGCTGGGTGGTAGGGGATGCACATAAATTGCTCACATTGCATTTGCACAAGCTGCCAAAAGGCTTCTGAGTCATGGTGGGCAAATCACTGTCCCAGACAGGTGTTTTTCCTAATCTTAAAACCAAGCAGCATTTGGTTCTTTCTTCAGCACACAAGATAAGCCAACCTCTTCTTCTCCTGGGTTCTGCTAAAGTGGCTCTGGGGAAAGGATGGAGGACATCTGCTTCTTGCTAGAGGAGTTGGGAGCAATACTCTCAGGATGCAAGTGGGATTAGCTCAGGCAGGGCATGCAAATGGGTGTGAAGGTTAAGGCACACCAAACAACCATCTACGGTAGGCAGCATCTTGCTTTCTCCAGTGGCCCATGAGATTGCCTAGCACAAAGCAGGACAGGTAAGATGAGATACTTCTTTAAAATACTCTTCTGGTCCAAAATTAAGGGGATATCAAACTGCAAAAATCAGATGGTTTCCTTTGCCAATGCCACCTCCCAAACAGGGCTGATTTGCAAAGCAGAGAAGAGGACTGATCCACCACTGTATCACCTTCCCATTTTTGTAAACCTTATCCATGTGGGTGTGGCCAACAGAGAAAAGGCAATTCCCTTACATTGCAACACTGATGCACAACCTCTGCACAAGCTGGCCAGTACTGCTGACCACTAGGGCAGTATCTGTAAATCTACCCAGGAGCAGAAAAATGGAAATGCTAAGGTATCAGAATACAAATTCTCAACTCCCAGTCCACACTTACTCATCTCATTTCCCCATTGTCAAAAGCTCCAGTAGAAGTATCTAAAGTGGCAGCTGGCTCACTGGCCTATCTCAGGTTATTTCACTCCCAGTATTGAATTTTCTTTGTTCTTGAATAGATTTTGAATTATTTTTCAGAAGTCTCTTTATGTGTATTCGAGGAAACATCTAAATTATCCTACAATTTTGGCTACATTTATGAACCAACTCAAAACAGATTTACTCTTCAAAAATTCTCACTATAAATTTTCCTTAGAGATTTCCATTTTGCCAAAACCTGTAATGCAACAGGAAAAACATACAAACAAAGCTTTTAGTGAAAGCACTTGAGTTTCACTGAAAACTGACATGGAGAGCATAATTTTGATGTTCTTACTGGAATTCTGTCTCCAAATTCAGCTTTTCATTTCAATGGAACTATTTTACTTATTGACCAGGAAATGACATCTTGACAGATATTCTCTATACCCCCATCTCAACTTCTACCTGAGAAAGAAATGCCATTTTTCAATTTGTGCTATTTGAAAAGGTCTGTTATTGCTTTTCTTGCCCTGGGCCCCAGGAGATGTGCTCAGTCTCTTGAACCTGATCGCAAAAGCCAGAGCTAAGTGGGTTTCTTTAGGAAAATTGTTGTGAAGCCTACTCTGTGCTAGCAAATGCTGTGCTTTGAAAAGGGAATGAATTTTATACCATAAAACTCAAATCAGAGTCATTCCACAGAAGTATCTGTAACCCCAAATCCATGAAATGTTGAGTGTTCTCTTTCTAATGCCTTGCTGTTGAATGTTTTCCAATCTTGCAAGAGGAATTTGATGAAGAGGAAGGTCACCTCAAACAAGGAGAGACACCCGCCTGCTGCATAGCCACTTGTACAAGGAGCAGATGGCAAGCATGGTCCCACACTCTACTGAGGATGTCACGTCACAAACCTTAAAGCAGACATGTTGGCTTAAATGTCTACCTTTTACTCAAATCCCTCCAGTTGTCAGCACCTATATATACCATCTGAGAACTGACCTGAGTAAAAATAACAGAAAAAACCAAATCATAACTTATGTAAAAGATTTTTAGAAGTACATGTGAATCATATGATTTTGGCAAAATTATGGACAAGGTGGTCCAGCTAATAGCTGTCTCACACATCTGGGACAGATGGAGGTAGGTGGGTATGAGGGCATGGGGATGGGATGGAACGGGGAGGGTGGGATGGGATAGGATGGGACAGGAACTCCTGAGCTCTTTTTTTTTTTTGTTTGCACTGCTGGGATGAAAGTGCTTCCTCCCTTTGAGAACAGTAACCAGAGGCTCCATGGCTGGATGACCAAGTGAAATCAACCCTTGTGGTGATCCCTGGTGGCAGGATAAGATGTGGGGTGGATGACAATGAAGGATTTCTAATCTCCCTCCCCAAACTTTGCTCCTGAAAAAAGGGTTGATAGATGGGCCAGCAGACCCCCATTCCACCAGCTGCGACAGAGTGGCCAGGTGAGGTTCAAGATTCATGACAGATTTTTTTTTTTTTTTTTACAGAAAGCATGTAAATACAGTGAGACATTTTCAGGGTCAGGTTATAGAATTATAGAATGATCATTTAGGTTGGAAAGCACCCTTAAGATCATCAACTCCAACTGTTAACCCAACACTCTAAGCCACATCCCCAAGTTCCACATCTACACATCTTTTTAATACCTCCAGGGATGATGACTCCACCACTGCCCTAAGCAGCCTATTCCAATGACTGATCATCCTTTTGGTGAAGAAATTTTTTCCTAATATCCAACCGCAACTCCCCTGGCACAACTTGAGGCTATGATGAGTTGGAGGGTTTAAGAGAAAGAGACAGTTTGAGGAGCTGAATCCCTCTCTTTTTGCTCCAGATGACAGGTCTCAGCAAGTTAAATGCATCTTTAAAGGCTCTGACAATCATGGAGAAGTTACCATCAAGCAAGACAAGATGATATATGAGCTGCTCTGCAAGAGCTCTCCTGGGGAAACATGTGGCCCCAATAGGAAGTCAAGGTAAAATTTGTTATTGAGTCCTTTGAAATTTCCTATACCCTCAAATGAATGTCCTATTAGCTGAGTATTTTGCTACTGCCTTTTAAAAAAGCAATACTAAACTCAGTCCCACATACAACAACTCTCACTCCAAGCCTTCTCTGTCTTGAATTCAAATAGATGAAGGTTTCAGTGCATGCACTTCAGGGAAAACGGATGCTGGGGGTTTGTCTGAGGTATCAAGAAGCAGGAATGAGTGGATTTCAGACAGGCTCTCTAAGAGGGTATCTCCACACCAGGGCTGAGACTGCTTGCTTTGCCTTTATTTGACATCACACAATTTATATTCCACAACCATAGCAGTGCAAGAGCATCTCCCTAGCCTGCAGCCTCATTTTCTTCGCACAACAACCCCAGCACTTTAATTGCCCCATAAACGTGATGGAAAGGATTTGATGCAAAGAGCTGTTAAAATGCCAAATGTCTTGAGTACTGCAACTAATGAATGGCTCCCAACGATTCATGTTTCAATCTATATGCAAATGTGCCCTTTGGTTGGCTTGTGCTGGACTTTTCACTGCTGCATTACAGCTATCCAGGGAAGCCTCAGACTCATAGATCAGACAGATACAAGGCATAAATGGGAGAAGACTTAAATTATTCAGTGTTTATGAGAAAGAGAATCCAAACAGCAGAGTTACACTTTGCTTTTTATAATAACATGACTACAGATGAGCCCCAAGAAGACCTACAACAACGTTGTTTTTCTCCCCCGCCCCTTCCTCCTTGCTAGCAAAACATATTGCACAATGAATCACTTGGCAAAGCTGAGTGTGTGCTCAAAACTGTGTATCTCAGCTCCAGGTAAAGCCACTGCTCACACAGCCCAAGGGGGTGATGTCTGTGAATGAACTGAAAGGTTTCAAAACCTGGTCTCTGCTATTCTTACTCCCAGCATGCGGAAACATCTCCTGGAGCATTAAACTGAGACTCTGTAAACACTGGCAGTCACAAAATCTATTTCTGCTCATTTACACACTGCACAAATCCCCTCCACCTGCATTGCAATGTGCAATTCTGGTCTTAACAAGAAGAAGCTAAGCTGGAGTAGTGAAGAAAGGGCTGCCGCCATCACAAGAGGACTGCAGAGCTTGTTTAACGTGAGGGGGGTAAAAAGGGTTTTGTAGGATTTTGGTCAGCTCCAAGGGTACAATGGAAAACTATAACTCTGCATACAAACACTGAGAAATGGCAAGAAGGAGAAAGGACAGTTTTACCTAAAGGCCATTCCTAGCACAAGAGCAGGAAGCAACAAATATCCTCAGAAAACAGAGACATGAAGATATCAAGGACTGTCCTGTTCATGTTGGCCCTGTGGGGTTTAAAACTGAAGCTGTACTGGGGACTTTACATTCAAAGAAATGCCAGAGATGTCACAGGAACTGCAGAGTGGAGAGTGGCAAGGAAATGGCGAGATTTTGGCATTGCCCCCAAGAGTCGCCTCCCCAGCAGCTCTGACAAGCCAGGAGAGCAGAGCTGAAGTCTCTGACTTTGAAACTGCAAAGTTTCAAAATAGTTAGAACAACTTCCTTGTTTTGCTATTGAACTAAAAAGAGCTTTATAGTGTGAAGCATCCACTGTCCTTGATCCCTCAAGACCTTAATGTCTGGCTGAACTTTGGTTTCCTTTATCTGCTTGGATTAGGGTTCCACTGTTTCTTTTAACTCTTAGTTCCACTTTTCTCCCCATAACTGCAGGAGCAGGTATGGGGGACACTAAGAATGGGGAAAACCTACAATAGCAGTGATGCTTCTCATGTGGTCTGGACGTGGTCAGGCGACCACAGTAACACAGATACAATAATCTGAAAAGTCCAGCTTAATGGATGAGATTTGCAGGATCATAGAATGCCCTGGGTTGGAAGGGATGCATAAGGATCATCCAGTCCAACTCCTGATGCTGAACTCAGTCTTCCACGAAAGACTTTAATTTTGCAGCACGTTTTATTTCCCAGCAGATAAGTGGGTTTGATTTCTGTTGCGCTGGCCCAGCAACAGCAAATTTGCAGCACCTTGGATTTAACACTGGGTTAATTGAGGGCTTGCCCACAGGAGCGAGAAGACAGATCTGGCAAAAAGAGCCATGCAGCAAGCAGCAGTCTGTTGCCATTTGCCACCAGGAAAGCCCTCTTCCTGGCCAGGCTGTGTGGTCAGCTGTGGGCAGGACCACCACACCCTCCCTGTCGCCACTCCAGCTCCAAAAATGTCTCTGCTTTACGTAGCAGACAGAACATGCATGAACGAGCTGCTGCTGTGCTGTGGAGCCAAACCAACTTGTCAGGCTGCCAGGGCAGGAATTCAGGAAGCCCTCCTTTTCCATCTTCCTTTTCTTTGTGCATGGAAATGGACTTGCCACTAGTAATTTGCTAGTGACTAAAGCTGATAAGTTTGGCTCCCTGCAGGCCCCTGCTGGGGAACAATATTGGCTTTTCTTTTGGATTACTGGGCAGAAGGCACAGGGCAGGCAGAAAGCTCTGTGTGCTTTCTCCTCCTCGCTGGAGCTGTGCACTGCCCTCGGTGCTCAGTTCTCCCTCCCTAAGGGAGATCCTGGTAGGAATTGTTTTGATGGGAAAATGGAAGGGAAGCAATGTCACAGGCTCATCTTCAGAATTCCTGGATTTACAGCTGGGTAAGGACAGGGAAACCAAGCCATAAGGGCCCAAAACTCTGTGCTCATCTATCCCAGGTGATGATTTGGGGTTTTGTTTGAAAAAGCTGTAGGATGGCAGGACTGTAAGCATGTTGTGCACATTCAAGAACGAGCACGAAAAAGACAGAGAGAAAGCTCCTTGTAAAGTAATACAGGTCATGAACATCACAGATGTATTTCCAAAATCTTACAGCAAAACTGAAGGACGCAAAATATGAATATTGCTGCTATTTGCAATTAAGCATCACATAAACAGCAGTCTTTTGGGTCACAGAGAGCAAAGTGTTTCCTATGTGACTCAGAAAGGACCTTCAGATGGGACAAAGTGGTATGAAGTGACTTGAGAAAGGGCCTGTACCTGCTAACAACTCGGTAACCTGACTTCATCACAGAGAGGTCATTGCTCACCTTTTCCATGCTGCAGAGATGTCTGCAGTAAGCAACAAATTCAACACAAACCTATTTCCCTGATACCTGCTAGCCACTGCTTGGCATCTGAACCCACAGGGAGAGTGCCCAGAATTATTCAGAAGCACGCTGCAGCCTTGCCTAGACGGAACACTTTGTTTTTAGATAACGAGGAAGGTGCTCAATTTGATTAAGGCTCTGCAAAGTGTGAATTCAGACCGGTACAGAAGACTATGAACCAGTAGCTGAACCACATAGGGGTACCTCCCAGAGAGAGACATGACAGGCAGCCCAGAGCGATATCATCCTAGACAGAGTTGTTACAGGGTATTTCTCAACTGCTGTTCTGACCTTTTAACCCAATTCATGTTTATTTCCACACCCATTTTCCTTGTCATTGCAAACTGCATCAGGCAGTTTGTGCATGGGGCCAACGCCTTGGAGCCTTTGGAAGGAGGACTGAACTTCTTCACACCCCTACTGAAGTGCAGCCGGTTTTTGTTGGGCTCAGGTTCTGGCAGGGTGGGGGAACACTATAAAAAGCATTTCAGTTGCTCCACAAGATCTCTGGCATTCCTTCCACTCAAAGCTATCCTCAGCTCTTTGTGTCACTGCTATAAACTGAAACTATGTGAGTTCCTTCAAAGGTCCAGTGCTTTCTGCTGGACAAAAGCAGGCTTACCAAGCAAGACACAGAATTAAATCAAAATTGTTGGGTAGATTTGCTCCATTGCATCAATGCTCGACTGTATTGACAAATACACTTGAGTCTCAATCAGCAGCCCCAACCCAGGACACGTGGCGGGACTGTCAGTCCTCCCCAGGTGAGACACGGCAATAAGAAGCTGAGAGTGAGACATGTTATGCCTAGACAAAGGGAAAACACTACAATCTGAAGCCCTAAATTATTGCAGAATCTACATGAGACCTGCTACACAATTAATTTTTCAATTCATAGAATCATAGAATGGTTTGGGTTGGAAGAGACTTAAAGTATCATCTCGTTCCAAACCCCCTGCCATGAGCAGGATCACCTTCCATTAGACCAGATCACTCAAAGCCCATTCCAACCTTCCTTTGAGCACTTCCAGGGATGGGGCAGCTTCTCTGGGCAACCTGTTCCAGTGCCTCTCCAGGAAAGAATTTCTTCCTAATATCTGATCTAATCTAGTCCTCTGTTAGTTTAAAAGCACTTCCCCAGTCCCATCACTGCCTGCCAATGTAAAAGTTGCTCTCCTTTTTTACAAGCCCCGTTTAGTAATGCAAGGTGACACAAGGCCCCCCTGGAGCCTTCTCTTCCCCTTCTTCTTCTCAATCCCAACTATCTCAGACTGTCTCCACATCAGAGGTGCTCCACCCCTCGATTTCTTTTGAATGTGCAAAAAGACTCAATTTTTACACAACCAAAGCAGAACTGTTCCTGGAAATTGAAAATCAATTTTTGACCAGATCCTATTTTAAGTCAGGCAGTAAGTTGTTTTATTCTTCTGCATGTCCAGGACTCACGTGCAGCTTTTGGGCCATCCCAGATGAGAAAATAGAAGTGGAACATTGTGTGAGGTTAATCTGGACTACACACACAGAGCAATGACTTCCTCTAAGCCAATCAAGGATTAAGGCTAATGAGTATCTCTGCATCTTGTAACAGTCCTTTTAGGGAAATAAGACAAAAATAACCTGACTTGACCCATCCCCTCCAAAAAAATTTTTTTATTAGTGCCTGTGGTGATGGAGTAAAACTAGAGAAGCTGAAGACAGGAATGATTCACTTACCTGTCGTAGAATGACCATGGTTCCTGTATAAACACATCAGCAATCACCAGGAATGGACCTAAATCAAAAGAAGTCAGCAATAAATGACTCTCCTCCAGACTCAAGAGACCCAGCTCGGGGACTGTCCCAACCCTACAGCGTTTCCACAGCCCTAGGTGTGGAAGAGGGCTAGTAGCACTGAAACTCCCAATGCTTTCGTAATATTAATTCCAGACAGTGAGAGACAATCCTCTAAATACATCCAGATTAATGCTGGCACAGAGGTGAATGAGACTGGGACTGGAGGTTGCTTATGCAAGTAATATTTTGTAAACTGAGTCCTAGAAAGTTATTCAAGGATTAACCCAGCAAACACACTGATACTGATTTATTACATGTGTCTTTGGATCCCGTGGTATGAACTAAAGCACATGGAGACAGGGAGTACTGTCCTCAGCACACCACAAAGCTGGCTGGCTTTTCATCTTTCTATCCAAACTGCTTTCAAGAGAGGAAAGAAAATATCAAGTCCCCCAGCAGAGCCTCGAACTGAGACCTGAACTGGATGGAGTATTTCCTCTCTCTGCTCCAGCTGTAGTGCAAATTGTATCTTTGTGGGATTTACATGGGAAAGTCTCACGCTGCTCCTGAGTTTGTGCTTGCTGCTCTGGTGCCATTTCACAGCTCCCAAAATTAAATGTGTTGGGTTTGTATGACTGAAAAATGCTTTCAAAGAATTGAATTTCTGCAGCTTTTAATCTCTCAGTCATCCTTGCTACATGAAAATCAATAATTGTTGTATTTATGGTGTGGAATGTTTTCCAGCATAGTAAAAATACTCATGCCTTAAAAAGCAGGGAAAAAGGCACTAGTTCTCAGAGACACAATTCCCACAGGACACTAGACATGTGAAGGCTGATGAAGGATAATCTTGCAGGACACAGACATTGTCATTCACAGTTGCAAAGTAATCTGGACTCATCATAAAAACCTAAATATTTTGTTTCAAGTTTTAGCCATGACTTTCATTTTTATGCTTCCCCTACTAAAACCAAACATCTTGGGGGGATGGGAGGGAGAAGTCTTTCCACCCTCCCCACAATTGTGTCCAGGTCGGATGTCCCAAAGAGGCAGACTCAGTCTTGCAAAAAAAAAAAGTTACAATAATGTCCCATTTGCCATGAGTAAAGCATGTCCCTACACACTTTCCTCATGGCAAGGAAAGTGATTTCCCCACCAGCAGCAACTGCTTGCATCCCATTCAGACAGTAGGGACTTGGCCTTTGGTGCTGATCCTGCTGGCTGAATTTTCTGCAGCCTCTCAGGTGTAGCGGGAAACACAGATGTTCCCATCCTAGCTAGAAAGGCAGGATTTATCTCTATTAGCTCCTGCAGAGACTGTAATGGCTCAACAGAATTTCCAGTTATTCCCTTTTTCCTCACCAGCTGCCTGCACCGCCTCTACATTTTCACAGACCACATATTTGATGGAGATAACTACCCCACTGAAATTTGTAGGCATTTGCCATCCAAGTGCCTTCAACCACCTTAATGAAAACATCCATCTGTTAAAGCCATCTACATGATCCACAAACCATCTGCATTGCCTGGGAAAGGAACTGGTGTCCTAAGAACAGCCAGGGCACCACTGTTCACTAGGAAATACTCACTAGACAAACTCTGGCCACAGGCCATATTTAATGAATTAATTTTGCTTTTCCTAGAAGGAAGATGAGTGGTGGAAAATCACATGCACACTTTAATAACTGAAAGGCTATGAGGCACTTTTCCTAATTCTAAGATTGAACCTTCTCTGTAGCACACTAAATTATTACTCTTCTCTTTAATTCACATGGGTTGAAAATAACTTTCTAACCCTGCCAAGTAGAAAGCCCTGAAGCAGACTGCCTAGGGATGTTGAAGAGTTTACTCCACTGGGAATAGTCAGTGAAATCTTAGCCTGGCTCAGAGTAGGCTCTGGGGGAGGTTCTTCAGAGGTCTGAACATGATGATATGAGGGTCAGTGTTGGATGCTGGGGTGGGTAGTTGGATAGCATTTGGAGTTCCTTGGCTGAAGGACATCTGCTATGACCAAGTCATCTAGTAGTTCCTTTCCTCCCTTTTCTTCTCTGAAAAACAGAGATCTTGCCCAACAAGGGAGCTCCTAAGTATTCCAGGCATAAATTTTATGCTAATTAGCCAAGTGACCTAGGTGTGCTGGCCCCATTGGGTGTCCACATTGTAAAAACCATGCATGGGACATCTGTTCCCACAGGCTGGGCTAAAGCCAAAAAAGTTCAGGTCTCAGAACTGCTCCTTCAGCTTTTGTCCTGCTGCTGCTGAAGCAAAGCACTTTTCCATGGTTATCCTGGTTCCCAGCACTAAGACTACCTGGTATGTGGGCAACCTGCTTAGCCTGGCCTGTGGTGATGCTGAATAGGTCTTGTGCCATGTTTGGAAGAGTATTCACATACCAAATCCACTCTGGTTTTAAACAGGACTTCGGTGGCCAGACTCTTTTGTGGGTTATTGTTATTTTTATTTTCTGCAGGTCTAGTCTCAGCCCATGCCACCAGGCTTACTCTTGTTCAGCGCATTGTCAGTCCCTTCATGATGTCTTTGCAAGGGAGCTTGTACACAACTGAGAGCCAGCTTTCCCCACAGCTTGCTCGGCAGTGAACACCCCAAAAGGGAAGGGCAGGGGAAGCAGCAGACTCCCCTGCCTGTTCTTCCCACAAGGATCAGTAAGGATTGGGATTGTCTGAGCACCAAAGAGATCAGCTGCCTATTAATTCATGGGGGCCCTGGTGGAACAAAACAGCCACCTGGACCCTCTGACCCTTGCTGGCAGGTGAGTGTAGGGCACTTCAATCCCACTCCTGTGAGAAGCTCTACAGATGGTCTGGGAAATGAGGTGGGCTAAACAAAACATACCCAGCACCTCTTCCAAGTCACTCATACATAAGGGCACAGAAACAACCCTCTGGAAAGTGTATTTTTTGTAATTTGGGTTAATTTTTCAGCTTTGTGGCCATCATTGGTTGAACATCATCTGAACTGAGTGTCTGAGGGAGGCAGTGGGGTGAGGCTGAAGGGGCTTTAAACTACTTCTGGATGCAGAATGATGTGTCACACAGAACATGCCACTTGCTTGCAAGCTGTGGTCAACAGAAACCAAGGAGTGTTTCAGTATGAGGTCTGCACCACAGTGATCTCCAGCATGGCTTTCCTGGTTCTGAAGAGATCCTAAATACAAAAGGAACCTGATGGAGTTAGACTCTGGAGGGGGAAAGTCTGAGGAACCTGGACGAAGCCATTATCCTGCAATTGCAAAGAAGGGGGTTGCTACTCTAATCTCTTTAACTGGCATTTCTGTGCTCCTTGTTGGTACTTCAGGACCAGAGTCCAACCACATGACTGGCCATACTTCCTGGGGGATCACTCCACTGTGCTAATCCTCCAGAGCACATGCTTATTAAGCATTGGTTAGAAGAAATTCACGTATTTCACGCTATTCCTTTCTCCTGAAGTTCTGTGCCCTACATGATTTTCCTGAATGTAAATACAGTGAAAAAAATGAATAATTAATTTATGGGGTGTGTGCATTCACATTCCATGCCTGTACCTGTCTATACCCATCTTGGTATAGAGCCTGTCTTTTGGAGAACACCCTGTGCACTTCATAGCGTGAAAAACCAGAATTTCATTTGTCTTATATCCACTTCACTTGACTGGCAGAAACATGTGTCTGTCACCTTAGTTGAGCAAAGAGATTTAACGTCAGTGCTCTCTGCACACAACTGCTTTCACCTCCTGCCCTCCTGCAAGGGATCTGAGAAGGATTAAGGATTTTCCAGTGTATTTTACTGCTCATCTGAGAAATGGCAAATAAAAAGGTCAGGCCTACACCCTCAGAGGCAAGCACCTTTGTCCTTACCAAAACCAGGATTACAATCAGGAAGGAAAACAATGGCTCTTGAATGCGGTTAAGCTGACAAACCCCGCCAGTCTTTGGGATCTCTAACCACTGACTGTGGGTGACAGCGAGCAGAAAGGAAGAAGGCAGCGTCCCTACATACCACTCCTCCTAGTCTTTGTCCATCTGGAAGCTGGTATGGTTGGGAAGCTATGACAGTTTGTATTTTTGCCCTTTTCCTAGAGCCCTGAATGGCAACCAGGGCTTTCAGGTCAGAAGATGTCAGTCTGAATATGACAGCCATTCATCTTCTTCTTGACTAAGAGCAATCTTCCCTACTAGCTTGATCAATACAAGCAAGCCCTCAACAGAGACAACCCACTACTTCTCTAGGTAATTAGCTCCAACTCAAACAATTCTTAGTGTTAAAAATTATTTAAATATCTTCTCATCTTCTGTATTTGCCTTCGGCTTCTCACCTGAGGCAGTCACAGCTTACCAACTACAACTGACCACACAGATGGGCCCACATGGAGGGTTTTGCCTGGTCTAGAGGAAGGTATCCCTGCCCATGGCAAAAGGGTTGAAACTAGATGATCTTTAAGGTCCTTTTCAACCCAACCCATTCCATGACTCTATGATCTCCCCCATTTCTCCCATCTGAGCTTTGGACTGAAGTGTCATGGTAGTGGCCATTCACTTACACCTTCCCTTCCCATGGCACATGTATCTTCAGCCTTGCAAGAATAAATGGTCATTTCTAACTCCACCAGAAAAGTAAAATCCAGCCTTCTGGTTTCGTTACGCGTTATCTCCTTTAACGTGGAGAAAAGATGTATTCTCATGAAAAGCAATGGTATTGCCCAGAGTGCAATAAATAGCAACAGGAATTCACCTCAAGTATTTACTGGTTTTTTTACACACAGGACAGCACACCCTGAGCTTCTGCAAGTGAGCAAACAGCACAAGACTCTCGTGGTGGGGATGCGGGGACACTGCAAGCACCACCTGGCCACATGTTGCCTGCCACCGTGCTGAGAAAGTTCCCTTATTTATGCCTTAATTGCCACCTCCGCACAGACAGATCAGCTTGAGGTCAGGCTGACAAATGACGTGAGGAATGTGAGGAAGCTCTCACCTCAGCAAGGCAGGTCACAGTGGCAATAAACTGCAGAAAACATTGGAATTACCACTGCTCATGTGAGCGGTGCATCCATGACACAGCCTGCCTGCGGGCTCAGCATGCACTGTGATCAGCACAGAGCCTGTTTTCCTGGAAAAGCTCTGACCCAAATTCACTGAAGGTCAAGAAAAGCCTTTCCTACAGCTTTTGGAACAGAACTTGAGTGATTACCAGATTTCCAGTGAATGCTGGTCTCAGGAGACGAATAGCTGCTTGAACAAGAGGTGTATTTTGGTGTAAAGAATTACCTCCCTATCAGCTGCAGATCCAACTTCCCAGACAACTGAGGGAAAAAGACAAATTCAAGCGGAGCTGCAAGCTGACATGTAAAGGTGTATCGGATAGCAGGCTGGGTAAAGATCCATGAGGAAGCCCTGGATCCTCAGAAGGGCTCCTTGGTGTGCAGTAAGTACGGTGCAACTAAACAACAGCCTGCAAGGGCTCTTTTAGGAGATGCGCAGCTTTTTCTCTAGCTATTCCTGCAACACTCAGCCTTACAGTGATGAAAGGCACAGGATTAGGTGCTAATTAGATTTGAGGGTACTCCCGTCAGGCTTCTCCTTCTCGTGGGCGGATACTGTTTGCAGGGAAGACCTGATAGTTTGTTATTGTGGTGGGGTTTTGTTTGGCACTTTTTTTTTTTTTTTTTAAAGCAAAAAGGATGTTCCAGCTATCCCGCAGATCTGGAATCTCCAAACCCATAAAACTGCAGCTACTTGGAGTAAAAAACCATCTTTCCTACACAAAAGAACATGGACAACCAGGGAATCAATGAGCCAAACAACTACAGTATGAAAAGACCACAGGTATCAAGGTGGCTTTCTGTAGTAAAACAGCCCAGCACAGGAGCAGCCTTGCTGCATTACGTACACAGACACTTTGCACTTCCGTACATTCAGGCTTTTTCTTTTCCATGCAAGTAGTTGCAGGAAGAAAGTGCAGTGCTGAAGCACACTGCAGTCTGTCATTCTGCAAGTGCAACTGAAACCCAGGGAAATGATGCTCGTAACTGAAACCACCAATAAACAGGGTGTCATCTACTCAACATGAGTGACAGACGAGTGCCAGGGGCTGTGCAGGAGATAGCGTTTCCAGCCAAAGATTTCAGTACCCAAAAATAGGGTGTGATTTTCAACAGACCTTGGGTAGAGATGAACAATAGGAAAAATGTGGCTTCTCCCAGAAAACTGAGCACTTATAAACCATGTGCTGAGCTCACCTCATTAATCAGGCTGACTACAGATCAGCTAAAAATGCAAACAGTGTTGTTTCTTTTGACCCAGCTAAAAATCTCAATGACCATGTCCCCAGCAGTATCAGATGATTGAGATAAAATGACTTTGGTTGAAACTGTGCTGATTTTCACAAGCTGTGAAATGCGGTGCCATGAAATGCTCAGGTGCTGATCTCTCCTGAGACTGTGAAGGGCTTGAAAAGACAGCAAGGGAAAGGAATGTGATCCTCTGTGCCTTCCTCCACCAAGAGCTGCAGCACTAACCAGAGCCTGTGATGACAGCTTCAGGCTGTGCCACACTGTTTGCTTTTGCAAAGCACTGCACTGGCCAGTGAAAGGACTATGGAGACTCAACTCCAGCTGCAGGGGCTCAGAACTTTTTGAGAATCACAAAATAGTTTGAACTGGAAGGGACCTTTTAAATGTCATCTGGTCCAAACCCCTTGCCATGGGCAGAGACCTCTTCCACTAGATCAGGTTGCTGAAAGCCCCATCCAACCTGACCTTGAATACTTCCAGTAATGGGGCATTGATCACTTCTCTGAGCAGCCTGTGCCAGTGCCTTATCATCCTCATTGCAAAGAAATTCTCTCTTATATCTTAGTGTAAATCAACTCCCCTCCCCTTGTCCTATTATTAGATCCTCTTGTCCAAAGTCCCTCTCCAGAATTTTTTTAGCCCCTTTAGGTACTGGAAAGGATGCTTCCCAGAACCTTCTCTTCCCCAGACTGAACAAACCCAACTCTCTCCTCTCAGCCTGTCTTCATAGGAGACGTGCTCTGGTCCTCTGAGCATCTTCACGAACATCTGCGGTCCATTTGATCCTCTGCTTTGTCAGTACCAATCTCCTAACAGAGTCACCCAAACTCTTGCATATTTCAGATGAGGACAAGACCGTTCCCCAAAGAGGCTGACCCCCCTGTGTGTTTAGCTATGTTGGGGGTGCATTCTGAGCTATACTCTACAACTACCTGAGATGGAGCCAGGTGGGCGTTGGTTTCTTCTCCCAGGCAACCAGCGACAGGACAAGGGGACATAGGCTTAGGCTGCTCCTGGGAAAGTTTAGCTTGGACATTAGGAAGAATTTCTTCACTGAAAGTGTGATTAGATTTTGGAAAGAGCTACCCACGGAGGTGGTGGAGTCACCATTCCTGGAAATGTTTAAGGAAAGACTAGCCATGGTCTATTGACATGGTGGTGTTTGGTCAGAGGTTGGACTTGATCTCAGAGGTTTTTCCAACCTAACTGATTCTGTTATTCTGTGCAAGAGTGCAACACTCTGAGTTGACACCATGTCTCAAAAGGTGATAAGCTAGCTAACCCAAAAACTAACCCCAAAACACTGCAGACATCAGGATGTGATTTTAAGTAGAACTCACGACAGAAGCAAAAGTTTCCACAAAGGCAAGAGCCTGCTTTGTGATGCACTCACTACCTAGGGATGGTGCAAAACAATGCCTGAACATTTCCTTGCCTCCTCCTGGCTGCGCCACAGATCAGAGGAGAGCTGGGAGCAAACACCTGTCACTGTGTTTATCCACACAAGCCTGGGGACCACGGAGTAAGCATGCAAACCCCAGAATGGGAGTCCATTACTGTATCTCTCTGTTGTGGCTTTATGCCTCAAATCAGCACCCATTGTCTCCTCTCCCGTGACAGTGCTGTCATTTAGGTGTCTTTGTGGTTCTCATTCTTTTCTTTTCATGTTCCAAGCCCCATCTAACACCCAAGGCGGGATTGAGCTGATATTGCAGACATTGGGTTTAATCAAGTCAACAAAGATTGGAAGGCTGAAGGGTCTGGAGCCCAAGTCTGACAAGGAGCAGCCAAGGGATCAGTGCGTGTTTAGCCTGGAGAAAAGGAGTGACCTTATCTCTCTCTACAACTCCCTGAAAGGACGTTGTAGCCAGGTGGGGGGTTGGTCTCTTCTTCCTAGTGACAAGCAACAGGACAAGAGGAAATGGCCTCAAGTTGTGCCAGGGGAGGTTTCAATTGAAAATTAGCAAAATTTTTTTCATTGAAAGGGTTTTCAAGCATTGGAACAGGCTGCCCAGGGCAGTGGTGGAATTACCATCCCTAGAAGTGCTCAAAAGGCATGTGGATGAGGCACTTAGGGTCATCGCTTATTGGTGAACGTTGCAGTGCTGGGTTAATGGTTGGAACTGACCATCTTAGAGGTCTTTTCCAACCTGAAGGATTCTATGACTCTCTAAGATCACCCCCATGACTATGGGGACACACTAGTGCCTCCAAGGCCCAATTCATTCCATCTATCAGGCTTATTTATCTCCGTAGGCTACAGAAGAAGCCTGAGGCGACTGGTTTCATTTCTATGTCCCCTCCTTTCTCCCATCCCTGAGCAGCTGCAAATATGTTAAAAGAGCACTTAGTTGACAGCGGGGGTTTGATCCCCAAACCTCTGTTTGGAGGGTTTTGGTAGCAGTGCCAGGGAAAGACACACCTCAGCAGAATGAGTCCCAGCCAAAATGTTACATTAAAGCAAGAAATCACAGAAAACTCCCCCCTCTGGAAAGTCAGAGAATCAATATGCAGTAGCCTCTGTTCATCTGAGAGTGGTCAGGAAACAGGCATCAATTTTTTAAGCCTTCAGCAGGAAGTTCAATAGATTTGCCCTGCATTCAATCTCCTCGAAAAGTCCAGCAGGTAGAGGAGCTGAACAAAAGACCTGACCTTTCTCCCTCACTGTGCTTTCACACAGCCCAAGCAGAACAATGGACCACGGCAGTATCCGATCCCGACTCTCTGCAGAGCACTCAGCACAGCCTCCCGAGGAGGGCAATTTCCTTTTGTGCACCAACCTCTACCGGCGATTGAGTATTTTTCAACTGCCACAATAATTAATCAAATAAAGTATCCTTTTGCAAGGAGGTCAGGTGTAATTTCAGCATAATCCAGACGCAGCAGGCTGAGCTGATCTAGGGAAAATGCTGCACTTGCAGGTTGGCTGAACGGTGTTTGCAACTGTTTTCATCTCCTCTTTACCTGCAGATGAACTCCCAAGTCTTGCCCCTACACACAGGGCCTGGCAGATGACAACAAATTAGGAGCAAAGCCTTTGTTTGAAACAAAGGGGAGGATTTGAGGGGGGATTTGAGACATGAACATGCTCTCAAGATTCTCCTCCGCGGAGTACCACAGTGCTGGGCTGTACTGGAAGCCCGCTTGCTAGTCCTGAGCAAATTGGGATCTTTGGCCAGCACTGTGCCAAGGCCAGAGCTCAGAACCTGCCTACCCATGGCTCAGAGAACCCCAACTAGCTTCGACTGAGCAGACCAGAAAGTGCCAGTGGGGTCACCATGGACCTGCTCCTTCATGGGCAGGTAAATCCCTGTCATTTATAGAGCAAGGGATACACACAGACAAGGTGGTTGACTTCAGCCTGATGCACTGAATGCATGAATTTGGGAGGAGATTCATGCATGGTACATCCTGTTTTGGGCCAAGTTCAGGAGGCCACAACCTTCTGAGCCACCCAGGCTCTGCCAGCCCTGCAGTGGAACCACAGACACTAGCCCTTAGCTTAGATGCAGGTGTAACCCTTTGGCTGTATTGCTCAGGCACTTACAAAGACTCTCTTATCTGAACAACTCTGTAAAGGTCACAGAATCCTAGAAAGATCTGGGTTGTGAGGGACCTTAAAGTTATCTTGTTCCAACCCCTCTGCTATGGGCAGGGAGCATTTCCACTAGACCAGGTTGCTCAAGGAGCCATCCAACAGGGGCAGGACATCCACAGCTTTATCTGGGGAGCCTGTTGCAAAGGTTTGGGAACCAGAAATCTAAGGGGAGGTGCTCCATTTTACAGCAGTCTCTAGATGACCTTCCACCACCCAGACAATACATGGCAGAGGTAAGATCTGAACTAATCCCAGCTCAGTAAATTAATTACTAATCCACTTCTGCTTTTTTTCCTACAGAAGTGTGCACTAAAGGAGTCTTCACTTCAGCCACTGTTTTACCAACAACTCCAGTGAGATATTATCCTGTGTTATTCCTTTTTGAATCCCAGCTTATTTATGGAGGAGGGGCTAATGCCATCCTCATTTCACACAGAGGGAAACTGAGGCATCGAGGGAGGATGTCACTTTCCTCAAGGTCCTGCAGTAGAACCAGGGCACCCAAGTCTGTGCCTATGACTCCAGATCAGAATGTCTTTAATAAAGGCACCTCCTCCGCTCTTCTCCAGCCTTAAATTGGCCTAATAAGCAGCTGTCTCACCTCTCTCTTGTTAGTCCCTAATGGTCTGGCCTTGGCTCTCTCCTTTTGGTGCTGCTAATGCTGGCTGGAGCAAGACTTCTGCAAGCTGTTGTAATCCTGTGAGGGTTTTTGTCTCAGCAGGAACGCCTTTGCTGGGATTTTTTGTGAAATCCTCCTTCTGCCTGCCCTAACACTATCCTCTTATTTTTCCATGGTCCTGGAGGAATTCGGGTGGCCCTTCAAGAGGCCGGGGTCAGCCTCCAAATGCAAGAGCTGTTAGGATTAAGTGGGTTCATATCATAAGATACCAACCCTGTTTTATCTGCTGAGACTCCTGTTGACTCCTGAGGTTGTTTTGCCTGAACAGGGACTGTAAAATTAAGTGGAGACTCTGCTCTGCCCTTTCAGGGTGCCTTTGGTGCAATCACCATCACACCCCTCAGGGCAGTATCAGGCAGTGCTGGGAGACATCAGCCCTGTAATAGTCCTGATGAGAGGAGGACAGACACTCCCTGACTCACTGGCTGCACATGCAGAAAGTTATATTAATTTTTCAGCTCGGGATTCTGAGTCACAGGGGCCGTTTGCTGCCCATCTACTGCTCTCCTCGCTGGATGTTATTCGGTGCATGGGATACTCTGTGCTCTAAAGGGCATCATCTGGCTGAGCTGAAGTCACTCGTATAGGTCAAAGCAGAGTTAGACTAAAGGGCACATAAAAAGGTAGATTCAGATTAGGCATTAGGAGGAAACATTTTACTGTGAGGTTAGTGAGACACTATCACAGGCTGCCCAGAGAAACTGTGGATGCACCATCCCTGGAAGCCAGGTTGGATGGGGCTTTGAACAGCCTGGTATAGTGGCAGGTGTCCATGTCCTGCCCCCATGGCAGGTGGGTTGGAACGAGATAATCTAAAAGGTCTCTTGCAACCCAAACCATTCTATGATTTTATATGTTAGGTGTTGCATAGGCATAAAGTAAAAGTCATTGCATCCTCAAACAGCCTGGATGGACAAAAGAAGTGGAGTGTCCAGGAAGTAAAGTGGCTTTGCTCCATGACAAGTTCCCACCCGGTAAACAGCAGAGCCAGAAACAGACAGAATTTCCTCTGTGAGGAGCAGTGCTAACAAAAGCCTAATTTACAATGACGAAATTCCAAACAATAAGATTTCTAGATGGTCAGTAGGGCATAGCCCCTCCTAAGAAGACTTTCCTGCACGTGGGGTATCCATTACAGCTTTCTCACCCCACCTGAGATGTCCAACAGGAGCTGGCATCGTGCTGCAGATTTCTCCCATGCTCACCTGTGTCTTTTCAGGAAGTGTCCAGGAACTTTGTTTCCTTGTTACAGCTCAAATTTGAAGTGAACTTGATCATCAAACTACTGTGATTAGGTGACACATCTAAAGGGACAGGCAGAGTGGCCACACAAGCCTTGTTTTCTATGGAAATCAGCCTAGATGAGAAAGCCAGCTTTAATCAGGTCCTTAATTTATTCCAGCATTAACAAGTTGCTCTGTTCCTACCCTTCTTTGCAGTAGAGACACCCACACAAAGAAAGGGGTCAGCTGTTGATATTTGTCATTTGCTCTCAGCTACACTTAAGAAATCAGTAGTTTCTGGAGGCAAGTCTCATTTCCCCGGCTGATGTCAACATCACAGTTGCACCTGAAAAGCTTGACTTTCATTCCAGCCCTTTTTACTTAATATCTTCCCTGCCTGCTCAGCTCAGGGCTGGGAGGACAGGACCTAGTTTGTTACTCTAAACAGTAGTCTGCCCTGAGAGAAAAACAGATAAGACAGGGCATTGGGGCAGATCCAGAGGGTTTTTTCTAAGACCAATAAGGCTGACCTAACAGCTTTCACCCTCTGTTACCCACCACCCTAGCTCGTATTGGTACAATTAAACAGAATCAACTGCAGCCCTGATTTACTTCATCATTTGTCCAAGATCTTAGAGGATTTTTTCCTGCCTTAATGATTCTATGAATCTCTGACTCTATAAGGACCTGCTCCATCACCCACAAGCACTGGGGGCATCAGCAGGCAAAGCTTCCCCTGTCTTGTGCTGGAGAAGAGCAATACCTTCCATGGGAGGGATGGTGTCCTTGAAGAATACCTGCTCTGAGAGCCCTCCCTGGCAAGGCAGCAGATTGGGATGAGCTGCTCGTTAATTGTTTATAAGTCTCTGTGCACCGCTTTAAGGAATTACATAAAAGATCCAATAGTTCCTGCTGTGGATCTTGATCCCTGGGCAGACTGTGTCTGGGCACCTCAAGTCCTCTGAGAGAGCTGGTAGCTCTCAAATCCTGCAGAAATGAAAGGAAATCCTAAAGGACTGGTGGAGAGTTTTGTCACTTTTTTTTGAATCAGGGATGCAGCAGTAGCACCACCAGCCTGGCCTGGGGTGTTTGGGAGGTGTATCACTAACATCATGGAGAACTCATGGGGACTTTCAGTAGACTTGGCTTGAGGAAGGCTCTTACACAGAAATTACAGATGAAATGACCACTCCTTTATTTCTCCAGACCAAAACCTTCTGTGGGCTGTAGGAGAGACAAACCGTGTGTGTGTGTGAGGCTTCTGGAGTTCATCTCAGCCTAGGGTAAATCTGCTGGCCTTGGTGGCACTGATCCAGCAAAGCTGAGGGATGAGAGGAAACAGGACAGAAATAGCTGGGGTATCACAACGTAACAGCAACCTCCACTGATGCTGGGAAACACCCAAAGGCTCAGACGTGGGAGGCAGCACTTTGATGCACTCCAGCTGGGCTTGCAGAGCTCCTTCCACCTCACCACAGCACACACGTGCTAGACTCCTCTGTCCCAGTGCAGGAGGTCTGCCTCTCCCCAAAAGCCTCAGCCAGGGAAGGGGACCCTACCTCTGGTGATGAGAGGTGGTGTGGTTTGTGGGTGCTCCCCCTTCCCTTCCAGCCCCACTATTACTGTGAAGCTGTTGGAGCCCACTGAGCTCAGTGGGAGCTTTGCCTAGGCTGGGAACTCGATGCCACCAAGAGGCAAAGCATTTTCTTCTCCCAGCCTCTCCTGTTGGCATGAATTCAAACTCCTGTACACCAACACACACCAGGCACATGGAAAACTGACTTACAAAGCAAGCCTGACCCCAACAAAAGCATGGGTCAGCTCTGGAAATCACAGGAATCCACACACAAACCCCAGCTTTTCTAGCAGAGATCTAGCTGATCAATATCTTTGTGGCAACTCCCTAATGGCTTTCAGGAAAGCTGATACAGAACCTGCAAGAAGTCCCATTAAGCTCCTCTCTGTATCTGCTGGAATAAAAATATTTTCAATGAAAAAAGAAGAGAACAGGTTTTGTTGTATTTCCCTCGACCTGCATGACACATGGCACTCGTACTAAAACGATGAGCTGACACTTTATCTTCTCCAAGGCAACTAAGAAGTGCAGCAAGGCCAGTATCTCAGAAGAATTGTTTCAAGGAGGATCTCAGGGCATGAACAACTTTTTAGTGAGGTAAGCTCCACATAAAATAGCACTGGATCCAGTCTGTATAGTAGTACATATATACATAGTAGATGGGCTCCCCATCTACTATAGTTCTCTGACAGAGGATGCCTAAGGAGCAGTATAAAAGCAGATGTAGTGGCATTACTCTGCAACATTCCCCCAGAAACTAGTAATTCGCAGCTCAAGAACTTCTAGAGCCAAAAAATTGTAGGGGTTTTTTTAATAGACATGTTTATAGTTTTTTAGAGGCTTTTTGTAAATGAAACTTGTCTGAGTGCTTTTTTTTAACCCAATACTTTGAGAATCCATGAGGTTCTGCCATAAGGAGCAGCACAGATGCCAGATTGTGCAAACTCTTTTTATCTTTGAGCCTGGTCTCTATAAGCTTTATTTGATGCTCCCTAATTTTTGTATTTCAAAGGAAAATTATGGAAAATCTTCCTTTTGCATTCCCCATGCAAACATGATCTTTCAGGACCTATAACATACCTTATTCCCATCTCTTCTCACCTTGGAGCCTTTGTCTAAACAATCATTCCTCCTGTGGAGGGTGTTTCAAACCTCTGACCATCTTTCCTTTCTCAGAATTCTCTGTGGTGGAACCATTTTTGTTTTAGATTACTTGAAATGAGATAAATCAGCAGAGGAGTGGAATTTGCTCTCTGGACAATGGCAGATATGAGGAGGAACACAGAAGGGCTTGGTCCCAATATTTGGGTCCTGGTCTCAAACTAGCACAGCCCAGAGCACCTTTCCCCTGTGCCCTGGCATTTTGGGCAGGTGAGTCCTGCTCAGGTTAAAGGTGTTTCATAGCTGCAACCTGCAAGCCTTACGAGACTAAATCTAAGTGATCAGTGCCAGGTTAGATGGGACTTTGAGCAACCTGGTCTAGTAGAAGTCATCCCTGCCCACGGCAGGGTGGGTAGAAATGAGTTAATCATTAAAGTCCCTTCCAACCCAAACCATTCCATGATTCTACAATATTCCTAAAAGTCTTTACATTTACATGGAGACATTGACGGCTACCATGATCCCAGATTTATCTTCCCATTTCCAAAGTCAGGAACAGCTGAAGAGAGTGGCTTTGTCTGATGGGGTGAAGCCCCTTCCAAGCACAGCTCCCACTGTACAAGCCAGTGTCAGATGGGAAGAGAGGACAAAGCCAGGATTCACAGAGGCTCCACTCTCCCAGCACTCCACATAACATCAGGCATATCCTTCCTTCCTCCATACCCACAAAGGTGGAGACCAGGCTGGTTGTGCAGCAACAGCAGCAGTGTAAACCTTCCCCCCCAGGCACCTGCCAGTCAACCTACAGTGTAAGTTTTAACTCCTTTCATGCACATGAAACTGTGTTCAGGTCATCTGCACCCCGGGCAAATGCTGTGTCATTACACCAGGTTAAATGCAGGAAAGGGGATGGCAGCAGCTGAACCAACATCCTGAGAAAGGCATTTGCTGGGAATGCAGTCCAAGAAGAGCTCAATGATTTTCTGTGACCACTCTGAGGTTGACAGTGGGACTAAGTTCTCAGTTTTTAGATTCCACCTGGGCTGAGGTAGAAGCTGCTACCTAGCTGCTCAGGCTGGGCAGGTCTGGGGGGGACTCATCCAACACTGCCAAGAAATGAAGGAGTCCACAGAGATTTCTGGCTATGGATTTCTAACTTTTCTATTTTCATTTGGCACTCAATCTACTTAAAATGCCTGTTTTTCATTGGATTGTCGTGTTTTGCACTCCCTTTGTGCAGCTGGGCACAACTGCGCTCTGTTCTCTACTAGTGTCTGACTAGGAGAGCTGTATATTGCATACTAGGACAACTTTCTCTACAGACGGGGTGGTCAAGCAGTGGAACAGGCTGCCCAGGGAAGTAGTGGAGTCATCATCCCTAGAGGTATTTAAAGGATGTGTAAATGTGGCACTTGGGTACACGGTTTAGTGGTGGACTTGGCAGTGCTGAGCTGAGGGTTGGACTTGGTGACCTCAGAGGGCTTTTCCAACCATTGTGTTTCTACAGTTCAGAGCAGGGGCTCCGTGCACAGCTCCAGGCACAGCAGGGTTTGGGAGGGTCTACTGGGGTTGGACAGACAGCATAAACATGGACCCTACTGGGGCAGTGCTGTCCTGATAAGCTTTCTGCCTCTACCTAGCACATGACTGGGGGACTAGAAAGTCACAAACATGTAAGTTCATCCCACAGCAGTTCTCCTTGGACATTGCCTAGCAGAGAGGAGGGTTTCACAGTGCAAAGCCATCTTACATGCCGTCTCCACATCCTGCCAAACCCTTGGTACAGTGACACTTGTCCCACTCTGCTTTGGGAGCACAAAAACACTGGCTCTGCTCCAAGAGAACAATAACCCCCCCTGTTTTTCCTCTCACCCTCAAAAGGGACTGGGAGAGCCGATGTGACAGTGACTGCAGCCAGCTACCGACAGCATGGTCTTGATATGGACAACCAAAAATGTGCCCAGGACTGAGTGCCTGCAGCCACCTATCCTGTCAGCCCCTTTCTGCCAGGCTTGGAAGCTGTTCTCTGCAGCTCCAGGAGAGGCTTTGAAAAAAACTATTAGCTGACAATGCCTTCATTAATCACAGCATAATCCTTTCCATGGCAACCCAAGGATTGCGAAGTCACAAGTTAGCAAGCGTAAAACAGAAACACTGTAGAGCAGCCCTCAGCCCGGGGAAACTTAACAGTTAGGGAGATGAATTGGCTGCTCTGAGGAGGGAAAAGGAGTTAGAAATAATATTGCCTTGAAAACAGGGTCATCCCTGGACAGGATTCAGATCTCATAAATGCCTCTCCATGGGGATATCCTGTAGCTTCATGAAGTTACTCCAGTCTTACCCCAAACAGCCCTAGAAGAGACTTTGGCCCTACATCTTAGTTTTACAGAGGATCAAAGCTTCAAACAGGTCAGGGAGAGAAGAGGGACAGTTTGTCACCAGGCCATCACCACAAAGTTAAACACAATTTAGATATACATATTTGGGAATTGTAAGGGCTCAGACATCGCAAAGCCACAGGTAAAAACAATTTTGACCATCAATGAACAAGAGGGAAGTGCTGTCTTGGCTTTTTTACCCTTGTTTGTCCCTCTTTGGTTGTCCCTGGGACAGTTTAGGCACAGGGTAGGGAGCAGACTTCAGAGGGTCTCACAGGGATGCAGGTTTCGACTGAAGCTTTGACAAAGCTCAGTCAAAGCTGCAAAACCATTCCACAGCTTCACATTACCCGTGTTGGGAGTTTGCAGTCCCTCACCTCATGGGAAGAGTAAGACCCATAGCATCCTACAGTGGAGGATGGGAGAGGAGTCGGCTTGCAACAACCCTGTCCTTGCCATCTTTATGTAATGCATAGGTTAACCCCACAGAGTTGATTCTTGGACATGCTTTTGCCCAGACTATAGAGAGAAGCACTCACACCAGCACCACAGCCTAGGGCTGTGAGAAAATCATTTCTAGCTTCTACCACCTCCTTCTGCAGGGGAGACTTAACAGCAAGGGGTGACCAGGCAATCTTAGACCCACTGGCGTGTTGCCTACATGACAGGTCCTCCACCATACACCCCAGTCTTCCCAGAGACACCAAGATATCTCTGTTCCACTTTCCTTCGGATAATGTAATTGTAAATATCCTAGGAAACCCTGGGACTTTCCTTTGGGACTGTGCTCAGCTGGTCCAGCACAGCCCATATACATCATACTCCCAAACCAGGCAGCAAAATGCAAACTGCTTTGTGGGAATTGCCTATGCCATATCAAGTCTCAGTCCTTTCCCAGGGATGGTCCTAATAATTTAAATAGTCTGGAAGGCCCTGGGTACTGCTTACCAGCACTGGTGTGACCCAGGGGACACCCCCCGAAACCAGCCTGGGCACAATCTGTGCTATGCTGCAGCCAAGGAAATCTCCTGCTGCTCCCCGAAGAGCAGCAGCCACCTGAGAGCAGGTTGTGCTTCCTCCACCTAAATGGTGTATTTGGAGCTGCATGAAAGCAGGAAGAGGGTGAGGTGGACTGGGAAGACACCTGGGGTCTTGTGGCACTGTCAGTGGATCCATGCACCAGGGACATGCCCCAAAGCCTCTCCCCATGTTTAAGCACTTCCAGAGGTATCCCTGAATGTGAAAGGGTTGTGGAGCAAAGGGGTGGAGGGCTGCACAACACAGCACAGGAGGGCAGTGCCCTCCACCCTTCACTCCAGCTCAATGCTAGGTGACCCCAGACAAATTAAGCAGCAGCTAGAAATTACCGAGCCACTAATCCATGCTGAAGGAGCCGAGCTGGCTCGGGGCTGCTGGGCACTGAGGGCAGGTCTGCGGTCGTGTCGTCTCCCCCCTCCCATCGAGCGCAGCCTCTTCCCCAGGTTTGATCCGGCTCGCCGCCCGCAGCCCCGGCGGAGGCACCTCCATCCATCCCACCCATCGCACCTCACCGCGCCCCACCGCATCCCAGAGCGCTCCCACCGCAGCCCCGCTGCACCCCACCCGGAGCATCCCCAGTCCCCCGCCTGGCTCCCCGGGTGCCGCCTGCCCCCGCTCCGCCTTACCTTAGCGGGGCATGGCCAGGGACGGCTGCGCCGGGGACGGGGCACGGGTGCCTAGCGCAGAGCCGTGCTGCCTCCAGCACCAAGCGAGGGCAGCGCCGGCCCCGGCTGAGCCTCTTAGCGGGGGAGGAGCCGGGCTACAGCCAGCCCCTGGTATGGGAGTGGGTGTGGTGTGGGGGTGTGAGTGTGTGTGGGTGTGCGTGTGGTCCCTCCATCGCGGGAACCGCAAGCGCCGCGCTCCCGCAGCAGCCCCACTCTCCAAGGATGCGTCCTCCTGCATCCCTGGAGGCTGCCCCGGGTTATGTTATCATAAAATCGTAGAATGAACTGGGTTGGAAGGGACGTTACGGATCACCTAGTTCCAAACCCCTGCCATAGGCAGGAACACCTTCCACTAGACCAGGGTGCTCAAAGCCCCATCCAGCCTGGCCTTGAACACTTCCAGGGATGGGCATCCACAGCTTCTCTGGGCAAACAACCTCTTCCAGTGCCACACCATGCTCACAGTAAAAAAATTTATTCCTAATATCTAATCTAAGTCTCCCTTCTTTAAGTTTAAAACCATACCCCCTTTTTCCTATCTGCTCATGTAAAATGTTTTCATGGCACCCATGAAGATCCCTGCTACAGGTTTATCTGCAGTTCCAAGTCCTTGTTGTACGGAGCCCTGACGGATTCTTGGGCTAAAGGGTGGCTGGAAGGGTACTCCTGCCCTGAGGTCTCTGGCCTGTGCAAGGGACTGTATTGAGGTCCTGTGGGGTGAGGCCAGGAGCTGACAGGCATCATGGTTTGAATGCACCAGCCTTGTGCACTTGTAAATGTGAAAACTGGGACAGGAAAACACTTGAGGACCAGGAAACTCAGAGCTGAGATTTTGCCTAGAAGCTTAACTCTGACCTGGTGACTCCCTGCCCAAATCTGGGCTAGTGTCTTTTTTCCTTCCTGCTGAGAAAGGTGGGGTTGGATTTTAATTGAGCTACGAAACATTACTGAGGTTTCTTACTTAGGTATAAAGCTTGTCATTTGAGCTACTGAAAGCTGCAAAATACACCTTTTCATTTGCAGTGTTATCGTAAAATTTGTTTCTAAGCTCCACTTAGGAATGAGGGAGCTGGAAATCCTCCTGTTGAATGCGTTTTTTTGGTGATGCTGCAAAAGTAAGGAGCAATAAGAGGGAGCCTCCTTGCTTCAAAGCTAACCAGGAACTCTGCTCAAAGTGTAGAAGTCACAGGTCCCTTCCCCAGCCCTTAGAAATGCCCTGCTGCTGTCCAGTCCTCAGCCATGAACAGACTCAAGCTGACCTTGAGCTCAAGACAGATGATTTGTGACCACCATGCCCAGTTTCACTCAAGCCCTCCTCATTGTGTCAATATAGTTGGTGTGGATGTGAGGGCAGATCCTGGCTGTGTCTGGGCTTTGCTCTGGACTGCATCTGATGCGCTTGGAAGGGCTTGGGCAGCCTTTCCTTGGGCCCAACATGACCCATGCATGTGTGGAAAGGGAGTGAGGGAGGCTCTGCCAGGAACGCAGGTACTTCCTGACTGCACCACTGGGTTTGGAGGTGGGATTTGAAGACTGCAAGGAGCCTTCAGACAACTGCTCAGAACAGACTCCAGTGGCCAATCCCTTGGTATTAACCTGGGCTATTGGCCAAGGATGTGGCAGCACCTGAACAGTTCTGAGGGACAGGCAATGAACCTGCCCCATTGCTGAAGGCCCTTCTGCCTCTGCAGCCCTTCCTGCTGGAAATCCCTTATCCTTTTGAGGGGCAGGAGGCTCATACGGTATGAGCCTCATATTCATATGTATGCAGGCATTAAGGTGGGAAGATGGTGCCTATGGGGGATCTAGCTGCAAGAAGAAATACTTCAGCATCAACTTTCAGCCATAGGATGGATGTCTGTTCCTTCATGAAGATGCACTTTCAGGTCAAAGGCAGACCCTGAACTGCCAATTTACCATAGAATCATAGAACCATAGAACCATAGAACCATAGAATGGCCTGAGTTGGAAGGGACCTTACAGATCGCCTAGTTCCAAACCCCTGCCATGGGCAGCGACACCTTCCACTAGACCAGGTTGCTCAGAGCCCCACCCAACCTGGCCTTGAACGCTTCCAGGGATGGGACATCCCCAACTGCTCTGGGCAACCTGTGCCAGTGCCTCACCATGCTCACAGTAAAGCATTTCTTCCAGGTATCTCATCTAACCCCACCCTTTCACTTCAAAGCCATTCCCCACTTGTTCTATCAAAACATGCCCTTACAAAAAGTCCTTAAAAAAAGTCCCCTACAAAAACTGATATGAAACTATATGAAATTAATGCTGTGAACAGAAATCCCTGGCAAATGACTCTGCTATAGGGATGAGGAGATGCTGCAGGACCCTTGGTGAGCCTGGGGTGGATCCTGCCTGGAGCTGTACACTGCTCTACTACTTGCTGCTGGTCTCCAAACATGCACAGTCTCCGCACATCTCCACACTCACGTGCTGCCCTCCCACACAAATTCCAGCATCCCTATCTCTGTGCTGGTGTGCACCATCAGCACAGACACAGGCAGGGCTGCAAATCAACCTACACTTTTCAGCCCACTGCCCCACTATCAGCAAAATCAAGGTGTGGATGTTGGTGGGAAAGCACAACCTCCATGCCTCCATGATAGTCTGTGGCTTACCCAGGCTTGCATAGACCTTTTTTATAAAATGTGCACCAAGCAAGACTCAGTAAAGCTGCCTGGTCTACACCAGAGCTCCTGTGCTATGTTCGGCCGCATATGTGCCCAGCCGGGTCTGCTGCTCAGGACACCTTCCATGAGAGTATCAGGATGTTTGGAGAATTGAGGTGTTTGTGAGGCTTTTCCCCTAAGAAAGGTCCTTTTAAGGCTGGAGGGTCTGGGAAGATACCTTCACCCCACAATAGAAGGGCTTTTTCCAGATATCTGCTCCAGGCTCCTAAGGGTGGGCTGCAGAAGCACACAGCTCCTTCTTGCTGCAAAGCCTTTGAGCACAGGCAGCTGGTGGAGGGAAGCCGAGATGGAAGCGAGATCCCAGTGCCAGAGCTTTGGGTCTGTATGCTGCAGCAGCAAGACTGGAGATACCCATGGGCAGGGCCAGGCTTTTCAAATGCTCCGATGTGCATTGTGCAGGTTTGTTTTCTGAGGGAAAGCCATCCAAAACCCTCTTCCTCCTTCTACTTCGCCCATAAACTCTCCCCCCCTCCTTTTGTTTTTTCAGCAATCTGCAGAGCTCTTTTCCAAGTCAGGTGAGGCTCAAAAACCCAAGTGCCCTGCACTGTGGTGACTCTGGGGTATAGGATGCAAAGGCTATTTATAGTCAGAGGAGGTTACCCATCCCTCCGTGGATTTTCTCTGTGAATGTGAGTGTAACCTTGTGTGAAAGCCTCATGCAGATCACCTTGTCTCAGTCTCAAAGTCTGCAGAGAAAATAATTAGAATGGAGTTTGGTGAATCAAGGAAATTCAAAAGGCTCTGCAGAGCCACCTTGTGCCCATCAAAAGCATTCTGGAAGAACAAAGCAGTTCAAAGGCAAGGAGTCTGAATAAAATATACACAATTTATTTATTTATAGGAGGTTTACAGCTGTACAATGTTGGCTTTCTGTTTGGACCATTCTCTGACCTTGTGCAGCATGACATGTCAGTGCCTTTGGAGATGAAGACAAGTCACAGCCTGTTTTAACAGGCAGATGTCAAAAAGAAATTAATTCCACAGAGTGTAATGCCAGGCTGCCTGCAACCATTGAAATGATTAACAAAAGAAATGTGAAATACATCAGACACATGTCCTACCCCACTCATGAGGGACTGGAAAGTGTTTTTCAAACCTGCCCTCCTCTAAAAAAAAAAAAAAAAAAAAAAAATCAATCCTGAATATTTCTGTTTACTTAATTCAAAGAGAAAAGGCATCAACAATAGGAATGGCATTTCAATAATTCCCTTCCCTCATGTGCTCTACAAATAAGACAAAAAGAAGAGTAAGAAAGGTAATTTTTGTCATTTCATTTGAAATGTAGGGAAAGAAGGCTTCTCCTCTAACTTTTCCAAGGTTTTCTCTTTTTTTTTTGTTTTAAAAAGGACAAATAATACTGATATTAAGACAATTTTGTCCTGATACAGAGAGATGATTTTTTTTTTTTTAAGACGTTATTAAAAAGCTGCCTTTCCTCTCTTTATGGCTTGATTCTCTGTAGGGAGGAAGGAGGCTGCCCATGGGTACCAGGGCACCACAACTCCTTGGTGAGCTTTGGCACCATTCCTTGGGGATCACGGTGCCATTTGGCACATGGCAGGGCGCTCCTGGACAAACGGCTCTCCTTTGCTGCAGCCACCCACAGCCTGATTTCCTGAGAAAACAAGGCTAATGCAGGCAGGCAGGACACCTCCATCTGCTGATGATGGTCCTGTCACGTTCCTGCGATGCCAAATAGCTCATCCCCCTGCCAGGTGAGGTATCTTCGGGCATCCCTCTCACATATCGCTCTGAACATAAGCCTGAGAGATCTTCTCCTAAGACCCAAATCATACCTTCTAACCCCACAGTCCTGCTTCCATTTATTTTCAGTGATCAGTCTCATAAACAAAACTAGGATAAAATCAAAATATCTCTGCATTGGTCTTCCCAAATTCAAGGATTTGCTTTGACCTTGGGATCAAAAAGTTGCTTTACCTAACTAGGAGCATTTAAGTCAATTCTGCAAGATGCTGAACCAAACTTGGTCCCAGTGATGGCACCTGGAGCTGGAGGCTGCTCAGTGCAAGCCAGGAGTAATTGAGATCTGGAAAGAGCATCATGGGGACCTCTGCTTGCCTTTAAGTCCTGGAAAACAAGACCTAAGAACATAAGCAAATGTGGTAAAAAAGACAACTCATAACCGCAGGACTGTGAAGATGAGGAAAGGGGAAAAGCAGCCTGCAAAAATCACTGCAGTTGTACCATCAGCTTCTGGTTGCACCAAGAACTGAGCTAGCAGGTACTGTGACTTTGGGGAACACTTCACCATGTTTCAGACTTAGCAGACCTTTAGGTACTTTTAAAAAAACCCCAAACAGACTTGCAGGACAAACATGGGTGTTCAGTAGGACAAGCAGAAACCATTTGCTGTGGTAAAAGAAGGCTTTCCTGTTCACTTTTCTTGCAGGAAAAGGACTCTGCTCAGGTCAAAATTTACCAAGATTCAAAGATTTTGTATTAAATTCCACTTGCATGCAGGTGACTGCAAAATATTTGCTCGTTAGAAAATCTAACTGAAAAATCCCTTAACTTGCACCACTTTAAAGGCACACGAATAAAAAAACCCAAACAACAGGAGAAAAAAAAAGGGGTTGAAACTTGTCCTAGTCAGCTGCTGAAAGGCCAGACAACGGGTTGTTGTTTGGTTTATCTGGGATGATTTATAAGAAGCCAGATTCTGCCACCCAGTGGAATAAGGAAGATTAACCCAGTTTTCATGGATATCAGGAGCAGACTGTGGCCCTAGACACATCCCCAAGGATGCATTTGGGTTGTGCTTGTGAGACTGGCTCTAGGACTGTGCAACTCATACTCCATGACAGGAGACTGAAAATTAAAGGTGAGAGATGGACACTGGTATGAATGAAATATTCCCAGCATTTTCAGGCTGCACTGGGAGCAGTGCTCCTCTAGTACAAGCTAAAATCCCACTATTTTTAAAAAGAATTTGAGAAAGCGAGGCACTGAGAAATGATGCACTGTAGGCAGCAGTACAGATGGAGCCCATGGAGCAAAGCTCCCCATCCCTTGAACTTGACACTTCAGCCTTCAGAGGAACCAACCTTCTCTTACCTAAACACTGAACTGCCCCAGTAGACAACCCACCCCAGCTCCTGGGGTGAGATTTTGGGATGGAGATGGCAGGGAGACATGGAGACAGCAGGCACCACGGGAGTTCAGGAGGCACACACGGGAGCCGGGTGCAGACTGATTCAGAAACTTGACCCCAGAGAACAGTTATCCCACCACAGCTGTTGTTATTTTTGTATACTTCAGAGTTGCATGGGGTTGAACAAGACTTCGGTGGAGACAGCTTGTCCCCAAAATGATGGAGCCTTTGGTCTTGTTGCCCCTGTGGATTTGGGATTTGGGCTGCCTTGGTGCGTTTTCCTTGCAGTTGCAGTATGCAAACCCATATCCGAAAAACATCCAGCAGGCCCCGATCGGTTTTTCCACTTCTCCTTTGCTGTGGTGCCTCCACAGATAAGCGATTACATGGTAATTTCAAGGGAGAAAACTCCATGCACACTACTCTTAACCCAAGCAGACACATTGAAGATGCACTGAAGCAGCTGGTGGGACCATGGTGGCCACACGTGTGCGTGGTGGCACGTGTGTGTGCCAGCCTGTGTAAACAAACAGCCCCAGGGCATCGTGCTCTGCCTGTCAGGACACACAGCATGCTCACAGAGGTCCCACAGTGCACGTGGCAGCCAGGGGGGCTGCAGAGGACGCCAGCAGAAGGATCATTGCGGTTCCCCAAAAAAGGCACCATTTTTTAACATTGAAAACACAAGATTGGCTCCTTGGAGTGGAATGCATGCATGGTTCATATACACTTTGCAGGTGGTAGGTAGGCTCTGTGTGTCTCTCTCTATATATATATATGTGTGCATGTTTATATTCACATATGTGGCACCAGAAGAGTCATCCTTGAGTACTCAGACATTAGTGAGGATGTTACTGCTGAGCAGCATCACAGCAATGGTTCCAGGGAGATCGTTTGACCTCCTGTTCCCCTTGTCCTGGAGGTGCAGTGTGTGCACCGACTGCCGGTCGCTGGGATCCCCCGTGAGCACCACTTGGCCCAAGAACTCATCACTTATCAAGTTGTGGTTCCAGATCTGTGGAAACAAAACAGGGATGAGAGCAGCTCCTTCAGGGATGCAGCCAACCTTCATGAACTGGAGAGAAGGGGTTACTGGGGATGTGCCCTGAGCTGAAGCCAGGGAGGTGGTGAGGTGTGAGGGTGTCACTCTGGAAGTGAGACGGGTGAAGGACATGATTTAACCAGATGTCACCATGGTGGTGAGAGGTTGAGCTGCATTAACTAATGAACAGATCTGCTGTGGACAGTGTGAGGAGAGGGCCGCAGGGGGGGTCCAAGTGAGAGAGGGTCGCCATCCCTCAGCCCACTGCTTGCCTGCCTGTACAATTGTACCTGAACAATGATGGGTTGTCCTGGCTTCTTGCGGTAGAAGAGCCCTTTCACATCGAATTCTGGTGACACCGTGTTCTTCTTCACTGGAGAGCGAACCTTTTGCCCTTCGCACTTGATGATTACATAAGGGTCAGCTCCTGAGGAGAGAAAAAGGAATTTTTGGTTTGTTGTAGCTTCTGTAACTCCTTAGAGTCCTTTTCCAGGGGTGTCATGCAGTTCTCTGCCTCCATATCCCACCAGAGGAGATGGGTATCTGCCAAAGCGTTTGTCACACCCTGTATGATGTCCATGGAGCTCAGCTGTTTGGGTTTAATTCTATTGGGTGACATTGTCCCTGCACAGCAGGTGTTGATGGACTGCTATGAAGCTGGGGAAGGGTCTCGATGGAGCACAAATCTGATAAGGAGCGGCTTGAAGGAGCTGGGGGGGCTTAACCTGGAGGAAAGGAGGCTCGGGCGGACCTTATGACTCCTACAACTGTCTGAATGGAGGATGTAACGAGGTGGGGGTGGGTCTCTTCTCCCAAGAAACAAGCAACAGGACGAGATGAAAAGGCCTTAAATTGCACCAGCGGAGGTTTAGACTGGATATTAGGAAAAACTAACTCATAGAAAGGCTTATCAAGCACCTGGAACAGGCTGCCCAGAGCAGTGGTACAGTCACCATCCCTGGAGGGGTTTAAAAGATGCGCAGATGTGGCTGTTGGGAACAGGATTTAGTGGTGGACTTGGCAGTGCTGGGTTAAGGGTTGGACTTGATGATCTTAGAGGGCTTTTCCAACTGAAACAATTCTATGATTCTATGAAAGGGCCACCTCTCTTGTCCCCATATTCTACAGAAACACTCCTTCATCACTCCAAATCCTCCTGACCATTGCAGTAAATGTTCCATGGAAGACACCATCCTACTCAGCCCTCTTTTCAGGATTTGCTCTCCTAGAGGCAGGCAGAATTAAAACCATGGAGAAGAGAAAGAGGCTCACACAAGGAAATACCAAATAGAGGATTAAGTTACCAAGTTTACATACTACCATCCCACAGCTGGATGGTACCTGAGCTTCCAGGAGAAGGAAAGAGTCCCTCATTAGTGAATACTTTCATCTTGCCAAACAAAGTGCTTGTTTGGGGAATTTCAGTAGAGAAAGAGCTATTGCTATGGAAATTTAACTGCCAGAATGCTTTTTCTCACCACGAACTTTAGTTGCTATGATGGAAACACAGACCTGTTGGATGAGTTTTCTTGTCCAAGGGAAATGTGGAAATGAGGAGGAACAAACCAGCCCCTTCTGACAGCCAGGGATTTTGATTTCCAGACCACCTCTTTGCTCACTTTCTGTTGGCAAGGATCTGGCTCCCCTGGTGAAACACAGCTGCTGGATCTCACAGCTGTTTTTCCAAATTACCTTGTCTTTTGGGATGTCCCATTGAATCCTCAGATTCCATCAGCCAGAGCCAAATTCCTATCTGTAAATCACTATTGCCAAAGTGTTTTGAAAGGCCTGGTCTGGGATGTGTGAGAGATGCCATTGCACTGGAAAACACCAAACACACTGTTGGTGGTGGGAGCTGAACAGCTGGAAAACAGCTGGAAGAAAGCAATTCCCAAGGGGTTTTTGTGGAGAAAATGTTTTGTGACTCCAGAATCCACACATCTTCTTGTCTGAAGGAAAGATAAACCTCCTTGTTTCTGTGAACAGTTCAGAGACCTTTGGCTTCCGATTTCCCTGCATTGCTACAGGTGCACTGACCTGTTGTGAATAATCCAAGAAAAAACCACCTGCCTAGGGTTAAATTCCCTCCCCAAACACCAGATAGGGCATAAGAACTCCCTTTGTGGCATGTGGGAAGTAAGCACATTTGACTAGTCCTTGCTTAGGAAAGATCCTGCTCTTTACTCTCAGGGATATAGTGATAGGCAGCCCTAATAAAAATTCTTGGGTGAAAAAAATTACAATTTTAATTGGGTTTTATTTAGATCTTCTAAGTTTTTAATTTTTATATTTTAAATTTGGCTTGAAAGTGTTTGGCTAAATCTTGCCACAACCACCACATGTCCTTGACTCAGGAAATGGGGGAGAAAGGCTAGGATCTGGTCTATTTCCATGGTGGAAAGATATTTGCTTCTCTAACTGCAACCTCTAGACCTTCCATCCCAACTTTAGCAATCTCCCAGTACAAGCTATCACTGCCACTGGGTTTCTTGGTCCAGATGCTCCAGGCAGACAGAACATAGGGCTCTTGCCATAAGCCTCTGTGTGGCTGTAGGACAGGGGGAGGTATGGTCCTGCTGCCATCTTCCATGCAAGAAAAGTGATGGATGTCAGAATTGGTCTAGATCCACACCATCCCAAAGTGACCTAAATTTGACATACCCTCTACTGATAAGACATTTATCCAGCCTCCAGGGATGAATGCTACACATCAGGCTGTTTCTCTGTCTTTCCTACTGAAATGCCTTTAAATACAATTCCTGGCTTTTACGGCTGCTCATACTTGAGAGGAAAGCTTGGGTTGTTACAGGACCACCACTAAGGGCTTTGGGGAAGTTTTGGGAGGGTCTCAGATAACAGCCTAAATATAACAGCTCCCAGATCATGTCCACTGCAAGAAGTGAGTTTGGTTTTATGTATCCCTAGTGCTTTTAGCATGCATATTTGTAATTCCTTAAGTCTGATAATTTAGCTTAGACCCAATATTCCATTAAGCCAGGAGACCAAACATCCTGGAGGCCTCGCAGTTGGAGGCCGGAAACCCCTATGCTATCCTGAGAAACCAAGGTCTTCCCTAGAACATCCTGTAAGCCAAGATAGGCCCATCCAGGGGGGGATTCCTTGGGATGGGGGGTTTGTTTGAGCCTCTCATTGGGGAATCTTTGATAGATATGCTAATTTGCAAGGTCTATAAACTGTAGACGTGATCTATCATCGGGGTGCATTTCAGCGTGCATTTCGGCGCATTCCACCTGGATGAAGTGGTGCACCTTAAGGTTCCTTAAATAAACACCAAGGTAAAAAACCCTTTTTCCCTTAAATCGTGTTTGATTCTTAATTTTAAGACCAGGGAACGGAAACAATATAAATTCCAGCCACGTCCCAGTTCATAAATCACCTCCCAACTCCTCCGGGGCCAGACAACAGGTAGGGAAAGACCAGTACCTCCTTGGGAGTCCTGATTCTTGAGCCCAGCTGCAGCAAGGACATGGATCTGGGATACTACTTGTGGGTAGCCACACATCCCACTCCAGCAGGTGTGTGGTGGCTCATCCAATGTCAGCTCTCTGCAAGGAAAAACACATGGCCTTTGAGAGGTGCCTAATCTTACCCCAAGGAGTTTGCTCTGGCACAATGAAGGACTGTATAGGCCATTCACTTAAGAGTTGGACTCAATGATCTTTGGATGGTGCTTGTGGGTCCCTTCCAACTCAGAATATTCTGTGGTTTTATGACTATCCATTGTCCACTGTCAGACTCTGCTCCCCACTCTAATCTCCTCAACCTGGTTTTGGGATGCCCTCCCATATCATGCTTAGAAGCAGAGTGGGAGCTTCTCTGCATGTCTGTGGAGAGACCTGTAAAGATGTCCTGTCTCTTGATCACCCTTAACAGAAAGCCAAAGAGCAGCTGCAGGCAAGGCTGTGACTATTAAGAAAAACCACAAATCAAAAGCACAGGGCTGTCTCCAAAGAGCCAATTCCTCCCCATCCCTGCTCATGCTCCTTACCGGCAATCTGAAGGCACGTCTGTGAAAATCCTGAGAAGGAACTCGCCTTCATGACCAGGGTCAAAAGTGGTGGGGATGATGACGTAGCGGCCTTCCTTCAGGTCTGTCCTCAGGAAGACGCTGCGGGAGTTGATGTAGATGGAGCTGGCCACCTTCTGCTGCAGGGTGTGCATCCGGTAGTTCCTATTCAACTCCACCTGGGCAGAAACCACAGTGGGATGGTCAGCGCATTGTCACTGGCTGAAAATGTACTGGTATCCACCACGGAGGGGGAAAGACTGCAAGGACTGAGTCCACAGTGCCAGGAGACCTGGAGTTAAGAGAACCAGCAAATTGGTCCCAGCTGTGCTGGGCGGAAAGCAAGTGTGGACGTGGCTTTCCCAATTCTTTTGGCTCAGGGACTCATCTCCTGCATCACAGCTTAACACTGGGGACCCAGCAAACAACATGTAAGGATTAGTCTAGCAGATCTCAACATTTGGAGAGAAAAGACTAATCATTGCTTTTAGCAAGAACTGTGCAGAATCACAGAATGGTTTAGGTTGGAAGGGACCTTAAAGATCATCTAGTTTAATTCCCTGTCATGGGCAGGGACACCTCCCACTAGAACAGGTTACTCAAAGCCACATCCATCCTGACCTTGAACATTTCCAGGGATGGAGTATCCACAGCTGCTCGAGGCAACCTGTTTTCCATGCTGACCCCTTTGATATCCCTCTTCATCTCCAGAGGAGGGCAGGCTGTGCTGATGGCACCCCAGAAGTACCCAGATAATGCTTAAATGAGCGATATGGTCATGCAGGACTGATGTACCACTCCACAACCAACAAATTTATAGTGGCATTCAGGCCAACATGCAGGAACCCCAGCCTACCTTATGGATATCAAAGCCTATGGCCAAATTCTCTCCTTTGCCCTCTCTGCGACTGGTCCTTTTGGGCTTCTGCTGGATGGAGATCAGCACTTCATCTTCTGCCTTCTTCACATCAAACACATACTAGAAGCAAAAAGAGGAAGGTAAGGGAGATTTTGATTAATACAGGATCCCTGGGCATGGGTGGGGGTGGATTTAACAGATTTAACATCAGTTTCTCTCCATCCACTTCCATGCAGGGACAGCCTGGCTCCAGTACCCACTCTGAGAGCCCATACACTCTCTTCTTGGGACCTGGAATCAACTTGCCAAGACAGTGACCTTTTTGGCCCATCTTAGAGAAATACTGCGAAATCCAGTCTTTGAATTGCTCAGCAGAATCCAAGCAGTCTAGATGTAGTCCTATATCAGAGACTTTCACCCCCTGCAGTCTGCCAGAAGTCCTCCTATAAGGCATGGAAGGATGAACTGATGTTCAGAGACCTAACAAAAAGGCTAATACAGAGCTGGAAGCTGGAAACAACTCTCCCACATCCTTGATGACAACTCCTGCAATGGACCAGACCATCCTTCATCTGCTTGTTAGATGAAGGACACAAAAGGTCCTCACTTGTGATACTGAGAATCCCAGTTCAGAGCAGGACAAGACAATTGTAGAATCATTTATGTTAGAAAAGATGTCTAAGATCATCCAGTCCAACCCTTACCCAAGCAATGTCAAGTTCACCACTAAACCATGTCCCCGGGTGTCCCCCACATCACATGCCTTTTGAACACTTCCAGAAATGGTGATTTCACCATGGCCCTAGGCAGCCTCTTCTAACATCTTCACCCTTCCAGTGAAGAAGTTTTCCCTAATATTCAATCTAAACCTCCCCTGGCACAACTTGAGGTTGTTTTCTCTTGTCCTACCACTTGTCACCTGGGAGAAGAAACTGACTCCCACCTGGACACAATCTCCTTTCAGGAAGGTGTAGAGAGCCATAAGGTCCCCTTGAGCCTCCTTTTCTCCAGAAAAGTTTGCTCCAGGAAATGAACTTCAAGCTAGAAGGAAATGGCTCTATGGGCTACTCCTGTCCTGGTAAATTTAACAGTGTCAAAGTTTGGGCAAAAAACCTGGAATTTGGTCATTCAGACATCCAGATTATTGGAAATGACTCCTGGACTGGAACCAGACAACACTGATACCCTGTGGCACAGCTTGCTCTTCCCTTGTGCCAAGGGTGCTTGGATGCAGTCTCCCTGATAAGAGGGATAAGGTTAATAGAGTTGGCCTCAATGCTGGTCATGCTGAGCCAGAGAATTGCCATAAGCACAAATAATCTATTAGAGGTTTGGTAGCCATTTCAGTCTTCTAGGTACCTGTAGGACAGTTAAACACTTGGAAGCACATGTGAAGGCTCCAGAAGGGCCTCTGCCCCCTTACTCACTTGGGGGTTCTGCAGAAAGGTGTCCTTGTGGTTGATGCAGCCTCCAGAGCGGTTCTTCAAGGGGTCACTGCTTCTGGTCCATGCCCCATGTAGCACTGCCTCTTCCCAGGTCTTGTGGATGCTCAGGTAGGAGGTGTTGATCAGACGGCACTTGATGATGTCCGTGAAGTATTTGCAGAAATCTTCAAAGGTCATCCTGAATCAGGACAGAACTGGGTTATGCTGCTTCATTCCCTGGAAAAGTACACTGCAGGGATTTTCCTGATCACCTGTTAGAGAGTGTGGGTTGTCTCTGATGGCTGATGAATAACAAAAAATATCTCCAGAAGAGATGGAGGTACTTTTGTCTATGCCTGCAGTAAATACTTCTTGAGTTTAAACAACAGATCTCTGTGTTTTGGAGCAGGAGAAGCAGCACAGCGTCCCCTTCCCCACCCAAGGGTAAATGTGATACTGAAATGTTCCTGGTGAGTCTGTGAAATTCAGCACATTTATGACAGGTTCTCAGTGCCTTGGCGAAATGGTCTGGCCGCTGTGTGATAGAGAGCAGCTTGCAATCCCAGGGTCATGGCCATCCAAAACTGACACCCATGGGCTCAAGGAGAGGGCTTCACTAGAGATCCTATGGCTTGGAAGCCTATTTTCTCTGGATAGCTGTATGCATGGAAATGATGTACATGCTCCATGGGGTGGGAGGATGCTGTGGGCATGGCCTGTGGTGACAAACTCAGGAGGGACTCACCAGAACTCTCCATCATCTTCCACTGTCATTCCCATCTTCTCTCTCTCACTTTTACTCACTTTCTGCCACTCCTCAGAGCTGAGGGAAGAGAACAGGATCATTACTCAAAGGTAAGGGACACAGAAGAATTTGAGGCTCAAGGACTGTATATAAAGCCAGTCCCCATGCTGCTGTGGTTAGGTCATCTGCCAAACAGGGGGAAAGTGCAGCATGGCTTGGAACTTCAACTTCCTTCCTGACCAGTGGAGGTGAATCCAGCCTGGCAAGGTTTTATTTGGCCAGTAGAATCACAGCCCTATCCGTGAAGACAACAAAATTGACTCTGGCCAAAGGCTCTGGTTGCACCAGCCCTTGGTTCCTCATCTCATCTACAGCCATCACAGCAGCCAGTGGTGGCAGAGGTTGATTCTGTTGGGTGCTTGTTTTGCTGCAAAAAGACTGGGAGCACAAAGGTGAGCTATAAACATCCTTCGCTAGTACAAACGAACATGGAATCATGGAATCACAGAATGGTTTGGGTTGGAAAGGACCTTAAATATCATCTCATTCCAACCCCCCTGCTATGAATAGGGGCACCTTCCACTAGACCAGGTTGCTCAGAGCCCCATCCAACTTCGTCTTGAATGCTTCCAGGGATAGGGCATCCAAGCTTCTCTGAGTAACCTGTGCCAGTTCCTCACCCTCACAGGGAAGAATTTCCCACTGAAACAAGCTGTCCATCCCAACTCACGTGTCACTCCAAGGGCCGTTCCACTCCCGCTCGCCCCATGGGTTGCGCATGCGGATCATGTCCAGCTTCTCCGACTTGAAGAAGGACAGAAGGCCATGGCCAAGACGGACCTTCCGCACGTCCGTCACCGCGTACGCGTGGCCCTTCACCAGTCCGCAGGCCAGGCGAGCCTCCATGTCAGCCGCTGACGTGGCCTGGCAGGAGGACACAGACAGTGCTCAGACCAGGGGGACATGACCACCTCTGCAGGGGCTGGGAAAGAAAGGAACTCAGATTTCCCTGCAGGTTTCTTCAAGCCAAAATGAAAAGCATCAATGGTCAGGGAAAAACCCAGTTGGCACAGGTCTCAGATGCCATTTTATGTGCTGAATCCCTCCTTTTCTCTGAGCTCCCATACTGGCAACCAATAAAGCTCATCCTTATGGTTATAATGGGAGGTCTGGCAACCAGCATTTGTAGAGATGCCCGGATGCAGACACCAAAACGTCTTTCTCTGGAGTGGATCACCTCCTAGCATTTAAACGGTACTGGGATGAACCTGGGCTCTTGGACATAGCAACAAGAAATAAAGAGGGTTGGCTGGCATTCAGGATTAACTCCTTTTGCCATCAAGAAGTTGGAACCCTTGGCCACAATTTATCCAATCTAATTTAGAAGTTTATGACTGTGTAAGACAACTGCCTCCTAAAACGCCTATTCCCAGGGGACCATGACCATACTGGTAACTCCGCTTACTTTAATGGAGCAGCTGATGAGGCCTCCCCTGTTGTGCACCTTCAACACGCGCTCAAAGAGCAGGTTTCGCTTGGCTTCGTCAGCGATGTAGTCCCCTTCAGTCAGGTCGATAGGTTCAGAGACCCCACCAGTGAAATCCACCAGGGCATCAGCAGTGTTGCCTCCATCCAGGGCCTCGTAGCAGCCTGACAACCTGAAAGAGGGTGACAGGGATGGCAAAGGGGTCTGGGACAATTCTTAGGGCAGCCTTGGGAATGGAGATTTGCAGTTGAACTTCAAGTGGGAGAGGATAGCAAACTACGGTGAAAAGATAGGACCCACATTCCTTGCAGCACTCTTGCTGCCATAGGACCAAAGTAAAAGGAACTTGAAATCTCTAGAATAGGCGTTACTTAAAGAAACATTGAAGGGTATTTTGCTTTAAGGGTAAATTAAGGCTAGAGAAGGGTTTTTTCCCCTTATTTTTTGTCTGTTTGAGTTATGCACTACTACTTTCCTGTCCACAGGAAAGATGTTGGTTCCACTGCTGCAAGCCAGCTGATGAATGAACAGAGAGGAAAAACAGAGTGCTCAGGTCCCACTTTATCCTACAACTGCCTGGGTACCTACTTGGCATAAGCTTTCTCCACCAAGGCACACCAGAACTCATTCTTGGAGTTGGAGTGGCAGTAGATGAGCTGGTTGTGGAGTGTAGGAAGGCGGTCATCGATCACCACATCCAGCCACTGACCAAAACGCCAGAACTGGAAGTGGAAGATCCCCACATAGCTCTCGGGTTTCTCAGGGTTCCACTCCTGCTCCTTCCAGTCTGGGATGACCTGCGAAAGAAGAGGCACATATATCTAAATGATTCCCTTTTTTCCTGGGATTGACTCTCATCCTGGAACTAATGCAGACAATATCAAAGGCAAGGAAGAATATGAGGGGGATGGATTTGCTTACAGTCTGCTGGGGCCAGATTTTGGACCTGGTTCCACCAATGCAGACTAGATTAATGTGACTAGAATAGTTTAGACTTCACTGTCCCTCGGAAGGTGGAGTTAAAGACCTTTGTCCTCTTTCTTATAACCCTGCCCTGGACATCTGTTGCCATCTACTTCTGTAGACAGGCTATTGGAGCAGAAGAGTTCTTTGTCTAACCAGGGGTGGTTATTTTTATGAACACATTTTTTGTTTTTTTAGTGTCAGTAGGGTACTAACAAAGGGCACCTTCTTTGATTCTCCTACTTGATTCTGGCGTGACTTGACTGGCCCAAGAGCAAGTGTTGTATTCATCTACCTACTGCCAATGAACAGGCAGCAGATACTCTGTATGAACTGTTAAATAAAAGTGGGAAAAGCAGGATTCCCTCAAGGTCTCCATTCTTCCCTGTCAAGAGCTACCATGCTCATCCAAGCAAGCACAGCAAGATGACTTGATGAAAGAAGGAAAAGAAGGCCTGAGTTGAAAGAAACCCTAGAGCAGCTGAGGAGTCTGAGGAGGCACAGGTTTGGTGTCACTGCCAGCAGGGCAGGCACAAGCAAAGGGTAACTGCCAAAGTCCATAGCCCTTCATGGCTGCAGGCACCACCAGCTCTGCTTTGGATGGAAAATTCGCCCAACAGCTGCAACAGAAATGAGCACAGCCAGGCACAGACATTACACGTAGGGGGATCTGCATCTTGTTTAGAACCAGGACACAGAGGCACACAGCAAGGAACTACCCCACTGCAGTTTAGCTTTTGTTGAGGGTGGAGGCAATGTGGTTTTACTGCATGGCCAGGGCGGACTGTGGGGCCACGTGTATTTACTGTAGTTGATGGCTGACAGATACTGACTTATTCAGCAGCAGGAATGTGACTGACTGTCCACACCCCCGCTGCTTCACTTACCCACTCCCAAAGGATCATGAGCTCAGTGAGGAAAAACCCCAAGGTGTCCATGCAAGCATGTATTGTGTTCCAATACACCAAATAATCACTGTCCTGTGGAGAGCTGGGCATGTTGGGGTGGGATAGGAGAGGACACAGCTACATTGCATGGAAAGAGCCTCTTCAAGAAGTCACAGGACATGGTGAAACCATCTTCACTGTGCTTTGGGCCCTTGTCCAGCTGACAGAGCCCTTTTCATTTTTTTTTTGTCTGCTGTCACACAGCAGGAATTGTGCAGAGAGAATTCCCTCTGAAGAGCCCCCCGACTCCTTAGCTACCAGCAATGATCCAGCCCAGGGCTCTTATTGCTCCTACACTGAAATATTAATCATGCCATCAGCCCTGCAAGCTCACTGGAACTCTTTGAGTTGTCTGAATCAATAGAAGCAGAGCAGACAAAGCCATGAAAAAGAGCCACATTTGGAGGGTTTGGTGTTTTATAGGAGTGCTAACAATGTCCCAGAGTCCCCTCTGGAGACTGCCAGGAAAGGTCAGACAACCCTCCATCAGTGCCCATCGATTCCCTCCTGGCTGGAGCTCATCCTAATGAATTGTCATAGAGGACCATCATGATAATCAACTCGCTATTAATGAGGGTTTAGAAATGATCCCAGCATTGATTAGAGGCAGCTTGTCAGCCAGAGCTGGTAGTGACAGCTTCCAGCTGGCTGGGTCTGAGATTTGCTCTTACTGTCATTCGTGGCAGGACACCATCCTCCTCCATCCCTTCACTTGGGGACAGCTCTGGGAGCACCCTCCGCCACTGAAGGCAGCACAAGCAGTCAGCTTTCATCCAGAGCAGGGTCCAGGAGCAAGGATGGGTTGTATTTGTACACTGACCCAAGAGGAGTCTGATCTCCAGAGGTGTTCCCTGCTGGAGAGTATGCCATGGACCACCCATCCTAGGATCCCAGCAAGTCCTGGACTCAGCTTGGTTGTGTGACACTGGGGCAGTGGAAACCACGTCTTCTCCTTCACCCAACTGTGCTGCTTTTTCCTTAGGGGCTCACAAAATCTGGAGCTGCAACACCGTTTAGTGTGACAAATTTACAGTGAAAAGGTTCAGAGACAGGTAAATTGGGAGCTCAGAAACACCAGGTGCCCCTCCCTAAGCTGATTTAGGGCTTTTTTCAATTTTCTTAAGAGTGGCTAATTAAGAGAAAAGGCACCTGTGGCCCTGGAAAAAATGTCCCTGATTAGAACAAGAAATTGGTACACACCAAGTTCTCAAGCCTTCTGCTGGGAACTGGCCAACTCAGGATAAGGAGAGAGGCACCCAGCTGTACCAATCTGCTGAACTGTGGCACAAACTCAGATCAAATTCCCCTGGGAGATGGGACAGGGTGGTGTATCTGAAAGTCTTTATGGGATGCTGAAACTGTGTAGGGATAGTTTCAGTGACTGGTAAAAAGAGGCTCATCTTCCTTGCAGCAGAGAGAGATCACACTGCCCCCTTCACCTCTCTCCCCAGCTCTGAAGAAAACAAGGATCCACCTGAGAATCATTTCCCCTTCTATGCCCAGCTTCAAACCCCTCTCCAAACCACAAAAAAACTCCATGAAGCCTTTCATACCAGGAGAGAAGAAGGTAAATGTTCATCTTACATTTTACAGGAAGTTAAAAGGGGCTCAAAAATACCAGCATTGAGTTGAAATTTGGTGCTTTATTGCATGCAAGATTAGGGTAGCTTCCAAAGGGAGCATGAATAAGACACAAACAGCCTCAGTCCTTAAGGGGAACCCGTTGTCTAGGATTTTATTTACTGTGGTACACCAATACCCAGCAAGGTATCTGCAGCAAGAACTCTACCCCAGCAATGTAGCAATGGCATATTGTGAGACTTGGCATGCAAAACCCCCTTTGGATGTTGCCAGTGGCTCCTGTTACTTCATCTGAAGTGGTTTCTAGTCAGGAACGCTGCTCTGGGATATACAAGGAGGGAATGTCTGCTAGGACCCTAGAGGTGTGTTTGGCCAAGCAGGGATGCATCCATTTTTCTCTCTACTCACTGAGTCCAGCATTTCTTGGGGTCTAAACAAAGACATCACCTTCTCTGGCAATGGCCACGGCATGGCTGTAGGATTTGGTGGTTGCTGAGCTTTGGCTGTGGGCAAGACTCAGAGCTCCCACCATCTCTCCAGCCAGTAGCTGATCTTCCTGCTTTCTTTCTCCTCTCTGCCTGGCATGACTTGTGCATATCATTTTATACACTATTGTTGGGCTGGGGAAGGCATAGGGCCTGCATGTCTGGAGGCTTTGGAGAAGAGGTTGGACTCTTTTTGGGGCTGGTCTGCATGAGTCAGCAGGCCACAGGTACAAAGTCACCTTGCCCTGGCTTTTCCATCACTGGTCTCTCCTCACACATCTTGGGAAGATGACAGGCCGCAACTTGAGGAGTACCCACACACATTTGAGTGAAATCTGAGCAAAGGACCAACTGTAAGAATACTTAACTCTTTTAAGGGACTTTTCTATCTGTCTGTCTCAAGAAGCTTCATTGCAGTACTCTCCATATTTTGGTGGAGGAAAAGGAAACATCCAAAGTTAGTAGTTTATTCGCAGTCATGGGGCAAGCTGGGCACAAAACACTCTCCCATTCCAATATTTATAAATGTACCACTCCCCTCCGCTTCCATGGTCACCCAGACACCCTTCCCCGTGTTGTAGAGGGCAGGAGACACTGCTTTTCAGGGACAGAAGCAGGTTCCTGCTCTGCGGTTTGCAAAGTGCTCTGCATCCTCATGGCTCTCTGTAGATACTGCAGAGCAAATATTTTCACGGGTGCTTTAAGGACAGAACAAAGCACAAATTAACTCTGCACACACACACATCTGCTCCAACCCTTCTTGGACCAACACACTCCACCCTCCCCTGAGCAAGAAATGGAGGCAGTGGTCAGAAAAGGCTGGTCCAACCTCCCCATTAGTTCAGTGGGTTTGCAATCTGCAGAATACAGTGAATCCAAATGTACTTCAGCTTCATAGCAAGGTGGATTCTCCATGGGACTGGTCTTCAGAGACTTCAAGCAGCCACAGCAGCAGCACTAGTCACCAAAGCCTGCAAGCAGTCAGCACCTTGCAAGGAGAGGAACTCCATCACAAACAAGTCCTCCCTTTTTAATGGCTAGAATGGAAACTGAAAAGCAGGGCTCTCTCCAGGGGTCCCTGATGTTTTCCAGTACGGCAATTACTTATTTTTCCAGCAGGTTTTTGCTGTGCAGTTGCTACAGTGAGAGGACTTAGGGCAACCTCATATTTCCAAGCCAGCAAGACCCTGCGTGAATCCCTGATGAATTCACAAGCACACAGTCTTATACTCCAGGCAAAAGCAGCAGCAAGCTCATGGTTCCCTTCTCCCCATCATTCAGAAAGAGGACAGAACGTTTGGGGAATATTTCACAGGGCTGAGGGGCACCAGAAGCACTGAGCTGTTCTCTGCTTTACCAGTGCTGTCTCTCATAAAGAAAAGAAAAAGACAGATGTAGAAACTGAACAAAGAACTGAACTGAAAGAAGCATAGAAAAGCTGAGCAAGAGGGGATCAGGCTTTAAAAACAACGGAGCCTTTCAGCTGTGCTGGTTCGAGGCCGCCAGTGAAAGTGAGGAGGAAATACATCACCTTGCGGATCTGGGCTAATTCCGCTATCCGCTCCCCAAATTCCTGGGCATCTGCCTCATTGCACTCCACCTCCTTGGCCCCTAGCTTCTTCCAGAAGATGCCCACCGGCTCCAGCAGCTGCCGGTTCATGAGGTGGGTGAGATCAGGAGTCCAGTGCTGGGAGGTGCCAGTGACCGTGACCTTCCCAGGTCTCTCCAGCTGCATGTCCCACCGGAGGAAGCGCAGTCTGTGCTGCTGGATGAAATCCACTCGGTAGATGTGCTCATTGGGACACAGCAGCTTCTCACCATCCTGGGGCCTCGCGTTTTTTTGCTGCAGGCTCTGGAATCGCAGCCGCATGCGCCGGGTGAGCTGCTCGTCGCGGGTGAAGGGCAGCTCAAGCATCCCTGCCTCAGCTGCCATCACCTTGGCTGCTCCTCTGCTCCCTCCTCAGCAGTGTGTGGCTCTCAAACAGCACACGCAGGGGGAAAGATCAGACAGGCCCCTGGAGCTGGTGTCCCTTCTCCACAGTCCCAGCAGTGCTAGGCAACCTAGGCCAGTGACGCAAAACACCTCTGGGACTTCCCCTGAGTGCCCTCCCAACTCGTTTGCAGATTCAGAACTGTTGGTGCTGCTGTGCACAATAATCTATAGGGAAGGGATGTCTGATGTCAGCCTCCCTGACAACCTCCCTGACAACCATGGCTCATTATCCCAAAACAAAGCCAGGGATGCCACCTTGGCAGGGATGAGGGGAAATGGCTTTCTCCAAGATAGGTTCATGGGATAATTCAGGCTGGAATGAGACTCTGGAGAAGTCTGATCCAACCTACTGCTCAAAGCAGGACTTATTTCAGGGTTAAATCATGTTTCTTGGAGCTTCAGCAAGTCCATCTCTGAGTATCTCCATGGACAGAGGCTCCACAGCCTCTCTGGGCCCTGTTCCAGTGTCTGACTGTGCTCATGCTGAAGATAAGCTGCAGCTTGTGCTGCTGTCCTTTGTCCTCTGACTGCATCCCTGCAAGACCCTGGCTCCATCTTGTCCACACTCCCCTATCCAGGCTGGATGGGGCTCTGAGCAACAAGGTCCACTGGAAGGTGTGTCTGCCCTTGGCAGGAGTGTTGGAACTAGATGACCTTTGAAGGCCCCTTTCAACCCAAACCATTCTATGATTCTATGGTTAAGTAGCTGCATGGAGCAATAAGCTCCCCTTTCACCTTCTCTCCTCCTGGATGCACAAACCCACTTTCCTCCAGACCATTTTGGTGGCCTCCATCAGGCTGTGCCATCCAGGAAAGCACATGAGGGTCCCAAGGGATGGATTGACTATAAGTCAATGAATAGCAAACCACTGTGACCATCATGTCCTTTTCTGGGTAGCATAGCTGGCAGGAGTCAGACACCACACTGCTCCTGCAGCAGCAAGTCAGCACCAGCATCCTGGCATGGTTTTGCCCCCCATTTTAATGTCTCAATTTCTTTTAATAAAAGCTAGACACATCTGAAGGGTCATAGAAAGGGTGTTACAGAGCCAGATCACACCTAGAGCCATGTAGGGTCAGCCAAGGCTCAGGAGTTTAGAAAACAGCTCTCAACTAAATTCCAGTACCCCACTCCCACTCAGTGACTCACAGGCATAATGGGAAGTAGGGAGGGACATGGAGAAAGCAAGGTGGAAGAAAATGTTTGAATAAAATAACCTCCTGGGATACACAGGGATGTGCTGGCCTGCCTTATTTTCTTGAAGGTATTCCCCCTCCCCACACTTGAGAGAGACAGTTTCACTGTGTGAAATGGAGCAAGGGACATACAGAGCCTATGTAACATCCTGGTGTACACCAGGAAAACATTTTCTAGTAGCAGGGGAAAACCTGGGACAAGATTCCTGGACTGATATTTCAGAGATACTAAAGCCTGCATCAGCATCTTTCAGCTCTTGCCAGACCCCAAACAGAGACATTTTGGTGTCCAGCAATGTTATCACAATTGCATGTGTAACCACACTGAGGACCAAGTGGCCCATTATTTCTGTCTCTGAGATCTTCAGCAAATAAGAAATTCTTTACTGTGAGGGTGGTGAGGCACTGGCACAGGTTGCTCAGAGAATTTGTGGCTGCCCCATCCCCGGAAGTTCAAGGTCAGGTTGGATGGGGCTTTGAGCAACCTGGTCTAGTGGAAGGTGTCCCTGCCCATGGCAGGGGGGCTGGAACTAAATGGTCATTAAGGTCCCTTCCAACCTATACAATTCTATAAATCAAATCTTTCTGAAAGAAAAGAGGGGGGAGGTAAAAAAAAGCCTCTGAGAGTTAAAGCAATGGAAACTGAGAAGTCACAAACACCAACAGCCAAATTGCCAAGGGAGGAAAAGCAATGCTTGACAAACTGAAATAATGAAGTGTCCAAAGGGATGCAGCCTCTGGTTGGCATTTCCCAGGGCAGAGCTGGAAGTGAATGGTGAGGAAGGAAGACAACTTGCCCACTCACCCTTGGGGGATGTTGATGGTGAGGAACAAGCTAAACAACCCCGTGCATCACCCTTGAAATGAGAGCCACAGCAGTCACCACCACCACCACAGCAGGAAGCCTTATTGCTTATCTAGAAGGCAACAACAGCTATCCTGTTCCTGTAAAGAAAAACTTTGATTTTAATAAAAAATGGGGATGCTGCAAGAAATCCCTGAGCTTGCTGTCTATGCTCACCACAGGAAGCAGAGACTGGAAGAACCACAGCACACAGAGCAGATGTAAAGGTGTGGGGTGGAGGAAACCATCTCAGACCTGTGGCTATGGGAGGCTGTGGGTGAAGTAGGTGGTGCTGTCTGCACAGACTGGCTGCCTTTTACAGTAAACCTGGGAGAAGTTGCTTGCAACTTGCTGGTCCCTTGCCCTATGATGATGCACACCTGTACCAGAGTCTGTACCTGCCTTGGCTTTCACAGGGCTGACATCTTGCACAGCTGAGGACATGGTGGAGATGGGCACAGACTGTCCAGGGATGTGGCACTGAGCACCTCCTTCCCCCTGAACCTCTCTGCTTGCTCCCCAGGTCTGCAGCCCCTTGCTCTGGTGCAGCTCCTTGGTGGCTTTCTGGCCTACTCTTGAAGGAACACTGCCATATGGTGCCATCCAGCCATGGGACATGCCAGGGTTGGATGCTTTGGGCAAGCAGTGAACTTGGGAGAGATGCTAACGCCCTGAAATCAGCCTATCAGCCCCAGCATGAGGTGTCAGTGCCAAGGTGGGAACACAGTAAACAGCCAAAGAGAGAACACCATGGGAACTAGGGAAACGGGGCCAAATGCTGCAGCTGAGCATCCTGAGTTTTGTACTTCTTGTTAATTTTTAGGTTATGTTGGAATTCAAAGGGTCAGATTTGGGACCTGAAAAACAGGATGGGATTTGATCCACTTGGTTAAGGAGAAACTGGCCAAGGGTTTGGCTGGAGTGTGGTGACTGCAGTCATGATGACTAATTCTCTTTGAAATACAGTTCTTTTAGGGAGGTTTTTGCACATCGTCAGCTTTTCAGGACATGAGGCATCCCTGAGAAACAGTCTTTGAGCTGGACAAACACAATGCAAAGCCAAGGTGTTGAATACAGGCACAGGGAACCACTCACCTTCTGCCACAGAGACTCTCGGGATGCCAGGGAGGAGCAGGCAGCCACAAACCAGCAGTTCCCGACCTGGCCCTGGTGTAAGTCGTGGGAGCTGATCCCATCCACAAAGAGACGTGGATCATTGCAGATTTCCTGTGGGACAGGAGAAAACCAGACACAGTGGGTCAGTGAGCAGACAGGAAAATCAGAAGCAGGGCTTCTTGGCAAAGGAAAGTCACTTCCTCTCTTCCTCAGACTCCACGTAAACCTGACCTGCAGCTTTCTGCTGGCCTCGCTCATCATGCTGGTGGCAGAAGGACCCTGTCCTGCCTTCTGCTCTCACCAGGACACGGGCAGCATCACTAGACCAGCTCCCTATTCTGTCCCAGCACCAGTGCAGCTTTGTTATAATTATCCCTGTTGATAATAGTATGCTTTCACACCATTACAGCCCTTCTAAGTCTCCTCTTGCAGATGCCTCTACTCCGTGACTGTTTTATAAAGGGTGAGGGATCTGCCCTTCCAGATCCTAGCACAGCAGATGAAAAAAATTCGGTGAGCCAAAAGCTTTGTAGCTGGGCCAGGAGGATTAAACACTCATTCTGCCACCAAAACCAGGATGGTGGATTGTGCACGGACACCACGAATGGAGAAACTTGGGTAAGAGGCAGCTGGGAGGTGAGCTCATCCCTCCAACCACGCACCAAGACCATCGGCTTTTCTCTGCCAGGCTGCTCTCCCTGCTTCTCACTCCCACTTAGAGCCTGGCCAAGAAAGCACTTCAATAACAGAGGGTGTTGGGGAAGCTTCAGGTGACACACTGCTTTTTTTAAAATGTATTTTCTCCTGCTCAATCCAGTTTGTAACATCACATCCAGCTGGAGGCTGGGAGCAGATGGGACAGACGAAGAGATGAAAGAATCTTTTCCCCTTTGTTATTACATTTACTTTGAAGAGGAAAAAGGAAAAGCACATTATCCCTCCTCCCCCACACCTCCCAGTTTTTCAGGCTGGTTGTACCCAGAATAATATGCCCCCCCCAGGACTTTGCATATGAGGACTTCTATTGCCTCTACCCATAGATTCATGGAAGGGTTTGGGTTGGAGGTGACCCTAAAGATCATCTAGTTCCACCCCCCGCACTCTAGGCAGAGACCCCACCCACTAGATTACGTTGCCTAGGGCCCCATCGCAGGGATGAAAAGTTACCATAAGCACCTCCTGCTATTCCCACCTAGCCCAGCCAGCACCAAATACCTCAAAAATAACCTGACACAAACTGGCCAGGATCAGACCCAAGGAAAAGGACTAACCCCCTAAGGCTGGTGTTGCAGGATGTTGGATGAGCGCTAGGGGGAGGCAAGCTGACACCAGCAAGGGCAGGAGCCACCTGCACCTCTCAGCATCGCTGAGTGCAGGCAGGGATGGGAGAGGAGCAGTGGGGTTCAGCTCATAGCACCGGGGAAGCATCCAGCAGCTGGGCATGTGTCTGGTCAGTGGTGGGGGTGCCTGCAAGATCAGCTCTTTGTCATCCTGCTCTGGGGAGCAGAGGCACCTTTTTTGTCCCACCTGAGGACCACAGCTGCCCCTTCTGCCCTTGGGGGGGATCTGCAGAATACAATAAAGGAGTCACTTGATATTACAGAGACAGTTGAGAACATGAAATCATGAGAAACACAGAGCCACAGAATGGTTTGAGCTGGAAGGGATCTTTTAAAGGCCATCTAGTCCAACTCCCTGCAGTAAGCGGGGACATCTTTAACTGGATCAGGTTGCTCAGAGCCCAGTCCAACCTGACCTTGAATGTTTCCCAGGCATGGAACATTGACCACCTCTCTGGGCAACCCGTGCCAGTGTCTGACCACCCTCATTGTAAAAAACTTCTTCCTTATAGGTGGTCTAAATCAACTCTCCCTTCAGTTTAAAACCACTACTCCTTGTCCTAATCACAACAGGCCCTGCTAAAAAGTTTGTCCCCATCTTTCTTATAAGCCCCTCTGAAGAAGGGCCACCACACTCAAGCCCTCAGACTGAGCCTGGTTCCAGTGGACTCCCAGTGATCCTAAGCACAGAATCACCAAATCAATGCAGTTAATAAGGAATTTCTGGGTGCCATCCAGTCCAGGCCCCCTAATCAAAGCAGGGTCTGCTACAGCAGGTTGCTCAGGACTGTGTTCAGGCAGCTTTTGCCTATCTCCAGGAATGGAGACTTTGCAACCTCTCTGGGAAGCCTGTGCCAGTTTCTGGACCACCCTCACAGTAAAAAAGTCTTTTCTCATGTTTAAATGGAATTTCCTGACTTTCAACTTGTACACACTGTCTCTTGTAATGTCACTGGGCACCACTGAGAAATTGGGCTCTGTCTCCTTCGTTCCTGGCTATCCGGTATTTATGGACATTGTTAAGATCCTCCTGAGCCTTCTCTTCTCCAGAGTAAAGAATCACAGAATCATTAAGAAGACCTCTAAGATCATGGAATCCAGCCATTAACCCAGCACTAAAGTCCACCACTAAACCATGTCTCTCTGCACATCTGTACTTTCTTGAACATTTCCAGCGATGGTGATTCCACCACTTCCCTGGGCAGTTTGTTCCAATGCTTGACCACCCTTTCAGTGAATAAATTTTTCTTAATATCCAATCCTTGCAAAGGGGAAGGCAGCATTGCCTCCTTGTTCTAATGCTGTGGAACTGATTCGATCAGAATAAGTCTCATCCATGGGTCAGTCTCCCCAGCAAAACCCCCTGGGAAGGTTTGCCATATTCCTTAGACTGGAGCTTACCAATATTAAATTACTTGGATTCTTCAGTCCTCATTGAAGCTGCTGAGTTTCCACTCACACATTTTGTACCTGGTCTAGACTGTGTGGCCTCAATCCAATGGGATGACATTCCCTGTGTGCTCTGTCTGTACTGAGATGGGAGCCAAGGAGCAAGGCACTGCTTCAGCCAGGCTGCAATGACCCAGGATTGCGTAGAGCACAGCAGGGCCCTGGTGTGTGATGCAAAGCACACTCGGAGCCATGGAGCATCGTGCCCATGTGCAGAGGTGGGTGATGAACAAGGTAACAGTGGGAACTAGGTCAAAAAGCCAAGAGAAGCTTTGGAACATTTAGTGTTCCTTTTCCTGTGAAAAGTGCTGGAAGTGATAAGGAGCTTGTTCTGCAGCCAGATGGAATTACAGGGCCTGGGATTTGCACCTGCAAAGGGAGGAGGGAAGCAGAGATTCCCCGATCAGAGAAGGTCATGACCTTGGTTTTCTCCCCTCCCTCCCATGGAACAGACAGAAACCAGGTGAGCAATAACATTTATCCAGGCAGCAAACACCACGTCACCCTCCCAGCACCACGACCCTGAGAGAAGAGGGCAGCACACCAACATTACACCCACACACACCCTGGGGCCTTCTGGGCTCAGGCTTCAGCCGCCACAGAACCAGCTCAAACTGCCTCTTGCCACTTGAGGCTTCAGCAGACAGGGAGTCCATTCTGTCCTTCATTTATCATAGCCAGATCCTGGGCCCTGGTTGCTCCTAGTCTGGATACAGATGGAGAACAGGAAGAAACAGGAAAGGGAAGCCAAAAGCTATGGCTGCAGGGAAGCTATGACTTTAATGTGTTGTTCTTAACTCTCCTTTGGCCAAGGGAGTCATCTATGTCTCTTTACCCCCAAGGAGAACCTGTCTTGGAGGGTCCCAAGAATCACAGAATCATTGAGGCTGGAAAAGCCCTTAAGATCACCAAGTCCAACCATTAATCCAACACTTCCATGTTCATCAACAGATCATGTTCCTGAGTGCCACACCCACATGTTTTTTGAACACTTCTGGAGATGGTTATTCCAAGAATCCTAGGCACCATCAGAGATTATCTTCTCTCCCTAAAATTGTCTGCTGAAATGCCTGCTGAGCTCCAGGCAACAAAACACAATTTAGAGAAAGCCTGTGCAGATGGTTCTATGGAAAGATTCTGACAGATAAAACAGAGAGGGCCAAAATAGCGATTCAAAGTCCTGGTGATTCATATCCTTCCTCCTCCAATGGATGTGGGACAGAGGTGGAAATCAGGGCCAGAGCAGGTCCCTGTTGATGAGCGGCTGATTGCAGAGGTCTGGCTCACAGGAGCCCAGATTGGGGCAGTTTGCTCCCTCTGGCTTTGGGTTTTTGAAGTCCATTAAGGAAAAAAAAAAAAAAAAAGACCCAATCAGAGCATTATCTTGTACTTTTTTGCTTCCCACCAAAAAGCATGTGGTCTTTTCCTCTGCTGTCCCTTTTGGTACACTTTCCCAAAATACGCACAATTTTTTTCCAAATGCATTTAAAGCAGAAAATATCTTCCTTGCCTTCTCCAGCCAGTCCAATTCCACACAGGGTTTTAAGGAGAAAATCACTCTCTAACTGGCTTTATAATTGGCAACTGTTTTACCACAAATGTTTCCTGGTGCTGGTTTCTGAGACTGAGATTCACTGGGGATCCGGATGATGTCAAACCAGATGTGGGGGGGGGGGAAAGCTATGGCAGGAGGAGGAATAACCATGGGAGATACAACATCTGCTGCATGCAGCATTTTTTCTAACAAGATTTTGTAAGGAACAGACTGGTCTAATTTCATTGCAGAGCCTGGCTGTTTCAGAACAATGCCTTCACTCAGACTTGCAAAATCAGCAAAATAATCTATTAGCATGGCTGCGCTTCCGCCCTCCCTCCTGGCCAACTGGGAACTGAAAGGATCCTGTCTTAAATGTCATTCACACAGACAAGAGAGGAAGAGGCGCCCAAGCATGGCGAGCAACGGTGACAGAGCAGACACAAAGGTCCCCGTGCTGCCCTGCTGCAGGTACCTGCAACTGGGATGTGCTTGTGCAAAAAGGGGAGTTACAAAAAATTTGCACCAGGGTGACAGAGAAAAGGGAAATGGAGTGAATTTAGAATGCCAAGCTTTCAGATGGATTATTATAGGATCACAGAATCATGGAGTGATTTGGGTTGGAAGGGACCTTAAAGATCATCTCTCTCCACCCCCCTGCCATGGGCAGGGACACCTTCCACAAGGACCAGATTGCTCAAACCCCGTTCAGCCTGGCCTTGAACACTTCCAGGGATGCGGCAGCCACAACTTTTCTGGGCAGCCTGTGACAGTGTCCAGCCGCCCTCACTATAAAAAATTGTGTTGCTATATCTACTTTGAATCCATCCTTTTTCCATTTAAAACCATTATCCCTTGTGCTATCGCTACAGGCTCTGCTAAAAAATATGTACTTGGCAGATCAGCTTCACACACATGGAAGGATAGGCTTGGTTGGGAATATCTACACCCTACAGAACTGTTTGTGGGGGTTTGTATTGCCTCAGTCAGGCATCCCTAATGCTAATCCACTCACAGTATCTCAGTGTATACACATTTGTATTGTTATCAGCTCCCACACCATGCAGAGGGCACTGGACACTCCACCCACAGCAAACAGGACTTGCTTGTGAAGGGAGGCATCCCAAAAACATGCTCCCCACAAACTCCTCGACTCAGTTTGTGTACCACAGCACCATGCAATGGTGTTTGTTTTGGCACCAGGAAGAGTGGGGGCAGCATTTGTTTTGGCACCAGGAAGAGCTGGGACAGAGGCAAACAAGATCTAAAGGTCAATTTGCAGGACTTTGACAGGTCCCTCTGCAGTTTTATTTTCCGGGTATCCAAAGTACAAAGGCACCAAAGAGGGATAAAGCAATGAGAAGTGGAGAGACACAAGAACCTGTGAGAGTACTGCACTTCCCCAGGAGCAGACGGAGATGGATGGGAAGGAGAATGGCACAAGTACAGAGACCCCAGACCTGTCATTCCTCCCACACACACTTTCCAGGGATGCACTCTTGGGAAGTCACACCATTACTCAGCCCAGGACTAATTCAGTTTTTACCCAGCCAAGACTGATGCAGAGGCTGGCACGGCCTGGCTTTTAGAATCACCACACATCCAGACACAGCCCTCTCTCTCTCTCTCCTAGACCATCTCTCCCACAGCAAGTGCTTCTGTCTGGTTGCAAAGCCACTAAGAAAAAAAATACTCCCTGGATACCAACAGCCCTGAGGTCTGCAGAAGCCACTGCAAAAGCAGGAAAGTCTTCACATGGCTCACTGACAAACTAGGGGGTAGAATGCTCAGAGCAGTGAGATGACATGCCACAGGTCACCCCATCCAGAGGCAGCAGTGGTCCCCCTGGGTTTCCAGTCCCAGCACAGCCCAGTCACCATGGGAGCCACCCTTCCTTCATAGAAATGATGTCACCTGGCTCCTTTTCATGCTGCATTGCCTGAGCCAGCCTGACCCTTACAGCTGCACACAACTACAGTCTTGAGAAGTGGAGAGGACACTGAGCAAATGCAGCTCTCAGAGACGGCTCCACCTGGATCTCCTTCCCTAAATCCTAGTCCATGTAGGCATGGGCTCTAGGAGCTACACCAGAGAGATGGAGGAGGAGGAGGTAAAAAAAAAAGCTCCCAAGGCTGTTTAACATCCTCTGACAGGTACACCTCTCCGACTCAGCACAGTGCTGCTGGCCACCTCCACCCAAGTTCCCCCATCCTCCGACATATCCCAGTTTTGAGCTCTCCTACAGATCTCCTTTGACCAGCTTCCTTTGGGAAGGACTCGCAGGGTGAAGACCAACCCTCGTTTGGCAGTATTGTGAGTTTAAAATACACCCACATTCCAAAGCCTGTCCTCTCACATGGCACACCATGCTCTCAGTTACTCCCAGCACTTTTAGTTGTGGGGTTTAACCTCAAGCAGAGGAACTGCTTTGGCTTGAAACTATGATGCATCAAGCCTTAGACTTGGAGGATCACAGTCATGCAGTACAAGTGAAGGAGCATGAACCACAGGCAGCAGCCCTGAGGATGCTCCACATCTTGCACCACTTTTGAGTCATCAATCCCCATCCTGGAGGACACAGTGGTGGGGCCATGCTGGTGGAATGGGAGGGGCTTATTCAAGTAGGTCCTGCTGTGAAAAACTACAGTATTTTGGAAGGAATGGTCCAAACCCAGCCATTCATCACAGAGCTAATGTGAAATCCTGGAGCAAGCTGATGTGGCCATGAGCTCAGCTGCACTGTTTCTGCCTCCAAGCAACACAATTCAGCAGCTGCCCTGCCTGAATCCCAAATCCTGTGTCTCATGGAAAGCCAACCTTCTAAAACAGGATTTAGAAATCTAAATTGTGCAGGGTTTTTTTGTTGGTTTTGTTTGTTTGTTTTTAATCATCCTAAGAGTCAAGTTATTCATGGGAAAAGAATAATAAGAAGCTGCAAAGGAAAACTACCTCCACACTCCATTGTGCGTGTCTCAGATCAAAATCTCCTAACTGCTTTTCTGTGGGACACCTCCCACACCCCCTTGAGCCATACTCTCTCCATTTCCTTGTCCCAGGGCAAGGAAATACCCTTTGGTTTGTGATTGTGTCACATTCACAGCACCTCCATTCAAAAACAGGACTTGACCTCACCACAATCTAAACTAATCCCTGACTATCCAAAGATGATGAAAAATGAGGTTATCATGAGTTTAAGCCATTTAAAGAAAGTACTTTCAGCCCACACCTATTCTGGTTATTCATACACTGGGTGTAGCTTTGCAAACAGAATCCTGCTTTACGAGAAAACCGCCGTCTAGGAATGTGGAGTCATGAGCTTCTGCTAACTGGGAGAAGGGACATTAGTTCTTATGTAACTCTGTCAGTGGCCTTTGCATCAGACCACAGTCAAAATTTAACCATCCATGACCGGTCCCCATTCAGATGGTTTGTTCATCTTTTTCCTTCTTGGAGAGGGACTGGGAGGAATGCATCACTGAGCAGTGGCTTCTTCCCAAAGTTCCAGAAATATCAAAGATGCCTTGTTTTATATTTCCCCTCACACACACTCACACAACCTCTTACACACTCTTAAACACTCAAACATTCTTACACACCCACACACGCTCTTATGCAGACCCAAAATCCCATCCTCTCTGAGGGCTCAAGGATTAGAGCTCACAGGCAGTGCAGAAACTCCCAACTTGCACCAAGATTAAATCCCTTGGCTGACTCAGAGCGTGCATCCAGCTCTGGGACCCCCAACATAAGGAGGATGTGAACCTGCTGGAGCAAGTCCAGAGGAGACCACAAAGATGCTCAGAGGGCTGGAGCAGCTCTGCTATGAAGACAGGCTGAGAGAGTTGGGGTTGTGCAGCCTGGAGATGAGAAGGATGGAAGGAGACCTTAGAGCTCCTTCTGGTGCCTAAAGAAGCTCTAAGAGAGTTGGAGTAACAGGACAAGGAGGAATAGCTCGAATGGCTTTAAACTGAATGAAATCAGGTTTAAGTTAGATAATAGAAAGAAATTCTTTCCTGTGAGGGTAGTGAGGCACTGGCACAGGTTTCCCTGTAAATGCCCCATCCCCAGGACAGGTTAGGATAGGGCTTTGAGTGGTGAGGAACACATTCAGTGCAGGTATCTTGGTGAGCAGCTGCAGTTTGAGCTCTGGGGGGCGGGAGCCTGAGCCTGAGCCTGAGACAAGAGGCTGTGAACTGCTGACCAAAGAAAAAAGGGGCACCTGTGGCCCATCCACGTGACCGGACACTGGAGACTCCTATGCTTGGACTGCGAGAGGATAAAATCCCACGGTTTCCTTTGTTCATGGTCCCTCCTCAGAGGCACCAGTTCAGACCATTATTCTATCACTGCACCAAGGTTAAATAATTTGAATGACTCAGATGTCTGAGACTCTGCTATGGGAAAGCTGGGGTCACAGTAAGGAAACCTGGTCTGACATTGAGTGTAGGGAGTCAAGTGGGGCACCCACTGTGTCACTGGAGCCGCCTGCTGCGAAGGGGTTTCGGTCCCAGCTCAGGTGGTGGCAGTGTGACTGCCAGAATGGCTCCTGGATGGTCAGACAGGAAGTTTCCTTAACACTGAGCAACCAGGTCTAGTGGAAGGTGTCTCTGCCCATGGCAGGGAGGTTGGAACCAGGTGATCTTGAAACCCAGCCACCCTGTGATTCTATGAGAAGCAGCTCTGCAATTGCTCCACAAGTTGAACGTGCCCCTGCAGGACCCCAGAGTCCAGTCTGGGAGGATTTGCACGCTCCCTCCCACGGAACTCAGAGGCAGTGGATGCTCAGGGCTCCTTTCTGCAACACCCTCTGCTATTGTTCCGCTCTTCCTCATTACCAATACAATAAGTTCTTGTCACCAACACGCAGCTGCACTAAGAAGCACGCAATGAATCTAATCCAGGGATTTTACTGTTGCTTTTGCTTTTAAGGCCACGTCCTTCTGATGCTGAGGACAGAGCAGACTGGCTGGAAATTTCTTATCAAAGGCTGCACTGCTTATCAACCCCAGTCCTCACTGGGGCTAAGGGGGGGAGTGTGTTTGCCTGACAACAGGAGGCCACGGCCCTGGGAGGAGCCGGCGAGACCTGCTGGAATGCAGCCAGGGTCAGCATCACATCTAATGGGAGTAGAGACCTTTTAAAATAAGTACAAGTAATAACAATGAATCTCTTGTTCATCCTTGAGGGATGGGGGGAGTCTATGAATGGCTTAAAAATGTAAAAACAAGGTCAATTCAGAGATTGCATTAAATGATGACCAAATCCTTTCCTGGCAAGGAGCAGCCAGACTGGCAATCAGTTCCAGTTTTACTGAAAACAGCAGATAAATTAACAGGCAAGTGGCTCATAAATTCTTAAGCCAAGAAATGCAAAGGTCTGGAAGGATTTCAACCCCTGTGATGGATCCCAGACAGTCTGTTCACTCTGTTCAGAGGAGACGACCCCTCAGACAATCCAGCAGCACAGAGGAGCCCCAGAGTCAACACTAACTCCAAGCATTCTTTAGGAGAAACCAAAACTGAGAGACACAGGCCAAGTCACTGCAAAAAGCTCAGCAAAGACACCCCGGAGCACAGAAGTTAGTATTTTACTCATTCTGGAAGAAAAACCTCCAAGTGGGACACCAGAAGGTTTCTGCAGCCAGTGGCCATTGCCAATGTAAGTGCCTCCCTGCTAAATTCTTGGTGAGCTTCAGAGAGCAAAGAACTGCAAGAACTTAACCTCTGTCTTCCCCATTATCTTCACTCTTGTGTCTTTTCCAGCTTCCCAGCCTGCACTACACACTGGGGAAAAGACCTTTTAATGCAGAAACTTGTGGGCAGGGAAGTGCTGGTCCTGCTTTTAGTGAATTAGTTCACTGACTCCTTTCCCCTTCCAGGAAACCCCCATGGGGATTGACTGTATAATCCTCACTCAGCAAGAGAAAAGAGCTAAGTGCTTAATAATGTAAAAAAAAGTGGAGCTAAGAGATGCTCTCCCATCCTGCAACACCTTCTCCAAAGACAACAACATCCCATTCAGGAGACAATGGACATAACGTATCCTGCATGATAGGGCAAGGGAGAATGGCTTTAAGGTGAAATAGGGTAGATTCAGATTGGATATTAGGAAGAAATTCTTCCCTGTGAGGGTGATGAGGCACTGGCACAAGTTGCCCAGAGAAGCCATGGATGCCCCATCCCTGGAAGTGTTCAAGGCCAGGTTGGATGGGGCTCTGAGCAACCTGGGATAGTGGAAGGTGTCCCTGCCCATGGAACTAGAGCATCTTTAGGATCCCTTCCAACCCAAACCATTATATGGTTCTGTGAGTGGGCAAAACCCCTATACAAAAGTCAGGGTAGATATATACCAGGACAGCAGGGAATGGCTATTAAAAAATCCTATTTTCTAGGTTTCTGAAACAAGATTTCCCTTGAATGTCTGGGAAAAAACCTCAGGACTGTGACTGAGAGCATGTCTCCCTAGTGCCATAGTAGGCCTGAAAATGCCATGGTTCTAGTGCCCTAAGATCTCCTACTTCTACAACCCTTCCCAAAACATCTGGCCTGTCTCTCTCCCCCAAAACTACTCTCTCAGGCTTTCCCCTTCAAATGACATTGCCTTCATCCAGATAAAATAATATCACCATTTAGCAAGAATCTACCTTTATGTTCTTTAATCAGTGACAATCTCCCCTGACAATTAATTCCTGCAGAGATAATTCAGCACTTGCAAGTAAATACTGGAGAGAGATAAAAATACTGAGAAACAGGGATGGAGGGAAAAACTCTTTCCCTGAAGATGGGAGGGTGTAGACTTCATCCAAGAGCGTTTCTCTGGTGGTTGCAACCATCCAGGCTTGAACTCACAGAACAGGGATGCAGCTCAGGTTCAACAACAACCACATGTCACCTTGAGCCACACAGTCACTGTGACAACAGCCAGCTTGGAAACCCTTGTGTTTGTCACAGCTTCTCATCACAGCACTTTTGGCTCAGCTTGGCACTGAGATCCCACCTGGAGCCTTCCAAACATCTTTGGGATCTCATGTCCCAGCCGCTCAGCATCTTAGGGATGACCATGAGGTGCTCCTGCAATGTCCTGCAGCACACTGCTGTGGACAGGAATACACTCAGCACACAGCAGCCCACCTGCCTCCCAGGAAAGGGAGGAAAAAACTGTCTCCATGCTCAACCTTGCTCTCTGGAAAGAGCTGAAGGATCAGAGCATGCAGCTCATGTGGTTCAACATCGCACCTGTGCATTATGTAAGCCTCTCACCAGGCTTCATTTGCTCCCCACAGGTGCAGTGATGCCCAAATTTGTCCTGGCTGGTGACCTGTCCCAGCAGCAGGTCATAGCTTGGCAGGCTGAACCTGAACCAAGTGGCCCCCTTGCTGCAGAGAGACAACAAGCCCTGGGTAAGGCCCAGAGGTATTAAAGACAGACCCTAATTGAAGCCTGTACCAATGCCATGGCATCATTGGAAGCAATCTGTACCCAAGAAGAGAGCTTAGGACTGGGATAATTAGAAGAGATGAACTCTTTTTCCCAAAGGGTAGATGAGTCTCTTCTACCTTAGACTATCATTGCTTTTTCTACAGGGGATCAACAGACACAGCAGATGCCCCAGATCTCCCCTTAGTTTTGCCATCCATCCTGCACCTCATCCATCCCCTTCTACTCATCTTTGTGCCACCCCTCCTTATTTACCCTCCACCCAAACACCCAGACCAGCTCACCCAATGCACAGACCAAACCTCCTGATTCTAAGGTGCACTGCCAGCATTCCTGTCCCAAAAAGGGAGGGGAAAACTCAGAGCTTCAGGATCAGGCCAAGATTTTCACTGGGAAAAGTGGTCCTACTTGCCTGGATACAGATCTCCCTCTCCTTCACATGGCAGCACACAGAGCACAAGGGAAAGAAATTTCAAGCAAGGTGTTGGGATTTGGGCTAAGCTCAAAAGTTCTGTTTAATTTCTAATGCAACAGCTGAGTGCTGCTGCCAAAAGGAGCCGCTGATGCTGCCTGAGTGAGCTCCAAAATCTGCTTTGGCTAGGCAACGAGCAGCCAGCTTTGTTTTTAAGTGGATTCACTAAACAGGGCTCTTCAGGACCCCCTTCCCTGCTCAGGCTGATGCTGTGGTTTCCCTCCCTCCGAAGCACTCCAGTAATTGGCTTTCTGGCTTTGCGGGGCTGCATCACGAAGGCATCCAGCAAACAACCACCGGAGCCAAAACACGATTAGAGGGCTCAAACAGCTGCTCCCTCTGCAAAGATCTGGCATCCAGAGCAGGGCTGGAGGCCAAGGAAAGCAGAGTGGGAGGGAGGACACCCTGCTGGAAATAATAAGGCTGAGCCCATTCCAGGAAAGGCTGCAGTGCCGGATGCAGAAGGAAGTTGAAGCTAAACAGCCTGACCAGGGAAGGGACCAGAGCTGTTCCTCAGCCTCTCCTTTTCCCTTCTGCCCAGAAAAACCTCAAGCAAAAGGGGAAGCACTGCAGAGATTGGGGGTTTTGTTGTTTTGTTGGGGGTTTTTTGCCAAAGCAGCCTCAAGCTTTGGGAGTGCATGGAGAAACAGAAAGGATGCCAGAAGAATAGCTGGGAAAGTAGAGATGCACAGACAGAGGATGGGCTGTTTAGATCCATACCAGCACCATGTAAGTACATAGAAATAAGATCCTGCCTCTGCCAAAGCACATTCCCAGCACCCCAGTGAGTTCACTAGGGTTACTTTTCACATGCAAGTGCTTTATCTGAAACACCACAGAATGGTTTGGCTTGGAAGGACCTTCAAGATCACCTGGTTCCAACTCCCCTACTGTGGCCAGGAACACCTTCCACTAGACCACGTTGCTCAAAGCCCATCCAACCTGGCCTTGAACACTTCCAGAGATAAGGCAGCTACAGCTTTTCAGGGCATGACTTATCTCATATGTCTGATTTCTTCTCATAGATCACAAGTGACAACTTTTCCGAGAATGCAAGTGGTTGTTTTCAATAGTGGACAGATTTTATTTCCGTTCTCCACCCACTCTGTTCTCACAACAAAGCTAGAGACACCATGAGCTCTTATGTTTTATCACAGTTTTAGCTGAAACTCTCCAGAACAACCCACGGCCATGGCCCCGAGAGATAAAAGCATGTACACACCATCCCTTCCCTGCAGACAATATCCCTGGGACTGGGGACTCCATTTCTGGGTAAGGAAATCCCCAAAACAGCATCTGCCAAAAGCTGGGAGTAACACTACTTGCTTTTTTTCTGAAAAAGGTTTAACTGCCTAAGATTTCACCTAAGACAAGAATTGCTGGTTGTAATAGAAACAAGATGCTGTGGTTTAATAACTGCACCATGCCATTCACTAGCACACAAGCAGAACAGTTCATTTAAACTTCATGGACATTTTGGACCCTACTGAATCCTGCATTAGCTTGGGAAAGCCGATAGTGATTGCTTTCCTGCAGAATTTGCTGGGATTTTTCCTGGACTCTCTCCCTTAGAAAGCCAGTCTGAATTCAGGTCCAGAACTAAAAGTGTCATTTTGCATTGTCTGCTGGCACAAAGCAATTCTCCCCATGAAATTTAGTTACTTTTGCTGAAATGAACGATTAAGAACCTAGAGAAATGCTTTTGAGAAAGAGGTTTCTGGAAACTTCAGCAGTAAACAGGGCAGGTGTGAGTTCAAATTCTTTTTTTAACGGTGATTTTGTGGTCAAGGCAGCTGAGTAGGTCGGATCAAAGAATCCTACCAGACAGTGGCATCATGAGTCTGCTACTGCTCAGCATGCATTCCTTCTGGTGCCCAAACTGCTGGCAAAGTTCCTTTGTCTGGTGCAGAGGCAGCAAAACAAGGACCACCTCTATGTCTTGTTAAGCTACAGGACCTTACTTGCACATGGGACCCATTTCCAGCCCCCATTCCCACTGACAGCCCATGCCAGAAAGAGCCCTGGTTCAGCATTCTATGATAATTACTTTAAGGGTCCCTTCCTACCTAAACAGTTCTATGATCCTACAAAACTGCAGAGCTGGGTGTCTGAAAAAGTCTGAATTCACTCCATGCTTCAGCAGGGATGGGTTTGGACTAGGTGAGCATGACACCTTGCAGGTGAGGTTCAGAAAGCTTTCTAAGGAAGACCTCATGCTCTACAGAGCAAGGCCAGCAAGAAGATAATACCTGCCTGAACACCAAGGGCTGCAAGTGAGATGAAAGCCTGAAAAGCACATGGAGAAAAACTCTGAGATGCTCAGCAGAACACAAGCAATCTTTGTCCCTCTACAAAGGGACCCAACCCTCTGTCTTTAAACATGGGCCTGAATTAATGTGTGTGACCTGACTGCAAACCAGCAAGGGGGTCTCAAATACATCCCCACCTTTTAGTCCCAGAGAAAGTTGTTTAGAAACACACAGCCATCACCTGCTGGCTGTATAAACAGGATATGCAAGGCGTGCTCATGTCAGCCCCCACAGCGAGACCAAACCATGGTCAGCCCTGTCTTCAGAAGGCACAGAGCCTCCTTTCCTTCCAGCAGACAAAGGGAATAAACTAAAACATACACAGGGCTTTACACAAATCCAGTGTCCAGGCAGAGCTGGTGTGGAAGAGACAAAGGCAGAGCAGAGGGAAGAGAGACCTCACCCCCCAAGGAGCCCAGTGGGATGCTGGGGGCTCAGCCCCTCTGGCCACACAACAAGAGTCAGTTCAGCTCCATCTCTCCCTCTGCACAAAGCCTTTTTGTCCACCCCCCTCCAGACTGCCTTCATCCAGACAGACACAGCCTTGTCTTGTGGAAGGCCAGCTGATTTTCTGGGCTGTCAGCGGGGGCGAAGACGATGACGGCGGCTCAGGCAACCCTACAACACTGAAATGCCACCAAGTCACGTGTGGAAAAGCACGGGCTGGGCAGAGAGGGCTGCTGCTCCCCACGGGGAAGGAAGTAACCTCAGGTGTGTGAGATGTTGGGATACTGCCACTCCCCAACCACAATTATCACTGCTACCTGGGACTCCTTGTGCTTCATGGCAGTCAGAGCACTGGTCTCATGGTCAACTCCAAGCAGATGGCCATAACAAGACATACAAATTCCCCATAGTGCCCTGAGGTCCTGATGTGCATCCTTTGGGCTGGCACTGAGGACAGCAGAAGAGGGGCTGGCAACACTGTGGACAGACAATGTTATCCCAGCCTCCCACAAGCTGCCTTCATGACAGACACAGAAGCATGGAGGAGAGGCAGAGAGCATTTTCCAGAGGACATGGTTTTTGCACAGAAGAGGAAGGATGGGTATGACCACCCCCTTCCCTAAAGATTCCAAAACAACCTCACCTACTCAAATCTTCTTTTTCCTTTCCAAATGGACCACCAAGAGTATTCTAGTGGAAGGTATCCCTGCCCTTGGCAGGAGGTTGGAAATAGATGATCTTAAAGGTCCCTTCCAACTCAAACCATCCAGTGATTCAGAGATAACACTCTGCCTTGCTGGACCCAGCAGCCTTACAGGAGTACACAACACCAACCCAGCTGCAAACCATCTCTCTGGTTCATACATGGGGAAACTGAGTCACAGAACAGCTTCCTTTGCTCTTGGTCCTCACAGGATGCAGAAAAGTCTGGACCTGAGTGCAGCAGGTCTTCCTGGCACCCTAGAAGCTCGCAATATCAGGTCTGGGCCAATAAATGCTGTCGGGGAGAAGGGATGTTAACTGGGGCTTGACAGCCTTAGTGAAGGGTGAACTGTGCATTTTTAGGAACACCTGAGAGCAGAGATGGCAGAAAGCAGTGTGGAGGGGCAAGGGGATGGGTGCACTTACTTTGGGTCGTTTCCATTGGATGCCCTGAATCCTTGACTTGTAGAAGAGCGAGTCATCATTGGCGGGGAAAAGTGGGTCCTCAAAGAGCTGCTTCCGCCGCTGGCACTCCTTCTTCAGAGAGGCGTAGCGCTGGTTCTCGTACGGCTTCACCGAGGAAAACATCCTTCCCCAGCGGCTCTGGAGGACAGGCAGAGCAGGAATGAGATGGGGCAGGGTCTGGCCAGGGATGCTCAATCCTTCTCTGCACCATCTCCGTGGCAGGACCAAGACATCGTGGCTGAAGATAACCACCTCTGAGCCCAAGTGTACCTTGCTGATCCCCCCGGACTGGGACTCCCATTTACCCCCCAGGCTGGCCAAACAACACCAAGCCAGGCATAGTAGTAGATGATAACTGGTGTCCTGCTTCTTAACAAATTTGTAACTCGTGTGGGAAAAACACAGCCCTCAGAGGCAAAGGAGGGAAAGACACCCCCTGCAAGATGGGTGTGCACAGCTGTGAGCCCTACCCAGAGCATCCCCACCACAGAGCCTCAACTCACAAAATCATGCAGTTCATGATTTTGTCAGAGACGCCAATTTCTCAGCAAACTTTATCAGATCTGGTTTTAATTAAAAAAAGAGTCTCCTGGCAGAGCACCACATGTTTCTGGATTAATTATTCTTTCCTGACAAGTGTCTTGCTTCCAGGGCAGAGATGTGAATTTAGCAACCCAGACAACAGCAGGAAACCATTGCTCAATTGCCCCCCAGAGAGAGATCAGCACCTGTCCATCACCCCTGCCTTTTGGTCACTGGGTACCAACCCCTTTGCTCAGGCACAAGGAAAATGGGTGCTCTGCATAGTTCCCCACTACTTAATCACAGACTTTTTCCAAAACTCCTTCCCTAAAGTTTCTCTGTATTTATTTGTAACAGCCATGTACAATCCTTATCTCTCCCCAAAACGGGATGTCCTTTTTCAAAAGCTGGCCATTAGCGACCTCAGTCTGGAAACGTCTAGTATGTTTTCCTAAAGAAATGGGAATGTGTGTGCCACATCACCATAGAATCATGGAATCATTCAGGTTGGAAAAGACCTCTAAGACCACCTATTCCAATTGTTAACCCAGGACTGCCAAGTCCTCCAATAAAGCATGTCCCTAAGTGGCATAATCCCAGCTTTCATCTCCAACATGGTAAAACTAAGGGTGCCCCATGCAGTGGGTGGATGCATCCAGCAAGCCGACCTCTCATCCCTCCTAGTGAGACACACAGAAACCCTATGCTTGTTGTGGTATTATCACACGTGGTGGGATAATGAAGTTGCGATAATGGCTAATTGGAAGCTGCTGATTTGTAAACATCCAAAATCTCAAGGATTATATGATCAGTTACAGTTGGCACCAATTTAAGTAGCAGTGTCACATCCCTTGTTTATGAACCACTAGGATTAGCTGAAGGAAAGTAGGTGTCTGAAAGCTCAACTAATGCCCATTCTGATGCTCCAGGAGCACTGCCCACCCAGCCAGCCTTCTCTCCTCTGGGAGAGACGAAACCACTTCACTTCTGGAAAGCTGAAGAGCAAAGCACAGGTTTTAATTGACAGCATTTATCAGCTTGATTAGCAGCACAAGTGCTCATCACTGAGAGCTTAAGTGAACCCAAAATAATCCCCTTGCTGGCTGCTCCACAGGTCTCTGCTTCTGAGGACGAGTTGCTAATGCAGTTCGTGGGGATTTTCTCCCTGCCATCAGTACCAGATGCTCTGTAGACCCCAGATGCTACAAAGAGGCCCAAGTGCATCACCGGCCCTCAGAAAAGCCTTAAAAATAAATGGCCTGCTATAAACCCCCAAATAATACACCAAATTTACTACTTGTGGAAAGGCTGTCAGCCTTTGAGCAGGCAGGGAGTGCAGCCAGTAGTCCTATACACCCTGCTAAGAGGGCCAGGGAAGGTGCTGGCCTTCAGATCTCCAGCAGAGGAAGGGGCGAAAAATAAGGGAGATGTACCCAGGGAGGTCATGGGGACATCTGAGCACTGCATGAGCTCCTTTTGAGTGACAATCAGGCAAGACTTTCACAGTGATAGAACTCATTGCTACAGAGAGACACAGGGAAAGCAGCAGTGCTGGGAAAGGATGGCTGGCAACTGCCTTCTGCAGGAATACAACAGGCTGAGAGAGGAGGAAGATGCTGTTGGCTGACATGCAAGATGAATGGCTTGGACTGGTGCATGAAGTGGGCTGACAGACAGGAAAGGATATTTCCTTGGGAGGTTGTGCAGGAAGAACCAGCGAGATTAGGGAGGGAGCCTGGAAAGGAGGGGAGGAAGGAGGTCTGGAGCCTTCCTAAAAGTCACGCTTGAGTTAAAGGCAGGAGTTTTGGGTTTGATGTAGGAGATGCTGGATGCTGCTCTGCAGCCTGTACCATGGCCAAGGGCTGGCACTTGGCTGCTCATTCATAAAATTACTGCTACACCCTGCAGCTTGGAGCCGTGCTTTCCAATGATCCCTGCAACACCGATTTTCACAAGAGACCCTGAGCAATGTCCATCCCTATGAGAACAAGACCGCAGTCATCTCAGCCAAGGAGTTCCAGCCTTTCTGATACCCAAATTTGCCTGAATTTTGCCCTGCTATCCCACCCCACAGTGACTGTCACCTTGCCAGCCATCTGTCCTCGCTGCAGGGCTACTCTCACATGACAGCGTGTAGATGGATTTGAGTTACAAAGGAAGGAATACTGCTCAGGATCATTTAGAAAAACAAACAAAAAAACCCCACCTTGCTAAATAATTAAAAGGAAGTGGCAGAGGGAATGTTCTTAGGGCAGTGTTCAAATTCATTACTCTCTCTAACTTGGAGCATTTCATGCTCACCAGGCTGAACTCTACCTCTGCCACCTTAAAATGCCCAAAGGCTGTCTAATTACTTTTTGCCTTCTTGTACCAAGCTCAAACGCTCCAGGAGCACAAGAACTGGGTGTTTTCATGCCAGATTTGAATTAACAACCCTACACCTGCATATGCATGTGTCTGCATGTGAGCAGGGAGGGGAATCTGCACTCACCACTCTTAGCAGAGCTGAGTTTTTAGGAACAGTGGTCTGATCCCAACCTCAGTCCTGCCACAAAGGAGTTTAAAGAAACTATTTTGTTGGAAGACTGAGCCAGACTTATGACTCAGGGGTGTTGTGGACTCCCCTTTTCACCTCTAGCATCATCCAAGTGCTCCAGCTCCTGCCAGCTGGTAACAATCACGGCTCTAAGGACTGTAACAGGGAGAAGAATTGAAAGCCTTTGCATTGGCCAGGACCAAATACTTGTGGAAAGACGCTTCCTTCCTCCCCTACAAACATCTTCCTCTCCTTGCCTTCCAGCTCAGAGGCTCCTGCACCTTGGGTAGCTGGCAGGGGCTCACCACACCTGTGTTACCACAAGGCTGCAGCCTGGCCAGGAGCAAAGCCTCCTTACTTATAGATCCTACAGCTGTCTGCCTCCAGGTCAGACAAAACACTTTGTTCTAAAGGACAGGATCTGCTGTCCTTCAGCTCCACTCTCACTAAACAGGAGAGGGCTTCCATATCACATTGCAAGGGCACAGGATCAGCCAAGGAGAAGATGAAGCAGGAACCAGACTGCCCAATCCTCAACCAGGTGCAATGTTATGGGGCTCAGCAGCAGGGTGTTCAGAGCAACCACCAGGCTTTTTCTTAATATGTTATTTAAACAATTTTTTACAGCCTCCTTGGGTGTTTCTATTGACAGACATGGGGCAACACCAGGGTTATCCTTACACCTACCAACACAAAAGTCCAGCTCAGCAAAGGAATCCATCCCTGTCGATGCAAGGAGAGCTTTACACACTGTTTCTCCAGGACCCAGGGAAGAAGGAGGACTTGAATTGTCACTGTTTACACAGAACACAAGATAAGCACTCCACACCTCTTGGCCAACCATGAACAAAAAATAGCCTGAAGCTGTCTTCGAATCATAGAATGCTTTGGGTTGGAAAGGACCTTCAAGACTGCCTAGTTCCAAGCCTGGTCACGCAGCTCCTCTGGGAAACCTGAGCCATTCCCAAAGCCCTTTCCCACTCCCAGCTGTGCATGCACCGTAGCTTAGCTTTGGACCCCAAATGGCATGGCCCAGAGCCAGCAGCACAGTGCAGCATCCTGCATTAGCAATGTCCACAAGGAGTGGAAGCTGAAACCGCACTGATGGCAATGAGAAAACAAGACATCATTTCTTCTCAATTGACTGTGGTTAACCAGGGAAGCTAATTCCCGTGGGAAGTTACAGGTAGCTCAGCTCCAGATGTTTTTGAGCACAGTTGGACATCTTTACAGACCAGATGCTTTAGCCAAAATGCAAATTACTGAACATTTACAGTGGTTACTTGCTGAAATAAAACTGATGAAGAACAGAGCACTGAATGTCCCCTTCTGGCCTTTATCTCTTTTCTTCTTCAGGTCATATCTCTGTTCTCACTTAAGAGCCAAAAGCTCCGCTAGGCTAAAGGTGAAATAATAAATTTTACTCTTAATTATGTTTATATCAAGCTCTGATTTTAATCAGAGATTTGCTGCAGGACAGATGGCATCCAAATCAGGACACCTTAACATGCCACCTTTCAGCCTGAGGGTTAATCTTACATGAGCTCACAGAGGGACAAGCTGTTCCCCCTCAGAAACTCAGTGAGGTGGATTTAGCCCCAAAAAACATCCTGATGGGGTTGGGGGCTGTTTGTTCTAAGTGAGTAAACCCTCTGCATCAACATGGCTTTTTGCAAGCATCTAAGTACAGCAAATGCTCCCTGATGAATCCTCCTCCTCTATGGAGCAGGAAGAAGCATCACTCTCCTTCTGCAGAGATCCTGGTCCCTTCTGCAAAGCACTCCAACACCTACAAAGAAAGGTGCTGTCTAACAGCTGGCTATTACTGAAAATAAACTCAAAAGAAATGTCCTTTTGACAAGGGCATGTAGTGATAGGACAATCTGGAATGGCTTTAAACTGAAAGGGAGTAGGTTTAGATTTTATATCAGAAAGAAATTCTTCCCTGTGAGGGTGGTGAGACACTGGCAGAGGCTGCCCAGGGAAGCTGTGGCTGCCCCATCCCTGGAAGTGTTCCAGGCCAGGCTGGATGGGGCTCTGAGCACCCTGGTCTAGTGAAAGGTGTCCCTGCCCATGGCAGGGGGTTGGAACTAGAAGGTCTTCAAGGTACTTCCAACCCAAAGAACTCTATGGTTCTGTGAATCCAGAGCAATCTTTCATTAAAAAGTGCAGTTGCATCCGGGGCCAGGGAAAGGGCGGGGTCACATATTCTGGCAGAAAGCTTCTGCAAGTGACTCTGTAATATCAAAACACGCCTGGCTGTCAGCATCTGCACAAAATCAACTGGATATAAGATGTCACATTTGGAGGATGTTTCTGGCAATGCCCAGTAATTTTTATCATACTTGCATTATCTCCTCTGGATTTTTTTCCTCCAGAGTATCACTCCTTTATTGCTTAACAGCAAGATGACAGCACAAGGAGAGACACAGCCAGCTAGCAGGTCTGCATGTATGTACAGGATTGGGTTTTTTTTTCCTGGGAAGGCCAGGGTTAACAGGAGGGTCTGGGCATCCTTGAATACCCATCTCCTTCAGGAACCAGCTGGGTGTGCTGACCAGGAGCTCCCTTTCTGCTTGGATGACTCATGCTGGGACAGAGGCCTTTGACTCGGGAGTTCCTCATTCCTTGCAGATATGAGTCACCGCTTGCAAACAGAGTCAGATGTTGGAGCTGCAGGAAGAAAAGGCAGCCCCACACTGGGAACACTCTCATAACCCTGTGCTGGCTCCAGCTCTGCCTGGCCAGAGCAGTGCACACAAACCGGGCTTGTGGCACCAGCCAGACTGGCCCTTCCCTCAGCACAGACTCTAAGATCAGATGGGACCAGGACACATGTCTGAAGGCATCCTGGCACAGGAAGGAGTAACAAGCTCAAAGCAAAGCTGGTGGCAGCATCTCCCACTAGATCAGAAAATGCAGGAGGCTGGAGGGATGCAGGAATAGCAGGGAGAGGGATGCAACAACAGAAAGCCCCAAAAGCAGTGGAAAGAGCAAGGCAGTAACATGCCACCAGGCAGCCAGCCTTGGCTGAGGGAAAGCAGAGATGGGCTGAATATATTCACCACACAGGGTCCAGCTCATCCCAATCCACTCATGGTTTGGGGAGAACAGAGAGACTAAGTTTTGGGTACCTTCCACATGCTGATTGGTCCCTGAGCCAGCATTGCTGGTTGTGTTATTTTAGGCTTGTTTCCCAGGCCACAGCAGGGTTAAAAACCCTTGGAGATCAGCAGGAGTTGCAAGACAATCAACAAAAGGTAAATTAATGGGCTTTGCCAATGCCAAGTCCCTGGAGACAGCCATAACTTCACCAACCCCTCACGCCTCAGCACACCCTGACCCTGGTTAATAATTGTAAGGAGCAGCACAGAGTGCCAGCAACACCAAAGCACTCCCAAGCTCACTCAACAGCCAATGCAGCCTCCAGAAAAACACCTTTGTGCAGGAGAAGGCAGGAACCTTGTCCAGCACATGACACTGCTCACGCAGAGCAGGTTTTCAGGCACTGGAAAAATACAACCTAGGAAGAGCAGATTCACACATACAGAATCGAGCCACCTGCACCTACGGTCATCCAGCCACACAGCTCCTGCTTAGCCCAAGAGGGCTGCCACCCCACATGAGGATCATGTTGAACACAAACCACACACCCCATGAAGTTACAGAGCTGTGCCCTTCTCAGCATCCATTTGGACGGAGAGGAGAGGAGAGGAGAGGAGAGGAGAGGAGAGGAGAGGAGAGGAGAGGAGAGGAGAGGAGAGGAGAGGAGAGGAGAGGATGCTATCTTTGCAGTACCCGACTGAGCATGTATTTCTATTATCTATTCAGTGTTTCTAATTGAACAGCTAGACCAGATCCTTTTAAATCCAGTCACACTGACTCCACTGGAAGCCTTGCACCACATCAATACACTCACGCTGGTTTTCTTGCCAGCTGGGCAAAAAAACTATGGCGTAAAGGCAGGCCTGTACCTTTATAAGGTAGACAGAGGGAAGGACAGAAGAGTCACAGGGTATTGCTTGGCATCACCATGTGAGCCTTTTTCTTGGCCATGTTGGGTCACAGAGGTGCGTATTGAAGAGGTTGAGGAACTGGAAAATCCATTCAGAAAACTCATCATTAATGCAGATAAAATGCAGCACGTCTCCATGCAAATGCTCTGCCTTCAATAGCTTCCGCAGCCTCTGGGATGATTAAAGCAATTGAACTTCAAACGAAGCACAGAGACACATGCAGGAGGAGCAGAAGAGATAACGGGGCTGCAGCTACTCTGTAGAGGAGTGAGGAGAGGCAGCTGGATCCTTCAACATCATCCCTCCCAGGCAAGCTGTGATGTTTGCCCTTCTGGCTGATCCAGAGCATCCTTCCTGCAGCTTCAGCCCTGATCACTTCATAACAAGCCCTATCTCTCTCTGGGAGTGTTCAAGGTGAGGACAGATGGGGTTTTGAGCAAGCTGGTCTAGTGGGAGGTGTCCCTGCTCATGGCAGGGTGCTGAATGAGATCGTCTTCAAGGACCCTTCCAACCCAAACCATTCTGTGATTCTACAACAACACCATCCCCAAGGCAATGGGTTTCTTCTCTCTCCATCACCTTCATCCCTTGCTGCAGGCAGAGCCCAAAACTCCATCCCCACAGAGGCCTGGAGGTACAACCAAGTCCTTCAGGTCCCCTCTTGAGAGGCTCCTGGCCATTCCAGGAATGTATCCCTTGACCTGTTCCACTTCAAGTGGGATATAATCATCTCCTGCAATTCCAGATGATGGGGACACCCCACTGCCTCTGACAACAGGCTCCACACCACAGGCTTTGCCCCAGCCCTACAGCTGCTGGCCTCAAGTCAGGTCTCAAACCTCTGCCAAGACTCACAACTTTGGCTAATAAACCTGAAACATCTTACAATTTTCTCTTTGCCTGACCCAAACCTGAAAAGAAGCACCAAGGCACTCTGGTCCACTTCTGACTTGGGTCCTCCATGTTCAGTTTTCTCTTTGATAGGCCCTCAACCTGCTTGCCAGTCCCTTCCTGAAACCCATATCCTATAAATTCCAAAGCCACAACAGCAAATATCAGACCACACCTGGGTACAGACCGATAAGAACATTCTCCTTGTCCGTAAAACTTTCAGGATCGCCCAGCAAATCTGATTTTTTAAAATTTAATTTTACCTCCTTTTCCCTCTCTGTCTTAAATGAATTTTTCTTTCTGTGACTAGTCTAAAGCATCATGAGCACCAAAGTCATATTTAAAGGCTTGTAGCAACTGATAGTGTTAGTGCTTTTGAACAGGGTAGCCTCTCTCAGGCAGATTGGACCACCTCAAATCTGTGAGATTTATTAGAAATCCTTGTTACTGGATCCACTCGGCTCTTACAAGCGGAAAGGTTGGAATGTAAGTTCCCACTGTCTTAATTTGAGCTCTTCAAACTGTGTTTCTGCCTTGGATGCTGCAACTCCCCCAACCTCCCAGCCAACTTTCCCCCCCATTATTCCTACATTTGAGCAGTGCTGCTCTTCTCTAAACACAGAGGTAAGAGTTTGCCATACAACCCTTGGAGCAGAAAGGCTGCTTCTTTCTCCAGGCAGGGACTAGGCATGAGCTTTCCTCCCCCTCCGGGGAGATGGATGAGATGCTGAGCACTGCACGTTTTCTCCACTCAGTGTTCCAGATCATAAAGTCATGGAATGGTTTGGGTTGGAGGGGATCTTAAAGGTCATGAAGTCCAACACCCTCTGCTGTGGACAGGTACACCTCTCACTTTTGAGATGAGGATTCCTCCTCTTTTGGAGACCTACTGCTTTGCTGCAGTCCAGCATGGCTGGTGCTTGCTCCTGCTACCACAGCTGGCAGCCAGATCCATCACCCTGCTCTCACGTGAATAAAAATGTCCATCACTGCTCTGATGTCTGTCTGGATTCTCTGCACGAAGCAGGTCCGGCTTGTCTTCAGGAGGTGGCTCAGAGCATGCTCCTAATGCATGTTTAGCAGCAAGCAGGAGAGTGTGGGCTGAGCACAGCACTCTGGGATCAGGATTAAGCCCCCTCCTCGTCTCCCAGACATTACCCTGCTGCAAGTCCTTGCTCTTTTAGAGCTCATGTATCCTTTTAGATTCCCTCATGCTGCAGCAGCTCTGAGCTGGAGCAGCGAGTCACAGAGTATGCATGAGATGTACCTTGTGACACAGGGAGGAGTTCCACTCCCCTGCATGGGACAGGAACCTGACACAGCCCCTTGTTAGATGCAACAAATCATCACTCTCCTGCTCCTGCATGAAGACCTGCCAGGAAGCCAAAGGCACCAATTACTGGGCAAGCAGCCAGCAGCAACCATCCCCATCTCCACCCTGCACTCATGCAGCAGCGGTGGTCTGGCTCTGAAAAAGTAGAGTTTGCAGCTGCAGCTTTTATCAAATCAAGGCTTCCCTTTGTTCAGCAGAGAAATCACCTCCCTTAATCACCCCTAAGCTATCCTCACAGTATTTACATATGCTCAGACAACTGGTAGGACCAGCTCTTCAAGGATTTGGGAGCAACAAGCCTGCAAACACTTCATACGAAGCTTTTGATTACTAGGGTGCGCCTCAGAAAAAATAAAACAAATGAACCCCAAACCCTGAGAGACAAACAGACATGCATCCTTCATCTCTATACAGGACTGGAAAAAATGGTGGAACAGCCCAGGAGGGGCTGTAAAGGGATTGAGCCAACCAGAGCCACCTGCATCCTGCGCCATGGAGGCAGGGAAACTCGAACCAGTCAAAATGTGATGAAAACTGGGATGGAGGGTGCTTGCTGCAAGGGAGGGATGCCTTTTGTCACCCAGAGAAATCACTGTATGGATTATTTGGAGATGTAACAAAACCACCCCAGCTACACCACAAAAACACAGTGCATCGTGGTTTAAGGGAAGGTCAGGCAGGAGCAGAGCTGAAGCTTTGCCCTTTTCACCCGGAGCTCAGGGAGACCTGCTGCTGCCTGTCATGCTGTAGCTACATAGGAAGCAATATTCTGTGTCACTTTCCCTGATGGTAAAAGCACAGCACAGCCCTGCCCTGGTCTGCTGCAGCCTTGTTTGATAGCTATGTCCAGATTGCAGGATAAACCTTGAAGGAATCAACCAGGGCTGCAGGCTCCCCCACGTAAGGATGAGCTGCAGACAGGCAAGGGGCAATTTTCATAAAATCATAGAACCATAAAATGGTTTGGGTTGGAAAGGACCTTACAGATGATCTAGTTCCAGCCCCTCTGCCACGAGACATCTTTCACTAGACCAAGTTGCTCAAAGCCCCATCAAACCTGGCCTTAAACACTTCCAGGGATGGGGCATCCACAGCTTCTCTGGGCAACCTGTACCAGTGCCTCACCACCCGCAGAGGAAATAATTTCTTTCTAACATCTAATCTAAACCACCCTCTGACAGTGTGAAGCCATTCCCCCTATCACTCCATGCCCTTTAAAATGTCTCAGCTCTCTTGCAGCCCCTTTAGGCACTGGAAGGTGCTCTGAGGTCTCCTTAAAGCCTTCTTTCCTCCAGGCTGAACAACTCCAACTCCCTAAGCCTGTTTTCATAGTGGAGGTGCTCCAGCCCTCTGACCACCCTCATGGCCTCTTCTGGTGCCTTTCCAACCCATCTGTCTTCTGATGGGGGCTCTGATAAGCTGAGAAAGCCCCTGCATGGTAGGGAGAAGGAGCCCTCTCCCACATAGCATTTCAGAGCTTCACAGTAAGGTCTCCAGCCTCCCAGCACGGGGCAGACTTAAGGTGGTTGGGATGCTTTATAGTCCCCTCTCCCTTTAACCTTCATTCCCAATGGATTGAAGCCACAGGACAGGAGGGAACAGAGATGATGCTCAGATGGATGGTGGGAGGACTAAAACTGGTCATTTTTGCACAAGGGCAAACCAAGGGGCGGGGAGAGCTTTTCTCTGCCAGAGCAGTATTTTAAGGCAAAATGCATCAAAGTGTTATTGAACTGGGACACAAAACTGCAGGCAGGGGCTGAGGAGCTCAGTCCAGCCCCTCTGAAGGGCTGGACCAGGCCCAAAGGAGCCAGTCTCTGACCTAGATGCTGCAAACCCCGCGGGCTCCCAGCACGGCTTTGCAGGGGTATCATCTGTCACATCCCCAGTCCAGGAAGATCCCCAAAGCATGAGGATCTGCAATATTGGCTGAAAAACTAATGCATCATGCAGAAGAGTAAAAACTGTGAAGTCTTCTTGGCCACAGAGTGTGGAACAGAAAGGATTTTTTCCCAGAAAGGGTGAAAAACTCAATGGCAACCATTCCTATTCCCCTCCATGACCTCAAGAAGTCACCCCTATGTCGAAGGGGTGCCTCCTAAAGTGTAAGCCAATTTAGTAGGAATAAGCTATGGGTGAAAAGTCTCCATGGTGTGAAGGGGAAAGCTCAGAGCAGGTAAAGGGTTAACACAGCCAGACAGATGCTTGACTGGTGAAAAATGTAGCTTCCATGAAGCCACTGGGTCTGTGTCCATTTTCTGCAGTGCCCAGAGCCTGGCCCTTTCTCCCTGGGTAATCAACTGGAAGTGAGCAGAGCTGGAGTAATCACCGCCCCTCATTCCCCACCCGTGACACTGCCCGCGGGGCTGGGAGATGCAGGAGCACCGTCTGGCCTGGAGCAGGTCAGTGCAAGCCCAGAGTTGAGTCCTTGTGCCCCACAGCCCCGCAGAAGAGCAGGTGAAGGTGAAGACATAAGGGAGTAAATGGTGCCCAAGTGTGCCCCACACCACCACGGCACGAGCAGAGGACAACAAACACCTCTGTGTGGGCTGAGGAGGCTTCTCTGTGGAAGGGGTTTCACCTCTCGACATGTGCAGAGAAAGGACTTGACACCTCTGGAGATTAGTGAGGAGGAAGAGAAGGAGCGCCTGATCCCAGCCTGCAAGGCACAGCTGCATCCTTCTCCTCCTCTCTGTATTAACCTGATGCTGCCCTGCTTGGAGAAAGCATTAGGAGAGGAATCTTGGCATCTCTGGGCAGCCAAAAATATCCAATAATTAATGCACAAGCGTGAGCAGATTTAGAGGATGCACCCGTTCTCCGTAACATCATACCCCAGCACGAACACTGTCTAAATCTCCTCTTGGGATCAGAGCCAAAGCCTTCTTTAAAGTGTGGATGCTTTGTTATTAATCCACGCAGCAACTGGGCAAGGGAGAGATGGATTCAGTTTTTTGAGGCATAATCAAAGACAAAAAATTATCTCAGCTGGGCTTCATCTGCTTCATGGCTGGTCTGGTCCCACATCAGGAAGATGGTGAGATCTGCTTGGCTAACACAGCCCTTCCCAAAGGCGACACCAGGACAGGGTGTCTGGACCACAGAGTCCCGGCCTCCTACACTGACAAACGTTAAGACCTCCTTATATCACAGCCAAGCACCTTGCAAGAGAGGTGATGTGCGATTCACCCTCTCCTACCCTCCTCTGATGTGACACAGTTGCAGAGCCTCTAGATAAGCCTCCTAAGCTAAACTGAATGAATTCACACCCCAGCACCAACACTGCCCCCACTTTAAATCGCTCTTCTGCCTGCCTGGAGTTCACCCGTAGGATGTATTTGTAGTCAGCAAGCACATCCCCTCTCTGCCTTTGTTTCACTGGGCTTTTATAGCCTTGTATAATAGCTCTCCATCCCTCTGAGCAGCTTCAGAGCCCTTTTCCCTGCACCTGCTCCAGGCTGAGTTAATCCCTCTCAAGCACCAGATCGAAGAGCCTGGTCCTTCCATGTTAACTCTTCCATACCCATGTCCCACAAACACCCTTTGCCTGTTTCCCATTGCTTTTTTTGCAACACTCCCAGAGGCATCCAGGACCAAAACAGCCCCGAACCCTCAGTCTGGGCTATCCCAATATGATTCAATCCCTAAACCTAGCACAAAGTCCAGACATAAAGTGCCCCACTGTATGGGCTAGTATAAGACCTAGGGGACATCCCCACAGCCTGAAACCCATCCTCGAGGTCAGCTGTTCCCCTCTGGCTGAGCACCTCATCCACCTCTCAGCTTGGTTTCGCAGGCAAATCTCGGCATGAAAAATGAGAATGAGCTCAGATCCTCCCTTAAAGGCTTTAAGCAGATTTAAGCTCTGCTGTGTGGGCTTAATCTGTCCAGCAGTGCCCTTTGTCACCTCCCCCAGCCCCCTCCCCGGCAGAAATCTTCTCCACTGGCACACTCCCACATGCACCGTGTAAAGTGCTGGCACATCCTGGTAAAGGAGACCTGGGGCATCTCCTTTCCCTAAAAATGAGAGCACAGCTACACGTCAGCCTCTTTCAGTAACAGCTCTGGGTTTCCATCTCCCCCCACCTCAGAGGCTTGAGAATACCCACGGTAGCTGTCCACCACTGGTTGAAAGCTCCCTTGAACAGACAATGCCATGGAGGACACAGCAGCAGGGCAGAGGTTTTCCTGGGCTTGTGGCCATGTCAAAGCCCCACCTAAGTAATTTCACACAAGGATTGGGGTGCTGGTGGCAGGGAGCAGGGTGGACTTGAGCCTGCCACAAACCTCCTGAGTGCCTTGGTCATGTCACTTTGCCCCTATTTCATGTGCCACTGCTTTGCAGATAGCATTATTCCTTCTGCATGTCACCATGGTGTCCTTACAGCATGACAAAGGGGCTTGATTTCTACCCTGGGCAGGGCCTGCTACAGCGAGCCCTGCTGACTTCCTCAAAAACCTGCTTTTCCTTTCATTCATGCCTTGATCCTTAACTCTGCTGCCAACAAGAAAGTTTTTCCCAACCAGTTCTGGCACATGGCTGCTGGCAAGCACCAGCCACCGAGCGAGCCAGCTCCCACAACCACAGCAGCACCTGTACACGTGAACCCGTTGCAGGAGGGATTTAGACCTCACATCCCGCTCCTAAGGGTGGCGAGAAGATCTCTGAAAGAGCATCCCTTACTCCCTCTTAGGTTTTACAACCCCACTGCCTGGGTCATGGGCTGGAGCTGAGCCCCCAGGTGATTCACATTAAAGAATTGCTTAAATAAGTAGGAGGCAGCTGATGCTCCTGGGAAGAGTAGGGGGAAGTAGATCCCAGCAGGATAGGTGTGCCTGTAGCAGTAAGTTGCACTGAGCAGGAGCTAAGTGGTGAGCACTTGGATCAGGCTTTACACGTCCATCCATACCTGACTCCGCTGCTTTTCCCCCTCCCTAGTCCTTGCTGCCCCAAGGATGCTCCCAACGGGTGAAACCTGCTCTCACCTTTATCCCAAAATTTGTTCCTCCTCAATTCACTGCTACCCTAAGCAGCAGGGCCAGCCAGGCTCCCTGCACTTGCCCTGGGCTATCCACGTGCAGAGCTGGGGGTGGGAGATGCAGCTCCAGGGACCCTGTGCTGCCTTCCCTCCAGTGTAACACCAGTTCAGCACACTTGGAACCCAGGCCGACCCTGGCAGGAGGATCCCTCTAAGATACGAGATGGGCTGGAGATAAAAGGTGCCCTGGGGAAAGCCTGCAGATGGTCCTTGCTGGATGCAGCAAGACAAGCAGCCGAGGGTTTAAGAGCATTCTCTGTGACACACGGAGCTCGCTGCTCTGCTTCCAGCTCCATTTGCCGTGGCTGCACTCCCCACCAAGCTCAGAGCTAACACAGCATCCAGGCAGAAACAGTAACTGGTAATAAATAAATATAATAAATACATAATAAACATCCAAGTGTGACACAGGGTGGATCTGCAGAGCCAGGCGTGCAGCTCACACTCACCTGCAGCTACCAGAATGGGAGGTGGGGGATAGAAGACCAGAGCCATAACCAGTGGGACACCCTCTGCTAGAAAGCACCAGGCGGGTGTCTCAAGCTCAAAATAACATTTTTCAGGGAAGGGAGAAAAGGATGGGATTTGGGAAATCCAGATTCATCTCTCTGCTTGGAAACGCCAAAAGCCATCAGTCTCCTGCACCCTAGCAGCGAGCTAGCCTGCCTTGGGAGCAGGAGCTCTCTCTTGCCTTAACTTTCCAGGAGACTTTTTAAAAGCCCCTGCGTTTGTCCCAGAAAAATGGAACAAAGAACAATACTGAAACCTCAGGATTTTTTCTCAGCACAGAAATTCTGCTCTCCAGCCAGCGCCGAGGCCTCGCTGCTCAAAGTTTCTGTCCAGCCTGGCTCCACAAGCTGACCTGGGGGGCAGCTGTGGGGTTTTAACCATCCGGAATGCAACTTTCCTACGCATCACGCCGAGCACCCCGACTTCCAGCAGCCCCAAACACCAGCGCTTGCTGAAGGCAAGGGCAGCAGCGTGCTCCGCGCAGGGGAGGCGCCGGGTGCCTGCTTCGGGCTTTTTTCCCCCCAAAAAACCCTTACGCTCATACACGCTCACATACAAACACACACTGCCCCCCGCCCCGGAATGCAGCTGCCCCCGGTTCCCAAAGCCACAGGTGCGCGGAGCATCCCCCGAGGAGGCGGCGGGACCCCCGGGCGGGGCGCGGAGCCGTCCCCCCGCGAATGGAGCAGCGGCGGGGCTGCAGGGACGGGCCACCCCCCTCCCGGAGCCGGGGGTCGCCTTACCTGCCCGGGGCTGGTGCCGGTGCCGGTGCCGGTGCCGCCGCTCCGGGCGCGCCACTGCCCGCAGCGCTTCGCCTCCCGCAAGCACCGCCCCGACGGGCGGGCACGGACCGCGCCTGCGCCGGCACCGCGCCGGGCTCCGAACCGGCACCGCAGCCGCGGGCACGCCACGGGACCGGCCGGCGGCACTGCGAGAGGGACCGGGAACTGGCACCGGGAATGGGAACTGGACAGAGGGGACCGGGAACGGGATCGGGAACTGGACAGCGAGCCGGCACAGGGAACTCTAACTAGGAATGGGAACCGACACCGGAAACCGGCACTCCCCAGTCACTACTGGGAATGGGGACTGGCACCACCCGGTAGTGGGAAATGGGAACGGCGCCAGCTGGCGCTGGTCCAGGAGCTGGGGACCAGTCTGGTGAACTGGGAACCCTGCTGGGAAGCGGGATCCGGGTCCGACATTGCTCAGGTACCAAGACCTGGGATCATCCAGAAAATGGGCCCGTCGGTGGGAACAGGAGCTGGCACCGTTCTGGGTAGGGAATAGGAATGGGGAACTGGGACTACCCTGACACCAGCACCACCAGCTGGGAACAGGAACTGGCACCAGCACCTGCGTAACTGGACACTGGCAGTGGCCACTGGGGCCTTCCAGGCACTGGCACTTGGCCCAGCATTGCCGTGGCACTAGATAATAGGACAAAGTCCCACTGGCACTGCCTGGGACCTTGCACTGGCACAGGGAACTGGACAGACTGGAGCACCATGCACCACCACCAGCTGGGCCATCTAGATACCAGGCAGCTGGGAGGCCTTGGGACATAACCTATGGAAGGTGCAGGAAAGAGTCATCAGAGGTTGCAGGATTTGGGTGCAAAGGCCACATCTCCCAGTAAGGAATAGTATGGGCATGATCACAGAGGTTGAGGAGGTGTGTTTTCCAGCCCAAGACCAAAGTTAATCCCCTTTTCTCTTTTGTAAGAGGGAAGCTGAGACACTGGGAAGGGGGGGATCAAAGGATGGGCATGCACTTGGTCCTCCTGCTCGTCCATGGATGTTGATGTGCAACAGGCATTGTGGGGCTGGCGATGGGGCCAAGGTATCCAGACTGGTGGAAAGCTTTCACAGCTCACAAATAGACATTCAAGAGGGGAAAACCAAACATGACCCACACAAAAGTGCATCCCCCCCGGTGGGAAGGAGGCAGTGAGGTTTTACAGACCCTCTGTCAGGGGCAGCTCTGATCTGATGCACTGACTTAACATACAAGCTTTATTGGTAGTGTTCATGGTTTATCATAAATTAAGCCAAAAATAGATGGCAAGGGAAGAACAGTTAAAGAAAACATTTAGACATGACAAGAATAAACTTCTCACATTTAAAATCATGGGTGGTCAGACTCTTTTAAACTACAAAAAAATAGGGCGAAGGGTTAGCTGCTGCCTGCCAGCAACAGAGTGAGTGCTTAAGGACATCTGCTTGCCACATTAGTGGTAATGCAGTGAAATTTTGGTGATAAAATTAGAAAGGAGGCCGTGCCCAGAGCAGCATTGGCCTGGCACAGGCTCCTGTTCCCATCGAGGTGTCACCTGCAGCTGTACGTGGTCACCAACTCCTCTAGCACCAGCCATTTCCTCCAGTTTCTCATTATCTGAAGCCCTCCTGGACTTTCCATATTAAAGTATTTTCCTGTTAGTTTTTTAATTTCATTGCTTATTCAATTCTTGCAATATTTGCGTTAGAATTATGTTAATTCATTTATTAGTTAAATGAATGGGAAAGCCAAAAATCTGTAGTTCCACGAAGGCTTTATTTGGCAGCAAAAGCTGTTTTCTAACATTTTCCTTCTCTTTGCTTGTTTTTCCTCTCTCCCCCACAGATGTCAGGGCTGCCCAAAACCAGGTGTTTCATACATCTCTGTTCTCTCCCCTCATCAAAATCACCCAAGAAAATAACCCTAACCCCTGCTATATTTAGGTCTCAGGCTTGTCCATGTGCGGTGCTCAACCACCACCCCCTCCAGGGAAAACTCCAGCAGCAAAAGGCAAAGACCAAAATAAAAGACAAACCCTCAATCTCTGAAGATTTTTAAGGGGGAAGAGTAGACCCTAAACAGGTCTCCAACCCCAAAATCCTCTTAATAGCCTTAGAACCAGCTGCCAGGCAGACTAGGACAGGGATGGATGGTGCTGCTGCTGCCCCCTGGGAGGGCGAGGAGAGCACAGAGCCTCTTTTGATCTGTGATGTGTTTTAATTGAGAGACACTCCATCAGTGTAAATTAATTAATATGATCATCCATCCTTCCTCTCACCAGTAGAGGTACCTCCTGCCCAGTTAGCCGCTGTGGGTTTGCTTTAATAGTAAGTAATTTCCTACTGAGCTGTTTCACCAGTTTGACCCCAAAGCTGATGAGGGGGAGGATCGCACTGCTGGGGACATGGGGACAGAGGGGCACAGGGCAGAGTTTGTCACCCACAGGGGTGATGGGTGATGCTGTGCAGAGCTGGATGAAAGGAATAAAAAGAGGAAAAATGAAAAACGAGAGAAAATGGACTCACCCTTGAGACAAATCAACAGCAGGAGCCTGGCTTTTATTTTGTCAGCAGGCTGGAAAGCATTAGGGAGAAGCTGGAAAACATTCGGGAAAAGCTCTTCCACTGCATTTAAGCAGCAAGTGGGTCCCCAGACATTCCTCTTGCCCCACAGGGATGTGGAGCCCCAGCCTGCACTTATGCCAGGCCCAGATCTTCCTGATTAACTTACTTGCATTTTTGATTTCAGCCTCAGCGGGGGAAGGAAAATTATGTAAATACAATTTATAACGACACTTCGGTCTCCTCAGTGTGATGCAAATGAGGCCACGGTGACAGGGCTGACTTGAAGGCTGTGCAGGGGAAAGGCAGAAATAGCCATGCTTTAAAACCAGACCCCAAAAATAAGTAGGAATAAGGGAAAAGGCAAAGTGGACGAGGAAAGTTGCAGCCGGTGATCCCTCCAACAAATAGAATATCATTGTTTGTTCTGGGATTTCAAAGCAGATGACTTAGTGAGGTTTTCCTTCCTCCCAGGAATATTTGTTGTTCCTACTCATGCAGGGGGCCCCCAAGGTGAGGTTTAACCCCGGCATGGTTCAAAGAGAATGTCTGCCTGCCCAAAGCAGTGGGAGTTGAAGAACTGCTCACTCCTGCCATTCCTGCTCCTACAAGGCCAGCTTTCCTCTCCTGAGGGCATGTTTGGGGGAGAAAAGTGAGACAATGACTGCAGGTGGGCAGGTGGTGCCCGTACCCTCACTTTCATGCCGTGGAGCAACCTCCAACAGCCCCATCCCCAAGGCAGGAGCTGCCTGGTGAGAGTTCTAAGCACTGGAGATCCCATCAGGTTGCAATCTTCTGCTCCTCTTTGAAGACATTACAAAATGAGCCTCTGGTTGTCCATCTGCACTTGAATTAAACCTCATTGTTCTGAATTCTGCAAAGTTTTTCACCCCTGAGTTGCAGCCCCTGGAATACCAGTAATGTATTCTCTCCTTTCCCTCTCCACATGATTGCAGCATAATCTCCTACTCCCTTGATTTATTTAAGCAGGCCTTCAGATGCTCCAGTAATGGGAGTCATTTAGGTCCCTCTGCAGATATGTATTTATTTATTGCTGTTCATTTAAACTGCAGAGCCAGTTGGCAGGAGAGACGCAAGACTGGGGTCACAAGGATGTTAAATTATTTGCTGTCAAAAATAGCTGGTCGAGAAAGTTAAATTAAGCAAGGTCACTCAAGGTCATAGTCAATCACCAGTGGGAGGAGATGGGCATTAATTAGCTCTTTTATTTATGGGGGTCACTGTGACCAAAGGACCAGCAGTTGTAACAAAAAGGCAAACTGTAGCAACGCCTCCTATTTTTGGCAGAAGCAGCTCTTGGATGAGAAGCCAGATTGCTGTCCTTGACCACGATGGAGAAGTTAAGGCTATTGAAAGGCAATGTTGTGATGTTCAGCAAGACCCTGTGGCTCCCCACAAAGCATGGACCAGGGACTTTCACCTTTCAATGTCTGTCTCAGGGCTGAACTCAGAAATGCTCCTTCCACAAAAAACATTTGCCAGAAGCTGGGGAGGTGCTCAGCGGGGGGAGGTCTCAGAGGGAACCTGAGATACTTTGAGATACTTTGGTCACTCATGCAGACAGGCTCTTGCCCAAGATTTTGCCACCTCTCTTGGCAGACAGTTCAGTAGCTGCATTTCCCTTCTGTTAATACTTGTATTTCATTTCCCATTTGAGCATCATCAGCATCTTCTTGCGACTATGAGACCTTGTAATATCCTTTTCCTCCTTGTTTAAGACTCCCTAGAGTCAGGCTTCTCCTCCCTTTCCATTCTCCTCTACTGTGAACCCCCGGGGATGTGATTTCATGGTGGACTGGCAGTGCTGGGTTAATGGCTGGGCTCAATGGCTTTAGGGGACTTCCCCAACTTAAGTGAGTCTATGATCAGCTTAAGTAGGAAATTCAGTTCATAAACTGGGTAGGAATAACCCAGGGTCACTGGCAGCCAGAAGATCCTCGCTTTGTGGCTTGTTGCACAACCATCCCCAGGAGAGCAGTGTGAACACGGCAGCCAAACATTTAATGGCAGCAATGACATCTCTTCCCAAAAATCCGTATTGTAACCGTTCATCATGAGAAGACCCCTTTTTTCCTAGTTTTTGCATACAATGCAAGGTGGAAACCCTAAGGCCTGATGAAACCCACCCTCTGCCTCACTGAATGCATCAGCCACGGTTCGGGATGCACCCGCTCTGTGATCTGCACCGCGGCTGGCTGGCAAACAGCTCACGCTAATTGAGAGCTCTGCTGGGAAATCCATACCATTAATTAATTGTCTTTATCAGCACTTACTTCTGCACCATCACAAATCAAGCAGCTCTCTAATGGGCTGTCTGTTATTAAGCAACAGGGAAGTCAAGGAGCAAGAAGCTCCTTGATTAGAGGAATGAAATCATGGCATTGGGGTTCTCAGTGAAGGAGAGGGTTCCTGAGATCAGAGTGGGAGCTATGGCCCTGAGAGATGCTGGGACTGGCTTTTCCCTGAAAATCTAGTGAGGTAAATCAGCAGAGGAAAGGTTATCTGTGATTGTATCTATAGAAGGTAACTCAGGTATCACACATCAAGCTCTGGCAGCACCTGGTTGCTTAAGGATTTACTCTTCTGTATCCTGAATCTTCCTTGAATCCTTTTCCTTAGGGGTGACACCAGATGGCACAAGCATGGGAAATGGGGCTGAGGTCTCCAGTCCCATGGCCATGCGAGCAGCCTTTTGCTCAGCACTGCATAATCAGAAGAGAGCTGGACTTACTCAAAAAACCTTTCCTAGCCTGTGTCAATCTGGTTTCCACGCAAATGCTTCATAGAACCACGGAATGGTTGGGTTGGAAGGGACCTTAAAGATCAACTTATAACAAACCCCCTGCCATGGACAGGGACCTCTTTCGCTAGACCTGGTTGCTCCAAGCCCCATCCAACCTGGCCTTGAACACACCCAGGGGTGGGTAGCACCTCTGTTACAGAGACAGGCTGAGAGAGTTGGGCTTGTTCAGTCTGGAGAAGAGAGGGCTCCAGGGAGACCTTAGAGCACCTTCCAGTGCCTACAGGGGGTACAAGAGAGCTGTAGAGGGGCTTTTGACAAGGACACGGAGTGATAGGACAAGGGGGGATGGCTTCAAACTGACAGGGAAGGTTTAGATTGGGTATTAGCAAGAAATTATTTCCTGTGAGCATGGTGAGGCACTGGCACAGGCTGCCCAGAGAAGCTGTGGCTGCCCCATCCCTGGAAGTGTTCAAGGCCAGGCTGGATGAGGGCCTGGATCAGCCTGGTCTAGTGAAAAGTGTTCCTGTCCATGGCAGGGGGTTTGGAACTAAATGGCCATTAAGGTCCCTGCCAACACAAACCATTCTACAGTTCCTGGCCACAAACCCTCCAGGACTTTGGTTGTCATTCAGCCATGACCACCCTCCTGGAGGGGGCCAGGGCTCAGCTGCTTTGGCAGGAGTGCACCTCTGCCTGACAGCAGACAGTGTTATAGAGGTTCAGTCAGTGACCTTGATTTTTACACAGGATTTTCCACAGTGAGAAGCAAGACTGTTTGGAAAACAAGCAGGTTGCCAGTGATCCTATATCCCTAGAGTGGAGAGGAATGAAAGGAGCAAATGGCACCGCTGGCCTCTCAACTGCTCTTTGTTTATGACAGGTCAGAAGCCATCCTAACAAATGGTGACTCCAAACAGTCCTGACAAGCATTTTTAAGGCAATTTGTCTGCTGATCCTATTCTTCACAAAAAACAAAAAGAAGTTTTTTTCCCTTCTGTCACCATTCCTGCCTTCAACTCCCAGAAGAGAGACATGGAAACTCCTGATTCCAGCAGCTCCTGGGCTGAGCAAGGCAGAGCTGCACATCAAGGCTCTTCCCCAAAATTCTTCTTGCAGATAAGTAGCTTGTTGTGACATCAAAATTTGATCTTGGCTTGTCAAGCCTAAATCAACCTGGGATCACTTGAATTACTTTGGATTTACATTGGTGTAATGGAGACCTAGTTTGGCTTGATTAAAGCTTCCCTCTCCTACCAGACATGCTCTCTTGTGCAAAAGTGGTGGCTTGTTCCTGAGGGACTCACAGAAAGGCAGGCTTTGCTTTTCCTAAGGAAATTTTGAAAAACTCTGCTGTGTTTTGAGTTTCTCCTTGTTTCCCAGTTGCCTAGCAATATTGCTCATTTATAAGGTGTAGATACATCAAAGCACTGCCTGCTTCTTTTGGAAGAAGACTTTGTCCTTCCAAACAGTGATCCTCAGATGTTACTTTTGGACTGCCCATACCTGGGGAAGAGGAGCAGGAAAATGTCAGACCTCACAGGAACACCTTGTCCGAGTCCTTGCAACCACAAATGTAGAGCAAAGCTCCCAGAAGAAGACAAATGTGACTCAGATGATCCTGCAAGACAAGACAGTAAGACGAGTAGCCAGTGGATCTGACAGAACAAATTTCCCCAGGGATTTATTAATTTTGTGAAATATGTTTCTTACTGAGCTACCTCCAACACACTCCAGGACCCATGGACTGGCCACTCACATCAATTGCACTTAAAGGAAATGGAGGTTTTGGAGGGGCAGAGGATAATTTGCCACAGTGGCCATGTGTTCCAACAGTCCCTTTGTTCCCCTGCACCAGGAGCCATGCACTCATCTTTTCATCACTATCACCCCATGGGAACTGACACCTGTGAATTTCCCCACCACTTCCAAGGCAGATACTTTCATTCTACAACCTTCTCTTCTTCAGCAAGGAACATCTCTAGGACATGTCCTGGAGGCTTGTAGGGTACTTCCTTCTGTGTATTGTTTATCAGCCTAACCTTGACCTAACATGTGTGTGCAGCCAACTCTAGCACTTGTGCTGACTCCTGCAGTTGGTGAGGAAACCAACGCCAAAATCTGCTCCCAGGTGTCTCCGATTACAGGGCTCAGGGGAAATTGCTTGGGTGTTAATTGGAGAGGTCACCTCCACACCTCAGCTTCATCCAGGCTGAGCTTCAAACACAAGGCAAGCATAAAACCATCAGCGCAATCAAGATTTATTTGCTGCAGTACAGACAGGCTGGAAAGGTAGAGCCAAGGCTGTGGGGGAAAAACAAGAGTGATGTAATTCTTTGTGAAAACCCCAGTAGCAAGGCACTTTTAAACATCCTCATCTAAGCCCTGAACTGTAACTGTGATGCTGTGTTTGGGAGTTCACAAGAGCCTTGACTTGGGTACTCAACGTTTGCTCAGAAATCATCCTCGCTTCTTGCAGTGTCTGGTGATTGACTTCTGCCACTTCCTCTTCTCCAAGCTTTATGTTTTAGGGGAAAAGTACTGTACTGAAGCCAAAAAGTTTGTAGGAGAAGGAGATGTTCCCAAATGTACTTTTTTCGGAGGTCTTTGTCACCAGTAGTTTTTCATTGCTGCCAGTTTGAGAAACGAACTCAAGCATAATTTTAAAAGCTCTGGATACACTTTTTTAAAATGCACTGGGAAAAGCAGCAATTATCCAGCACTGCTGATGGGATTCGTGGTTACCAGCAGACAGTCCCCTCACACACCAGTAATCTGGATAATTAAACCAATGGCATCTCAAATACCTCTATTCCCCTCTTTTATAAAGTTTTAGAGAACAGGAATGTTTCAGTCTTGAGGAGAACATGACAATAGTATTTGCCCTGAGAAGCTGTGGCTGCCCCATTCCTGGAAGTGTTCAAGGCCTTGTTGGATGGGGCTCTGAGCATCCTGCTCTAGTGGAAGGTGTCCCTGCCCATGGCAGCAGGGCTGGAACTAGATGATCTTGAAGGTCCCTTATGCCCAAACCATTCCATGATTCTAATTTTAGATGCTCTGTATCACCAGTGCAGCCTCAGGCATTGCAGACATGGTGACAAGGCCCCCTAAGTCTTCAGAGGGTTCCTGGAAATGCTTCTGCACAACTGCCAAAACTATGACATGTCCAAGGCCTGCCTAAGCGTCAAGGAAACTCTGCTGAATTATCTATGGGGTTTTGTCCCAAACCTTATTTACTTGGCCCTCCAAATACCTTTCTCCCATATTTTTGCACAACACAACTGCATTAGTCAAGTAAACGAATAATGATACTGTTTCTGAGGAGACCTGTGGTGCTGCCAAGAAGCTGTTGCCTCATTAAATCTGTGTCATATCTACTTTCACTCGCGCAAGGAGGCATGTCTTGGCTGCTGGACAGCGGTCAGGAGCTGAGAATTCGGGCTTTTTTTGTGTTTTGGATTCTCAGTGGTTTTTTTAAAAGGAATCGGTGTTGCACCGTCTGCGTGAAGAGCAATGGCAAAGAAACCAGGAACCCTCTGATCTTGCAAAAAAGTAAATATCAATCCATCTTCTGGAGAAAATGATATCCAGTTCACAGTTAGCATTTTCTGCTTTGCAAGGTGGAAGAAAGCAGAGTTACTCCAGTTCTCTCCTGACTCTGCAACTGTACGGCTTGTGCAGCAATTACTGATCTCATTAACAAAGCACTGCCAGACCTGGCTGGGGTTTGGAGAGGAGATCTAGGGAAATGATAGGTGTTGCAAGAAGAGGTAGGGCTGATTCACAGCTTGGCTATCTTCCCTCTGAATCAGCAGGAAAATAATTAATATACAGGCTAGCAATCGGGGACAGCAGCCAGCAGTCCTCCTTACAATCTGAAGTCCTCCTTATTTTGCAGTAACTCAAGTCATCTCACTTACTTGCCAGTTGCAAAGAAGAGCCTGTATTAATTGGCAAACAATCATGTGAAGCATTTGGTAAAGAAGAGCAAAGACAAAATTATTAGCTTTACCTTTAATTCTGGTTTCACCTGGGCAAGTGTTTGCAACCTAAATCCCCAGGACTTGCCACAGTGCTTCTAGCGGACCTCAGGTAGTCTGGGCTGTGGAAGGAGATGATTTCTCCTGCATGGGGCTGGTGGGAGGGGTTTGGGATGCCTGACCTGGGTGTTGCATCCTTTGAGAGCCCCTGATCTTGCTCAGTGGTTTCCCTGGGGAATGGCATTGTCTCCCATGCATATCTCTGTGTTTTAAAAGGGAAAAAGAGAGAAGAAAAAGACCCAGCAGTAGTGATATAGCACAAAAAGACCAATCACCATGTATGAGGCTGGGAAGTCTTACTGCCCAAGGATATAAATCCATCCCAAAGCATGCAGATTACTTCATCCTTTGCATATGGTGTTTTAATGGGTGATGTTACACACAGCCAGTGAAATGTCTTTTCATTGTTAGATGTCTTTGCCAAAAAGAAGACATTGAAGCCAAAAAGAGATAGAGGAAGGAGTGCTTCAAAAGTTTCTATTTCAACTCTGAAGATTGGAAAAAAATTTTAAAAAGAAAAAAATCCAATTTAGTGACATCAATAATTTAGAGAAAAAATGAAGATGAAAATCCCCTTCACATTCAGCTTCCTACAAGGTAAAAAGCCCAAAGGAGGGACAAGGCTTGTATCTAACTGAACTGTTGGGGAATACTTTCCAAGTCTAGCTTTGGAGTGGGCAGGCAGGGGACACTATAGGATCCCTGTCACCAGAAGTTTCAAAAAGGCTGCGCTGTGCTAGGGCATGGCAGCTGTAGGGATGGAGCATCGTGCCAGCCCTCACTGGCTCATCTTGTCCCCCAAGGGGACACAGGGTAAGTCCCAGGCACAAACACCCCTGAGCTTTTGGTACAGCTCCCACTGCCACAGCGTGGCTGTGTGCCAGTTTGTATCTGGGGGTGAGTTAACCAGTGAGGCACTTCAGCCAGGGACACAGAGCTTGTCTCTTCCTCTGGGCACCTCAACTGAAGAGGCATTGCTCCAGTCGTACCCACAGATTAATGCTGTCAGCCTGAGGTCTCTGTCAAGAGAGGTCCCACAGCCTCGTATCTGGGTGAGTGCAAGTGATTGCAGGAATCACATCAGTCACTGCTCACTAGCCAAGCCAAGGAAAAAAAAAACTCCTTTAATGCAAGAGCAGTAGAGTTTTAGTCTTCACACTGACATGAACCTTCACAGCTCATATAGATGTATGTTCCTTTCCAGGACCCATGTGTGAGACTTAAAACTACTGTCACACCTTAATGAATAAAACGAGACTCCTTCTGCCCTCTCTAATTTGCTGACTTCCAACTTCAAGCTTCAGGAGCTTGAAGCTTCAAGCTACCATCTCTGATATTATCAGACAGTATATATATATATAACTAAACTATGGCTCTCTAAGCAGAGACAGCTAAGCTGGGCATGGATTCAGGAAGAATAACACCAGGGTTTCATTTGGAATTGGAGGTTGCAACTAGATGTTTACCTCCAGCCTTCCCACATGAGGATGTTTCCATGCCAGATGTAAATCACAACCCTTGCTGGAGGTAATTGCCTCCAGCACTGTGTTTACCACTGTTGACTCTAATTAAGGCAAGGATGGCCAGGTTCTTATTTTGATTTAAACACTGATTTCCCCTAAAGCCTGATCACCATGAGTTTGGCCTGGCGTTTTTGTTCTCATGGTTATACAAACCTGACTGATGTGCCCTGTGATGCTTACTGGAGAGGAAGGGAGCTGCTGGGAGGTAACATGGCTCATGGCATGGGAAAGAGGCTTTTTACTCCATCCTGAACATGAACACCACATGATGTGAGCATATGGACAAAGCCACTTAGTATGAGATGTCCTGGGCGTTACTGAAGAGCCACAACCACTCCGGAGGGATGTGCATGAGTGCCTCGGTTGCAAAGCAAATTGATAGTGAACTGTCAAATCCAGGGGGATGCGGCAGAGAGATTTTCAGCAGAAACAAGTCCACAGCGTTAATCAGCCCTCCTGCTTCAATTAATGTCAGCAGCAAGAAAACATCTGGAGTTTGTTTGCTTGTCAGATAACCTGTATAAAAATATCCCTTCTGTAGCAGCTCTGTTCTTATGCTGTGGTTTGTAGGTTCATTGTTGTTTTTCATTTTGTAAGTAGCACTTAATCTTGCTTTCATTCCAGCCGAGGTGGGATGTTAAAAATGAGATGATTAAAGAAAAAATCCCAAACAAATAGAAGAAAAAAATCCTAAAATAAATCAACCCTCAGAGGACTCTAAATGAACAAAACCCTGTTAAGCAATAAAACCCTGTGAAGCAATGACTCACAAGTGCCTGGACAGGCTTGCCTGGCTGCCGAGTGGATCTGGTTGTTCTGTTCATCACTTCTCTTACCTGAGAAGTTGGATTTGTCCCCAGGCTTCTACAATACTGCAATATTTTAATAAATGGACTTCATTCTGCTGTTTGGCATTGAGTCAACACACCAGCTATGAGGAAAAAACAGTGCTAAGGCTAGACATCCACATAAATCACTGCAGCTCTGATACTCGGCCAGCCTATAAATATTAGAGGTTTGACATCAGGTTACATCAGCAGAGTAACTTGCTTAATTCCATTTCTGTGGGATCATGCGAGCTGCTGTTCATTAGCATTCACCTATCTGATCTCTATGATGAGGTATCAGAGTCAGCACCCTTGATGTCCCAAGGTGTTTCTGGGTGCTGTGCCATGGGCACAAGGTCCACAGGAGCTGCACACCCCATGCTCCACCTGGTCCCTGTGTTGGCTCTACATCTGTGTCAGGGCCACTAATTACTGCTAATTTCATTAAAGTGGTGTGTGCATCTTGCATGCTAATTATAAAGTCACTCTGAGCGAAGGTGATTAATGAGGTTGGATGTTTTTAGTGGCTATTTGTATTACTATAGCAGCTGGAAAGTGTCATGCACTGAGAGCCTTGGGTGTTGCATGTGAGCAAGGTGAGATACCCAGCTTGGGGGTGACTCACCTTGGAAAGGAGTTTAGGATGCTAAATTAACCATAGCAATTGCAAAACAGGTTTAAAGTAAGTCTGCAAAGTTTCTGCTTGTAGGTTGGGATGTTTGCTCCATCACATGCAGTGCTTCACACAACATTAGTTCTGTCTTGGCAAATGCAGAGTCCCTCACATACAAAAGGTGAATGAGGACATCATCCCCAGCTCTGTTCCTGCTGAGGGTGCAAGGGACCTCTTGAGCTCATCACATTATCCGCTCTTGGGTAACTGAGTTTGAATCCAGATATTTGTCCTTGATCTGTTGATCCTCTCCCATGCCAGCACAACCATGGTCCATGTCCCCATGGGGACCCATCTGAAGAGCCCTCAAAAATGACCCACAGAAGAGACAAACCCATCGCAGCTCCATTAGTGATTGCATTATCTCATCCATCTCCATGAACTTTGGAACAGATATCCAGGCTGGAGAGTCAGCTCCTCTGCTAACTGGCAGCAACTGTCTCCATACAGCACCATGAGCAGCCAAATCTGTGATTAGAGCCATTGGGATTTAAGTGGTGCACGTTTAGACTTTCACTTCTAGCCTTTGAACAGGTTGAATTAAAAAAAACCCCAAAAAACAAGGGGGGAGTTGAAATGGGGGAAAGAGAGAAATTAATAAAGCTGCAAGTAAACTGGCAATCTTGAAAGGGAATCATCAAGCTCAAAATTCAATTTTCTGGTTGGGAGGAGGGCTTTTACAGAACCACAATGTTTTTATCCCCAGGGAAATTTCAAAGTATTACTCAGTTCTAGGCCAGCCACAAGCTCAATATGCAAAGCTGGATTTCACCCAGCCCCAGGGTTCTGGCAACACTTGTCTGCCGAGTCTGGATAGGCCTCTGTTCGCAGCACCACTGAGAGCAGGTGGCACAGCTTGCCCCAGCCATTTACACCACTGGCTCTGAGGTTTGCTGCCCCGTGGCTTGGCCCCTGAATAGTTAACTCCAGGCTGTCCCTGCAGAGGCACAGCTTTGAGAGAGATAAGCAGGAGAAAATGGGGTTTCTGAGCACCTGGGAGAACAGCCAGAAGTGGGGAAAACACCTGATGGTCATTACCAGACTCTGGCTGCTGGGGAGTGATGAGACTTGCTGGATTAGTGCCTGGTTGTTCACAATTCCTGCCTGGAGAGGTTCTGCCCTGCAGTGATTATCCTCCTCTCTCACTGAAAGGAAGAGGAAAAGGCTGAAGCAAAGAGTGTGCAAACTGCACACTCTGGTCTGCCTGCATGTTCCCCTGACTCCTGCCCTTTTCCTCTCCTACCCATGTCCCATACCTGAGGTCCCCTCTAACCGGTGTGTGCTGGGGAAGGCCTTTGAAGGGAAGAAGGTCCTGCAGTATTTACAGCCAACACTACAACTCCGAGCAAGGCCCAGTGCTCAAAGGGCCCCAGCACAAGGCAGAAAGATCGGGGAACCCTACTGCCATGGAGGCTTTTGGCTTCAGGCAGGCAGCTGCCCCATCCAGGCAGGACACACAAATCCTGCTGTGCTACTTGCACACCACCAGCCAAGACGTACAACCACCCATGTACTGAACAGCATCCAGATGAACTCGCCAGCCCTGTGCAACACAAAAGCCAAGAACCACTTGGGAGAAGTATTTAAAACAAAATTCTTTAATAGTTTGTACTATAAAGACACAAATTAGTGCTTGACTGCAGCATGAATAACAAATGAAACATATTAAATATTTCAAAGCTACTGTGCTTTGGAAAACAAGATATGCTGATACATATAAGCCTAACATTAGTTACCAGCTGGTTTAGTAGGAAGAGTCAGTTCAGCATATCAAAATTGTCAATAAGCGTTTCTCAACGTAGGTGTGTTCTACAAATCAACTGCTACTCATCTGTCACAGTGCTGCTATCCATCTGCAACAATGTACTGAATTTCAGGAAGAAACATCACATGTTAGAAGTCATAGTGTCAATGTTAGAAAGTTTAGTCACATAATGCACAGGAGATTTCCTGTCCACTCCAGGTGGACAGATGTTGTTTGATCAGACAGTAACATCATCTGTGCATTAAGCCGAGATCAACTGTCAACATGAAACAGTCAACAACAATTTGGAAAATCAAGAGAAAAATTAGTTCCTGTTCAGTCTAAGGACTAACTACTGCTTAAGCTGCTTGAAAACCTCTCTTCCAAAATCCAGGGAGCAGTAGTATACACAAAGTTCTTCCACAGCTTTAATGTAGAAAACATTTTGGTACATGACTTGCTATGAGCCATTTTATTTAACACTGTCTTTGGAGAAACGTATGTATGTTCCAGAGCTTTGGGGGACAGAATGAGGAATCTAAGATTGTGCTTATAGCTATTCCTGTGGACAAATAAACAAAAGACCCTTTATCTTTGCATTTTTAAAAATCTTGACAATCTGCTCTTTAACATCAGGCAGATTCAATTTGTGTGGTATGTGTGCAAAAAAAAAAAAAAATTGCAGGCACTGGTTTAGGGTCTCACATGAACTCTGAACTTGGTTCTTCTTAAATGTACAATTACATACTTAGTCAAACCTAAACATTTTCAACATGTAAAATGGGAGATTTCTAAAGTAAGAGGTTCAGGCACCAAACCTGCCTCCCAAATTGCACATATGAATACCCCTATCCCAGCCCTGTTTAGAGCATCTGGCTGGGAGCTCCGATAAGGGGGCTCTGCATAAAGTGCTTGCTTGACTGCTGTGCCCACAAACGGCCTGTCACTGAACTACACAACCCAAAATAAACACCTGCTGCACTGCTAAATCCCTCAGCCAGCTTTCAAAGCCTGGAAAGAGGCAACAGCATCAGGAAGGTGGGTAGTCAGGCTCAAGTTTGAGTCAAACAGAGGCAGACATGTACTGGATAACTAGCTGGAAAGCCACTAAAAATAGCACTGTGATTCCTGCAGAATGAGAATTTTCAACAAAAATTGACCCCCCACCTACCAAAGACCTTGTCTTACAGACCTCAGAAGAGAACACAGCCCCAGCTCTCAGAAAAGCCTTGCAACAGCGAGATCAGGCACTTGGCAGCTGTAGGCAGTTGTGCGTGAGGAACTGAACAAAGAAACCCCAAACCAATTTTAAGTTACACAGGATGTTCTCTGTCTTTAGGTTACAGACTCAAATAAAGCTGGCAGAGGACATTCCAGATGGATCAGAAATGCATTCATTCATGTATGAAACAATCTGTGTCATGTTCCATCCTCATAAAACAGCCCCTAAGTCATCTACAATGAACTGAATGTAACAGAAACTACATCACTTCTGTGGTGAAGAGAGCAGAGTCAACATGGGAAGTTAAAAGTATAAATAACAAGACATTCAAGTATCTAAAGTGCAGATACCAGGAGGGTGGTTGACGTAATACTACAGGATTCTGTGCTTAATCTTTTGTTATTTTCTTTTCATGTAAGATTTCTTAATCTCCTTCTGGCTTTGCTCTGCTCATGTGTAGTAAAGACTCCATCATTTATCCTTCTTCATGATAAAGTCTCTCAGTCAAACAGCACTTTGCAGTTAAAGCCTCCCAGTGCCTACTTATAAAGTGCAGATGGGGTTTAAAGTAAACCGAAAGTTTTACCTCAATATGTTAATCTAAATTATGGGGCACAGATTACCCCAAAATGGATGTGTGTTCCTGAATTCTGATGTCTGCTAAAGAAAACAGCAGTGCTGCTGCCTGAGCAGGGCTGTACTGAATTGTTTCACCACCTGCTATTAAATGCTGTAATATATCCACAGAGAGAAACAGGTTTTAAAAAAAATGGTATTACTGAAATTCTTAAACGCAGATTAAACAAGGTGGTAGTGAACAAGGTGGTGAGAAACACTGGTGGTATTAGGAGGATTTTCTGTTGCTGAGTTTCATGTGGAAGTGTTTGCTGAAAAAGACATTCAGCTGCTTGAAACGAGGTGTTAGAAGCAAATCCACTATGGCCCAAAGAATCAACTGCATTTCAAATCATACGAATCAGCTTTAGCCAAGCAAGACAGCACAAAACAGGATTAAAATAGAATGAAAGTAATTATAAAGCAATATTTTCCATCATGTCCCTCCCAAAAGATTTTGCTACACCTGTCTGAATTGAAGTCCTCCTACTCGAATCTCTCTCTAAAGCAGCCAGACTTACACACAGACGAGTGGCAGACTGAGCACAAGCTGTAAATGACAGACACCAAACAAGTCAGGAGAGTGAAGAGAGGCAGCCACGAATCAGTACAATACTCTTGCCACTCTCAGGGGCTGCACGGTCTAAGTCAGGCTGCTCTGACGTGCACACATTCAGGCAAATATAATTAAGGGCACAGGTATGGTACAATACATGACAGAGGTAGATCAGCAAGTGGCATGACTGCATCTTCCAACTCTGACTGGGGAGAGTTTTCTAAACACTCATGGGCAGCACATCATGCCTGTGCTAACAGAAAAAGCACTAAGATGAAGTCTGGAGATGACTAATACTGCTAGCCAACAACACTGCCTTCAAAACATGGATGAGATTCCTCCTCACATCTTTAGTTCTGGAGAATTCATGTCTTGAGCTGTATCCAAAAAATCTAAATTCCCAGAATAGGGTATGGGTTTGATCTGTACTGTGAGAGTAATTTTGAAGTTTTTTCTCTTATTTTCAAGAAAGAATTTTTCAGCTCACGGACTGCAGAGGTACTTTGCTGCTCATTTGTGTCAAATTGATGTATGGTGGCAGATTTCGTGGTTCTTCATAGATATTAAGGAATAGGAGAATTCATTGCTATCAAGTCTGTCCAACACATCCTGTAGAATTAATACCAAATGACACCTGCTACTCCCATAATTCTCTTTAAAGTAGCTGCTCTCTGAATCCCACTCAAAAAACAGGATCACACATGACTTTCTAAGATGTAGTGCAAGAAAGTTTGGGATATGCTGCTCTAAGGTCTGTAGGAAAAAAAATCAACGTTGTCATACAAATGATACAAATAAAAAGCAATTAACAGACATTAATTAATTAACGTAATTACATTACAGGAGCAAGAATGTATGTCTTTCCAGGCACTAGAAAAGGCAGTCTGAATTTTAGTGACATGCAGTTAAAACCAGCTTGTCATTTTCAATATCACTCACAAGATCAGTAAGGCAGTCAAACCAAAGCACCCATGATTTTAGATTATTTATGCTAAGAAGGATACACAGGTAAATTACATTCTTCAGGGTCTAATATAACCTGTTGAAAGAAAGGCTGCTGGCAGAGTGGCAGAGGTGTGCACGTTTTTGGTCATTTGGAATGTAGGAAGAAGCCAATTTGCATAATTTTTTTAAAGATAAAAACATCAACAACAAATGATACATGAATGAAAAACTAACAGCAGCATAAAATTAAAATATGAGCTTTTCCAACTTCTTTTTTTATATCCTGACAATTCAATAAGACTTGAAAACCACCCCCCACCATACACTTCCTTGTTGCAAATGTGTAGAAGAATCAACAAGTTTCTTTAAAATATTCCATTGTAGAGATGCCTGATCAATAAGAAAGTGGCTTTTCAAGACACTCTGGTTCTTGCAATTACTAAACTAAACAGAGCCCCCAGATCCTTCAGTAACAATACTAAGGCCACTAAAATAAAGTTTTTTTTCATTTTCATAAAAATAATACCATACCTAGCAGATGTCACAAGTCACTGTTGATATGTCTTCCTGCTGCACTGCTTCTCTTACGGGACTCCTTCCCTAACTTATGAACACATGTAAACATACTAAATAAGAAAATGGGATACAGTCTGTGGAAAAATGCTTGAGAAAGCCTGGAGGTGAACAGGCAGGCACTTATTTTCAAGCTACATTTTTGAAACAGTTCTCAAATCTCTTTACAAAAAATATGCCTTCTGGATAATTAAAGACACTTGATCCAGAACAGCTTTTTCCTGCCTCTATGCTAGTTCTTCTAACTTCTTTCAGTCTGAAGAGCGCTCAAATTTCCCAACATAGATGCTGACCTTGTCTATGGAACTGGAGCCTACAGATAGCAAAGCTGTTCTAAAGTTACCCTTCAGGTGTCTTTATAGGGATGTACAGGTTGAAATGTACTGCTATCAGCACGTGCTTAAACCTCACTGAACTCACTCAAGGTTAAGTATCTTTTTCCAGCCCAGAGTTTGGTGTTATTTGATCTCAAGGGTCCAGGGTCGTCGCATAACAAAAGCCACAGTTTTATTTGGAGGTTCATGTCAGTAGGAGAGTTACTGATGGACGTGGAAGATGCAGAGAAACTGCAGACAGAGAAAAAGACATTACAGGGAGGAGACCATTTTAGCCAGCACTGATTGTTCAATAGTCAGGACTTTGAGACCTGGCAGACAGCTTTACAGCTACATTACCATGCTTTACTGCTGTGAGCATGTTGTAAATCAATACAGAATGGGATTTTGGATCACTCTGAGCATTTCCCTTTTTTTCTTCATGGCAAGAAGGATAAATCCCTCAGAGCATCAAAAGCAGACAAAAATTGCATAGCGTGGCAGCAAGTAGGCACAGACTCTGTTAGTTGCCCCAAAATCAAGAACGTCAAAACCACAGCCTTCACTTGAGGTATATCTTGAAAAACTGTGTTAGTTTAATGTTTTCTTTACATTTACTTATTAACTTCCATCAGCTGGGTAGATAAAAATTGCAGAAAATAGAGGGTTTGTCTCCCCCATTAATCCCCAAAGTCGGGTTTTAAAAGGTGGTCAGCTTTCTCACAGACTAACCATGTGATAGATTAAAAGCAAGCAAAGTGCTGCCACTTATATTTGAGGGTATCGTCAACCTCAGTCTTGTTCTTTATACCTCCTTCACTGTTTCTGAATAAGAAGATGCATCTGAAAGTTAGACCACTATTTAAGACTTGTAAAATAAGAGAAAGATGAATTCAAAGCTAAACTAGAGCATATCTGAGGTGTTTGTCAATCTGTAGTATGAATGGGAAATGGGAAGTTAAAGGCAGGGTTAGAAAAGGACGTACGTAAATAACAATTACAAAAAAATAAAAGAGTGTTTCTTATCTTTCTACAGTCACTCTACAGTTTTGTGATGAATCACTGGTCCAACAAATTAGGAACTGAGTTTCCAGACACAAACAAGAACATCTATAAGGCTTCACCATTTCAGTGTCTTCTGCTGGTCACACCCTGGAACATCCTCCATGATGAACCTCTTGGTTGGACTAAAGAGAAAATGGAAGCTTGGTACAAAATGAACTAATGGTATCGCAACCATTTTGCTTAAAATATAAATTGCCAAAGGAGGCTGTGGAAAAGCAAGATAGAATAAAGGCTTAAATCAACCATTACATACTTCATTAATTCTATAAAAGTGCAAGGTTAAAGTAGTTTGGGTTAAGCATTCAGTTCACTATAGGCCACACAAACGCTTAGCTTGGCCATCAATGGCCTGGTTTTGTCATTCAGTTACTAATATTAGTTTAGACCACAGAAAGAACAAAAACTGAATGAAAAAACGTGTGCAATCCACTTCAAAAATGGTTAGTTTTCTGTGACCAGCACGAAATATTACCTCAGTATCATCAGCTATACAATATATACATAAAACCCTTGTGTCTTAATCTTTGTTTTAACAACTTAGAATAAAGCTGTACTAAATGCTATTTCCCTAGTGTGCCAGCTCTTCGCTCTGTTCTGGCTGACTGGCCTCACAGCACAGAGGAGTCCTTTAATAGCAATGGTACTTGGATTGATCCATAATTTTGACACTTCAGCCAGAGTAACTGTTGAAATGCTTTATTCAGCCAGGCCAGGTGATCGCGTGCTGCTGCCCAGGGCTCTGTCAAAGCTTCTTGGGTGGCTCCACCAGAAGAACAGGCCATATCCCAAAAACAAACTGTCAAAAGAGAAATAGGAATAGGGGAAAGACTCCTTGGAATATTATGTTTCTTGGAACAGAAACCAAACACTATTAAACATATTCTAATGATAGGATGAAAGGGGAATGGCTTTAAAATGAAAGACAGTAAGTTTCGATTGGATATTATTAAGAAGAAATTCTTTATTTTGAGGGTGGTGAGGCACTGGCACAGGTTGCCCAGAGAAGTTGTGGATGTTCCACCCCTGGAAATGTTCAAGGCCAGGTTGGAGTAACCTGGGCGCTCTGAGTAACCTGGTCTAGGGGAAGGTGTCCCTTCCCATGGCAGGGGGGCTGAAACTAAATAATCATTGAGGTCCCTTCCAACCCAAACCATTCTCTGATTCTATGAAAATTTCAACTGCATTTCTTGGGATGTAAGCAGAATTCAAAGGCAGTCCTAACAGGCATAATTATTGAGCCCCACCACAAGATCAAAGCACAAGATATTCAAATGTACATTAATAAACACAAAATAGCTTACCTTCACCTTTGGCCTGTGTTTCAGGAAAAGTGTCCTTGTATATAAACTGAGGAGAAGGAAAAAAGCATGCTTAAAATTTCAGGTCTAAGGCAGCACATAAAATAACGATGTCCTGAACCCAGTTTTATTTTCCAACAAGAAAAGAATTGTTTCTGTGATTGCAGAGCTACCTATTCTGCCTAGATTTAGTAGAAATAGGAGATGTTAGCTTCCAGTAAATACCTCTGTAGCAGACTAATCAGCAAACTAATTTACCCTATCAGCTATGTGGGGAGAAAGAAACCCTGAGAGGTACAAAAAAAAAAAAAAATTAAACAGGGACTCGAGCCTGTCATTCTAGAAGGATGAAATTAAATCAGTGTACCACAAAATCTAGCAGATGCTAAAGGGGTAAAAAGCAGCATAGCTTGATTCTATATCTTATTTTTATTCTTAGACACTTTCTCCTCTCAGTAGATCTTTTCCTGTGAATGGCCTCACGACTTTTAAGTGGTGATGCCACTTTGTGGCATGTCGGAAAACCCTTGCCTATGCTTGATTCCTGTAAGGAATTTTCTTTAAAATATTACCTCAAGCTCTTTAGGGTAGCAGACAAGCTGTAAGCCAAAATGGAGCAACTGTTTTCCACATACCTTGGCATATTTAACGTATACATTTATATATATATAAATGTACATCTGTATATATACATTTACAGACGGATAGGTACATATGTGTGCATCTATATACACATAAATGTAACTATAAGCTATCAGATAATCTATTGGAAATGTACTTATTTTCCTTCTATTAGGTATTTTAACATCTGACAAAAAAGGTGAATGCCATGTAAGATGTAGAAAAACGGATATGTAATCAAGCTCCCTGAACTACACAGCATGTATATGTAAAACAGACATTCTCTCAGTTACGGTTAAGTGGTAAAATATTATTTCATTATATGATGAACAAACTGCAGAAATTCTTCACAGATTTCAGCTTACATTCTATCCTCACCCCTGGTTCCACTAGATGGTGGTACAGAGCCAAAATGAGACAAATCTGCTGGATCTAGACTTGCTACCTTACACTCTTTTTTAAGTCTCCTCCTAAACCTTATATCCTACCCCTCTGGGAACAGCTCCACTACAACTACTTCAGCCATCATCCTTCTGCACTACAGCAGGATGCCTGCTGGTTTTCAGGAGCGACAGTGCCTATCAAAAGATGAGTTAAGCTCCTAAATTTAAACATGTTCAAGTACTTCAGGATTGCTGCTCAAGAACAGACAGGTATTAATGGCTTACATTCTGAAATTCACATACTGTCAAATGGTTTTGGTTTAACTGCCACAGGGTTCCCATTTCTGAATTAAATTTTCTTGAAAAACCGTGACTGTTTAAAGATTAGTGGTTACATTTTGAAGAATATAAACTAGTTTTAGAGAGTTTTTAGATCAGTTGCAAAGAGGAAAGAAAACCTCACACCAGTTTAATAAGTAATTTTCCTGCTCTTCTGGATGATACAATATTCTGAAGTACATCTGAACCTGAGAAAACTCATAAGATCTCTGTGAACATCCAGTTTAGAAAACATTTCTTACCTTAGCAGGATATGCAGGTAAGAACCCAGGCCTGTGAGAATATGCCACCATGCATGAAACTGTGTCACAGCTCCCACCACAGGAGGCATCTTCTCTCGTAGTGCTCTGAAAGAAAGAAATATCATGCAGTGGGATATTTTTCCCCAGCTAAGCAATCTCAAATCACAATGTTGGATTGCCAGATCACACATTATTGTTTCCATATCTCAGGCACGTGCTTGATAGGTCAGGTTTTGTGGAATCAGGCTTTCAGCAGGTGAGGAGCAGCAGTTATACTTTACAGTGCCAGTACAGAGACACATCAGCAAACTGACTTTCTTATACATTTAAAGAAAACAGACATTTCTTCATATGATGAGTGATCAATAACTTCTGGACTCAAATTTCAGGGAATATATTTATGGCATCCTACAGTCCCAAATGAATTCTACCATTCTTCTCCCCCAAACCCTGTGAACTTCTGTCCATAGGATGAAATGCTGAGTTTAAGGTCTGAGAGATGAAATGGGATTTATCAGACATCATCACTTTAAATCCGGCAATCACATCACCTATCCTGCAGGTCCATGGAAGCTTAACTTGCCTTTCTCTGTTGAACTCTAAAACAGGGACAAAATGGGTGTTTAGTGAGGAAGCAATCAAAGCAGAGAGTCTGAAATACTCCACCAACATGCTTTGTATTTTGTAGCTATGGGGTGTGAACTACTAGGGAAGGGGCTAAGGGAAGGAGGTAAAGAAATAAAGAGAAGAGCTACATTGCTCTTATTTCTCCTGCTCACTAGGCTTCTGCAGATAATGCCTATTTTGGTTGATGGTGGAACAAATGTTTGCATCTGCTGGTCTTTTTTTTTTTTTTCACTTTCATTTCACTTGTCAAAACAAAAAATGGAAAACAACGATTGCATGTGTTAAGGAAGAAAAATCTGCAGCTCCCGGAATACATCCTTACTGCTTGATATTACAGTGCTTGGTCCAAAGCTGCTCAGCCACAAATATTAGCACAGAGTTTTGATTGAGTCAGCCCAGCAATGACACAGTGGAATACACAGTCAGTCCAGCACAACCTCCAAGCCTTTGGATGGCAGGAAATTTCAAAGCCCAAAATCAGAAGTGTGTGGTTCCTACCAGAGAAACTGTTACAGATTTTTTATTTTGATTTTTTTTAATAAGCTGCAGATTTAATGAAATATGGAACAAAAAACCTTGAATCAAAACTTAGTTTTGAACTTTAAAACCAAACAGAGCAGGTAGGTGGATGATTCACAAGTTAGACCTTCACAGAATAAAGAATTGCAAGGAATTGAAATGTATTTTCTCCAAAGGTTCAAATTATAATACCCCCTGGAGAAATCCAAGGCTCTGTAGATGTCTGATTAAAGCTAGTAAACAAGTTTGTTTTTTTTTTTTCCCAGCACCATAACCAAACAAGTATTACAGGAAAGACACTAAAATTTTTTCCCCTTATGAAATGAGGATGGAAAAAAGTGCCTCAGCAGCTGGTGTCAATTTTGGGCCTAGGAACCAGTTCAAAAGCCCCAAGGACCCACAGCAGCTCAGCAGGTTTGGTGAATTGGGGGTAATGACCTCACCAGTGATGTGAGGCAGCTGCAAAAATCAACCCTGGTGCCAATATTTGCAAAGTAACTGTAAACCCAGCCACTTGTGCTGCCAAATAACTACTCCATTCCACCCGTATCAAGCGCTTCTAGGGATGAGGATCATGTATTATATTCATTTAAGAAAAAAGTTTCAAGAATACTCTGTTGGAATTAACTTTCAGTTGGCTTAACCTAGCACAGGGACTACAGAGCAAGACAGGATAGAAAACTTTGGATTTCTTTACAGCACACTGTTATTAGGCTCTGACAAAGCAACCTACCAGGACAATTCTGTACAACACAGACCCCATGGCATTACAGCATTTCAAACAGTCAAAAATGTATTTTTCTGGATGCTGGAATTAACCTTTCCATCTCCTCCAGCTTGTTGAGCAACACATGAATTCCAACTAGGTGTTGTTTATTGGTAACATGGATATTGTAATAGGTATTTCTTCAACAGTAGTAGCAGTAGTAGTAGCAGTAGTTCTGCATGTCTTCTTTAACAAGCAGAACTACTGCTTTTAATATTTTCCTGGGAAATGTAAGAGCAGAAACCCCAAAAAGCCCAAACCAGCAGGATAAAAACACACTCAGATGAAAACATACTCATTCACTCAAGTGTGAATAGCAGGCTTTAGTCAGCAACAGATCCTCAGAGTTACCTCAGTGACATTATTTCTCCCAATTTAATTTGAAGTTAAAGAGAAATAACAAAATAAATCTATAAATGGTTAAAAAAAGGCCTCTTAAGTGCTGACTCTAGCCATGAGCAATCTGCATAAAACCTCATGGATGCTTTGTAGGCAGCACACCATATATACAATGAGATGGACTTGAATATGCACCACAGAAATAATCCAATCTTTATACTAAAAAGCTATTAAGAGCTATCTAGACAAGTGAAAAGACTCACCTCAATTTATCACAGAAAATGTTGTCCACATTCCAGAGAAAAAATCCCATTAAAAATACAGTTAAAGATGTATAGCCTAGACCTCTAAGCCATGGGTATACCCTAGAGAGAGAGAGAAATAATGCAAAGTTTAGTTCAGAATGCTTTAAGATACAGAAATATACTACATTAAATATGTGAAACATACAAAAATACTGTTATATATAAATAAAATGCTTTATTAATTTGGTTTTCTCCCCAAAAGAAAGAAAATACCAACTTCAAATTTCATCTGTTTAAATATTGTATTTTACTTCTCCTCTCTCAGTCTCTGAGACTGTTCTTTTACTTCTATAATTATAATTGTTTTCCCAAATACTGCACTCTCCGAGCAAAACCAAAAAGTGGGAAAACTAAAGTTGGCTAAAAGGTACTAATTCTTCAGTCCCATGTATATTCTTTCATTGAAAAAACAAACAAACAAGCAAACAAAAGAAGAGGCTCTTTTCCAAGAGACAATATCCCTATACTAGGTGATTTGTATAAATACAGTCTTTCAAAATTATTCTTTTGTGAATGTAGACCACTGTGACCAATAACTAACCAAATGAATGGTATTAAACCCCAGTACTTTTAGTTCTTTTTAGTTGAATGCTACTGGGAATAGAAAAATGTCAATTTAATTTTGGGAGAAAAAAAGTCCTCTTTAAGATATGGAAAACACACTGAAGACTCAGGTGCAAGAAAGTGCATCATTAATAAATTTGCTTTCCCTATCTACATTCAGGTTGGAACATGGAATTGTAAACTTTTTACATGAAGGGCTCCTTTCCCACTAATAAGACAAGTCCAAAAGCAAACCCAAATCCAATCCCGAAAGGCTGCCACAACATACTGTTCAGGTTATTTTTAAGCATTATGAATGCACAGTTGAGATTCTGGGTTAAAACACATTCCTGAGCTGCTTTTTCCTCCCCTGTGTGTGTTATAGCACATTTCAGAGCTGTGAGCACTGGGAAACAAAATGTGCAAAACACAACAGGTAGAGCTTCCTCCACAGGGCAAGCTAACCAGATACAAGCTGTACATATTCACAAATTGACTGCCAATATAAACTAGAAAAATTATTATTTGTTTAGTATAATAAATATGTGGAGCACCATGCAGTACATGGCAGAGACTACACTGTAGTATTCCCCCCTCAAAGCTCCAGAGACATAAGCAAGACCAGGACACGACAGAGCACAAAATAGTATATTAAACATGCTGGTAATTAGGTAATTATAGCTAGAATAGTTGAGGAACAAATAGGGGTGTTTTGTGAAGGAATCAACTGGCATCGCTTATTAATAGGGAACATGCTTTGTGAACAGAGAATAACATTTGCCCAGTTGTAATCTTGGGAAGGAAGCAGACCTAAGAAAGAGATGAGAAGCATGGGGGGAACAGGCAGGAAGAGGAACAACTGGTGAGGATAGGATGAGGTAGCAGCCTGGAAGGAATAACATGCTATTCTTTGGGATTTTCACTCTAATCTCAGAGTGACTTCAAGCCCCACACTAAGAGATATGAGTGATAGGAAGTGAAGTAAGAAAAAACAAGCAGAAATCAGGGTCAGTATGTAAGCTGGAACAGACTTGGCCAAGTGCTAGGACTACTGATGGAAATACAGGAATACGTTCTAGCAGTGCAGAGGAAGTAAATCCAAGAGTGCTTGGGGATGAATTTTAGAGAAAAAAAAGGGTACCTTCAGGTTGACACAGCTTCTCTAGCAGAACTAATTTAAAATTAGCAGTAGTTTAGTTAAAATTTAGAACTAGTTTAAACCTACTTCTCTTCCCATCCCAACTTTCTACCCAGTTTGCATAATAACACCAAAGGGGAAATAAGTTTTTGCAGGGCCCTGTTGCAATGAAGTGATCAAGCTAATTAAGAAAATACACTCCAAGCCCCTAAAACTGAAGCAAAAAGTAGGTGGAACTTCAGATGGAGCAAAACAATGAATGATACTTTGGGAGTGAAGGTGGTGATGTTACTGGTAAAGACAGAAGACTATGAAATGCCTCAGAAATAATGAGAATGCATAACTGTGGAACTTGCAGAACTAGAAAAATAGCAGGTCCAAGAGTTTGTCTACACAGACAGAAATTTAATCTAAGTGACTAGAACTGTGATAAATCCTTTAATAAGATCAAAATTAAAATGACTTGAATTTGATTCAATTTATTTCCCCTTGGAGGTAAATTAATGTAGTATCACTTGAGATCTCTAGGCGAGGATTAAAATTTCCAGTTCATGGGTTTGAAAAGTGCCTTTAAATTGATAATTGTTCCTAAAGCTGTAATACACTATCAGTTTTAAGTTCTTCTTGCTTAATAAAAAAAGTCTGTGAACATTTGCACTTGGTCTGTGGGAATTTCTTGGGGAAAGCCAAACCACGGGAACTGAAATAGCAATTGGAAGGTGATTCAATGAATGTACTTGATCCTTGTGGGTCTCTTCCAACTCAGAATATCTGAGTATGATATGATACTTCAAATTCACATTTTGTTAAATTCTTCCTTGTGTTCCTGAACAGATACATGTGGAACTTGAAACAAAGTTTAACAGAAAGCACAGTTAAAATGATGACAGAAGAAAGAAATAAGTAATTTTCAGAAGCAATCCCCAAACACATGAGAACACCAGTATTCACAGGGAATAGACAGAAATGGGCCCCTGAGAGCTAAAGGTATGTGTTTACTGCAGTACTGATTAAATTCCATTTTCCTTCCTTTAACCTACCAAGTCTGTGCTCTGATGGTTTTAATGCTTCTCAATGTCTCCTAACACTTTTAATGCCTTTTGTTTGTTACAGTTTTTATTTCTATTTCCATAATATTGCACCTAACTTTACCCTATCAAAACTGTAAGAAAAACTACCATGTGTTATTACTTTTTACATTTGAACTTTAATACTTGAGCAGGGAAGAGGAAAGGAAATTACTAAGTGATGGTTCCTTTCTGCAGTCTTACCACTCTCCGGGCATCATCAGTAGAGTTTCAACACTAGCAACAGATTTACCCAGCAATATGAAGACAAACTCCATTTCTGGTTAAATCCCAGGCTAACAGCTGAAGCCACCAGCAGAACACCTGGCAGTAAACACTGATCATAAGTGTAGAAATCTCAGTTTAGTTTAATGGTATCCCAGTGGCTTCAAAAAAGTGCAAGGTGATGAGTCATATTCCCTTTCAACCCAGGGGAGCCCGAGAGCTAACATTATGTACCTAGTTAAAGAAATTCTCCCACTGCCAATTTCTCATGTTAAGCCCACCAAAAAAAGCTGCAAGTGCTATGCTGTAACTTTTAATGCTGAATTAAATAGTTACTTACCATAATACTATATAAACAGATCTTAGAACTATGATGGAAACTAGTGTTCCATACATGACCTGAAAATAAAAAAAGAGATAAAATTCAGCAGTTGGGCTCAAGATATCTTATAAATTACTAGAGGAGTAAAAACATTTTGAAGTCTCTGTTGGTTTTTTTTGTTTTTAAGTGTCAGGAAAATAGCATTCCTTCTAACTTCGTCTCCACAAAACCTTCTGTTAAAGTTTCAAATAAAAGTATGATTATAAACAGTGTCCTTTATACAATTGCAGGAAAGGTCAGTTGTGTAAAACCAATGTTTCACTGTTCTGAATCAGAAAGCAAACACTAGATGGCACTCGGAAAGCATCCTGAAATCAAAACCGGTAACTAACCCCTATTCTCTCTTCTCTCTCTGTGCATTTTAGCCCAGGATAGTGTAAGCATCAGCTAAAACTGTTTCTGAAAGCTGTACTACTTTCACTGATATTTAATTAATATTTTTTCTTGAAAGCAAACACCTGAATAGACAATGCACTATTCCCACACTGAGCATCAGTATGGGCAAAAACTTTCCAGGAAGCATTTCAAACAACTATTACAGATTAAATCCAAACAATCTAATTATATAGTGGGAAGGCTGCACACTCTGAAAAGATCCATGAGCAAAATCTGACTCACCAGAGGCTTGATGAATTTGAATGCAATCACCTGACTTATATAAAAAGTCAAAGTAATAATTTATTTTTTGCCTCGTGATCTTTAAATCACTCTCCTTTTCTTATTCACAAATTTAAAAATCCATGTAACACCACCTCCAAGATATACAGATTAAAGAAGAGGAAAAAATGTGGCCAGTCATGCCTGAGAAGTGATGCAGAAGTCACTGCAGCAGGGAGGACTTTTAAACACTGGTGACATTCAATTACTTTCTATATTTTTTATTCTGAACACTGGTTTCCTCCTGCCAAAAGGCAGTTTGTTCCAAGCAACTGTGCCTTCCTCTTTTTGCCTCTCTCCAGCAGCCCACAAGCCTTTCAGTATTTTTTTCTTCCTTGTTCACTGACTTAACTTTCTCATCTTGCTTCTAGTTAGCTACTGGCTAATTCTGCCTTTGTTTTACATGAAACAGAAAAATTACAAACCTTTGCTGTCTATTTTTAAAAGTCACTAAACCTCACAGAAAGAAGTGTGCTTACAAACCAGTGTCCTTACCATGTTCTACTGACCTCCTCATACCCCTCCTTCTTTTCAACTGCCTTTGAGACAGGGACTGCCTCTCACTCTGCTGTAACTGGGGCATTCAGATCCTACTATCCTGTAAGCATGTCTAGGCATCTCACATAAAATAGGTTACTGTGATAATGGGAAGTGAAACCTGCCTTCCAAAAGTCCATAAAGGCAAATTTGCAAACTCCTTTTAGCTTTAAGGATGAGGTTAGTAGCACACACCATATTATCAGTGCACATATACAGAACAGGACAGACAACAGAACCCTTATGTTTTACAACAGGTACAAGCAAGCTCCAATGCTGACTGTTCAAAGTCAGTCAGCACAGTAGCTCTTTATTTGCATTCAGCACAAGATTAAAGAACTTCAGTAAATAAACTACTACTACTGTGTGTTCTGCTCTGTAGAGCTAAACAAAGCAAAACTATTTGAAAGGCTAATTGGTTCTGGCTTGTAATTTATACAAAGCTGTTAGTTACTTCCAGTCCCCTTGTTGGGGTACACCACATAAACCAGGAAAAAAAGAAAACCACCAAAACCTGCTAGACACAGCCTGAGTATCAAGTGCTTATCAGTCCCAAGCTAAGGGTAGGAAGGTGAGTGCTCAGGTGTGCTAGGTGCTGCACGCTGGTACAATTCTTCATTGTTGCCATTTTGCCTAAAAAGACCCCACCCACATAAATACGTTATCAGCTTCATTTAAAACAGCCCGTTTCACTTTTCTAATCAAATCCAGCAATTTATTCTAAGAGAGGGATGGTACAGAGGAAGGTAGTCATAGAAAGGCTCCTCTAGAATCCAAATTACAGTTTGATTTGCTGATATCTCTTTCTTTGCTGATCTCCTCCTTCTTAAAATTTTCATTGCTAAAATACTCCTTTGCAGCAGAGATATGGGAAAAACCTATCCATTAAGAGCAATTTCTCTCATACACGTTAGGGGTTGTGGCCACCCTTATGCTTGTACCCAAATTGCTTTTGGATTCGTTGTACAAGGAGTTAAATAGTGTCAGACTATGCCTAGAGAAACAGATCTTACAGCAGCCCAAAGCCCAGGTAAATGCTACCTTTTTCAGCAGTTGCTAAAAGCAGGAAAAAGCAAAAGCTACAAAAAGCTTTCTTTGCAAAGTTTCCAGCTTGGTATTTCCTAGTGAGTTAATGGCTTGCAGAAGAGGACAGTCTTAATGGAGGGAGGAAGGAAAAAAAAAATAAAAAGAACCTTGCAGTGACTGAAGAAAAATATGCCCAGAGCTGACACTTCAATTTCTTGCCTTTTCTGCTTCCCCACCCAAACAGGTTGTTAGCAGTAAAACACATTTGTGTTTAAAAGCCTGTGGAAGACTGGAACAACAAACTGTTCTGCTCTGCATGCTCTAATCCTCCTCCCTGAAGGTGAGCACCCAGGAGGTGTTGCTGTGATATACAGACTGTAGCTTCACGTCTCTCCCTCAGCTGTGTCTTACTAGAGGGCTACACACCAAGCTGCACAACCTAGTTCAGATGTCAGGGAGCAGTGCTTACTTTATCTCCTTTACAACCCATGGCTTTACTACTTTCATAATGGTAAAACTTTGTTAGGTATTACCCATCCACCCCAAGAAGGACAAAGTACAGTAATATATAAAAAAAGAAAAATCTGCCTTATTCAAGTTAACTCAAAGTTTTCCATTCTTTCAGCCCCCTTTGTCCTTCTTTTCTTTAACTAACACATCACTTAAGTGACAGATGAGAACCCAAGCAAGTTTTCTGCAATTTTGTCTCACGCTTCCATTAAATTGTAAGCCAGAGAACATCCTTGGACTGCAATTGAAACAAATGGAAACATCAGGATCTCAAACTTCTGTTACCACTAGACCATTCCCTCTTTGCTGTTTCAAATGCAAATAAAGCTGTGCATATTTCAGCTTTGAAGGTATCTTTGCAATTGAGGGAAAAACCCAAAGTCTGATGAATACACAGTGGATTACCTTCTAAGAAGGCCAAATATGAAGAACGTCCTTCTAATTCACAAATGGGAAGTAAGCACTTCAGGGCTCAATGTCTGGCAGCATTTTTGATGTGGAAGCAATTAAGCAAATCATACTTAGAATCACTTATGAAGGGTCAGCAGCAAGGCTGGTACTCCACATTCTGAGGGGGAGCATACAAAACTGATTCTTCATCTACCCTTGTAGTACAGAACGCAGCAATAGCTTGCTATTTCCACTTCTCTGTTTCCTCTGCTCCTTGCTTTCTACTCATCCTTGGCTAATAAAATCAATTTATCAGCCGCAAATATTAGTAGAGCTGTTGGGAACTGCACAGAGAGATTTTGGGCTCGTGGCAACCTGCTTAACTTAACCCCAACCAGCTATCAAAGATACTCACCTTAAGTACTTGAATGTGGAAACTGTATTTGCAATTTGCAACAAAGAAAACAGAGTTCTACATGTTTTTGGATTTCTGGAGAAGAAATCTGAGCTGAGAGGAAAAGGAAGGACAATCCCCAAGATGACACTGAAGCACCAAGTAACTCGGCACGATTACAACTGTGTAGTACCATGGGCTGCCTTGACAGCTCCTGAATGAACTCACTCAGATTCACTGGGTTTGGTCCTGTTTAGATGCACATACGTGATAGCAAAGTGACACACAAGTCACTGCTTCTGCAACACTGTCTGCCACAGAAAGCCAAGCTGCCCCTCCAATGACTTGTAGAGCTGAACCTTTGGAGAGTCAGAATAGCCTTCCTCATTCCCTAAGCTACTGTGCAGGTAAGAAGCACCAGCCAGAATGAAAGCTGTACTCGCTTGGGAAGACGTCCCCAAATGAGCTGTGGAAGGGTGAACTGTCACTCAAGTCTGGTTCGTAAGTGCTCATCAGCAGGACAATGACAGAACAGAAAAATCTCTGTGATGAAGACGCACCTGAAAACATTTTGGACAAAATACTGAGGAATCTGAACATACAGAAAGTAAGAACACATTCCACTAAAAGGCACAATATATAACCACAAGCTTACAACTAACTGTTGCCTTAGCAGCAGGAGGGATTTTGGAGAGCTAGCTGTAAGACATCGAGTGGGTCCACGCAGATTCCCCAAAACGGTGAATCCTGCAAGTCTGAACAGGTTGTGCTCTACATAACATGTTCTTCATGCAGTTTCAGGCTCCCTTATGTACTCTATACACAGATTTCATTGCGATTTCACTTTCTTCTTTGCACTTGTGTATTTAGAACACCCATACAGAAAAAAAAAAAATTACGGCAAATGAAATACCTTTTCCTGCCATGCTTGCTTTCTCCCACTTACTCAAAGTCCCCTTAGTAGGTAAATCCAATACTTGTATTTTACTTCTATCCAAAAAAAAAAAAGAAAAAAAAAAATCTGTGGTCATGTTGTTATGCTGTGATCAGCAAACACATCCAGGCACTCCTTCCCCTCCCTTTGGTGAACTGTGAGCAGTTTAGAACAAGAATAATCTGTATTTGCCCATCAGTGCATCTCTTCCATTTTGAATCAGTCGTCATCTTAGTCCTCAAGGTCTCCCAGTTATCTCTTCATTTCCTCCCCAGTACTCGCTGAGGCCTCTGAATTTTGTATCATCACAAATACTACCAGCACACTTTTCTTTTTCCTTCTACAGGTTGTTAAAAAGAAAACCAACCAAACAAAACGGTCCCACTACTGATTCCAAGAAAATTCAGGCTTTTCATAATCTCCTTTAGTAATTTTTCACCAGTCACTCCCTTACCCTACACCCTTACCCTACTACCCACTCCCTTACAATTCTCCGACTGATTGCTTTTCCAGCTTGCTTGGTTTCTCATGGGACACCACAACATTTTAGAATGCCTATTTTTTACATCACGTTTCCTAATGTAGAAGAAACAGCTATTTGATCTAATTTTCATTAAACTTTTAATTATTTGTTTGCTAAAATTTGCTTCAAACTCCCACAGCAGATGACTATGCAAATAAAACAGGTTTTCAGTTCTATTTGACCATTCACATAAATTGGCCCATTATCTGAATGAGGTTTTTGATCACTACAAGTGATCAGATATGGTATGGAGCAAGCAGACAAACCAGGATGGAACACATTGCTTTGTACGTGACAGCTTCCTAGGCCTCATTATATTAGGAAGAAGGCTACTTGTAAGACTTGAGTTGAAAAGTGTGACTTCAGAGTAACTTCTACTTCCAGGGCTGTCTCTGTATGTCTGTGGATCACTCCACACAAGCAGTCAGTCTTCCCCTGCCCCTTTCCTTGTATAAGCACAAATATACATGTGGTAAACAGGGATGAACAACTAATCTGATTTAAAATTAATTCCGAGGAGAGTTTTAACCTGTTGAGTTCCCCAATCAAATTCACATCAGAAAATAAATTTGTGTGCCAGATGGAAAAGAGAGGAGAGGCCCAGCTGTTTTCTGTGACAATGATGCTGGCTTAAAAACAACCGAACAGCTGGGATGTAGGGTTGTTTAGCACCTTGAAAATTAACACTAATAAATTTGAACATAAACAAGATACTATATGCCTGTAAAGGCCATTAATATATTTCTTTTAATCGATGAGGTGGCAAAAAATACTAGATGAGTTGTTAACCAAGAATTGGTTTTTCCTTCTAATGATGTGCTGCCTCCAACTGCCCAAAACGTGCATCTCATCCCTCCTATGGTTGAAGCACTAAAACCCTTAAAGATCTCCTTTAATATAGGGAGGCAGAAAAAGAAGTTGGTCTCTGTTGCCACTGTGCCATGAATAACAAACTGAAATCACCTTCGTGCCCTGCTGGCAGCCAGCAATTTGAGCCTATATTGGGAAGAGAAGTAGAAAGTAATTTCGGGAAAAATGAGACTTGGATCCTAGCTGCTAAATATAATAGGATCCTTTCTCCATTTTCACTGGTCTCCTTCTAGAGGAAAAAACCCACAACCCATACTGAAACAATGAACAATAAAAAGTTATCCTTGTAGTTATTCCTCTTTTTGCTGACAACTTTTAATAATCACAGACAAACACCTAGAGGAATCAAATGCTGCTTTATCTCCTGATACTGCTTTCTAATCTAGTTACAAAGATTGTGATTTAAACTACGACTGCATGAACATATTTAATTTTACTTCAAGTCTAAGTGACCCATTCAGTTTGAAAATGCTTACAGAAATGATTCAACTTTTTCTTTTTAAATGCACTCTAAAATAATGCAGAAGTATTAAGAAAATAGCCTTGCTTAGCTGTGCAGTAAGGGAAATATTTCCTAAGGATTTACAATGTATTTGGCAAAGACTGTGAAAAAATGAGTACAGTACTCGAACATTTGGAATTTGGCCATAACTGTACGTTCTCCATAAAAATCAATTTGCAAAGAATTGTTGTAAGAAGTCCAGCACTTTTATGGATCCAAATATTTTCTACATTGATTCCTCATGTATAAATTATAACAGGGAATTCATATTCTGAACCTAAGAGAAAGCAGATGCAAAAAAATAAAGGTGTGGGGTAACAGTTAAAGTTTCCCTATTTCCCTCTTTTCCAAGAAGTCTATAAGACAATATCTATTGTCTTATAGTTTCTGTGACATGGGGCAATACCTATGCCAATGCATCAAACTGCACTATAATGAAGCTGTGATGTATTTATTCCAATAAATGTAGCTCAGGTAAATAACTGATTAAAGAGATAAGAGTTCATTTTATAAATAGTAAATTTTGCCACTGTTGTTAACAAAACTAATATAAGTCACTTCATTCAAAACTGGTTATGACCAGCTCAGTAAAAGCACCAGAAATTGTCACTTTCATCCCAGCCAGTATATTTCTGCTGGAAATGTAAGTAGGGGAAAAAAAAGAAAGGATTTAATTAATATTACCAAAAAAACCCACCCTGCAAATTTCTCTTTTATCTACAGGTAGGGCAACAATTCATGTTCCTAGGGGAGATCATTTGGAGCGGCTGAAAATTTATTCTCTTGATCAGAGCTTCACTAATCCACCAACAGGAGTCACGTATCACTTTTACAACTGCTGATGCAGCAGGCACATTTTGACAAGCAGTGGCACTACCAATTTCAGAAATTAAGGCTTTAAAGCTCTGTCCTGCAAGGAGCTCAGTGCTTTTTGCTTGGCAATTTTTCAGCTGTTATCCCTAATCAAAAAATCATAAATGAGGGAAAACTACCCATGGCATACAGAAATGAGCATCATTTCTAACCTCCTGTGAAGAGGTAAGTGGTACAAGTCCTATCCCCACAGGCAGGGGATGCACATTAATAGTCCTGGGCTGCTACAAAAGGAACCTGTACTAAATATGCCTTTAAGCCTGTGCAAAGCAGCCTGCTACCTAACCCTAGAGGGTATTCTGTGCTTAAATTCACCTTGAATTTCCACAAAATAAAGCTGAGTAGTTAAAAAAACCCAATAAACTAATGTGTTAAAGCAGAGAGGTTAAAAAACCCCAATAAACTAATGTGTTAAAGCAGAGAGAACATGGTAAGCCAATCAAGCCATCTTATGATGTAAGGTCATAGTTTCAAAGCAGCTGCTAATGGAAAATGGCAGAAAAAGACTCATTTAGCTCTTCCTGTCTCACACACCTTAGGGTCACCTCATTACAACTGCCACTGATGAAAACCATGGGAAATATTAGGTCAAAAGCTAAAACACAACACACATTGAAGCATTCTAGTTTTTCAGGTCACTAAGTAAGAGGATGGTGACACGACAGGCACCAATACTGCTTAAAGAAAAAGCAAAAGGCAAATTGCGCTTCCCTTCCATCTTTCTTCCAGCAGTAAAATACTGTAACACTTTCCACTAAAAAAGCATAGTTAAAAACCAAAATTTGCTGTTCCAACAGAGCAAGATTTACCTGATGGAATACAGGCTCTTTCAAATTTAGGTAAACCTGGAAAGATTAAAAAAGAGAAATAATTTGCAACAGAACCATCATAACATTATTCATCTAAATATTGCCAAGTCTTGTTCTGCTAGAATCAAACCATGAGTGCCTACTCATGCATGTTTAAAGTTGATTAAATATTTGAATTTTCCTCTGGCAAATCCTGAGGTTTTAACTGTGGAATTATTTTAAACTTAGAAGCACAAATAGAAACATTAACATCTAACATAAGACTTCTAATTTGATAGAGTTGAATACATACAAAAACAATTAAGATGCTGAAGTTACCAGATGTTCTTGGTACGCATTGCAAAAAAGAAAACATACTCAACTTTGATTTGCTATTATTAATGCTTTTGACAATAATTTAACATTTCAATTCATTTCACAAAAAGCTACTAGTTCTTCCAGTCCTTCCATTAAAACAGTTAATTTATGTTCTTGAAGAGGGAAGGGCACTAGACATTAGACATAATGTGCTACAAGTGTAAAAAATTTTAGGAGAAACAAAAGAGGCAAGGATTTTCGCAGCTGAAGATGACTTAAAATAATACTTTAATTTTTTAAGAAATGGTTATCAATAAAAATTACAAAGGAAATTCCATCTGTGGTTGACAGCCAGCACAAAACTAAATTTATTCATAAAGGAAGAACACTCCATTAACAAAGGGAGTCAAGTTAGCTGTGACACAAAAAAATTAGAAGCATTTTAACTAACAGTTAAGTTCTCTTCTTATTCTGCCTGTTTTAAAACACCAGTCTGCATCCTGGACTGGGTATCACAGTTCACTTTTTTGTAGTCAAACAGGATGATTCTATTTCTATAGATGAATTAAAGTGAAAGAAGGTGAGGAATACAGCTCATCCAAGGTCTCATAGCAAGTCAATGGCGACTGTTTTTCTCACTTTACTATTCTAGCAACTGGATTATTACTTTTCTTCTTCATTTATTCTATACAGGAGTTTAGATAGAAAGGTTTCAGGTTTCTCTGGCCAGCAACATAATTTCCCCAACAAAAGAATAATTTGTCTTTCTTGACTGGAAGTGACAGAGATTTAGTATTGCCTCTATAACATTTCTCCACCGTCAGAAAAACTACCAACCTAAGGGTGAAAATGCCATATTAGAAAAAGTTACTTACTATGCTGACTACGACACTGTATGTTATTAACAAGAAAAGCAGTGGATAATTGACTGTATTCTTGTACTTGAAACATTCGTATCTGGAAGAGAGGATAAAGGAGAGAGATAACATTCATCACTTACCATATAATGGATGCAATTTCCAAGGTATATTATTAAAAAAATTGTGAGAAAATTGATCTAAATTAGTTTTAGGCCCCTCAAGAAGTTCTAACTCCTCCAATAAAGATGCATTATTTTAGGAGAAAAACTCATACTTTTACCAATAAATGTTTTTAAAAAAACCATCTAAGGCAAAAAAACCCCCCAACACTGATAAGCTCAAGCATATGCCAAGAAGTAACCCACTCTTAGAAAAGAGTTTGTGAAGCAGAATTGTTTTCAGAAGGGGCTCACAGGGTGATAATGGATGGCAAATTAGAAACTGGTTTCAAATGCAACACAGCTGTCAAAAAACATTACTGGCAAATGGCAGGGTAGGAAAAGGACTGCCTTACAAAACAGTGAACTCAGATCTGTTAAGAATGTAGATTGTTTATGGTTTCACTACAGCTGCAGTGCAGTAAATTTGCTAGATTGGGTACTGGTAGAAGTGGAAGGTAAAACCACCTGACTGCTCCCAGTATGTAGAACAACCAATTAAAATTACCTTCACAATCTCTATGCTACACCTCAGTCTCAGCTGTGATGGAAATACACACACATCCCATACTGTATCTCCACCAGAAAAAAGGTCCAAAAAAACCCAACAAAAATGAATTTTGAGAAGCCCATTATCATCAGGGCTGGAGGAAGTTGTCTATATAATTCCAAGTTACATCTGTCTAGTTCCTTTGTTTATAAACTTTGAGAAACAGACACCATCATGAATGGATAAAAGGAAATAAAATACAAACACATCTGGGAAACAAAAAGTCTAAAGGCAGCACAATGTGCTACATTGCAAAATGGCTTGGTGAAGTAATTACATAGCTTGAGAATCAGCAGGACTGAATGATGTATAAGGGAATGTCCTGTGCACAACCACCTGCAACCTACCCTCAAGCAAACCAAAACAACTATTAAAGGCCTCCTAAACTACATATTAGCTCATTTTTTGAACATTTTAATTGCTACCAGACATACATACACAGAATCTTATTAGAGCTATAAATGCAGTAACAGACTTCAGTGCTTTTGAAGATAATAGAGTAACCATTGCACAAAAAAAAAATCAGATAGATTTTTATAGCCACTTCTCATCCTTTCTTCCAGTCACATTCAAATCAGACAAAATAAATGCAAAGGCAATTGCAAGGAGATAGGGAGCTACAATAGAAATATTTCTGTTAAAAGAGGCATTATGATTCTGGTCCCGAATTTGTACAAATCACACTAATGTATGAGTCACATACTGAGGGCAATTTCCACAGATAGGGGTTTAGTCCTACAGCATCCCATCTCCATTGCAAGCTACGAGTAATCTTCACCAAGACAGCACAATTTTCAACAGCTGAATATTTGATAAGTTCAAAAGCAAAAAGACTTTTTTTTCCCCCTCTTTTTGTCTGCAACAAGTTGATTTATCATTCGGATTTGCCAAGTGACACAACAAGTCATGTTAAATCCAGACCTTGCAGCAACAGCCAAGAAAAAGCCAACTTCGGGTATCGTTACAGTTGTCAAATGCTACACTGCTCCCAAAATTAAATGGGAGAAAACATCCTGGCATCGCATTAAGCTGTCACGCATGTTCCAAGACACTCTCCCCAAAATACGCATTCAACTCTTCATAAAATCTTTTCCCTTTAATTTTCCAGATGAGTGAAAAGCAGGTTTAGCCAGAAACCTGAAATTTGCATTTGAAGCCAGACTACATCATAGAAATCCAGTTCCAAAAAATTATAATGTTGCTAATTTTGTAGGCATTACTGAAGTTGATTTTATTATGGCTGCTGTTTTTATATAAGTAGCACTGAGTTCTGCTTGTATACTACACTAAGTCTTTAATGAGTGGGGTTTTTTCCCTATTAAAAAAAACCAAACTGGTAAAATATATCTAAATTAGCAAAAACTAGGACTAAAGCCAGCCTGGTACTCTAATATCATAATGCTGTACAAAACCAGATCTCACTGAAAGGAGTAGAAGCTTTCTCTCTATATATGCTAAATTTGGCTTCAGAGACTCTACATTTCAGAAGTTAACATTTCATAAATATTCAAGAAAAAAAATTAACAAATACTTACAGGCAGTAGACAAACACACAACAACTGTATATCATTGGCAGTTCATCCAACAGCTATAAAAAGCAAAGACATCAAAACATGAAAGCTACTTTTAACTCACAAGCTTGTCTAAGTTAATTAGGGAGAGGTAAGTCTTAAGTAAACAGGAGTTTTCAAGTCATTTGGATATCCATCTTCTTGACTGTACTCTCACACCCTGTTCAGCTACCGAAAGCTACTGCATTGAAAAGCTTATTACTCTGAATCTTTTGAAGATTAGGCTTCATAAAACCCCATGCCTTCAAAGAACCTTGACATTTTTGCCGCTCATACCTCTTAAAATATTTGTAAGAATTAGTTCTGTAAATCCAGGCTGAAGAAGACCATCCCATCTACAGCCTTACAGTCAGTAGCATCTTCTGACTTGACAGAGAAACCAAAACATAATTTTTCCATAGCATAAGATACAATTTTAGCCTATTAGGATGGGCAATATGCTTGCATGTTTACTTCCTAATTTTAGAAATTTTTTACATTGTTTTAATTCAGAGACAGGGATTTTTGTTTGTTTGATGTGGGGTTCTTGCAGGCTGTTTTGTTGATTTTTTTCCCCCCAGAAATTACAGCCACATATAATGTTTTATTGTCTTAAATAATTTTTATACTTTGGGAGAAGGCTGGTGTGTTACAGCTAAAACAGTTATTTCTTCAGGAACTTGCCACCTTAATAGAATGGAATTAAAATTGTAATCATAAGAGAGTTGATTTCTCAATAGCAGGTACACTCAAAATTGCCATTTATCATTAGAAGGAAAGAGAATCATAGCATCATTTTCTTGTAAAACTTCTCATCAAAGAACTTTCATGAATTTCTGCTTATAAATATACAGTTAAACTTACCTTCTCTTAAGAAGCACTGAAAATCATGGAAATGAAAAAGCATACAAACGGATCAATGAACATCCACAGCCTCTGATTTCCAATATGTTAAGCAAACATTAATAGTTAGGGCTTTTAGAACTTTTAGAGCTTGACTTCTAAGAAAAACAAGAACTAGATGCAAAAAAGATTTTGACCTTTTTCCATTATCACTCCAAGTTCTTGATGGCCATGCCTGTAAAGAAATGGCTTTCCTACTACTGCTATAGGGTACCTAACAAGTTCATAACCATGCTATTCTGAACAATGAGACTTGTTAAGAGCAGTAAGCAGCTTACTCAGACCCTTTTATACAGCCAGCCTGATTCTGCTCGATTTGGGGTAATTTTCTAACAGCACAGTCAAAAACTGCATTGTAGCTTTGAAATTTCCTATTGAAGAAAAAAAAAAAAAAAGGATCTAATTCTTTACAGAAGGAGAGAGATGTATTATCCTGAGTGTGAAGTACCAGCTTGTTGTTATTTTGGTCATAGAAAGTTCAGGAAATGTTTCACAGTAGTGCTAAACAGCTCTGCTGACCAGCTGCCACTGATAGGGCAGGCATTGCTTCTTCCCCCACACTGTCTCTGCTTCTCTCCAGTGAGGTGATCAGACTGGCCTGACCCATGGGGAGGGGCAGGTCGATGCTGAGCCAGCCCACAACCAACCTGGCAGTGCGAGGTGTAAATCCCAGGACCTGTTCATTGCAGGGTCAGGGACCACAATAGGCAGCACAAAGACAGTATCAGGAACACTGATAGCAGCTGAAGCTAACCGGCATGTTAGGTGGCACTTTGCCATCACATCAGTTTATCTTTGCTGTTGTGTCTTAGAGGGCACAAAATAGAAGCAATAGCTGAATTCAGCTTTATAGTAATAGTATTTTATAAGTTCAGTGATGTGCTTTTCCAAGTCTGATAGGAGTTAAGCTACATGATTAATTCACATGGATGTTAAAGAGTGTGAGTCATTTAACACCTCATGAAAGAAAACGGCGGGGGAAAAATAAGAAATACAATACAGGAAAATTTTTAAAATTTGGACAGGTGATTACACTCAAGTTCATATGCTGGCAGCATCTCGGGGACATTACAGTAGCAACAAAGAGCCTCTCGAAAGATCTTAGCTAGAATTTGCATGCAGAAGACAATGACTTTTGTACCCAAAGGAAGTAATGCTTCTAGAAGTACTGTAAAGGCATGCCTGGACAATGAAGAACCATGGAAAGAAGGGAACTCAGGGAGCTGATTTCACTGGCCAAATGAGTCTTCTGGACTCTTGAGGAATGCACAATCAAGCAGATTCCCATAAAAATACGAGAAAAAGAGGTGATCTCTTCAGAAGTATTCTGAAAAACTGCTTTCAAGAACAGAATCTTTCATGTTTTTCTTAATTAAGCAAACTGAATTGATCATTTACAGTACTAAGACCACAAAACAAATGTAAAAAAAAAGTCTCCTTGAACAGCTATCAGTGCTGATTTTTAACCATAACAAGAGATAAAGTGAATGAGAAAAGTTTTTTTACTGGTTGAACTGCTTCCTCCATGGTGATCAGCAAGCAAGCAATTGGAATAATTATGGACTACTTGTGGATTTCACTTGGCTGCCAAAATAAACTTACTTTCTCTGCCTCACACAAAGCCTTTTACATCAGTCGACAGGATGATGCAAGATCCTGCTTCCCTCTCATCTGCTTCTTTCCCCACTTTATTTACCACAGTTCATAGGCCCCTTAGTTGTTCTGATGCAACACCAGAACTATTGGGCAAGTAGCAGCAAAGTGACTTGGATTAAAGTAAAGCCTTTACACACACACATACACACAAAACTGCCAACAACAACCAAAAAAAATAACCCCAACCAAACCCAAAAAACAATTCCCCCCCCCCCCCCCCAAACAAAACAAACAAAAACCCACAACCTCCCCCTTCATAAAAAGTTTAAAGTCTGGGTAATTTTAATGATCATGGTTTCAGGGTACCCTCGCTCACATCTGCATCAGTGTGAGAAAGAGGATTTGCAATACCACAGTACAAACAAGCAGCTGAGGGAAGACATATGAAAAAGGTGGAAATTCAAGGCAGTTTCACCACAGAAGTGAATACAGGTAAATGGCACCCTAATTTGGGAAAGAGTAGTGAAATGGCTCTACAAACCACCTTTTTCATGCCAAGAAAAGCACCAAATATTCTTACACGGTGACAACGGTGTGCTCTCTGGAAGCTGACAGTGCCACCACATGGCAGAGAGATACAAACCAGAGCATTATGGAGGCAAACATCAATCAGACAGCAAGAGGTAGGTCCCATTGTGATCAGCAGAAACGCAGGACTTAATTTAGCTGCCACAGCATAGTTGCCTAATGCTACCTGAGATGCTCTATCACCTCCAATACACCCATCCAAGACTGGCAGATGTAACAGGAGTCTAAGAAACCTGCACCTCTGTGGGATGGAAGCTAGAGGCTTGAGAGAAAACCCACGTGGTCTAAAATAACACTAAACATCTCTGTTTAGACAAATGAATCTTTTTTGAGCAAGGATTGCCAATGGCAATGTCTGGAGAATGATTCAGCCCAGCCAACTGCCCCTCTCCACTCCACTGATTTAACTGTATTTCCATTGACTGTGGTTGGAACACAGACTTCCAGCACAGACTTTTAAATGCAGGTTTCTTAATTTTGAACAGAATCCCACTTCACCCTGACTTTAATTCAAACATGCACTTCCTTCATCTTTGCAGACCTAAAAGAGGACGACAGGACAAGACTTCCAGTGTCCCTTTAGAAAACAGGAAATACCAGGACAATCCCTGTGCCCTGTGACTTGTCATAGAATGCTGTCTACTCAAAAATAAGAGAGAAGATGACGCAACTACTGCTACTCAGAAGATACTGATTTCAGTACTAATGCTACAGCTAGATATACAGAAACATAAAGATGAGAAAAGTTACAATAAATAGCAGTAACTCATTTATACTGCTTGCTATTGTGCCAAAGCTGTGGGAATTTTAAAATAACATCTCGTGTAAAAGATTACATGATTTCCCAAAGGATAAAGTTTCCTCTACCAACATAAGCAATTGATTATAGCTCTTACTTTAGATGCAAGTATATATTTCGTACATAATCAGGGGAAAATACCTATTGAAACAAGACCTGCATTACTGCCTTGTTGAGAGCAGGAGTCATGTACAATGATACTTAAGGTAGATTAACTCATTTTATACAAGTTCCATCTAGCCAGGAAATGGCAGTATGACTGTACAGTGAGATACACACAGAAAATGACTCATAGCTACTTATCAGTACTCACCTGCATTTCATACTTCAGGGTCATGTGGAAGCACCAAGATCCCAATCCTACAGCTGAAAACAAATCAAAACTATCATCAACATAATAGTACACACGTAAAATTTTCAGGTACATTAACTTAAATGCATGAAATGCATGCTTAGCAGTGAAAAAGAAATTAGAATATCAGCATTCCACTGCAGGGACATACCCCCAATTTTCCACAGCCTTCTACTTTTTATACTAGTCACCAATGAAATCCCTGAATTTATGGGGCTTTGGGTGTGAGTGTCCTCTCTATCTCCTCTCAATACCGTGTCCTATGAACTGGGTGTAATCTCAAAGAGGAGAGGAGCAGAGGGAGCCCAGAATGAATGGAATATTATAGATCAATTTACCTTTTTCCTTTTATTTTTTAAAATTTTAAGTAAATTAAGATTTCTCTGTTCCAGTCCTTCTATAAGGCAAAGCATCATTCAAGTAACTAGTACTCCTGGAAGCCTCTCAATGTTTCTGCTTATTGCCCAGTTTTAAAACATGTATTTTACCAAAGCTTTGTCTCCATAAAACATGAGGCTAATAACACCAAGGGCTTGGGTTTGATCCCCACAGGGGCCATTCATTTAGGAGCCAGACTTGATGATTCTTGTGGCTCCCTTCTAACTGAGACTATTCTGTGATTCAAAAGCAGAAGTGAATTGTTATTACAACTCAGAACTAGAAATTCAAGGTACATAAACCAACCCCACATAGTATGGACTCGTTTAATGAAATGAGATCACCATATCTGGGCCTTCTACACAGAAAGATGAGCTTTTAAGAAATGATTTGTATTTATTTGAAATACTTTCTTTACACATTTTGAATTTACTTCTGAAATTACTTTATTAGACGTATGCTTTGCCTATACACAGTTTTTTCAGTCAGGCATGAATAATGCTTCTTGGAAGTTAGATTTCACTGTTTAGAGCAAAGCTAGTATAGTATTTAATGCATCATTCATTACTTTGAAATATTATCAGTAAAACACTCTCATTAAGCACCAACTCAGTTTTATTTTGCAAGAACAAGTACAGTAATGTGATGTCTTGTCTTCCTTCAAGAAATTATGTTTTACCTCAGACTCCAGTTTCAGAGAAAGCCAAGTAATTTGCACTCAAGCCTTGATCACTGACTAGTGCTACCATGTTTTACGGCAGGAGCATCACCTTGTCTACACACACCAGTCAAGTTTCACTGATGCATAAACAAGAACTCTATCTCTGTGCACTCTGTAAATGATTCCCAAGACAGTCGAGACATGTCTGGAGATGCTTCCTTAGATGTTATTAATTAGAACTGTGATTATTACTCTTACCCAGTGAAATTAAATACCTAAGCATGTAACTTTACTGAAACGCAAAACTGTAATACAGCGACATTTCAAAATGTATTACCAAACACTTCACTGTCATTAATTCTCTGGGACAATTAAGCACAGCTCCCTACCAGAAAATAAACAACCACATGCACTTCTGTAAACTCTAATTACATTGGTTTGCCTCTGAAAAATCAATCTTTCCAAACAATAAGCAATAACTGCTTTTGCCTTCATTGAGATTCTAATGGGAAATTCTCATAGTCATTTTTCTATGTATACAGAATATATGACAACAACTGTTCATTCTGGAGAAAAAAAACTCATTAAGATCATCATTAAAACAGCGTCATTCATTATCCTGGCTGTCACAGAATACAAACTCTTAAAATTTGTAACAAATATAATTTTCAAGTATGGGCAAAATCATTGCATAAGAAATTTAAACAGATTTTAAATTAACAAAATATGGTTTTGGGGTTTTCTTCTTTGTTTGTCTTTGTTAATGTTATTTGGGTTAATAAATCTCAACAATCAGCAACTGAACTCCTTCCCTTCCTCCTATATGATGAGAAGCAATTATTTCTAGATTAGTTTTTCCTCTCCAGGCTTTGAAAAAAATCAAGAATGCTGCAGATATTAGGGTTTCAAGTCATTAAAATCCTATGACTACAGTTAATTTCTATGGTTAAAATGAATAAACCCCCTCTTTTCTTCTGTGTAATAATCACATTGGAGTTTCTCTGATTATGAAATTTTGCTATGCATTGCAGAACAATGTTTTATCTATAGTATCTATCTATCTAAAATAGATACCTGGAAGAAGAAAAGCTTACAGGACAGATCATATGGTTCAGGTTCCAGACATTTCTAAAAAATATTTACTTCACAAAAACCATCTGCAATGATACATTCTGCCAGCTTTGTACTTTTCAAAATAAGAGTGATCATGATCACTGCAATGACACAAGTTTTAAAGAGAAGCAACTTTCCCGTACAGCCACTGACACACTGAACAATAAATTTGCTCCTTATCTTCTAAGCAGGGGTTACAGTTCATATTTTAGGTGTTTCCTTTTGCAAAGAAGATGAACTCACTAAAAGCTGCATATTGACTGGGAAGTTTTAACACCATCTGAAGCAGTAAGTACCATTTCCTCTCTAACTACTGTAACTCACTTTTCATAAATACCACAAGTCATTTGACATTTTTACATCAATGAACCTCCCAAGTTACAGGGGATATATATAAATTATGTACTAAGCACGGAACACACATTAAATCACAATATTATGAGATCAGACTGGCACTTCACAAGACCAGAATTGCAAAGTCAGGGTTGCTGCTACACGTAGACCAACAGGGTCTTTTTCTGTCCTGCAGCAAACACCCTGTGTGGTTACTGCCAGTGGATAAAACAGTAGTGTTAAGATGATGTAAAACCAGTACATCTACAAACTTTACTTCATACATGTACTGTCAAAAAACTTAAGGGCAATACCTATGGCTAGAAATAATGAGACATTTCTACCTATGGCTAGAAATACTCTAATATTATACAAAAGATCCAGCTCTATAGATGAACTCTATAAACCTTCAGGATGTGAATCCTAGAGGGATTTTTTTCAATAGTTTAGGAAGCATCAGAAGCATCACAATCAGTGATAACTCAGTTTGATGTAACTATCCATCAGCAATGAAAAGTATCATTATGAGCCTAAATCCTTCACAGAAAAAGCAGTTTATTAGGATTTTGCAGAAATGGTAACTGTACAGGCACTGTTTGAAAATATCCTGAAGGAAGGATGCTCCAGATGCAAACACCTTTATTTAGGTATCTACACATGAAATAGGCGTCAAAGCTTCCACTAAGAGAATGTCATTATTAAGAGTAATTCAGCTGGCCAAACAGGTATTTTAGAAAAAGTCAAATGATTCTCCTGGCTTTACTGACGGCACTGGCAGACAGAACCCTCTGCACAGCTAGACACATATGTTTAAGTGTTCAAATTTGGAGCTGAGTTCCATTTTTTTTTTTTACAGTGATAGAACTAAATTAAACAACAACATATTGCATCATTAAAAGTTAAAGAAAGAAACAAGATGAAAAAGTAGAATTAAATTAACTATTTTTAATGGCTTATTTTGTGTTGTAATGGTTTCCCTTCACAGCATAAGAGACAGGAGACACCCTGGTTACACCAGAGCTACAGCTCTACAGTTAAACTCCAGCTTGGCTGGTACTATTCCCAGACACTGCAATACAAGTGTCTGCACTAGTGAGTTGTTGGAACAGTCTGTGGTATGAATCTGGCCTGTTCCAATGAGCACTTTCCCCAAGCAGCTTCCAGGCACAGCCTAGCAGCCGGAAGAGCCTGGGGCCTGCGCTCAGCAGGGAATTTGTATGCGGTCACCTTGTTTTGGAGGCTAAGATGAACAGACATGAGCTGTTCCATGCTGCTTGGCTTCAGCACTCAGGAATGTTCCCAACCACAGCTGATTTACCAATATTGACACAGCCCTGGGAGCTCCTCTACAGGTGTTAGGTAAGAGTAAGGGAATTAACTTTGACTGAACTGTTTTCACTGACACATGGTTTCACTGGAAATTAAGTTTAGTAAGTTGCTTAAGAGTTCCTATGGCTATGCCTAATTTAGAAAAAATTTTGTACTTTTTTTTCCCCTCCACTTTGGCACTGCTTGAATGACTCAGCCCTATTAAACAGGCCAAAGAAATACAAATCGGAACAATCCTTCCAAATATCAAGTGAAGTATCTACCAAACATTACTCCATTGAATGCTTTCTTATTTCCTTAGGTTCAGAAGTTACACTTTATATATGTGTGTGTGTATATATATATATATACACACAGACACAATTTTTTAAAAATCAAGACCCTTCTGGAATATGAGCCCTTTCAGAATCACAGTTCCCCAGGATGCATGAGGAACTGGCATCTGGTAGAACCTGATACAATACCCCAGCATCATAAGGAACTACTCAAAACCAACTGCTTATCCCTTGAGGTACTAACAGTCTGATGTTCCACCTACTTCAGGTGATGCAACATACTGAAATAATGGCTTAAGATTATTCTTCATAATTTACACATTGATTAAATGGTTCTCTACAGCTTAAAAATAATATCCAATTCCCACTGAGTTAATTGAGAACATGCACTTTATGTTGAAAGGCAGCAGAAAAAAGGGCTGAGAACAGCGTGCTGTATCTCAAAGGCCTTGTTGAAAAGTGTAACTCATTCTTGGCATCAGTATGAGCAAGAAATTTATTTGAACAATTATTTAGAAATACCCCTTATTGTCCTGCCAAGATCTTTGCATGTATGTGAAACAAACAGTGCTTCCATAATTCAAAATGCATTTGCTTCAAAAAGGAAGTAATTGTCAACCAAAGAAATTGTGGGTATAAAACTCAAGCACTGAACATGGCATGGTAGAACACAAAGGAACTGACAATCAGTTAAATGTCTGGAAGCATGCAAAAGAAACAGCTGACTTGGATCAAAATAATGTCTAGAAACAACACCTCTTATGTTCTCAAATGCTAACAGATTTAATTTTAACATTGGCTTTGACAGCTGTCTTTTAGTATCTTGTAAAATCTCAGTAACTATTCAAAATTGTTAAAACCTAACTAAAGTGCCCTCCCTTCCACCTCCATCTTCACAGCAGAATTGTTAATTTCTACTTTGACAAAACAACCCTCAGTTAGAGGCTCTGCTACGTGGTCTTTAATGAAGCATGCTGCCTCAAGAGAAATCACAACTTCGTGTTACACTCACTATCTTTTCACAGATGAAGTCTACACTTGTTTGTTACAAATTAAATAAATAGCGTGAAACCTATTACTAGATAAAATTCATGCAATGGAAAGAATTCTGTCTGGTACTTTCTTAAAAAAGAATTTTCTGTACACTTACTCTATCTCCACTTCAATATGCTTCTTGTTCAGTCACATGCACAGAAAGAATGCCAATGTTCCTGGCACATTTCAACCATATTTAAAATTCTTCTTATGTTCTCATTCACTGCTTTTATTCTGTAGTAGAGCAAATGTTAAGAGGTTTTTGATTCCAAATCATCCTGTTCCTGTTTTTCACTGAGAAGCTATAAAGTCTTCTACATTCCTTTACATCTTTCAGCTGCTGTAAAACAGGGTTATGAATACTGAAGCAGACACAAAGCAGAAGGGAAATGCTTTTGGAAGAAACCTTTAATGTTAGGTTCCAACATATGAGATAAAATTCAAGCCATGCAAGCATTTATCACTTCAGACAGGAATCAAAGCCAACTCAGTCACAGATGAGCAGGGCCTGGATGGAACTCAGGACTGCCTTCCAGCACTGCTGTTTAAATGCAGGCTGAACACCCCTTCAGCAACACCACAAAGAAGAAAAACTGAAGTCTAAGGTATTTACTGTGATCAAAGACAGATAACTTTTTTAAAAAAAAAATATTTCAAACATTAAATGGGACATGAGAAATGCCCATTGTGTGTGACAGCCTGACATTCTGGTCAGATAGTGGCACGCTTTGTCTATCATAATGTGTCACTGACAGAGGTAGCCATAAATCATGGTGAAAACAGTCTCAAACTGAGTTTTAATTTAAGGGGTTTCTTTTCATAGTTTAAAAAGAGTGGCAGTATAGGACACTTTGATTCAAGAACACCCAAAGTCAACTTCAGCAAACATTTACACACCATTTCCTACCACGCCTTTTTAAAAGTAAACCCTGACCTTTAAGAATTCTCTCTGTTTCATACTGAGACAAAAATTAATAATTACTTGAAACCACAGAAAGCCTACAAGTGGCTAATTAGAAAGTGTTCAGACAACGTGCAAAGCAGTGCATTGCTGCTGCCTGTCTTTCACATAGATGAGCAAAGCTGATATAACTGAAAACTTGTGAAGTTGCACCTTGTATATGTTACAGTTTAACTGGCATCAAGGATATATTTAGCATATGGATATGTGTTTTTCAACAATGTCTGCCTAAATACATAATATGCCAATCTTAAAAGTAACATTTACCAATCCCTTACCACTCCAAAGACTGGGAAAAATCTCCATAGATAAGAGCTATAGCAAACACAGAAATCCCATGAAACACAGAAATTCAATGAAATCTAGTTTTGACACCCAACTGCCAAATCTAAACAATCTTCAAACATCTTTTCTCATAAGGAGCAAGACTTCTAGTCACACAAGACTTCTAGTCACACTAACATTTCAAAGGAAGTTGGTTCTTTTCTGAATTTTGTTATTTTAGAATGGACAGACTTCCCTGGAGTTGATACAAACATGAACCTCATGTTGTTCTTCCATTCTTGCAAAACTTCCCAGATATGATGGCAGTTAGGCTGCTGCATGATATATGCCAAAGAGGAACTGAAAACAAATTCAAAGCCATGAAAGAATGCCTTTCCAGTTCCCTCTACATCTTGGCCACTTCCTATATTACTCTTCCATACAAATGCCACAAAAACATTAATGTAGTGTGAAACAGTTTATAAGTAGAACACACAAGACACCTTCTGTAAATCATTAGAAAAGTACAGAGCAAACTAAGATGCACTGAGCAGGACCCAAAGCCAGAAAAGGATCACTTTAAAATCTGACAGAGTTATTTAGTTGAATGCTAATTTCATGTCCCTGCAACAAATACAAATTTTCTGCAAACATTAAGAAGTATAGCAAACTGAGGTCTACTTTTCACACACACTGTACTCAGATTTAACGACTTGGTTTATTAATATCTAGATATAGTTTTCATTGCATATCTGAGCTCTCTTTATAATGAAAGAGCAAATTAAGTTTTACACATACCTGTAAGACACAAATAGGCAGCTAAATACCGTTTTTCAAGGCCATCTTTATAGGTCTGAATCGCACCATAGATTGGAGGTAGAATGAAAATCAGGTTACTCACTGTGTTCCCTGGAGGACAGAAACACAAAGGAGAGATTTAGAATTGGGTACTATGCGCTTTAACTAAATCCAACAAAATTACATTCACTCATTAGAGACCGGTCCAACAGTTTTCATCAGAAAGCTACTTGTCAGGACACCACTGCTCTCCATCCCTGGTCTAGTGGAAGGGGTCCCTGTCCATGGCAAGGGGCTTAGAACTAGATGGTCTTGAAGGTCCCTTCCAATCCAAACCTTTCCAGGACTCATCCTACATTCTACCCCATGCAAAGAAATTACACGTCTTGCAGACACGAGAGAAAGCACTAAAAGCCAATAGCCCAGCTCTTGTATACTGATTTGGATTTGGTTTTTCTTTTCCAAACTGTGCTGACCTAAGCAAAAGTGCAATGAAATCCTGCAAAGTTTAAATGAAACAAAAGGAAATGGTGCATCTCTCAACAGAAGGGATGCAGATTCAGCTTTTTAGCTTAACCACAAATCATAATTTTGAGAATAGAGGTTATGTTATGGGAATTAAATGCCATACGATTTGGGAAAATTAACTAATCCGTTAAAAAAGGCTTTATATAAGATAAACGACACATTTTCACATACCATCAGTTAAATATATATAAAACTGAAATCTAATTTGCAAATATCCCAATGAAATATACAATTTATGAGGCTATGAAGATACCAGAAAAACCCCTATTTCTGTATTTTTTATTCAGCAGAAAATCCCAGAAGCATTTCACATTGTAGAACAAAGAGCAAGAGTGAGCAGGTCCTGTCTGAGTCACACCCCTAATTCAAGCAGCTATTTTTCAGGAGTCCTACTTGCGAAGATGCATCCTAAAGAAAAGCAAAACCTACCAAGCTATGTTCATATAACCCTAAGGTATTGCAGCACCTCTAAAAACAAAAATCCATACTTCACAGTTTTCAAGAAAATTCAGACGCAAATGGAAAAAAGGTTACTTCAGAACAAATGGAGCAGAAGGGTACCTCGTTACCTGGAACAAGGTAACTCTTCTATATTCTCACAAAGTAGATACAAATCTCACCCTGAGACAGTCTTCTCAACCAGATAAAAATCGCATCTGATTTATACCAGAACTTCTTTAAATCACTTCCTTATTGATTTAACATCATATCCTGCCCAACCATGAATTTCACCAAGTTATAACAGTCAAATCAGATGTGTCAGAGATCTCGCTCTTCTAGTCAGCTCTGTAGTGAGTTCCTCCATGTAAAGGAAGCCCAGCTGAAATCAAAAAACCTTCTGCAAGGATATACAAGTTTATACCAATATAAAAGGCCTTTTTTATGTTTAAATTCTTTGTGGAATCATTACCCTTTTACCACATACCCACAGTGTTGCAATGGGTAGTGATTCACGTTTAGCAGAGACCAGGTTTGCAAGACATTCACTAAAATGCTGTTTTGTGACATACTGACCATTGCCACGTCTTCCTGTAAATCATGCAAACATGTCATTGAGCCTTGAAAAGTAGAATAAAGGTTACATAGTCCGGATAGCAAAACTTCTGCTTTCTAGAACAGTCCTCAATTATGCCCATTTTCAAGAGAAGTCAGTAGACATTATATAAATATCACTGTTCAAGGTCACTTAGTTATGAAACTGTCAAAAACCTGGCAAAAATTCAAATATGAAAATGCCAAACAAAAGAAATACCATGATGTTTATCCGCAATTGGGAAGGCACATGACTGTAGAAGAGAGTTGCAGTAGGATAACAAACTTCAGATGGGTTTAAGAATGCAGAAAACAGATTCTTCTGTAGGAAAGGGAAGGGAAGGTTTCAACACTTCCTGTAAAGCTATAATTACATTAAATTATTGAAAATTTACGAGCATTTAATCTGGGACCATCTTGCTGAGAGAGGAAATACCATAGACCTAATCTAGCTGTACATTCCTGCCACTCCTTCTCTGCACTTTTTGGCCCATATTACTCAGAACATTTGCAGCATGGATTAGGCAAGCCTATCTGCAAACACACTTACTGAAAGTTGTGTACATTTTTTTAAAAGGGGAAATGGGGTCAGGGGAACAATAAAGCCCTCTGGCATGCTGCTAGCAAAATTACTTTTTTCAAGAATGAAAACTGCAAGGCCTCTTGCAAACCCAGGGTCCTCAGGAATGCATATTTCATAAAAGTCTAGCTAGTCTTTTCAGGATTATCCTCACAGAGAATAGCTTATAAATTCATTAAAAGGGATATTTACTAATTCCATCAAAAAATGGCAGTGGGATACGCACAGAGATTAGCAAAGAATACCAAGAAGGAAGAAAAACGTGACACAATGCAGACACATAACTCTAAAGTTAATTAACAAACAAGGAAGTGAAACAAGCTTTGAAGGAAATAGATATGGAAGTTGAAAAGGGTAAAACAGTTCAAACTGTCAAAAAAAAAAAAAAATCTGATCTTTTTTCACTACGTTTCCTTTTTTTAAAATGGGGGAAACATAGTGCAGCAGAACTCCATGGGAAAACCAGAAACTGGGGAAATTGCAACTAAGATATGAGGCAGAAGATATGCAAAATAATTAAAGAAGAAATTATTGGTTATGCCTACAAGAAATAGAGTACATCAGAAATTTGATGAATGCACATGGATGGACCTGGGCTTAACTCTGTACAGCATTCTTATATTTCAGTACTGGATTCCTTGAATACTGGTCCAGGGAGTGATCTCGTTTGTTCTAATTTGATCCAAAGACTGCTTCTCAACATTTTGTCTTCAACATGTCTGTCAACAGAAGGGCAAACCACATTATCTGAGGGAGAAATGAATGAACTTACAGAGTGAAATTACAAGAACAGGATTAAATATGACGGCCAAGAATACACCTTTCAGTGTGAATACGAATCCTTATTCCATATGCAGAATTAATCTATTTGAAGAATAGAAAAAAATGCAGAAAAATGAATTTAAACTGCATGGTAATGGACCATAAACCATCACTGTATGCACTGTATGCACCCTAAATTTATTTCCAATAGAGTCAGGGAAAATAGTTATGTCTTCATGCAAGTCAACAGTAGAATACACTGTTCTCTAGTTACTGGTAAAAGAGAAAGCTTATCAGGTGCAGAGAAGCTCTACTCAGATGGGAGTGATGAATGGGAGCCTACAATTTCAGAAGGCTGAAGGGACAAAAATTGCTCAGCTCACTGAACAAAACAACGGCTGGATGGAATAAAACTGTGCTCTGTAAAGACATCATGGGTCAATGCCAAAGACAAAAGGGAGCTGTTTGAGCTGAAGGATAATACTGACAAAGACTGCATCAATATAAACTAACCCTAAATAAATGCAGGCTAGAATAAAGAGGAAAGCTTCCCATTAAAGAGGAAATATTTACAACTGCTTCCCAACAGAAATGAGCAGCACGATGAACCTGCTGTCAGGATGCAGCTCAGGAAGCTCCACAATGAGGTTACATGATGAGGTAGCGTATCTGAGTACTAAACCAGACCACATCCACAAAGATCATACACGGTACTAGGTACAGGGCTAAATTAATGTCTAATCATGAGAATGTGACTGACTGCACAAATTTTCATATAAGTCTTTCAAGACTGTTTTAATGCAAACCATTGTTTCAAAGTAATGTTTTATTCATTGAGAGAATGCCATAAGGTAGCGGAACAAAATCAAATTTATGCAAAACATCTCTTCAACAAGCTTCTGTCTGTAGGAAGAACAGTATGAGTGTTAAACCACATCTGCTTCCCGTTCTACAAATCCAGCAGCGAAACCTGACAAGTCTTTTTATAATGCATGTATATTCACAGTCACCTTCATGCCCTAAAATATATGTGTATTATCATTAACACACAAAGATCTGTACAAAGACTGACCACAAATACAAAGAAAAATAACTTAAAAGGAGAAATAGTTTCTACAGGCAAATGCAGGCACAATATACAGCTTACTGTTGTACAGACATTGTACACACAGTTGGGAAGGACACAAACTTGAAGTACCTTTCATAAAATTTCCATTTTTCCAAATATGTAGTTAATTCCACACTAGAAAGTAATTGCTATAATAAGTTTGGATGCAGAGTTAAAAGAGAAAAAAAAGCAAAGTTGGAAGTAAGTTGTAAAAGAACATGGTCATAAAGGGATAATGAACAGGATGCAAAAAGATAAGGGAAACACTGGGAGTTAGAACAAACATGCTGTTTTTGGTGAGGGAGGAAAAGTGCTATCATAAAAAAGAAGCAAAAATTATCATGTTCAACTTTTGACAAGGTGATCAGTGTAATTTACCCAGTGTTAAGAGGTGCTTTCTCCTATGTTTGTACACAGAATGACTGCAAGATCTATCAACCACAAGGATCTTCTCAAATTTTAAAATGTTCTTGCTCTCTTCGTCAAACAAATGACTTTTCACTCTCTTATGGTTTCTACAAGACTCAAAACCAATAGAAATAGATGCTACCCTCAGAGAGGAAAGAAGAAAACACTTGCAGTTTAAAAAGTTGACTATACATAAAGAGCTCATTTAATATCAGGACACAATATTCATCACAGTAAGATTTTTCAGCAGTAAGATTTTTCATTACAGTAAGATTTTTGCATCCCACTGTGAAACAGGAGAAAGGTTATTTTTTTTGGAAAATAGTGGCCACTTTCCTAAGTTGTAACAGAGTCAAAGTAGGCCTTTAAGTAAAACACAAGCAAACAAACAAGGTTTTGAGGCTGAAAACACCCATTTAATTGTCTAGATATCATGGTGCTCTTCACAGTCAATTCCTGGATCATGTAGCTTTCTCTTTTTCCATCACTGCAGGAAGAAATTAAAAATAATTAAAAAAAACAAAGCCTGCCAGATGGCATCATGTAGAACTTGATTCATCTTTCTAGCTGCTTTCAGATGTAAGGAATTCTATTTCATGGTTTTTGTTTCTGGAATCATCTCACACACTTCTGGTGCAAACTACAGTTCATTATTAGAGAGTTTACTAAGTTTAAAGAAATTGCAAAGGAATGCAATTCAGGCACATTTGAGAGCATAGCCATCTACCATTAGGTAGGCTCTCTTTTAAAGAAAAAGAGTTCTCCTTTTTTTGAAAGGATCTCTGTGGATATGAGACCAAAGATGAACACACCAAGAGAATTAACATGAAAGCGAAAGAAAGGTGAGTCCTGGGGCCTAGCAGCAACAGATAAGGTGAAACAATGAAAGATAAAAAAGATATTTGGAAATTAGTTATTAACTGGAGGAGTAGGTAGTCTAACAGCTTAAAGACTGAGGAGGATCTAGAGTAATTCCTTATATGAACAAGAAACTCATTTAAATCTAATACGGGAGTTCTTGCTAAGATCCAAGTATTTCATAGCTCACCTACCACAGCATTCAAAGTGTCAACAGGGGAATGAATTTGAATAAAACCCAACAAGTTTCCCTACAGCACATGCTACATATTATCAGTCAATAATAACCAAACCAGAGACAGAGGTTTGTATCACTGATGTTTGAAAATAAGAGCATTTCATGATTGTTCAGAAGAATCAACTACACAGAGGCACCTGGTTTGGCCACTAACTCCAATCTCGCGCTGTTTTCGCTTACGGCTTATCACCAGAAGAGCAGAGCAGCAATTAGATTTTCACTTCCACCAGCCAGTTTTAATATCTTCCACCTCAAAGTCTACAATAACTGCACTTCGGAGTGTCAGGAAATGAAAGCTCCTGTTTCCATTTGATATTTCAGAAGGACCTCAAGGGGAGAAAACCAAGTCATCCCAACAGGAATTTTGCCAATGTGTAATTACTGGACTCCCTACTTGCTAATGTGCATGAAGGATCAATATAAACTTCCCGTCACTCAGTGAAATACAACACACTGTTACTGCAGGCTGGAACACAGGATCAACACAGACTTTAAAAATAAATTATAAAAGAAAAATTAAAAAATGGGAGTGTGGGGTGTTTGTTTTTAAGCTACAAGATCCATTTCTTACCTTGTATTATTCTCCTTTCCAAATACTAAGCTAGTCTTCATTTTGTTTATTGGGACGTTAATTGAAGTTAAAACATCAGCAATTCAGCTGCAACTTGTATTGGCCACCACACTTGTAATAACAAAATGGGAAAAATACTGAAGGAAACAAATACTGAAGGAACTACTGAACTGTATAAACTGTGTATGAAAGCCTCCTGAAGAACTATAAAAATGAGTACACATAAATAACAACTCAAATCAATAGATCTTTACTGAGACTACTAGATCTTTCTAGGTATTTAAAATAATACCAGAAATCTATAGAGCAAGTTCACATAGATCATAGGAATCATAAAAGACAGATAAAACAGCACAGAAAAATGTAATGAAGTACATTACAAAGGAATGCTGCATTAATATAGTTCTGTACAGAAGTTGTCATACTATTATGAGAAAAACTGTAAGGCACAAATGAGAGGGAGGGAGTGGATACAACAACTAGGAGTACTACCAAGGAAAAGAAAGATCTCAAAAGGGTAAGAACAGCTACCTAAATCTCAGCCAGGCAGAAGCTACAAGAAAGCAATGTAGAATCCAAAGGATTTACATGGGGGAAGGATAGAAAAGAAATATTATTTGCATTACTAAAGAAGAGCATTCTGATGAGCAATAACAGGCTGAACCAAGGGAAAGGGACGTTTCAGTAGGACATCTAGAAATCAAACATTGGCAGCAGCAACATCTCCCAAAAGAAACCATGAATCCTGGAAGAGTTTCAAACAGAATGGACAACACACTGTAAGATATGCAAAGAAAACAATCCACTGTGGGTGAAGAAAGGTGGCAAACGAGGCGGGAACACAGGCTCCTTCCCAAGGCCAGCACCAACTGGGATGCATACCACTGGTGTGAGCACACTGTGTTCCAGTTGCACGTGTCTCAGCTCCAGCAGCAGCAGAGCTGCTTCCAGTGAGTCCGAGTGCTGGGACAAGGCCAAAAAAACTGAAGCAACATTGCTGCTGCAGAGCTGGTGGCCAACTGGGAGGTTTAAGTGTTTAAAGTCAGCATGTGGGGCAGTGCTTCTAGATCTTCTAGGCTGCTTCTCCCTTGCTGGGCCTCCATTTCCAGGATATGTAAGTTGATATCCTTCTGAAGAGGTAAACCATTTCAGTGATATATTGCATTAGGGAGGGGTAACGAGGCAATTTCAGAAAAAAAAAAGAATTATTAACAATACAATTTGATTTTTATTTCCAGTGCACATTTATAAGTGGGTCTCACACGCTGTATCAAGTGATATGTTCTGATTTATGGTTTTACACACTTCATATTCCAACCACAGAATTCTTTCCCTTGGCATTCATCACACTAGTCCAGCTAATATTTTTAGACGATTTTAGTCTGATTACACTACTTCATGTTACATTTGTGTTCTTCAAAACAATCAAAAGGTATTAGAAGAGAAAGCTCTTGACACTGCTGACTAACAAAACACACAGAAGTAAGCTCAGTTCAAACCTGTGAAGTGTAGGTGTATTTTCTTTTGCACCACCCTCTTTGGTATGCACACCCTACAAAAGCCCTTACTATAAACTGCTTCTGAATTGCCCCAGGTTACAATTAAGCTATCCTTTTCCTTACCCTCATCTCTGCAATCTGCTTTGCTACTGTATAGTAAAGACATTCGAAAACTACCACCTAACGGAAGACTATACTAACACTGACCTTGCTTCTTATGTAAATTCTACTAAAAATAAATAAGTGAAAGCTAATACTACACAAATTCACATTTTGAAGCTCCACTTGTTTCTTCATAAGAAACCAATACCCTTGAGGACACCCTTGCAATCCCAGAAACACAACATTTGTGTTTATAGTGCAAATTTAAATTTAGATGGTAAAACATTTATTGCTGGGCCAAAGAAATTTTTGCTCATTCCACTCAAATCTAAAACACATTGGTCACCTATTTAGTCTCCTTTACTGCAGGGTCTAAGCAACCCCAGTCTTCGGTCTCAATATCCGTGCAAGACAGGCTGGATAAAGGTGCCTGAGTCACAAAGAAATCTGCATAAAACTGAAGTCAGGACTTTCAAACACCGAAGTGTTCCTCTAGCCACATGACCATCCTCAGGTGCCACAATAAAAATGAATGAGTTCAACACACCACTTCTCATAAGTAAAGCTTCAAAGTAGAAACTACAGGCACAGTAAGAACTGGGTACTTTCCAGAAACAGTGTTTTTGTTACCAATTCTCATGTTTAGCATAATGAACTTCTCCTTCTTCTGGAATTCTTGAAGGCTATCACAAATGAAGAAGTGCGTAAAGCCACAGAACTTGTACTGATTTTTTTTTTTTTTTTTGAGGAAGGGTGACTGCTGATTTTTTCAGAGGGATCTGTCTCAAAACCTTTCATGAGTGAAGTCTGAGATCAGCATGAACTGCTCTTCCCCAGAGGAGCATTAAAAGGGCAGATTAAAAATGTGGAGGACCAGCTGTGAAGTTTAACAGATAATTATGAAAGCAATTGCAATGAAAATATTCTGAGGTGATAGGCCAGAACAGAGATAGCTACAACACCTAAATTTAAAAGACAAGTACTGTCTCTCCTTTGAAGCCTATTAGCTTGGTGTAACACTGTTTATCACACCAATGCCAGTCACAAGTGCAGGGCACTGTGGATCATTAATAAATGGTTTTTGCATTTTGAACGTACCATTACATTAAAAATAACAGTATTTAAAAATGTAATAATAAAGATGCTAGAATCTATTCATGCCCATTGTTTTGAGACTGCAGGAAGCAGCTTGGACAAATATGATAGCACACACCATCTTTACAGGACATTTTATTCCTAATCCAAGAAATTCACAATTAACCGGACTACAAGGAATAAACTTGCATTACAGCCAGCTGATATGCCATCCTGTCATATTTTAATATTGCTTTCCTAGGGTATGGGAAACCACATGGAAAAGAAATCATAATTTCCCTAATAAACATGAATCTAAGATGATAGCAAGCACACCAATTACTTTGAAGTACACCTGGAAGGATTCTGAAAGCAAATTTAAAGTAAAAACAGTTGACACAGGCAGATAATTTGAAATACCAATCTAGAAAGCTTGCTAAAAGCAAGTGCTTACATCTGGAAAATGCAATCAAAGTCTAAAGAGATTAGGCTGAGATGATGTAAAGTTAGAATATTACATGCAATAAGCTTGTTGCTGAAGGGCAGATTTGCTTCTTTTATATCCTTTACTGGAAAACAAAATAAAACGTATTTTAAATGTTATTTTAAGGCAGGTTGATGATGTCAGACTGGAAGGAAATAACAGACATGGAGAAGATTACTGTTCAGCCCCTGCTTAAACTAAGCAGTGACCAATATGATGTTACACTGATCATCCATTCAATTTTCACCATTCTTAACTCCTTCCAGCCATTCTTCTCTGTGCTGGTGTCAGCATCCTGGCTTCCTGTTCAGTGTCTGCACCAACTCCTCTAAGTCTAAGGGTCTGTCCAGAGCAGAAAGCACAGCTTTTAGCAGCTGATAGCTTTGAGCTACCAAGTACATCCAACCCAGCATCCATCAGTCCTCACTACAAATGGAAAAACCAGCTTGAGGCACGGAAGCTGTGGGTATCAGCCCAGAGGCTCTGGCAGGACTCTTCCAGGCACTAAGCAGTGACAGAGGAGAGCTGAGCCTTAGAGGAGCCCAATATGCTCGCTGGATGCTGAACAGCAGAGAATAATGTGTGCCAGTGCTCCTGTCCAGGTATTTGTAGCTTTAGCTTGAGTAGCCTATCTTCAAAATCCAAATCCTCTCACTTTCTTCCCTTTCTTACTGTCAATATAGATTTCCTCTGGGTGTCCAGAACAATTAAAGCCTCTCCTACTAAGGACTCACACCATTCTTTTGCCCTACTTGGACAGCAGGAAATTAACAGTGAGATACAACGTGACAAATGTAGGAGAACACATGAGGATAATGAAGCTGGTCAGCAACTACAGCCTGATTCAGACATACAGCAACCACTCAAATCTGATTAGTGACATTCACCCTCTTATTAGCAGTACTAATACAAACTAAATTCCTTCTGCAACTCATATATTTTTTTCTTTTCTTTTTTTTTTTTTCAGGGCTGCTTTACATGAATAATCCTAAGGCTACCTGGAACATGTGATGACAAGCAACTGATCCCAGAAATGACCTGGAGCCATCATCTTCACTCCTAAATATCTAACTTTATCTCTTTTACATAGGTACTTCATTTCTCTAAAGTCTTCACAACCTTTTCCAGTTAATATAACAACCTCCAGCAAGAACTTTCAACAGTACCTAATTAATTCAATAATGCAAGACCCAAAGGTTGTCACTCCTAGTGTACAACTTCTAATTCCAACTGTATTCTTTAGTCACTGTCCAATTCTCATTTCAAGATAACCCTCTTGTTCTTGCTTGAAAAATGGAAAGAAAAAAATTGGCAGTCATCTATCATCCACAAACCTTGGCAAAAGCTATTTATCTGGAGGGAAAATGACGCTTCTTCTCACAAAGACAGTAAGATCAAAGTCCGTATCTTAAGTATCTCACAGTCTTAGCCAAATAAAGGAAGAGATATGAAATACACTGAAGGTTCAAGCTTTAAAGACTATCTTTTTGTTATAAATATAAATTAATATAGTACCTACAATAACAGTTTATAAGGTGCGTGACAGTAATTCGAGCAGAAGTCTGTTTTACTGAATAAGATACAAAGTAGTTGAAAACCATATACAAATTAACCATGTTCCCAACACAAATGGTGGCCTAAACGCTGGCAGAGGAAATGCTTGAGACAAGTGTAGAAAAAAAAAAATAATACAGAAGTCAAGTGGAAATCAGCATGGAAGAGCTCGGAAGGAAGTGCATTTAAGAAATGGAAATTGCTTTACAATGTTTCTCGGCAGCCCAGAACAGAGGGGAAGAAAGGACATGAAAAATTAAACTGGGATAGACTCAAGAATTTCAGCACTGCACTGATGTTAGGCATTGTTCAGGAGAACATATTAAGAGGAGCCTTGCAGGATTATAAAACTTGGGCCTTGAAAGATTTAACAGCCACCAAAACTCCGAGTGAAAAGCAACTGTGGTATCACAGACCACAAAGGCATAGCAGTTTGTTTAAGTGAACAAAAACAACATCTGCTGTATGATTTCACTGCTACAGAGCACTTCTCTGCTGCTTTCCAAGGCATCGACACAATTCAATTGAACTGATTCTTAGAGAGACACTGCACCCACCAGCAGCACAAACCAGCAATGATCCTCTGGTTTTTGCTCTGCTGCATCTAAAGAAAGCCCTGAACTTCCACACTGCTGCTGCTAGCGGCAGCTTATGGAGATGGCATTAAACTGGTATGAACAGGAGTGCATTGCCAAACTTTTTTCTACGTTTTTGCTACTAAATTGAAAAAAATAAAGCAAAAAGTTTTGTTTCTCTGATTTTCCAGGCAGTTTACTCATACACTGGTCAGCACATTGTGTACAGTTTGTTCTTTGTGCTTATACAGGTAATTTTCACAACTACGAAAAGGACTTGGAAAAAAAAGAAAAGAAAGACAAAGACATCAGTTTCCATTCATGAACAAAATATTAGCTGGAGCAACTCTGAGTTTATATATTTGTGGGTTTTTTCTTAAGTCTGTAAGATTTAAAATCTAAAAAAAATAATGAAGTCTGTATCCTGTGGAAGGAATGCAGGAATATCAGTAGAAACACACCCTGCAGCGTGCAATAACCCCCAGAGCAGCTTGGCTGCTGCAGTCTGGGGCCAGCACCAGACTTGGAAGTCTCTGACAGGAGAGCAGTACTGCAAATTCCCTCCAAGAACAATCAAATCTGTAATGAGAACCACACAAATGTGAAAAGGTTTGCTGTGCAAGAATGGGTAAGAAGAAACTTGTAGAAGAAAAATACACCCACTTTACCTAGAAGAAATACAAACTCCTCTCTGTGACAACAAAATCAGTTCATCAGTTCTGTTGGTCATTTTAGCTTCTTGTTGCAGATGACCCATTTGATTTCAGAGCAAGCCAGATCTGCAGATCCTCTTTCTCAGAGACATACAAGTAATTTTTCAATTATCCCTGAGTTTCCTCAATGAAGCTTAAAATACCCATTTGAAGGGATCACAGCATGCTTTCCAGTCAGGAAGCAGGTCTTTGCCTGAACAAACAAATGGTATTGACCAGGGAAGATGAAGAGATCTGTCATTTGTTCATCAGGTTAACACAGAAATACTCTGTCCCAAGATTGAAAGTGTCCAGACTAATTTTAATGCTCAGTGCTCTAAAGGACTTATTTGAGCTAATATTGCATCTGTTTCCCAGACGCTGGTTCTTGTTCAAATTAAAATCCTTATTCAACTGGAATTAGCAATTACTAAAAATCCAGCTTACAGAGTAGTAGCATTTTGAGCTTACTATAAATAATGAGCTCATTAAAGCACTGTATAAATCAAGAGCTTCTAGGGTCATGTCTTATGACCATTAAGTTGATACCTGGAAATCCTACTAGTTGGAATACATATAAAATTCATACAAAGCCTACAGATGTTCAGCTCATCCCTAACACAATGTCTTTTCCTAATTCTGCTTGTCTGCTTTTCTGCCTGAAGAAGTCCAAATCTTGCCTTCTCAAATGTAAAAGTCAGGTGTCAAACTAACATCCTGAACCTTGCCTAGTTTAATCAGGCCACACTCTTGTCCCCTTCTCCAGTTCCTTTGGTTAGAGAGGAGAATCTGAGCATTATCTGCACTTGGCTAAGGGAAAATACCTTGCTGTTGACAAAGCCAGCCAGAGATCTTTTAAGAGACACACACTCTGCACGTATCATTTCAGGGTCACTCCAAGGACACTGCATTCAAAAAACATGTCAAAAGGAACCAAGGAATAATGTAAAACCAAATAAAAGAAACAAAAGCCCCAGGACACAGCTGGGAAACAGACGTTCTGCTGGACACTAATCTCAATTTTGAAATAAAGTTTGGAATTTCCTTCAGGAAAGCTCTGCAATATGCAGGGCAGGTTGAGTCACCAGTTGGTGGAAAGGCAAAGAACTGAAGAGGAATCTTGTAAGGCTGAGGAAGGGGCACAAAGGATGCAATCTCTCCACTGAGATTGACAGAGAGAACAACTTCTGCCTCCCGAACTCCAGACACACTGAAGTATGTACTCTGCCAGAAGATGATGGACCTGACTGTAAAGGAGATAATGATCCTGCAGATGCTGACTGCACTGATTATTTAGAAATACCAGTTTTTCAGTCACTGATCACAGTGCACATGCAGCACACTTCTTCAAGGAAATTAATTTTTCGAAACAGAAAAAAGTAACATGGTTAGACACTCCATTGTTTTGAGCTAGCACAAAAACTCTGAATATTTTATAGTTGCATTTTCAAGTACAAAGGAGGGTCTGTGCCCGAAACCTTAAATCTAAACAGTATGCAGCAAAATCACTGAGCCTCTACGCTGAGCTTGCCTATATGGGTATATTCAGATCAATTAATGGTAAATGATTGACACTAAAGCAGTGTTGCTCTGGGGTTTTTTTTATTGCAACCTTCTCTAGAATTTCTCTCTTCCTGACACGTTCTTTTGCTCTTTGTAGTACTTCCCCACACAATAACCAAGCACCTTTAATTCATGCAGCAGCTCAGTTTCTCTGCTAATGGACGGAAGAATGTCTGTAATTAATGAGGCAGGTGCAAAGAGCCCCCCAGCTAGAAGGCAGTCTAAGGTAGGTAGCTTAGCCCTGATAACGACTTGCAAGTGGGTTCTCCTCCTTCTAGTATTATAATGTCATTTTTTGATACGTATTTTGAATTAAAAGAACTCTTTGTATTTTCTCAACCTTTCACGAGCCACAAACCTTTCCATGATCCTCTTGAGGTAGTCAGAGAAACAGCCGAGTGTGTGAGCACTCACACGTGTTGCAAGATAAAACAACCATACACTGCTGGGCTGTCGGGACTGGAGACAATTCCCAGAATTCCTCTGAACATTTTTGCAGTGCATATTAAATCATTCTTCTTTTTTTTTAAAAAAAAAAATCTTTCCCACTTATCTGTGAAAGGCACCAGCAAATATAGAAAATGCATTACATAAATAGCAGTTTCACATACACAACACAACAAACGCCAGACTAAAGACTTTTTGTCTTTCAATTATGACAAAAGTTTTTAATCTGTGACTAAAAGCTCATTAAAAGTAGCTTAAAAGTCAGCAGTGTTCCTTTAAAATAATTTATTTTACATTAATTTTCCTATTTCTAGCTACTATATTCTGCAAATTCCTATCATGCAGTTCATAAACCTGTCTGCCTCAGTTTGCACATAAAAAAATTAAATTGTACAAATGTCACCGCTCTGTTACCATTTGGAGTGGCAGATGCCTAACTGCCAGCTGCACAAGTACTGAATATGAAGCACTAATTACAGAGTAATCAAATGCTTTGTTAAACCATATTTAAGAATTTTATTGTCAATAACTACACACATATTAGCAGATAAACACACACGTGCTCCATTAGCACAGCATCTGCCAAGTTTTAAGCATATCCACAACATGATGGATAAATGAGAACTGATGATTGGAGAAATCAACTTCCCAAGAGCCTTCGGCCCCATCCTTCAATGAAGGCTGGAAAAACTGAAAATTAAGCTGTCATGAGATAAAAGGTAGAGTTGCATCATGGATGAAAGATAAAAAGCAAGGAAGAATTAAAAATAATATATAAATGATTAGTGGTGGGGAAATGCATCAAAACAGTGAGACAAGACTATCTTAAGGCTTAAGCCAAGAATGTACATTTACAGCCTAGGAAAGGAAATAAATTAATGCAGCAGTATTTGCCACTGATTCAAAATCAAATAGAAAGAAAGAAAAAAACATGACAGCAGAGACCATCTGGCTTACGATTTTGCTTCTGCTATACTATTCTTTGGAGAAAGAAACCCCTCTTTCAACTTCTTTTTGTCTGCAGCACAAAAAGCAAGCTAGAAGCATTCATCCTAAAATGCACTGCACAGCTGAGCACTGTTCTGCACACTCCACTTGACTTACACTCACCATCAATTAGTTTAATGTCTCCTTTACCTTTTTGCCTGCAGTGTCCCTTCAGTTGAGGGAGCTCCCTCAAGAAGCCAGATAAATTTCCAGAGGAAACTTGTGATGTGGTTTCCTCCAATTAGGTCATTAAATTTACACACTCAAATCCCTTTCAGTCTTAAATTAAGTCTACGGGCCTGTGACATTGTCTTCGGCTAATCCACTCTTTAGAACTCATCTGTGTCATGTCATCTTTAAATCATTCCCTCTCAGCCAGGCAGTTGAGATGATCACACCAAATTAAACTTGATGATGCTTCCTTCATCTGCCACTTAATCACTGAAAGACCAGGCAGAATTCTTGAAGGCAGACAGTTGGCTTTATTTTAGTTTTTTTAGTCTCACATAGACAGTACCTAGCCCAACAGTCTCTAGCTGCTTTCAAAAGCCTCTGGCAAAAAAAGGCAAAATGCAAAAGGACACCCAAGAGGAACAAGTGACAATCCATATGTGGCAGTACAAATGCAACATTAATGACATTATTCTAAGGTGAAGTAAATTTTGCAAGTTTTTAAGTTCTAAAGTAATTATCCCCATGGAAAACAGAGATCTGTGCAGCTTTGGCAGCTGTCTTCTCCGAATAATGCCTAAAAAGAAACAACAGTATTTTTGTGTCACTTCATAATGTAGAGAATGCTTGGATGGCACTCTATGTCATCCAAGATGTGAGATAATGAGATATCTCACACTGAACAACACAAGTAACACTAACCTTTTTTCAATCTCTTGTCTGAAGCAAAAATCAGACGGCTTTAAGGAAGAGGAATAAAAATAGCTAGAAACATGGGCAGATTCTCATGACTTGGGTGGGTTTTTTTTCCTAGATAAGAGTCCCATAAGGAAAGCCCAGTTACAAGGAGTCACTTACCAGATCTCTAATGAAAACCAAAACTAATGGATTTAACTCTGGAAATTATAATAATAACAATAAAAAAATATCTTCTTCTATGAAGATATCAGAACATGCTGAGACAAGACCAGAAGCCAAGAAAGAAACAATTTCACCAACTCCTTGAGAAGCCTGAAGCAATGTTCTAGATGCTTGCTACTGTAAATGCCAGCATAAGGATATATTATCTCTAAACCAGTCATGTTGTAGATGATGCATATTACTCGTGGACAATGATAGCTCAAAGCAACATAACTGGAAACATGACTCAAATTTGATCCAAACTGGAACACAGCATTCTGTTGATAACGACAACAAATTCGCCCCCATGATTCTCCTGACTGAGAATTGTAAGCCCTCATGTACCACACAGGGCTCCTCTGAATTTAAAGTATTTGTTTACATTGGTACTACTGTACATACTTTCAGGAAAGGGAATATGTGAAGATTAATATATTCACTCATCATATTCTACAAGAGAAACTCTTCTTACAGGGATGACTGAATGCAAGAAGGGTAAAGCTCCCGTCATAGACATTCACATCAAAACAGACCCCCAAAACTCAATGCTACGTGGGCTAAACTGGCCTGAAACATCAACCCTGCCAAAATAAGGAGTAAACTGTAACATTTGAGTGCTAAGTGTTAAAAACTAGAACTTATATTTGACCATTTTCTATTTGCTTGTGTGGGAGGATGGTTGGTTTATCCTTTACTATTTTTCTTAATCAAGTGTACAAAAGTCTGAGTAATTCAGCATTCAAGCACTGGGATCTGGAAAGGTTTAGTTTTACAGAAGGAAAAAAAAAAAAGCATGTCTACTACTTGCTCTCCAGCACACAGGTATCAATCCAGAACTCCTGAGAAACCCTGAAAAAGGAATTACTATACCATACAATAGGTTTGATCAGTGAGGGCTATAAGACTCATTTTAAGGTTTAACATAGTTAAGCTCGCAAAACAATTCTTTTCAACTGGTTTTCCATTTAAATTGGTTTAATATTCTACAGAAGGATGTAGAGCAGTTAGTCATCCACCTCCACAGGGGAGAAAAACTGGCTAGGTGCAGACTTAGAAAGGCAAGAAAAAGCATTTTTCATTACAAAAAAAAAGAATTTTTGAATACAGGTCATTGTATTTGGGATACATCAAGAGAATGCAAGTATGAAGTGCTACACCACCACCTTGCCTCACTTCCACATCTCTCACTACATATAACTGATAAGCTGTCATAATTTACACTAGTTTTTTAAGGAGTGAACGGCAAGGAACTACATGTGGGCTTTTGGAACACAATGTAGCAATTTTGTACTAAAAGTAGCATATTAAAACCAAATTGCTAAATGCCAAGAAAATGTAATTTGCACAACAAGCTTTCTATTTGGCTCTTCAGCCTGAAACCTATTTGGTTTGGATTTGCCAGTATTCTTCAATCTTTGGGCCTCCAAAGTTTTTTATAAATTACTAATAACAAACATTTAATGCAAAAATTTTTACATACAATCAGCTTTACCTGAGTGGTACCAAACTGATTTTTCACTCTTCTGTAAGGCCAAACTTCAAATAATATTCCCACAACACTTACTGCCTCAGACCCTGAAAGCAGTGTTACAGAACTACTGCTGAAGAAAATCTAATCCATCTTGGCATCTGGACTGAAATTAGCTGCTGTTAAGCTAACCCTAAACCACAGCAGACTTACTGACTGTTTTGCATTTTAAACTTAGACCATTTTAAATGCTTCATCTTACAGCACAGCCCTTATATACAGTTTTTTCCGTGCAACTGACCGACCAACAAACCGTGGTCCCAAGCACTGAAACCATAAGGAGGAACCAGACTTTGTATAATTACTCCCTTTTTCTTCAGAACTCAAGCCTTTCTGCCTCCCATTACACTCATCCTCATCTTCCTTCTGAATAATCTAAAAGTAGATGGGAAGTATCAGTTAACAAGGCCAACAATGCAGGGATTATTTAAAAAATTTACATGATAGTCAAATTTATTTTTACAGTAGTGAAGCAACAGAGCTTCCTCTTCCCTATGCGAATTATCTCCCAAAATTATGGCTGACAACAATGAAAACACAAAAATACACACTCTGGAAAAGTCTCATTCTATTTAAACTTCTAAGTGTGTCCCTTTTTTAAGAGTATTTAATTTTGTTTCCTCTTCAGCCAGCCTGCCTCTTCTCAGCCATAAATCTACACACCAACTTCCTTTTTCCTCTGAGCTTCTAAGCTGCTTATGTGCCGTTGTTCTTTTCAGGTCCTGCTCTCCTTCCTATTCCTACACTCTGAAGCCTCTTTCTCAATTACTCACTTTGGATCCTCACCCAGGTCACTGTGTGCACCCGGGAGTCACAGCTTGGCATGGACACCCAGAACCCTCCACCTTCTGCATGCCAAGCTTTTCTAAACTGCTGCTGAAGCATCCCAGCTATGTGAAAAGCCTCCGCACATTGCCCACTTCAAGCACTTCAGGGTAGGTGAGCCTGGTCACTTTAGCACTATTTTCCCAGGGCCCTAACACTTCAAAGGCAGGCACCTACCTTATATGTGTGAAAGTTTTTCGTAGTACAGGGCGTCTGCCAGGCAGCAGCACATAATTATAGCTACTACACCCTTTAAAGTCGCTGCCCAGAATGCAAAAAATACTTTGTTTTTCAACAAAACCTCAGTGACATAGGGCTTGATCCTTTATCACCTGCTACAGACTCCCTTCTCAAGCACCTGATGGATGACTCTGTAGCTGAAGCCCCTTCTTTCTTTCCCTAAAACATGCTAAATCCTGACTGTTTCTGAGCAACGGAGTTTCGAGGTCAAACCAATGGCCTGCTCTGAGCTATCCTAAAAGACAACCAAGGGCAACAGAGCGATCCTTCCAGCCTCTCTTAACTCCCACCACCTGCTGCAGAGCAACCTGATTGACGATGGTCATCACGAGGCACTAAAGACCACTTGGGGGAAGGTATTCTCGCTGGATAAAGACGTGTCTTGCATAGGAAGATACCTTTTCTCTCCCTGAGCAGTTTCACTTGGTTTGGCTGTCCAGGCTGGGCAGATGGTCCCACCTCAAGGGGAGCAGAGCAGCAGACCCGTGCGGCTTCACGGCGCGGCACCCCGAGCACGACTCCAGAGAATACCCCTCTCTTCACCCATGCCTGTGGTGCCACACAACCACCCCAGCTCCCGTGATAACCCCGGGACCCACCTCATCTCAGCCACCCCCCCGCTCCAGGCCGGCCATCCCTATGGACACAGGCCGAAGGGACACGCTTGGGATGGGGGCTCAAACAACACGCTGGGGAGAGAGGGGCTACACCACCCCGTCCTTACGACATGGATTTGCGGGGGAAGGCGGTAGGAAACACCCATTTCCACCCACCAGGGTTGGCTGAGGGGCAGCGGCACCGTCACCCCGCAAGAAAGTGGCCAGGGAGGAGGGGGGATTCCCTCGCCGCGGGGAGAGAGAGCGAAGGGCTGCGGAGAGGGAGAAGGAAGCGGCGGTGGGACCCGGGGCCGGGGCAGGAGCCGCGGCCGGAGCGGCCACTCACAGAACTCGGCGATGTAGTAGGAGACGGCGTAGTTCTCCTCGCACACTCCAGGGTGGAGGTCGGCGGGCCCCAGTAACCCTCCCGGTCAGCGCCGGAGCCATTGCAGCGCCCGCTCCAGGCTAGAGCGGAGCCAGGGCACGGGGAAGAGGAGGGAGAAGGGCGCCGGGCCCGGAGCGCAGCGGCGGCCGGGGCGGGAGAGCGGGCGGGGCCGGCGCTGGGCCCGCCCGCTGGGGGAGGAGCCGCGGTCGCCATGGGGACGGGCTGCGGCCTGCCGCCTGCCGGACGGGGGAAAGGGCGTGGAGAAACGCGTTGTGGTGAGAAACGTGGATACGGGGAAAGTCTGTGGGGAAACACCGGCGCGGGACACGCTTGGCTCTCAGGGAAGCTGTGCGATGCCCCGTGGGGATGAGGCGGGAGTGCGACATCACGGCGCTCTCCTCACCCACTTTTCAAGCTGGTCTGGGGGCAATGAGGAGGTTTCCTCCTCCAGCTTTCCACTCCTGTTTTCCTTATAGACTTCATGGAGGGTTTGTACGGTGAGCGAGGCAGCGTGCTGCCTTCCTGTTGTTAAAACACAGCTTCACAACATCGTAGAATAGTTTGGGTTGGAAGGGACCTTAAGGACCCTCTATTTTCAGCCTCCTGCTACAGAGAGGGACACCTTCCATTAGACCACGTTGTTCAAAGTGCCATCCAACCTGACCTTGAACACTTCCAGGGATGGGGCATCCACAGCTCCTCTGGGCAACCTGTGCCAGTGCATCACCATCCTCACACTGAAGAATTTCTTCCTGAAGGCAATGAAGAGGCAAGTAATCCTCATAGGCGTGGGCTGGGAGAAGGAAGGAGTTTTTTTATAGCACTGCCTACTCAACGGGGGTTTTCCTCTCATCTGATGCCTTATTTAGTTTCCTCAGTGCTTGCTACGCGTACTATACTTACACCCATAATATGCAAAGTGCTTCTCAAGCAGAGTTGGTATCCAGAGGCAAGTACAATCTAAAATTGGAAAGGCTTGAGACACAAGGGAAAAGAATAAAGTGCACCAGTAAAGGCCTAATAATACTGTGTGTGTTTTATGTTTCAGAAGGTGATCCCAAGACTTTAGGAGAAGCTTCGGGCAGACCCTGGGGGCTGTACACAGTGCTTACACCCTGCTGGCCAGCAGAATTTATTATACCTACACATAAACACACAGACTTCTTTTTCCACATCTTATTTCTTCTCACCTTTCCTTCTGTAAGCTAAGAAATGCCAATCTAAACACAGGCCTTTTCTACTGTAAACAGTGCTGTTTCAGAATGTATACATCTGTCTTGAAGACTATCTTGTCTTCTGAAGTTCAGTTTGTATATAATTGCTTCCAGCATCAGGTAGAGCTGTATTTAACATATATCACTATTTTTCATCCTGCTATAAAGCACTAAAATAAAATTTATTTTAGTGATGGCAGTGACAATGCACTATAATTGTCAAAAAATCTTTAAAACCCCTGTGGATTTTTATATGCAGACCTGTCTTCCTATATTTTTCAGATCTAGATTACGTCCACAGATTTAGACTTTCAAGATTGAGGTGGAAGAGTACCAGACTGATGAAGATGCACAAAACTGGCTGTGAACAATGAGGAGGATTCTGGCCTGCTTGATGCACTTTAGCTTTTCAGACTTTCAAAGGTTCAGTTTATATAATAAGGAAGTAGGGCTCTGATCTAACTTTTGTTCTAATTAGGAACCATTTTAAGATTAGAAGTTCTTGATAGAAAAATAATTAAAATTTGAAATTGTGGTTGTTCAGAAACTAAAGAGAGAACTATGAAATATTTTAAATATTCACTAATAGTTAAATATTAAATATTTGCTCACCAGGAGCAAAAATGGCAACAATGTGGAAAAATGTAGACAATTTTTGTAATACTGAATTACAGTTGGCTTTAAAGAAATAATTTAAAGTATTGATGCTTGTTTCTTTTCTCATCATGTGCATGCTGGCCATGAGAAGATTTGCCACCACACTAGAAAAAAAAGTCAGACATGAAACTGGCTTTAAAACTGGGCAAGATAAATTAATGAAAATTGTATGTGGTTGATACCAATAATGTAGATTGTCATCCATTCTGATTTCCACAGAAATACAAGAAAAATGTATAGCTAGGCCTTAATTTCAATAACTAGGGAATTTTTATTTATTTGGCACGTTTCTGGAGTATTGTCCATCACAATATGCATTTACTTCTGACTTACTCTGTGGCTTGGTTCTCTGCTGTTGAACTCTGACAAACCTTTCAGTCACTGCACTCAGAAGGATAATATTGAAGAGGCAGCCCCAAACTATTATAATGCATACTTTTTTTCCCCTGAAAATGTTTTGTAGACTTCAACTTGTCTTCCACAAAACCAACCTTGACTGCTTCACCTGTTACAAAAATACATATTAAAATCAGTACTTTTCCTCTGTAACCTTGAGCTATGCCTTGTTCTGTCCATTACTGCACAGGATATAAGGTGACATCCTGAAGTTCTTTCCTTCTAAATGTGGTCTATCTGATTAAAGGATCAAACCTACCTCTGCCCAGGTGTTGGATTTTCTTTGTCTGATCTGCACAACTTATGGAGGGAATGTCTTGTTTCTGAAATAATGAAAACCAAACATAGAGCCCCTGAAATGCTTATTTTCAGTATTACTAAAAATGCTCTTGCCATGCCCATGGAGTAGTTTCCTGTGGCCTCAGGTTGCCTGTGGCAAAGGATCCTCTTTCCATACAGTTTAATGTTGCCCTGAAACCTCATGGCTTAACTGATCAGTGGGTAATTGCATCATGTCAGTTTACACCACTAGAGGGATATGTCCTGTCACTTTAGTGTGTGGATCCACTAGTATTTTGCTTAGGAATGGGAAAGGACTGCTGTTCAAAAATGGCACATGTTGAGCTCTTTGTGATCAGGTAAATTCAGGGAATGACACCAGAGGAACATTTTTATCTCTCTGTGCTCTGTGCAAACACTTTATCATGGCTGGTGCTGCTGGTTGTTTTATTTCTGTGTAAAATGAGACCTAATAAGCAGATTGTTTAGAACTCGTTATGGAGACATATGTTGGGGAAGACTGTACTTACTCCATCTCATCAGTGTATGTGTGCAAAGGGGAAGATAAAGCTGATATAAAATCTTGAAGATGTTTTCACTGCTCGGTTCTCATAATGTTAAAATAAAGATATCAGTCACAAAAATAAGCTGAATTTTGTTCTACGAATTGCCTGTTCAAATTTTACAGGTAATTATCCCAGAATGGCTTGGGTTGGAAGGGATCTTAAAGATTTTCTAGTTCCACCTCCCCCTTGCCATAGGCAGGGACACCTTCTACTAGACCAAGTTGCTCAAAGCCTCAAACAATTCCAGGGATGGGACATCCTCAGCTTAACTGGACAACCTGTTCCAGTGCCTCACAATCCTCATATAAAATAATCTATATTTTAATAGTATAATATATTATTATAATAATTTTAATCATAGAGTAATAATAGTACTATATAATAATAATAGTAATAATTATATAGTAGTAATTGTAATTATTATAGAAATATAATAATATTATTATATTACTATAATAATACTGTTCCTAGTATCTAATCTAAATCTGCCTTCTGCCAGTTCAAAACCATTTCCCCTTGTCCTACCACTCCATGCCCTTGTCAAAAGTACCTCTCCAGCTCTCTTGGAGCCCCTTTAGGTACTGGAAGGAGCAACGAAGGCTCCCTGGAGCCTTCTCCAGGCTGAAAAATCCCAACTCTCTCAGCCTGTGTCCATAGCAGAGGTGCTCCTGCCCTCTGAGAATTTTATGAACTTGCCCCTGTTTTAAGGCCTTTCTTTTTATCGGGTCATAGCATTTACACCATCTCAGGTGTGGAATCCTGAGTCATGACTCTCAGCTCTAAAGCCTTACTTTCCATGATAATGTCAGTTTCTAAATACTGCAGCTCCAAATGTCATTATTGGCAGCTTTCTGAATTGCCTGGCCTATACTAGTTACAGAAAAAGGCCATCAACACCTCTAGGTTCTGCAAGCCCAGTTCTGCGTAACATGTAATTTATCTCATTGATTTATATGCAGATAGCATGAGTAAGATGCTAAAAGTAGGATTATAAGAGGTTGAATCAGACTCTTTGTAATGTGCCCTGAAGTTTGAGGGCTCTTTATGAGCACTGGTGCCGAGATGATGATAATTACACCTGGAGTAATATCACAGTAAATTATTGGCACCTGAATGAGTGAAAAAGAGAAGTTGTTTCCTGACATGAAGAAGGATCTGATCCAAGAAACTTTAATGGACTTCAGCAGATCTGATTGCCTGCTCATTGCTGGGTAAAGCAAAAATGCCTGTGCTGGAGTTAATGGAGACAGACATTTGTAAATTATCATCAAGGGGACTCATGTCCTAGAGCCATATAAATATTCATCATTTCCCCAGTGTAATATGGCTGTTCTTAGTCATATTCTCAAGGCTATTGTTGCATTTTGGCAACTGATTGCGGTGGTGAATGACAGCATCATGGATTGCAGCTCTGTGGATGCTGTGAGCACCCAGCACTGATGGGCTCAGATATGAATACAACCACCTGAATGGTGTTATAAAGGATTGATGAAAACAGGGGCTCCTGAGTGCAGATATTTAGGGAAGGAGGTGCGACTTGCCAGGGACAGAACATTCCCTCATGCAAAGGATGATTCAGTCCTACACCCAATCCTCAAAGCAGATTTTAGGGAAGTGTTTTTTCTCTCCACCCTTTTTACAGCTAAAGCCTGTCTGCTTAGGTCTATCAAGATGTATCCCAAACCCTTTAAAACCAAAAGCTGAGGCAGGTGATACCATCCACAGCAGGCCCCATTTTACCAATATCAGGATGTTTGCTTTCATGTAGCAGTGGATTAAGCTGAAGCTTTTCTGCACCTGGTGGTTATTGCTCTGCAAGTGCACAGCCTGTGTAGGTCTCTCCAAGCACCTGCAGCTTTCAACCTATTCTACTAGTGTGAAGTAAAATTCATGTCACTTTGAACTAATTTTCAGGGTTGAAATTGGTAAAGGGGGAGATAAACCTGCTGTTCATTCATTCCCAAGGGAGAAGCAGTTGACACAGGGAGAATTGTGGAAGGAGAGCTCTTCTCCAGTTATCAGAGCTTAATTCACCCTTATATGTGAATCAGAGCCCTTACCAGCTGCAAAATGTCTATGGTAAATGTACACTGGTTTAAGCTGAAACATCAAATGAAAATCTGTCAAGGGAAGGAGACTTTTCAAAAGCACAAAAGGCATGTGCCTCAATCTCATTGACTTTCAAAGGAGTCTGGGAATCGGTTTGCCTTTGTGCTTTGGAATTCTTCTAGTGCTTTAAAATAGCAAAAGCAAATGCCATAACAGTTCATTGTTTACACTTGTAAACAGCTTTCTCTTTAGGAAAAGCATAGCAAGCTGTCTTTTTCTGCCTGCTAATTTACATACACAGACCTCAATATGAAGAGACTCACACAAAGTTTGTAACAATTTTTAAGTGTGTTAATTCCAGTTTGAATCCTGCTTTACAGGCTCAGTTGACTTTCTTAAATGCTGGCATCTTGTGTCATTGAAGATTCTTTCAGAGCAACAGCTGAAGGCCAGGCAGGATGTCCTGGGATCACTGGAACTTCCCTATATCCACAGTAGTATCCCATGTGGTGCTCAGGTGCTTTGTCTCCAAGACCACTAAATGTCTATGATTTTATGAACTGAATTAAGCTTAGATGTCTGGCTTTTTTGGCTGGATGAGGTTGGGTGAGATGATGAATCCCAAGTACTTACTCTCTTCTGAATAAGAACTGCACTTTAGTTTGAGGTCAGTGAAGCTCCTGTTAGGTTTTCTGTACTCACAGCATCTATAGAAGGTGCACACCTAATTGGCTCTTGGACTTGCTTTGATCTCTGATGGCTGAAATTGAGGCATTTATGGAAAGCAGTCTCACTTAGAATCATAGAATTGTGCAATCATTAAGGTTGGAAAAAGCCTCTAAGATCACTGAGTCCAACTGTTAATCTACCACCACCACGTTCACCACTAAACAATGTCCCCCAGTGCCACATCCATAGGTTTTTTGAACACTTCCAGAGATGGTGATTCCACTTCTGAATAGAATGGTTACAGCTGGAAGGGCCTTAAAGATCATTTCCTTCCAACACCCCTGCCACGGGAGACAGGGTCACCTTCCACTAGACCAGGTTGCTCAAAGCCCCATCCAGCCTGGCCTTAACACTTCCAGGGATGGGGCATCCACAGCTTCTCTGGGGAACCTGTTCCAGTACCTCACCACCCTCACATTAAAGAATTTCTTCTTAATATCGATTTAAGCCTACCCTCTTCCAGTTTAAAACAATCTCCCTTTGTCCTATCACTGCATGCCCCTGTAAAACATCCCTGCCCAGCTCTTTTGTGATCAGTTGGGGATTGGTCAAGGACAGCTCAGTGACCACCTACTGCAGGAATGGAAGTCCCAATGATACAAGGGTTACTTAAGGCAAATTTTGAAGGAAAAATATTGTCAAGAAGCAAGAAACTGGCTTGAAGACAGGCTAATCTGCTCTGTGAGGGAGAAAGGCTGAAACTTTTTATCCTAAAACTGCGGTAGGAATGGATTTGGAATAATTAGCTATTGCCAGTGTTTCCCCTTATCTTATAACTTTCAGTTTGAGGAAGAAAGCATCCAAAAACCATTCATCAACTGTATTTTGTGTAATGAATCAATTAGTGTCTGAATACGGAAGGTGATTTATCATACTCTATAAACCCTGTCCATCCAACTGTGCACTGCTTGTCACTTGGTCTCATGGACAGCAAAAGCAATTTCCTTATATTGCTGCTCTTGAAAAATCTCTGGAACAAAAGGAGAAAACCACTAGGAACAAGCAAAGAGTCTCAGTGGTAAACAGATGCACATATATTAAAATGTCAAATGTTAAAAAAAAAAATCAGTTCAAATATCTTCAGTTGCACTGCACCAACAGTGGGGAAGGCAGCTGCTATTTTTTTCCTTGATCTCTGGGAAAATGGCATATTTACCCCAACCATATGCAAATTTTTCTATTTAGCCTGGAAATGAAGCACATTCTGCTCATGTAATGTTACATTTCTCTCATTTACTGCAGGAAGGAGGAGGAAAGGAAAAATCAAGTCATTATTTACTTGACAAAATCCTTTGTTACTTTTCTGGATATCAGTTAATTACCTGTGAGCTAATCAACTTACACCTCAGCCAAAGTCTTTTCTTTAACAAGTCATTAATAAAAGAGGCTGCTCAGACAATTCAAATTTATTAGCATAGCTTGGATATTTCAGACCTATGAACTAAAAGGGGAATAAAAGGAAACACTTTCTTCTGGGGTGACTTGTGTCCCTTCATTTCCACAGTAAATTGTTGATGAGCTGCCTCAGTAGGACAGCTCATTACTAGACAGGGAAAGAAAGACATTTTCTAGAGCTTTTCTACCAGGGACCCTACTTTATTGTGGCATCAACTGCCAAGAAGTGGAGCTGATGTCACAGAAGTGAATCATAGAATCACAGACAGGTTTAGGTAGGAAAAGACCTGTTAAGATCATCAAGCCCAACTACTAACCCAGTGTGGTGGTGCATTTTCATGACGCCCAGCACTGCCAAGCCCACCAGTAAACCGTGTCCCTAAGTGACACACCTATACGTCTTTTAAATCCTTCCAGGGATGGTGACTCCATCACTTCCCTGGGTAGCCTGTTCCAAAGCTTGACAATCCTTTTGGTGAAGGAATTTTTCCTGATATCCAATCTAAACTGGGGAGGAAGACCAGCCTGACTGAACAGTAAGCTTTCACTGGAACTCTGGGAAAAAAATAGAGTTTATGACCTTTGGAAGAAGGGGCAGGCAACTCAGGAAGAGTACAAGAATGCCATCACATCATGCAGAAAAAAACTAGAAAAGCGAAAGCTCAGCTAGAATTCAATCTGGCCACTGCTTTGAAAGATAATAAAAAGTGTTTTTATAAATACATTGACAACAAAAGAAGGGCCAAGGAAAATGTCCATTCTTTATTGGATGCAGGGAGGGACATTGTCACCAAGAATGAGGATAAGGCTGAGGTCCTTAAACCTTCTTTGCCTTGGTCTTTAACAGTAAGGCAAAGTTATCTTTAGCCCTCTGGCCTGGTAGATAGGGACAGGGAGCAGAAGAGACCCCCAGTAACCCAGGAGGAAGGGTTGGGGTGAGTCCTGTTTAATATCTTTATCGATGTACTGGATGAGGGGATCGAGGGCACCCTCAGTGAGTTCACAGATGACACCAAGTTGGGTGGGAGTGTTGATCTGCTGGAGGGCAGGACAGCTCTGCAGAGGGATCAGGACAGGCTGAATCAATGGGTCAAGGCCAAGTGCTGGGTCTTGCCTTTGGATCACAACAACCCCAGGCAGCGCTACAGGCTGGGAGCAGAGTGGCTGGAAAACTGCCCAGTGGAAAAGGACCTGCAGGCACTTTTTGACAACCAGGTGGCCGAACATGAGCCAGCGTGTGCCCAGGTGGCCAAGAAGGCCAATGGCATCTTGGACTATATCAGAAATAGCGCGGCAGCACCAGCGCAGTGATTGCCCCCATGAACTTGTGTGCACCTCGAATCCTGTGTTCAGTCCTGAAACCCTCAGGACAAGAAAGACATTGAGATGCTGGAATGTGTCCAGAGAAGGGCAATGAACCTTTGGTCTAGAGAGTGAGTCATATGAGGAGTGGCTGAGGGATCTGGGGGTGTCCAGAGAAAAGGAGGTTCAGGGAACACCTTATGCTCTCTACAGCTGCCTGAAAGAGGTTGTAGCCAGGTGGGGGTCAGCTCCTCCCAGGCAACAAGTGACAGGACGAGAGGGCATAGCCTTAAGCTCTGCTGGGGGAGGTTCATTTTGGACGTCAGGAAGAATTTCTTCACTGAAAGGGTTCTCAAGCATTGGAATGGGCTTCCCAGGGAATGTGGTTCCATCCCTGGAAGTGTTCAAGAAATCACAGGATGTGGCACATAGTGCTATGGTTTAGTTGATATGGTGATGTTTGGCCAAAGGTTGGACTCGATGATCTTGGAGGTCTTTTCCAAGCTAAATGATTTTTTGATTCTATGACACCCCAAAATTCATAGGTGTATCACATCAAAACTTCAGGTGAGAGTAGGTCCCTGATGACACACTTTTCTGAAAAGTTTCATCCAGAAGTATGACATAATTATTTAATTGTGATGTGAATTACCTGCTTATAACATATGAAGTTACATCATGGGCACAAATCATATACTGACTTCTGCCTTTGTTAAAGCATTATGACTGCAATGGTAAGTCAATATAATATAATACTGAATTCCTGTCTCGGGCAAATTCTCCTTGCACTGACTGCTGAGCATGGCAGCTGTGGACAGTCTGAATCGCTCAGTGGTTGAATTCAAATTCCACAGTAGGTGTGACCTAAAAGTTAGACAGTGCTTATGTATGGTTTAAACTTGATCCAATAGGCTTAACCCAAACCATAGAACATCCTCCATGAACACTGTGTGATTTCTGTGATCTGTATTAATATAGCTTTGTAGCTTTCTGGTAGAACCTCGAGTGTGAGTGTCTCAGGGAAATGGATACAGTCACTTCTCTGTAGGCTAGACTTCAAAAGCCAAGTCTAGGCTCATCACCTGTAAAATAAGGAAAGCACCCACAGAATAAGCCCTGCTAGTCCTAGGACTGGCTTTTTTCTGGGACCATTGCTGAACAAGGCTGGGGACTGAATTGTCTGCATCAGTTTTGCTACCCAAACCATGTGCCCTATTCATGAAGAGGTGCAACTGTCATAGGTTAGAGTACTGCTGATGCTTGAATGAAAGAGGAATAAAATTCAGTGGGAATCCAGCACAGATTTGCTGCTCTCTCATGCCAGTCTTCCCTAGGAAAGCTGCAATGCACTCAGAGGTCACTGTCGTGCATCAGCCCATTTGATCAAAGCCTATGCAGTACTTCTAGATGAATTTAATTGGTTTTTTTAAATGCTGTCAAATCAAAGATGCTCTCTACTACTCAGAGCTCCTTATGTACCATAGCCAATCAGAAACAGCTGAACACCTTCCTCCTTGTACTCCTTACTCCTGTACTTAAAAGGAGCATTTCTACCCTCTGCTTCCGTTGTCAGAGACTGCGCTATTCACATGACCGTCGCCAGTTTTGAAGCCAACGCTCTCTGAAGGCTTTGGAGGCCAGACTGCTAATCCCTTGACAAGCAAGTGTATTTCTTGACAGTGTGATTGGTATTGGCCCATGGCCCTTAATGGCTTGGCCCTCTGACAGCTGGCAGTGATTTTCTGACGGCTGGAGCCCCATCACATGCCCCCTGACAGCAGCAGAATAATATTCTCATGCCTGCGATAATGGCAAATGTGTTTGGAAAGCTCATGAATAAAATTCCCTTCTCTGTCTCTTTTTATAACCCTGATGTGCTTTTCTGTTGCCCAGTTTCTCCTTGTATTTTTTTTTTAACCCTCACTCCACACCTATTTCTCCCACTCTATTATTATTCCTCATGTTATTGGAGTGGCCTAGACAGACACTTCTAATTTCTTCCCTTCCCAAGACTCAGTGCTCATTCTTTTGGTCATTGAGCAATATTCCCCAGCTATTGCTGGCAGGAGGCTGAGTCCTGTGTGAAACTGCCATGCAGAGCCCCTCTTAGTTTACTCCTACCAGCTTCTAACAATGCCAGTTCCGTCTTCCATCACCCTTGCTTGCCAGCTTTGCTATTTATTTTCAAAACATGGCTTTGACTCCAGTGTGTTTTCTCAGGAAAGTTTGGGCTTGGTTCCACAAGCCTGACATACCTCCTAATTTGAAAGTGCAGAGAGGAACCTTGGGTACAGGGAGGCAAGGGAAAGGCGAAACCATGGTATAAAACCTGGTTTTAACTTTTGCCTCAGCTCGTGGACAGTATAGTTTGCCCTCAAGTGAGCAGGAGGAGGTGGTTGGGACTTAGAGCTCATCTACATGACTGAGCAGGACTCAAGGAAGCAGAGTCTGTGGATTTTCTTAGTGGGACTTACTTATTATCCCATAGAGACTGGTCATGAGAGAGAGGGAGGGAGGAAGGGGATTGCTGCCAGCAGGCGGGAAACCTTCTGTTTCAGCAATTTAGGATGCAAGATTCATTCTCTAGGGGTTCTGGGAAGATAAGAAAATAGATTATCTTGCAGTTTGTAATGGCCCCTTAAAAAAGATTAAGTGCTCCTAAATCATAGAATGGCTGAATGGTTTGAATTGGAAGTGACCTTAAAGATCATCTAATTCCAACCCCACAGCCATGGACAGGAACACCTTTCATTAGACCAGGTTGCTCATAGCCCCACATGAACAGACCTACTTCTTTTTCAAAGGTGGGACAGCACTGCCCAAACCAAGCAGGTAGTATTGTGCCTCAGCCCCCAACCTGGCCACCCTCTATTTCATACCTGTCTTATGATTGCATTCATTTAGCAGTGCTGAGTGGTGCTCAACAGGTCTGGCTCCAAGGCTGAAGCAGTTTCTGAGCTGTGCTTGCTGTCTGAAAAGAGAACTCAAATCACAGAATCATAGAAACATTTAGGTTGTAAAAGACCTTTGAGATCACTGATTCCAACTGCTAATCCAGCACTGCCAATTCCATTTTCTCACCTGTGTCATTATGCTTCTTAGTAGGGGCACTAGTTCCTACGTAAAAGTTCTTGAAAATGTAGTTAGGACAAGCTTCTGTTCTGTGCCACGTGGGTGTCTAAAACTAAGAGCAATACCCTGCAATTTCCTCCTTTTGCTGCACTGTGCTGTTGCTAACAAGGAATTGCCACAGGGGATCTTTATTTCCCTTGAATCATTAAGGTTGGAAAAGACTTCTAAGATCATGAAGTCCAACTGTTAATCCAGCACTAAATAATGTGTCCAAGTGCCACATCTGCAACTCTTTTAAATCCTTCCAGGGGTGCTGACTCCACCACATCCCAGGGCAGCCTGTTCTAATGCGTGACAACCCTTTCACTGAAGAAATTTTTCCTGGTATCCAATCTAAACCTCTCCTGGCACAACTTGAGGCCATTTACTCATGTCCTATTGCTTGGTACCTGGGAAAATAGGTTCCTATTGTATGGGGCTTTTGTTTCAATGCTGGAAGTCCAAGTGTCTTATCCATATTTCAGGAGGATCCTGCAGCATGCATAGGTTAGAGTAGGGCTGGTTCGTCTTAGACATCAGGTTTTGAATCCTGGCATCTTCTGTATCTCAGGGCATCTTCCACATCCTGTGATGTCTTCTGCATTTCTAGAGCTTTCTTTTCTTGCTGCTTCATCAGCAAGGTTGGACTCCAAACATCCCTTCCAATCTCGGCCATTTTTTGTGATTCCCTGGTGAGGCTGTGGTTTCCACCTTGCATTCCTCTTGCTGTTCATTATCCCTTTCTGGTTTAGGGCCAATAAAGTATTTGGGACTTTTCTTCCTTTTTCTTTTCCCTGTAAGACATATATCAGGTTCTTGATTTTCTTTTTTATTTTTTTTTCCAAGTTAAGGCAGTTAGAAATCTGCTTAAAACTTCAGACTAAGAATCCCCTGTATTGAATCCCCTGTATTGAACAATCCCAAGAGCTAGGACTCACCCCAATTCCAGCACCGCTTCCTCACCTTCCCACAGTATTAGATTCATGGTAGCACAGAGATAACTGAAAACAGTGAAAGGCTCAGTTGAGGGTGATTTGGTGACTCATATTTGATGAATGCCTCACAGCCAGCTTTCCATGGGACTGCAGGCATTTCACTTGTTCAGCCTGCTTTGTGTCTAAGGCCGAGAGACTATGGTCCCATCTTCTGCTTTGTGGCAGCAACACTTCCAGTGCCAAAAGCTGTGCTTTGTTAATCCAAGTGTATCAAGAGACAACTGCCTTTTGCTATCTGCAGCATGTAAAAATCAATATGCCACTTACATATCTCTGACTGTCATCCCAGTCACTTCTGCTCTGCTATTATATGCAGATGGTTTATCTCCTTCCAGCAAAACACTGCCTATTTTCTGCATGAATACAGGAAATGCTCCCACATTGTATCCCCATCTAAATTATAGGTGCAAGGAAAGGATTTATGGAGGATGTTACAGGTTGTGTGGCTTGTGAAAAGAGAATGCTGGTCCCTATGGACAAAGATATCCTTTCTAATTCCACAGTGCTCTTCTCTCTGGTGACCAAAGATGGGACCAGAGGGAGCGGCATGAAGTTGTGTCAGATGAGGTTTAGGCTGGATATTGGGAAAATGTTCTTTATCCAGAGGGTGGCTGGGCACTGGATCAGGCTCCCCAGGGAAGTGGGGACCAAGAGTTCGAGAAGCGCTTGGATAATGCTCTCAGGCACATGCTGTGATCTTGGAGTTGTCCTGTATAGGGCCAAGAGTCAGACTTGATGATCCTTGTGGTTTCTTTTCAACTCAGGATATTCCATGATTCTATGATTTTACGGAGAGCCAAATTTTGATCATACAGCTCACCAGGAAGATGGTGCTGGACCTCTGTCCTGGAGGTGTGGTGGAACAGGTGAGATCCACAATTGGGAACAAGATGGGATCCAGCAGCCTAGAATCCCCTGTACAGATTTCTCCTATCTGATCTGCCCCAAAGTACACTATTTCAGGCCTGAAGAGCCAAGCTGCAGTTGAAAGCCACTATGGCCTGTGGGGCTGTGATTTTAAAAATAGGATACAAGTGAAAGATGCATGGAAAGGTAACAAAGGAGAGAAAAGATGGTTGAGGTAATGACTGAGAATGCCCTATGGAGAATGAACTTCTTTGAAGCACCTAAAGGCCAACACAGCATGTACTGACACCTAATTTAGATATTTAAATCCTGAAACAGTAAAATCTTGGGAGGAGAAAGCCAACACAGATGCTAAGGGACACACAAAAGGGGTCAGATGTTAGGTTCCTTTGCCCAAGTGGGGAAACCCAGGTCCCTGTGCAGTGGGAGGACAAGCAGCTGGTACAAAATGGGGAATTCCAAACCAGGCAGAAGGCAGCCCCTGGCACAGGGAAAACCCCTCTGATCTCTGGGATGCCTATGCCATGCTGAGGACTGCCTCACATGGTACACAGTGCTTGGGTCCTCTGTCAAAGTGAAATAGGCAGGGAGGTGGTTGCTGTCTTTCCACTTTTTATCCACTGACCTGGAGATCAGAAACACTTTGGAAAGTCAGAGGTTCAATTTATTCCCCTTCTAGCAAGGATTTCGACCCAGACCTAGAATATTTGCCTACCAACAGCCTTTTGGTTCTCAAGTGGGGTGGAAGCAGCCCACCCTCCTCCCAATGATGTCCAGCAAGTGAACAACAAAGATGATGTATTAAAACAATCCAAAATCCTTGCTGGAATAGGGGGCTTATGCAAGCAATCCTGGTTTGTTGTCTCTGCAGTGTGGCTGGAGCCATCGTCTCCTTGTCTGTCCCTTGCTCTCCTGGGTAGATGACACCCACCCCATCTCAGTGCTTGTTCTGATTGCAGAAAAAAGAGTGGGTTTTGTCTGTTTTCTCTTGTTCCATCTCCCCATGGAGGCTCAAAGGAGACCTTGGGGTTTTTTCAGCAGCCTTTTTCTGCTCCCAGACCTGGCCATGGTGAAATCTCTGATCCCACCCCAGCTCCTTCTCGGGGAATGTGCCAGCAGATGGTGCTCTAAGACCCCCAAATTTAGCTTTTCTGCCCCATAGCCCAGGGCAGGGACACCTTGGCACAAGCACGTAGCTGGTCAGGGCTTTCCCACTCCCGGCACTGCACCTTGAAGGTTCTGTAGAGCCAAATGCTCAAGAGGAAGTTTCAAAGTTAGATGTTCACTTTGACATCTTCCAGCTCCACCCATCCGTCCTCCAGGGCCTTTTTTATCAGCAGAATTTTTCCTTGGCAGAGGGGCTTTCCAGGCTAAGACAAATATACTAACTTCTTTTATCAGAGCTGATCTGTTCTGGAGAAGGTCAACTAGTTCTTTCTTGCAACTTACTCATAAAGAACTGTGGCTCACATCATGTTGGAATAGAAATCAAGTACTGCCTTGACTTGAGCACAGTGCTTTGATGAGACTCTGTTCCAGCTCAGAGATGTACCCAAAAATCCTCAGGATGGACGAAGCCACTTTCTGTTAAAAAGACAAGTTTCAAGGCAAAAAAATAAAAGCATTTCAGCTGATTACAGTATACCCTGGACTCAGGCAAAAACCAGCAGTGCTGGGGAGAGTGAGTTATAGCTGTGCTCCGTAGTTTATGTGAGAAGTAAGGTCTGTGTTTACAAAGCAAGGAAAAGAGTGTAAGATGGTGCTTTTAAGCTGTCAGCTATTTATGTCCCTTGCTTGTTTAATTATGGACTAAACATAAAGGTGGTAGAAACCAGAGCGTGCAAGTACTTGATGACTTGGCACAAAAGCAATGCAGAACCTTTAAATCTGTGCTGCACTACTATTTGCTTCATGGTGATGGTTTGTGGGGAAGTGACAGCAAGAGGTGAAGGCTTGCCTGCAGCACCTGGGGCATGGTTGCTTGGGTCAGACAGCAAGTATTGTGACCTTGAAGCTTAGAATCATAGATTCATAGAGTAGTTTGGTCTAGAAGGGACCTTAAATATCATCTAGTTTCAACTCCCCTGATCTAGTTGCAACACCATCCTGCCAACTAGACTTCAGAGTCCCATCCAACCTGACCTTGAACACTCCCAGGGATGGAGCATCCACAGACTTCTCAGGGCAACCTGTGCCAGTGCCTCAGCACCCTGACAGTAAAGAATTTCTTCCTAATATCCAATCTAAATCTACCCACTTTCAGCTTCTGAGTTCTCTTCAGTAATTACTATGAATACCTGCATTATTTGTTGCTCCAAGCTCCTTTTTCAGTAACAACTCTTCCTTGCTAGAAACCAGGCTGTTGATGCTCATCTGAGAAAAGCCGGCATTAGGGTGTTTGCTCCAAAATTCACAACTGGTTTTGATGGCCAGATCTACAGAAATTGCCTTCCCCACCAAAATGTATCTGTCTGTGAGATAAACCACAGCAGAGTATTAGCAAGAAGACTCATGTCCTGCTGAAACTGTAAGAGGGACTTTGGGTTAGCAGGATATAATTACCAGAGCTGGAGTTTGGCTTTGTGACTAGACTTAGACCTGACATCCTTTCACTCCAGAAAACTGTTGTGAGGGATTTTAGGTTGAGTCTCATTCCTGAGTCCCATTCTGGAGATGACAGCTCCCACAACAGCTGTGGTGTCTATCGTGGGAGAAAGAACATGCTGGAAATTGCATTTAGGAAGCCCTGAAATCCTACACCTTTGCTTTTGGGAAGAATCTGGGGGAAAAAACAAGCAGTTTGATAGAAAAGGGAGAAATATGCTAGTAATGAGATAGTTTTCAACACTCCCTTGGATAACCTCACAGCAGCAGAATTATTTATAGACAGAAGTGTCTGAGAACTTATTTTCCCTGACACAGTGGCCATGGCAGAGAATTACAGCTCTATGGGGTGGGTTTTCAAAACCACTCAATTAGGAGCAATGAGGTGCAAAATTACATGTGCAAAGAGATGGAAACGTAGATGTTTGAGATGAAAAGGGCCTTGCTGGCCTGCCAGCACCACGTGGTTCCCAACAGGTCAGAAAGAGAGCTCTTTTCTAAGCATTCCGATGGAAAATTGTTCTTTTTTAATGGATATCTTTGAACACGACTGTGATATGTGGAGCCTGAAAACTAGAGATGCTTGGGTTATTGTTTGCTGCTTTGGATGTCTCTGTGTATATAAATCACTGCCTACACAGAGAATTTGGTTTCCTTCTCTCCAGAGGAAGGAAGTTAGAAAGAACGTGATTTAAAGTGGAGTTTCTGTTCTGATTCATTCCTTGGAGTAAGTGAAAAAGCTTCTTCCAAAAGGGCATATGCATCTGAAGAGGTCATCAGACAGAGAGCTGATCAGAAATGTCTCGCTGTAAGTGCAGCCACCAAGCCCTCCTTATTTTTATTCTTCTTTGACATTACATATAACCCAAAATGAAAAAAAAAAAAAGTACCACTAGACTGAAAATGAGTGGTTCTCTCCTTGGAGAGGGAAAATTTTGCTCAGGGAAGATTTTATTTTACTACTAAAGATTTCTTTGTCAGAATGGACTGGCATTTACTGACCCTTGGGGTTTTGAAAGATCCAGTCTTTCAGACTGCACTCAGTCCCTGGGAAAAAATGGCCCTCCATTTTGGCTTTTTCTGAGTATGATGAACTTTGGTACTGAAAGGAGAGTACAGCTCACTGCTTATTTCAGTTGTCCTCAAGGCTTGTGCAGGTCTTTATTTGGGATGTCTCTTGCTGAATTAAATTCAGGAGAAAGAAGGGAGGAAAACTGGTACCAGTAAACCAGTTTCCAGTAGAGACATTTCTCATGCTGTGCTGCAGCAGAAGGTGACACTATTTCATAGACTAAAGGAGCAACCACTGATCAAGAGTCTTAAAGACACCCTGGTTGTTAGTAAGACAATTTCAGATGCAATGATTTGAGTGGCAAATGGCTCAAATAATGATCTGTTGTCTCATTGGATCACCAAGAACATGATCTTTGCTCCTTTCTTCTTTCCTGCTTGTTCCTCTGCTTTCTTAACACGATCTCCATCTTTTTCTATGATGTATACATGCAATACAAAAGTCTCCTTTTCCTGCATCCTTGTGTAGCTACATGCAAGCCACATCCATCACCGGGTGGGATGAACTTAATTTTCCTTCACACATCTAAATGCAAACATCTCCACTCCATTTGATTGAGCCACCTCCAGCTCCCATTTTTAGTCACAGAAAATAAATGGCCACTGCTAAAGTAATTTCCCAACTCATGTGAGGTCCCTGCCTTGGGATAAGCCAGATAATGTATCGTGGCTCTAACACGAAATGAGACAACCCCTCACTGACTTGGATTGCCTATGCCAGTTTTAAAGGATTGAGACACAGCCCCACTAAAACTTCACCAAGCCTCACCCGCCAAATCAGCAAAAGGATTTTCTCCAAGTGTTTAGGAATGTAGACAAAAATCAATTTAGCACAACAATAAACCCCAGAGGTGTTGGGCAGTGCTTTGGTTCACTCTGAAGGTCACACCCTTGTGTGGTATACAAGAACAGTTTAATCATGTGGTCTACTGATGTTTGTGAGTCCATGAGACCTCCACAAAGGGCCAGCAGAGAGTAGAAGCAACAGGCTTAGCTATCTCAGCTGTTGTACACAAGTCTGTAGCTCCATGAAGGAATTTGTCTGGTACAGGTCAAACACCTCTGTCACACCTGTCCTCTTCCAGGCTGTCCTGACATATGCGTTAAAGTCACTTTATGATGGCAAACCTTATCCTCATCGTGATTCAGACTCCATGGTGTTGGTTCTCCCTGTCATTGCAGGTGTATACCCAGGACACACTGATTTGTCCATTTGGGAGAAGCATGTGTAGGGCGGGGTTGTGTCCTCCTGTGTCACCTGTGTCTGATGATGAAAGGTGCCAAGACTCACAGCATGATCAGAAACTCCTGGTCTAGGGAAAAGTGATATCTGAGACCACTGGTAATGAAAGTGCAGCCAAGACCCCACTGCAGACAATTCCCAATTTTAATCCCAAATTTTTCCCTTCCCTTAATTTGCCATTCTTGCCTGATCCCTGGAGCAGAATCCAGGATGGGCTTGGGGGCTGTGAGGAGGAAGCGCCATCCCCTCAGGGATGCCCCAAGCTCCAGCCTCTGGGGCTGCACAGGTGTTGGTCCATGTGCAGGTTGTGTGCCCATGGTCCTGCCTCCTGTCCACACCAGTGCTCCCATAAAATGAGCCTTGTTCAGCCATTATGGATGTGGAGTATGTTGGCATGAAGGGAGTGCCATTCATCAGGGAGCTCCAGTCTCTGTGCTGGCTGCAGTGAATCAACATTAATGAGGCAACTTTTGGTCATTTCCACTTTGTATGCAGGATAAATATTTTCCACCCTTGCAAAATAATCCCTAATTAAACTGATGTATTTCAGCAAGGTCTCGCATGACCAAATCCTGTTCCTTTTTTGTAGGAGCAGCGTGGCCTGTGAAATCCATTGTGACTGAACTCTGCAAGGCACAACAGCATTTTCAAATGTCTCCCTTTGGTGGGTTTAATAGACTGAACACGTGGAAAGCCTTGGTGAAATCTAAGGCAAAGAAAGATAAAGAAAATATCATGGATTACGAAAAACCAGGCACTCAACCCAGCTCCTCTAAATGCCCTAGGACAGTGAAATATCAAATATGCACGAGAACAAGGTGAGTCTCATTAATTCACTTGAGTAGGAATGCCCACTCCCAAAAATGCAACCAGGAATCTGCTGGTTTTTATGGTCTGAATTAAACTAGGGGTGACATTTCCACCAGTTACCCCCTGCCCTGCTTTGTAAGCATCCCTGCTGCAAAGGGACTCTCTGGAATGCAACATCTCCAAGCTGTTGTGCTGCGCTAGAGTCCTATTTCTTCTCAGCGATAGCTGTTGAACCAAATAGAGGTCAAGAGCCTATTGCTTCCAGCCTTAAAGGCAGCGGTGCTCTTCGAGGAGCCTTTGCTTTAAAGCTAAATGGTTTTGCTGCCAAGCTGTAGCTGCTGTCCTTGGAGCAAGCTGTTACAGCAGCCTTGGAAATTGTTGGTGCTTGTTGCATGAGCAGATTACAACAAATCAGCTGAGCCGCAGCAATTTCTTGGATGTAAACTCATCGCCAGGCAAAAGCACTATTATTGGTCTGAGTTTAGCTCACGAGTGCAGAGGATGAGCCTAAACTAGATTACCCCTCATTATCTGCAGGCTGCTGACAAGAAGTATCTCAAGACAGTGTAATGTGACCTTGTGCTCGTGTCTTCAGGCATTAGGTACGTGACATCTGTGGCTGCTTGTTTATTTGGGTGTTGAAAGCTAAAGCAAAGAAGGAGTCTAAGTCCTCATGCAGAGGGTCCTAGCTCATGTGCTCTGAGACCAATAACTACTCTGTGGGAACCTTCATGGTAGACAGATAAAGCAGCAAATTGGGGTGACCTCATCACACCATGTAGGAGCTCATCCCTTTACACCTGGACACTTTTTCTGCTCCTAGGGGAAGTATAACTCATGCAGGCACTGATAAGACAGAGGAACTCAAAGTTGAAATGTGCAGGGCTTAGTCAATAGCGTCAGTAACAATATAAAATGCCTCTTCACCCCAAGGGCAGAGTCATGGCAGGTTGAGACCTTAAACACAACTGTGATAGGAGGTGAGTGCAGTGACTGTGAAATTCTTACACTGTCAAACCAATGCCAATTGCAGACCACTGCTGCCTCTCCCTCAGCCTGTCCATAGGGACAGTGCCATATACCTTTTATTCTCTACATCTTCACATCTTATATCCCACCTTTCAGCCTGATTTTCTTTTTTCTCCTTTTTATTTGATGTGCAACCACCAATGGAAAAACAAAACAGAGAGAGAAGTTGAGTGAGACCTTAAGAGACATGCTGGTAAAATTGTGCTCAGAGCAGAAATACATCAGTTTGGATATGGAGCATTGCTTTCTTTTTATCACTCTGCTTATTAACTACACAGGGTTTGGTTTTAAGAACAAAAAATAAATCAAAACAAACTTAAAGGAACTGTGAGAGATAAGGGGAAAGATGTTTGCTTATTTCTCATCATGAAATGCTTTTAGCTTCAATTCTTAGGTAGGGAGCCAGCTCCCCATCTTACTTTCCAGTAATTAAAGGAAAAAAAAAAAATCAAACCAAAAAACCCTGGCAGTTTGCCAGACATTCTTTGCACATAGAATTAATATCTTTCTATCTTTCAGAGATAGTACATTGAGCTGGAGGAATCAGATCAGAATATGAATATCTTAGTTGTAATTCCAACTCAGAGGAACATTTGTTTTCTGTAATAAAACCTAACAGTCTTAAGTGGCCTTTATTTTCCATTGATGTACTGTGGATTGGTGTCTGGTGTAGCATCATATGGCTGGATCCACAGATGTGGTAAGTTGGTTGGTTTACTAGTAAGGTAAAAGCTAAAGCTATAGGTTTAACTGGGACTCTTGCTCTCATTAAACAAAGAATCTAGCCCATTGTTTTTGGTAAAGTTATCTTGAGGTGATGCAGCAGATCATCAGTGTTAGAATCAAATTGTCTGACACAGGAGACAATTAGTGCAATAAGTAATGCAGAGGTGCCAGGGAAAAAAGTAACCCAAGGAAGAAGAACCAGATTCCTCCGATGTGGAGATTCAGGGAGACAAGCAGAAATCCAGTGGTGCTACTAGAAAAGGTGGTATTGAACAGAGTCAGTCTTTACACCAAAAGTGTAGCGACCCCGAATCTCCTGCCTGAGACCAATTCCTAGTTGGCAGCCTGAAAGAGACAAAACAACCCTCTGCCTCCCTCACAGATCCTTTCCTTTGATTATTGCTTACTTGTTTTCACATCAAACACTCATCTTGGGTGTCTTCTGTCTTGGTTAGCACCAAGGAATGAGCTTTAAGTCTATCTTCTTGGAAGCTAGCCTCTCAGGAAAACAGTAACAGGTTTTTCATGTCTTCTTAAAATGCCTTTCAGAAGCATCAAAGCACCCACTAATCATTGTTCTCTGCCTCACAAATACCTGGATTTGTATGGCTGCATAAGGATCATCTCAGATTGGTTGACTCTAGAATATTTCATTATTTCACTCTCAGGTAGACAATCAAGAGTCGGAAAACTGTTGCTGTAATCAAGTGACTCTGACTGAGCTGAGCAACTGAACACTGCTTCCCACCTTGTGGTTTTCATATTTTTTCAAGGTCTTATTCATGTAATTCTGGTCTTCATATATTTCCCAAGAGATTCTCAAAGCTCTCATCTTCCTGTACCATCTTAAATGAGCTCAAGGAATCACCCACTCACATCCTTGATGGGAGGGACCCCACAGTTTGATACTTATGTCTTGATGAGAGCAGTTGCTGCTTCATCAGATGCAACCAATACCAAATTTCTCTGAGTGTCTGCTCAAAACAAAAGGAAAACCCCCCACATTTTCTCCACAGATTCTGGATTCCAAGACTAGATACCTGTAATGACCCCATATGCCATAGCATCAAACTGTTTCCATCAGCTATGAGAGCAGAGAAGGAACAAGCAAATTTAATCAAGCTTCTGCTGCAGTTTCTCATATTTAAGGCTGTGCTGTAAATCCCCAGGCTGAGGATATCACATAAATCACCTGAGTGCCCACCTGGCAGGATGGCTTGGAGATGGAGCCTGTGAGCCAGGAGAGCAGCTCATGGCCCTTGTGTCCAGCCCCTCCACAAACAGGACCTTGCAAACAGAGAGGAATCAGAGCAGGTGGGATGTTTGCTGTACAACAGACACTTGGTTAATTAGGTATGTAAGAGCTGATTAACTGGTCATGCTAATGAGAATGTTGGATTTTGGCAACTCATATTTTCTTTTTGATTGGAGAGAGTTGTGCATTCTGGTGTGCAGGATGATCCTGAGAGGGTCACAGGGGCTTCATATTGTGACTACAAGAAAATAATTTTAAAAGCTTTTATATTAAAAAGGGAATTTGATTCTAACAAGAGAATAACAAGCTGAGATCTCGTGTTGTCAGGTGCTCTTAGAGGTTTACAGTTCTGGTCTGGCTGCCATACAGAGCAATGTGTGTGGTTTTTTGTGTGTGTGTTCCCTGTTATTTACCTGTGACTTTACAGCAGTTTTAAGTCAATCACACTGATTCAACCTTAGATGCACTATGCAGCTATCAAATTCCCAGAGGTCACTCAGGGCCATGTTTATCACCTGAAGACGCACCGCAATTTCCCAGTTCTTTGATGTTCCTAAGGGGTGTGTCTTCAGAGGAATTATTTAAATGCTACAAATGAATGATATTGCTTAATGAGATTCCTCTCACATTCTCTCAAGCCTCATTCCTTCAGGGATCTTATGAAGGATAATTTGATCAAAAATCTGCTCCCATTTTTCCATGTTAATCAATTAACTAGTGCCAGGGCTTTCTCTGGGGACTGGCGCACCTTTCAATTATCTGTTGCTGTGTTGCCAGACTGGGCTGTGGTTTGGCTGACATCTCTGCTCAATTCCTGAGCAGGTTTCAAGGGATAACATGGGGCAGGAACCATTCCCAACAGGCAGTTGAGAGCAGTGATATTCAACTCCCGCACCTGCTGAACATCAGGGAGCACAAGCAGAGATGCAGGGGCTGTAGCACACTGTCTGTTTATCTGTCTGTCATGCTGGACAGCTCTTCCTAGGCCAGCCTTTGCGATTTTCCTGATGCTCCAAGCTGTCACCAGGACATGGTTAGCACTGCACTGAGCCCTGACACAACTCTGTGCAGGGAATAGGTACAGGAACACAGCTATACTCCTTGAGGCCCTGGAGCATGGATGGAGAGGAGACATCTGTCTCAAAATTCTTTCCCAAGCTTGTTAGGGAGACAGAAACATCTGCCCACTGATTATTAGCAAAGTGTAGGTAATACCTTTAGATTTTTGTTCCACATCTAAGTAGATTTATCATTTAATAATAACCACCTACTCTCTGAAAGACTGCTCTGGTGGAGGTGAATGACAGTGTGAGCTGGTCCCATATTCCTAGAAGAGGGCTGATGATACTTTTGTGTAGAGGGGACCCAGTTTTCCAGCCATTACTGCCTGCTCTGCTCACCAGTGTGTCACCTGCTGTCTCACCAGTGTGGCATCAGGCAGTGTCCTCAACCCATTGGGACAGGAGACAGCCAGACCCATCCAGTGCATAACTGGGGCTTCCAGGTCCCTCTTCCCTCCTGCACCTTCAGAGCTCTGGCTGTTTTGTCCATCTCTTGGCAGGTGTCAAATCCCATGTAGGGATTTGACCCTGATGCAATGATAATTGTCAGATAAAATTAGTGGAGGTCATCTCATTCACACAGAGGCTGGTCAGCAGAGCAGAGCTGCATGACGAGCTTTAATTAGATCCACAATGATTGTCCTCCCTGGGGGAGCTGTTTGGTGGCTTGCTCAACAAATTCAATGTAAGTGGCTGGTTGCCATCGTGTGCTGGAGGGCAGCTCCCTTCTAACAAGTGTGGGGAGAAGTTTCTACGAAACAAATTAGAATGGGGTTTGGGGATTTCTTTCCTTCAAACACATGCTTCTGTGCTGTTCCCTCCCACAGTGTTTGCTCTTACTCTTCTCTCCCACACACACCTTTCCCACATACCATATACAAATCACACCTTTGCACACTTTATTTCTGCTCCTCTCTTACAACTCTTGAGCCTTGCTCTGTTCTGTTGCTCACAGCCCACCCCCCCCCAGTTCGTCTCCATCACGTGTTTGGGCTCTTTCTCTGTTAGGACAAAATCTGATCACAGAAACACTTGCAAAAAAGGAGGTTTATGGGGAAATTTCCCTTGTTCCAAGCTCTGCTGCAAGAGACCTCGGGGGGGGGGAGGTGGTGGGGTGGTGGTGCAGGCTGGTGTGACCACCCAGATGCAGCAGTAAATAGGTGAAGATGGGTGCGAAGGAGAGCCATAGGACCTTCACGGGAGACCAAAAAATGCCTTCTGTTATCTGTTGCACTTGTGTTAACAGTCAATTAAATTACCTTGGACTGTGGCCAGGTTTAGCAAAGCCATTCTTTAGAGTATTCCCAGTTCAACCCAAAAGGAAGGAAGCTGTACAGTATGAACGAGATGGTTGTATGCTTACATAAGTTTTCGCTGCTTCAGGCTCCTATGCTTTAGCTAATCACACTTTTCCTGCCCCCTCTTTCTTCTGTAGACCTCTCAAAGATCATATTTTGGACAAAGACATTAGCACAGTCTTATTGGGTCTTCAGTGTCCAATATTTTGCCATCTGGCAGCAGGAATCTTCCCACAGCAAGATCTCTGAGCTTGGTTGGTGTGAATGAAAAAGAAAAGGGAAAAGTGGCAAGCTCACATTCCCACGGAGCCAAGTCCTCTCCTCCACCTACACTGCAGAACAGCAGCTCCTTATCCCATCAAGCCCACAATCTCCTTCACAAACTTCAAATGGCTTAGTTTTGTTCAACCTTCCCTTTCCAGTTCTTAAACAACTTCCTTTGGGCTTTATTTAGACCAAGCAGTGGTTCCCACTGGGATGTTGCCAAGCAAGGAATTAACCTGTTTGGATGGAGATATGAGGGGTCAGCAGGCAAATTTAGACAAAGATCAAATGTTGGGTGGACCATCATAGCATCTGTCTGTACCAGACGGTCTCAGTTTTGGAGACAAAATTTCAGGAGGAAACACTCTGGAATGAGCGTCTCCTCTGAAGGGAAAAGGGCCTCTCCTTTTCCTCCACCAATAAGACAAGTGGGTCACAGCAAGTGAAAGTGGAAAAAAGCAAACTGTTTATTAACACCAAACAAAACAGGGTAGAACAGGGAAAAAAACCCAAAAAAACCTCAAAATACAACAAATTCCCGGAGAGGGAACAGACACACGGGCTCGAACCAGCCAGGGCCACCCCGTGGGCTCCCCAGACTGGCGAGGAGGGAAGGGAGGCAGTGAGGCAAGGGGGGGAGAGAAAGGAAAAAAGAGCAAGAAAAACCAACAGAACCTTTTGCCAGCTAGCCAGAACACAAAAGAAACCCGAAGAGCAGCACAGCACTCCCGGCGCACTCCCTCCTGAGCCCTGCCCAGCCCCAGAGCCCCCGAGCCGCTGGGCTGAGCCGTTCAACTGCCCCGCACTCGGTCCCGTGGCCCCTCCCCCTGGGTCCATCTCAAAGAAACAGCGGCCTTGGGCATTGAGCAGATGGTTAAGGAATAAAGCGGCTTCATAACGTCACCCCAGGCCACAGACCGAACTGGATTCTTCTCTAGAAAGTTTCGGGCATGAATGGGGCAACCTGGGAGAAAATAAATGGGAGAAGGGCAAGCATCTACTTTTCTTCACATAAGTTTAACAGCAGACTTTCTTATAGCTCAAGTGTATCTGGCATTCAAGCTTGTGCATGACCCTGCTGTACCTTCTTGTAGCAGATACTGCTTCCATCAGAGCCTCAGCCTTTTACTGTGTGACCTTACTGCCGCCCAACTATTCCAACTAATTTGGATGCTATTTCAATGAGCAGAGGTGACAGATGATGCTGATGTGTGTCTCCTTTTCCAGGTGATAGGGGAAAGAGCAGAACTCAGTGTGACAAGTTGCAAATCAGCTCTTCTGGAGGAGAATTTCAGTCCTAACCTTTAAGACACATGTCTGACAGCACCTGCCCAAAGCATCAATCTCTGAAAGAGTCAATCATACAGTGAGATTCTGCAGTTTCCCTTCAGGTCTAAATTGCTCTTTCTCTGGTCTGCCACCTGTAGTAGCTGTTGGCAAAGACAGAAATTAGGCAGAAAACAGATTGGCTTTTTTCATAGCCTTATTCCCATTTCCATCTTTGCCTGTGGCTTTGTCCCACAAAGAAACCAGGTAGAACAGCAAAAAGTCTGGAAACTATGTGGAATCAGGACAACGGGAGTAATTTCTTGCTGCACTTGCTCTGAAATTTTCAGTTTGGGGGCAGAGCTGAAAGAAATTGTTTCTCTGAAGAGCCCCATGGTGGGACTTAATTCTTCTCTCTGGATCATCATGGAGCTGGACACCATGGCTTTCCTTAATAGTCAGAGGAGGGAAAGAAGTACTTCTCTGGTATGATCCCCCCACTTCAGATCTTCAACCCTGGATGAACTAATTCATACAGAGCAGTCCCCTCCCTTGAGTGTGGGCTGCCAGCTTGAATGGGGATACCTACATAGGATAAAACAAATCCTTGCCTTCTGCCCCTGCCTCTTGTCCCAGCTCCTGAGCTGTCTCTGTTTTTTGGTCCAACATGTTCACCTCTCTCATGATATAGAGACCCTCAACAGTCATAGCAGGATGTCTTCTCAAATAACTAAGAGTGGCTCTAAATCAGATTTCTGCTCAGCATAACTCAGCTTTGGGATTACATGAGGCATTGCATCAGGCTCAGAGGTGAACCTTGAGGACTTCTCTAGTTTGCTCCATTGGGAAAATACAGAAGGCTGCTTTCTGGGACCATCTTAGTTTGAGGGCATAACTCCTGTGGCTCTGCATTGTGCAGATCTCACCAAGGCCCAGGCTCCTGGACAGAATTCTGGGTGCAAAGACAACTCAGATCCCTACCTCCAATCCACTGCATTTGCCTCCACAAGAAGGAATGGTAATCAAACCCAAGGGCCTTAACCGATCCAAAATTAAAAGACAAAGAAAACTAGGCACAAGAACAAGTACTTTCCTGCCAGAGTTCAAGAAGTGTTTGGACAATGCTCTCAGGCACATGGTGTGATTCTGGGGGTGTCCTGTGCAGGGCCAGGAGTTGGACTTGATGATCCTTGTGGGTCCCTTCTAACTCATCATATTCTATGACTCCATGTTTCACTTAGGAGGTAACAAATGAATCAGACAACACAGCAAATGCCTCATTTAGATATTAGCTATGATTAAATACCTATTTAGCTATTGACCATGTCAGTCTTCAGTAACTTCAACCCGTGCTTAGCAAGAACTGAGGCAATCCTTCATATCTTCTTTCCTCTGGCTCAAGGAGAATAATGTGATCTTCAAGGTCAATGTAATTATCTCCTCCTTCTCATTAAAGGAATTGCCAAAGTACCCATTTAAAATCATTAGCCTCCCCACCCGTTTCATTGCAAATGATTTATGAGGAAGTTAATCCCTCCTCTTTTCTCCTGAACACATTTCTGACTAGGAGTGGCATATTGAGATCCCCCCTTGTCCAGGGTGGAATCCTATTTATTATAAAAGTGGGGAGCATGGCAAGCTGAAAAATAAGGCAGTCAGCTGTTTGTTTTAAAGGAATAAAATCCTTCTCTTGGCTGAAAGAAGAGAAACAGCTCCAGATCCAAGTCCTCTGCTTACAGACCATGGGACAGAGCAAAAATCATCTGTATAGAGAAGGGCTTAATACAGACTGGCTCAACTCTCAGACATGCAGGTGAGAGGACAATGGAGTGAGTTCCTTAATCTGTTAGTTTCCCACCCACCAAAAAGTCAGTAATTTTGGCTCATTTAATCTCCCTGGACCTGAGTGTGGCTGTCTTCCCTCTGGTAAGGCTGCATATCTTCCCTGGAAAAAAACCCCAAGAAATCACTCTTGGCCCCTGGCTATTTCAAGCCAGCAGAAGAGTCATGCTTGGGCAGGCTATGAAAAACACTCCATAGAGACCCATTAAATGGGAAAATTTGGAAATTTCAGCCCTGTCTGATGATGCTGGATGCTGCCAGAAGTGACAATAGCCTTTAGTTTTATGTGTTTGGAAACTACAGTGCTAGTGTTGTGACAATGCAATTAGCTGTAATTTTTTTTCACACTTTTTTAAATGGTCTTTCCTAAGACCACAGCTACACACCATCTGAGATCAGCTGCCAGCACTCAGCAGACCCTGTAGCCAACAATGTTACTCATTTAGACCTAATAGAGTGTGCATCTTGTTACTGTAAGCCCCTGTAACCAGCTGTGGGAACCACCTAATTCCTTTTCTGTGTATCCCAGGAAAATCCTTGCGGTAAGAGGGATGAAGAAGTAGCGTCAGCATCCTGTGGATTTTGTCTGGCGTTGTGATCATGGTGTGAGGATCTCAAGGGCTGCACATGTAGCTAAGCAGCATAATTTATACTGTGATTACCTTGCCAAGCTGTTAACAAATATGTTCAGGTGATGGAAGAATGAGCAGGGAACTTTCAGATTTAGGGGATGGTGCTTGCACACTGCTGCCCAAATCATCACAAATACCTGCATGATTAAAGTCAAACACATGCAGGGTAAATGTAGCTGTAATAAAAAGGAAGGGGAAGGTGCCCAGAGAAGCTATGGAAACCCCATCCCTGGAAGTGTTCAAGGCCAGGCTGAATGAGGCCCTGAGTGACCTGGTCTAGTGGAAAGTGTCCTTGCGCATGACAGAGGTGTTGGAACCAGATGATCTTTAAGGTCCATTCCAAGCCAAACCATTCTATGATTCTGTGATTCTATGATGCAGGGACTGGACAGAAAATCAGGATAGAAGTGGTCAAGTGCTGCTCACATGTCACTGCTGAGCTGCAGTTAAGAGTTAATTAAAATTAAAAGAGCTGTGTTTCCCTTCTTGGTCTCAGCAACCTTGCAGAGAAACCCAAGACCTGCCATTCCTTCTGAGTGCCTGTTTTCTGTCTGTAAGTGAATCAATTCTGCCTTAATTTACTCACCTCCAACATCTTTCTGTTACTGGCCCCTATAATTGCAGGGTTGGTCTTGCAAGGTGTCCATTGTGAATGGACAGGCAGGATCTTATTCCTGCTGCTGTTTGGTGTAGTGGGAAGTCTTATGGGTGCATGATGATCCCAGCTCTGTGCTTTCTGCCTTAGTTTCCCCAGTGGGAAAAGGAAGATACTGGCATGGAAAACATGGGATATCAAGCACCTGGGGATAACAGCTTTTGTGAACTTCCTGGTCCTGCTGGGTTTCCCAGCCTCCCTGAGCACCATTCACTTGAGGTTTTTGTCCTGCACCCGAAACAAAGCCTGTGGCCAAAAGAAGAGGGAAATCAGCTTTCCTAGAAGTGTTTTTCTTGGAATCAAATCATAGAGGGACGCTTGGACAGGAGGTGAGTTTGTAGTTGCCTCCTGAGCCTCCATTACAGCCCTGCTCCATGTCTGAGGCTTTCTCCCAGTCCTCCCACTCCCTTTGTCCTGTCCCCACCTGGCTGCTGGAGAAGGCTGGATGTCTCAGGGATGGTTCTCCCATGTCTCAGGCATGGAAATGCTTCCATTCTTCATCCTAATTCCCTGTGACGTGTCAATAACAGGCAGCTTTTTTGCATGGGGGGTGGAATTTATCTCTCTGTGGGAGATGTACCTTGAAGGATAGGGGACATGAAGCTCCATGATGAGATGGTCTTCCCTTCAGCACCACCCAGTCTTTTGGGAGGGGGGATGGCACCCTCAGTAAGTTTGTGCAGCGCACAGCATGACAAAGTGCTCCTGGAGGATCAGATTGGCCCTCCAGCCACAGACCCATCTGATGGCTGAAAGGGCCATCCCTGACCCCATGTCCTTGGCGAGGCATGTGCCCTGGACTGGCTTGGCATCATGGGCAGGGAACAAACAGCCAGGTCTCTGCCCTCCATTCCTGGTTTGAGCCTGGCAGGCATGAGCGGTTTGGGTCTGAGCTCCCCGGCGCCACAAGGAATGTTTTGATGTACAGACATGCTTGTTCAACACCGCCTCAGCTCTGTGCTAATTAAATCCAAAGGGTAATCATTATTTCATTGAGTTTCCTCCAGCACTGTAATTCCATCTCTGCTGTGGCAGAAAGCCCTGGACAGAGAGGGAGTGACAGGGCCGCTGCTTTAGTCTTTTCTTTCTCTCTCTTTCTCTCTCTTTCTCTCTCTTTCTCTCTCTTTCTCTCTCTTTCTCTCTCTTTCTCTCTCTTTCTCTCTCTTTCTCTCTCTTTCTCTCTCTTTCTCTCTCTTTCTCTCTCTTTCTCTCTCTTTCTCTCTCTTTCTCTCTCTTTCTCTCTCTTTCTCTCTCTTTCTCTCTCCTGTCTCCTCATTACTTCTCTCTCTCACACACAGGTTGTTCTTCATGCAATGAGTAATTCCTTGCTGAAGAACCATGGCAGTGTGACAAAGTCACATAAATTCCATGGGAAACTGGTCAGCTTCATGAAGTTAAATCCACTGGGGCCTGTTAGAAACCAGCCCCAGCTTAGAAGCCTCTTGAGAATCCAGGGCTGTGTCCGGAGTCAAGGAAATCACTCTGGGGAGCAGCACTTACCCTCTTGGGCATTTCCTGGGTGGGCAGAGGGGTCTTTTGATCGGGCCAATACATGTTCTTATTTGTCCTTCACTCCCACTAGGCCCACCCCTGTCGATCGGTAAGGGTCAGCCCCTGACAATTGCAGGATCCCTTTTGTCCTGTCACTGCAGAGTTCCATCCATGGCAGCTGGATGAGGCCCCACTGGCAGAAGGGTCACCTTGCAGTCAGTTCAGCCCATGGGAGAAAGATCTGTGTGGAATCATGCAGAAGAGGCTAAAAAGAATCCTCTTCCTGTTGGGAACAGGGACCTGAGACAGCAGAAGAGGAGGGAAAGGTTGAAACCCTGCATGATTTGACTTTGCAAACCCACTCCTGCAGTGTGTAAGAGTGTGTGTGTTCACTAGGATGGCTCCATCCGCTCTCTGCTCCTGCTTGCACAGAGGCCTCTGCATCACCAGTGCCCAGGGCTGTCTGAGAGACCTGAACTGAAATTGGATTTTGTGCTTCACTGACTGATATCAAAATGATAAAAAAAAATTCCCTTCTGTTTGAAGCAAGAGGGGTCTTCCAAGGGGGTTTCAGGGAGATGCTTAAAAAAATCTACCAAATAATAGAAACCACTGAAAGTAACTTCATTGTGGCTTAATGCTTGGTATTCACTTTCTGTCCATAATGAAAATTTTGACATTATTTTGCATTGTTTAGCATGTCTTAACTTTACCTTCCCCTCCTTTTTAAAATTTTCCTCTCAGAGATATATAATTAAAAGAAACAAAAAAAAGGAAAATCACCAGTCTGGACTTCTGGCTACCACACCTCATCTGTGACACTGATGAATTGGGATTTTTTAGCATCCTCTCCAGTCAGACAGTGTAGAAGACCACACAGCAACCTGTGTTTACAGGCAGTTTCAGCCTCTCTTAAATTTTCTTTTCTTGTTAGATGAAGTTGTAGATTACTCTAGATGGATTATGTGGAAAATCCATTTTCACTGCTGAGAAATAGTCAGAGAGAGCCCTTTGCCTTAGAAAAATATCTGTCTGCTGTGACTGCTTCAGTCTGGGCCTCCTCTGGCTCTTTGGAGTTCATCTCACCTGGCTTTCATGGTCTCACGTGTTAATGTCACCCTGTGTGCCAACCACTCCTGACTCCCTTCAAAGTTAGACGGAACAAACACACACACTTTCAAGAGTTTCTCCCTCTGGCACATTTTGCCACTGAGTTGTTGGAGGACTACATTTGCATGCTGTCCCTGCCAAGTAGCAGGTGAGTCGTTTCTTGCTCATATCCTCAGCAAGATTTCAGATTTTGTTGGGGTAGAGGGCCCTTTCCAGCTTTTATCAATTCAGCACAGTCAGACTGCATCTCTTTGTTGCTGTTGCAATATATATACCAGGGAAAACCAACCCCTTCTAAGTAGTTCTGTAATTCATGTGAGGTTTGAAGAAATGTGGAGGCTTATCTGTCTTCCAGTAGGCTAATAGGAAAAGAGCCAGGAATTTCTGAGCTCTCTTCCCAGTGTTGGCTGTATGCTCTTGGCTTTATGAGCTGGGATCTCAGCCTGTGTTATGTATTTCCCCTTGATTTGCCTAACACGTCATGTACCAGATGAAGATGGTTCCTTACACAGGGGAATTTATGCTTCCTGAATTCACAGACTGCACTGTCAAAAGGCACCACAAGGATCATCTTATCTGACCTTATGTATACAGAAAAATAGACTTTTCCCAGAAATTGGATTAGAGCATCTCCTTTTGTAGATATCTAATCTTTATTTCAACATCCGAAGCCCTGGTGACTTGGCAGCCTCCCTGATAAGCTTTTCCAATATTTAATTACCTTCATAGCAGTGAGTTGGTGTCCACTTCAAAGACTGAATTAATCTACTTCTATCTTCCACCTATCATGTCTTGTTCCCATTATCAGCCTGGCTGAAGAACCTCCCCTTCTCTGCCTCACTATCAGACAGCTTTTCCCTAAGTAAATACTCATATGCAGTGATCCCTTTCAGCCTTCTCTTTGATGAATAAGGTTATGTTCCTAAACCTTTATGTTGACATGTGTGCAGCTAATCTCTGGCCCTCTGTGAGTTCCCCAGCCCCTGGTGTGTGGCCAGCAGAACTGACCCATCACGTCCCAGCAGCCCTTGCCTGCTGTCTACTAAGGCAACAAGGAGTCCTTTCTGTGAGACCTTTCTTTGTTTTGGATACTCCAAGATCTTTGTCAGCCTCTTCTGACACATCAGCTTGGCTGGCACTCACCCATCCCCAGCTCACTGCAGTTCAAGGCAGCCTCTCACCCTTTAGGGGTGAAATAGCTTCTGTCAGGGTATTTGTCTCCCAGACTGACACCCCATTGACTCTCTCTCCTTCCGTGGATGTACCTATATATCAGCCCAGTACACTTCCCAACCCAGAGACCTTTGAACTGCTCCTGCAAACCCCATCTGCTTCTCAGTCCCCTTAAAATCTTTCTGCACCTCCTTCCAGTGCCTCCTTCCCAGTCCATCTTCCTGAGCCTGCATCTGGGCTTTGAACCCTTTAATCCTCCATGCCTGGACTTGCTCCTGTCTGCTTCTCCATGGCTGTCCACTTTTTGCCTTCTCTGTAAGGAAAAGGTTTACAACCCCATCCCATTACAGACATGTTTCGAGATCTGTCAAGGGGCCAGTTCTGACACCATTTAATGCATGTTCTGGTAATCTCATCAAATGTAGTTTAGAAGAAAAAAGCAGAATACCTTGGAGGAACAGCAAGGTATGACACTGCCACAGCTGCCTTTATCAGCAGAAGCTCAGGGGCTGAAGTGTGATGAATGCTGATGAAGGTTTCCTGCTCTGCCACCCGACTGTTTATAGACATATGTCCAGATTGCAAGCTCACTGATGAAATCCCAAATTAACTGCTCTGTTGTTTTGCTAAGAACGGATGGTGCTCACCCTTCTGTTTGTTCCCTTCTACTCTGCCAATATTGCCATGATCTAAGCCCTGTGCCAGCCCATTCCTTTTCCCTGCGGTTCCCCAAGACTTGTTAGATTCCATGTAGATGACTCTTCAGGTCATCTCTTGATGGCTCCTGGCAGTGAGTTGTCCAGGCCTATTGATCTGACAGATGCCATTACAGCAGACGATTCCCCCTTGCTGCAGATGGTTAGCTCTCAGCTCCATCCACCTTGCCATGCTGCCTTCTTCCAAACAGGGACCAGAGAGCTCTGTCAGGGATTTCCAAGTGACTGGCTGTGATCCTGCTGAGTGCATCCTGTGGTCAGCCTAATCCTGAATTTACAGTCCCTCTGTATGTATGAAATGTTTAAAAAGATGCCTGTGAACCTCAGGCCTGGAGATTTCAGAGCCTGAGCCAGACTGCCTTGGCCCGTCAAGGATCTACCGAATGAGCTGAACATCTAACTTGGTTTGAAACGCATGCTCACCTAAATCATGCCAGAAAGAAGTTAACTTAAGGCAAAGGCTGAATCTTAATTGCAACTCATTCCCTGTCCCCAGAAAAATCAGTCCTCCTTGGACAAAGTAGATCAGAAGGAAAGTGCTTTTGCCTATCTTTGGGGTGGAAAGAATGTGGGTGATCCCCTTCATTTCCGAGTGCCATTGCCTTTAGCTCTGGTAGATGTGTTCTTCTCTGGTGCAGTGCCATATCTTTGCATGGATGAATTTGGTGGCTATGCTACTTCTCTGGAGGTCTGGCTGACTCCTATTAATATAGATATTACAGGAAATTGACAGGCACTGCCTGACCAAGTGATGTGCAAACACTCATATGAGATCTCCAGGCTTTGGCTTCGGGAATGCCTGGAGACTTTCCATGCTTTGTATTTTGCAATGACTTGCATTCCTGATGATGCTAACATTGCACCCTCCTCCTGGCAGAAAAGTGGCACCCACCACCACGAGGAGGTGCAGTGTCATGGTTTCCTAACAAAGTCATCTCAAGGACAGAAGAAGTCTCACTATTTATGAAAAGAAGTGGTATCTAATAATTTCTTTTTCCCCTCGAATACATGCAACTTCTGAACAGGCAGTGACAACCTGTGTCACCCTGACATCCCTCTTAGCAGTTTGGTGTGTTGGCAGCACCACTTTTACTGCCATGGTTGTGAAGGGGATCAATCCAAAGGCTGCCACCCTAACCAGAGCCCCATTCCCTCCTGAATCTCACTTCTGCCTGTCCCAATACAGGGAGATGCTGACTAGGGCTAGAGGAAGCTCTGTCTCTTGCCAGCACTATTTACCTGATGATGGGGCAATTTGTGACCAAGGTCACCGTCATGGGGCAATTTCTGTTCTTATCTCCTTGGAACAGAGCATACCCTTTGTTTTCTGTGCATGCTGTCTGCTCCCTGTTTTACCTGCAGCATGTAGCAGGCACCTGGGAGAAGAGCAGATCCCCCAGTTAATTTCTGCAAAGCTGATAAAAACGCTATCTGCTGCATCCCAGGCTGTGCCTAAGGTGGTTAATGAGGGAACCAGCCTTCAGCAGGGGCTCAGCAATTCCCACATAGCTGATACTCAGCATCGTTCCCTGTCAGTCATTAATTTTGTGACTTCGCTACCACATCTGCGGGGGTAAAGATGAGGAGTCACCTGCTTAGGCTGAGGCTAGGGAACATTCAGATTAGAGGTTGGGGTGTGGATTTAGATTAGACATAAGGAAACATTTGTTTGTTATAAAAGTGCTGAGGCAGTAGCACAGGTTGCCTGGAGAAACTGTGTATGCCTCATCCCTGGAAATGTTCAAGGCCAGGCTGAACGGGGCTGTGAGCAACCTGGTCTAGTGGAAGGTGTTCCTGCCCATGGCAGGGGGGTTGGAACTGGATGGTCTCTGAAGTCCCTTCCAAACCATTCTACCGTTCTATGATTTGATACCGAGTGTAGTTTCACAATCATCAGGGAAGATCTAGTATATAGTGGATCTCTAGAACCTGTCAGCTTCAGGGATTTTGTCCTTTCTTCTGACTGCTTCTGAGATTAGTTCAATCCCTGGGAAGAGCCATGCAGCTTTTATTTAGGCTTTCAAACATATCTTGAGAGTTTGAAGGAGGGAAGATAAGTGATAACAGCAAATATAACAAATTGTTCATCCCTGCTTATGCTCAGTACCACCTTTGTAAGATGGAAGGAAAATCTCTGCTCCTGAAAAACCAAGTATTTTGCTAGGAAGTGTTTGAACCTTAGGGATCTTTGGATATACGAGAGGTTTGGAGTCTGAACAGCCTCTCTAATCCCAAGTCTCTAGCCATCCCCATGGCTCAGGTGGTCAGGCACACAGTCTTGTGCTTCTCAAGCTGAACCAAGAGTGTAGGGAGGTGTGATGAGGAGAGACCCAAGCTTGTGGGACAGAAGCCAGGCAGGTCCAGCTGCAGCCAGAATGCCTTGGCTGGGTGTCAGAGGAGCTCGGTGCCAAAGCTAATAAGCCTGCCAGGAGCCAGGACTTCCTTGCTTGGCTGAAAAACTAGGCTAATGGTGCTTGGCTGGCTCCAGAGCTCTGCTGGAAACTGCATAGCTGCTCCGCCATGTAAAACTGATGCTTCAGACTGGGCTACTAACTTCTCTTCTGCAGCAGGTAATACAGGGATCTGTGGTACTGAAATGGGGCCATGCCTGACATGAGGATTGTCCTGGGGACTCTCTCCTCTGCTGTGGCTTGCAGAGAGAAAAGAAAGGAATTGCCACCTCACTCCCATTATGCTGCTGGGGCTGTTACAGTGATTTCAGTATTCCCTTGATGACACTAGGATCCCTGCCAGATGTGGGGCTTCCATTCTGCTTTGAGATACTGGAAAAATGCATTTTTCTTAGCTCTGACTTTTAGCTTCAGAAGAGGGAAGCTGTGAGGGTGTGAGGCACTGGCACAGGATGCCCTGAGAAGTTGTGGACATCCCATCCCTGGAAATGATCAAGACCAGGCTGGATGGGGCTCTGAGTACCCTGGTCTAATGGAAGGTGTCCCTGCCCATGGCAGGGGAGTTGGGATTAGTTGATCTTTAAGGCCCCTTCCAACTCTAATCACTCTATGATTTTATGACTCTACCAGTGCTTTTCTGGGGTGCTGAAACTCAGAAAATCGTATTTGCAGAGTTGCCTCAGAAAACCACTACTTTTCCCACAAAACAGTGAACCCCAAACCCATTGTGAGCCTCGTAGTGTTCTTTCCCAGAACAGCACCTCTGTCCGTGGCATCACCAAGTGTCTTCACTTTTTCTGTGGATCAGAGACTGGCCTGCTTGCGTGTGAATGTATATTTCTACTTTCTGAGTAGCTGAGGAGCAAAAGTAGAGACAAGAATATTCTTATGGGGAATGGCTGAAAAGATGTCTCACTGGGGAATTCAAACCCAGCTGGGAAATAAATTCCAAAGGCAGAAGCCCACTGGACTTCTCAAAAGGCTTGACACACCATTAGGGCAGTCTTATGGCAAGTAGATAGGGACCTGATGGAGTCACAGTGAGTTCCTAAAATGACCAAGGGAAAAGTACGACGCTGTGATGAGTTTTGGGGAAACTAACTGAAACACTGTCTTAATCATCTCATATTTTCTGTGAGAGTATCCATTTTTGGATATCGTTTGCAGGATCCCTGAGGCAGGATCCTTTCCAATTTAGACATAGAGTAGTGTTTGCCTTGGGAGGCTGAGGATGCTGCCACAGGACATTTAACAAACAGTGGTAAAAATAGCATTGTGACATGATTGCCACCATGGGTTATCCAGGCATTTCTCATGGGATATCATAGGTGTATGTTCCATGCCCTCCCCCTTTCCTGTTTATTCAAGAGGATTTTCACCTCTGCAGTCTCTGGGATGCAGGTCCCAGATGGCACTCTGACAAGCAGGCAGCTGTTGTGTGTGGGATTTTTGAAGGCAAACAATCACTTCATTAAAAATTTAAATGAGAAAATTTCTGTGAATGAATACTTCTGGGGAAAATGAAGGATTTTTACACTAGTGATTAGGATTAGGAGCAAGACAGGGGAAAACCTTGCCCCCTGTGTTCCTGCAAAGGCGACTGCAGGTAAGGACCAAACCAGAAGCTGTTTCCCTCAGTGAATCTCACATGAAGAGCTACAGCCTCTTCAGGAGTTTCTTACCTTTGACAGACACAGCAGATTAACAGGTCAGAGAATTACCACAGGCCTAAGGATGACCCCCATGGTCAGTGGAGAGCTACGAATGCAGGTGACAGGTCTGGTGAGACAGAGCTTGTGTTTCAGGACATTGTCTAACCTAATAGTCCAACACGTCACAGTCCTACACACATTTATCTTCACAGCAGACCAGCCAGGGCCAAGCTGTAGGCTGTAAGTAGGCAAGATGCTCGGAGGTACTTGGGAGCCTTCAGAACACTGGTTTTGAACCTAAGATGGATGCAGCCATCACTCTTAGAGTCCAGATACTATTGGGAAGAGGGACTTGGAGTGCTCATTTTGCAGGCAACCATCCTCGTCCAGCTGTGCATTTTTTTTAGTGGCTGCATGGCCTGATGGGATGGTTTAGCTCACTGATCTGTCTGAAAACTGGTGGTCTCTGGTCTTTCTTTGATACTTTGTAGGGCAACACAAGTTCTGGCTTTCATGTAATGTAGAGGAAAGTCAGGACAACCTCTTTCTACTGCCCTGCGGTCACAGGGTGACTTAAACCACCCATTCAAACACACTTCATAAAAATTGTCATTCGTGTATTCAAGCCCACCCAGAAAGTCCAGCATGGTAGAGGGGCTTGAACCCAGTTTCTGGGTGAGAAACCCATAACCTGTGGCCCTTCATATGTTCTCCATTGGCTGAAACCCCCCCATGTCATGTCAGGACAGTGATGTCACGTACTTCTGCCAGTCCCTTGGCCAACTTTGGACCATTTCTTTGTGTTTAATCCCCTCTGAATTCATGGGGCAGCTTGATTGCCCCAAAATGCATCATCACATGCCACTTAGCAGCACCATGCTACAAACATCATTGCTGGTAAAAACCCACCAGCTCTGATGGGCCACACTCCCATCAAAAGAGGCTCTGGGAGGAAGAAGCTGTGTGTTTCCTTTAACCTACAATAAAGCAAAACAGTTCAAAGAGCTGGAAAAGGACGTTAACAATCTCTTTGAAATGTAGGTTCAAATTCCCAGCACGGGCCCAGTCAATTATCAGCGAGTGCTGTGACACTTCCACTGCTAACGAGGAAGAGGAGGGAGGGGAGCATGCGGCGCAGAGGTCCAGACAGGCAGCAGCGGGGGTTAAAGGACATCTCCACAGTGGTGGGAAAGTTACCAGGATTTTTTTCAGGCTGATTAACCCTTCTGCAGTGCACCCAGAGTGGAGGCTGGACCACTGGAATGGGTGGAGCTGGGCAGGGTGGCAGCGCATTCCCCTGCCCAAACCTCTTTGCATCTGGCAGGGCTTTTCGGAGGGATGCACAGCGCCTGGCACTGCGGGCTGCTGCTTTCTCCAGGGTGTTTCTCTGTGGCAGCATGAACCACTTTTATTTTAATCCCATTAATGAAAGGCGGTGAGTGCAGGGGTGGGGATGGGGCAGGAGGGGGGGTGGGTTTGTTTTGGCGCTGAGGATGGGTGCACACAGGCATACAAATGCTGGGAGACAAAGGCTGTGGTTAAGGGCTGGTACTCTACCTCCCTGCTTATTACAGGAAAGGATTTATCTGATGGCCTAGTTTCAGCTCCAATTTTCCATCTTTTAATCAGGTTCCCAGGTCTGCTTGTCCACTCAAAAAGGGAAGGAAGAAGAAATCGCGGGGTGATGAAGCAGGAATAATACTCTATAAACATGCATGGATCAGAGTGTATTGTTGCCCCAAAACTTTCCTAGGAGGCAGATCCCAGGGTAGGCAGAAGGATTATGCCCAGCCATGCAGCATTATTTTCTGGCATGGCAAGAGTGCATCCGTGCTTTCCCGCCTGACCAAGCCAGGGTTGTGTGAAACAAACGTGCTGGAAATAAAAACCTTCTGCAAAATGGAAAATGTACAGAGGAACAGCTATTTTTAAAAGGGACAGCACTTACTGCTGTTACGAAGTCAGTCACATAATCAGTCAGCAAGGGACTTCTGTGGGCTGACAGCTGACAGCCAGGAGAAACGGCTCCAGCAGACTGATGAGAAGAAAATGAGAGTTTTTGGGTACTGAGAGGTGCTTATTTTCTAATAAAGAGAAGAATTGCTGTCCTGTGCTGCCCTGGGCACAAGGCAGATAGGGGGAAGTGACCCTCACTCTCTTTCCTCATGCACTGGAAAGGAGGGGCAAGATGCTGATAACTCTCCAGCAGACAGAACACCACAAGCAAACGCCAGCTCAGTCACTTCTTCCTCCTCCCTAACCCAGCCTAGCCTTATTGCTGAGCCTCTGCTGAGGTTTTCCTGCTTCTAAAAATGTTGAGCCTCTAATTAAAACGCCCATCTTGCTTGCCAGGGCAAACATATCTGGCTGCAGAGCTGAGGTGTTTGTGGAGACAGCCAAAGCTTGCAGCTAACCAACCTGGCTGGCTTTCCTGGCATGGGTGACTGTTGATGCCTGACACCAGGCGTCCATTACACTGTGTTATCAAGCTGACTGAAAGCTTGAATGAGGGCCTCCTCAACTTATCCAAGCCTGAAGCCCCCATGTGCCCTTCCTCCTCTGTGGGGACATCAGTGCTGTTTCAGGTGTTCGTGCCCCACTGGTGCAGAGGGAACACACGTGGGATGGATGTGGGGGCTCCTGTTGCTGGTAGAGGCTTGCCTGTTTCTTCCCATTCAGAGGACTTTGGAAAGGCTGTTTAAATAAGAAATAATAATCGAAGCAATATTTTAATTAACAATAATTGAAATAAGTCATTAATTAAATAATGAATAAAAATCAGTAGCAAAATAAGATGTTAAGGCAAAGGGGCAAAGGAGTACTGGCAGGGACAAGGTCTAACAGAGTGCTGGAGCATCACATATGTGGGGCATTCACAAGGAAGTGGGAGCATACAGCTTCAGACCCATGGGTCCCAGGACAGTGTCCTTCCCCAGGAGAGGAGGACATTCTCCACCGCTTTGACTGAGCCCACACCCCAGGGCAGAAGTGATTCCATCCCAAAGGAGTGTGGTGGTGTAGCTTCATGGTCACAGCCATGTGGTGGATACCAGAGGAGCAGTCATCTATAACGGCTGGTGGTGGCTTTTCCCTTACAGTCCATAATAGTCGTGTGAGCAAGATTTGGCCTTCTCTGGTGATCTCACACCCCAGGCTATTGTCTGACTACCTTGTGCGCCATCCTGAAGGACAGGGCAGTTCAGGGAAACAGATAAAGAACCAACAGTTCCTTCTGGGCAGCCTGCAAGTCTGCCTGCCTGGATGGAAGATGCAGTTGTTCCTTCAGGCTTGGGAGGAACAGGAACACTGCAGCTTCCCAGAGGCAGTTTCCTCAGCGGTTCTCTAATTGCACCACCTTTACACACAGCACCAAGAAGCATTTAGAATCAAATATGTTATTTAAGAGCAGGAAGACCCCTCCGGAGAGGTTTCTGTTTATTCTTTAGGTGCAATGGCTCTGCATGGTCTCAGCCCTCTGTGCAGCGGCCCCAGCTCTGCAAAGGAGTGTGCTGAGACTGGATTATGTGTATCTCACTGCCAGAAGCTCTGTGGTCTGTCACTGTTCAGCTTTCTGTGCTGCGGCATCGCTTCTGCGCCCCTTTGCTCCCTTCCACCTCCACAGAATCATAGAATCCTTAGGGATGGAAAAGACCTTTAAGATCATCAAGTTCCACCACTAATCCAGCACTGCCAAGTCCACCATTAAACTGTATCCCTAAGCACCACATCTACATGTTCTTGAACATTTCCATAGTTTTGTGGTCTCTCTCCACATCATTCCCCCCACCCCGATGCAAATCCAGCCTTCCAACATTAGCAGACTGTCTCCCAGATTGGTCAAATCCATGAAGAGGTCTCCACGAGCTTTGAGCAGGTCCTGGAGCAGGGAATTTGCACTACATACTCTGTGCTGCTTCACTGCCATGTGTTCCTAATTTCCTTCAAGTCAACCAGTGAAGCTCTCAAGCCTTTCCATCACTGAAGAGCACAGTGAGCCAAGCACCATGGGACAAATCCTGCCCCTAGTTTGGAGATGCAACACCCATGAGGGCGATGGAGATCAGCGGAGCAAGGAGAGAAGCTATGTCGCACTTCAGACCCAGTGACAGCTGCCACCTGCTCAGCACTAAAGCAATAAATCTGGGGGATCTGGGTTTATTCTCCTCCAAATCACTTTATTATGTTGTGAGTAACCACAAAGCCTTACAATGCTGCAGAGGTTCTTTAGGAAAACAAACACAGCGACAGTATTTGCCAGCTTTTGCTAAGACTAGTTTAGCTAGCAGCTAGCATGAGATTACACAAGGAAATCTTGCAGTCTTCAACTGGATTGTCACATTGGGTTTTAAATTTACCACAGTGCTGCAAAGACAGTAACTTTGACAGTAGGTGATAACCCTAATGTTTCATCTATGTACAGACTTAAAAAATTAAACAATTTCTTTTTTAAAAATACATTTTCTGCCAGCAGAAAATAATTCACTTAAAAAGGCAAGAACCAGTAAAACCCCCACATCCTTCCTCAGAAACTGTCCCTGCCTTGCAGTGCAGTTTGTTCCTGTTCCCCTCCAGATCTCTGCCCACAGGCAGCCCCATTGCCTTTTTAAGAAAATCAACATGTTTCCTGTGATTTTGAAGGCTGGCCAAGCATTGCAAAGGCTCAGTAGAGGGGAAAAAGCCCCGAAACTGAAGGAAGGGGTAAAAATCCCACCCTAAGGTCCCCAAACAAATGATTGAAATGGAGATAGATGGAAGTTAAGTGTTGACTCTGACTTTTATGGAGTCAGTGGGTTTGGGCAACAGGGTTTCCACTTTCAAAGATTTTTGGGGGTATGAGGGCAAAATCTGAGCTTCCCCCAACACTCCCAAGGACAGTTGTGAGATAAGTTTATATCTGCAACACCTTTACATGGATCTCCCTCAACCAAACATTGAAGGTGGCCCTGATACAGGGCTGGGTTTAGAGACCAAACCGCAGATCAGCTCGAGCAGGACCCCCATCCATAACATCCCATCCCCCCGGACAGAGAGTGCCAGATGTGGACCAGACCTCAGCAGACACCTGCATTGCTCCTATAAGCAAATTGAAGGCTTCACATATGGCATTGAGCCATGCTGTGCTGTCTTCTCCCACTTCCTCCTACACTGGAGAAAAAGAGGGTCCAGAGAGGTTCCCCTTTGCAGGCATTTCAGCAGTGGAGGAAAAAAAAAAAAACTGAGTAAACCTTTGGGGACCAGGATTTTTATCAGATTTCAGTTTATCAGATTCACTTGGCAACACAGGACCTGTGTGAGTGAAAGAAAAGCCACAACTCTGGAAAAAAACCCAAAGATCTTTTCTCTGATAAGCAAAGTGCTCTGGGGCCACAGGCATCAGTGTTAATTCTTCCCCGGCACATTCTCAAGAGTGTTTTGGCACTGGAAGTTGCCTCACATATGCCCAGATGAGCTGCAGATGTGTTCAGATGGGGAGTGTCAGCCTGGAAACAACTTACTCTCATATCCTCTAGGTCTGGGTCTTGGTTTGATAAGGTCATCAAGAAAGAATCCCTGTCAAAGTTTCCTTCCAAGCTTCCCCAGGAAGGGAGGAGGGATTATTTTCCTTTTTTTTTTCTGAGCTAGGCTACATGATCTCTTCCCTTTGCAACCTCCTTCATCAAGGGCTAGTTCCTGGATGAGACGTGGTTGTTAGCAGATCCCTCTGCTTCCCTTCCTCTGCTGCACATCATCTCTGACCAATGGCTCACTGAGGTTAAAAAGACAGGAGGTTGCCAAAACTGGGCCTAAGTTAATTCGACATGAAAAGGATCAAGGTGGGAAAACAAGGAGAAATTGGTGGGAAAATTTCTCGACTTCCTCAGTGTTTGTTGCACACCTATGCAAATAACATGTAAAACCCAGCACATTAGGTGCACCCTGTATTCAGGTTTGTCTGGAAATGTTTCCTCAAGACTGAAAGTGCATGACAGAGAACAGGGTGCTGCTAATGAAGGCAACATCCAGAAGGCACATTTTGGGAAATAATAATTAAAAGAAGGATGATGCGTGGGTTTGTAAGCAAGCAGCTACAGAGCTGGTACATTTTGGTGTGTGCTCTGCAGAGATGTAGCTTTGCTCCTACAAACATATCTGAGGCATGAAGGGTTTGCTCCAGACTAACTGTTCTGCCCTGGGACCTGCAGAGCAACTTGTCCCCACATTGTCCAGCATTGCTGCTCTTGGGCCAACAGGATGAGTGAGGACCTCAATGCACCGGGTAAAATCTGGAGCCAGCAGATAATGCGGGCTGAGATTTGAGAGTTTATAAAATCCACAAACAATCAACTATTGGCAAATACAAATATATAAATTATTGACAGTTTTACAAAAGGCACACTGCAAGCCATCTCAGTCCGACACCTGTACAAGTCTCGTGGCCCCTCCACCCTCCCTGCTCCACCCCTTCTTCTCCCCAGCTTTCATCACAAAACATAAGGCGCTGCTGCTACGGACCCATGGCTGTCATGGCAACTGAGGACTTCTTTTTTGGTCAGCCCAATTTGTCGGTGGTACTGTCCTTCTTTGATGGTCTTAAGACACTGTATGTCCTTCCCTAAGGTGATGCTTTTGATGGAAGGCAGGTATTTCAGCAAAGTCTTTGGCAAGGATGACACGCCTGTCCCAGAGAGGTTGAGCTCTTGTAGGGAGTTCAGACCAGAGATAACTTCAGCAGTCAGTGACTTCAAGTTGGGATTGTTGGATAAATCCAGAACCTGGAGGGCTTGGAGTTCCTTGAAGCTATGAGGAGATAACTCTCTAAAGCCACGCAGGCCACTGAGGGATAAATGAATCAAGTCTTTCAGCCCTGCAAAGTCTCCTTTCTCAACCTTAACCAGAGGGTTTCCATCAAGGTTTAAATATCGGAGAGGAAGGCCTTGAAGGTTTGGTACAGATGTTAGCCTGTTTCCGGAAAGATTTAAGTTCTGGATGTTAGGGATGCTCTTTTCATGGTGCCTTGTAATTGTGCTGAGCATATTATTGGATAGATCCACATTCAGGGATTTGCCTTGACCTTTTGAACTAAAAATGTCCACAGCTATATCCAAAAGTTTGTTATTGCTCAAATCTATGTCACCTAGAGGAGAACTGGAGAAACAGTCCTCTGGAAGGACTTCCAGAGAGTTGTGACTCAGGTCCAAGGACTCCAGGTACCGAAGCCTGGAAAATGTTGTGGAGGAAATCTTGGCAATTTTGTTGTAGCTCAGGTCGAGACTCACCAGGGTGGTGTATCCAGGGCCAGTAAGCATCGATTCATTTATTGTTTCCAGTTTGTTTGATGATAGATCCAAGTAGGAGGTATCCAGAGGGATTGGGACAGGAACAATGTGTGAGCCTATTCCACTGCAGTCCACCTTGGTCAAGCTGAAGCTGTCAAAGAGACCAAAGGTTTCCACTTCGCAGTGGCAGCCAGGGAAGCAGGTTTTGGTGGTACCAAAACAAGGAAGGAGAAGCAGCAAATTGAACCAGGCCAGGAAATGCATTGTTCTCCTGGAAAACAAGGCAATAGAAAAACAGATTTAATTGCTGTAGAAATTACTTTATGAAAGATATTTTACTGTTTGACTCATGTAGTCTTGTCCTTTCTCTTTACAGAGGGAGAGATTAAGCATACCCTTAAATAGCATGGATATCCCAAAGACTTTGTCTCTCATGTTATGAACCCAGTGGGAACTTAATGGAGAAAATAAATTGGGTCAGCAGTCTTTACAGATGTAATCAAGTGGAGACAAAACTGGAAATGAGCTGTAAGAACAGTAGGCTACCTTAAAGCATGATCTATCAAGCATGTATGATTTTGAGCGGACCATGGAAGAAGCTAAATGACAGCTCAAACGCTGAGTCATTTTACAACCTGGCAAACTTCAGCACACAGAGGTCCTTCATGTCAGGGCATCCCTGTGAGATTTGGGAGCACTGACTTCAGGACCCTGCACTGACAGTTTGGAGAAATCATTTAGGCTGTGGGAGCCTTTGGTGTCTAAAGACCTTACTGGGAGAGGAGAAACCAAAGCTCCATTCAAATTTCCTACAGGCAACAGCATCCTCAAAACAACACCCAGGATGAAGAGCTAAAAAGGCCAGCTCCTTATTGCCCAAATTGACATCATATCTCCCTTGCCTGGACTTCAGATGCAAATTTAGAAGTTTTTAGGTAGTTAAGATCATGGATTTGTATCAGGTGATGGTGGCAGCTCCTAGCAGAGCAGAGGAACCAAGGCTTGTTCAGTCTAACCCAGCCTTTGCTGTGGTGGGCCCAGCCCTCTGCACAGTAGAGAGAGATAATTTGCTTCATTACAGTCTTTGGGGAGCCTCTGCTAATTACATTAAGTATTCTCTCTGATTAACAATGCCAGCAAGCAAGGAGTTCTCTCCACTGCTTTGGTCTTGACCCTTCTCCCTCCAAGACATTTCTGTCCCTCCATCATCTCGCACAAGAGAAGCAGAGAGCTGATCTGCACCCCCCAGCTTTGCTGAACCTCTTCAGATCACATCCTTGACATCTCGTCCACACAACAGTGGGCAACGGCAGCTGCATGGTTTCAAGAGACAGCCAAAAGAAGCTTTATCTCTGTGTCTCTGGAGAGGGTAAATAGGAGCATGTCAGCATCCTGCAGGTCAACAGAGGCAGCAAGGACTGTCCTCACTGGTTCCTATTGCAGTCATGGGTGATGACTCCTCATGCCTTACAAACAAGGTCTCCAGAAGGCTGGAAACAGAAAATCTCACCAAACTTGACAAACAGATCCATCAGCACTGGTCAGATCCATCAGCACTGGTCCTTGGCTACACTGCTGGCCATAAACAGACATTCACGTGCCAGCTGCTCATTTAACAAGAAAAGAGTAAAAGAAATCCCCTTTAAATGAACGCTCCCATCCCCACCTCAGCCTCCCTGGTCTCTGCTCTTACCTTTCCCACCACTGTTCAAAAGCACTTCATTAACTTCCTTGCGGTATCACCTTTCCCACGCACCCTTTGATCTGGCTGAGACTCCTTCCTCACAGCCCTTGTACCTTCCCAAGACCATTTCCTAGAAATTCGCACTTCATCTCCCCTCACCCACCCCTTGTCATCAGTTTCTGTCCCTTCTCAGCATGGTCTTCTTGGCCCTGCTCTCATTCCCAGGACACTGACTGGGGACTACTTCCAATGAGCAAAACAAGCGCAAAGGGGGAAAAATGTTGCAAAAATACTGTCCTGATCACTGATGTGAGTTGTATGGCAGTGTCTTCCAGATCTCCTGCAAATAGACAGCAGAGATTGGGACTCTGGCCAAATTGCCTGCAACTAAACCATTGCTAAAGGCCAACTCATAATCCTCCAGGGTCCATTATTCTATAGAAACAACAGAAAATTGGTAAGATGAGCCCTACTCTCAGCCCATCTCAACTGTTTCCTGAGAAAACACATATATGTGCAGAGGGGACACAGCGGGAAGGGCTCTTCTCTGCAGACACATTCCCAGATATCCCTTTCCTGACGACATCAAGGCTGATCCCCCCTGGTTCTGTGCAGACAGATATAGCTTGCTGCCTTATGCAGTCCCTCCTAAAATAAATACTACTCTTATTATTTTTTTTCATGAAGCTGCTTTTGGATTGCACTGAATTATTTTATTACCAGGGGCAGTTAAAACAGTGGGGAGCTCCTTGTAAACTAAAACTGCAAAACCTCAAATGTGAAATGTCTCACGTACAGAGAAGTACCCACAGTGGTGTCAGCCCAGTCTACTGGTATTTCTTCTCCCAAATTCCACCCCGTGGCTATTCCCACTTGATGTCTCAACATGGAAATCCCCTCCCAACTTCTCCCTCAAGTATGCAGCTCAGTTCCTCATAGAACTGTTTCAGCTCTGGTGGGAGCTGGATCATACACCAGGAAGTCCAAAGGCACACCAGCATGAAATTTTACTTTCTGAGCACTGCTAAAACCTTCATGGGCTCCTTCTGGGTCATCTGAACAAAAGTAAGAAAAAAATCCAAATCCCTAATATAACTGGGAACAGACTTTTAATAGGGCCTGTAGTGATAGGACTAGGGATAATGGTTTTAAACTAAAATAGGGGTGATTTAGACTAGACGTAAGGAAGAAGTTTTTTGTGATGAGGGTGGTAAAACACTGGCACATGTTTCCACAGAGAGGTGGTAGATGCCCCATCCCTGGAAGCATTCAAGTGCAGGTTGGATGGGGGTCTGAGCAACCTGATCTAGTTGAAGATGTTTCTCATTATTGTGAGGAGTTGGACTGGATATCCTCTAAAAGGTCTATTCCACCCCCAGCTATTCTATGATTCTATGAATTGAGAGGAGAATTAAAACCATTGCTGGGCTTTGATATGCAGCTGCTCACTTTTGTGTGAGCTGTGCCCTTTTGACATGGGAATTCCCTTCCTGATCAGTCTCAAAAATGATTGCCAGAAGTGGGCAGATACAGTGACTCCCACTGCAACATCCATCACTCCAGCCAGCAGCAAAGACAAAACATTACACAGCTGAAGTGCAGTACACAAAGCTCAGCTGAAGTATTTGCACAGCATCTATTGCCTCTCCCCTCCTCACAGCACTGCCACAGATTGTCCCTTACTGGGTCTGCAATTGCTTTGCAGATGGGATACCATCCATTAGTACCAGTTAAAAACTCCCTTATGGAGCAGCACGGAGCATCATAGGCTAACATGCCACTTGGTTAATAGTTCTGACAAAAGATGGGAGAAATAAAATTACTGGTCACCTTCCAGTCCAAGAAAGAGACTCTTGCATTGCCAGATAATCAGCAAAGAGCTTAGTCAGGTACAGGCATGTTTTATCATTGTGTGGAGCAATCGATAGCTCTCTTTGAAATGGGAAAAGAAACACACCGCAGGCATTTACAGTTCTGTGTACAGTGTGTATTTGAAACTGCACCAAAATGCCTTTGGATTGCTGCCCACGAGCTGCTTTGTTGATAAAGGCAGGAAGCCAAGGTATCCCCTTGTAAAAGGAAGAGGAGTCATCGTCTTGCAGCACTGGGGAGATTCATTTAGGAAAACACTCAAGAAACCACCGGCACCATCACCTAAGATAGTGAGGGGAAAGTCACCGGGAGAAAGCAGCCAACCCTGGGGCTGGTTCAGCCATGTCCTCTTCATTTCTATGGCTCTTGAGGTGTGGAGAGATCCCAGTATAAGATCTGGCTGTCTGGCAGCTCTAGGGGGTTGTTATACCTGCTGATTGCAATAGGAGCTGCTGGGGGTGCAATATCATCCCCCACATTTCAGGTGCCTGTAGTGACTGCAGGGCTCTGGTCTTTATATCCTGCTCATCCTTTCTGCCAGGCAAATATTCTGAGACAAGCCTAAGGAGACCCCGTGGTGGTTAATGGAGCCAGTGTTGGACCAAGCTCCTAGCAGAGTGCCAGCCTTCTCCCCTGATCCCACATCTCTCCTTGAGCCTGCAGATGCCCGTATGCCTTCTCCCTGCTATGCTCATCCACTGCATAGCTGTGTGGCAAGACACACACAGAAGACTCGCACTGAGATTTCCCAGCCAAAAAACCCCCAATATTAAAACCAGACTGCAGAGGAATTCCAGGTCTCAGCTGGTGGTCAGGGAGCGAGATGGGAGAGAGGAAAGCTTTGTTACAGTGTCGTTGCAAATTCACACTTCTCCCTGCACTCCTCTCCCTTAAAGACTTTTCTCATTAGGGAGATCAGCTGACACATGCCCCCATGGATGAAAGCCCATTGCTTGGGGACTGGTCCCCCTCTTCAGGAATGCTGATATTAAGAGGATGCTACCTAGGCTACCTCCAGTTGCCCTGGCAACCACCAATCTGGAATTCCCCATAGCAAAAAATCAATGACTAATTAAAGAAATAACACAAGGGGAGGTGTTTTAAAGTTTGCTGTTTGATGGAGTCAGGAAACAGCTGCCCCATTCTTCTCTTTTCATTCCCTCAGCCTCCCTGAACACGCCTCTGAACGAAGCATAGGCTGAAATGCAGCTGGGGTTGGGGCTAAAGGCGCAAATTCACCCAAAGAAGCTTGAGGTACATGGGTAGGAAGTGCAAAAAAAACCCCAAACCACCAGGGTGTCTCTATGGTGGGGTGAAGAGAAAGAAATTGCTCATGAAGGGGATGAAACCAACCTAAGACCAGACACATCCCTGGAGATGTCCCTCTCTCCCTTGTCCATGAGAGAGTAGGATGCCCAGTCTCCCTGGTTACGGCTTCCCACCCCATTCTTGGCTTCATCTTCCAAACCCTAACCCCACCCAATAACTAGGTGCACTTGGATGAACCAGCTCACTCATCCAACAAAACCCCCTCTAATCTTCCTCTTTCCCCTTTGGTGGGTCAGTTTTCCAACCAACTCAGGTGACCGGCCACAGGGTTACCAGCTCTCACACAGGAGTGGGGAAAACAGAGTCTGCCTTTTTCACAGCAGCCCACAACTAGACCAGTTTGGATTTGACATGAATCTGTAAAGCATGGTGGACAGATGCTGGTAATTTCCAAGTTTCTTGCCAATACTAATTCTGGATTAGCAGAAAATAGAGCAAATTTCAAATAAAAAAGGCAAAAAGGAAGGGCTGAAGTCCACCTATCCCAAATAAGAGTTGTTGTTCTAGCAAAGGACAGAAGAGTTGGATTAGCAACAGTATTTCAGGAGGAAAATTTTGGGATTGTCTTCTGTCTCTTGTATCAGCCAAGTGAAGAAATAAACAAAGTCTTTACAGCAAAGCTCACAAGGCCCACTTGGCTGCCAGCACTAATTGGGGTCAGGGGAAAAGGAACGTTATTGGAAAGTGAAACAAGTGCATAGGTTATGATAAAGGCCATAAATCCTCCAGACTGAAGGGGGAAAAAAACAAAAAAGAGAGAGAGAATTGACTCTCTCTCTCTTTAAATATCTTGGAGGCTAAGTGGCAGCTGGGACAGCAGCTCCAGAGCACCAGAATGCTCCAGAGTTGCTTCTCGACAACAAAATTGCATAAGAGACCTTTCCCCACCTTCTCCACCCATTAATTATTCTGTAAAATTAGAATAATTACTGACTAAAGTGCAGCACTAGCAGCAGCTACACTTTTCCAGTGTGGACTCTCCCGGGCTGAGCCCAAATGACGCCACAGATGCAATCGCGGTCGGGTCTCCAGATCCCATATGCCAATTTGAGCAGGCAGCAAAACTAGCTCAAACCAGCCTACAGCCAGAGACCATTAAATCCTTACTGCAGACACACACCCCTCCCATAATAAAGAGGCTGCTGCTGACAAGGTTACTCTTTTTTTGTTGTTGGTTATTCTCATGTGAATCTATTGAAAGTAAAGGTCATTCAGGCTTTTGCTTCGCCTGCTTCAGACTGCCTCTTCCTGCAGAAGGGCTCCCCACACAAATGCCACAAAGAGCTCCCAATAAATATTATTAAACCCCACAGAAAAAATTTTGATGTAAATTGGAACAATGTTTTCTGACCTGCTTGTTGCTTTTTGTTGTTTGCTGGTTTGGGAGGCACTTTGCAAACAGTCCTGGTTTTATACTCAGAGTTTGAGACTTCCTGGGTTTGCGGAGAGGAGAGCTAATGGGAATCCAAGAAGCATCTGGTTTTTATGTGTGATCCTGCATTTGTTAGATGGGTTTGAGAGAGTTCAGTGGAGTTACTCCAGGTGTCAGTGACAGCAGGATGAGAATCAGTCCCTTGGCTCTTCCAAATTGCACTTGATTTTGTGGAGGCCTCCATCAGGAGACATTGCACAGGTCACTTTTAGGGGATAAGTTATCACCCTTCACTTCACACTGGTGGTTTTATCAGTGGGAACTGCAAAGCTGCTTAGAACAGCAGAGCTAACCCAAATTTTCCAATAGGATATGAAGACAGGGATTTGCAACCCTATTTCCCTCACCAGTGCATGCAAGCATTAGGATGAGGGGAAGCTCAGCCACTGGGGTGGTGACTTTAGCCCTTATGGCTCAATGTAAAGAGACACCAAGTGCTTGAGCAGGAGCGAAAAGGCATCCTGCAGGTGCCTGAATGCTTTGCGCCATGTTCCTGCTCCCTGAGAAAAATCAGAATGAAATGCAAGGAATGCCAAAGAAAAAAAGAAAAGGTTTTGCTATGAATTCCTTTATGTTTTAATTATTTTGCCTGGCAAGATCATGGAGCAGATCCTCATGGAAACTTTGCTAAGGCACATGGAAAATAATGAGGTGATTGGTGACAGCCAACATGACTTCACTAAGGGCACATCCTGCTGGACAAATCCCATGGCTTTCTATGACACAGTTACAATGTTGGTGGATGAGGGAAGAACAACTTACATTATCTACCTGGACATGTGCAAAGCATTTGACACTGATCCACACAACATAGTAGTCTCTATGGAGAAACATAGATTTGATGGGTGGATGACTCAGTGGATAAGGAATTGGCTGGGCAGTCACACTCAAAGAGTTAAAGTCAACAGCTCAATGTTCAAGTGGAAACCAGTGAGCAGCGGAGAAACTGGATAAACAGAGACAAGATGCTACTTCCTGATCTGGACAAGAGCCCCATTGCTCTGCATCAAGTGTGTCTTTGCAAGACTTAAATCTCATCAAACCCCATGGAATAATGGTCGTAGACAGCCAGAAGGGGCAAAGAACGAAAAAACAAGACACCATCCCACTTTTTTCCCAGACCTTGGTTATCTCCATGGGCTTTTCTCCTCTGTGGACATAAATTGCTGAGCCAAAACTTCAATGACTTTCCACAAAACTCTCCTTTAGGGAGATTTTTGTAGATGTTACAGGGGATGGGATAGATAAGATTAGCAAGGGCAAAGATAAATTAAGCATCAAAAGCATTTCACAACCCCAAAGGCAAAGCCAAGCAGCCCCTCAACCCACCACGCGGGCCACAGAGAAGACATGTGGGATTGATCTGGAGGGAACCCAGCACCTCCAAACCCTACAGCTCCACACTATGGGTCTGTTTTCAAACATGGAATCATTTAGGTTGGGAAAGACCGCTAAGATCATTGAATCCAGCTGTTAGCCCAGCACTGCCAAACCCACCACTAAACCATGTCCCCAAGTGCCACAGCTGCGCATCTTTTAAATATCTCCAGGGATGGTGACTCAATCACTTCCCTGGGCAGCCTGTTCCAATGCTTGACAACCCTTTCGGTGAAGAAATTTTCCCTAATTTGCAATATAAATATCCCCTAGTGCAGCTTGAGGCTGTTTCCTCTTGTCCTATTGCTTGTTTCTTGGGAGAAGGGACTGAAATGCTTGCTCGGCTGAAAGTCTCTGCTCTATTTTTTTAATGTAAAATGTAAAAAAAAAAAAAAAAAAAAAAATCCTTTATTTAATAAAGAAATGGATAGACTTATTAAAATAAATTTCGTTACAACTGTTAATGTCACAATTCCCATCTGCTTGCAAGAGGCCACAGATAATTTATCATCCTAGTGCTTAAACAGCTAGTAGTTTATTTCACTTGTGCAATCTTCCCCCTCTGGCATCCCTCATTCCCCCTGGAGAAGGAAATCAAGGTGCAGGGTGGTGTATTTTGGGATCTGAGAAAAGGAAAACATGTGCAGGCAGGTCTGCCAGCCCATACAGTAACTTGCAGCTCATTTACATCCATGGCTGAAATACAATTTCTGCCACATCAAGAGCTTCATGCCTTGAAAAGATGCATTTTCTGAGGGAAGAGCAGCCCAACTCCAGGGAATTTTGCCTCAAGTGGGAAAACGTTGGTGCCACGTCCAGCACAGGAAAATTAGGAATTAAATCACCGTGGCATCGGGATTTGCAGAAAATTCCCTCTTCTCTGCTCAGCCCAGAAATCTGTCAGCTTAATAGCAGTTTATTTCCAGGTGGAGGAATTAGTGTCCTGTGGCTTTTGAAAGCAATTTTGCTCTCCAGCCTCAAGTCAAGCTGTGCTTGTGCCCAGAGGGGGCATTCCCGAAAGGAAATTGTTTGCCAGGCCTCCTGAGTGGCTGGGGGCAGGGAAGGCAGGTGTTGGAGTGGTGTAGCACCAGGAGGGATTCACAGTATTTTCTGGGAGCAGGCAGGATCTGAGCATCCCAGCCCCACCATTGCCTCCTGGCTATTCCAGCTGCAGGACTGCTCAAACTGGGAGCTTTGGCAGCCACACCTGGTTCCCAGCAGCCCTGGATGCACGGAATCAGTCAAACAGGTGCCTGCAAGGGTTATAAGAGCTCAGGACTTTCTCCTGCTTTAGAATCACTTCTGGCATGACCACCCTGAATTCTTTTACCCCTAACAACTCCTATTACTCGTCCTCTGAGCTCTGCTTGTTAACTGTGAGCATTTCCAGGAGCAGGAGACCTCAGTATCCTGGCACTCGCTGAGTATAACAGAGACCTCATCTCGGCCAGGAACACAAATATTTTCTTAACCATCTCAAACTCAGCCTGGACAGAATTTTTATCATAGCGACATGTCCCAGAATGGGAGGTCTCTGTTATTTTGGCACAAACTCGGGAACAGACCAGCCCTTCACACAGTGCTTCATAGCCAAAGGAGAGGTTTACACAGAGTTTTATGCCAGTCCTAATGCATTTTGCTATAGAAAGACCGGGTGACGCTACCTGCCCCATCACCTCCAGTGCCCAAGAACACACTGTGAGGCACGAAGGGAGCCTGCAAGTACCCAGGCTTTACCTAAATCACAGCATTAACCTTGGGAGGATTAAATCTCCTTCTTTCTCAACTAGTCAATTACTGAAAGCAAAAATGATCCCAGCAACCCTCTCCTAGAGCCTCAGCCCTTGGAGACGCTCACCTGACAGCCAACCCTAGACGGTTCCTGTGCTGGCTCCTGCCACGATGATACTTTCTTGCTGCACTCCAGCTCCTGGAGACATGATATAATTCCAGAGGAATGCACTCAAGGATGAGCACCATATGCTAGAGAGGAACGTTAAGAGGTGCAGCATGGGGAGAGGAAACCTCCTACCCACGACAGATACTTCTTGGTTTTAGCTGTTAAAAGAGCTAATGAGCCATGTCACTGTGCCCAGCTGGGATATGCCACATGCCTTGCATGTCCCTGGGATGGCATGTACCATGTTCCATGCCAAGGAAGTGCAGGTTGCAAGGACCCACCAACAGCTCTCTGGTCAATGAGGGAAAGGTGTGATGCCTATGGATGTACCGCACATCCCTGACCTGGATTGCTTCCAATCTCCCCAGAGGGCTGGCCTGATCTGCAGAGAGACCATGCTGCTTGAATAGACATTGATGGGTTCCCCTGGAGAAGATGAGCTAGGCAGGGAGAAGGAAGCAAAAGAGAGGATGGAGGAGATGATACATCCCAGGGTGATGCCTCTGCTCTTCCTGGTGAGACACATCCCACTAAGGGCAAACAACTCATCACAGCCCCATCATCCTGTATCTCTAATGGCTTTCCACCTCTTTCTCCTTGAATCATAGAATCATTAAGCTTGGAAAATACCTGTAAGATAATTAAATCCATTACAACAGAGGTGGCTGCAGATCAGGTCCAAGTGCTGCCTCCAGTGGCATGCCTTGGTCATGGTTCAGCTAGCACTGGAAATATCATGAGAAAGCAGAGGGAAAAGAAATTCAACCTGGCTGGGAAACACCTCCAGCCCTGGCAGAAGGATTTTAAGAGGACCCCATGCAGCTTTATCTCTCTGAAAGGCAGCAGCTGCCAATCTCCCTTCTCCTATCAGCCCTGCGGGGCTGCTGACTTCAGTAAGGAAGGGCAAAGAGAGGAGACTGGGAGTTAAGCTGGGTGCCCCTTGGCACTGCTCCAGCTGGCCCAGGGATTCTTTGTGGGCTTTTTATTTATTTTTGTGGTTGGGTTTTTTTTCCATGCACAATAATCTCTAGGCCCCTTTGCCGTCTGTGGCTCTCAGTGTGCAGCTGCAGACCCTCCGCTGAGGAGATAATAAATACAATCCTGGCCATTATTGTTGCAAACAGCACAGCTGGAGGCTCCCATCTCATTCCCCTCATGGCCTTTCTTCACCCCCCCCTTCCAATAAATTCTTGCATCGTGATGCTGCAAACAATGAATGCCAGTGAAACTGCTCGGTAGAGCATCAGCTGGGGCTCCAGGAGCTGCCCCCAACCCCAGTGAAGCACATGAGACATTTACTACAACCTTGGGTCTCTACAAGGTTTGGGAAGGGGCGATTTGGGGAGGGGGAAGGGGTGTAGGTAGAGCTGATAAAGGGTTTGCCATTAGTGTGTCATCCCCACCATGATTCCCACTGGAGATGATGCTTCATTGCCCCCACAATGTGTGATATCTCCTCAACTCTTTTCCTCCCTCCTTGGCCCAGAATCCTCCAGTCCCTCTTGGCTGGTGCAGGATTTTGGAGAAAGATCATCTGAAGTGGGTTGGGAGAGCATTTCCCCAGCAGGACCAATTTCTCACCACTGATGTACTATGAGTCCCCATTTGTGTGCCTCAGTTTCTCTCCTGACACTTTAAGGATGACTAGCACTAGGTCCGAGAGGTGTTCACTCCTGTGTGGGGGTAGGGCTGCCATCCCCAGGTTTAAGTCCCACCAGTTTAACTGGGAAGGGAGGACAAGCCAAGGTGGCCTGGTCTCACCCCACACAGAAGTCCCCACTTCTGCCACTGCCATAACTGGTCCAGCCAAATGTCACCACTGTCCTTGGGCACCATGTCCAGCTCCTGCCTTCCTGGACGCTCTAGGGACAGCAACCCTGCTTTGCCCTCTGCTAAATGGGCAGCCAGGCCAGGGGAGAGGGGACAGGATGGATGAAACTGGCCAGGTTCAGTTATCCTATAATTCTTTGAGTTGGAGATTTCTTGCAAGAGGTTGCAATGCTTTGGTCCCGGATAGACAGAGGGGCTGTACCTTGTATGTAAACTGAACTTTTGCCATGGGATTAAAGTGCTTTGGAGGGAGGATCTACTCCATCCTGCTATGTGAAGTTTCGCCTCACCATGCTGACTGCTATAGAAATCTCATTCTCAAGGATGGGAGGAAAACAGGCAATTTTGGGGTCAGGGACATGTCCTGCCCCACTTGGAGACAAGTGACACAAGTCCCATGCACATGTGTCACATCAGACCTGATGGGGTGGAGGAATCATGTCTGGTTTGACCCATCTGTCACAATAGGAGTTTGAGTCTCAATTTTTCCTGAGGAAGATTATCTTATTTGAAGTAAAAAAAAAAAAATTCCTTGAAAAAATAGTCCCCATCCCTGAAAGTGTTCAAGACCAGGTTGGACAGGGCTTTGAATAAACTGGTCTGGTGGAAAGTGTCCCTGCCCATGGCCGGGGTGTTGAAACTGGATGATCTTTAAGGTCCAACCCAACCCATTCTGTGATTTCTCTCCCCACCCCTGGGTTTGATCTGCTGGCAGGAATCAGGGGAAAGGAGAGGAGTCACCATCACAGAGACACAGACTGCAAAAAAGAATCAGGAAGGGAGAAAGGGGAAGGAAAAGAAACCCCACAGACACTGGCACTCAGATATTACGCACAGCACATGGCCCTCTGTCAGCTATGGTAAAGATAAAATGCTTTTTTCCAGTTTGCTGCTGCTCTGACAGATTTCCAGCCTGGTTAATACAACTCAGGAATGTCCCATGCTAAGGCAGCCAGGATGGTTTAATCTCTTGCAGTGTCCGCAAGCAGACAGGGAGGCTGGGGTGATTCCCAGAGCACATATTTCCTTCTCCCCTGCTGCACACCATGAATAAGATGGAAACTCCCAGGAAAAAAACAAAAAACCCAAAAAAACCAAAAACATATAAAAATTGCAATAAAAATTAAAATCTCAAGATTTCTTTGTAATGAATGGCTGAGCCATTCATACATTTGCCTCAATAGGTCCAGGTGCCAAGTTTTAGGACAAGAAGCAGCTTGCTCAAGCCAGCCTTTATCTCTTCCCAGCCCTCAACATCTCAGTGTTCGGAAGTTTCTTTTGATAGCCAAGGCAGCCAGCGCTGCGGCTACAGTGCAGAGCCCGGGGGTGCCAGGGGTCAGGGGGGCTGCTGGACAAGGATGCCTTGCCTCATCCCACCCTCCAGCCTCTGCTTCTCCCCACCAACCAGCTAACAAGAGAGGAGAAGGAGGAGGAGGAGAGATTGAAACAGGATAAAAAAAAAAAAAAAAAAAAGCAGTTAGGGATGGAGGGAAAACTCTAAACCTCCGGAAGACGGTGGCTCACCTTTTATTCCCAGCTCTGTCTTGCACAGGGGTGGCACGTACTGCTGCTCACTGTGTGGCTGGGGGAGCACAGGATGCTTTTGCCTATATTAAAAAAAAAAAAAATCCACAAAACCCCTAAAAACTTCTGCATGTTTTTTCTCTTTTCTCCCAATTTCCTCTCACCCATTCAATGCTGGTTTATTCCTTGCACTTAGTTGTAAAGAACAGGGGTGCAGAAGACCCTCACCCCAGCCCCGCAACCTTTCCTGCCAGTCCAGCTTGTCATCAGAAATTAATGTCCCCTGGGATGTCTGCCACATCCTCGTTCCCTTCAGGCATTTTGTTATTGCTCCCTACTGCCTCTGACAGCAGCTGCTCGAATTCATTCACAAACCAGCAACGTCTGCCCTGCTCCAGGATGCCGCAAGGGAAAATCCGCCTGAGCGCTGCCACCCAGCCTCCTGCCTACCCCGGTGTCAAGCATCGCTCACCCCGCGCACCCACCGCCTCTGGAGGAGGGAAGTGGCAGCTCCTCGTCGGGCCATTTATAACCCGCAGGAGAGCAGGCACCTCCCACGTCCTCTCCAGGACAGACACTGGGACTGGCTCCCTGGGGTCACGATGGGACAAGAGCCAGCCCCGCACCAGGGCGATGGCACACACTGACCCGCTTTGCCCGTGAGCGCCTGGCTGCCGACAGCGAGCCCCCAGCCAAGTTTAGCCTGCAAATCCTCCCAGGGACGTGCCAGCTTCCTCCGGTCCTTTCAGCATCTAACACATCCAGCGTGCTTCTTATTCCCGGAGAGATCGGCGAGGTGGTCCAACCCTGCCTTTCTCCGGCGCCTCTTCTCCCGGTGCTCGCCCGGCTCCTCGCCGCTGCAATAGCCCGATGCTGCCAGCCGAGCTTTGGAGCGGCAATCAATGCGATATTTCCGCGCAACGCCAGCGATCGGCACCGGCTGCCCTCCGCAGAGCAGTGGCACAGTGTCCACCCAGACAAGTTTCCTACTGTAACTTCAGTGAATGCTGTTATTCAGGAGAACGGCAGCTGATTTATCATGGCAGGCACACGGGGAGAGCTTTCCATTCGGGAGACCGGGGGCTGCTCGTCCCACTGCCGCGACGAGCACGGTGAGCTCAGCAGGGTTCGCTGTGCTTTCCTTACAGCCGTGCTCCAAGGTCTTCGCTGCCACGGAATCGAATTCACAAACCGTGCTGGGCAGCGTCGCTTAACGGAGGCGATGCCACTTCCCCACGACACAAACCACCAGCTCCATCCGCACCACCAGCTCCATCCCCACCGCTCTCCTCCCAGCCTTCCCAAATCCCGAGCGAGAGGAGTAAAGTTGACAGACCCTTTTGTTTCCAGAGAGCTTGGCACGTGTTGTGGTTTACTGAGCTAATAAATCTGCCGTGGGCTGCGCCTTTTAACGACTGCAGCATTAATAACAAGTTTCCTGGGAGCTGCTTAAAAGTTTACAAGGGTGTGTGCACTATCAGGGGAACCCCGGGCTTTCTGACCTCCTGCTTCAGAAGTCACACCCAGCAGCTTCTTTCATTCTTTCTTTCTTTCTTTTTTTTTTTTTTTTTTTTCCCCAGTGAGAGAATGAATAAATCTTGCTCTGCTTCCTCTCTCCCCTTCCCAAGCACACCTTCCCCTTCAGTTTAATCCACTTAGAGATGGGAAATTCCCAGGCAGGGAGCTTTTGCCATGCCTTTATCAATGGAACCCGGAGGAAAGGACCCCCCCCTTGCATCTTCCAGTTTCTTCACCCCACCCAGCCGTCCCCTCTAAGCTTTCCTTCCCTTCCCTCCCCTTCTCCTTTCTCCCCTTACCTTGAGTAAGCTGCAAAATCCTGCGAGCCTCCCAGCCCCAGAAACCCACCAAAAAGCTTCTCTTCGCTCCTGAGAGTGGGGGGGAGGGCCCGGAGAGGAGGAGGAGGAGGGAGAGGAGGGGAGACAGGGAGCCCTGTGTGAAATCAAAGCCCCGAAGCCGGGCACGGGAGGCGGTGCGGAGCCTCCAGCTGCTGCTCGGATTACTCTGCAGCCGTGGCAATCTCGAGCACTCTACAAACCACCATTCCACCGGGGGAAGGAGAAAGGATTCCAGCTGGAGACGCTTCATCCCGGGAGGGTAGCCGGGCTGGGGGCTCTTACGCACCCGCCTAATCTTGAAGTTACCTCTCTTGAAAAAACAGAGGTGGGGAAAAAGTAGTTTACCTCCACCCGAGACCTCTGTCCTTCCCCCTACCCTGCGCCCCCGGCCCCCGGCCGCTGAGCCCCCACGCGAGGAAAAACTCATCACACCAAAAAAAGTTTCCGCACTCTGAGATTGGGGAGGGCTCCCCAGCAGGCACCCCCGGGGCTGGCCCTGCACATCCCCTGGGAGGCGGCAGGGAGGGCTCAGCCCATTGCGGTACAGCTTCCCCCCTCCCCAAAAATGAGCCCCACGCTTCTGCACACTCGGGGAAGTTTTGAGGGGGGGTGCAGAAAGGGCATGCAGGGGCCAGAGAGGGGATGGAGGGCGCAAGGAAGGGGTGGGTGTCAGGGAGGGGATGCGGGGGGCAGGGAGGGCGTGGGGGCAGAGGGAGGGACTCACCGGGGCCGGGGTCGGTTCCCAGCGCCGGGCCGGTTCCCACGGCGGGGTGGCCGCGCAGCGCCGGTTCCCACGGCGGGAGCGGGCGCCGCCGGGAGCCGGCAGCGGCGGGGCTTGGGCTGGCTGTCCCCTTCTTCTCTCCTCGTTCCTCCTCGTCCGAGGCGTGCAGCTGGCCGGGCAAGCTGGCTACCGCTTCCCCGCAGGAGGAGGGAGGAGGGAGCTCAACAGATGGCTGCACACAAGGGAACATCTGGGAGGAGGAGGAGGAGGAGGAGGAGAAGGAGGAGGAGGAAGGAGGCAGGAGGCAGGACTTGTGCTAGACTGTGCCACTCCTGAGCTGGCAGACCCCCCTTAACAGGGGAAAGGGCCGGGGGTGGTGTCGAGCCGGCTTTGCGCACACACACAGCCCCCCTTCCTGCTGCTTTGCATCCCCCCTGGATAAAATTCCTTGTCGTTCCTTTGGTCTCTTGGGGATCACCCCGGAGTTACCCTTGCAGCACAACCTCATTTCCAGCCCTGACCTCTGCAAGGCTGCATTTGCAGGCGTGAGCTCTATTCCTGAACACTGCCGTCATTCAGTTTTCCAGGTGTTTAGAGCCAAGGTCAGCTCCAGCATCCCAGGGCACAGGTAGGACGAGGCAGCACCAAGGTTTGAGCAATGCCAGCAGGCAGGAGACTGGGGCTTACAAACTGTATGGCGCAACCCCTGAAATAGAATAAAGAAAAAAAAAAAGCCAAACAAAACCAGATACTAATCCACAGTTAGGGGAACAGAGAGTCTCAACCCATCACTGGAGGATAGGCAGTGCCTGGAGCTGTGAAAGAGCAGCCTTGTATCAGAATTCCTTGGCTGTTAGATGTAGCAGCCCAGTGGTGGCTTGAGTCATGACGGTGGTACTGGAAAGAGAATCAGAAGTCACAGATACACAGAATATTCTGAGCTGGAGGGGACTCACAAGGATCATCAAGTCCAGCTTTTAGGTGAATTGCCCATGCAGGGATTGAAACCACAACCTTGGCATTTTTAGCACCAAGCTCAAACCAACTGAGCTTATTGTAGGGTTTCAAGTGCCTCATGTCACGGTGCCGTGACACTGAAAAAGGCAAAACGTTCTGCAAGGGTCCACAAATCACAGAGGACATATCCTGTGTCTGGCTGCAGCTTCTCATACTCAGCATATTGCACTCCTTGTGCATTACTGGCCTGTGCCAGGTCCCAAGATGTGTGGTTGGTTGTTTCTTAAAAAGTTTGGGTTAAGAAGGGACAACCAGGCTTCCTGTTGTTTACTTTTAGTAGCATTGAAATACCCAATTTGCTCCAACCGATGATCAGGGTTTGCTTAGACCACAACCTTCAAGCAAGCCTGGTGCTGAGATTTGTATTTAGCATCTCTTTCTGTTGAAAAAGTGATGAAAAAGGGTTTTTTTGTTCTGCTCAGATGCTTTCTCCAAGCACATCACTGCATGAAGATATGCTGGGTGACCTCCCTGCCCAACAAATACAGCTCTGGTCAGAGGGGCTAAGGCTCTGGGAAGGAAATACTGGGGGCATCAGGAAGATGTCAGTTATTCCTCTCCACCCTCTGCATTTCCAAGCGTGGCTTATCCGGGATATCACTCTGCCCCTGTCTCAGGAGCTGCTTTTTGGGAATCACCATCACACTGTGAGAGCTCTGCCAAGGAGCAGCCCTAGGGAGCCAGAGAGAGGAAATGTGTGCTCAGAACTCAGCCAAATGCTTTTTGGGGAAAACCATGGGAAAACCCCCTGAACTGGGTTGTGATTTTCCATGTAAATGTCACGGTGGTATCTCCAGACATGAACAGTCTCTTGTAAGGATCCATTCAGCAGGGTCTTTACACTGTTCGGTTTTTATAGCTCTGAGCAGGGAACTTGTTAAGGAAAGTTTTGTTTAATTTTCCATTTTGTTCATTTTTTCCATGCCTCATGTTAGGCCTTTGCCATGTCAGTGTTGGCCTTAGTAAAGCAAAATGCTGGTTCAAAGGTGAAGAAACTGAAAATTAAATCCTTAGGCTAAGATCCAGCTAATATATAATATCTCTATATTACATATATAGATATATTACACATATGCATGTACATATATATATTAAAAAGTTGCCCAGTTTGATGTAGTTGACCAAAGTCATGACAAGGAGAGAGCTGGCAATTCTGGGTGATCTGGGGATAGGGATTAGCCGTGATGTGGTGCTAATACAAAATTAGTTATGCATCCATCTGATTCTTAGCTACTTCAAACAACAACTGTACCGGTGTCTCAGCATCCTCACAATAATTTCTTCCTAAATTCTAGTCTAAACATCCCCCCATGTCAGACAGTTTGAAGCCATTCCCCCTTGTCCTGTTACTACAAGTCCTTGTCAAAAGTCCCTCTCCAACTCTCTTGTAGCCCCTTTAGGCACTGGAAGGTGCTCTAAGGTCTCCTCGGAGTCTTCTCCATGTTAAGCAAGCCCACCTCCCTCAGCCTGTCTCCAGAGCAGAGGTGCTCCAGCCCTCCGAGCATCTTTGTGGCCCTCCAGCACCCTTCAGCAGACCAAAGAGTTAACTATCATGATAACACCATTTTTAGAGGACATTTAAGGTCTTAAAGTCATATTTCCCACCATCACTATTTCTATTTCTTTGCCACAAGACAGTATACTTTTGTAAAGCAGGGTTTCCCCAGAATTGGGTACACCCATGGACTGAACCTTCACAGGCAAAACCAGCCATGCTGTGTGTGCACAAATTTCCCTGTCTGTCTCAAACAGTTCACTGCCTGGGATACCAGGGAAGGGTGAAAGATGGAAATGGAACTTGAATTTTCTCTCTCCAAATAGCCCTCCTGTACTGCTGGTGCAGAGACCTGGCAGGTCTGGGAACTGTAGGATGTCTTCTCCTAGTTAAGTTCTTCCAGTACCATGCTGAGCCTTCCTTGGATCTTCTGTTCCCAGAAGACACCAGCTCAGTTCTGTGTTTCTCAACATCTGATAACATCATGACTGGTTGGACTTGTTAGAATACAGACAATTCTTATGCCAAAAAAAAAAAGATATCTGAGTCACTCTGACTTTCTCCTGAATGAATCCTAATAGACATGTCAGGGAAAAGAAGTGAGAATGAGGATGACATAAACTGGATTAGTAAGAAGAGCTAATGTTGGAGTTTTGCCCCATGATCTCTGAGTCCCTCCCTGAGATCTCATTTCCCTTCCTCCAATTATGCAATCCCAGGAAAGGAGGGTTGTCATGCACCAAACTGTTGGGAAAAGCCACAAAGCCAGATCAGTGCCTTGCATTGCCCAACTCTGATCTTCTCCCCAGCATGAGAGTACTCCTGCGAGGGAGGGAGCCTTCCCTTGCGGCTGTGCAAGGGATTGCTCATGCTCTCTCTCCTTTGTGGTTGAGGTGGAAGAGATGGCTTAGGAAGCTGTCCAAGCTGGATTGCATTTGGTGTGATTTCTCAGAAGGAAGAACCCACAGCAGCAGCCAGCAGGCTTCCTTGTGGAAGAGTTCAGTTATTGCAAGAAGTTTACACAAAATGTTGTCAATAGCAGCAAGCAACTGTCACCAGTTCCCAGTGGGAAAATATGAATCAGGCAGGTCCACCTGTCTGCTCTGTTGTTTCCCATCCTTGTGGGAGTCCTGTAGTAACTCAGAATTAGAAGTAAAGATATTTTTTTTAACTCCTGTAACAAGCAAGACTTAAACAAACACTTGCAGCTGTGGTTTTTACTTCATTCAGAGGAGTGTGGCAATCTTGGATACACATTACACTCTAGTGTGTACAGCCTTGGTCAAAATTACAGGGTTTTCTGTAGGTCCATCCTCCCCCTTTGTCACTGGACATGTCCTGTGGATGTGAGCCCCCTCACCAGTAATTGCTTGGTCTGTATTGACCAATGGACTGGTGTGGAAAACTGTCACCTCTTTGCTCACAATGTTGGTTATATCTGGATCGACTGAGAGCCAGTAGGAAAAATACGCATATTTGGGAAAAGAGGCAGAAGCCAGCTCCTCTTGGTGGAGGCAAGGGTCAAGGTTCCTCTTACCCATTCGTCCTGCGTGGCCACATGAATTTTGCTCCCCTTAGTGTCTGGTGACTCAGCTTGACCAAGAGATACAGAAGAGACCCTCTGCCTCACTGTTTATCCTCTGTCCCTGCTGTCCCCTCACCCCAACTGCTCCATAGCCTGGTGGATTTGACACTGTTTTGGCTAGTGGGGTCTATGGATTTCAGCTCCCTTGAGCTGAGGAGACCTTCTTTTATGCATTTTTATTAAAATGCAACATCAGAAAGGCAGGCCAGCCCTCTCCTCGAACACTTTTAGGCATGGGGCAGTCACATCTTCTCTGGGCAGCCTGTGCCAGTTCCTCACCATAGTAAAGAATTTCTATTCTAAACCAACTCTCAGTTTAAAACCATTCCCTCTTGTCCTGTCACTACATGCCCTTGTACTAGATTTGTCTCTCCATGGACAGTGGAGGAGGCTTGGGCACTTACAATAGTTTTATTCCCACACTGGGGCCAAGCATCTTCTTTGCAGGTATTGTGGAGCCTAAATAGCCCACCCAAGGGAAGTGTGGGCTTTTGTCCATCTGCTTGTATTAGCTGCTCCTGGAAGTGGGTGGTTGTTTCCTAGCAAGCTGCTCACTGGAATTTTTGTTTCTTTTTTATAAATGTTGAGACTCTTATTGCAGATATTTACTTTACTTTGACATGAAGTCAATATTTAGCTCTTCAATTAATAAATATTTTGGTTTGCTTGGTTCAAATCAATGTATCCTGAGATTTTTCTGCTATGATCCATGGTTAAGCTCTGGGGCCAACAAATGGAAAAACCCTTTTATGCTTTCAAGACCTGTTTTTGCAATGGTATTGGTAGATTAAATTCATTCTGTTGGTGAAAGGTCACCTCCTCAGCTATGTCGAATGCTACCTGAAGTCGTGAAAGTTCCTAAGGTCACACAAAGAAGGAAGGAAAGAAAAATATTTGGTTTTCTTCCCAGTTTTTTGGAACTGTTTCAATTTGGTATCAAGAAATCAACCTGTAACTGTAAATTGAAAGGGTGTTTGCATCTTTCTAACACCGTGTTGGGATTTTCACTTAGTTCCTTATCTTTAGTTCCTAAATACTTAGAGGTTTCTTTGTCTCTATTTCCCATATCAAATGGATAGAAGCAGAATCCCTTTGAGAAGGTGGAAATCTCTGAAGTCAAAGCCAGACTGTCTGGCCCATATTTAATCCATCAATCCATACCAAAAGAGTCTGAGTGGTGCATTCAGGGAATGTGCACCCTACTTGATGCTGCAAGATGCTTTGGACATCTCATCCCCAAAAATGTTATTGCAGCATGAGTTGAGGTCCTTTATCCAAAAAAACCAGAAACTTGAAAATTCTCTAGCATTCTGGTCTGGAAAATAAGGCTAACGTACATTGGCAAGGTGAGAACCAAGGGGGATTAAGGCAAGAGCTGTGTACCATGCATACAGACTACAGAGACAGATCTTAAGATCCAAATTTGAAGAAAAATTTAGGGTGGAAGAGACCTTTGGAGTTCTTTGCTCCAAGACTCCAACATCCAGATTTCATCCCAGAAAGCTCTAAAACTCACATAATATTTTGAATTTGTTAAATCTCCATTGACTTCACATCTACAGAGGATCATGTGTTTCACTAAACACCTGTGGCCCTTGTTAAATGTGGGGGTACAAGTCGGTTGCTGAAACAAGCCCTGCAGCAACATGAATTGTGGGGAAAAAGGAAACAATAGACAAGATTTAGATTATTTTATTTTTTAAATGCTGTTGTTGGAGAAAGCTGTTGACATACTTTTGTCACTCCATAAGCAATGCAACCTGATTTCCTAGTCCCATGAACATTTGCATCCTGCAGTTCTCCCCTGTTCCCTACAGTTTTGGTCAGGAAAGGGCAACCTACAGCTGTGCTGGTAGGGCCCTGAGTACTGGCTGGTGGACCAGTAGGTATTTCCTGGCTGATTCGTTGGCTGCTGCCTTGCAGGATGAATAAGAAATTGCCTTTCCATTAAGGGACCCATTAAGATAGATTAATTTGCATTTAATTCTCCTTTAATTTGCCTTGAATTCTCCTTTTCCCTGGTTGATGATATTAATGAAACTTGTAGGAGCTTCCTACCCTCAGAGAGTGGCAAAGACCATTTTCTGAAAGTGGGATGATAATGGCCAACATGCTTAAAAATGTTGATGTTTAAATGCTAGGCAAAAGACCACATAGGCATCATTTTGTTCACAAACCAGGCTAAATGACCAAAATAACCCCAGTCCCAATAAAAGGCAACATTTTTTCTATTCTTCTACTTTTCTCTAGTCTCAGCTAAAATGATTATGAAATTTTTCTCTTTTACTTTGAAAGGAAAAATTCACCTGTGCACTGAAGCCTTCGAAGCAAGTTTTTAGCCCAAAGCACAAAATCATTACTCAATGAAGTTAGCCTTTGAACAGCCAAATTTCAAAAGAAAATATTGATTTGGCACGCTTCAGCTTGTCAATTGAGAAGATTAATCCCTATAGAGTGGGAAATAAAGACAACAGGAGGCCAGATACTGTGAAAATCTTTCATCTGGTGGAATTGCCTGCTGAGGGAAGCAAGGGACGCCCTTGTCACTGATACTTTTAAAGTTAGATTAGGACAAGAATGCAAACACCTACTGTCTAATATCTAGATCCTGCTTCTTGTAATCTTAATGAAAATACTCTGGCTAGAGAGGGCACAGCACAGTCTTCCCCCTTATCTGTCCGCTAATCACTCTTCCCCTCCCTTGAAGCTACCTGTAATGTCCATTGCCATGGTAACCGAGCACAGTATGTATCTCAGACAAGATGACATATGCATCTTTTCCTGCTTTAATAGATAGTCTGTTTATGCTGCAGCCTCCTCTCATTGCCCAGTTCCCCAAAGGACGTACATATGCTGACTTCATGAGCCGGCATCTCCATGTGGGAAGAAGCTGCTGTGGGAAGCTGTCATTCAAACCTCAGACCTTAAATCTGTGATGTGTTCCTCTGAGGTTTAATTACAGGTACTTTTAACTGTGTGGCAAGGAAATGCTTTTAAAGAAACAACGTTCATTGAGCCTAAAGTGTAATTACCCAATAGCTAATTTTCCCAGAGAAATGGGAGTTATTGCATTCTAGGCTTTGCCAGGCAGGTCAATCATTAAAGTTTAACAAATGAAGCCAATATTTCATCTCAGCAAGTTTGTCCCAGTGAACATTGATCCATTGGCTATTTGTTCATGTTCCAAAATGTATGCTCAACAATACCAGAACCCTTGTGAACCCAAGGATGGGGTCATAATGAAACAAGCAGAGAGCTGTCAGCAATGCTTAGAAGATTTACGTCATCCTTAAACTGAACAAGGATGGCTTTAGACTGGATATTGGTTGTGTAAGGAATTCGTTACTGTGGGGATGGTGAGGCACTGACACAGGCTGCCCAGAGAAGATGTGGATGTCCCATCGCCTGAAAGCGTTTGAGTCCAAGGTGCAGGGGGATTAGAGCAACCTGGTGTAGTGGAAGGTGTCCCCACCTGGCAGAGGGGGTTGGAATGAGATGATCTTAAAGGTGCCTTTCAACCCAAACAATTCTATGGTTTTTCTGGTGTTACGAAGAGCGAGCTCCAGAGAAAGCCCAAGATTTAATGGTAAAGCCAGAAGCTGGTCTTCCTCACAGAAGGATGTGTGGGGTGGCATTAGCTGCTACCAGAGCCTGACCCCAGCATTGCGGTCCCTCATCAACAAGTAGACTTTATTTCTGCTGCAAGAGATAAGAGCAGCAGAAGTCTCCATTGAAATGATAGATGGATTAATAAGGGATGGTGTCTTCCGTGAAGAGCAGGAACAGGCGCACACATCTTTGGATGGGAAGAGGATGCAGAGAGGGAAAGGGACTTGCTGAAGCTCCTGACATCATCCTGACTTAACACCAACCTTGGCAAGGGTGACCTGAGGAAGTCCAGCAATGAGAAGCTGGTTTCACAGTGCAGCAAACAATGATCCTCTTGTTTTCCCTCCTGAGCACTGAGCTCGGTGTGTTGCCTTCCTTTTATTCATCCATTCCCCATCAAGAAGTAAACATGTAGGTCAAAGGTGTGAGTCTTGCTTGACTTTTCTTGCCAAACAGAAGCTGAATGAAGATACAGTTGCTCTGCCTAAATGTATGGGGATGTAAACACTGGGAATGGAAAGCTGAAAGCTGCCTCTGTAGCACAAGACATAGTTACACACAGCTGGGTATGATGGGGCAGAAGTGTTTTATAGCTGGAAATGTGATGTTTTCTGTCTCAAATTGTGGGATTAAGCTAGCAAGGCATAGGCCATATAATGGCCCAGAAGTCTTGCTGATTTTTTGAGGATTATTGTATTTAATATCTGTGGGCAAAACCCTACCTATTTGGTCAGTTTCATCTCTGTCCTTCACTTCCTTTTACTCTTTCTCTGCCCTCCTGCCTGCAGCAAAGCTCCCCAGGAGATCACTTTCCACCCAAATCTCAAATCCCAAATTCCAAACCCTGAGCCCCCTGGTTTCCTCTGAAGCATACTGATGACTCAGAGAGTGCCAGGGAGCTGCAGAGCAGAGAGTGGACTCCACGGGAGAGAAAAGCTACATTTCCCTTCTGGGAGTAGTGGAAGTGTCTGAGTTATCCCAAGATAAAAGCCGAGGAATATAAGGCAGCTCTGTTTTACTGGGAGGCACATTTCCAGGAAGCAGCACTGTAAATGACGTAAAAACACCTGAAGTGCCACTTTGCTGCGCTGGTGGGGCTTGTGATTATTATTCCTGCTAAAATAAAACCACATTTGTCTGTGCCAGCTGTGATGAGGCTGTATTGCCAACAAAGCTGGGTCTCTTGACAGATTATCTTTTCCCCTGAATAATGCAATGATTTTCTGCTGGATCTGCCTATAACATTTTCCCACTGAGTGTTTTGGTGAGGCTACTGGACTCTATTGTCTAAATTATTAATGTTTTTAGGGATTATTTGGATGAAAGAGTGGTTAGCTGAGACTAGGGTTTCTTAAAGCTGTTGCAATTTTCTCCTTGGTCCTTTTCTTCTCTTGACCTGAGTCCTCTCCCTTTTCTTCTTTATTAATCTTAAAATGGCTCTGCTCTGCATCTGCTTTTGCCCAAAGACATCCATGGTTCCTTCTGTTTGATACTCACTCCTCTGAGGGCAGGTGACCCAGTTGCCCAGGGCAATGCTGTGGGTATCTCAGACTGATGCATCTCCATGAAGATGCCTTAGTCTCTGAGGCTGTGATTTTCTACACAGGAGCATTACCAAAGGAATATGTCTTTAAAAACCTCTTCTGGAGGAAGACCTCAGGTATGCATGTGCTGCCTGAGAAATACAAATTAATCTTTTAGTTCTTCTCCTGCATTTTTGTCTCTCCAATTGCTGTCTTTACTCCTGCATGATTATTGCAAGTTTGTGTAATTGCTTGGTGTCATTTGCATAAGATGAGGATCTTAATGATAAGACCTGTGTCCATGAGATTCATCTCAGTTTGGATTGTTACTGCACAATATGGGAAGATGAGGAAACATTAGCAGCCTTCTGACTTGAGGCCATTACTTAATTTCCTCCTTACTGCTCTGCAGAGCAACTGTAGTTACAATGTTTTTAGCTGGAAAATGTCTAATTTTCTTACTTTCCATGGTGCGTCTCTCAAAATACAGATCCTCAAAAGCACCTTTAATCACCATCCTTACTCTTTTTGTACTCATAGTCAGAGCACGGATATTTAATCTAATCCCTTCCCACACTTCAGCATTTTTCACCACTTGCTTCCTATGCAATTTGCTTTAACCATTCATCAATTACTTCCATTGGGATTTTCCCCACTGCCTTTTAATGTATGTCTTTGTAGTTTTGCTGGTGGCAGTAACGTGCATTAGTTTTGAACCTTCCTCTTTTCCTTAGTTGTGGGGTGATCTTTAACAGTTCTGTGGCTGCATATGTGGCTAAAAGATGGAAGGGCTACTGCAGAGGCCTTTCTGTTTCATCATCTCAGAACTGATGGCTTATTTTTTCTTACAAGCCAAACTCTTGATCTTGGTCTGGAGCGATTGTATCCAGGTAGATCATAGAATCCTTCAGTTGGAAAAGATCTCTAAGGTGATTGAGGCCAACTTAACCCGACACTGCCAAGCCCACCACTAAACCATGTCCCTAAAAGCCACATCTACACACCTTTTAAATCCCTGCAGGGATGGTGATGAGAGTGTTCAGCCAATTGCTCTTTCCATGGCTCCCCCTTCTCTCTTACATTTGCTCCCAGGCCACCAGGACTCCTCTTCGTGCTCTTAGCACAGGCACAGTGTTATTCCCATTGAGCACAATCTTCTTCCATCTCAATTTCACACCTTGTTTTCCTGGTGCTTCTCTATACCCTAAAGAGGTTTACTTGCCTTTGGAAATTTTCCTCTGCTTTGTTTTGTGTTTTTGTTTCCACTCTCCCATAATCCTTGGCTCTGTTTGCATTTTCCTTCTAATGCTTTTGTTTTGATGTTTGTCCAGCTCCTCCTTGTTTGCTTAGGCCTCCCAATAAGGTCCCTACTGTGTTCTCTATTGCTTCCTTAAATATTTCCCATCTGGTCTCTACTGAGGTTTCTTTATCATTCCACACTAATGGCCTGAAATGCTCTCCAAGCATTACCTCCTCTGTCTCTCTCAAAGCCGTGCCTTTTAACTTTGCAGGATCAAATTTAACTCCAGTGTCACCCATCTTTCCCTTGGGCTTTAATGCATTCGTCATCTTCTCAATAAGTAATTCATGATCGCTGCTGCCCTTCAGCATAGCTATAGACTTTCACATCCAGCAGTGACTCTGTTGTGTCTTTTCCAGATAATCATGTGGTCCATCTGTTTTAGTGTGTAACCAGCTTGTGACCCTGTGCAAATCCATGAGGGACCCAAATGCCACCAGTGATCAGACTATGCACCCCACATCAACTGCTTCAACTTCTCACCAGTCCAACTCCTCCCATATGGCCCAGCATGTTCTTCTGCTTATTTCTGTTTTCCTCCTCTATGTTTCCACCTTTCACCTTCACAACTTCTTGATAAGCTGAGGTCTCGTTTCAGACACCATATTGATAAAATTTATATTTTCCCTTCCCTGCAACTTGTTTTGGTGCATAACAGCAAATCACAGGCAGGCAGAGATCACTGCAGGCTGCAGGCTGCAGTAAATATTGATGTGATGATCCTCTCAGGCATGAGTTTCCTGTTGTTCACAGAAATCCTTACTTTTTTTTGCACACAGAGGTAATATTACTCATCTAAGTAAAACAAACAAGCATACAAACAAGCAAAAAACCCCAGAAATAAGTATGAGATCCAAATTACCTGTGTTTCCAGGGTGTCTGGTTTGGCAGCTGTGGATGTGTAGCTTAGCTGGGGTGCTCACTGGTCTGGGGTGAGAGGGAGGTCCAGGTGCCCATCTCAAAAGCCATGTGGTGTCTTCAGCCATTCTCCAACTTCCATGACTGTTTCCATGTGTTTGGGTCATCAGTCAGATTGAATTGCAAAACTCTTCCTGCAACAACTTATTGATATAATACCTAGTTATGCCTCTCTGGTATATGTGAAAGCCTCAAGATCCTTTGCAGGACTTGTTGGCATGGGTATCAGTGCCACCTTCATATCTTGCCCTCAACAAATAAAGTTTAGATTGTTTTGACTTAAAAATCTGACTTTTCCTCTACCTACATAGACTGCTCATATATGTTGAAGTGCATTTCTTTAGTAGAAGATACAGCTGTTTTGATTTGATTTGTTTTGTTTTGTTTGTTGGGTTTTTTTTGCTTAAACAAATTTTTTACATTTTATTTAGTAATATTTGATGTGACATTTTTGGGTCACTGCCATCCATCACCTAAATATGGAGATGCCAAGCGTCTGTATCCCAGCACAGGAGCAACCTGTCTTTCTCTAATTTTTAAGATATGTGGCAAAATGTTTATTAGAATATCCTGAGGTAGAAAACACACTGAACAAAAAGGCTATAAAATGATTGGACTGAGTTTGAAATTAAGGTACCTACATTTAGGTGTCTGCATTAGGTGTTTGCATGTGAGATGTGTATCTGAGCTCCCGAAGGAGGGAACAGAAATGCAGTTGCTGTCCAAGTACAACCATCCAGTGCTATGTGAGGTGCTGGCTGGGCTTTCCTGCTGTCCTACAGCTGCCACTCTCTCAGGGCAGGAGTGAACAGGTCTTGTATCATGTCACCTGGCGCCATAGGGATGTGTCAGACACCCGATACCACCTCAAAAGGCTCTATTGTTGTTTTCATTTGCACTAGCTCAGCCTCTAAGCAAAACCATCAAGGCAGTCCAGATCCAGCTAACCAAACAAAGGTGCTGGGTTTTAGAGGCAACTGAATCCCTTTGTAACCCTATCAACTGTGTGGACCAAATCTTGTCAGGTTGTGGTGCATCCTCACGTGCCCACAGAAACATTTATGTGCCTCACCAAGGAGCAACAGGGAGCTCAGCTGTCTCAAAGAATGATGTCATCAGCTTAAATTAACCTTCTTCTGTTACCATCCCAAGACATCAAGGGTTTTGATTAACAATGGACACTCAATAAAATTTCTGAGTAGCTTATTGTAGAATTCTCCCAGAACCAGCCAAACCCAAATCACCATTGCATTTCTCCTAGTTTTAAATTTAAACCACTGCAAAACCGTATGAGATGTGGCCAGAATGGTGGTCTTCGGTACTCCTTTTGTGAGGTGCAAATGAATAAGTCCAGGGCACTTCCCACATCCCTGGAAATGTTCAAGTCCAGGCTGGACTTGAGCAACCTGTGCTAGTGAAAGGTGTCCCTGCCCATGGTAGGGGGGTTGGAACTAGATGGTCTTCAAGGTCCCTTCCAACTCAAACTGTTCTATGATTCTATGAATTCCCAAAGAGTTTCACTGGGAATTTCCTACTACCCCCAACTGGTATCCCCCCAGACAGATACACCTTCAGATCCCAGACTCTAGGGTTCAATGTGCACAGCAAACCACAAAGACCAGAGATCCCTGATGGCATTTCTGAGCAATGGAAGCACACCTGAAAACACTGTATGGAGGAAAGAGTTGAAATGTGACAAGCAGAGCATCGTTGTCCATCTTTTATCACATTCAGCGTAGAAAAATCAATGTACAGCTGGTGTTTCTCAGGAGAAATACATCAAAAGCGAGTGATGCAAATGTAGATCAGCTGTGATCTTTCTGCGATTAGAGTTAGTTCTCTTTTGTGAACTGTTAATGCCAATGTACACATTGATTACAAATCACCTTCCCTCCTTAACAGCTAAAATATTCCTGCCCTAGGACTAATCAGGGCCGAAGTAGGACAATGAAGGACAAAACCATCTGCAGCTGGTATTTTTTTCTTAAACTACCACAGCCAAAGTTTCAATGGTTCAGAGATCCCAGAGCTGAAAGGAACTACCTGAAAGGAACTACCTGAAGGAACTACCTGCTGCATCATTAAAGCAACAAAACTTCGCTCATTATGAAGTTCACGATCATGGACTGACTACAGCAGAGCATTTTTCTCAGGCACTTCCACTCTTGACTCACAGCCTCTAACAGGAACAGTCAATACCTAAATAGAAATACACTTAGTTATGAGAGAAACTGATAGACAGTTCTCAAAAATATGTTGCTTGGAGTCTCCATTTATGAAAATCAATTACATTTATCAAATTGCCAAAGCTACTCTGCAGGACATAACGATCAGTAAAACCATGGTCAGACCTGGGAGATGCCAACATATTACTTCCTCTTTTGGTGATTTTCTTGATTGTTCTTTTCTGCTTATAACTTTGAGTGGCTTGTGCTTCTGAGCCTCGTCCTGCAAAGCCAAGACGCAGATGCTTTTCTTGGCTTGCACTGAAAGATGGTACAGACCAAGCCATGGTTTGCTTAGACTAGCTCTTCCCCAGGCCAAGTCTTCTCTGACAAAACCATGTTTTTCTTCTAGATGGATTTACATCTTGTGTCAGTGTTTTAAACAGACACTTCTATTTTCCTGAGCTGCAGTCCACAGATGCTAAAACTGAGCCATCCCAACAGATGCAGGAGAGAGCTGAAGGTCCTGATGGCATCCTCCTGACCATTTGGACTGCCATATTCAAAGCACTACTTGATGCTGATGTGTGATGTCTGTGATGGTGAGTACCACGGGAAGTGACTTCAGTGACATTTTTCTCCTCCTTTCTCCTTCAAAAAAAAAAAGGGATAAAGCTTAGCACCATAAAGAGAGAGTTTCAAAGAGGCTTGTGGTCATCTGGGTCCATGTTTCCTAGTAAAACAGATGTTGAAATACAAATTTCAATGCTTGGAAAATTCCAGCTTTTTGCAGAGATGCAAAGCAATTGGTCTGAAGCCCAAGAATTTCTTTCTCTGGGATTTGAGCATTTAACTCTCCTCTCTCCATCTCAGAGCCCCTAGGACTGGTCCAAATTTTTAATTTTCTAGAATTTTTGTATCAAACCATGTGGACAAGCTTTATGCAAATTCAGCATATTCCAGCTTGGGATTTCACTAATAGTTAGAATACTAAAATTAACTGTATCCTGGGCAGCATCAAAAGAAGTGTGGCCATCAGGTTGAGGGAGATGATTTTCCCCCTCTACTCTTCTCTGGAGTAATGTATCCAGCTGTAGGTCCGCCAATATAAGAAGGACATGGACCTGCTGGTGCAAGTCCAGCAGATGCCATGAAGATGTTCAGAGAGCTGGAGCATCTCCCCCAGGGAGTCAGCCTGAGAAAGTTGGAGTTGTTTAGCCTGGAGAAGAGATGGCTGTGGGGAGACCTTAGAGGCCCTTCCGGTACCTAAAGGCACTACAAGAGAGCTGGAGAGAGACTTTTGATAAGGGGGACCTCTAACCTCATGGAGTGCAGGTTTAGATTAGATATCAGAAAAAAATTCTTCCCTGTGAGAGTGGTGAGGCACTGGCACCGGTTTCTCAGAGAAGCTGTGGATGCCCCATCTCTGGAAGCATTTAAGGCCAGCTTGGACGAAGCTCTGGTCTAGTGGAAGGTCTTCCAGTTGGGAACTGGATAATCTTTAAGGTCACTTCCAACCCAAACAGTTCTGTGATTCAATGAAATAACTGTGAAGGCATGTAATGGAGGAGGTCTCCCCATGTTATGCTGTTCCCAGTACATCACCCCTCTGTCTATGTGGTGCCACCACCAGTGCAGCATGAAGAGGGGCTCCAGGTGGTGTAATATGAGAGTAGAAGCCTATGGCACAAAGAGACTGAGAGACCAGAACATGATTTTTTTAAAAATTTATTGCAGCCAAGATTTTTGATCTGTGCAAACTGCAGCCTCTGCTATAATTCCCTCCAGCCTTAGGGGTAGAGGTGGAATGAGGGAGTACAGTTTTAGAAACAGGGTATCATCTTTCTTGTAGTCACAGATTTTAACACTGAAGAGACATTAAATAGCACCTTTATTGTCTTCCCCAAGGCCCAGAGGTCCCATGCTCTGAGGGGAGCTTGTTACCAGCACCTAGGATCCTGTTGCATTCCTGAATAAGTAGACATGGCAATTAAATAAGTATAAAATCTCAGCAGCAACTGAACAACAACTGTCTTCATCTCTCAACCTCCCCCCAAATGCTTATACAATTGAAAATGAAATTGCACCTCTGGGCTGAGCTGCAGCCATTCTCCTCAGAGGCCCCTTCAATCCAATTGGCAAAGAATGGGGTCTGGCAAGGCTTACTCAGCTCATGTTTGCAAAAAACTTTGGAAATGAAAACTGCTGCGCAGCACTGAGTCATGCAGTTGCGACTTTGAAAAAGTGAAGTGTATGGAGCTTAGGAATACATCTGGATGCCTTGTGGAGAGCAGCTGGGGCCTGTGGGTTAAGTGTAGATTTCATATTAGCAACAATAACCAGGACTGAGCACTGGGAACCTCAACACCATAGTCTGTTCCTGGAAAAGTGAAGTTTTGGATGGTTTTGCCAGCAGAGCAGCCTGCTGCTGCGGCTGACAGGCATTGTCCCTTCTGGACATGTATTCTGCTCCCCAGGACAATGGCAGAAGCCTGGCTGTGCACTGTGGAGGGAAGCACTGCTGCTCTGGATTAATGCTAACCTCGCACAGAGAAGGGAATTATCTGGTCAGTAAAACCAAGTATTTAGAGAAACAAAAACAAGACCAAGTAGTGTTCCATATGCAGGACAGTTCTCATTTCCCATATTGCTTGACCGCCAGAGTAACTGGTGCCTTTCCTATCTCCTGTGCCCACTGCTGTATTGGTGATGACTCCCATCTGATGGGTGAGAAATTGGGGAAAAAGGGCCATTTTCAGGCCCCCTTTTCTGATGCTTCAGCTCAGTAAGTGAGGAGCCAATCAGCCATTTCAGGACACACAACAACCCATGAGTGGATGGGTAAGTGGATGCTGTAGGTGCCTCCTTCGTGTGTCTTCTCCATTTCTTCCAAAGGATCTGACCCAAATATGCTATAAGCCACTGGGTTTGAATCTGCATTTTAGGAAACCTGATGGTCTGTCTTTATGCTGCTTTTACTCCAGTTGTGTAGTTCTGCACTTACATTTCCTTTTTTTTCAAGGTGGTGGAGGGAGGGGAGAGAGAGAGAAAGGCCAACCAGGGGAAAAAAGGTAGATGCTTCTGTTAAAACCCCTTTGCATTCTCTTTGGTCTTGTGAGCAGTTTCAAGCAAACTTCCACCTGCAGTATTAATTTGGGTTATTCCTTCCCTCTGTCTGCAGGGAGAGGTCTCTGTTAGCCAAACGATTATTCTCAGAATAATAAAAACTTGCAGCTGGAACCAGGAGCCTGGCTGATGCAGACAATAAATCCAAGGAAGGCATACAGAAAGAAGAGATCGCTTTGTCTTGCCACGCTCAGAAATCTCCCTGGCTGTGTGGCTGTGTGCTTTCACCCCTCTGCAGATCAAACCCTTCAAAATTAACCCAGCTGCTGACATGGAATAAAGCAAGAGAGTATGGAAGGAAAGCTTTACCTGAAATAACAGTGGTGCCTTTAGCAAGAGAGGAAGGAAGGCAGCCTGCAGCTTGCAGCCCTCATGTAACGGCTTGTAAGGACTTGGAACTGAAACAGAAACCAAAACAAAAATACCGTCCTGTATTACTCCACAGATAAGGGGATCTCCTAAGTTTTGACCTGACTAATGCAGAGAAAAATATCCCAGCAGGTGCTGTTATAGCAGAACTGCATAAAACCAACAAGCTAGGATGCCTTCAGAATGCATTTAAGCCTAGAATTCTCTTAAATGTGGGCTTAAGTCCATTGCCTGCTTAGGAAACTGATATATGAAATGTATGTGATCACCTGATCCCCAAATCCTTTTTATTCCCAAGGGTCTCAAGACCTCTGCAAGCACAGATGTGAGAAAAGATGACACATCAATACCTACATAAAGTCCAATACAGTATCTATCAGAAGATCCCTTCAGCTTTGGAGCACTGGGATGTGTCCAGGAAAGCCTGGTTGGGGTCTAGGAAATGGTGTGTGAGCCAAAGAGAATTAGGTATCTGATGTGTTTGACTGAGCTTAGGCTCTGACTTTCATAAAGCAAGCAGAGAGTCTTCTCTTAAATTTAAAGATGCCCAAAGTCTCAGAATATACGCTGGTTAAGATTTTGATCCAAAGGTGCTGTGAATCCTCATCATTAAAGGGTCCAACTCACCAGGAAAACGCTTTTTTTAATCCACTACTCAACATTTTCCAAACTGGCAGGGGCAAGCTGTCCCTTCCCTCTCCTCACTCTCCTTGGAGCCAGATGCCCCTGGATGGTTAAGCATTTTGAGGCACAGGGATGCTCGCTGCTGTGCTGTGGCAGCCAGTCTCCTCCAGGGCCTGGCAGAGGAGCCAAATTCCTTGGCCTGGCCCTCGACCACAAGCTCATCTTCGCATACCAGGAGCGGTAACACTGATCCCAGCTTTTCACAGAGCCAGAGCCGCCACTAGACACCAAATCAAGATTAAATGACAGTCACACATATTTTGTTTTCAAGGCAAATGCAAACAAAGATGTTTTGCTTTTGCAACCACAAAATTCTGCCGTTTGCAAAGAGTTCCTTGCATCTCCTCTGACACTCACTGCTCTCTTCTCGACTTACCCCCCTCCTGTGCGTCATGTTCTTACTGACCTTCCTTCAGCATGCCCCAGAAGAAAAATCAGGAACAAAGCATATCCATACCAAAGCCCTGGCACCCTGGAGGCAAGTCAGATGTGTGTATTGGTATTTTGGCGACATGCATGAAGAAAAGCCCAGATGGACAGGGGTTATATCTGATTCAATCCGGACGCTCCTGTCAAGCCCAGAACTACCAGTTATGTAAAGTATCTCTTAAGACACTGTGTGCTAGAAGGGACAAGAGCTTTAGCTCATCAGCATTCCTCCCTCCCTACTGCATCCCAATACTGACACCATTCCCATCATTGTTCTCCTCTGCCTTCTCCTCACTTTGCTCATATTTAGAAAGATCTGAAATGCAAAGAGCTGCAGTGCCAAAAGGACAGCAATAGAGGAGAGATTAGCTGGAATAGGGGGGCAGCTTTTGGAAGGCTTCTCTGTTGGTTTCCATCCATCCTTGCAGCCCTAAGTGAGAACTGGATCCCACTCTAAAACCAAGCTCCAGAGCCAAGCACTGGTTACTGGCAGAGCCCGGCCAGAGCCCACCTTCACCAGACTTGGGCATCTCAGAGTGTCCTTGGCTCTGTTTCCAAGTTTTGTGCAACTCTCTGCACACACATTTTGGTCACATCACCCCTCACTGATTTCTTGAAGTGCTATTTCTTGGTGAGAGAAAGAAAAACAAACGGATGTTCATCTTTCCTTACTAGACCCTGCTGTGACCCCTCTTATACACCAGTCCTTGTTGTTTTCAATACTCAAAAAATGTGTGTCTTTTACCCCAGCACCTCTCGGTAAGCTGATACCAATCCCAGTAAGCTGCTTCTCTTGTTAAGGGGTTTAGTTCACCAAATTGAAATTTGAGAAATTCAGACCAGAAGGAAATAGGAAGAGCAGTGGATATTCCCCAGGGAACAGGATCACAGAGAGGAGTTGGACATCCTCAAACACAAGAGTGGGGGACTTCCCACCAGACAGTTTCATCTGACCAGCAGCAAGGAGTTTGCTTTAGGATCTTAGATAAAATCCTCCTGGAAGCCATATTAATCTAAGAATTGATACATATTATCTGTAAAACCTGAATGTACTCTGTAGGCTGATTTGAGAAAAAAAACCTATCAAGAAATGAGCAAAATTAAACCTTGAAATCCAAGCTCTGAACCTGACCAAAGGAAGTATTTTAACCCTATCAATCCTTCCATTGCCTCTAGGACACTCACTGGGAGCATCTCCATTGCCACTGAATTTATGGGAAAGGATTCAGTTACTACAAGAACAGCACAAATGATAGATATGTACAGAGGTAGATGGTTGAAGGCAGGGAGGGAGGAAAAGAGAGAGAGCACTAGCAGTTGTGATTTTATTTCTTCTGACTGCATCACCCAGACTCTGACTAAAACAAGATCAAACCCCTTCACTAATCTATACATCTCCACATGTGTAGAAGTGTTAAGACAAACACTGGAAAATTCTTACACCGGGGTCTTGCTTTTCTTTACAGAAAATATTTGCAAATCTTAGGTTCTTAAATCTGAGAAGAGCCATCGCTGGTCCTTTCCATTCCAAAAGGAAAGCTGCCTTGTTTGAGTGGTGAAACAGACTCAAGTACCCAAGCTGAAAACATACACCACCAAATGCTAGAGGAGGTGTAGGGTTACCAGCCCATAGTCTCTGTCTGAAATAAGGAGATCAATAGGTTAAATATGCCTCTTTGGTAAAACATTGCAAAGAAAGTATAGAGTTCTCACTTGCCTCCTGTATTTTGCTTGCTTTTTACTTTTCACCATCAAGTCATGAAATCATAGATATTTCAATATTTGTTGAAGCAAGGAGAGGCATCACTTAAACTTCCACACTGGACTTCCAGAGGGCAGACTTTGACCTATTCAAGAGACTTATTTGGAAAGTTCCTTGGGAAGCCACCCTTAAAAACAAATTAGTCCAGGAAGGATGGATGTGCTTCAAAACAGAAATCTTGAAGGCAGAGGAACAGACTGTCCCTATACGCTGAAAGAGAAACCAATGAGGAAAACGACCAGCCTGGATGGTCAAGGAGCTTTTGAAGGAACTAAGGAAAAAAAGAGCTTGTATCACCTTTGGAAGGATGGTCAGGTATCTCAGGAAAGCTTAAGGGAGTAGCTAGGCCTTGTAGGAAAAAAATCAGATAGGCAAAAGCCCAGTTAGAACTCAGTCTGTTCACTTCTATAAAGGACAATAAAAAATATTTTTATAAATACATAAATGGCAAAAGGAAGGGCAAGGACAACCTCCATTCTCTATTAGATGTGGGAGGGAATTTAGTAACTAAAGATGAGGAAAAGGCAGAGGTACCTAACACCTTCTTTGCCTCAATTTTCAACAGAAAGACAGGTTGTCCTCAGGACAATTGTCCTCCTGGGCTGGGAGATGGTGTCAGCGAGCAGAATAGCCCCCCTGTTACCCAGGAAGAAACAGTCAGAGACCTGCTGAGCCATTTGGATGCTCACGAATCTATGGAACCAGATGGGATCCATCCTAGGGTGATGAGGGAGGTGGCAGATGAGCTTGTGAAGCTGCTCTCCATCATTTGCCATCAGTCCTGGCTCACTGGGGAGGTCCCAGATGACTGGAAGCTGGCCAATGTGACGCCCATCCACAAGAAGGGCTGGAAGGAGGATCCGGGTAACTACAGGCCTGTCAGCCTGACCTCGGTGCCCGGTTCATCTTGAGTGTCATCTCAGGGCACCTACAGGACAGCTGAGACATCAGACCCAGCCAGCATGGGTTTGGGAGGGGCAGACTGCTTGACCAACTTGATCTCCTTTTATGACCAGGTGACCCACCTGGGGGATGCAGGAAAGGCTGTGGATGTTGTCCACGTGGACGTCAGCAAAGCCTTTCACACCATCCCCCACAGCATACTCCTGGAAAAGCTGGCAGCCCACAGCTTGGACATGTGCACTGGGTTAAAACCAGCTGGATGGCTGGGCCCAGAGAGTGGTGGTGAACGGTGCTGAATCCAGCTGGTGGCCTGTCACTGCTGGTGCCCCCCAGGGATCAATGCTGAGGCCAGTCCTGCTTAATATCTTCATTGACGATCTAGATCAGGGGAGTGAGTCCATCATCAGTAAGTTTGCAGATGACACCAAGTCTAAGCCTGCCTGTTCTCAGGCCCTAGGACACAGACCTTGAAGCCAAAAATGGGAAACATGCTCACCTTTGGATGATTTGAGTGACGGTAGGTCAGAGTGTGAGCTCTTGTGTCATAAAATCATAGAGTCATAGAGTCATAGAGTCATAGAATTATAGAATCATAGAATCATAGAATGGCCTGAGCTGGAAGGCACCTTCAAGATCATTCAGTTCTGAAACCCCTGCCATGGGCAGGGACATGTTCCAATAGACCAGGATGCTCAAAGTCCCATCCATCTGAGCACTGTTTAGAGCCAAGAGAGATAAACTGCTCTGCTGGGTGGGTAGGTGCCTCCTTCAACTACAGCTGTCTCCTGGCACGAACACCTGTGGAAACTTTGGGGCTCTCCAAACCATAGCAAGCCCCTCATCGGGGTGCCCAGGCTGTTCTGAATAGGTAAATAAACACTGCTCCTTCTGCTGGGGAGACAACCATGGCTCTGAATTAACCACAAAGACACAATGCACACGATAGGAAAATATTCAGCTTGGTGGTTTTGGCTCAATCAGAGAGCATTTCTCTCATGCCAATAGCTCTTCAGAGCTGACTTCAGGATGCACGTCCTGGCTGTATCTTAACAGGAACTTCAGCTCAGGGAAAAAGCTCTCTAGAGGAATGAAGAAGGCATTCAGCCCCACCAGCAGCTGGTAAATGAGAACTTGGGTGCCTAATTCAGTTTTGAGAATCTTTACACCCCTTTTTTGTGCCTCTTTGCACAGGGGAAACCTGGCTATGTGCTGACCACACTGGATGTCCTACAAAGCTCTTCTCAAAAAAACACCGCTTCTGTCTCTCCTCAATTTATATCCTTGGGAGGAAAGCTTCTGCTTGGATCGGAGAAGAGCAGAACAGGTGGAGTCCAGGCTTAGAGTGAAGGTCAGAAAAATGCTGCTTTTTCACAAGACTGATATTCTCTCATTGTTCTCTCTGCCCCTTGCCACCCTTTAAAGGACAGTTCAATATTACAGCTTCCTGTTAATGATTCATCCTAGCCTGTATTTGCTTAGGTAAAGTTCACATCATGAACTGCCTGAGCCTGCCTGATCTGGCCTCCCTGGGTTGTAAATTGGCAAGAGCTGAGACAGTGGTGACGAACGATGACCACAATGAACAGGCACTTCTTACTTTCTTATGTAAGCAGTTTCAGGACATTTTGCAACTGTTTCAAGCATGCACGAACTTTGCTTCCCATTTTTTTCCTCCACAGTTCCTGGCCGTGGCATCACCGTGTTCCAGAGGAGTTCATTAGGTCTAGACTTAAATTATGGGTGTCATATGAATGAAATAAAACACAAGTTAGTGAGGTAATGATTAAAGAACAATCTGAGGTCCTGCAGGTCCCTTTCTTCCTTGTAGGATGATGGGTTGTGTGGTGAGACGGGGAGCAGGGGAAGTGAAGGATGCTTGCAAATGGGGTGACTGGGGAGGTCTCTTGGACCTTCTACTTTTCATGCGGCCCTCTCCTGGGTACCCCAGACTGGGGATGGCATGGTCATGGGCACGAGGGAGGTACCAGGGCATGAAAATGAGGTTCAATGTGGGTTTTGAAAGGTTGTGAGCTGAGCTCCAGTTATACTGGCACTTTACACTGAGGTGTTCAACCTGATTTAGCTTCACAGGAGTCACATAAACCTTACTTGTTTGAGGAGTTTAAAGAGGAGTAAAATCACTGGTTTCAAGAGATGCACATCAACAGAAAGACAGTACAGGCAAAATGAATGACTCCAACCACTAAAACATCTGGAATTAATGCACTCAAGTGGGAAGCATCTGCTTTACATGAAGAAGGTCAAAAGGGGCTGCTAGCTAGGAAAGGAATTTGTGATCATGGTAAAAATATCACTGAAATGTCTGAACAGGCCTTAGTTAGGAGCAGAAGAGACAGCAGAGATGAAGCTGGATTGCATTCTGGGGGCAACACACTACACATTAGATGCTTGGTGCAAACTGCTCTAAACAGTGCTCTATCCTGCTTGGAGGAGCCATTCGACATCCCAGGAACTTGGTGTGATTGCACCATAGGTGATGGCAGGAGTTCTTCGTCTTTTTCTGAGCTTGAAGGTAGAAGGTAAAGGAGTGTCAGGACTGTGAGAGAGAGCATCCTCTGGAATCAGACACGGTCAACATTCTGTGGCTGCTGTAACCAGCACTGCTGAGGTGGGGGAGATTAGATTTCTGCAAGCTTCACCTCCCTGAAGAGAGGTTGTTGCCAGGTGGGGGTTGGTCTCTGCTCCCAGGTAACAAGCTACTGGACCAGAAGAAATGGCCTTAAGTTGCACTGGGGAGGCTTAGATTGGGTTTAGGAAGAATTTCCTCCCCAAGATAGTTGTGAGGCATTGGAACAGGCTGCCCAGAGAAGTGGTGGAGTCACCATCCCTGAAAATGTTCAAATGCATGTAGATGTGATGGGTGGGGACATGGTTTAGTGGTGGGCTTGGCAGTGCTGGTTAATGGTTGAACTTGATTTTCTTGGAGGTCTGTTCCTTTCTAAATGATTCTAAGATTCTAAGCTAACCCGAAGGTTGCCCAGTTGCAGCTCTGGCCCATGGTTGAAAAATATCCATGTGCAAATCTTGGGTTGGTGCTGTACAGGAAATGAAGGCAGGCTGGTGCTAGGTTCCCTGACTCCCAGACCACTCAGCATCCTTTATCCTGTTTGCTCAGCTCTGCCTTTTTCCACTCAGGAAGAATTTCCCTAAACAGAAAAGTGATAGTGGTGATGGTGGCGGGCAATAGTTGCCTCTGTCCCCTCTCTAAAAAGGGTCACACCTATTTAATGAGGCAGGTAAATAAATACAGGAGTTTATTACCAATATAGTGGGCAAATATGCTGTTATAAAACATCTCTGGACAACACAGCATTTTGATTCAGTGGCCTAATTTCCAGTGTGAAATACCTGACTACTTATTGCAGTAAGTAAATAGCTGGCAGATAAAACCCTGTGCTGAGATTGAGCATTGCTCTGCTTCCATCTTTTGGGGTGGATGAGTGGGTGTACTATACCTTCATGCTCTCCTCTGTCTTACAGAGCCAGTTTTTGAGCTGGGGTAACCTCTAACTGGATTATATCAGGGTATGGTCCAGGAATGATCCCGTGAGAGAGTAGCTGTTGAAGGTGAGGAGTCCCTGTTGCCCTCCTGGGACTTCTCAGGGACATCTGAGAATGAGCTTAGTCCCAGGGTTAGATTACCCTGTATGGTGCTCAGATGGATTCCATGGGTACCAAGAGCATCACTATGTGCTTCTACTTTCAGCCCCAAATCACTTGCTTACTCCTTTCCCCATGTTGCCTTTTGATTCCAGAATTCAACCATGTTACAGGACCTCGTGTGGGGTTTTCTGCTGAGATGAAGCCTGGTCTGTCAGTGGGACAGGGTCTTTCTCCCATCTCCTCACCCTAATTACAGGGGAAGGAGTTACCGTATATTGTCATAGCTGAGCAAATAATATTTTGGAGAGGACTCAGCCATTTCCTCCTTCTGTGAGATACTAAGGCAGTCCAGAATTTTAAGTGTTCTGCTCTCAGCCCTGTGACTCTTACAAAGATATGCCTCCTTTCTTTGGAAGCTGTCCTGGCTCCATACTCAGCAAACATTCCACATGTGTCAGTGAAAAGGGAAAAAGCCAACATGAACCAACAAGTGCAGAAACATCCAAGCCCCATATGAAACAAAAAGGGGCTTTACAAAGTATAACAAAGGCTCATACTCCCACACAGAAGTTACTATTTAGATGGGTTTTTTTGCTTCAACTTTCTTTTCTTAACTTCCTCAGACATTTTGTGGGCTTTTGTGGCAGGTGAGGTTGACGCAGTGCTCTCTTGCTCTCTGCCCTGATGAGACAGCCAGCTCTGGTCCTGCAGTCCCTGTCCCAGTAAAGCCCTTGTTGTATCAAGAACACTTCAGGTAAAGTTTGCTGCAACTGCTTGGCCGGGCGTGCGGCCAGCAAAGGCAGACCCTCTGGGCTCATCAGGAGAGACCTTGTACTACATTTTCCACTATACTTATCTAATCTTGGCTTGCATCCATCTAGTGTTTGTGCAGTCATTACCTCACTAGGCAAAACAGTTCCACTGCCTAATTGTCTTCACTCTCAGGAAATTGTTGCTAATAGCCAGCTAAATTTAATCTGCCCTTCCTCGCTCGATCCACCACAGCTAAACCTGCACAGCCCTTCTCCCTCTGCTTACAGTCACATACATGAAGTGATTGTATGGCGTTATCTGCTCTTATTTCTCTAAGTCAAACAAGCAAAATTACTTTCTAGAATTCATGTGAGTCAAAATGATTGTCTTTAACTCATTTTCCTTGGACCGGTTCGAATTTCTTTCTGCAATCTTGCAGACCACGTCCAAAACTGAAGTGTGTTCAGCTCCCAAGTGCATTGAGCTCATGAATCAGGTTACCACAAAACAGCTTTTCCTTACAAAAACAGGAATGTGAAAAGACAATATTATTTTTTTAAACTTCACCAAGAACTTGAACCATAGAATCATGTCATCGATCAGATTGGAAAACCTCTCTAAGATCATCAAGTCCAACCACTAACCCAGCACTGCCAAGCTCACCACTACACCGTGTCCCCAAATGCCACATCTACACCTCCAGGCATGGTGATTCCATCAACTGCTCTGGTGCTTGGCAACCCTTTTGGGGAAGAATTTTTTCCTAGCAGCCAATCTAAACCTCCCCTGGTGCAACTTGAGGCTGCTTCCTCTTGTCCTATTACTTGTCACTTGGAAAAAAAGACCAACCCCCACCTGGCTATGCCCTCCTTTCAGGCAGTTGTAGAGAGTGATAAGGTCCCCCTGAGCCTCCTTTTCTCCAGGCTAAACACCCCCAGCTCCCTCAGCTGCTCCTCATCAGCCCAGTGCTCCAGACCCTTCCCCAGCTCCGTTGCCCTTCTCTGGACACACTCCAGCCCCTCAATGTCTTTCTTGTCATAGGGGGCCTCAAAACTTTTCTTTAAACTTTTTTTCACCGATTTTCAATGGTTGATCTATCCATCATTTTCTAAGGGTAAGGTAAATGTTTGCAGATGATCAAGAAGCTGGATCTTTAAACAAAATGTCATGTAGTTTACTGAATGAGTTGGCACTTCAGCTCTCCCACCAGCTTGAATTTACAAATATTTTTGGTGAGCTAGTAGATGTCAGGGACATTTCTATATAGTTTCTCAACTTGAAGGTTTTCCCAAGAGCCTTGAAAACAGCAGCAGAGAAAATCCTGAATCACTAAGTCCTTATTTTGGGCTGAAGAAGTTCATGATATTTTAGGTCAGTGTGCTGGAACTCAATGTTAGAGAGGAGCAAAGCTGCAGGCTAGGATCAAATGGGGTTCTCCTGTAGTGTCTCCTGTGTAGGAATTCAAAAGGTAAGTGTGCATGAGGGAAGTTATCTGGGACATCAGGGAGGATTTGTATTTGACAGCCATCGAATGAGGAGAGAATGGTGCATGGGGCTTGCTGGAGAACATGAGAAAGGACAGCCAGCCCCTGTCCCCTGAGAGAGAAGATGGCCTTTCCTTGCACCTCTTTGCCACTACAGAGGACTAAGGAACTCCATCTTGAATTGCATCAGTCTTCTACTCAACAGAGCAGCAGCAGGGTCAGGATAGGGGGTCAGCCAAGTACCTCAGTGGGACTGCTTGAGAGGCAAGTTTCTGTTGCCTGTCCATCCTGTCTGCTCTGGTGTGACCTCCCAAACATGTCCTTTGCCACAGCTCCATAATGTAGAACCCACATACCCACACATGCACAAGGCAGCCTGCTTCCTAGAAGCTCTATGTACTTGCATTGATTTCTCCACCAGCCCTTTTTCAAGAAGTTTCTAACTGCTATTTTCCAGTTCACAGACATATGCAACTGGTCAGTGGAGCCTCATGGTGGGAGCAGGTAGGAGGAAAAAGGGTTCTGTGTGTGAACTCAGGGGATTGCACCATCCTGGTAGAACCAGTTTCTCCAATGAGCAGCATCTTGCTGGGCTGTTAACACCCCTGTGTTGGCACCTTCCCAAGTCTCTCATGTTTATGCTATCCCCGAGCCCTGTTGGGAAGGGGGTTTTTCTTCTCCCTAGGAAAGCTTGTAGCTGATGGGGGAGCTGGGATCTCCCCCTGCACCTTCTCCTGCTTGGAGCCTCACAAGTGGCAAGTCTGCTTTAGCAATGCACAGGCTTCCATGGAGGATTTCACCCTGTCCCTTACCACCAAGGACTGCTTGGAGTGCAGACACAGCTGGCATGTGCTGACTGCTAAGCCGTGAGCTAAGGAGTGTTTGCCCCCACCTTGCTTTAAGGTCTCCAAGTATTTGGCTAAGGGATTTCACCCCTGTTTCTGCAGGACCCAGTACAACAACTTCAGTTTGTGCTGGGAACTGATGCCTTCCCTCAATAAAGGTATTTCATAGCAATAAGGAAGAGGACCAAGGCCATGAAGGGCATCTTGCCACCAACCTACATGCTGAAGTGTTTTAAGAGATGATTGTAAATGAAAAGGGAAAGTGCCTGTGTTAACTCCTCCAACCCACAATGAGTCTTTGGTCTCAACAGCTTTTGGAAAGACCGTTTGCCCTCCTAAGAGCAAACAATGTGTGTGTCGTATTGAAACCAGGGGAGGCAAGAAACAAGACCATGGTGCTGGTCTTGAATAAAGCCATTTTTCAGAGGCAGGGATGGGCTTTAAAACAGAGCCCTGGCTTGTGAAAAAACTGACTCAGTGTGTGCTGAGATCTGTATGGTCCTGCGGAGGAAGCCAGCTCTGGTAGAATTATTTTTTGTTATGGTAGGAACCTCGAGTTAGTTTTCTGTAGCAAAACCATTCACAATGGCAGACACACACACACACACACACACAAATCCCCATAACTTTTCCCTAATGGGCAGAAATTTAGTGATCAACATTTTGGCTCTTTTAAGACCCCTTTGAAGTCTGAAGCTGAGGTTTTGTAGTTGTTTTTTCTAAAGCTCTCTGTAACTGCTGACATATGCTGCACATATGGTTTTAATGTGATTAGACTTCCGATCTGGTCTTTTTTTCCTTTTGGACTTGACAAAGTACCTACTCACCAGCCACATATCCATGAGGAAGGAACTTTTAATAAGTTTCCCAGAAAGAAATCTACTTCTACAGATTCATTAAGCAAATATTAATCTCTCCTTTTGGTTTCTTTTTCCTCCCTTTGAAATATGTGGGATTTTGCCGAAAGCAGGGAAACTTTAGGTGGGATGATGCTTTCCTTCCCTGAATGCCCTCAGGAAAAATTACTCAGGGGTAATTACACATCTTTGCAGGTGCACTGGGAATTCACACATCACTTGGTCTAATAAGACAGCCTGCATCTGCAAGTATGTAGCATGGAAAATGTCTGGAGGCCTTGGTGGCAAATGAGATGCCCACGGGCAAGACGTGACTTGTGGCAGGGCTGGGAATTCAGCCCCATCTCCCAAAGAAGACATGTGGTCTGCTGCGGTCATGGAGATCACCACAGATAGTGCAGATCCTCTCCAGGGTTTCCTCTTAAATACCATTATCGGGGTTAAGGATACGTCGTGAACACCTTCAAGGTAGCAGTGACAGGTCAGGACCTTCACATCTTGGAGGCTACAGTCTGCATGAATCAATAGATACAAGTAAAGGTCCTCCTCACTCTTTCGGCTATTCTGAAGACCTCAGTTGGAGTGTAACTCCAGAACAGTCTCCCCAGAGAACAGATCCTGCAGCTCAGGGGCTGCTATTGGTGCCCGAAGTGTATTAACACCTATGGTGCCTGTGAAATTTTGGTCATCTCATTTTTTTTTCTGCACATCTCTGAACTCACACTTTCATACAATTTCTTTCTGCAATCTTGCAGACCACGTCCAAAACTGAAGTGCGTTTGGACAATGGTTTGGTGTCTCACCACCCTCATAGTAAAGAATTTGTTCCTAATATGTAATCTAAATCTCTCATCTTTCAGTTTGAAACCATTCTGGTATCTTTTCATTTTGCCCTATTAAAATACTCTTGTAGTTCTGTCATTTCTCATTCCCCTTAAAATGCCTAATCCTACTTTGAACCCTGCTAGTCTTCCCCATGTTGTAGCTACCCTTGAATGATTCCTGTGGCAATGAATCCTACAGGCTCATTAGACACAGGGGAAAATCAGAAGAGCTGGCATGAAAATGTTTCCTACCCTTTCCATCTGCCTGTGTAGCCAAACAGTCGTGAAGGAACCTGTTTCAGGAGCCTTGTTTTATTGTATCTGCTCTATTTCAGTGCTGGCTTTTTTTTCCAGTAGTGAACTTTGCATTTACCCACACTGATAAAAATGGTTGTGAACTTTCCTGACCTGTTGCATGTAGATTATGAAGTTCATGAGATGTACGATTGACCCCAGGCTGCGAAGTTTCTAGACTGAAGACAGCTGATAAAAGCAGAATGTGAAATCACTGCTGTGCTCACTTTGCCAAGATAAAATTTTACTATCAGTGAGTTTGTAAACGCTTGCAAAGTACTTATGTAAGAGAAGAATAAAGGTCATGCAAATACCTGGGTAGTCATGAGGAAGGGAAAAAAAAATGTAGGTTCAGAGATATACAGAATATTTTGACTAGTTTATAAAACCCTATGATAAGAAAGTGCTGGCATCACACCCTCGGCTCTCTGGAGAACAAGTTTTTTATGACAGAAATAAAGTAATGAGTAAGCAAGATTTACTCCTGAGATTTCCACTGAAAATATATCTTGTCCAATCCTGCTACTTTATGCAACACCAGTTACTCTACCGGTCCAACAGGCATTTTTAAACTGGCTTGCAAGCACAGTCTCAGCTTTCCTCTCCATGTACCCTTTCTATCCCTTGGAAATAAACACATTTTCCCCTTCATTAATTTTACCTCTACCCTACAGGTGCCTACAGGTAGGAGGTGGCCTAACTTGTGCAGTCTGATTAAATGCAAAACACTTGTTCTCAGAGTTTGCTGCACTCACTTTAGCCTTAGAGAAGCTGGTGCACTCAACATCTTGCTCTGTCAGCTATATCAACTGGGTAATAAAGCAGTGCTCATGTTGCAAACCTGTTCCAACTCAGTTAATCTAGTGTTTCATGTTGTTTGCTTGCCTTGAATTCTGTTAAGACAACCTAGGTTAACCTCTGTCACTTTTCAGCCCTTGCATTTGTGACCTCAATTGTCAAGATGCCAAGTGGGATTTAGATGACAAGTCATGAAAGTGTCCTGCTCTGGGTGAAAAGAGCAAAGAGATAGGCTTTAAAACATGCACTGTGGCACACTGGGGCTTGCTGGGATGAAGGACTCATGTCTTGTGAAGACAGGCTGAGGGGGTTGGGGTTATTCAGCCTGGAGAAGGGCAGGCTCAAGGGATACATTCTAGAATCTGCCACAACCTAAGGGGGGCTTGTATTAAAGATGGAGAGTGACTTTTATATGCCCAGAAAGTGATAGGAGAATGGTTTTAAACTGAAAGAGGGGAGATTTAGATTAGATGTTAAGAGGAAGTTCTTTACTGTGAGGGTGGTGAGGCACTGGCATGGGTTTCCCAGCGAGGTTGTGGCTGCCCCAAGAGTTCAAGGTCAGGTTGGAGAGGGTCCTGGTCAACCTGATCTAGTGAGTGGCAACCCTGTCCGTGGCAGGGGGATTAGAGCTGTATGATCTTTAAGGTCCCTTCCAACCCAAACCATTCTAACATTCTGTGACTCTGTGATGTCCAAGTATTCCCTGCCAGTGTCCAGGCTGGATGACCCAGCATGGGGCACACATGCCCTCACTGAGTTTCCTATTCAATTTGCATGACTCTTGGTGACATCTGGGCACTTCATGCCTTGGTGAGATCTGAGCAAATTAAAGGTTAATTTGTGATAGTCTCACTGAGCAATGACCCACTGCTCACCTGAGAAGAGGTCAAGAAGCAGAGGTTTTTGGATAATAAAAGGAGTTATCTCTGAACTAATAGCAAAAGTCAGTTTTATCAGCTGCCTGTCACATACAGCAGCCAGTTCCCTTTGCTGAGAACCACCCATCACTGTCTACTGACTACAGAGTAAAAAATTGCCAGGTCAATCACATGTCTGAGCATCAAACAATTGTATTGCAGGCATTCAGATGACAATAAAGTCGTTGTAAATACAGCATTTTGCTTAAGGCTGCAAAGCTCCAAGTGGTCTGAGCATGCTGGGTGTTTCCTGCTAGGCAGCTCTGCTGATGAAGTGGTGGGACAAGGACGTTTTCCTCTGCAAAGGCCACTCTGGGAAATACTATTTGTTTAACCATCAGCTGCCCTGTCAGGAGAGTTCACCCAAAGTGTGTCACCTGTGTTCTGCTCCTTTGGAAAGCCAAGGGGAAATTCAGACAAAACTGAAATTCAAAACTTAATAGCACATTTGCAATTCTTGGTGTCAATATATAGAGAGCTCTTTAACCTCCAGCAATGAACTTGTGGACCTACAGAGTATCTTTTTGCTGTAAAACACTTGTGTTTTTTGTAGGAATATGAGATGTATCAGAAGGAACATTTTACAAAATAACTGCATCCTCTTTTGAAGACACTTAAGCCAAGATGTATCAAAAAGGTAACCTAAATGAAACATCAGATGATGTCCACACAAGTCCTGATCCTTCAGGAGCCCACGTCTGTGGACTCAGCAGCCTGAGGAGCACAGAAGGGATTTGCCTTCATGTCTGTACAATGCAGCTATGCAGTACAGGACCCAACCTCCCTTGGAGGCCGTGAAGATTTGTTATCTCATGCCTTTCTGTAGCCACCAGCAGCAATCAGCTCCTGTACAGGCTTGCTGCCTCACAGTGTAAGGCTGACACTGGATGACACCCTTTCTGGTGTCTTCAGGACGTGCCTAAATCTGACTGTGTGAAGGGGAGAAATTCAGCTTGAGGGTCCCACCTTTCTCAGTATTATAGGAGAATTTGGACAGGAAAGAACCTCAGGAAGTACCAGTCCAACATGATGCTCCAAGCAGGGATGGATACAAGCCTGTGGAAATACACTGTGAATGCCTTTTCAGGTGTTCATGCCTGGCATTAGCTTCACCCCAGCTGGCAGACAGAGATCGTCTGGTCTGAATCATTGCTGGCTGTCAAGAATATTCAGTTTCCAAAATGTGTGCCCTGAATATGGCCTCAAGGCATTCATGGCCTCAGGTCTTAAATCTCCTCAGCTTCCAGTTAGGAGTCAGTGGGAATGCACCCACGGGCAGCCCCCAGCTTTCCTGTTTCTTAAGCATCAGTCATACAGCAGACAGGCTGTCCATGGGGCTGTGAAATGTGGAGATCCCAACCTGATTTATTACCAGGGATCTGCTCATTAAAGACGCATACTTTCCAGAAGTCCTCATGCAAACAAAGAACAGCTTCCAGAGGGAAAATAATAAGTCCACAGTCTCTACAGCATCTCTCTTAAAATTTGCTCACAGCGTCTTTCAGCCCAGCAGCAAAGGTTACAGCAAATACCTTATTTCAGCCTTGCAAACTAACACCCGTGCTCTAACATTGCTTTAATGAAATCTTAGTGAGGACTCAGAGGAGGCAAAAAAAGAAATGAAAAGGGACAAATATACACTATCTGTCTGACGGAGTTGTTAATTTTACACTGACGACAGCAAAGCCCTGAAGTGTCAGAGTGCTCTTTGCTGATGGTTGACAGAGACTTCATTCACAGAGTTAAAATTGTGGCCTTCTTGTAGCATTCAAGGTCCCTTGCTCTTCCTATGTAGAAATGCCCTTGAGGGCAGCATTTGCCTTCCCATGCTTTTGGCAGGTCAAGGGCTGAGGCATCAAAAATTGCTGGGACACACGTCATCAAGCCCAGTGAGGTCAAAGGATTCATTGTGTGTGAAAGCTTTGGTTAGAGAAGGATTTGCAAAATCAAACCCTGACTGACTGTGAATTGTGCTGGCTCAGAGTAGCCACATCCCTGGGATGTGAGAGACTTACTTGTTGCAAATACAGTGGGAAGAACGTGGAGCTGTAGTAGGTTTTAACCCTGATGGCTGCTTGGCATGCTCAGATGAAATTTATGTTAAAGGATTGACAATTTAACTGCCTTTTTTTCTTAAAAAAAAAAAAAATCAAACAAATAAATCAGCCTGGATCCTGTGTAATCTGCAAGAAAGATATGACAGTGGTGCTCCTTTTATCCTCATGACCACCTTCATTCATGATCATCTAGATCCATTCCCATCCTTTGGATGAGTGAGATCGGACACTTTCCTAGTTCTTTATTGTGAAACACCAGGGAAATGAAAGCAAACCCTGGTTTCCTACATGTTCATAGAAACACAGAACCATTAATGTTGGAAAATACTTCTGAGATCATGGAGTCCAACAGTTAACCAAACCCTGTTAAGGCCACCACTAAACTATGTCCCCCAGTGTCACATCTAAATGCCTTTTAAATGCCTCCAGGGGTAGTGACTCCACCACTGTCCTGGGCTGCCTGTTCCAGTGCTGTTCACCTCAGAGGAATTCATTAGGCAATAGTATATCCTGTCTTACTTATGAACTGAGCCCAGTAAATCGTAATTGGCCTAAGCACATTTTCAGAATAAATATCAACTTTAACTTTCCAACAGAAAAAGTTCATCTGTTCCAACAGTTAACTACTTCTTTGTTATTTCTGTCTCTACCTTCAGGTTGGTGCATCCATTCCTATTAGATCAGCAGACCTTGCTTGTGCACTCATATGTCTTTCTCAAATACAACTTGCAAGGGTATGTCCTTAAGGAAAAATGGTAGCCAAGCACATATGGAGATGCTGGATGGGCAACATAGCACCTTTGGCTCCCTTGCTTCACAGCTAAGTGCCTGCTCACTGGGGTTCTCTAGACCATATTTCAACTTGAGTCTCACACCTTTGATTTCCCAGCAAAACTCTGTTGTTTTTCCAGCCTCACTCTCTGAGGGACCTCTCCTAGCTGCTCTACCTCTGTTCAAGTCATTAGCTGGAAACTTGGACTCAAGCCTATAAACGTGTGACCCTCCCTGCCATTGATTGCTACCCTCCGAGTGAGAGATTCAAAAACACGGAAAGAAGAACGTGACTGTGAGAACACTGTGGGAATGGTGGGAGCTCAGGAAGTGCCATATTCCTGTAAAGAGAAGCCTGCACTCATGGGGAAAACTGAGCCCAACAAAGCATGGCCCAGCTCCAGAAATGTCTTGAAAAAAACAGCAGAAAACCTTATTTTTCATGCTAAACCTCTCCTCGTTGGTTTTAACCAACACTGATAACAAAATAAAAACTGAATAAAACAAAGTCTCTTTTTTAGTAACAAGGGTCTTATAATTACACAGCCTCTTCATGCCTTTAAACAGAGAGCTCCCTGACGTATTCCTGCTGGGAGTGAGCACTTTCCTTTCATGTGAATGGCTCTTATTTCCCTTCCTTTTCCTCAGTCTCACTCATACCACCACTTCATGAACAATATTTAACCCAGCTAACCTCCTTTTGGTACCTCTATTTCCCATATTCAGAAAATTTCCCAGTCTTTCCAAGGGCCCAGAGCTTTTTGACTTGGGTTGTTTTTATATCCAGTCTGTGGAAAGGGACAGGGGTATGAAGGGAAGGGTTAATCCAAATCAGCAACGCTGGCACAACTGTCCCTGCACAGCATGTGATAAAAACACTATGGTCTGGGAAATGGGCTGATGCAGCCTGAATGGTCGCAGGATGGGAAATGTCCCAATTTGTTTCGCTTAGCATAATATTTTGGACCAGTGCCCTGGATGACTATTACTGCAATATCCTTCCAGATCAAGCCCAGATATCAACAGGAGCCCATCTTCCTGTTTACTGCGTGGCTGAACAAGGCCAGGGAGCAATATACAAGTATCTAAGGCATTTCAAAGCATTTAAGGAATTTCATGAATGCCAACTACACTGGCAAAAGGCTTCCTCTCCTGTGATGCAGCGTAGTTGTCCAAGGATACTGCTGTAGGACGTATATTGTCTTAGGAGTCTGGGCTGACTGAATCAGGCTGTTGTGTCCTAATCTCCCAGAAGTTCTCAGAGTTGCTGTAGCCTCTTGCAGAGGGAAGTGGTGGAATCACCATCCCTGGAGGTGTTCAAAATCATGGTAGATGGTGTGCTTTGGGACATGGCTTAGTGGTGGGATTGACAGTGTTAGGTTGATAGTTGGACTCAGTGATCTTAGAGGTCTTTTCCACCCTAAATTATTCTATGATTCTTGGCCTTCTCTCAGTAGGAAAGGTCGTTGAGAACGTTGTTGATGATAAAGGAAATGCTTGGCTAGTGGTGACATGTCAGGCTTTCCAGGATCCTGGCAGATATGCTGGAAACAGGACCAAAGATTTTTGGGTGCACTGGGCCCACTGTTGCCCAAGGAGATGTACCTACCACACTACACCAAATCCACGGAGACCTCTAGAGCACCATGTCCTGCATCCAGCCTAGATACCATCAGGTAGCTTGAGGGACATCGTAGGTATCTGGGGAGGAACTGGCCACGTGGAGGTGTGCCCTTGTTCTTTTGGGCTTTGACATCAGAGTGTCTGAAAGCCCCACTGGGTGGCTGGAATGGCAGATCTGATCATGTCCCTTTCACCTTAAGCACCACGGGCTGACTCCAACCAGCAACTCATGCAGTCCTTCCTGCTGATCCTTTATTTTGCATAAACACACACAGATCAATCAACATTAAGGGAAAGCATGGCTTGTCTTGAATCCCACCCATAACATTTAGCAGTAACTGTTGGTTTTCACAGGTATCGATTGCTCCAAATCCCCAAATTCCATGGTTTTATCTTGAAAACTATATTGCACTGTAATCCAGACCTGCATTTTGGGATTCATTTCAGAACTTAGAGAACAGGAAAATGTGGAAGCAAATTTAAGTGACCCCCAAGGGCTTTCAGGCTGAGTCCCTCCTGGGGTGCCTTTTGGGATTTGTGCCTCTCAAAGAGAGAGGAAATGAGGTGTTGTGATTTCCTCCCACTCTTAATACCCTACACTTTGAGCATGCTGCACCACTCTGTGGCTACCCTGTCCCTGGAAGTGTCCAAGACCAGGTTGGATGGGGCTTTAAGCAATCTGGTCTAACAGAAGTTGTCCCTGCCCATGGCAGGAGAGTTGAAACTAAAGGATCTCTAAGGTCATTTCCGGCCCATATCATTCTATGATTCTATCATCTCTGTCCTTGCTGTATCAAATCACTGTGATGGTCACTTTGGTTCTCCTGGGTCTGTTTCTGTGGCTTTTGGGCTTCACAGTAGGGCTGAACTGGTTTCCAAGTGAAAAATTCAACATGTTGCACTTGCTTGCTCCCATGAACTTCCCATGCTCTGGGAAAGCCATCAGATTGTCCTGACAGTGGAAATATTCCTTTGCAAATAGGCTCTCAGAGAAAGTGGAGCATTTGAGGAGCTCTTTCTTGCTTCTTCTTTCCCTTCTTAAGCTAGGTTTGTGAGCTGACACTCAGCTCCTGCTGTGAAAAAATAACACACAAAAAAGAAGTACCAGAATTCAGCTGAGAGCTGCTGCTACTGCTCGTGATCACAGGATGGAATGTGTACATCAGTCAACTAAATAAACCCTAGAGGTCAAAAAAAAATTTTAAAGATGTTGTAATATTCTTGGAAAGGGTATTATTTGCATGGTCAGGGTCCAGTGAAGAGAGGAGAAGGAAAGCTAACGTGGATTAATAAGGAGCAAAAGGCTGTGCACTGGGACAGAAAAAGGTACCACAAGCTTCTGTCAAAGAGGGAGGCAGCAGTTCCCATCAAGTCACCGATCTGTTGTGCTACTTTTTCTCACCAAGAAGGGCTTCCTGGTGTGAAGTCTTCTTGTGAAGATGTTCTTCTCATAGCTAAGAGGTTTGGCTTTGATCTCTGTTTTGTTGTGGCCTCCCCAGAGATCATGCAGGGTTGGGAGCTGGGTGTACAGAGGGCATGGGAAGCCCCTACTCCACATGTAACCCATCACTCTCATTAACTTGGCTGAACTGTAGATTCAAAGGCATTTACTGTGGAACCAAACCCAGCTTCAACAGCTCTCACCCTTCCCGTGGATTCTCTTCCTTTCTGTGGGCTGCCTCACACCCTCCTACAGCTTTTTAAAAAGTGTTTTTCTTTTCATTCATTCTTTTTTTTCTTTTTTTTTTTTTTTTTTGCAAGGTTATTTTTAACTTGGATTGGATCAATTCACAGGTATAATGTAAGACCCCCAGCCTGTCACACAGGAATGACTCATAGCAGTGCCATGCAGCCATCTGGGGAAAGTCCATTTGGATGGGGAAGAGGTGGAGAGAGAGTAGTTACATCTGCTTCACCAACAAAAACAAAGCTGAGGGAGTGTGGTGGCTGCTGAGAGAAGTCCTTCTCCCCTCTTGGTGAGGAGCAAGGGAGATGAGGGGTATGGGAGAACGAAGAGAAGCAACCCCTTTTCAACAGGAATAACTTACAGTCTTGGCTTATGGAATGAGGTCAGCCACAGCCCAAAGGTCTTTGAGAGGCTGACTTTGGGAAGAGATGAAGTCCTGATTAGTCATGGCCAGTGGCAACACTCACAAGCACTTTGCATCCTGTCCTGAAAGTGGCTTTATTCACTTTGTATTCCCTACACACTTCCAGGCTGCAGACCAAATGGAGCTGCAAGAGCCTGTGCTGGGAAATTCCCTTAATTTTGGTAGGAATGCATCATTTATCTCTTTCACCTTTTTAATTTTATCCTTCTCTTGCCGATAGTGAGAACAATCCAGAATGAAGGTGTCTTTGACATTTTGCATGTGTTTACTTAAATTCAGTGTTCGTATTTCTTTTGATTAATTCTGTTTGTGTTTGTTTTATTTGGTTGGTGATGGAGTGTAGGATCATGCATGTCTGAAAGACTCTGTAATTGCATTGCCTGTCTTCTGGTAGTGCAGTTAATCAGGCATATTAATCATCTCTGCTTTCCAATTATTGCCTCCCATGTAGATATATAGGCCTGAAAATTCAAGCCTGTATCTACATCTTTACAGACTTATTCCTATTAATAACAGTTACAGATGTGGTGACTTCCTCATAGTCTCTGGCCAAGGAGTGGCCTTTTGTGATGATTTATTTATGCTGGCTGCATTTGATTTTAAGACTTCAGTCATTCACATGGTTTAATTGATGGAAGTTGTTTCCCTGATGCTTGAAGTCTTATATTTGATTTATTTCCGTAGAATAACAATCTATTTGTAGGTGTTCTGGATGGACAGTGGTTTGTGCCATTTCTGTTATTGCTTTACTTTCTAATAGTCTACAAAAAGGCTGTTAAAATTATCTAAATTGCATACTAAGAGGAGTTTTGAGCAAGATATGGCTAGACTAATGTGTGACCTACATGGATAACAATACATGGGTGGATTATAAACCTGTCAAAAAGCACTTTGGCTTTTAGTTATGTTCTTTGGCAGGAAATTCATGCCATTCCTCTATGAGCTCTATTATTTTAGACATACCTATGCCTCACCTGAAGGAATGGGTAAGATTTATTGCCCAGCATTTGGCCCCAAGGAGCCAAACTGAAGGACTCTCCCATTGCTGCAGTTCTGTTAGGTGGGGGAAGAGGTCCCTGACACGAGCAATGTCTATGGCGTAAGGAGTTAACTGGGAATTCAGCAGATCAAAGGTGAAATTTTCCCAGGTATTCTTTATGTGAGAAGTTATGGTATCTTTTATGCCTCAAATTCCTCCACAGTGTTGTCCTAACAGATGAGGACTGCTACCACAGACACAGAATACCTTCTTGCTATGGTACACAGTCTTTTACAGCTCTGAAATGCATGGCTGGGAACCACCAGCATGAGCCTTTGCGTGAAGGTAATTTCTTTTGTCTCTGGCTTATGAATTATAAGGTCAGGACTGGACTTACTGGATGCTAGACTTGACTGAAGAAGGACCATAGAGTGTTTTCATAAACAGGTGGCTTGGAACAGCAGAGTTTTCAACCCAGGGAATTTCCAAACCACCGAGAAACTGACTAATGGTAGATAAAAGTGAAAATTATTGTAAATAGCTCATTGCACTTATTATGCAAATGCTTGTATTTACACTGATACAAACTCAAGGAGACCACTCAGCTTAGTCTGGGTGCAGGTGTAACTACAAAGTGAAGCACAGCGCATCAACTCTCTTGGCTCAGGACCTTTACAGACCTCCAATAAACCCTGTCTGGCCACAGATGATGTAGTAAAAGGCTGCCCTCAAGGACAGAAACTTGGTATGAAGCTTTTGCAGAGGGGCTTGGCCATGGAAAGACCTATATTACAGCTGTCACCGGGGTACAGAACCTTTTTCACTCTTTTCTATCCATTTTATTACCAACAGTTCTCATTTCCCTAATTTAATTAGCTAACGAAAGACCATTTACATTCATTAAATAAATCAGCATTCTGGTTCATTGTGAAGCTAATGATCTAATTCATGAGTCTCTAATTCATGCAGTTACAAGGAACTAGATAAATAAAAGTAGCTGCTGCTAGCAAGTATCCGCCCTGGTGAAATCCAGCTTTGCCAGCTCCATCCATTCAGCACTGGCCACGTAGAGAGTCCAGTGCCCCCTGCTCTGTCCCTTTCATACCTGAGTGCTGTAGAGCTCAATGGAAGATGTGTGTGGTCCTTGTTTTTTCTTTTTTCAAGGGCATGAGGAGTCCTTACTCAGTGTGGCATGCCTGCGTATCCACAGAGGGTAAGTGTTGTACTGAGGGCTGCCTGGAAAAGCTTACCATTTAGCCAAAAGTAAAGTATTTGGGGGTTTTTGCAGCTTTGTAGGCTGTTGGTTTGGTCCTGGGTACCATGAAGGTGGGAGGTCTCAGACAATTTCCTGGAACAGAGAAATATCCAGTCCAGAATCATGGAATCAATAGCTTGGCTTCAAAGGGACCTTTAGAGAGTACCTAGTCTAGAAGGAGCAGGAACACCTTTAACTGGATCGAGTTGCCCAAATTCCCATGCAACCTGGCCTGTAACATTTTCAGGGATAGGGCATCCACGGCTTCTCTGGGCAACCTGTGCCAGTGCCTCACCGCCCTCATAAAAAAACCCACCTTCTTTCTAATATCCAATCTAAATTGACACTCCTTCAGTTTAAAACCATTCCCTCTTGTGTTATCACAGCAGTCTCTTCCCAAAAGACTGTCCCTGTCTTTCTTAATGGCCCCCTTCAAGTGCTGAAAGGCCACAAGAAAGTCTCCCTAGAGATTTCTCTTCTCCAGTCTGAGCAACCCTACCTCTCAGCTCAACTCCAGCCCTCTGAGCATCTTTGTGGCCTCCTTTGGACTTGCTCCAACAGGTCCACGTCCTTCCCGTGCTGAGGACCTCAGAGCTGGACACAGTACTCCAGGTGGGGGCTTAATGAGAGTGTGGTAGAGGGGGAAAATCACCTTCCTCCTCCTGTTGGACACAAGTGTCTGAACTGAATAGGAAGCGGACAGCTAAAGAACTTCATGGTGTAGGATCCAGAGAGGAAGTCCAGGGCTGAGCAAAAGGGTGTAGCTGCCCCTGTTGCATTGTGTAGAGCGTGTGGTGGGCTTTGGCTCTGCTTGAAGAGGAGGGTGACAGGACTGTGATCCCAGCGCTGAGCTTGCACTGAACGTGGTGCTGAACTTAGGGGTCACACCGGACCAGGAATCTCTTAAGGAGATGGGTCTCATTTTCTCACCACTTTGGTAAAGCAAATTATTCCTCTTGAGAAACTATGAGAATCTGACCAGAGTCTCATTGTTTTTAGACCAGTAATGTTGGAGCCACTCCAAGTTCCCAGAATAATCCAAACTAATGGAGAATTCTGCTTCCATCCCCTTGAGGCTGGGCATCCAGAGATGGATGACCCTATATGAATGGCTTATGAATTATAAGGTCACATTAAACTGCTCACAGTTTCTTCAAGCATAGGATGGTTGTGCTTTGAAGTCTGAAATCCCAGCTTCATCCGAGATGAACTCCATGCGGAAGTGCCAAGATGTCAGAATGGAATTTGGCTTTGCAGTCACTGCCAGGAGGTTCTGCTGACAGCTCTGTAGACTGTGACTGCACTGCCCCCCCTGGCACCCCCGTTATTAATTTCTTTAGATTCTAGTGAGGGGAGGTATCACTTTGCAGACTGGTCCAGGGCATTCAAACTCAGCCGTATTTCTTAGGAGCTTCTTCTGATGAGCCTCCTTTTGAGATAATTTAGTCATGGATTTCTAAAGGAGGTATCTGAGCCAGGACCCTTTCCCAACTGACATAAACTGCTTCAGCCTTCAGAGTTAACTGAATTAAAATGAATTTAATTAAAGTGATTTGAACTATAATCCTGTGATTTTACTGTAGTCTGGTCACCCTGTCTCTAAAGGCAAATAATTTCCAAATGATGAACTACAAAACAGAAAGCTGACAAAAATGTAAGCTTAGCTGCAGCATTGTTCTAAACCATGGAAATCTACAATCTTTTTCATATTTCTAAACCAATAGTCCTGCTGTTGCCTGAAATTCTTTCGGGTTTTTTGCTCACCATTAAAAATAAAGCCTACCTACATTAGTACACAGAATAATTGGAAAGGAGAATTAGACAGAAAGGTAGTGTAGTAGCTTTCTAGAGATCTGTGCAAATGTACAATACCAGAATAGAAAATTGTCTTTGGAAGTCCCTAGTCAAAGTGTCCGAGGCTACTTTTCTAGTATGTGGAAAGGCAGCTATGCAGATTGACTCAAATTCCCCTGGTGTATGGGTTCCAAGTGGATTAAGTGTATGAACCTTTGAACATCTCTTTCCCTTACCTGTAGAGTACATAGACTAAATGCTCAGCTTTTGGTAAGTGTGTAGACTTGGGGGAAATGAATCATAGCCTGACAGCTGTTCAAATAACTGACAGAGATTGCAAAAAACAAGGAGAAATCTCCAGGTGCACTAACCAAGCAAATGCCTCCAAGACCTGCAGGCAGACACAAAACCTTTTCCAGGAACATTTCTGCTGTCTTCTCCAGGACTTCAGTTTGTATGCTTAGGTCACAAGGATGGCAAGCGGAGAGAAAAAGAAAAGAGACCTCTTCAGAGGGCAATTCAGAGCAGGAACATGAGCTGGCTTGACAATAGGTGTACTGAATAGGGCTGTCATGATAGGCAGTAATCACAGCTTGTTACGATGGGAACAGCGTCTTCCTTACGTCCGCCCACCACGAATGTCAGGGCTGCCACCAAATCAGCCAGGAATCTCGAACAGGAAATGGCATCCGTGAGCAAAGATGTAATCACCTTTCTGAAACAAAGCCCAGCATTAGCACTTCTTTGTAGTCCTGGCTTCAAAATCAATTTGGGTTGAAAACAGAAGGCAAAGGAAAATTCTGTTTCCAAAACGTGCTAAAAACAATGAAGGCATTTTTGATTTACAAGATGTTAAAACATAAATCCTGAAGGGAAATACGGTATGGTTTTGCCCAATATGTCTTTGTTTTCTCTCTCCCCATGATATTGCATCACAGCAAAGCACACTCCTTGAAGTTTAGTGGGAACAATGAGTTTATTTTTCTGAGGTGGTAGGACAAGACATTAGCTTGTTCTTACTTATTTGGATGAATGCTTGTGTTTTGTAAAGGACCTCCCAGTAAGTGTGTGGATTCTGCTGTTGCTTAGTTTAACAAATTGGACTTGGAAGCAAAATGATTTGGGTTTGAAATAAGGGTGGTGCTGCAGCTGAAGTAAAGTCTCAAAAACAACTTGCAGCTGTGGATAAGGTGTTGTAAAAGTGGAGGAGGTTTCTTCCCTCCTAACACAGACACAAACCCTTTGCTGGCACCTCTAGCTACGACTAATATAAGAGAGAGCTTAGGGTACTCACTAGACAACCAGCTTGTCTGCATGGGCTTTTGGCCACGTGGAAGGACATCATGTATTTTCCTTCCCTCTGTGTTTGTTTTAATGATGCAGGTATTAGCTGTAAAACACATGCTCAAGAATGGATGGACACCATTCCTCTAACAGATCCACAGCAGTTTCTCCCTTGTTATGCTAAACTTCCCTTCCCTTTGAGTTATTTGCAACTTTAGGGCTTGAACTTGAAGCTAAGGTCCAAGACCCCTGACCATCCACATTCATTACTGGGATAAGAAATGGAACTTCATGGATTTCCTAAGATGTGACTGTAAACTCTGCATCACATGGCAGGCTTTGGGACAGTCAGCCACTCCCAGCTCACACTCAGCAGGGAGACAAAACCATGAGTGTTGCACACCCATCTCCTTTTGAATCCAGCCCTTACACAACATTCCCTTGTACATGCAGCCCCAATCCTTGTTTCCAAAGTTCATTACCATCCTTCCCTTAAAGGGAATTCCTTCACTGTTGACATCCATCATCCATGTGTCAATCTCCGTATATGAAGATCTATTGTGCTATGTACTCTGTGCAGAGCCAGAAGTGTCTCAGTGGCATTTTCTTAAAGTAATTTTGGGTAATCATCCCTGGAGGGTCCCCTAAGCACATTCAGTTCTATATCAAGCAGTATCACCTCTGCCTCATTAGCATTCTGCCAAGCCGTGCTCCCTTCCCCCTCCAGCCTTTTCCCGCTCTTCACCGAAAGACAGACAGAAAGAAAGTCCTTCCTCTCCTCAGATAGCTCTACCACTGCCTCACTCATCTTAGGACCTAAATCAGAACTGCCCATGTGCCTGCTGTGTGCTGTTATTTTTCATTCTTTTCCATACCCTGCTTCTTTGGTGCCCTTCACAGGACTTGATACCAGCCTGAGACCCTTCTCTCCTGCAGCTCCTACCATTCATTTATCTCCACATTACCAAATGTTTTAAATAGTCAAGGCTATTTATACACTGATTTTAGGAGCTTTGAAAAATTTCCAGAGGCTCACAGTGCTCACCCTGTTTCCCTTTCCATATTCATTATTGCAAAATATTCCTTAAATCTTCAGTTTAGAAGTGCCCAGGTGTGGCTTAAAGGTGCACAGGTCTCAAGATGAGTCTTTCCAAACTTTCTTCTTGTGTAGAACTCAAGCCATGCTGGTTCTCCCTCCTCTTCTGCTGAGTCCCTAAGGTAGGGGAGGGCTCTGCATCGGTGCTGTGAATGCTGCTGGCATTGCTGGGTGATGGGGAGGATGCAGAACCTGTGATTACCGTCTTTTTCTCATGGAACGGCTGCATGAAAAGCCACTAATTGAGTCTTTAGCTTCAAGGTATGTTGTCTTTGATGGCTTTTCTGCTCTCCCTCCCTCTGCTGCCTGTCAATCCTGTAGCCAGGCTGCTGCATGCCATCCCTTCTTCCCTGCCAGCACAGCTGCTCTGGTGAGCACTGGCTTGGGGAATGGATCCAACAAAGCAACAGAGACAAAACAGATTTTTGGGGGATAATAATTTGCTTCCCTAATTCTTTTTATCTTACCCTACTTAGCCATAGCTTTGTGGCATTACACCACGATATTTCAGGAACAAACACTTGGGAGGGGGTAAGGGACAAGGACTGGGAGGCAATTGTTTAAACTGGTGTTGCCACAAAAGAAAATGTATCAAGAAAACACAGAACGAAATTTAAGGCCTCTAAATGAAAAAAAAAAACATGTATAGTATCATGTTCCTTTAAATCCTTCAAGGAATTTGACTTACTGGACAGAGATCCTTTCTGCAAGTAAAAAAAATGCACAAACAGCCCTTTATAAATTAGGCAATTCTTATTACCTCTGTCACCCTCTGTTCCTTTCTGTGCCTCTTCCTTTTAAAATTGGAGTCATGGGGACATGCAGAGATGTAGACCACTGCAATAAATAAACAAGTGCCCTGGAGCTCCATTTTGATTACAAATATTTTAGATCTGCATGGATTGAAAGCTTGGCAGCATCCATAGCTCCTGCTGAGAGCTGTTCAAATACATCTTTGAAGAAAAAGCAAGCCATGACAAAAGCTGAAGCAAAGCTTTTCTCTGCTTTTGCTCCTTGTTTCTCAGTTGAGCACATCCCAATGACATTTCCTCAGGTGTTAGGATCGGTGCTTTGAAAAGCTGCCAGGATCACATTTTGTTCTTGGCGTTAGAGGCACCAACTCCACCACCTGAAAGGAGCTCTTATCACCTGGGAAAATAGGTCTTGCACTCCAGGGCTTTTGAGGAAGAAAGGCACAGAGGTGGGGTTTTTTTGTAAGTGGGAATCTGCTGTTCACATTAGTCTGTGAGGCAGCTGAAAAATTTAGCAGTGAGACTTTCTGGAAAACGTCTTCACTTCTCCTTCACTGCCATGGTCCTCCCTGGGTTATTTGTTCTGCAACCAAAAGCAGCTCAAATTCCTGAGGCATGTGGTTTGGGATCTCAGAGGTGCTTGACTCTTTCTGGAAGTATTTAAAAGTTGTGTAGATGTGGTGCTTAGGGACATGGTTTAGTGGTGGGCTTGGCATGATTACACTTGATGATCTTAGAGGTCTTTTCCAATGTAAATTATTCTGATTCTATGATTTTGTGATTAATGGAGAGCAATAGGTGCCTCCAGAAACTGATTTGACACTGCTAAGATCAAAATCACCTTTCAGGAATGTCTCTGAGATGACCCAGGCTGTAACGTGACCTTGAGCTACTCAGTTCCCCATGTAGGCACTTAGGTCTGGTATCAAATGTTGGGATATGCTCTCCAGACCCAGTGGTTCTACTCATTTGGAAGGCAGGGCAGAGAAATCACAGGGATTTCAGGTATCAGCTCACTGGGGACTGTTTGTGTCTGTCACTTCTCTTCCACCTACTTTCTTCACCTCCTTAATCTGATTTCCCTGTGGTCCTTTGGACCCCGGGCGCACCAGCCCCCGATCTCCAGTTCCTTACACATCCTGCACCAGCTCCTGCTTCTTGTTGTGTGCCTGGAAACTGGGAGCTGAGTTGTGGCTGTGAGCTTGGTGCTAGAATGAGGAATCACTAAAAGATCAAATGCTTTTCTGTTCCTGCTCACTAATATGAGGCTGCAATAACAGAAATGTGGCAAGCAAACATCTTCAGTTTCTTCTTCTGTTTTCAGGGCTGGCTTAATCCAGCATCAGCCTGATTGTGTTGCCCTGTGCTTTACTGAACTAGTCTGATCCTGTTCCCTGAGGTTCATACTAACTGCTAGAGACTTTTTGCATTTAATTCTGCTTTTGATATCTCTTTTTGTCCTAACTTAGGCTAAAGGGCTTAGATTCTGAAACAAGCTATGTGGGTATCTCTAAAGCAACCTAAGACCTGCAAGAGCAATTTTTAAGTACACTTGTTTTAATGGTTCTCCTTAATTATAAGATATAAGCAGACTTTGTATTCTGTATTAATGCTGTATCTTACCCAGAGAGGTCTTTATTCATGGCTGGGATTTCCATGCCTTGCTAAAGAGATCTGCAGCTTGCCAGTCTGTTCTAAATCTGTCTTTAACCAGCACAGTTCATCTTCAGACCCTTCACAGAGTGGTCAGGAGCTCACTCGGTCTCACTTACTTGAATGCAGGGGTCTGTAAACCAAGGTATCTTTCCGTAAGCAAAGGCAAATGTGTGCCACTGTTCTGCTGGGAGACCTGGCAAATCCTTCACCTCGAAGTTTCCTAACCCAGACTTTCAGGGGAACAGCTCCAGAGAGGTTCTGGTGCAACAGAGCATCCCTGGGACTGGCCCACACTGTGAGTGTGGAATCAAAGCCTTTCCCCGTGGCACCTTCTGAGCATATGCTGCATTCAGCACAAAACCCTTGCTGTAGTGCAGACTGTGGGGGCTGGGAGCTTCCTTCCCCTTCTTCCCCAAGCCCTTCCACTTAATTTGTGTCATTTTGTTCAGATGCAGCTGGAAAGAATTAAAATGTCAGCCAGGCACAATTGCCTCCATTGAGATGAAAAGCTGCTGGAAGAAACAATGCTAACAAGCATGGCAATGAGAAAAAGGGAAAGCCTAGTGCTGTTTAGCTGGTAATAATTAGCCCCAGAAACGGAAAGAGGCAAGATCCAGTGTGGCTCCCGTTCAGTTCAGGGGAGGTCCAGTTAGGACGAGGTCAATGAGCACTGCTTAATTGCCGCTAATCCATTACTGGATGGAGTCTGGTGTCCAAGATGTGCCCATCATGCAAAAGCATGTGGCAGAACAGTTCCAGAGAGCAAGAGCAGGCAGAGATTCCCCCAAGACTTGGCTGTTGTGGGAGGCTACCTGCTTGGATAGGGTTACTTGGGGACCAGTGGTTGTGGGGGTGCCAGGTTTAGGAGCTACCTTGGATGTTCTTATGTTATCCAAAACCAGAGTGATAGAAGGAGGAGTTTTCAGCTGTTTAAGCCAAATGACTATGTGAAGTCAGCCCAAGACATTACAGGTAAAGAATAACAGAGCCAAGGAAGTCACTGACGCTCCACAAGTCTTTACTGGGAGAACAGATCAGATGTGTCATTTCTGGATCAGGAACATGCAACAGCCTTGCCACACAAAAACTCAGTATTTTAGTCTATTGCTTAGCTTTGGATAAACATTAAAAATGGGCCTATAAAGGTACTCTAGGTCATAATTCTTCCCATTCCCGTGTTCTCAGCCAGACCACCATATCAGGCATAAGTTTCTGCTCATCGAGGGACATGGAGGATGTCCTGAGTCTGCCAGCCCTTCTTCCTTCCTTCTCCTCTTTCCACATGTTCCTTCATTTTCTGGACAATGTGAAAACAATCCAGATGTTCTTTTGCACATTGGGCGTACAGTCTCAATTTGTACCAGGAGATGTAGACAATTCCACCCTTCATCTTCTTCCTTATCTATTCCCAGTGTAGTGTCAGCGTAGCACACACTCTATAAAACAACCTCCCTAGACAAGAGACTGAGGTCAGGGCTTCTTCCATGCTGTGTGAGTGGCTTCATTTATACCAGGGTGGCATTGGGAATAGAGAGTACTGGGGAGGCAGTGACATCCAAATCACACTGAAAGTACTTGGGAACTGGAGATTGTCTGTCTCTGGCCTACCTGGCTCTTAAAATCCTTGACAATTTCATGTGTTGTTCCAGATCTTTCTCGTTTGCCTGCCCTGGGGTAGGTCAGTGTTTGACTCTGTCACTACCATGTGGTGCTGGTGGCTGGGTTTGCATCCACCATCAGGTCAAATGTTTGATGTGCCTGGGAATTCCTCTGTTTTATTCAAGCTAAAGCAGTTGTCTTAATAAAAGTTAGGTTCCCTCCCTACAGATTTTTCTTAACCTTGAAATCTTTCAGGCAATATTTATCCCACACCAGTGCTGCATACACAGATTATCACTTCTAGAAGGAGCAAGGTGGGGGCTGGACAAGACATCCTAAACAACAGATAACGGGGGTGGGCAAGACTCCCCGAAAATTGGTTTTAAGGTCGAATTTATGGCAGAGAAACACAGCTTAAAGGAAAATGCAAATTCGTTGTACATTACTGAAATCAAGGGATCCAAGGATTTTCCTGGGAAAATTTTAGGATTTGCCCTGCAGCAAAAGCCAAAGCAGAAAAATGAAGAGCATTGCTCACCAAGGGAATATGACTGCACCAGAAGCACTGTGAAATCTGAAGTGTAGGGTTTGTTGTTAATAAAAAGCCCATCATGGCAGGGTGAGTTCATCCTGCAGTACTAACATAGGGGTGCCCTTCACTGCTTTTAGAGATAGGGATCAGCCCTGCCCATGACAGTGGGGCTGGAACTAGATGATCTTTAAGGCCCCTTCCAACCCAAACCATTCAATGATTCTGTCACTTACCTAGCTCAGTAGCTGTGCTAATCTCATGATTTTTCACAGCAGTGTGAACGCCCAGCTGAAGCAAGGTCCATCACTTCTGACATCTGCCTGTGTGAGCCCTATCTTTTAATGCAAGCAGCAGCACACCTCTCCGTTTGGTGGGACACAGAGCTGTGATCTGTCTTGATGCGTGTTTTCAAGGGGAAGGCAAAGGAAGAGAATGGGCACTCAGACAAAGCCAATTCTTACAGTCCAGTGGTCCAGTCAGACCATTGTTCCAGTTAATCCTGTCTTCTCAAATAGCAACTGCTCATTGGGAAGATGAGACTCTTCCCAGGATGCAGCCGGTGAGCTGTGGAATATCCTCAACCGTGTGAAAAGTGGCTTTCTCACCCTCCCATGTAAACATCTCATGCTCTCTGAAGCATAACGTTAGATTACCTGAGTAATATTGTCTTCCGGCTTCTTTTGGCTAAGACCTTTCTTCGAGCTCAGATTTCGCCAGTGAGGCATTGAAGTGAAAATCACTCCTTGATGGACCCTGCTGTACAGACTTTCAATACCCTCTCCCTTTTCCCTATTTTATCTCTTCCTCTAGGGCTAAGAGGTAAAAAACCCAGTGCATGGTTTGCAAGCGTGAGACATTGTCCCAAAGGGAACATTTCTCCTGTGCCCGACAGCACGATCCCTTGCCCAAATTTAGGGAGCATTTGAAATTAGAAAACAAGCATGTAAAAAATCTCATACATAAGAAATCAAGGAGGGTTGCCATTCTCTCTGGGTTTGAAATGCACTGCAGTTTGCACAAACTCAGGAATGCTTTCCTATGGCTGTGTTGGATACGGGCAGCATGTCTACACAGCACCATAGAACTCCCCTGGGCTTTCCTGCATTCCAGGATGGGGTTGGAGGCCTCAGTGAACTGCATGATGCTGCAGCTTCAAAACCTGAGTGCTTAAAGACAGCAATAGCTTCCTGACCCTGTTAGAAAACTGGTATGTGTTGCTGCAGTGACACCACTTTTACTGGTGAAACATCTGGAGAACCTCTGCATTAGTCCTGGGACCCCACCTGAACAAGGTGTGTTTGACAACTGCTAAGCCACCATCTGAGCTTGAATAGCAACCTCTGAGGTTCCATGATGCCAAAGCAATAGTCCTTATGAAAAGCAATTCTTTATACCAGATGTGATAAACTCTATGCTGGAGAAATTTGAACTTCAAATAGGATGTAGGTTCCTGATTTCTAGTCTGGTTCTCATTTGTATCTTATAAAAACTTCCCCCCTCATTTTTCTCTCTGTGGGTAAATGCCCCACCCCTGGAGGTGGCGTGTCCCCATGAGCCTTTGTCATGCTAGAGTTCACTCAAAATTAGCTGTGTTCTGCCAGCCTTACAGGAGACAGTCTGCTAAGTGTATTGACACTTCTTAATGCAGGTTTTGTCCTGGTTTCAGGCACTTTTTAACACAATCTGTGGCTCGATCCAGGGGTTTGCCCCAGGGCTGTAACCACATCCAGGTGCCTTCAGAGAAAGGTCTAAAAATGGAGTTGATGCTACCCCAAACCTGGCACAAGAGACAGGAACAATATCTGTGCATGACTTTGCCTTCCCAGAAGGCCATGGCATCTCATACTCTTGCACCTCAAAGCCCTGGGATGCCAGGAAGGGGCTGCTGCTACAAGACAGTGCCCTGGCTTTGCAGCTGTGCTCCTTCAGAGCACAGCTCCCTCTCCTTTTTGGTGTTGCCTTTGGTCCCAGCCTTTGTGAGTCCCTGTAGGGGCCTCAGGAGGAGGAACTAACACCACTCTGCACCCCAGGCTCCCATCAGAAGGCCCTGTGAGGAGGGCTTTGCCATCAAAGCGGTCAGTCCCTTTTCCAGCTCTGCCAAATTGCCCCAGGGTACCTTATTAAGCCTGCTGCTCCCTCACCCCATGGAGCTAATTTCTATTTTAATGCATGGGCTGACAGGCTGGAAATATCAAACTCAGCAGCTTCATGCCCCGCTCAGATCTGAGGAACCATGCTTCAGAGCTAATTAGCTGGATTTCAAATCAGAAAGGCAACCGACTACTGTCTCTGACAGCCCTGTTTCATCAGGACCTCCCAGGAAGATTGTTTTAAAGTTTTTTCTCTTCCCAGGCATGAAGTGAAGTCACAGGAAACATCTCTTTTTTTGGTTTGGGTTTTTTTGGTTTTTGTTTTTTTGTTTTTTTTTTTTTTTTTTGGATGAAGGGAGGGGAAGCAGGCATTAAATAATTTTATTTTTCATTGCCTCATCCAATGCACTTCATATTTGCTTTTAGGCAAGTAAATATAATTTCACACCTATCAACCACCTCTGTTTCAAGAATCACTGGGGAGAGACACGCTTGTTTTCCGGGAAATGTCCATACACTACCGCTTCCTATCCCTCAAAAATCATCATTGCAAGAGCTGCCTTGAAGTAAGGCTGTGCTTTTTTTGCATGTTACAAGACAATTCTCCTCTGCCTGCTGCTCTGCCTCTGAGAGGCCACCATGGTGCTCAGTGACCCACAGCACCACAGTTTTTAGGGCTGGAAGAGGGGATTCTGAGTATCAAAATGGATTTTCCAAATTATATCCCATGTTCCCCATCCTGAGCCTTAAACTTCCACTACAGCCAGAGCATAACCAAAGTCAAGAGCTGAATTCACAGCTTTTGGCTCCTTGTGTGTTGCCAAAATAAGATCAGTGGTGGCTTTGTGCTGGGCTTTGTACAGTTGGAACAGACCTGTGTTTTAAAGACAGCTGCTTAATACTTTTTGCAGACCAAGCATTCACTGAGGGAGCATGGAAATCTCTTCCCCTCCATAACCTGTCCTGATTTCCTACAGAATTCCCCTAAAAGCTTCTTGTGTGGATTTGAGCCCACCTGGAGTTGTTGTTCGCACTCTAACTCATTCAACCACTCTTCTGCCTCCATCTCTGGACCTTTAATCACCTCTGTGGTAGAGGCTGTGTTCCTGCACAATACATTGCTACAGGCAATTGGCAATCTTGGGAGCTGCTACAATAAATTCCCACCTGAGCCCTCTGGCACCAATTCAGCCAGGCACTTTCTTCTTTATTTTCTTTCTCCACACCCCCAATTAAAAGTAATAAGTCATTAAATTGTCTTTATATTTGTGTTGGTGGGCCTGTCAAGTGCTTGCACAATAGCAGCTCTTACAAAACCTGAGACAAAGGGTCCCACATGAACTGGCTGCCCGCTGTCACTTCACTACAAAGTCCCACATTCCTTAATAAAGGAAACCTAATGAAACACCCGAGGGGTCCCCAGAAACACAGGACCTGAGGAGGAGGAAGTGTGGTGGTGGGGGCTTTCAAATCTCTGAAGCATAAAGTAACAGGAGTTATTTAACTGAGAGGAGTTGGTATTCTCCTCCAGGAAAAGCTGTCTGAGTTAGCTCAGGACAAGGAGTTCCAACACTATCTCATTCTGTGGGCCTGATGCCTCCATTTCTGCAGAGTAAAGCAGCTCCCCATCATGTGTCTGCAGAGCAGGGGTGCAGCTCTATGGGATCGGTGAGAGAAGATTTCCTGCTGAAAGCTTTGACACGTCCTACACATGCTGCCTTATGAATCCTTTGCAGTCCTCCAATGGAAGATGGAAGGATGATTTATTCCCAATTTGACTGAAAAGAAATCAGAGACTGAAGAGATGAAAGCATACCAGAAAGAAAACTTTTACCCTCCTCTCCTTACTTAGACCTTAATTAGTGCCTCTGGGTGTATCTATGTGGTGTGTGGAAACAGGGATGAAGTCACTGCCCATGCAGAGTGCACACAAGAAGGACCAGATCAGAGCAGGACTTGGGCTCTACAGCTGGATCATGTCCCTGATCTTTTTCTCTCATGCTATGGCACAGCACTGTATGTGCGGGTTTTGGGTCAGGGCTGCCCAAGAGCTGATGAATCACAGTACCATCAAGGTTGGAAAAAACAGAAGACCATTGAGTCCAACCACTAACCAGACACTGCCATGTCCACCACTATCCCATGTCCGTAAGCACCACATCTGCATGCTCCTTGAGGCATTGATAATCTAGTGATGAGGAGGGTGCACCTGTGGTGACTTCAGAACTGTAGTCTGTGTTGAGAAGATTGTCTGATGGGAACGCACAAAGATGCATGGGCAGAACATGGTCACCTGAGGGTGTGACTCGGGAGGCAGCCCATAATCACCTTTATGTGTTTAGGGCACCTAGTCCTACTCCTGAGCTGCAAACCCCTTCAGCCTCATGAGTCAGGCCTTATTGGAGAGTGTTGTGGCTGGAAGCAAATGTCAGGCAGGAAAGGTCTGATGTGCACTGGGCCTGTTCCTGAGCAAGTGAGCTCTGAGGAGCTATGAAGTTCTCCCGAGATCAGCAGGTTGGGGGTTAAAGTCTCATCTTTGGATTTGCACTGAAATCTGTCTCTATGAAGCACTTAGGTGTCGTGGAAGGTTTGAGGTGATCGGCGAAAAGTGCTGAAAGTGAATCATGCTCATTTTCAGGAAGCAGTGGTTAAACCCAGGACATTCTTTCACCAGAAGTGAAGGAAACTTCTACTCTTTCTAGATGGTGGTTGTGTGAGGAACAGGCGGAACTGATGGAACTTGCCTTCACCTGCTTTTCATTGCCAGTGTAACAGGAATGACCTGATCGTAGCCTCAGGCACATATCGCCCCCGTGTGCTGGCGAATCAGGTCTCTGCCTGTGGAGGGGAACAAATGTACAGCTAGACAGGTATGTGTCTGTTCTTATGGACCTCATGCTGAAAAGGTGCTGAACCCCAGTGCCCTTCCCTGGCTGCTAACCATCCTTAAATACTATCCCCACAGGGAATCTGGGCCAAGGCGTGACTTGCTGTATAAAATTATACAGCACGATGCTATCCAGTATCTCTGCCAGAAGGCAAGAATTTCATGGCTTCTTGCATTATCCCTGCTTTATGAATTACCAGAGGACTGTGTTTACATAGCTGTCATGTAAAAAATATGTGCCTGTCCCACCCTAGCAGGGACATTTGCCTTACGGTGAGCTCCCAGCTCTGAACCAAGTCTGGAGCCACCAGACTGTTGAATCAGCCCTGCAGGGGTACAGCCAAACCAAGCCAAGCAGCTACTCCTGCAAAATTTATGGATACTGTTCTAGCCCAAATCCTACTTCTAGAAATAGTCAAGACTGATTGTATTGGAGGGTGATGCACCAGCCAATGCACAGTGCACTTCATGCGTGGGGAGCTGAGCACATCATCATGTTGGATGGCGTTCCACGTAATAACATTTGCATTGAGACCAGTCAGCATCATGCTCTTGCCAGGAAAACTGGATCCTCCTCCTTCCAGCTTGCAGATGTTTTTAACAGCTGCAACATTTTGCAGCTTTTAAAGCTCACAACCATCTTTTAATTCAGCTTCTGTATCACTCAATGACCCAGTTTGCAAAGCTAACAGAGAGGATGAGCTGACTTTTTGCTTCAAATGTATTTTCAGTGGCTGACCAAAATGTTGGAAGATGGTCACAAGGGGAAGTGGACAGGTCCCGTGACTCACAGATCAAGTCTTGCAGAAAAGTAGTTTTGCTTACAAGGAGCTATTGGTCCTTGTTGTCTCTTGTCCCTGTTTTATAACTGCAGAAACTGACTGAGAACAGACTCAGACCTGGTCTGTTTAACAAGCCCAGTTTAAATTCAAGTGTACACATGTGATCAGATCTCTTATAAACAGATTGGTTTTTGCGGGCAGAAGTGTCTCCAGAGGAACTTTTGGTTTATGGTATCTGGCAGTTAAAACCAGGTGAAAGCTGCTGGATGACTGGACATTCCTCATCCAAACTGTAAAACACACCAAGAACTATAATCCATCACTTGTGTTTGAAGCCAGTAGGCAAGTTCTGCACTGCTTTATGTCCAGTTCCTTGCCCATTGCCTCCAGGCAGTCACTGTGCTGTCCAGAACTTTGTATCTGAGTGCATTCCAGGTGCCCTGAGGAACAGGGCTGTGCTTCACCCAGGTGATGCGCTGTCTGCCTGGGCAGAAATTTGGAAGAGCTTTGTAACCAGCCACTCAATGCAAAACAAAGCCCAGCATCAAGTAATTCAGGTACTGTATCCCGAGGGTCTTGGTTTTGATCCAGCTGGATCCTAGGATGAAGGCTACGATGAGAAGACAGAACTTGGCCCAGGACACTCAGTCAGATCACAGTCCATCACTTGAATTTATTTGAAAACTACCATCTGAAGTCATGACTATTTAAAGATTGTATCTATTTAAGACACACGCACACACATGAAAGGGAGCTAGAAATAGCAGGGGCGGTGAGGAATGGGGGCTGAGCTCGAATTCTTCCCTGTCTGAACACATGGCAACTTGGATGCTTTCCATGGATGGTTCACAGCCGCCATTCCTGGACTGCCAGTAGCAGGGAAAGCAACATCTCCCACATACGGTGACAGCCCCTCTGCCATTATACTCCAGCCCTTCAGTTTATTTGCAGGTTGTTATTGCACTACTTTTAGCTGGCACATATTTCTAACCCCACAGACCTATTTGCCGCTTCCAGAGTCCCTAGAGAGCCAGATATGTTTGAATTGTGACATCTGTGAGGACAAAGGAAGTGAAAGCCTGACACAAAAGAGAGCTGCAGAGGGCAGACAGGGCACAAGGTGTCTTAGGACCATCACTGAACTCATACTGAGGGAGTATCTCCCTCTATATGATGCCAGCTGTCAATCCTGCCTCATGGAGTTCACGGTCTGACCATGGTGACAGAAGAACTACCCTGGGATAACTCCCAGTGTCTTTTCTTTTTGCAATATTCTTCTCTCTGTCTCCTGGCTTGTCACTTCAGGCTTAATTTCTTCTCTCAACATTCCTGCCACTTCTGGAGACAGTGTTTGTTGTGGCCCAGTCGGATGAACCTCCCTTGGGAATGAGGACCACTATCTCGTTCCAGGTACAGCTGGCCTTTTTATAAGCACTGGCCTCCCCTGTGGGATGTGCTTCCCCAGGAGCTGCCTGCCTCTCAGCCTGAGCAGCTGCAACCCACAGGCTCTGCACCAAGTGGAGACCCGGCAGTCGGCATCCGGCACTCCGTGAAAATGTTGGCTGCCGCCTGAACTTCTCCCCACCCATTATAGTACAACAGCTGTGAAATGCATTACTCACAGATGTCTATTATTAGGGTCTGCCACTGCCTTCCAATGGCATCTGAACTAAAAGGGCCAGTGGAAATTGAACAGGATCTCTTGAGCCACCAGAGGAAAGCATCACGCTCCATAGACCCCAGTCATTCAGTTTTACTGATTTAGCTTCATCCTAATTGTGGCAATCAATGCGAGGAATCCTGACTCCAAAGAGACCATAGCTGAGCTGTTGTTTCCAGCAAGGCATTCCCATAAGTTCAGGAGGCTTTATGTCCTGGAGCTGTATGGGATCCTAAATGACAGAAGTAGGTCTTTATTGCTGAGTTTTGGGATGATTATTTGTGCCTTCCTTCCCAACATGGAAAACTAATTTGCATCTTGACTAACACCAGCTGTTTGCTACTGTTGATGAGCTTCAGTCTTCTGTAAGTTTTGTCAACAATATCCCATTTTATATATAGTGCATTTTCCAACATGAGCACCAAGACCCTTTCCAGCCACCACAGTATCAGAAAATCTATAGAAAGAGAGAACACAATAGAAAAATATCACAGTTATTCTAAATAAAACCTACTCAAAATTGTGTATTCAGGGAGCTCTGCACACTTTTTGGGAAAGCAGGCAGAGCTTGTTCAAGGCATCATTGTGTCCATAGTGTTGAGGTGTCTTCCTTGCATCTCCTGGTGTCCTCAGCCCCCAGTTTTGCAAAAACCTTTGTATATGCTTTAAACACACAGGCAGCCCCAAGAGAGGGTCTTTGTTGGGCTAAGAAAACAGACAACTGATGGAGACAGGCAGTAGTGCAAAAGATGGTATTTCAAGGTTGGTGGTCTCTTCTGATGAGGATCTGCATATTTTTAGGAGGAACAGGAGATGGTCAGCATGAATTCAGAATGAATGATGAAGAAGAGGCAGGAAAGTGCCAGCACAGAAGAGAGATGGTTAAAGTGAACTCTGAAGATCACAGAGCAAGAAACAGTAGGAGCCAAACCAGAGATTTTATCTTTATGTTCCTTGCACACCGCATCTATGCACTATTATCCCCTTCTTTGCTGCCATTTTCTATTTATTGCTGCAGTTTTACAGAAGCAAAGAACAAAACTATGTTGTGCTTTGGGTATTTAATTTATTTTATTCTATTTTACTTTACTTTATTTCTATTCTGTTTTGCAAATATATTATGTTAACTTCACAGCCGTGGATAATTCCCATTTGTGGCTCTGCTATTTCCAGGGATAGGATATCCATCATTCTTGGAAGTATATGCAAGCTGACATCTTCTGTTAGACCAAAATATAATTAGATTTGCACACACCAGGCACAAGGTTATCAACCACAAAAACAAAAAGACATCGCACGAACAGGGAAGAACATCTGGGAGACACACCAATCCATCTAGGGACCAGCAGAAACAAAACCTGAATAATAGATGGGCTAACACGACACTACCAATGTCCTGTCTGATTAAATCTACTTCATCAAACATCACCAAGGACAAAAATGTCCACTTTGCCCATAGCTGGATGCATGATGCATAAGAAAAAATTATACGACTTCTAACACATTGCTGAGTTGCTTTAAGTCCTCTGCATTTTGCAGTAAGGGCTCACAAGGCACATCTGTACCCTGGATGTCAAATTCATTTGCAAGTACCCCAGTTTTAGGGATGCTAATTTATTAGATATTGCCTTGAACTGGGAAACTTGCAGGCAAACTCTGCAGGCAAACACTTTCCAGTCTGCTGTGCTGCCTGCCAGTGGACTGAGATGATGTTGAATGTTGGGAGAACTTAGGATCCACTGCACATGTGAATCCTGGAGGTCATGTATTCATGTTTGTCTTGATGTTTTCATGTTTAATGTTTGTGCAGCCACTAAATTTGGTCCCTCTGAAAGTGTCAGGCCGCCTCTGATAAAACAGCATGAATTCACCCAGCAGGTCTGTGACCATTGGAATTGCACCCACTGTGTGGTCTCAGCCTCAGTAGGAGCAGACTTGGTTTGGGGGAGACACACCTGCTGTCAGTGCAAACCACCAGGGAAAAAAATCAACCTCAAACTAGGTCAGGTTAGAAGGACAGAAAGTGAGTTATAAAAGTCAGTCAGTAATAGACCAAGGACTTTGCTAGCACACTTTTACTTTCCTGGGGAGCCAAGGCGGTATCTCTCTCTCTGCCTGCAGATTGGTGACTGACAGAGACTATGTTCATGTTCAGCACATCTTGGAAAAGATGAGCTGACAGGTAAATTGGAAGTATTGGGTGAGACAATAATTCAATTTCTCTCATCAGTTCAGTTAATGGCTTTCATTTAGAGGGTTCATGCAGGATCATTACTCTCCATTAAGCTGCCACAGGTAGACACAGACAGATGGCAAACCAGTTTCCTCAAAGCACTCTACTAAAACTGTCTACCTGGGGACAAATCCCTATACCTGGCTGTCAAAGGAACCTGTCAGACACATGGATGAGAGCCTGGGAAAATCCTGGGAGCTGGTTTCAATGAGCTTGAATCCTGGTGGGCCTGCAGGAGTTCTGCAGTGTACAAAGGTTGAAGATGACTGCTTAGGACCAGACGTGCTGCAAGATAAGGGTGGAGAGAAACTCAACCCAGAAGCTCTCATATTCCACTGCAGAGAACTGTGGGCCTGAGAATCCTCTGAGGTTGAGTGTGGGAGGCTGCAGGGAGCAGGAGAATCCCCTCTGTGGGTTGATGTGTGCCATCTCTTCTGTGTCCCAGGAGATGGTCAAGAGCCCTTAAACCCAGGATGTTCACAACCTCAGAAAACTAGAAGCTCTGCTGATCAGAGTCCCTGAAGCCTCTTAAAGCAAGGATGTGTTAGTGGAATGGGCAAAAAACTTGGATTCAAAAGACCTGCATTCACACACTTTTTTTCTACTGAGAGGTGAGTTTGAAAAAACCGCATCTGCTTTGCATGAAGGATGGGCAAAGAAGTACAGTGCACCTCTGCTCCTCTGCTTTGACAAGTGGGAGATGGCCTGGGGCTAGTTACACCCTGAGAATAGTGTAACTAGCTACAGAAAAAGAATCACAGCTTCAACTTTTGTGCCTGGTCCCTTTGCTTCCCTCCTGCAGTTCCCCCATCATAGCCCAGGGCTAGTACAGGCTAGAAGGCAGAGGACAGAAGCACCACACATTTTCCTCGAAGGATCTCTTAGAAGACTGCCTGGGAGATGAGAGAAGTTTTATCCAAGCTTTTCCAAACTCTCAGAAAAGGAAATTTTAAAAGGCTGATGTTGTGTTTTCGCTATCACATTGAATGAGGTTTCTTGGGTGGAAAGAATTTTCTTTGAGTTGTTTTGCCCTGTGCTACCCATTAAAATTGCATCAAGCACTTTTGAACAGCTCCTCCTTTTCAAACATGTGGTCCTATTTCCTGGCTGGGACTTGTCATTGCTGAGTTATCCTGGAGGAGGAATCTGTTGAAGGCCTCCAGAAGGCCTTGTGAGGTTGTGTTGGGAAGGGCTATATCAACACACTAAATAATGGATGTCTTGTGTGGGCATACAAATTTGGGGCCAGAGCTATGCCAGGCTTAATAAAGGAAGATTCAGGCTGGCATTGCAGATGCAAGTGCTAGAATGGCCCATTTCTGATGTCTCACAGCTCTTTATGACCTCACAGCTTCTTGGACGGATTTGACAAAAATCTCTTGGACATTCCTAAGAAATGAGAGACGCTGTGGACACAAATAAAGGGCTATCTGATGAGTTGAACTGGACTGTGAGGTCACAGAGCAACACAAGCTATGACAAGGGGGTGATCTGTGCAGGATGGGTGCTCAGAGATTGCTATTAGAAAGCATGCTCCCTATGGACACCCCTCTGCCACGTGACCTCCATTTCTTCTATCCATGACCTGAGGCATGGAGTAAGGAGAGCAGCAACACGACACGAGAGAGAGAGATGCAATAGGAATATCCACCTTTAGAGGCTCACATGCCCAGCAAGTGCCTTATCACAAGTAAAACTCACCCCAACCCCTGAAGGCTGGAGTTAGTCTCTGTGTCATGTACTGGGACTGGCAGACAAGAAATTACTTCTGCCTTGGAGGTAGACATTGACTAGCTCTATAAAAGTCAAACCAAATTCTCAGCAAGTGTCACTTCACAGGAGTAATAACCTTCCCACTTACTGCTTGCCAGGGCAGCTCCAGGGAAACCAGAGAAGGGGAGGCTGGGTTGGGCTGCAAGGGACCTTAGAGACCACCTTGTTCCAAACCCCCCTGCGATGGACAGGGACATCTTCCACTACACTGGGTTGCTCCAAACCCCATCCAGCCTGACCTTGAACACTTCCAGGGATGGGGCTGGACAACCTGCGCCAGTGTCTTATCACCTTCATCGTAAAGAATTTCTTCCTAACATCTAATCTAAACTTGCCCTCTGTCAGTTTGAAGCCATTCCCATTTGTTCTGTCACTCTATGCCCTTGCCCAAAGTCCCTCTCCAGCTCTCTTGTATCCCCCTTCAGCTATTGGAAAGCCACAATAAGGTCTCCCTGGAGCCTTACCTTCACCAGGCTGAACTTCTCTCAGCCCGTCTCCACAGCAAAGCCCCTGATCATCTTCATGGCCTCCTCGGGACTCGTTCCATCATGTCCCCAACCTTCTTATGTTGGGGGTCCCAGAGCTATACTGCAGGTGGGTTTACACCAGAGCAGAGGGGGAGAATCCTCTCCCTTGACCTGCTGTGGCTGTACTGCTCCTGATGCAGCCGAGGGTACAGCTGGTTTTCCGGGCTGAGAGCATACTGCTTATGTCCTCCTTCCATGTGATATTTATCTCTTGCTTTTTGCCCAAAGACTACTTTATCAGCTCTCTGTTTGTACCTTCTTTTAGAATTGCAGCATTTTGTTACAACTACCGCAATACCAATAAAAAACCAATCAAAAGGTTAAAACTCCTCCAGATCCACTCTTGTCTCCTCTGTAATGCCTTACACACAAGAGAACAAAAACTCCAAACAAAATAGGGAATTGTCTCTTCAAACTGCTAATGTTGCCTGAGGTGATTTCACTTGAACATAGCGTTTTCCCAGTGGAGACAAGAACTCATAGTATTTCTTTCCTTCAGCCATATTCATTACAGTGATGGCTCACTCCAACATGTGTTGTTACCAAAATCTGCCTTCCTGTGAATCTGTGTCTTGTGCTTGATTCTCTAATGCCTAGTAAGGGTTCAGGTTGTGCTACAGAATTTCTCTCTGGACAACCAGTAAAGGTTTCTTCCATCGACTATGAGCAGAAAACCTTTAGCTCTGGAGTACCACTGAGGCATCCAACTTTCTGTCAAAAGTGACTGAAATTTTACAGCACGTTCAAAGATACTTGGGGAAAAAAGAAGAGGACTGAAGGTTAGGCAGGCAAAGACACTTACAGGGAGGCAATCACAAAGGTAGCATGATTGCACAGTGCTCCTTTCCCTATGAAACTAGGGCGAACAACATTTCCATTGCTTTTTATTATGTCCTGCTGAGCACTGCCATCTTCCATCTGTAAACATCAGAGCCGCTGCTGTAGTAACCACACATAACATCTGATGCTGAACAGGAGGAGATGAAATCCTCAGTAACAGGGGACCTATTTCTATCTAAACTTCCCAAGCAATAACACTAGAAAATTGTTTTATAAAATGCATAACATAATGAGAAGCTGAGAAAACATTTTCCAAAAATTTGTTTCCAATCCACTCTAACAATTGCCATCAAATCCTGAAATTTTATTCTCACTTCAGCACAGAACAAATTAAGCTTTCAATAAGGGTTGTATTATGGCCTGAATGCATAGGACAATGTTTGCACTGAGACCTCTACCTTCATGGGGTAGGACAAAAAGGCTCATGGCCAAAAAATGAAGACTGGGCAGATGGTGATGTTTCATAGCATTGTCCCTAGACAGCCTCACATCAGTTCCAGGAATCACTGTGCAACTTGCCAGATCACAAGCTGCTGAGCATCACTGTAGAGGGAAGCTGCTACAGAGGTGTCAAGGTAGCACAGATGATGTGATGAGCAGTCGTTCCTTGGAAAGCAGGTATGTTACAGAGGGATGTATTTTGGTGTTGTTGCATGTGAGTTTACATATTACAATCACTTGTGCTATGAACTATCTAGTGTCCCAAGTACTTCTACGTCTTCCTTAGCGAAATCCAGAAAATAAGTGTCTCCTTTACTACTGAATTGCAGGAACATTTTGTTTAAGTGCCACATTAACTGGAAGAACCAGTGGGGAGCCCTTGAAAAGCACAAGTGATACAGTATATGTGCTGCTTCATGTCAGATCTTGCCTCTAGCAGTGGTGAAGGGATGGGTGTCAAACCCTTTATGATGCTGTGATGTGCTGAAATGGGAAAATTTGATTGCACGTATTTCCGTGTATTAGGAGCCTTCTTGAGAAGACTGTTCAAATCCTTCTCTCTTGGTAGCAAATTCTTTCCCCTTGCACTTATTATTGCAGCTGGACTCACCATTTCTGTCCTGACTCAGACCTCTCCCTAGCCCAGGAGATGCTCAATGAAACACCAAAACATCAGTCCTGTGATTAGATGAAAGACACTGCACCTGGGCACAAGATTTCCATCATGTACCTTGGAAGCGGTGATTGTGCAGCTGCAAACACATCTGTGGAAGCCCTTGAGCTGGAAGAGTGAGAAATGTTGAAGGAGCAGCTTCATTCTGCTGCAGAGAATATAATTTGTTTCCTGATAGAAACATATGGCCATCATTAATAACAATCAGTGATTGTGCCAGTTTCTAATTGAGCACAAGACACCTTGGTGTGCAAAATAGGATAAAACTATATTGGCAGGCTATCTAAGGAGACAAAAGTGAGAATTGTGTGGGTTTGCTTGGGGATGTGAGAGTCTAGAAGAGTGAAGCAGAGCCTAGCCTGACTAGTCATCTGCCAATCACACCAAGATGTCATTTTTAATTGCAGCTGAAGAAAGGCTTGCTCACTATTTCTTTCGTACATTTGAACAATACCGTTTTTCAAAAGTATGAACTACATTGTGGAGCCAGACTCATAAAGGAAGCCAATAATTAACAAAATTATTGCTACATCTATTAACCACAGAGTCATCCTCCCAGGTCTTGGCAGTTGCCCATCAGGGTCATATCTTCCCACAGTGTTTCATTTTGGCAGAATTTTCAGACATTCACTGCTGTGACACAGAATGACACATATTGTCTGGAATGACAGCTCTTAGGACATTGCATTCATCATTCATAAGTTTTTATCACAGCTAAACATGTTTAGTTTCTTCATATTATAGTAGTGATTTGGATGATAATATCAGGGAATGAGAGAAATTTGAAAACTTGGAATAAAATGCAAGAAGTTTTTTTCTGGGTAAAATTGTGCTCTCTCTGACAGGTCAAGAAGCTGTAGGATAAGGTGTAATGGATGAAGAAAAAGGGAACATTTCCTAACAGACCCTCTCAGCTTTTGTAATGGTTTAAAGACCTCCTGAGCTAGAGTTTGAATATGGGGTACACTTTGTGTGCAGCTACCACAGACACATGGAGTTTTTTATGCCATCTAGAAGCAGATTTCTGTGCACCAAGTGATAAAGATGCATGGAGTTCCTGTTTGTTTTAAACCTGACACCAGGAACTTTGTCAGAAGTCTGTTCATCTCCAGCAAATAATCTTCCCCTTCTCTGTGCCACTTGTGGTGGTAAGAGCAGCCCAGGTAAATAAAAATGCCCTGCAGATTACCTAACTGGGATTTTGGTAACTTTCTTCTCCTCCAAATGATTATTGTTACTTACATTCGGATTTTGGTTTCAAACCAGCTTCATCTGATTTGGCAAAAGCTGCTACTGTGCTTTGTTTCCAAGGAAATATTTGGATCAAACATAGCAACCAGAAGCTGCTGTTATTATTATTTAGCAAATAACCCAGAGCTTTGTTTTCTATCCAAGCATCCCTCAGACTCTGAAGAGTTTGGAAATCTAATCCCACACTGAATCTTTGCAAACAATCCCTTTTTTTAAATTGGGCCAAGCCACAAAGCCAAATCCAGTCCTGCCGAACCTTCACATTGCTCAATATTTCACGTGAGCTCCAATTGCTGCCGTCTGTTTCCAACTCTGTTATTCATTGCTGCTGTCATGCTGTGCCTCCTCCTCCTTGTATCCATAGGAAAATGCATCAGACCAAAACTGATGAGACTTTCTAACACTGCCAATGGTGTTATTGCAGAACTGTATTCATTACGTACCTTGAGGGTTATTAGAAGCATCTGGAAAGTTATGCTTCAAGGGTGTCAACAAAGGTTTCTGAGATTTCTCCTTCTTCCTCTTACACAAGCCCATTTTAAATTTCTTTTGGGCAAACAGCTCCAAAACACCTCTGTTTCCTCTCTAGTAAAAATATCACACTAGGTAAACATACCCCATTTATATTCAAAATTTCGCTTGCTAGCTTGTTTTTTTGTTTTCAGTTTGTTTTTTTTTCCCCACCAGAATTGCACAATAAAAATTTAATGATCTTCTGCATATATTATAGACTTATATGGAGATCTATGCTGCTTAAAAGTTAAGCATAAGTGTTTGCTTCATAACAAATTGCTGCAGAGGTTTAGAAAGTCTGCAAAACAACTCTCAGCATAGGGCAATGAGAGCCAGGAATAGGCATTTATCCTTTGCTCTTTAGAGATGTGACCCACTTTAACCAATGTTAAATGGAAATCCATCCACTCATACAGGAAAACGGGTGAATTGAAAAACATAATCAGTGCCTGGTTCCTACATACGTGCATGTCATTGTTTCTTTCTGCCTTCTTGCAATGTGAGTTTCCAGTTCTTGTGGGGTTGGGGCTTTTCTGCTGAATTTGAATTTCCAATTTTTTATAATCCTCTGGGAAGATGTGCCATCTTCTTGCTGGTTTTCCATCAACCTCTTTGGACTATGTTGTTTCATCTGTTCTGCTAAGGAATATTCTTCACCTCTGGGGCCAAACAGTACTGCTCAGACTGTGTCCAAGGCAGCAATGCCAGGACAGTTACCTCTCCCCCTCTTCCAGCTCTGCTCCTTCCTTCTTCCCTTATTTCCTACATCCAGAGTGGGCCATCTTCAAGCTCCCAAGGAAACCTCAACGTTTCTAATAAGGCTGAGCCACAATCTTTGCCTCCAAAAAGACCCAAAAGCCTCAGCCTGATGTGTTTGCCCTCATGCATCACATTCATGCAGCATGGAAGTCTAAGCCAACAGTGTTGAGCTCTAGGCTGCTGCTGTTTAGTTTTCTTCATCATGTAGTCAGTTCTCTGTCCTCATTTGCCCCTGAACTAAACTAAGTGATAATTGAGTATAAATACACAGGTTTTGACACTGTGACCATGTGAGCCGAAATCTGGTTAGCAATAAACTTTATCCTCCTTCATTACTACACCTCATCTTTGCTTAGTCACTGCTTGGTGCCAAGGGTTTGTTTCCCTGGAACAATGTGTCTTCTTCCCTGGAACAAAGCTTCCTTGTGATGAGATGGATGCTGTAAATAAAGATGTCCACCCAGCTGAAGGGTTCAGCTCCAGGGGAGAGGTTTGGACAAGTTTTGTGCAAAACAGATCCTTTAACACAGTCCTTTCCTCTACTACAAAAGTTAGAGCAGAGCGCAACTCTTTCTGTATGCCTTACTGGGAGCTCCTTCAGCATCAGCACAGATGTCCACTCGGGAATTAGTTCCCTTTCTTTTATTTATCTGCTTTTCTGCCAGACAGTGAGATAACAGGGGCTAGCACTAAACAAACCATGGGGGAGATGTGTGTATTTTACAAGACCTCAGAAACGCAGAATGTTGATAAAGACACATAAAAGCCCTGTGGGAGACCATGCCCTCTGGCCAGGGAGTGGAGACAACATTTTGTGTTCTGTTCCTGGAATAGCACAGAACAGGAACACCAGTGGAAAAAGACCTGCATAAACAGCGAGCAGGAGACACAAATACATTTCCATTACCATTTTGACTTGAATACATCCACCCATAATTCAATGGCCCCTGTTGCCATAGCAATGGAGTATCTCATCATTTTCATGTCTTTTTTTTCACAACAACCATGTGAGTTGAGGAGATACTGTCTACAAGTTACAGACGTGGTTGGAGGTGTTTTAATTCCCCTCTTTTAACACCCAGTTGAAGGGGTGCATTCATTTCCCCACCTTGGGTTGTGGCAGGGAGGGAGCCAGACACCAGCACCCCATCCCAATGTCTCCCTGCTCAGGAGGAGGGAATTGCCAGTGGAAAGTGTTTTATGAGTTCAAGGGAGTCTAAGCAGAGTTCTGAGAGACAGAAAATCTTGGCTAGAGGATGTTTGGACATCTCTGGAAGATTTCAAAGTTGAATGCTGACCCAAAACAATCCCTCCTACTACACCTTGATTGCTCAGATACAGCAGGACCCACAAGCCTGTGTAGACTTGGACCTGGAGCCACTGTCTCGAGGAGATTAACTTGTGGTGACATCCCTCCATAAACTCCATCCACTCAAGGTAGTATGCAGTAGGAGTTTCCTTTTAAACCCCCTCTTTCTGGGCAGCTAAGCAATGTCAGTCCCTCACCTTAGGGCAGTATCCAAACACCAATTATCATGCACATACTGGGCCCTCAGCTTTGAAAGGACAAGTTGAAGCACTGTATGAATAAGAAATTAGAGTAATTCCCTCAGTGTTGAACCCCATGACATAAAAACTCAGCAATTAGCATTTCCCCCCTCTTTTTTTTCCCCCCACAGTTGTTTTGGTAAAATATGAAGATGATCCTTCTGAAACACAGACAGGCTGCTTGCAGCTGTAATTTGCAGAAGGAACTTCTTATTTATACCCCTGGTCCTGTGATTTTAGTGTTTGTCTTGGTATATGAGCACGGTAACTGGTTACTCTCCCTGACAGGATGGCAGGCTGAGCACAGGCAATGCACAGGGACCTAGAGGCTTTGCCATGTCCCATCTGCTCTCACCCACAGCTGAGCAATCCCTCTCTGGTTTTCCCATTTAAGGCTGTGCTTTGTAGAATCATAGAGTGTTTTGGGTTGGAAGGGACGTAAAAGATCATTTAGTTCCAACCCCTCTGCCCATTGGCAATGACACCTTCCACTAAACCAGGTTGCTCAGAGCCGCATCCAACCTGGCCTTGAACACTTCCAGGGATGGGGCATCTGCAGCTTCTCTGGGCATGGTGCTGATGATAGGTGTGACACAGCCTTTGAGAGACTGCTGGCTTTTTTGAAATGTCAGTGGTGGACCAGATGGGACACCGTGGGGAGGTCAGAAGGCATTAGGGAACAAAAGAGGGCTAATTTGTGAGACCACTCAGGTGTGGAACAGAAGATGGTCTAGGGCAGTGAAGGCTCAGCAGAGCATGTAATTTCTACCTGAAGCCTGTCTGGCACCACATGCATATGTGAGACCCAGAGGACATCATATATATCACTATATACCTGGGAGTGGAGCTGAACAGGGCTACCCAGCTACTCCAATGTTTTAGTGAGAGCTAAGCCACTTTCCAGCTCCCTGCTGGCTCCAAAAACCCTTGCTTACCTGCGAGTTCAGTTACCCTGTGGACATGGAAACACATCCTGGCATCAGCTGGAGGGTTCAAATCCCACCAGTGCTGTGGCAGGGGACACATCTGCCACCAGGCACAGTAAGGAGGGGATTTCTTACAGCTAAAGGGCTGTGCTGGAAGGAAAAGAAACTTCAATGGATGTTGGGAAAAAAGGGACAAACTCAATGTCCGGGCATTTTTGGAGGACCTGGCTTCTCAACCAATGGCCATTGCTGTTTATCCAAAGAGACCACGCCCAGGGTGGTCTTATCCAAAGACCCACTGCTGGGTGCTGGGCCACTCATCTTCCCCAGTTTTATAGCAGAGGCTTACCTTGCCATCCACAATGTCCTGGCTGCACTGCTCGGAAGAAGACAGACCTTCTTGCCCTTTCCCAGTGCAGCAGGATGGTGGATCAACCACAGGCTCCACTGTTGTCCAACACAGAGCCATGTGTGAGAGACACAGCACACTAGGCAGACTAAATCATCTTCCCCCCAGCCAGCAGGTCCAAGCATCACTTTAATCATGGCTGAGGGCATTCCTGCTCCCTGGAGGAATGAGCTGGGTGTTTTTCAGGCATCATGCTTCATTAAGTGTTTTTATAGCAGCACTTTGCAGCTGCAGGGTGCGGTGATGGGGGGCTGCAGCTCTGACTTGCTGATTAGCACCAGGACTGTTGCGCACACAGCTCGATGAGACCCAGCCATCATCTAAGTGGGGAAAAATCCTCAGAATAACATAAAATCAGGAGTGGTTATAAGCTTGGCATTTAGGGAGTCCTCTGAATTGTTTGTCATACTCAGACATTCACCACAAGGGAAACTTAATTAACTACTGAGAGAGACTTGACACTCTTCTCTCCAGAGCAGCTCATTGCTTAATTGGAGAAACAAACTATGTTCAGTGACTTAGTGGAAAAACCACGGCTCTTTTGGACAGGAATATGAAAAGGAAGGCCAAGGACAGTGAAATATATTTTACCAGCACTGCTTTCTGCTTGCTCTAAGGATCAAAATCCTGCTAGTGACAGTTTAGTCTGGATGATGAACTGGCAAATCGCACTTTCACACAGAAAAATGTGTGACTGGGATAACAGAAATCCCCTCCTTGTCATCCTCTCCTGTTTTGCTTGCAAGGGCTTGTACCCTGCAGAAATCTCTTTCCTGGAAAAAAAACCCTCTCTGACAGACCAGATGCTGATGCATCATGTCTGATTCCCAGGGAGCTGGTTTTGGTGGGATTTGAGCGTGAACAGGGGATTAGAGGGGAGCCCAGGGATCAAACTACCCCAGCTGAGTTGCTTTCCAGTATGACCAGATGGAAAAGCGTGCAGTCTACTAGCAAAGGAGCGCTCTCTTGTGGGCTATGCAGTGTGTAAGCAGAGCATGTGTAAGCTATGTTGGCTCAGAGGTGATTAATAAAGAAAATAAAGACTGGGGAAGAAAGGCATGACATAAACCGGCACAGCAGCTAAGTGTTACCAGATGTCAGGTTGTTTTGATCTTCTCATTGCAAAACCAAGGAAGAGGGAACACAAATAAGCCCCCCCACCTCAAAGCCAGAGCCACTTTAGGCACCCACTGTGCTGCTTGAGGCCAACTGAGATGAAAGGTAAGGTCCAACGTGTCACATACCCCTGGCTGAGGGCTGTGAATTGCAGAAGCATGTAGGACAGCGCGCCACAAGGCACAGATGGGCTGGGTTTGCTCTAACTTCCTCTGTGTTGAGGCTTTGGAAAGCAGCCAGAAGCTGAGAATGGCAGCAGAACCAGTCAATTTCAGGTGGGTGTTCTGCCCCTAGCCGTGAGAATGTGGTGAACACAAGGAGGAAGAAGAAACACAGACAATGAATGAGAGGAAGAGCCTGGTAATTGATACATGATGGTTTGCTCAAGGCTGACAGCCATGCTTGTCTTTGCTGGGTGGGTGAAATAATTTGCCTCTGGACTTAGAAAAGGCCTGTGACTTACAATAGCCTGAAACAAGTTGTCCCACCTCCTGGAGTACTCCCCACCTCTTTGGACCTGCCTTGGTGTACTGTGAAGAGCTCTGTTCATACTGTACACACATACCCATCTCTGCTGCATCTCATGGCCCAGGAGCTTTCAGAAACTAGAATAGAATCACAGAATTGTTAAGGTTATAAAAGCCCTCAAAGGGCATCAAGTCCAACCATTAACCTGGCACTGCCAAGCACACCACGTACCCAAGTGCCACAACTACATGCATTTGAACATTTCCAGGGATGGTGACTCCACCACTTCCCTGGGCAGCCTGCTCCAGCACTTGACAACTCTTTCAGGGAAGAATTTTTTCCTGATATCCAGTCTAAACCTTCCCAGGTACAAATTGAGGCCATTTCCTCTTGCCCTGCATCTTGTTACCTGGGAAATAGCCACCAGAAAACCTCAGAAAGACAACTAGAGCCTTTCCCAGCCCAGCTCCAATACATGGAGCTGAGCTAATGTGCAAAATGCTGATTCTTACAGTTAAGCATATCCTCACATACTTCACTGTAGTATGCTTACATATTTTACTGTATTGAGATTCCTTCTGGCACAGGAGAATTTCTCCTTGGACTTCCCACTCGGAGGATAACACTCAGAGGTTGGGACAGTGATTTACCGAGATATGAATATCGATCTAATATCCATATCCAACTGAGATGGACAAAAACTCTCTAACAGTTTAGAGTTAGAAAGTGTATATTTTATTGGCACCAGGCTCTGCGTGGGATAGCTTCCTAATACACAGTGTCAAGGTATGAATGGTTACAGAGTTTATTTATCCACAAAAGTTATGAATATCCAAAATACAAATGCATATTTATAACAATGACCCCTCCTATTCTCCGCTTCATATGGAAATTAGCTTTAATGTCATTAAGCATGCGTAGTGTGTGCTCTGAATTGAGTCGATGGTCTCAAATTGGGTCAGTGGTCCCAGATAGATGAAGTAAGCTCATCTCCCTCATTTTGACCTTTTTCACCTTTCTGAACTTTAATAATCCTAATTACTTTAGTGACCTCCAAATTTCCTCTTTCATGACTTTTGAATAGGTTTTCACAGAGGGAGGAAATTGGTAATTGTCCTTGTTCCCTAGACCAACTTATCAATGTTTCTGTACCTCATTCTAAGCACAGCTAAACAAGCATACAAATGACAGATCATCAATTATTTAGTAATCAATTACTAACATCTTAAAAACTGTTTCAGGTCTAGCTCTCCTAACTATTTTAATTAACTCTAGCCGAGCTCAAATTCTTTCTTATTCTAACTAATTTCAACACAGCTAGCCTATAACTAAAATCTTTATGTTTCTTTTAAGTTTATGTTTCAATAGGAGCAGAACCAGAGTTTGATACTGCTGTAGATGAACATCGTCACTCCTCATCATCTGGAAGCTGATGGAATATTTACACTGATATACATTATTTATATATTACATAGATACCATATATATTATACAGATGGAGTACTGATGGCATATTTACATTGGTTCTCAACACCCCTCCTCCCAGTCAACCAGATAGGAAATCATTTGGCAGATCCTCATCTAAACAGTCTAGTGCTCAGGAAAAGCAGCATAAATTACTCAGGACGGAGTAAAACATGGCTTGCACATACGCCTACGGTCTTAGGGAAGAAGCAGAAGTGATAGCTCTTTGCTGCACCTGCTGCATTATGCACTTGGTATTTCAGTCACTCAGAGTGATGTTGATCCAGGAGCAGGCTCAGGCATGTTTTGTGCTCTTTAAAACACAGGAAAAGGTAATCCAGGTTGCAGTGCTTTATTGTACAAGACCACACGTTCTTCTTTAGAGACAGCTGCAAAACGTAAATAGATAGAAGAAAGGAGGCAAGGACTGTGTCCCTATTTCACAGTGTGATGCTGGCAGTGTTAGTAGGAGAAGGCAAGCTGTCCTCCTCTGTGCCTTGCTCCTACTAAATCCATCTGAGGAGGCAGTCCTAGAACCTGGGGAGGTGGTTTCTCACCAGACTGCTCTGTTTTGCTCACTTTTGAGCACTGCAAGCCTCGCAAAGACTCTTGTTACAGTGGTTGAGTCCACTGCAGGAATGACCAAGGAGCCACAGAGCCCCAAAACAGTGGAGGTCCGCTGGTGAGCAGGCTCAGAGGTCTAAGACCACCCCGTTTTACTCTTTTTAAGTCCATGTTCTAGATACCTCTCCTTTCCTTGATACCCCACTGGTTCCCAGGTCCCTTGTTCCACCCCTTGCCTTCCCCAGTGGTCACTGTCCTGTCACCCCACATCCTCTCCACCCCCTGGCTCCCAAATGCCAGGTTCTGATGTTCTGCGCTCCCCCAGTGCAGCTCCAGATAAAACCCTGGGCCCCTCAGTGTTCTGTGTTCTTTGTCCCTGGGTCCCTTCAAGTGGGGACTCCAATAAACCCCTTGGAACTCCATACAAAGGACCCCTCCAGCCTCTTTGTCTCTGGCGATGCTGCAGGAGCTGTCCGGCTCTGTGTGTGTGAGTGGCTGTGAGTATCCACCAGCTCCGGTGTGTCAGGGGGTGTCTGAGCACGTTCACGCGGCACCCCCAGAGCTGCTCCGACAGGGACGCGATCGGGACGGACGCGGCGCTCTTTCCACCCCTCAACTCGTGCACTGTGTCAGACTCTCTGATGTGGTTTGAAAGGACAAATGAAGACTGCCCTGGCAAGGGTTGGAGTCTGGGCTCAGATCCATGTGGAACCTCTTGGTCTCCAATGGGAAGCAAAGGCCAATGAAGCTGGAACCATGGAAAGTCAGAAACAGCCCATGAGAGTTGTGGCAGTTTAGGACAGGGCTTTTCTGACCCTCCTCTGATAAATCTCCTTGCAGTTCTCTGTACAGACACCCACAGACATTTGTGCCACTGCATCTGCCCATAGGCAATCCCAGTGGTTCCTAGGGCAGCAGTTTTCCTGCTTTCCCAGATCTGGATGTTTCTCTTTTTCTCCCATGGCTCTGAGCATTCAAGATTTCCCTTCTGGTTTGCAGAGCTCTCAGCAGTGATTGCCTGTGCCTCGTGTCTGCTCCCCATCCACAGCAGCGCTGGAGGTATCAGAGCAACACACTGTCAGCCTGAGAGGCTTATCATTATCAGCTTAGGAGATGTAGGTAGGTCATCAGGGAATTTTAATCAGCAGAGACACTTTCACATCCAAAGAGACAAAGATATTATCAATTCTCTTAAATGGACACCAGAAGAGATGAGCTGCAGCTCTTGGGACTCTTCCTTTCTTCATCCTGTCCGAAATAAATTGTTCCACGAAATGCAGTGATGCCATGCTGATCCCCAACTGTTAATGCCCTGGTTTTTCAGCCATAGATGTCCTTAGAAAGTCAACTTTCTCTGAAGGCTTCTCTTTTCCATGAGGAACATGCTGTGTATTTCTCTCACTGCTCTGGAAGGCACCATTCATGATGGCCACATGGAAAAGCTATACCAGGACACAGCAGGCTGCTGGTATTTTAAAATGCCTGTCTCTCTTCTGGGTCAATGCTTATTTCCACTGGCAGTTTTGATCTGTTTTCCTCTCCTTCTCTCTGAGGGCATTCCTCATTTGCCCTGCTGTAGCATTCCATGCTGTGCAGCAGCAGCTAATGGGGACTTAGTGACGTGTTAGCCTGGATGTGTGTGTTTCAGATGAAGGGATTAATACCTGGGGGCTCACTTGGGAATCCTGCAGACAGCAGGTTTGAAACATGGCAAGCTTTATTCTTTGTCTTGCTTCTGTCAATATCTTGATTAAATTGTAATTCCACTAAAAAAAATCACACTGTTGGCATGAAGGTGGGTAAGAGAAATTGATTATTTCATTTTTTTCCCTTCTGTGGTTAGTTGAATTGCAGGTATTGCTGTTTGGGTGGCAGTTAGGACTGATTACTTCTATAGCCCCAGAAGGCAAAGAAAAAGTGAACCTGGGGTGTGTTTCACTCTGTTTTCTCTGGTCTTGCTGAAGAGTTAAAGCATGTGTTTAACAGATATGTTACTCTAGATGGGTTAATTGAGTTTGAGCAGCTCTACAAAATAACCATCTGCAACCATCCATGTGGTTTAAATGTCCCTTGGAAACAGTCATGTCAAGAGTTGCCTTTATAAATGATAATTAACAGACACCAAAATGTAGGTGTGCTCTGAAACCAGGTACATTGACCCTCATTAAGTTTTGTCCTGGCTCTGGAAATGATGAAAGTATTTCCTTTAGAGAGGCAAGGTTGTCAGAAAGGCTTTAAATACAGTTTTTAAAAATGCCAGTAATCCTTCAGATTAGCTTTTCTGTCAGTCTGAAATAGGGCTAGTTAAATTCCAGCGAATTGAGCAGGCAGTGGTCCAGCCCTGTGGATACAGAGGGGATTAGTGGGACGGCTGGAGCAGAGCATAGGCTTTTCATGGAAGAGGGCTTTGCAGGGAGTCAACAGAGGCAGGCTGCAGAAAGGCAGTGACTGTCCTGCCACAATGCAATGCAAAGCTGTTGCCAGACACTGCCAGAGCAGCCCAGGGGATATATATACATATATATGTTATACATACATATATACACACACATAAGAAGGATGTAGACCTGTTGGAGTGAGTCCAGAGGAAGCCATAAAGGTGCACAGAGGGCTGGAGCACCTCTGCTATGGAGACAGGCTGAGAGAACTAGAGTTGTTCAACCTCGAGAAGGAATGGCTTTGGGGATCCTTTAGAGCCCCTTCCAGTACACAAGGGGGCTACAAGAGAGCTGGGGAGGGACTTCTAACAAGGACATGGAGTGACTGATAGGACAAGGGGGAATGGCTTCAAACTGATGGAGGGCAGGGTGAGATTAGATATTGGTCAGGCAGTTTTCCCTTGTGAGGGTGGTGAGGTACTGGCATAGGCTAACCAGAGAAGCTGTGAAAGTGTTCAAGGCCAGGTTGGATGGGGCTTTAAGCAACCTGCTCTAGTGGAAGGTGTCTCTGCCCATGGCAGGGGAGCTGGAACTAGATGGTCTTGAAGGTCCCTTCCAACTCAAACTGTTCTGTGATTCTACAGCTCTGTGAACTGAAGATATATATGTATATATCTATATATGTAGCTGAAGCAGAAGAGATGAAGACATCAGGTTGCTGGAGGCTGCTGCCTACTGAGACCTTCCATCTACCCAGGGAAGTTCACACCTAGCTCATGCTCCATAGTAAATAACCAGTTAATTCATTGATTTATGAATTTTCTGTAGCTCCTAATTATGCCAAGACATCTGGGTATCATGATAACAGAGAACAAATTTCCTCATAGGCAAGGTGAAAGCTGGAGGAAGGTGTAAGACCAATACTGGGTGGCCTGTGCTGTGGTACAGTATCCAAGATAAAGTCTGTCCAGCAGACATTTGAAAGATCAGATATTTAGATAAGATTGTAAAAATGGTATTTTCTTCAAGCTGCCAAAGATGCCAGAGTCTGGGAAAGACCGATTGGGATAGAACAAGTTTTAGTGCAATTTCCTCTATAGGGTTTGTAAAGATATCATGCAATGAAAATGCAACTCACTATAATGTCCAGGTTTTCTTTTAGGGATAAATACAAGTTAACAGATCAGGCAGGATGTGATGAAGGCTCCAGAGAGATTAGGTGGTTATGGGACAGTTTGCAATATAGCATAGTTCTAAGGGTTAGGGTTATGGTAATGCCTAGGGTTAGGGTTCAGAAAACCCCAAAGCCCAGAGCTCCAGGGACACTGACAATGCGAAAGGCATGCCAAGGGGAGCGTGGCACTGCCCCAACATTGCAGCTACTGTGTCTTCCTGACTGGAACTCAGCTCAGCCCCGTGCTGTTTCTTTGGCTGTGCCTAGGATTAGGGTTTGGGTTAGGGTTAGGGCTAGGGTTAGGCCTAGGGTTAGGGTTCAGGAAACCAGAAAGCCCAGAGCTCCAGGGACACTGACAATGCAAAAGGCATGCCAAGGGAAGCACGGCACTGCCCCAGCATTGCAGCCCCAGTGCCCTCCTCACTGGAACCCACCTTAGCCCAATGCTGTGTCTTAGGCTGTGCCTAGGGCTAGGGTTAGGGTTTCACCTAGGCTTAGGGTTCAGAAAACTGCAAAGCCCAGAGCTCCAGGGACACTGACAATGCGAAAGGCATCCCAAGGGGAGTTCGACACTGCCCCAACATTGCAGCCTCAGTGACTTCCTCATTGGAACCCTCCTCTGCCCAAAGTTGTTTCTTAGGCTGCGCCTTGGGCTAGGGTTAGGATTAGGGTTAGGGTTGCGCCTAGGGTTAGGGTGCTACAGTGGGGATTACTGTAACACGCATAACAAACAAGGCGGCCCGTGGAAAAGAAATATATATAGGCTGATTCTTGATAGACATTTCAGAGATGTTTATTTCTCCAGCCGCATGGCCAGAGCTCTGCCGAGGAACTCCTACAGTCATGGGACCAGAGGGTCCTTGCCCGTGCAGGGGAACACAAAACAACCAATGGGGAATGAGTCTGACCAGGGGCTCAGGAAACCCTGTGCCTCCCCTCAGGGCCCCTCTCCCAGGAATACATGGCGGGGGGAAGGGACCCCGACATTTCACCCGTTTTATTTTAATAAAAGGAGAATGAAAACAACTGGGTAAACATAACAAGAACAGTTTTAAAAGAAAACAAGCCACCCTCCTGAGCCTTTAAATGTCCAAAGTGATTCTCTGGAACATCTTAAGGATGTCAGAAGGGAGACAGGACTCTCTGAGCATGCTTTGTGGGGAAACTGAGGCAGGAGAGGGTTTAATTTCTTCCCTCCCCCTTTTCATCCCCCCGTCGGCATTGGAGAGGAGTTGTAGGGAAAGGGAATTGTATAGGGAAGCCATGGGGTGAAAAACAGATTAGGAATAAACTGGGGATGGGGTAAATTTAGGAAGGGGTTCATATTGGGTATACGGTAAAAGGGGAAAGTAGGTTGTGGGTAGGGAAGTTGCTGGGATGGATATTTTTTATAATTTTGTGTGTAACGGCTGCCTTTGACTGGAATACCCCCAGGCCCAGTAACATTTGCTGCTTGTAAACCCTTCTTTCCTTGTACTACATCAAATTGTACAACTTCCCCATCTCCTACACTTTGCAGGTAATTTTTAGGGTTATTCCTTTTAGTGGCAGTTCTATGGATGAATAAATCTTCCCCCGTATCATCTCATGTTGTAAATCCATAGTTGTTTTTGACATTGTACCATTTCACAGTTTCTGTGATTTTTGTGGCTACAACTTCTCCTATCACGTCCTTGCGTGTTTGTCGTGGCTGCTGGTCCCGCGTGGCCGCTGTCTCGCTGACTCCGACGTCTCAGTTGGGCCCCTGCGTTGTGGCTGCTCTGCGCGGCGCTGCTCCGGTGCGTGTCTGGGCTCTGCGCGGCCCCGCATTGCCATCGCCGCTGGCCCCACGGCCTGTGAGCGGTTCCGCTCCGCAAACTCCACACTGCTTTGAGAGCGGCCCCGTTTTGGCTCGGCGCTGTGCTGCGTGGCTTCTCGTGTCGCTGTGGAAACCGCCGTTTCTCCCTCCATAGACCTCTCCGAGCCCTGTGCTCAGAGCAGGCTTCCACGCCGACCCCCAGTTCCTGGCTGCCTGTGGCCCACGGCACCCGCGGTGCCAGCGGTGTCGCTCCCTCACTCGCGGTCGCGTGGCCGGGGACCCCGAGACAGGGATGGGGTCCGCAATAAGGCGTGCGCTCCCAAGGGGGCTGGGTGCATCCAGTGCAGGCACCTCCGCTGGCACGGCTGCAGTCACGCGCTCCTGGGATGGCCAGGGATTATGGCCATCCTCTGCTCTAGGGGTAATAGGACCATACAAATGCTCCTCAAGAGCTTCACTGATTACAATTAATCCACTGAGAGCTTCTGTTGCTAGTCCATGTTTTGTTTGATCCCTTATCTTATCCCAGATCTCGTACCAAAAGCACCCCTGACTAGTTCCAGGAAGATCAATATCAAAAAGTAAGCCTCGAGAAATACAGAAGAAATTTTAGAAAAGCCAGTTAAAAAAATGTTTTAGATCTCCCGGAACAAATACTTTCTTGTTTTATTGTTCAAGGATTCCTTTAACTTCTAGATACATTTCTTTCTGTGGTTCAGAGAGCCACCTTTCCCATGATTCTTCCACAGTCCAGAGAGAATATCCAAACCAAGGTGAGAAGAGAGAGATCTAGAGTGGTTTTTACTCATGAATTTTCTGTCCTTAGGGATCGGTGTCTTGCCTGCATTCTCCACCATTTGCTACAGTGGGGATTACTGTAACACGCATAACAAACAAGGCGGCCCGTGGAAAAGAAATATATATGGACTGATTCTTGATAGATGTTTCAGAGATGTTTATTTCTCCAGCCGCATGGCTGGGGCTCTGCCGAGGAACTCCTACAGTCACGGGACCAGAGGGTCCTTGCCCGTGCAGGGGAACACAAAACAACCAATCGTGAACGAGTTTGACCAGGGGCTAGGAAACCCCATGCCTCCCCTCAGGGCCCCTCTCCCAGGACTACATGGCGGGGGGAAGGGACCCCGACATTAGGGTTCAGAAAACGGCAAAGCCCAGAGCTCCAGGGACACTGACAACGCGAAAGGCATGTTAAGGGGAATGCGGCACTGCCCCAACATTGCAGCCTTTAAATGTCTTCCTCATTGGAATCCCACCTCAGCCCAGTGCTGTTTCTTAGGCTGCGCCTTGGGCTAGGGTTAGGGTTAGGGTCAGGGTTCAGAAATCCAAAAAGCCCAGAGCTCCAGGGACAGTGATAATGCAAAAGGCATGCCAAGTGGAGCACGGCACTGCCCCAACATTGCAACATTTGTTTCCTCCTCACTGGAACTTGTCTCCACCCAATGCTGTTTCTTAGACTGCGCCTAGGGCTAGGGTTAGGGGTTACGCCTAGGGTAAGGGTTCAGAAAACCACAAAGCCCAGATCTCCAGAGTCACTGACAATGGGAGAGCGCGGTACTGCCCCAGCCTTCCAGCATTCATTTCTTCCTCATCGGAACTTGTCTCAGCCCAATGCTGTTTCTTTGGCTGTGCCTAGGTCTAGGGTTAGGGCTGGGTTTCGAGTGATGCCTAGGTTTAGGGTTCACGAAACCATAAATCCCAGAGCTCCAGGCAGACTGATAATGCAAATGGAATGTTTGGCAGAGCACGTCGCTTCCCTAGCCTTGCTTGTTGTTTTCTTGGCACTCGTCTCCACCTAATGCCATTTGCCCAGCTCTGACTGTGGTTATTGTGAGGGTTAGGGTTACGCCTAGGGAAACCCACCAAGCCCAGACCTCCAGGGACACTGACTATGGAAAGGCATGCCTAGGAGAGCATGACGCTTTCCCAGTCTTGCTCTCACCTCTTCTTTCTGCCTTGCACTTGCCTCAGCCCAATGCCAGATTCCTGGCTCTACTTCAGCTTAGGGTTAGGGTTAGGTTAAGGCATCATGCAAAATGTCAGCAATTCATGAGTCCATTGACATATTAAGAAGTCCTGTTATCATTCACTGTGTGCAGGCTTGGCATAAGTCCATCATTCTTTGTCTGCCATATGATTTATGGTGATTTTTTTTGTTTTGTTGGTTTGGTGTTGGGTCTTTTTTTGCTGCACTTCATTTAAGCAATTTACTTTTAAAATATCCATGGAATGACAAGCTTCCCAAACTCTGCAATTGCTGTGTGGTTTTGCTGTTTCCCTGAGGTTTTCCGTTGAGGCCACTGATAAAATTGCAGTTGTCTCTGAGTGTGTTCGTTTATGGTGGGATAGAGTTAGCTTTCTTTCCTGTGGCTGGTATGGGATTATTTTGGATTTGTGCTGAACACAGAGTTGATAATATAGAGCTGTTTTTGTTGTTGCTGAACAGGGTTTGCACAGAGCCAAGGCCTTTGCTGCTTTTCATACTGTCATGCTTGTGGGGAAGTTGCGAGTGCCTGGGAGGGTGGGAGGTGACCTGTACAGCCTGTACAGGTGACCCCCACTGACCAAAGGGATATTCCAGATGGTGTGACATCATGGTCAGTGTATAAAGCAGAGGAAGAAGGGGGAAGGAGGGCCATTTGGAATGATGACATTTGTCTTCCCAAGTGATTGTCTACCTGTGATGGGGCCCTGCTCTCCTGGAGATGGCTGAGCACCTGCCTGTCCATGGGAAGACACCTCCTTCAGTAGCTGGCTTTAACTTGCCCATTAAAAGCCCAGCCTGGCTAAGCCTCATGTAAAAAAAATATGAACAGTAGCCACTTCTTAGGTTGAATCATAGCTGTATAGCTGTATGCTAAGAGGTTTGGAAATGTCCCCTGAAGAGGTGTGTTCCTCTGTGTATTGCTGTATAATGAGCTTCTGGAAACAAGGCTGTCAAATTAAATACTCAGGTTTTGATGCCTAAATAAATATATGTATAAATATCTCATCCGGTGTTATGAGACTCTTTCCTGCCAGCTCTAATATTAACTGTCTAAACCTGCAACATCATATATACCACTAATGCCAGTGCCAGAGACATGAAATTTCACAGGCTACAAAAAAAGTTTCCAAGAAAATCAAATAAATCTAGCCATTTTGGGAAAGAAGTGGACTCACTTGAACTTGACTGCAGGACACAGGGATGACCTGTTGGTGCTCTGATGCAAATCAGATAATCTGGGAAAAAACACTTTCAAAATGCTTGACTGCATCTTGCAAACAGGAAAATATGCCACAGCGGGACAATACTTCCCAAAAATCCCAGTCTCACCTAAACCATGGGATATCAAATACTTCCTGTGCTGAAGAGTCAAGAAAGTGAGCTCAGGTTGGGTTGACGTCATGCAAACTCAAAGTCATGGAAAGGACAAAGTGGAGAGGAACTTCTAAAGAATGAAAGGGTGGAGGTTTACTAATGCCAGACCATGAGGCTGGACTGAAAATAAATCTTGTCTGTCCAATTTTACATAATTTTTGTAATTAAGTCACAATTCTGGCATGTAAGGTCAAGTGGTGTTTATTCCTGAATATCTATGAGCTGTCATCCTACTGAAAGCTGATATTGAAGAGAAAATTAGTGTTACATAGTCAATGTGTCTGCATCATAGGGAAAAAAATATTAATTGCTATTTTTACATAAAGCAGTAGATGAGGACGCTCCTTTGTTAGTGTTTTCTAGTGGAGCCTCTGGGATGTGACTTCTTTTCCCCCCAGTGCTGTTCAATAATGCTACCATATTATCTGGAAGAGAGAGAAAAATTGTTATTCATATAACTTGCAAATTGGCCCGGACCTCTGATTAAATTGAAGTATTAGAAAAGCACCTACTAAACCAGATGGGTTTGTAAACATCTGGGAATAAAAATTTATACCACACTTCCAAGGCAGATGTTTGGGTTAGGAGAGCAGAGAAGGGCTTAAAAACAGTGGTTCTGCAACTTTGTACATCCTAACTTAATAAAATTAAAGTAGAGAAAAATCGAATAGGTGATAAAAAATGCCATGACTCCTATATTCAGCATTAAAGAGTGAACCTCACTAATTGATACTGTTTTTAATTTAGCCAAAAGAAAGAAAATTAAAAATGAATGTCAAAAGAGCATTGCAAGGGTGGAATCCTGAAAGCATGCTCTGTGGCAAAAGTATTAATGAGCTGTTTATTTATTTTGTCCAGGGAATGACTAGGATGTGAGCTAATTACAGTGTGCAAATGTCTACAGGGAGGTGATATTTATTTTGCTTCCTGGGGTTTTTTTCTCAGGCAAAAGTAGAGTGAGAGCCAGCTGCAGGAAGCTGAAGCCAGACACCCTAGATGTTAAGTGGGTATTTTTAATGTTGAGGGTAATTAGCTCTTGGAATAACAGACATAGGAATGCAGTAGATCCTCCAAGGTTGGCGTTTTTAATTAGGGCTCAGAGGACGTGAAGAAAGCCTAATGTGAGTGTTGCCGTGCTGCTCTCCCTCAATTTCCTCTACAATCAGTTGAGATATGAGACTTGTCTTCAGGGAGAGCAGAACACGAATCAAGCCTTTTCCCTATCTCTCTGCTGACAGCAGAGGTTTTTCCAGAGAAATCAGCTTTATTCAGCAGCACCCACTGGTATAATTCATTAAAAAACACATTTTATATCCAGGATGCTGGAAGAGCTCAGAGCAGCCGCAGCTCCTGGGAGGCTGCTTGGCCAGGCTGATGTGGGAGGTCAGACTGAGTGATTAGAGCACCCTCTCCTGCTCTAAAAATTAAAAGCAGAGCGATACAACTGTGGCTTAACTGTCCCAAGGGAAATGTTTTGTCACTTACACACTTCAGTGAGCACTGAAGAGTGTTGGGAATTAATCTGATATGCAAAAAACACAGGATTGCAAAGAAATCTTTGCTTTCTGGTTGTGGCAGTAAAGACAAGCTGTAGATGGGAGAAAAAAAGCAAGGTTTGGAGCTACAGGCAGGGTTTTAAACTTCAATGTTTATTTCAGCCAGATGATTTACATAAATATTTGGGGTGGTTTTGCCTCAGCTGCTTGATTTACCATGTTTGTTTATTAGTGAAACCAATCAGGCAGTGCCAGGACATGAGCTTGTTTTGCAGGAGTAGGGGTGCTATCCCTTGACTTGGATACCCTGAGCTTGGGAGAGATGTGCTAGAACCGTTTGGGATAATCAGCTTTTCCTATGGAGGATGGATTACTGCCACAGCTAATACCTAATGGAAGGAGGGTCGTTACATCTGCAAACAAAAGGAGAAGAAAATGAGGACAGTGATAAAGTTTTCAAATCATCTGGCTATGGAAATATATGAATTGTTAAGGGTAGAGTAATTATGCTAATGAATAGACTGCCAAGGTTATTTTTTAATCTTTCATTGCTGAGATTTGAATGCTATAAACAAACATCCCTTAGAAGTGAGCCACTGGAGTTTTGAAGCTACTCCAGGAGACTTTGAGTCTGCTGACCTGAAGTGGAATTAAACTGTGCAGCCCCACTGTTGATACAGAAAAAAATGAGATAGCAGTGAGCATATGGTATATGGATAGAGATATAGATATATCTGTATGTGGATAAATCAAACTTGTAAGTTCAAATAAAAAAAAAAATTAAGACTCTCAACTGAAAAACTTCATTTAATGCTATGTTTTGAGTAAAACCCGGTGTCAAAACCTAATGCACAGGTAGCATACAAAGCAGTGTTCTGAGTTCAGGCTTGACATTAGAGTGTGTCTTAGGCACTTTCCGAATATGAAGCTATTTTATAATCCCTGATAACTATGTTGAGCTGTAACAGTCTTCAATGAAACACATGCCCAGGAGCCTCCCTGGATCCGGACTGTGCAAGGAAATTAATGAATGGGAAGAAAATGAATGGAATTAACAGAAAGATCTGCTCTCTCCACTGCATCTGAAAGACTCTGTGGCTTCCCTCAATCATTAGTCATGAGGAGCTGCTCCTGAACTCATGCCAGTGAGATGTGTATAATTTATATGAAGTAGTTGAAGTTAATACTGCTAAAAGGTTGAATTACAAATTATTCCCTCTAGACCACAAATGGTGGACCTCTGACTGCAGCTAAACTATTGCAAAGGGCTTCCAAGCTGGGACAGGCATGGACACATTTGAGATTTTTCCAGGATGATAGTTGTATTGCCAGGTCCAGGGGGAAGGTGCCTGGGAAAGGTTTACTGGAGGGCTCAGCTCTAGGGAGGTATCTGCAGGACCCAGAGAAATAACCAAGAATGATAAAATAATGGAATAGTTTGTATTGGAAGAAACCGTTAAAGGTCATCTAGTCCAACTCCCAAGAAGACTTTGATGCAAGTGTAAAAAGCTCTGTGTGTGTCATGATGGGTACAAAAAAACCCAAAAAACAGAGAAAAGGGGAACATAGCACATCAGCAGAATGGTAAAGCCAAACCCAAATATTCTGCATACCCCAAACCTAAATAGCTCTTGTCTCAGTTGCTTATAGGGCAGAAGAGGAGTCATCTCTGCTGTGATGCAGAGAGACTTAAAGAGCTGTTCTGCAGGGGCCGATCCCAGGAGCTAAATCCCACTAATCCAAGGGCAGAGCCTTAAGATGCCATCCCTACAACTACTAGGTTAGATTGGAGTACAGCTCTGTACTGAGACAGTTCAGTGTGAGGCAGACTTGGACCTCTGCAAGACCTTCAAGAAACTAAGGGCTTGGGAGTTTGTAGGCCAAGCTGTGAAACCCTCAGGAGAGGAATGGCCCTTACCGAAAGGGACATAGGAAGCTTTTGACAAGGCACAGAGGATCCTGGAGCACCCACCCCGCTGGAATGGCCTGTGCACACAAGAAGTTGAAGGAGGTGGGCACCAAAGCAGGGGAAGCTGACCGTGCATTGCCTATCCTCGTGGTGGTGCCCACATGCAAGGACAACCACTGACACTGGAGAGAAGCTGCCCTGCTGTGGGTGGCTCCTTCTGGAGGTCTCCCTCCATCAGGCAGAGGACCTGGGTGTGTTTACAGCACACACTGCACTGCGGCGCTCTGCACGGTGTGTCCCGGTAGCTGACCATCCAGGATAAAAATACTTTTCCAGTAATGAACAGGTAAGCTGGAGTAAGGGGCCTGTTATTTTTAGAGCACAAACTTGCTGGGATCAGCAGTTTTCTAAGCCATGGGGTGACACTGCAGATGGAGGGGAGCCTGCTACGGCTTTGCTATTTCTGTGCTTGGCTGTGAAAGGGGAAATTGTTATTCAAAAAAAAAAAAAAACCTAAACAACCCTATGCCTCCTAGTATTCAACCAAAAATATTTTAAGCCAAGAGTGTACACAAAGCTTTTGACCTGACAGTTATTTAGCAGTTCTTTATCTAAATTCAAATCATAATCCTCCTTTTCCCTAATTTTCTGATTATCTGTTTATCCACCTTTCAATTTGCATGGTTTAAGAGACTCTGCTATGAGTTGTCCTTGAAAAATTTTCCCAGGAAATTTTAAAGCTGTATGCACATACATGCATATCCCTAACTATATGAATATATGGGTCTAGATATGTGTGTCTTTGTCTTTGTATGAACTCTGATTCACATTCACAACCCACTGAGGATTTTTGAGGGAAGCTGATGGCCTAGTGCATTTCACCTTTTTATCTTCTTACATGGGTGTTTTTCTGCGTGACTTTGAAATTACCTTTCTTAGGAACCAGAAGCACAGTGTACCCATAGGTTGTACTTACTGCTGCAAACAAAGCAGACTCATTCTTCACTGCCTGGTTTCAGAATACATTGCAAAGCATATTAAAATGGTCATGTAAGCATGCATTTACGGGTTATGGCACATCCAATACTGGCTGGACAATCTTCTGCGTGCTGAGGTGGCTTGCATGCTGTGTGTCCATGTGTCTGTGCATGGGTTTGGCTCCTCAGAGACTTGTGCCTTGAGAGCTGTTGTGCAGTTTGGTCTGACTCATCTGTACCTATGTGCACGGAACAAATACCTATGATGAAAGGCAAACATAATCTACTTTCCTTCCAGTGTCTGGTGATGCTCTGCCTGGCTTCCTGAAGAACTTGGTGCAGATCTACTTGCCTGTAAAACCATGTCATTTCTCCTGTGGTGTCCTAACAGCTTCTTCTGGGTGCTGTCAAGGCACGTCAGATTGCATCACTTTAACACTGGAAATTCATTCAAAACATTTTTCCGGGCTTGCTGGTGGTTGCTCCTTGGAATAATCCTACTTTGCTCTCCAGCACATTGCTCTGTCTTTAAAATTGGACTGCTTGGACCCTGGAACTGTGACCCCTTCTTTTCCAAAGCCTTTCCCCATGTGGCTGCCAGGTTAGCTGTGGGACGAATAAGCAGAGACCCTTCACTAGATCTTGGCCACAGGCTGGATTATGTGATCCTGCAAGAAGAATGTGAGACACCAAGAGCTCTGGTTAGATTCATTGACTTTGGAAAGCTTTCCTCAGCTTTCATAGGCCCTCTGAACCCTGGCTTCTGTGAGGTGGCTACACATTTAGGGGAAAACTGGAATAAAGCCATCTTCTCATGGATGTGCATCAATTATAAGCTGGATTCCATCATCCGTCATCCTGCATTTGCAAGGACTCTGCCCTCTCCAACCCAAGTTTTGTTTACAATAATGAAATATTTTAGGTGGGCTCATGTTGGCATCATTGCATCCAATGAGGATATTTGGATGTACACAGCCAAGGAGTTAGCAACAGTGCTCAGGAACCACGGGCTACCTGTAGGCATTGTTACATCTGTGCATAAGGGAGGAAAAGGCATTGAAGACACTTGGAACAAGATTAAAGAAGTTAATGACATCAAAAGTAAGTGCTCTGAGTCTCATTCCTTTTTAATTTTTTTTTTTTTGCCAGGGCAGGACCAATGGACATACTTTAGAGAATGAAAACTTAAAGTGGTTTAAGTCAAGGAGAATTTTATCTCTGGTCTTAATGCAGACAGGGCTTCACATAAAAGAATGCTGGACATTTTGTATGTGATGAAGATAGAGCAAAATAATCTACTACACCCTGAAAGATTGGGTCCAGCTTATCTGAAAAAAGTAATATTTAGTAGATGGTTCTCTGTGCTTGGCTAGTGTAAAGAGGATTTCATACATAGGTTTTATATTAATGGTGATTTGTATTGTGGAATGTCAAAAATCAGTATCAATACCAAAAATCTCACTTTGATGCCATGTCCTGTGTTTCAGATCTTCCCACCAGACCTTGGCCCCATGGCATTTTGCAGGAAAAGGCACAGACTTTGGGGCAGTCAAGCATAAACCAGATGTTTAAACACAACACAGTGTCCAACCTAGAATCTGTATATTTGGTGACAGGGCGAGTGCGTGAGTGGTTGGGCACTGCTTACAGCTGTGTGGTGTCTCAGAGCACACAGAGGGAAAGCTCAAGTCTTGACCAATGACAACAACAGCCACAACTGCCCATCATGTTAACCTGTGCCTCATCACCATCAAAATTTCTCTCCATTCCTTCTCCTTTACAGCTCCAGAAGTTGTTAATACTCACAGCCTCCTTTACTAGGTGTTACAGACCTCCAGAGGTTGAACAAAATGGGTGTGGCTCAGCTTCCTCAGCATGTGACATCAGAATCTGACCTGATAGAGTAGTTCAGACAGCTCTTTTACTGGGGGGGGGGGGGGGAGGAGGAGCTATTTTGTGTTGAAAACCCCAAACAGATTAATAACACTCTCCACTGTCCTTGTGTTCCAGTTATACTCCTGTGCATGCATTCTGTTCTCATTGGAGGGCAGGAACAGGCCGCCTTACTCACCAAAGCTCTGGAAATGGGACTAGCAGATGGAAGATACATCTTTGTTCCATATGACACTTTGCTGTACAGTCTTCCTTACCAAAACAACTCATTCAGTGTCTTTGATAATGACAACAAACTCCGGGAAGCTTATGATGCTGTGCTGACCATCACACTGGAGTCTGGAGAAAGGACTTTCTATGATGCATTCAGACAAGCTAAAGAAAGTGGTGAAATAATCAGGGATTTGGAAGCCACACAGGTAAATATTCTTTCTCTTGGGATTTTCTGGGACCTGTCAATAGGAGACATAAGCAATGGTTATAGAGAAAGTACAGGGAAGAGCCAACCCAGCCTGGACACTTTCATTTTGAGAAAAATAAGGAGAAATTTGAATAAGGTCTGCACTCATCTGGAAAGACCATTTTTCCCAGATGTTTGGCAGTATAACTCACTTGGTTCAACTGCAGGACCATGATGGGAATTCAAGAGAAAGGGACTGTCTCTGAGGCTCCCAGGTTTGGTTTGCTATATGCTAACTGCAATAGACTTGAATTGAAGAGGTATCTCTTAATGTGGATGAAGTCCATGGAGTTTGTAGGGAATCCAAATAAGAAGTCCATATGACTGAGAATTTGAGGGAATGAGACACACTAAAGAAATACTGGATGCTTCTAGAGGGAAATGGTGAAGACCACTGCTGTTTCATTCTTCTCAGCACTATCGTCAAAGTTATTCTTTGTCAGCACAATTATCTGAAAGTCACTGGTAGCCTATTAAAAACCAAATCAGTTGTTACCTTGTGGACATTTACAAGAAGAATTGGAGAATCTTATACTGGTGAAGAGATACAGAATTCAACGGAGCTAATCTTCAAATCTCCCTATGACATTTCAAAAAATTACAAGTACTTTTAAGGCATAAATTATCAGAGCTGCATGGAGCTACTTTAGAAGGAGATGAATCATGTCTTGAAAGCATTAATTTCTTTTCCTTCACTTCAGTGAGAGCCCAGGTTAACTATACTGAGTGTCAGGTTCTCACTGCAGATATCTACATATGATGAATTCATCCCACCACAAATGTCAGATTCTGTGGGTCCCAAGGGCACTCCTTATTTTTTTCTCACAGGTGCATGGCTATAATCTCTCTTCACCTACCATGTGATTGCAAAAGTCACCATTTGTGTTAAAGGTTCCTAAATCAAGGCTGGCATGGAAGGGAGAAATGCAAACAGAAAATGCTCTGGTACCCCACAGAACAAGTTTGCTATGGCTCTGCTTTGGGATATTTGCATCTTTGGGATAAATAATATTCTGACAGAGAAGACCAATTCTTTGTGCATGACACTTTTCCTGTCTTGGTATGGAGTCTCTGACTTTGATCTTCTATTTGTAGAAGATGTTTTAGTGTAATGTTTTGAGGCAGAATAAATTCATGATAAATTTCAGCCAAACATCATGCTCAGAATCTTGCCTTTTACCAAAATAATGCAATTTTGCATGGTTTTAAAAATATTTTGAAGTTGCATTTTGGGAATCAACCATAAGAAAAGACAGATATTCAAAGTCATGCATATATTGGGTCTACCTTCAGCCTAAGATTCTTCAAACCCATTACTCTGTGAGCCTTAATGTTCTGGTGTCTCAGTATTTGAGTTTACAACTTAGCCAAGGGGACAATGTTTTTGCCATCAATCTCAAACTGAAGGTTAGGAGCAGTTTATCCTGACCTCAATTTCTCCTGTATTTTTAGGTTTCTCCACTCTTTGGAACAATCTATGATGCCATTTATTTCATGGCAATGGCTATGGACAATGCCCGGAGGAAAGGAGTCAAAGCCCCAGGAGCCAACATAGCTGAGCACACAAAAAACTTCAGTTTCCCTGGATTTACTCACTGGGTAGAGACAGACAGCTGTGGGAAAGGGCTGAACAACTATGTGATACTGGACACAGATGGTCATGCAAACCAGCTTTTCCCAACCCACCTGCTGGACATGTCTTCAGGCTCTGTGCGGTCCCTAGGCCAGGCCATCCACTTTCCTAATGAAGTTCCACCCAAACCAGACTCCAGCTGTTGGTTTGATCCAGATGTTCTCTGCACTGAAGGTAACAAAGAATAAACTAACCAAAAATAGGGTGAAGTGGCATTAAGTTCATGATTCTCATTTCTTTCATCTTTTCTTTCACTCCAAGTGGTTACCCGTTTAAATTAGAACTCCCCAACCAGAAAAGTCTAAGTTCAAGAATCTAATATAAAAATGCCCAATCATCATGCTGTCTGTAATGGGAGTCCTGTGCAGGGGTAACACCATTGATCCACAATACTCTCTTATTGCTTGTTAGGTCATGGAATAATAGAATCATTACAGTTGGAAAAGACCTCTAGGATCATCGAATCCAACCCTTATCTTAACACTGCCAGGCCCACCACTAAGCCATGGCCCTAAACACCACAACTACACACTTTTTTCAACAATTCCAGGGCCATAAATCCCACTAATCCCCATGGCCAATAAGGTTGTTGCTACTGTTATGTGCTTGAAAGGATTTTCTGGGTCTAACACTCAACATCTGCCAATTTTAATAGCAACCATTACATAACAGAGGCTCCACTCAGCACTGTTTCCATCCTTCTGGGGCATGGGGCACTAAGAGGATTTGCCTCGAAGACAGCCTAAGAGAGCTGCACAGCAGCAGATGCTCTCAGCATCCTGCCTGTTAACCCCTGCTTCTTTATCCAGGTAGCAACGAGGTGTGAAGGACCATCAGAGCTCACCTCATTGAGAAAAAAGGATAATCGTTACTCAAAATGATTTGAGTTACTGTAGATGACAGAGATAGTAATTGAAAGCTTGGGGGCAGAGATATCTGTGCTGCTTCCTAGGTTCAAGAGTCTGGGCACTGGGTTTACTTATTGTTTTTAATTTGAGGCAACTGTGGTGCAGTTTTAAAGTTCACAGGGAAGCCAAAATGCCAGGGTAGGGTACTTAATCTCCTCTTGACATATTTACTTACAATACTAAGCATTTGCACCTATTGACCCAGGATATGACTTAAACAGATGAAATTAACCACATCTATGAAATATTTCATTCAGTAGCTGAGAAAACTCTTCCCCTTGCCTTAGCCATAACTGAGCTGACACATGAATCAGTGTCACTCTATGAAAACTGGATGTATACTGATCTTACAGCAACTGGCAAGCAGTAGAAGAGGTAAGTATAATACTGTCATATATCTAATTTTGCATTGCCCCTAGGAACAACATAGCAATTTAGCGTCTCATTGCAGTCTATGGAAAAATTCCACTGATTTTAGAGAGATCAGATTTTATGTTCATGCCTTTACAAAAGCAGAAAGCTCTGGGCATCTGTCAATAAAACAGTAATTTATTATGATTGCTAGAATTTCAGAGACTGAACTTTATGGCTAGAATTAAATACAAGCCTTACTCTAGCTTTTGTATGAAGTTAGGCTTGGAGGGTGGTTGGATGTGAAGTTGTCAGGCTGCTGTAGTTCCTAACTCCAGGTTCACCAGGAGCAGGGCTGAGCTGGTGTTCCCAGTACACGAACACACACACACTGCAGACATAGCCAGTCGCTGACAGCGTAACACATACAGGAGAGTTATATCTTTACAGACACCACTACCCACAACCAGCACTTCTGGGACATGGACATCAGAAATGGCCTGGTCCTGCTCTCGTGCACCTCATAATTAGGCTCCAGTCTTGTTACCAGATCTCACAGCCTCAACTCCTGCAGACTCACAAATGCATCCTCTGACGGATGGTCCAAACCCAAATTCCGCCACAGCCAGCTCTCAAACCCTTCAGTCTCTGCAGGAGCTGATTCCAGACTTGTGATCTCTCATGGGCTGAAGGCTCCAGGACTTACCTTCCCTGTTTAGTTAGGTTGATGGTGAGTCTGTAAACATCATATGCAGTCAGAGAGCACTGTTACCTGGGGAAAAAGTAGTAGGGATTCAGAGGTAGGAATGACTGCACTGATCAAGTGCAGGGTTTGCCTGGAAAAAATGCACAACATGGCTATGCATCAGCATCCTCTCACATACTTGAGCATTCCTGACCCATTCTACCTCTCCCTTTACCCATGTTTACCCTTTCCCCTAAAGAACCTGTAAGAAGTTTCATTTTTCACCCCCACAGTTCCCTATAGCATCCCCTAATGACTTTAACACAATCCCGTAAGTTCCCTCAAGTATGCTGTAAGTTTGGTCTCTCTCATAAGCTCATAATCAGCTTACTTTCTCTTCTGGTTAGTTGTAAAGTATAGTAGGGCTTGGGAGGGACCTTTCAAGGCCATCTATTCCAATTCCACACTAGACCAAGTTGCTTAAAGCCCCAGGGAGCCTGATTTTGAACACTGCCAGCAATGGGGCAGACACAGCTTCCGTTGGCAACCTCTTCCTGTGTCAATCAGGGACAAGAGCCCTAGACTGAAGCAGTAAAATTTCAGCTAAAATGCTCTGTCTTTTCCTGAAATGAATACCAATTTTCAAAAATGCCTTCAGCTTTTACTGGAAAGCTCTAAGTCTCAGTGCTTGCAGATAGGTGCAAGTGTGACACAGTCATGAACCTTTTGTCAACCCAAATTTCTCCATATTTGTGTGTATAGACCTCTGGATACAAGCAGAATAAAATAGAAAAATCAGAAAACAGAAGAGACAGACACAGCAAACAGTTCCTACTGGAATTTAGCTCATGCAATCTGTCAGCTTCCAAACACACTCATCAGCAAAGTATCTGTCTCCGGTACTTTCTGTTGATAAATGTGTTGAGGAGAAGATCAACCTTCTGCTGCTCATCCTCTTCTTCTCTTTTCAGCATTAGAAATATGCAGCAGAGAATGAAAAATCCCAGATGGGCCAGTGACTCACACAGGCTGTCAGTTTGGTACCACATGATAAAGATTTTTCAGCATTTCAATCCTTCAAGAGAAAAGGGTCAAATGTTAAAAAGTTACGAACTTTGCAGAAGCTTCCTCTAAAACTTAATACTTCCCTGTGAGTGTATTTATTTATTTGAAGAAAAACTATTTTTCCACTGATCTAGGGCTCTAGATCTGGTTTAGAAAAAAAAGGGCATGGAAATGAATAATTAGCATAGTTGAAGTCTCATGTAAACCAAGTTAGCAAGTATTTGTGTATTCACAAATGAACATTGCAAAAAAATTGTCTTCCAGCATTCTCCTGGCTGAATATTTGACTTTGTAATCCGATGGCCTGATATTGATATTTTTAATATTATTGCCTAAATCAAAATGATTTTCTAATTCACTGATTCTTTTCCCATCTCCGCACAGGGATTGAGCCTTCAGTCATTATGCTGGGAGTAATGCTGTTATTTGTCCTGGTGTTGTGTGCTGTGGGCCTGGCTTCTCTCATCAGGTGAGAATGGAGTTGGTGACACTTTTAGCTTCTTGTGCTTTAGCCAGCAGTTTAGACTATGCACACATAGAAGGTCTGATTTTGCTCTTGGCTCTCCAGCCACATATCTCTTCACATTTGTGGTGTGTTGGCCCTGGCTGCATGCCAGGCATCCACCAAAGCCACTCTATCTCTCCCTTTTTCCTGGACAGGGAGAGAAAATACAACAAAAGGCTCATGGGTCAAGATGGGGTCAGGAAGAGATCATTCACCAATTACTACAACAGCCAAAATGGACTTGTTGTGGGAAAATTAAATTTATTGCCAATCAAATCAGAGTAAGATAATGAGAAATAAAATAAAATCTTACAAACACCTTCTTCCCATCTCTCCCTTCTTCCCAAGCTTAACTTACTCCCAGATTCTCTACTTCCTCCCCAGTAGTGATATAGGGGCCAGGGAATGGGGACTGCAGTCAGTTCATCACACATTGCTTCTGCTGCTCCTTCCTCCTGATGGGAAGGGCTCCTCACACCCTTCCCCTGCTCCAGCAGTCTGTTGCTGGATGTTTCTGAAGCATTAGGAAGCTAGTTATCACTTTGGAAGTGCAAAGGATGACATATAAACTAAAGACAGGAATCTGTTATGAGAACATGAGGGTTGAAACCAAGCCTTTTTCTTACTCCAGATCATCCTTGCCTGGATTTCTGTCCTTAATATAATCATGTTTCCTATGAAACATGTGAGGCTGACCCTCTGTATTTTCTCCATGTACTAAAGAGAAAGAAAATACCTCTGGAGAGAATTTGGAGCAATTATTTGGCATACATCTTTATTATCAAGTTGATTCACTCCCTGTTTTGAGCTGGGATTCAGCTCCCTGGTCATTCCCATTATATGTGTATTGGTCTGGGCATGGGATCTTTGGAAAAAATGCAATAGTCTTCCAGGGAAGGAATAATTTCCAATAATTACATGTCACGTCTATGTCCCAACTCTATATCCAAGGTAGAAATGTGCCAGAATGGATTGGTTGGTCCAGGAGCTATGGATTGCTATTGGTAAGGTCACTATAGCCCCCTGGAGTAGTTTGTATCTAGTTATTGATGTCCACATGACTGCAGCTGGAGTGAAAATAGAATGAAATTAGAAGGCATATTTACTCAGCAGTAATGAGTTCAGCAGTCCCTTCTCGGGACCCACTTCAACAGGTCCATGACCTTTTTAAGTCAGGGGCCCCGGAGGTGGATCCAGCACTGCAGGCAGGGTCTAATAGTACAGGGAAGCCAGATGTGAGGAATTCAGGGGTGTTGTGAACTGGCTACCTACCTAAAGACTCTCCAACTCTTGCAGGCAGAGTATCTTGAACAACCAACTTCTCAGGGGTCCAAACAAGATAATACTGTTAAGCAGAGCAGAGTTCCTAGACTGTTCTGTCCAGCTTTGCCTCTCAAATAATTCCAACATGTTTTGTCTCCACTCCTGAACTATCCCTCCAAACTCAGATATAAGGCCTCCCAGCAAGCAACACCCCAAACAGCTCCCACACTTTCAGCACACAGCTGCTTCTGATAGAACTGCAGACACTGAGGACGTTGCCTCCATCCACCCACACTTTGAAACCCTGCTCTGTTCCCTGGCCACCAGCCTCTACAATTAAGTAAATGACAGACAATATTTCTGCCAACTCTATTTGTAAGCTCTTCCACAAGCACCAGGCTGTGCTTGGGAAGGCTTGGTCATGAGTAAAGATGCGTGGACATCTGCAAGGGAAGTAAAAGTCCAGCATGACTCAGACAATGATTTATATTAGGGAGGGGCACGTCTGGAACTAATAAAACCTGGTTTTGTCTCCTAATAGAGAATGATTTGGGATATGACAAATAAAAGCGGGCAAAATAAAATATGCATTGCGTACACATCCAATTAATATTTGTAAGCAGATTAAATCCAGTTGTCTATTTGTGATGAGATCCTTTGAGATGATAGCTTTTGTTGTCTGTGAAATGAACAACTCTTGACTGAGGGAATTTGAGTCCGAGCCAAGGCACTGTGATTTGTCCACTGCTTTCACCAACATCCATCCCCCCTCCCACACCATTTTTGACCTTAAAGATCATCTAGTTCCAACCCCTCTGCCATGGGCAAGGACACCTTCAACTAGACCAGGTTGCTCAGAGTCCCATCCAACATGGCTTTGAACACTTCAAGGGATGGGGCTGTCACAGCTTCTCTGGGTAACCTGTGACAGAGTCTTAGCACCTTCACAGAAAAGAATTTCTTCCCAATATCTAATCTAAGCCTGCACTCTTTCAGCTGGAAGCCATTCCCCCTTGTCCCATCACCCATGCCCCTGTCATAAGTCCCTCTCCAGCTCTCCTGTAGCCCCTGTCCTTAGACACTGGAAGGTGCTCTAAGGAATCCCCAAAGCCTTCTCCAGGCTGAACAACCCCAGCTCTCTCAGCCTGTCTCCATAGCAGAAGGGCTCCAGCCCCCGATCATCTTCATGGCCTTCTCAGGACCCGCTCCAACAGGTCCATGACCTTTGTAAGTCAGGGGCCCCAGAGGTGGATCCAGCACTGCAGGCAGGGTCTAATAGTGCAGGGAAGCCAGATTTGAGGAATTCAGAGGTGTTGTGAACTGGCTACCTACCTAAAATTGATAACCGTGACTCTCCAACTCATGCAGGCAGAGTATCTTGAACAACCAGCTTTTCAGGGGTCCAAACAAGATAATACTGACCTTGGATGACCTCATCTTCATCAACCCAGAGCTACACAGAAAGGTGAGTCCTTCAACTCGTGAAAGGAATCTGGTGGAACACTAAAAAAGATTTGCTGTGTGGTATTTTCATACTCATGAAGCTCTGGAAAGGTCATTTCACTTTTTCATGTCATTTTCCCCTGCGTATCAGAAAACTTCCCATATGCTGAGTGGCTTTGAGTTTCAGATTAGATGTCAGAGCTTTTATGATGATGTAAACTAGTAGCCTGGATTGTGTTTCTTCTAGGTGCTAGGGCTTATTCCTTGTTCTTGAGGTTGGATGGTGCACCGTAGGACAAGTCCATATAGATAAACCATATTACCCTCTAAAACAAAGTGTCTGCATTCAAATATATTGGGAAATGTTCCTGGCCCACTCTGGCTGCTACCCAGAGCTGATGATCCACTGGGGGACAATCCCATGATTTCCTTACCCAGAAGTCTGTGCTGCAAGGCAGAGCTGGAGTGGAGGTTTACACCCAAAGGTGGTAGCTGTCTTGCACCTGTTTCCTTGTCTTCCAGAGGCTAACCTTGGACAGTCTGACTGATGCAAACAGCATAGCAGTCAAGAGCAGAAGCCTGAAATCCATAACCCGCTCCGGTTCCCTGAAAAGCACAGTTGCCACCCATGAAACCTCCAATGTGGCCTTGTATGAGGTAGGTAGGGACCTTGTGCAGCCTTCTCCCGCTGCTTCTGTTCACTGCACTGCTCAAGGGGGAAAAGTTTTTGGCTGCAGTACTGTAGGTCCCAGGATGGAGATACTGTGAACACACCCTAAGTATGAAAATAAATTACTCCCAAGTATGGACAAAGCAGTGTTTAAGGTGACTCTGCTCCAACCCTCACACTGACACTTGGAGTCATGTGGGATGGTGATATTCAACATCCGTATGTAACATTGCCGGGTCTGGTCGCTGTTAAGGAAGTCACCACCTAAAGGCACCATGACAAACCTTTCTTGCCAGACAGTCTTTAGCTGGTGACATCTCTAAAAAGGAACTTTCTTGCAAGACAGGATCCAAATACACAAATGGAAGCTCAAATTCCCCTTTGTGGCAATAGGACTGTATGGAGCTTAAACAGAGGCAACGGCCAAGAAAATTCACCCCATCCATTGGCTATTTCCTGAAAATGCAGCTTTTTGAAAAAAATGGCGTGGTAACTTCTCCTGAAGAGGAGGAAAATAAATTGGATTTATCATTAATGCCAGAGAAATTCTGGCCAGTTATTTTCCTTTTTAATAAATTTATTATTGTTCATCAAATACTAACACACTTTCCAGGCATGAAATTCTGATCCAGGTGAAGGTCCTGCCTCACTCCTTTTTTTGAGGATTTGCTGTGGATATTCTTATTTGTGTTCAGTATATAAAGAATCTATTGCCACGGACATTAAAAATCCCCAGCCACTTTCAAAATCAAGGATCTGAAATTCAGATCTGGATCCCAATGCTAGCTGTTGCTCAGAGATTTGCTCTGACAGTCACCTGTATTGGGATTAGGGGCCTGGAACATCTCTCTTTAGAGGAAAGGTTGAGGAAGTTGGGCCTTCTCAGCCTCAAGAAGAGACAACTGAGAGGGCACATAATTGATGTCTATAAATACCTGAAGGGAGAGTGTCAAGAGGCTCTTCTCAGTGGTGCTGAGCAATAGGACAAGAGGCAAAAGGCAGAAACTGATGCACAGGAAGTTCCACCTGAATGTGAAGAATAACTTCTTGCTATGTGGGTGGCCAAACACTGGAAAAGATTGTCCAGAAAGGGTGTGGAGACTCCCTCACTGGAGATATTCAAGAAGTGTCTGGACACAATCCTGTGCTATGTGCTCTAGGATGACCTTGCTTAAGCAGGGAGGTTGGACCAGATGGTCCATCACTGGTTTCTTCCAACCTTAACTGTTCTCTGATTCTGTGATTGTGGACAGGGAGACTGGGTGTGGCTGAAAAAATTTGAGATGGGAGAAGTTCACAATCTGCGGCAAAGCTCCACCAACATCTTAAGGAAGGTAGGAATAGAGGATGATGACGTAGAAGGAAGGTTTCTCAGGGGATGTTTGTGATTTCAGGGTGTTTTTGTTGTCTTTGTCTCATGTTTATCCATTAAATCACACATTGTGGTTGTTAATGAGTCTTGTCTGGTGAAATGTGGTAGAATGGACCATGCAAGACTGCATCTGACAAATTTACCACAGATCCACGTCAGAGTCAGCAGCTTGTAAAACCCACCCTGGACCTGCCACTTCAAAGCTGGTGCGGTGTTAAATGTACAATGAATCCTTCATGTGACCTTGCCTGCAAAGGCAGAGTGGTTTGGGGAGCTCATCCCTGCACAGTGTGAGGCACTGGTAGATATTTTCATGTATTATATGTTGACAGTGCGACACAGACACAGTCGTGCGTTTCTCTGGGGTTTGCTTTGTGCTTCCATCTAAGATGCCTCTCAGAACCTTAATTTTAGTCTTCAATTTCATTATTACAAATGACAAGAAAACATACTTGTTTTCCATATTCAAGGCCATTAGTTGTTGACAGCTATTGCTAACACAGCAGTGGCATTTTTATGCATGTAAAAGCAACAAATTTACCAGGGCATGTCTCCAAAGGCACCATTGATGGATGACTTTGGACTCTCTAGGTACGGTATTGCTTTCCAGTTCAGAGCAAGATCCACATGCTGAACTCAATCTACGTCAGCAAAGCCATTTTGGCCTAGTGAAAGATTCAATCCAGTTTGTCTAAACAAAACACAAATTTCTGTTTAATTTGCTTTTGCTATCTTGCTTTCTCTTAATGGATAGACAAAGGAAAGCAAAGCTTGAAAAGACTGTTGAGTAGCCAAAAATAAGCACCAAACAGATTTTTTGCTTCACCATCCTTCTATGGAAGGCTGTTTGGGAGTACAAATGTGATAAGGGCATCATCTAGTGATATCAAGAAGTTACTAAGCAGATGTCTGGCTGACCTGGTCTCACTGAGATTCACTGTCTTGTTTCAGATGAAAGATCTGCGTCATGAAAATGTGAATCTGTTCCTGGGCTTTTTCTCTGACTGTGGCATTTTTGCCATAGTGACGGAGTACTGCTCACGAGGCAGCCTGGAGGACTTGCTGAGAAATGAGGATATGAAACTGGACTGGATGTTCAAGTCCTCTCTTGTGATGGATCTAATTAAAGTAAATCCATTGCTTCTGCTGAGGCATGATCTGCATGGGACTTTTATGATGACTAAGCTATTTCAATCAGAACTTTGGGATTTTTATAATAACACCGGGAAAACAAACATGAATGTAATTGTATCAGTCTTTAATGGATACCTCTTATCCTTATTTTGTTGCCATCTGAGAGAAGCACCATTTAGGGCAATAGAACTACAACCACACAGCAGGACAAGAGGTTAAAACTACACATAAGGCTGCAACTGTTCACCTAGAGCAATAGAAGTTTGTGACAAGTTCATTCTTTGCAAAGGCCCTTTCTTGTCGTAAATCAGAAATGCATCCACCATAGAACCAAAGAGCATCCATCTCCTGCCACAGGATGGCTGCACATACGGTGCCTTTAGCAGTGTTCACATTTCCAGTCATGTCCCACGTTTTCACACCTTACTAGTGAACTACTAATTTGGGACAGGTAGATTCCAGAGGATAGACTGCCAGAACCATTCTTTCAGTCTGTGGTCCACCTTCTGAACCTCCTTGAAGGAGCTGGGATGGGGCAGCCAGCTCTTCATGACATCTTTTGACCTAACTATTTGGTAACACTTGTGTCCACTTTCTTATCCTTGTCTAAAAGCAGAACTTCTGGGTGCAGTGAAACATAGGGCTACAGAGGGAGGCATCTGACTCTTCCTAAAGTTGTCAGACCTTTCCAATATTACTTTAGGGTGCAGATAAACCTATTTCATATTCCTAATCCATTTTTGAACCTCTCCCATAGTTTATTGTTTCGATCATTACTGCATTTGACATAGAGTCAATCCTGCATCTGATGCCATCTAAGGTGACATATTGTCTTGGTGTCTCTGAGTGTTGATGGATAAGATAATTCTTAAGGATCAACCTGGATTTTTTTCTGTTTCATAGGGAATCAGATATTTGCATCACCAAGATTTCGCCCATGGACGTCTCAAGTCTCGTAACTGTGTTGTGGATGGCCGGTTTGTCCTAAAGATCACTGACTATGGTTATAACGAGATCTTAGAGGCACAGAAATGCCCCTATATTCAGCCTGCCCCAGAAGGTGGGTGTGATGAGGAATTTATTTTTTTTTTAAATATTTGTCCATTGATTTAACAGATATTTTCCCCAACATAACTTCAGGCCAGTGGTCATGCAAGGATTTACATGCTCAATCCCACTACATGTGTTTTCCTCTATACCATGCATTGTTATAAGAAAGGGTAAGCAAAGGTTTTTTTCAGGCTACCTGAAAGTGAAACAAATAGCAGAGCAACATGGTAAAAAACCCATCTTTTACTGTAAGCAGTGACAGAACGTCAGCTTGTCACAGTTGGAGAAGGACTGAATTGTCCCTGAAATCGAATCAGTACTGAATCTCTGTGACCAGTAGAATTGGCTTTGCATCCTTAGACCCAACACTGTATTTGGAGTTTTATGCTAATCCAAACGCAAAGACACTTTTTTTGTTAAAATAAGTAATCCAAAACACAAAATGCTGTAGGTCTCTTTGAAATAGGTCCTCTACATGCCAATCACCAAAGGCTGCTACTTGAGATTCCCACCACTTAGGAGCAGTGTCTCATGGATCAGGTTTGGAGACTTTGACAGGATTTCTTTCACTTGGCCATTGCCTCGGGGTTCCTGTGGTATCCCAGCTTATTTTTGAAACCTGGCTTCAAGTAGTATGTAGTGTTTTAATCCATCAGTCATGGGATTTGATGCCTTCACATTTCCAGTGTCTCAGACAGGGCAGTTGTCTGACAGAAGACTTTCTTCTCCTCCCTTACAGAAGATAAATACATTTGCAGTGGCAGAAATGTTTCATATTCCCATTACTCAGAATGCACAGTTACCAGGGTAACAATATCACAGTTTGAAGATTCACAGTTCTTGATAAGGCTGGATATGTTTTACAACTGTGTCTTTTGTCTCTTGAACTATTGGATTATAAAGACTGTACACCAGATTGTCACAAACTGCTTTTACAGAAACTACTTTCATTTAAAAAGAACTACAGAAAATATGTTGTTAATTGTGGCTTTGTAAAAGAGCAGCAACAGTAAAAATAAATTCAAGATTTGGTGCCAACGTTTTTTCTCAGGAACATTTTCAGTCAAAAAAAAGGTGTTAAAGCTTCTGGCAGTGGTGAGATGACTTCTTATGTTGAAGTTCATGGCTGGTATTATATGATACAAATTGTTGGTATGGCAACTTTTTTTAAAAAAAACCACAGAGTAAAACTTGGAAAATTCTTTTTTTTGTTGTTGGCATGGAAGTTTAGTATTTCTAACACATCACTAGAAGTAAAAGATTTGATCCAGTAAATAATGAAGTATTTTCCAACATTTCCTCAAATGACTGGAATAAGGTATTCATTTAAGCACTTTTTTTGCAACAGTCTGAGTTCAAGTATGAGAAATGTGATGCTCTGGAATTTTTTTAGAATTGCTCTGGACAGCTCCTGAGTTACTGAGGGACCCAGACATGTGCAGAAAAGGCACATTCAAAGGGGACATTTACAGCTTTGCAATCATCCTACAAGAAGTGTTTGCTCGGGGTCCACCTTATTGCACATCACAACTCTCAGCCGAAGGTAGGCAACTATTACAATATATTTTTAAGGCTTTGTGCAGAGCACTCATAAGAGATCTGGCCAAGTCCCCTTATTAATAAGGCAATCATATATTAGTCTCATGACCTTTCTCAGTGGCAGAAGTCTGTTTTCAACAAAACATTTGTAATAAACATCAATGTGTAGTTCTCACCACAGCCTTGGTACACGCCTCATCTATGCTTTCACTGAGATTGGGGCTCTGGGTGCCCACCAGGATGCTTCAGACCACTGCAGCACCTCCAGTTCCCTGTACAAACTCTGACTTTTCATCATAGTATGGGGTGAAATCTAATGGCAGAATTTCCCGTAGCTTAGAAACTCCTTTGCTTCCCACTCATCTGCCCTTTTTTGTGCATCATGGGGGCTAAAGTTTTTTGAGCTGGACCCCTTGCCAGCATCCTATTTTGTTCATCTGCCCATCTATTTTTCCTTAATCCTTTCCTTTTTTTTAAAGAAACTCTCTCTCCAACAGAGGTCGAAGTGATGCATCATTTTGCTCATATATATCAGAAACAGCAAACAGGTGAACTCCTTAGGAGCTGCTCATGGTGCAACCATGTTGTACATCCATGGGAAGATCAAACTCACTGCAGTCAGGGTCAGGTCACAAGCACTTGAACAGGGAGGGAGTGACAGCAATCTACAATCAGCTGATTTCATTGACAGCCCATTCTCAACATGTTTTAATCTGGACAATCACCAAGTGGGGTATGACAATTCAGTATCTGCCAGGTCATCTGGAAAAATGGGGCGCTGGCCTTTCTGTGCCTGAAGATGCTGTCACAATGCAATGACAATGATGTTAATGATGTATCCTGTAAATCCTCTGTATCCTCTGTAAATCAGAGCTGGACCTATGATGTAGACCATGATGCAATTAGCAGGTTTCCCCCACCTTGTCAACCTGCAGAACCTCCAGCAAATGTTGAACACAGCTCAGTCCTGTTTTCTAACCTGATAAAATAATGAATTTCTAGCCATTGTGTCTCAATCCTAAGGAGCTTTCACTTTTGGTGTGAACTTTAAAACAGTCTGGGGAAGGCATTTTCCCTTGGCTGCCCCTGGAAATATTGGGGCCAGATGTTTTGATTAGTTCATTTGGCGGAGTCTGGTGGGATGAGCCAAAGATCTTTAAAGTAAACTGTCAATGCTGAAAAGCTTTGGGTACTCACAGCAACAGCAGGACTCCTGCCAGAGAAAGAGGTTTTCATGCTGTTTGACTGCTCTGCACTGAGCAAAATAAGACTTTCAAATACAATAACTTTGGTGGGTGTTAAAGGACTGACATCTCAGGGTTTGAAAACCCAAGCCCAGTTCCTTACAAGCCTCATTTCTAGGAAGGGAGCTCTAGACAGGAAGTAATTTCCCAGACATTGTTTTGAACTCAAACTCTCCCCCTCAACATACTTTCCACTGTCTCCACTCCCATCAGCCTCCTACGTCCTGGTTCCCAGTTCACGATGAAGCGTCAGAGGCTCATATCCTTCCTGTCTGGGCTCAGCCATAAACCTCTGCTCTCTTAGAAGACTGTAGGTCCTAGTGGAGAGAGTCAGAGGCAATTTCATTAAATACAAGCCTGCAGGCTCAGACATCCATCTGTCACACGTCCTTCCCCCATCCAGCCACTTTATTACTCATAACCTAGTTCTCCAGGGACAAGAAGGCAGATGAATCTTCTTTAAATCCGTCATGAGACTCCTGACAGAGAAAAGCAGAAACCTCCAGCTTCATTTGGCACAGGCAGTGCATGCTAAGGAGTAAGAGTGACAGCTGAAGATGCAAGCTAGGGACACATGAAAAGCTCCATGTCCTTTGCCCTTATCAAGGCCCTCCATCTTACAGTGTGCTTCCTATTCTTCTCTTTGCCATAGAAATTATAAAGAAAGTGAAGAAGCCCCCTCCCCTGTGCCGCCCAAACATAGCTCCTGAGGTAGCCCCCCTGACATGTCTCCAGGTAATGAAGCAATGCTGGGCTGAAGCCCCTGAACGACGTCCAACATTTGAGGAGGTATTTCATAAGGTCAGTGAATAAAGCAGCTGGTGTAATTCCTTTGTTTGTTCTTGGCAGGGGAGTGTTTTGTTGTTTGAGGTTTTTTTTGCTTTAACTGAGTTATTAAAGAAGGAAAAAGTTACTTGTCCTGACTTAGGAGTGGTGAAGCAGCCTGGACATGGGCTTGATGTCTTCACATTTGCAGTGTACCTGCACAGTTGGTCTCATGGACATGAAATATTTGTAAATTTTGCACCTTCCGATCAAGTTTTTTTTAATCTTCTGAACATTTAAATGGTGACTATAAGGAAAATTTGCCAAAGACTGTTAAAGACAAAGATATAACATTTGGCATAGGAGGTCTCTCAATTCCAGGTTGGTGGAAGCTTGGAGAGTATCCCAGGGAAATATGAGTGTGCCTGAGGCCTATTTAAACAGCTTTCCAGATATCTGTTACTGGCCAGTCTCGTGGACAGGTACTGGCAAAATAACCCCCCTTTTTGATCAAGCAGTGAAGTTCCTGTGTTCTTATAAGGTCATAGAATCATAGACTCACTAAGGTTGGAAAAGACCTTTAAGATCATCAATCATCAACCCAGTACCACCACCATGTTCACTGTTAAACCATGTCCCCAAGTGCCACATCCACATGTTTCTTGAACACTACCAGGGATTGTCACTCCACCATTTCCCTGAGCAGTCTGTTCCAATGCTTTACAAACCCTTCCTGTGAAAAAAATTCTCAGTATCCAAGTTAAACCTTCCCTGACACAACTTCAGGGCATTTCCTCAAACCAGGTGAACAAATAGCCGTAATTTTTACCTTTTGTTTCTATGAAGCTGCGAACAATTTTAGATCCAGTGACTCCACTGTTGGCAGCCTCTAAAGCCACAAAGTATCCAAAAGTTCAGAGCCTCAACTTTAGGTCAGGAAGAGAAAGCACAACTCAATGAAGAATTGGGAATGGAGGTGGCAGTTCACATACATGTCAGTGTGCAAAGATGGATTTAAGTCTGGTAACATGTAAACAGGTTGTAAGTGTTGCTAACACCATGAGATTTGTGCCTCTGAATGTAAAGTTTTGCAAGATACCCTAAAGGTTGTTCATGGGGTAAGGGGGGTTGCAAACGTGCAGCATGACAAGACTCCCTAGCCATGTACCTGTTGCCACCTAGTGCAAGGTGATGTTTCACCTAACTCTCACTGTTTGATGCAAATTCACCTTCCTATTCACCTTTTTCCTTTATCTTTGAATTCTTGCCATTGATAAAGCCAGTCTTTAGCACTGACCTTTCAAAATAAATGTCTGCTTTTTGTTCCTTTCCAAGCTCGGAGTGCTGCAGTGGTGTAATGAGACAGACAAATAACTCTCCAGTTTGATTTTCCAGTTCAAAACCATCAACAAAGGGAAAAAGACCAATATCATTGACTCAATGCTCAGGATGCTTGAGCAGTACTCAAGCAACCTGGAAGATTTAATCAGTGAGCGGACTGAAGAGCTAGAGGTTGAAAAACAGAAGACAGAAAAACTGCTGTCACAAATGCTTCCACCGTAAGTACTGGCACTTCAGGTGGTAAAAAATCCCCAACCAAACCAAAATATCCCAAACCAAATGACCCACAGCTACTCTGGACAACACTCTTCCCCAGAAGTGAGCAATATTGTAGACCTGACCATCAATTTTGGCAAGCACCTTCAAAGCAAAGAAAGACACTTTAATCAATGCTCGTTACAGCCATATAGGACTTTCTATTTAGAGGAAGATATGAACACAGAAAAACAGGAGTCTGAGCTCTTGGGCATGCACTAGACAAGGATTTGTTCCCTGCCATCTTTGCTTGTGTTGCTATTTCAGATCAGTAGCAGAAGCCCTCAAGACTGGTGGCACTGTGGAGCCAGAGTATTTTGACCAGGTGACCATCTACTTCAGTGACATTGTGGGCTTCACATCCATTTCAGCCCTCAGTGAACCCATTGAGGTAGTTGACCTTCTGAATGACCTTTACTCACTGTTTGACGCTGTTCTTGGAAACCACGATGTTTACAAGGTGAGGAGTAATTTTATTCTGTGTTTTCTTTCTATCTTTTTCAATTTATATATTTATTTCTTAATGTAATGGTGTTTTCTAGGTGGAGACAATTGGTGATGCCTACATGGTTGCTTCAGGGCTCCCAAAACGGAATGGAAACAAGCACGCAGCTGAAATAGCCAACATGTCCTTGGACATCCTCAGCTCCGTTGGAACATTCAAAATGAGGCACATGCCAGACATTCCCCTCAGGATACGCATCGGGCTGCACACAGGTAGGCAGCAGCACCTGCCTGCACCTGGACATCAGAGAATTCCTTTTCAACTGCATTTCCAACTTTGAACGCTTTCTTCATGCCTGATCCCCAAAAACCACTCTTACAAGAAACTTTAAAGTCTTCCATTTCAGCAAGGGTGTTAAAATGGAAAAACAAAACCCAGGGAGGGTTTGTGGAGGAAGGTGGCTCAGTATCATTTTAAGGAGAGATAGTGTATTCTGTCCCAGCCAGGAACTACATCTGGCATGTTAGCCACAAGTGTTTCATTGTATGGATAGCTCTTTGATGTGCCATAGGGCCTTAAGAGGTGGGATATCAAGACACCCAGTGATGTCTTTGCAGCTCTGTTCTGAAATGAAAAAGCACAGAAACACTGGCATATAAAGTGAGAGATTTATTATAGATAGGATATACTGGAAGAAAAATGTGATACGGCTCTTAAGAAAAAGTTATGTTATAAAGAAAACATTATCTCTGATGTAGAAGTCATAGTGTATTCAATCAACAGAAAAGTGGCTTGTCTAAAAAGAAAGGAGGAAGTTCCATATATATATATATATGTGTATATATATATATATATATATATACACACCAGATGTAATTAAACTCCAAAATAAAAGAACTCCAAAACAGTAGAACTGCAGTTATATAGGTGAAAGTATTTTAAATGTAGGAAAATACATGTGCTATTATCATGAATCAGTATTTGCATGAGAGATATGAACCTTCATAATTTTACACATTTTTTACTCAACCATTAATAGATTCTTCCCAGCTGTTTGTCACCAGATTTCCCACCTCTTCCTCTAAAGTACAGGAGTATTGCCCATTGTGGAAAGCCAAACAATGCCTAAGAATGCCCAGGAGCCTGACCTAATATTACAGGGAGTTTATCCTTCTGCTTGCCTGATAATATCCACACTTCTGCAGCTTTGACATGCAAGCATTTTGCAGATGTCAGTATCCTTGCCCCTAATGTACATGTTGGGAGACAGAAGCAGAGTAAAGGAAGTATCTCACCCAGAATATCCCAAGAACAGAGCTGCGACTTGAGAAGAGTTAAAATCAGTATTTCATATCTCCTGGACCTTATAAGATCCTCTTTTGAAGTTATCTCTAAAACACATCTCCCTACTGTTTTCTTTGAAGTTTGTGAGCCTTAGCTGACCCTTCATAGAAGCGTAAAGCATTAAGGAATGATTGTGGGAGCACTGTGTGTTTTACACTCCGTCAGAAATTAGATGAGACTAATGACTGCAGATTGTCTTGCCCAGAGCAGGAGTCTCTGGAACACCAGCAGCGTATTTTCAACATGGAAAGATAGGAATTTGCTGTGCAACATCTGCTGCTGCCTGTTGACATCAGTTCTGCAGTGTATCTCCCATGCAGTTGGCCAAAAAATCTATCCCTAGGTGATGTCTACAGGGGGTAGTAACATTTTTTTGTTTTGTTTTTCTGAACTCTGGGTATCTGGAAAGCAGAATTACTATGAACAGTTGTACTGGGTGTGAGAGGAAGAGGGGGGAGGACTCTGCAGATCTTGTTTTGCACGGATCTGGCAGCATCATACTGTCATGGGAGCAGCCACAAACATGTTCCAAAGCAAACCATCTCTCTGAGCCACTGAGCTCACAGCAGAGTTTGATTAACCCTAGACCCTGTTTCTCCTAAGAAAAGACGCATGAAGAGGGAATGATCTGCATCATGAAAGCCTTGGGGAAGCTGTTGGGGGAGAGGAGATCTTGGCTGACACTTTCGCTGTACTGGAAAGGATGGAGAAAGGGTGTGACCCCCAGTCATGTGCTTCAACTGCTCTCTGGAAACTGGTGCCAAGAAGAGCTCATGATGCTGTCTCAGGAAAAGGAATAAATGCTGTTTGGGCATAGGCTGCCCGTGCCTTTTCTACCCCAAGGGAAAGCTGCATCTCTGGGAACTGCTGGCCCATGCCCATGGTCAGCTTGTGGCAGTGCGTGGGTAAGGCAAAGAGGACAAGATGACCAGTGTTTGGTCTGCATTTCCTCCCCTGCTTTAAACACATTCTGGAATCCTGGCTGTCCTCTCTTGACTTCACTGCAGGTCCAGGATAACTCAGCCTACTCAGCTGTTTCCCTGCTATCCCTGTCTGGCCTGGAGCAGGACAGTCGACGAGAGCAGTGGTGAGAAGATAAGTTTTTCCACGGAGGTGGAAGAAGATTTGTGTATCAGTCAGGCTCTCTGGCAGTCAGCCCTGCACTTTGATCTTGACTATTAAACTCTGCAGCACTGCTGATGGTTCTCGCAGAGTCTCAGCCAGAGCCTCCCATTAACTGACCCTTGCAAGCCCTGGCAAAGAGACACTTCAAAGCAAACCTGTGAACCTGTGTAATTAAACAGCTTGGCCATCATGTCCTCCTCACAGGGTGTCTGGTTTGCCCTGAAACTTGTAACTGCGGGAGATTTACCACTGGAAATTTTTCCTAGCCTTTTGCTGAAGCTGTTTGGAAAAGGGGGAACACACACAGGAGGTGAAGGAAGTGAGTGAGTGAATTAAGTCTTAGATGTTTTCAACACAGAGAATGTGTAATTTTAGGAGTGCTTATATGGTAGGGTTGGTTTTGAACTAAGAACTTTCTGCAACGGGACAGGCTTAAAAGCAGTACTCTGGAAAGAGAACATCTTGCCCTAAAAATCTTGCCTCTCCTATGTTGTGAGCTTTGCAGAAATGGCTGGATGATTGCACCGAGTAGGGAACCTGAATTCAGGCACCCACATAGAGGTGTTTCCAGGACTTTTAGAGAGCCTGCACTCATTCTGAGGACATGTAAATGAACCCTGTAAAGTTGTTCAGTTGCAGGAGTAGAAAAGCTCTTACGGCTCAGTTGACCACATTGACTTGGCCTCCACTGACTTCAGCAGAAGCTCTTTATTTGTGCTTCGTAAAATAGAATCACAGAATCATAGAATACTCTTAGTTGCAAGGCACCCACAGGGATCATGAACTCCAACTCTCAAGTGAATGGCCCGTACAGGGATCAACCCAACGACCCTGTTGTTATTAGCACCATGCTCTAACCAATGGAGCTCTATTCCTCCTCAATGAGGGCTGTTTTTTTGACAGGAACCACCTTTTTGTGTCCTTGCAACACCTATTACAGAAGGAGCTTTTGTCCTTACTGAGATTTCTGACTGCTGCTGTCATGTTATCACCACAAAAAGAAGAGAGGTAATGTTTTATGAGAGAGTGTCTTCTCAGGGAAAGCTGTTATTGAAGCATGAATTAAGAAGTCTCCAAAAGACCTTTTTTTTGTGCATATGTCACATTAGCATGCACACAATAAAGACCAGTTAGGGAACCATAAGGTCCTTGGCTCAGACTATCAACTGTGTCTTTACAGTTGTATTATAAAAGTGCCTATAGATGAAAACCTGAATAAATCTTCCTCTAGTGGATATAGTTCCTCTCCTGAAAAGCTTGAAACAAATTAGAGAGTACTGATAAGGATGGGAATAATAACTTGTAAGAGATTCTCCAGAACAGTGTTTTGCCCAAGGTACTCTGACAATTGAAAAAAAAGTCAAATTAGGTTTTCATGATCTCCAGCAGTCTCTGTCTGCTGTGTTTTATCCAGTTTGATCCATTCTCTTCAAGTCCTTGTAACATTATTTGTATGAACCATTCTTCATCTCTCTTTTTTTAAATCTTTTATCAAGCAATGCTTCATCAGGCAGGAGTTAAAATCTGTCTTGCGTCTCACTTTGCATCCTCATGAAGTACATTAAAATCCAGCAACTTTGGGCAGCAACAACTTTTCAGGGGGTCACAGGAGGTCACAGCAAGAGGAGTTCTTGTGAAGTTCCCCATAGCTTTCAGCTATGGAGTTTCATTGTCCTTAAGATATATCTGAAAACTATGTGAAGGATCAGTTTTTGTAAATAAGGCTAAAATCACCATACAATTACACTGTAATAAACTAAGTAACTGCCACTTCTAAGTTAGGCTACAATTGTTACTATTATTCTTATTCCGGTTTTAAACCAGACATTTTAACCTCTAACCTTTTTATATTATGAAAACCCTTATCTACAGCATCATTTCAGGGACTGTTGGTGATGTACAATGTTCCCATCTCTTGTACTCTTGCATGGGAAAAGATTTCCTAGATATCAGTTATACTAAATCTTAAGTCAGAAGGATCATGACATTGAAAAGGCAAAGCCTGAAAAGGCATATCTCATAAATACATCTGATGTAAAATACAGAGATTCCTGTCTTTTCTCTGCAGGAAGCCCTACCTCATTACATTGCTTTATATATAATTTCTTTTTCATTTATTTTGCAGGCCTGATATTTTCTATTGTGGGCAATGAAATTTAACATCTCTTTCAGACTGTAGTCTAAACATTTACTAAGCCAAATGCCCCAGATGAAAATTGTCTGTGCTATTTTGCTGCCACACATTTTATCTCCCAGTCTGTGCGTGTTCATGTGGATCCTTCACACATATCTCTCCCTGACAACTTGGCTACAATTCTTTGGAAGATACTTAGGAAGTGAATGGATCTTGTATAAAGAATGAGAAAGAGGGAAAAAACAGGTCTTGACTAGACAGGCAAGCTAACGATGTCTTCTTTTCCAGGGAGGGGGACACAGGGTGGTCCAGAATGCTGCCGGCACCTCTGGACTTCCAAGGCTGAATTTTAATCCTGTTTCAGTGGGTTACAGGGCATGTCACAAGAGCTGAACTTTAGTTTTCTTACATGGGAAAAGGTCTTTTTAAAATGAGATTATAATAGTCCTTGAGTTTCCATGAACTCTGAACAAATTTCTCCCAGATGGTGGTGAACTGAGGGCCTACCACACATGACTTCCTCAGACATAGAACACCAGCGTGCAATCCAGAGCAATGCTTAACTTTTGACTGCTTGTAGCAAGCACCAAGGTCAATGAGATCTTTAGAAAACCTTCTTCTGTATTCCCAAGCAGTTTCTTGAATACTAGAGTAGCAGATGAGATTTGTTCATCAGTGAGCCCCTAGATCCATGCAGGACCATCGTGGTTACGCAGCTGACGTGTCTTTCAGGGCCTTGCGTGGCAGGCGTGGTGGGGCTGACCATGCCTCGGTACTGCCTCTTTGGAGACACTGTGAACACGGCCTCACGGATGGAGTCCACGGGCCTGCGTGAGTATTGGGACAGTTAAAGACAGGGGCAAGTCAAATGACAGAATTCAAGGCAGCCTAAAGGAGAGGACACCAGCTTTGCCATTGTAGGTCAGCCTTTAGGACCCTGCCTTCCAGCTGCAGTCCTCTGACTCGAATCCCATCAACCAAAATCAACATGAATCTTGCCCCACTTTTCTCCAATAGGGTTTGGATTTTACTTTCAGTCAGTGCTCAGAACCCTTAATTCAGGGCTGTTCTTGCACAGTAAAATGATGCATTTACCTTTCATGATCAGTAGAAAGCAAGGGTTGAAGCACATGTGGGCACTGCTTCCATCATACCCTTGCTCATACAAAGTCCCACTGAGGCTGGGGACAGCAGGAGCACTGCAGGTACAAGAGCACTGTTACACATTAATAGAAATGCATATAGATAAATAGGAAAATTGTAGGTTAGTCTCTCAGGAAATGTAGCTCATAGCTCTGTGATCTTCCTCTACATATTCAAACTGATGTTCTTCTTTCTTATTATTATGGGAAAAAAACATAATCAGCTCACCCCCCATCTTTCAAAGAGGAAGGGAATGTGATTGATAAAATTGAAATAAAAGCTCAAAAATAAAAAACAACAAAGAAATCTATTTTTGAGGGAAAGGTTTTAGAAATATTTCTTGGCTCATTCACACCAGCAGATAACAAATTTCAGTGATTTTCAGCAATGACTGTAAAAAATATGGGGGAGAAGGGAATTCAATAAAGCTCTCCACCTTTGCCCTTTTTGTTCATGCACTAAATGGCAGCTCTGGGTGGCATCAATTACTAAAAATCTAGACGGATCTAGAAGCATAGCCATATTTTCTTTATGTTCCCTTGCAAACTCCATCTCTCTGCTCTTCATCCCAGCTTCCAAATTATGCTGGGTGTCTGAAGCAGGACAGTAGGTTATTTTTCATTTCTTTCTAAATCCCTAGTTATACTGTGGCAATAGATAAAACAGCAAGCCAGCTGACAATGTTACTGGAAAACCACTTACCATCTTTATTGAGAGCTGGACTTCTACACTTAGTGTGTTTGGTATCCTTCTCCAGGAAGCCCCCAGAGTAGATCTCCTCTCCCCCTGTGCTCTTTACAGCCCTGGCTGGAAGAACCCTTCAGTCAGCATTGAACTGTACATAGAGGAGCACCACACAGCTTCACCAGCCACACATCTGCATTGGAGCACTCCTGCTCTGGAGCACTTCTCCTTGTCAGGATGAAGCAGTGGGGAATTCACAGCATGTGTGCAGTACAATGATCCAACTGCTTTGCCTTCTGTTCCCAGCTTACAGAATTCATGTCAGCCAAAGTACAGTGGATACGCTTCGGACTCTGAATGAAGGCTATGAAATCATACCCAGGGGAAAAACAGAGCTGAAGGTAAGAAGACCAGGGCTGTGTGTAGCACTTCACAGGGGAGTCTTTTTGCTTAAGGAATTTTCATATTATGATATTTTTTGGCCTTCATACACCAACCTTTAGCTGAATCCTTCCAAAATTGTTCCTCTCAGTTGTTTTCGTACATGAGGTGGTTATTGAAGGACTGTGGGATTGAGCAATCAGCTGTATGTGCTGGATATAAGTATTTATATAGTAGTCTATTTAGCCCTCCCTTGACAGAAACTGCTATTTTCAGTGTCCAAATGAGACAGTACAAAATAATTCAAACATCATTTCTACCCTTACATAACCAATAGACAGAAGTAGGAACTTTGCTTGCCTTAAATACCTAGAATAAAAAGATCTGAATATGGCCTCAGGTCCCATCTTGCATGACAAGGGGAATCATCCAAGTTCATATGTCTCCAAGTGGAGATCTGGGGTAATTATTCCAGGTTTAGTCAATGGAAAGAAACCTTTACATAGTTAGTGGGGATAAATTGGCCCTTTAGGAAATTATTAACCTGAAGTACTTTCAGGGTCTAGTTTATGTGAAGATGAATGTCTGTTTTCCACCCCTTCTTCAGTCAAGAGTGATTGACTCTCATATAGATGCCTACAGTTCATCAGATGCATCACACCATAAAAGCTAAATCATCAGTGGTGGGAGAAGAAGTTATTATTCTGATACTAACTTCAGAATGAGTTGTAAAATCTCTTAATTAATAATGCTAGTGCTGCCAAATAAGATGATTAGTGATCCTGTAGTTTCCAACTTCTGTCCAGCTGTGTAGTTTCAATGACCCAGATCAATGAGGGTAATTTGTAAATGACAGTTGGATCAAGGATAATGAACATCCTCTTTCACGAAAATGAAATTCAAATAATCCCTGAGCTATTCTGAAGGATAGCCCAAGGTTTCCAGACATGGTGTGTCTCCGGATATGTATGAAACCAGAGAAACCTAGTGAGGAAATTACATGTTGAGGAGAGGGCAGTCAGAAAACTGCTTCTTATTTGAATTTTTGGGTTTTTTTAGGGTAAAGGAGTAGAAGAAACATATTGGCTGGTTGGGAAAAAAGGCTTTCTGAAGCCCTTACCTAAACCTCCTGAAATAAAGCCAGGGTAAGTGTGACTTCATCATTGTTCAAGACACTCATTAAAAGGTCTTTTTTGGAGCTCACAGGCTGAATATCCATCTTTCCATGTTATCTGTTTCCAAAGCCAACATCATTTTCCTTAGGTGACTTGCATGTTCTGGCATGGTACTGGGACTCAGAAGTGTTGTGGTTTCTTCAACACCTCTCCTTATTCGCAGTTCCCAAGAAGTGACATGGAAACTTGCTGCTTCTCCCCTATACTCCCTTGGAGACTGAACACCGGGGAGTTCCTCCCTGAATCTCCTTCCTGCTCTGTGTGCATATAGGAGACGCATGGATAGGGACACTTTCGGGTCTCTGGTGTCATCAGTCTATGAGAGACACTCAGATTTTTCTCCCCATCCATCAAATTCCTGCAGAAAACACCAACCTCATTCAACATATAAACACATTTTTTCCCTTTCATTCTAATAGAAGAATAAGAAGACTTTGTGTTACAAATTTATGGCACTGTTAGGTAATTGAGGACTTAGTGGTATTACCACATATGGTGGTGGTGAGCAAAGATTGAGCACTCAAAATTCATTAAGTCATTTTCTAGATTTGAAATGCCTGACTCTGCAAACAGAGTACTCCCTGTTCAGCTGTCACCTGCTGTATGCCTGGAAAGGATGTTGTGGTCAGGCCATAAAACCCAGGAGTTGGATTTGTTTGACAAGAACAGTGTGATCACCCACATTAAAAGCAGTCAGCCCTGACTCCCTTTATTGACAATAAAGAGAAATACTTGCTAAGGGGTCTGGTTCGATTGGCCCTCGCAAGATGCCTGTTTTGTTGAGGTGTCCTACAGTGACTACCTCAGAGATCAATGTCTGACAGCAAACAAGGTCTGTTTTAATGTAGTTCTGACTTCTGATCAATCTTGTTCTATGTATGGCCTCATTCCCTCTTAGTAAAGAAGGACCTTTTTTTACCTCCTTCTGCAGAGAGTGGTCAACTACCTGGGCAGTAGCATACAGAGCAGTCCTTTTGCTGAGAAACATCCCAGAGCTTTTTTGGAGTAGGGTGGAACTTACAGTGTATTGGGACATAACTTTAAAGTTATTTGGGTGTCAATCGGGGTGGAAAATAGAAGTTTATTGGAAGATAATTTTGAGAGATGATATTTTTTAGGCTTGAAGGTATTTTATCTACTACTTGATGGAAATGAGCTATTGAGTGATGTGTGTTGATATCAAAGATGCATTATTATTCACAGGAAATACGAAACTTGGAGGAATTTTGCTATCTTATCAAGGTGGGCTAGCTTACCGTGCAACTGAGGAAGTACTTAGAGTTCTACTCTACTTTGAGAGTAGATGCTTCTCACCCTGGTTTTACTATCTGAAAGTCATGGTTTAAGCCTCTGTTGACTGTCGAGGTTCTTTCTACCATTCTCAAAGATCCTGTCCTCTGGCCGTGTGAACCAAAGTCAGATTTATGAAGGGCTGAGCTGTTTCTAAACAGAGATTGTAAATGGTAGAAAATTAATCAGTCCAAGTAGACAATAAGAGGAGTAAAAAAATTTCCCCATTTCCCCACATACTCAGGATCAGAGGCTCTTGAGCATCCATGTGTAACCTCTGAAGAGTCTACCCATAACACTGTAGAGACAGAGGTGATCTACTCTTATCCCAAAGCCCAGATCTTCACTGTTCCTTTGCAGCACCTCTGTCCCCATAGATCATGCAGTGGTTGAATAATTGTGACAGTATTCAGAGGAAAAAAGTCCTAGGACAAAACCATGTTTGTCCTAGTGAGGGGGCAAAATGAAACTTATACCCCATAGAAATCAAATGTCAAGTGCCAGAAAGAAGTAACTGGATGTTCAAGCAAAGCAAATATTTGGATAACTGCCTCATGCATAGACTGTGCTGTTGCCAGATAGGGATCAGACATCGTGTCCTGTTTTCTGGCCTTATCTTGATGGTTCAGGTTTTGGCACAAGACCAAGAGGTTGAAAGTTGTTTCTGTCTAGTTGGCTAGTATGATGGTTTCAAGTCACTGCCTCATATAATTCCATAGGGATTTCCTCATTTGTAGGCTTTTGAGCTGAAAAAGGAAATACTGTACAAATTCCTCTTCTACTCATTTTTTTTTCATTCTGTCCTGAGGCAACTTATCTTCTCTTCGGTATTTCCTTACCATGAGGTCTATGAGCACTTGTTTTTATCTCGTGCTTTATCTTGTGACTTGGGTGGCCTAAACATCTGCAGGTGGGCAGTCGTGGTGGCCATGCTGAGAGGTATTTCTTGCTAAGTGAAGGTGCTTGGTCTTATGTCCATGTTGCAAACCCTTGCGCCATGGATTTAAGGGTCAGATCCTAGGGATGGAAGTTTTTGAAGTTCCTATTCAAAGGATAAGTCCTTCTTTCTAGGTCAAATCTCAGTTTTACCTGGTTTTCACAGAAGCTTTAGGTTAACTTTGCCTGACATAGAACAAGGCAGGACAGTTCCATAACCTCTCTGGATATTTCCTTGCTTCAAGGCAGATTTCTACACGTACACCTTGTACTGCCACAGGAAATAGTGGCAGATTGGACATAGAGAAGGTGTAACAAAATTAAGAAACCACAAAACCAAGCTTGCCAAGCAGTCAAGCAGCAGACTACCTGTTTAGAGATTTCAGTCAGATGGGTTTAAAGGAAGGCTGTGAAGTTTCTTTGAGGGTACTCCAGATGAGTAGCTGGGGTGTTTCAGACATGGAAGAAGCAAGTACATAAATGTGTGATATTTGAAGTTGGCATCCTGTTATGCTTTGGGACAGGCAGCACCTTGTCAACTCCGGTGGAGCAGTCACCTTGTTCAAAAAAGCAGAAAAGATATTAGTTTATGCAAAACTAGCAGACACAAGCCTGACCTGGACTAAATCTCAGATGCATTTTGCTAAGCACTGAAAAAAAAATCTAACACTGGGAAAAATTCAATGGCTAATGAAATTTAGAAACAAAACAAAACAAAACAAAACAAAACAAACTAAAAAACCAAACTAGACCGAAACAAAAAAAAACCCAAACCAAAAAACCCCAAACAAGCAAAAAAAATCCAAAAAAAATGAAAAAAACCAAAACCAAACCAACCCCAAAATAAACAAACAAACAAAAAACCCCACCAAAACCAGTACAAAACTTAGAGCCAGGATGACTCATTTGCCGTTCAAAGGGATGAGTGACATTCTTGCTCTTCTGAATTTCCAACATTTACCATCCTGGTTCAAAAATTCTTTGCTCTGGTAATGAACACATTGTTTGAAAGCATCAGAAGTACTCTATCCCAGCAGGTAGTTTTATTCAAAAACTTTCCCTTTAAATTATTTATGGAAAGTTAAGTGCAGGAAAAAAATTAATACAATTCAGCAAAGAAAGATACAGATTGTTGATCATCTCAAAGGTTTTCAACCATTAACCCAATGCTGAGGTAAAGAACATTTTTAGCATAAACACAGATCCTTTACCTTGTATGAATTCATGCAGTAAACCTTAAGTCCAGAAGGGTCAATAGGTCATCTAGCCCACTACCATTATTCACAGTGATAAGTGCAAGCTGATGTGAGACATCACTGAAAACTGAAGATGAAGCTAGGAATAGGTGAGAGTTTTGGGGCTTTCTCGTCCTCACGTGCATGAGGATCAACCCTGGAGAAATCACTGGGATCCTTGTTTGAAGATAAATGGGTGAGAAACAGTGAAGGATGATCAAAGAACCCATCTCCCAACCCCAAGTGAGAAACACCTTTTTATGAGCCAGGAAAAAGACACCCATTAGGACAACAAGGTTTCTTCTTCTACCCAGTAGAAGGTTCTCATTGCTTTGTCTGTGTCGGAGCACCCTAGAAGCATGGATCCGTAGAGAGTCTCTAGTGTTGCTGTTGCTGCTGATGTGTCTTTCTGAGGAGAAAAGTGAAAGCATTTCCTCCTGGGCTCCTATTTGAAGTCTGTCAAATGCACTTTTAAATCAGAAATAAAAGAGCTTGTGGACCAAACAGCAGTGAAAAACTCTTGTTGTCCTTCCATAGCTGGAATTATACAACAGCATAGAAATATTTCCTAAATAAACTTTATATAGCATTTAACAAGAGCTATTTGGGGAAATCAAAGCATCCTCTGTCTCATAGGCTTGATCATGCAATGTCAGGACAGCTGCTTTTTGCTTCACACTCAATCCCTTCTTTTCAAATTGTTTCTGACCACCTAACACAACAGCAAAATGAAGACAAAAAACTATTCTGATCATGGCTGTGGCATAATCACAGTGAGAAAGAAGAATTTTTCTCTGAAATCTGATGGAGAATGAGAATGGGAATAAAAGTAGGTGACTCATCTCCTTTTGAACAAGACTGTTTGACTTGCGATGTGATTGCACCAGCTTTTATATTTAAACAAGCTCTTTCTGAGCAAGCTGAAGTTTCTGGGAGAATTGACTGGAATATTACAGAATTGGTGCTAATAGCAAGAAACCCTAAATGCAGTGTTCAGAAAGGAAGAAAAGTCAGAACTTCACAGATTTTTCTCCTGCTGGCTTTGCAAACAAGACAATGGGAAGGAAGGACCTTGGAAAAATAACAGCTGTCTCCAAAAAGAGGTGTTTTGCCCGAGGCTGGGATGGATGATGCAGAACCAGACTCTCTCCAGTTGCTCAGACATTAGTGAGTTTGATTTACACCAGATCATTTTTTTGTTGTCGTGCAGTGGATGAAAATCAACTCATTACCAAAAAGTTATTGATACTTGTGTGAGCAATGTCTGGAGGTGGACCTCAGGCAGTCTAACACCATGCTTGATCCCCAGATACCCTGGTCAGGCCTCCACCTTCTGTGGGCCACAACCTGCTGCCCTATTGTGCAGACACAGGCAGCAACCTCCTCCACTTCCCTGTGGGTCCTGCTGGGTGGACTCAAAGAATAAACCCCTCATGCTCACCCATGTGTGGCTGAATTTTGTTACTGCTTCCATAAAGGTTCTAGACACAAAATTCCTCTTCTTTCTCCAACAGGCAGGATTTAATCTTATTAAAAATTATTTACCTCCACCTGATCTGGTCACCTTGCATGTCTTTTAAGAGTCAGTGCGGAGAAACAGACATTTCTTGTGTTGGTCTTCTTCTGCTTTGGGATAAACTCCTGCTGTGGTCCAGCAGTGCCATCTTCCCTTCACTGGCTCAGAATAGAGACCAAGAAATTTGGCTTAGATGGAGACATCTCTATTGCAGATAAAAAAAATATCAGGGAGCTAAATCTCACCTGAGTTGTAGATTCCCAGAAGAAGTCATTCCTCATTGAACCCATCAGGGTTATATCCTCCTGGTTTCCCTGTCCTTGGGACCCAGCCCTAAAGGCACCATCACTCATGAGGAAGTTTATAAACAGGGATCAATATTTCTAAAGAGGAGAAAGATGTTCCCAGAGCTGAGGATTTAGATGAGGCTTGGGAGGACAACTTGTCTAGGCATTTCCATTTGTAGAGCAGAATTGGCAAAAGAGCTGAAACTTGGCTCTGATCTCCCTCAGGAAAGGCTGTTAAATTAGTGGGACGACTGGATTTCTCTAGGGACAGCTAAATACTATTTCCACCAGGAAATGTGCCCACAGCTTAGGGAGCTGAGAGCTTCTGAAAGCACCATCCCTGGAAGACCAAAAGGCACTGAGGCAGGAGTTGAACTAACCAAAGGCAAGATCTTCACTGCTGTTTTGTTCTCTTCTTCCCTTTAATGAAAGGATCAGTGGAATAATGGAATCATTCTCCCAGGATTCATCTTATCTAATAGATTCCAGAAACAGTCATAATAGAGATATAGTTTGTACTCCTCAATCAACAAAGTCAGTCATCTTGTCCTGGCAGAAGGGTCTAAGAGTGACAACAGCTCTCTGGACACTTAAAATTTAATTAGCTGACCTCATCCTTTGCAGTAAGTTGAGTGGTACAAGAGGGGAATAAATAAAAGCCAGAACCAGGACCCATATTTATTTTCCTTTTTCTCACCAGAAGACACTTACCTTTCCCTCAGTCTCCATTACAGTCTGTTCTTTATTTCAGATGAAACTGAACTGGTTCTTTCTCTAATGGCCTACCTGTTCACTGCAGGTATAGAGCTCATGGGTTACTCCCGGAAGAAATTGCAGAGTTCAAAAGGAGGAAAGCTGAAAAACTCCTTGGCAAAAGGGCCTAGATCTGAGGTAGTAGCTGTAGGACAGTCCCATGTAGCTCTGCTGTTTAGTGTCTGCTTGTGTGTTATTTGTCTGCACTTTGCTGGTTTTAATGTCTTTTTTTTTCCCCTTTCCTTCTATTTTTTCCCTTTTTTTATTCCTCTTTTTCTTTCTTTTTTCTTTTTAATATGTGTTATTATTTCAACATGTCTCATTCCAAAGGTGCTTGGAACAGCAGCAAAGCTGTTTGCAGACAGTAGTAGCCTTGTTGGGTGTTTTCCTAGTGAATTTATGACCTAGTATCATGTTAATTCCTGAAAGACATACAGTATTACTGTGTTTAGCTGCAGTGTACCATCAGTCCACTCTATGTTAATGTTCACTGTGCCAGGAAGAGCCCAGTACATGGCAAGCACAGCGATAAAACTGGAGTTCGAGCCTGGAAAAATCCAAATTGCCTATTGTTGCTTTTGCGTAATGCATATCTCCTGCCTAGTGTAATTCCATACCTCATGACAGAAAGAGGATGCAGCTTTGATATTCATCATTATTGTAGCTATGGGTACACAAGATAATGGATTTATGGTTTTGGTGGAATTTGGAAGTCACATGGAATATGACAGTGTGACCTGATCAAGTAGGTGTTATCAGAGCAAGGCTGGCACAGAAGCATGCACAGCCACATGTGCACATGTGGTGTCCCCTGAAAATGATGTATGAATGGGATTTTCAATAATATCTCTGAAAACAGCAGTAATTCTTCTGCTCAATTCCTCTGGACTAATGTGTATTTCATTTCCACTTCCCTAAAAAAGGAGGGGTGGATGAAAGCCCAGAGTGCCTAGGTATAGGCTGGTTACAAACCCCTAAGACACACCATATCAGGCTGGTAGATTACTATGAAGACTAAAGCTCCCTCCAATTTTCTTACAAGGATAAAATCCAGCAGGCAACTTTTGGCTGTGTTCCTCTTTCCCAAACACATCTTTTAAAGATTCAGGGTGTGTTACCAGGCTGGTTTATCTCCCTGAAGAGATATTTAAATTTTTGTCTGAAGTTTTCCCTATTGAGGACCTAAAGGCAGAAAATCCTCATTAAAAAAATAAAATAAAATATTTTAAATATGAGACACAATCTGCAGAGACCTGCATAAGCACTACCATATGTGAACACCTGCTGCTAAATACAAGCTCTGAGGCATAGAAGACCACCCTGCTGATTTACACCTAAGAGTACCAGCTAATCCTCCAAGGCCAGAGACGAAGAGGATCTCACACTTCGGTTAGCCCTGCTTGACAAAACCTGCACATATATCAGTATTTAATGCATATATCACCCACAGACATAGACTTTGACACTGAAGCAAGGCTGATCAGCAGTATATTATGGAGAACAGAAGGTCCTTATTAGCCAACTTGGCTTAATCTGTGGAAAATAGCAGGAAAATCCATAAGACATTCACACCTGAATCTTTTCAATGGTCCTAGTTCAATCCTTCTTGTGTTCAGGAAGCTTTCAATGGAGGCAATTAAGTCCTCAACAGCCACTTATTCCCACATGCCTGCTTGGTGATTTAGTGATGTTTCCAGCTAATCTATTTTAGATGCTTCTGACGAAAGGGACTATACTGCCAATAACCTTGTTTTTCCTTGATAGCAATAAAGGAACACAAGGATCTCAGATGTCATCATCTATAGTCCATTCCCCAATTTATGGTCCTATTAGTCTTGAGCCTAAACTGCTAACAGTCCCACAGGGCTCTTGCTGCAGTATGATAGGGATCCCCATCTTGGAGGAATTATGTATTTTGGAGTATTCATCTGTCCTGGAGTCTAGAGGAAGGTCAAGACTCTGCTTCTCATGCTCAGGAGTCAATCCTTTAACCTTGAAAGAGTGGCTGTGGACTCTGCTGTCCTTGGTGGATTCTTGATTTCAAAGAGGAGTGATGGTTCTGGCTGGATCTTGATAAAAACACTCAGCAAAGCGCGAGGAATGCCAGAGTGCACCCCCAGTTACATGAAGATAAACCTCATGGCTGTATCACTAGTGACAATTATCCTTTGTCCTGTGGTAGGACCTGGACCTTCTAACCCACTCATGCAAGTGGGATTCAGCCCAGAGCACCATGTCTGTCAGAGACACTTGTGTAAGGCTGGTAGATAAAACAACAGCTGGAGACCATGTAGGATAAACCATGGCATCAAATGCTGCTGGGCAATATCCTCAGGCAGATGAATCCTCCCCACAGCATCTTAAAATGCTTCTGATATGGAGGAAGGGATTTCTCTCTTTAACTTCAAAACACGAGAGAGAACTATATCACAAGAGTGGTCAGTGACTCCCTAGGATCCGTGGGTTGGTCTCAGTTTGTAGGTGAGACTTAGACCCCACGCAAGTCAGTCAGAATTCATTGTGGAGTTCTCAGGGGTGAGATTTCACCCTGGCGTGATTGGGAGTGGCTGTATTTATGGAGGGACCCATTGCAGGTGAATCTTAGTACAATCTGTACTGCTCTCTGCTGACCTTTAGATAGATAAGCATAGAGGTGGTGTATCCTGCGCTAGCCTGGGATTGCCCAAAAGTACTGAGGTTCAATTTTTCAAGTTATTTTCTCTTTTTTTTTCTCCTGTTCCTCAAGGATTTGGCTCTCCTTGTATTCCAACTCTTCCTCCTGTGAACTCAGCTTAGTGACAGGAGATCCCTTGAGATTCTTTCTTGTCCAGGAAATACAGTAAATATCCAAATAATTGCAGCTTGCTTGCCAAACCATAGGCTAACAAGGTGCAGTTGACCAGCAGATAAGATCAAACAATCATAGAATAGCTTGGGTTGGAAGGGACCTTTCAAGGTCATTCTGTCCAGCCTCTCTTGCAATGAGCAGATACATGTTTCACTAGGCCAGGTCACTCAGTCCCATCCTCCCTGGCCTTGAATGCTCCCAGGCATGAGGCATCCACAGATTTTCTGGGCAACCTGTACTGGTGCCTCACCATCCTCATCACAAAAAATTTCTTCCTTATGTCTAGTCTAAATCTATCCTCTTTGAGTTTAAAAACATTACCCTTTGTTTTATTTCTACAGAATACCTGCTTCATGTAGTCAGATTTTAACAAGTATTTCTATTCTAAAGTAATTGCATGTTAATTGCACACAGTGGTGGTGTGTACAGTTTAAACATAGATTTATGTATATACACAACTATTTCTTACCTATTTCTTTCTAATCTCTATATAATAGCAATTAGTAGGGATTTGTATTTTGTTCTTTTTAGTTTACAACAGCTGGAATGATATTTTCTTCTATTATACACAGTAAATCTTATTCCATATGATGCTTTATGTATGACAGAGCAGCTGCAGATTTGAGACCTTCCTAAAGCCCTGCCATTTGCTGAGCTTCTAACCTCTTACAAATCCTTAATGTTTGTTTTGTCTCTGAGAACCCCATTATATGAAAATAAATTTGCACTCACCAACAGATGGTGGCTCAGAACCTGGGCTTTGTGAACACTTGAAGTATTGTAGCAAAAGATCCACTTCAACTCCACCATTTAACATTTCTGCTTTGGCTGACACAAAATGATGCTAAAAGAAAAGTAGCTCCGGCCCCTCTGTAATTTGCCAGCAAAGAGAGGGGCAAAGCAAGATGTGTTCCAACCCAAGACTGCGAGTTTCAAGGTCTTTAGGGTCCCTTCGTGGTCACCAGCAACTGATGCCTTTTCCTGGTCTTAAAATCAAGAGTCATACATGGTTTGAAGGGGAAAAGGGATTTTACCTTGGTATTTATTTTAAGGATCCTTAGGTGCACACGTCCAGGTCATATGCATTGAGATGCACCCTGTTGAGTATATGCCCCAAAAGATCAGGTGTAACATTATAGGTCTTACTAATTAGCATATGTATCAAAGATTCCCCAATGAGAGGCTCAAGTGAGCCCCCCCTCCCCAAGGAGCCTTCCCCTGGATGGTTCTATCTTAGTTTACAAATGTGTTCTGGAGAGGACCTTGGGGTCTGGGGCACACTGATCCCTAACTATGAAGCTTCTAAAATATTTAGTCTCTTAGCTTGACAAAATCAAGTCCAAGAATGTAGGCAAAAAGCACTAAGAATACAGAAGTTGTAAAAAAATATAACAGGGGTATAAAAGAAAAGGCAAGAAATCTTCATGGCATCAATTCCTTGGTGAGGAGAGTTGCTAACCTCTCTTCTCTTCTCTTCTCTTCTCTTCTCTTCTCTTCTCTTCTCTTCTCTTCTCTTCTCTTCTCTTCTCTTCTCTTCTCTTCTCTTCTCTTTTTTGCAGTCACAATTGGCCAGATGTACTGACCAGGAAATTCAAATCTGTCCTGAGAAACACAAAGAGGACACTAAGAAAAGCAAACTTTAAAGAGATGGGAAGCATGAAGGAGGCTGGAATAAGTTCTGAAGAGGATGAAATCTGAGACAAACACAGCAAAGAACTAGTAAGATCAGGAGGGACACCTTGAAGCCAGTCCAACAGAGCTCACACTCTCCATTTAGACCCCAGACAGCCCAAAGCAGTATAACTAATGAAGCCTCTTAGCTCTTGGAGAGGGTGAACCAGAGCAGGAGGATGAATCCTTACCATCATCTCTTGTGAAACTGGGCACCATCTCAGAGCTGTATGTGTGTGCTTTTGGGAGAGGTGCACTGGGGAGGAAAGTGATGGTGATGACAATGGTAGTTCCAGCTCTTCATGAGCACAACGGTCACAAGGATGAGTTTGAAGAATATTTTAGTTAGGTCTGCATGGCAGCACTAACAAGTCCAGCTGCCCTTGGGCCTGGATTCAAACAACAATGCCAAGTGCTAAAATGGTTTAACTGTTCCACATTAACTAGTTGTTTTCCTGTTGGTATTGTGGGAAGCTCTGGTTTCATGAAAATGAGTGCAATTGAGAAGAAAGTGTTTTGGACAACAACAAAAAATATTTTTACTCTCCCACAGAGAGAAATTTTGAATCCAAATATTTTATTCCTGTATGTCAACTTAAGCTGAAACATTTTCTTTCAAATTGACATTTCAGCTGCAAATGCCAATTTAATGGTATTTTCAAAATGAAATGACAGTTTTGAATTGAAACAGTTTGGTATGAATCAATATTTGTTTCAAATTCCAAAATGAGATTCTGCTCAAAATGTCAAAATGTGTCATATTACAAATCCAGATCTGAATAGCAAGAACTTTTTTTTTTGCTTTACACACACACACATATACAGGATATCTAAGATATTTTATGCTTTTCATCCTAAAACAAGATGAAAATGGAATACCAAGATATTGCAAAACTGAGATGTAGTTCGATTAGCTGAGAAATACTAATAAAATATGAATTTTTTTTCCCTGCAAAAGTGGGGCTGAGGGAATTAAGAGAACATCATTAAAGCAATGCAAAGCCTAAACCCCGTCACTCTTTTTCCTTTCCAATCTCCAAGTGGTCTCTAAGGCACTTGTCTATAAAGTAAGCCTCCCCATGGGTGAAAAGTTTTCTATAATGGTAAATATCTGGCCTGTAGGTACTTCCACCAGAGCACACTTCCTCAAAGCCAAATAATTTTGGTGTTGGGCCCTTCTTCTTCCAAGATTTTTATCCCCAACATCTGGCTTCTAACAACCTTCTGGGAATTGTTGTCTCTTCTGCAAGGCTGAAGAGAAGAGCAAGTATGGTAATTTAATCAATATTACTACCAGAAGGTGTTAATTGAGAACACTGAGGCCTTTCTCAAGCTCAATTTGAACTGTTGTCATCAGACCAATCAAAACAGATTTTTACCATTCAGATAATAAATAAGAGTCAACAACCATTTGGCAAATTTTCATTCAATACTGCAAATACCTTTATGAAACAAGGTGAGTCTGGCTTCACAAAGCTAAGGAACACAGCATTTGCACAACTAATTCACTGTATCAAGTATAAAACATGCACTGTCAAAGTAAGATCTGTTTGGAGTATAAACATCTGAAAAGCAAAAACAGAAGGGAAATTCCTTAATGCTCTTTAATAATGAGCTTTTACTCTGTGGCACCTGGTTTTGTTTTTTTAGTGGTGAGTTGATATTCCATGTGGGAGAAGTTGGCCCTTGAAGGACATCTGTCAAAAGGCACATACAACACTCGAGCTGTCAAACAGGGATTAGGGAAGCCTTCACTTTCTTCCCTGTGCTCACCCTCTGTTTAAAATTTCATTCAGAAATAAAGTCCTATGGAAGAGACATGGGGTAGGTAATTCTGACACAATACACCTCAACATACGTTTCCAGAGAGGGACGTTATCTGGATTGGTCTGTGCAAACATGAGTTTAAAATCAAAAAAAATCTGCATAATTCATGTATTTTCCACTATTTTCCCATGTAAAAAGGAAAACATTTATCATTGCTGTCCTGTTACAAAGCAGAGTGGGTTAAGTCAACCTGAATTTTCCATGAAAATGATTGAAACGAGATTTCCACCCACACTTCTGCACATGGTTTTGAATTCTTTCTTCAGCCTCTAGTCTTCTAAAATAAACAACATTCTTTGAATTCCTTTTAAAAATTAAGATAGTAAATCTGTGGGAAAGGGTAGCAGAGAAGCATGACTTTAGTAATCCCAGGATAATTCTTTATTCTCTTTGAAGCCAGTGGTAATTTTTCCTCTTAGTTTCAACAGGAAGAGGCCAAGGACTCATCCCTGAGTGTGATTACAGCTACTGTTAGAAATACATAAAATATATTTATATTTTCCTGGTATTGTTCTGTGTAGACAGATTTAGGTTCACTCATGAGATTTCTTCCCATACAAACTAAGATTACTGTGTCATGCTCTTTTATGTTATTACTTTGCTCCTAAAACTAGTGCTAGTATGTTGTAATGAGGAAGATGTGGGCTGGAAGCAGCAAATGTAAATTTTTGTAACTCCACATCAGGCTTCTCGGGTGATTGTGGACAAGGCATTTGGTGGATTTTTGGATAGGGAAGCACACATTGTAGTAACCATTATCAACAAGAACCTACCACACGATGGCTGGAAGTTTTACCACTAATGTTATAGAGCGAATTTTCATGTAATCATGCAAATCCACTGAGAGATGTAGATGATGTATTTACATAACATAAACACTATCTGAATATAGTTTGTATTTCATAGAGTATTTTTAGCAGTCAATGTACAATGTAAGACAATAAAGATCATTGAAGACCTATCCCTCCACCTGAAAATCTCATTCTAGTTTGTATATTTACCTTCAGCTGACTTCTCAGCTTACTTTTCATCTCCTTTTGAAGATAAGGCACATATGGAGACCCCCGTTCACATATTCACTGGATTACACAATAATTTAAAAACAGGTCTCAAGATACACAAGCCAGTGGCAAGACAGTCAGACAGAGAAGATGCAGAAGAATCCAAGAAAAATAGGGAGCAACCACAGCGTGGATGAGTGCCCAAACAGCTGCAATGGCCCAGGTCTGGGAAAGTTTCCCATAACAGATGTTAATGGGAGGAGGGGGCAATATCATTCCCCACAGCACATTTCTCATTAAAAAATATGAAGATGCTTCTCTGGGGTTTAGAAATACAGCCATGTGAATGCAGGAGTAGAGCTGAGGGTAAGTAATCCCTCGATAATTCTGTGATCCTGCGATTCCATCCTCTCACCAGTAATGAATCAAATAAATGCACGAGAGACATCACATCAACTTGTGCCTTTCTATCCATACAATGAACATGGTCTGGCAAGGTCCTGTGCACAGGCAGACTCCTACCCCTTTATCTACCTGCTCACACACAGTGGTCATCAGATGGATGCATCACTGGTGAAGGAGGGATAAGGATTACCTACTGCTGTAGCCACACACCCTTTCATTCCCCTTCAGCCATGCCTGAAAGCCCTAGTGTGGCCCTCATCAGTTGCCTCATCTGTGTTAAAAATAATGGCTTGAATTATGTCATGGAATTTCATCATAGAATCATTTAGGTTGGAAAAGACCTCTAAGGTCATCAAATCCAAACATTAACCCAACACTGCCAAGACCACACTAGACCATGTCCTCAAGAGCCACGTCTACATGTCTTTGAAATACCTCCAGGGATGGTGACTCCACACTTCCCTATTCCAATGTTTGACAACCCTTTCAGTGAAGGATTATTTCCTAATACCCTATCTGAACCTCTCCTAGTGCAACTTGATGCCATTTCCTCTTGTCCTATTGCTTTTTATCTGGGAAAAAAGGTTGACCCCCAGATGGATACAGCTTCCTTTGAAGTAGTTGTAGAGAGTGATCAGAGTAAAAGAATACATGGGAGAAGGCAGAGGTACTGCAGCTCTTCATGCACAAACTGAAGCTGTGTGAAATGGTGGTGTTAGAGAAAGCCCTTACAGGTAAAACCCAGCCTGATGAAGTGCTACAAGATTGCTAGGTCAGCTGTAGGAGACAGAGAGTTTGATGTACAGGGAAGTTGGGTTAGCACATAGAGTTGAAACAGACCTCCCAAAATGAAGAGTCATTGCACTAAGGATTATTTCCAGACCCTGAGTGATTGCAGTCCTCTCCTCCAGCCTCCTGCAGCTGCAGGGTGTGCTGCAACACACAGTGCTCCTAGGCCAGCAACTACTGAGACAGGTGAGCAGGGGAAGCTTTTCTGTATTCATCCCATACCAGGGTACTCCTCTAGCCTTCCTGAAATGACCACAGGAGAGTGTTCCCTGACCTGAAGAAACCAGAATCCATGTTCTGTGCAGTGTAAGAAGCACATAATGCTTTTCCTCTGATGCTCATTACTTTACAGCTGTTGGTGTTAAATTTCATCTACCAGCTTTTTCCTCATTCACTAGAGTTTCTCACAATTCTTCAGAAGCCCGACTTCACAATATTTGCAGATGTCAGCATCCCATGGCTCTCCTTCCTTCCCTGAGCATCCCTAAATTCTGCTAAACAGCACAGGACCCAGTGGAGGGACTTCGAGAACCACCCCCAAAATTGTCACACAATGCATCCTGATAAAGCAATTCTTTGCTTTGTTTCCTTACTCCACACCTGTCCTGATCCATGACATTTCCCCTTCACTCTCATTACTTGGTGCAAAGCATCATCCTTTCCTGCACAGGACCTCTTTAGTCAAGAAAAATTTTATCAGATGGTTCTCTTTTATCAACTGTTTTCATTGACACATTATAGTTATTTTATTCAAAGGAATTAAACCCCCCTTTTGCCATTTTCTCTTCTCAACTTGGGGCTGTCCAGGACCCAGACTTGATAGCACAGACTTCAGGCACAGTAAAAAAAAAAACAGATGATGAAAGTAAATACACTCATTTTCACAAAACTAGGTGTCTGAAACATGTTCAATAACATATGCAGAGAAGCTCAGGATAAAGTGATTCTGGGCCAAGGACTAATGCTGAAATATGTTAAATCCACACAGGCCTGATGCCCAGATGAAAACTGCAAAACCATGTATGAAATCCCAGCTGGCCTTGAACAGAAGGCATTTATTAAGAGCTGGAGCCTTTTTTTTCTATTGTTGCTAAAATTTGTCAAATTGAAAACATTCTGCAGTTTTCAAGTGGAAAATGGTCTGGTTTTCAGACAGTTTGTTCGCCAGACACCTCAGCTGCCCATCTGCTGGGCTATTGATTCCAAAGCAACCCTGGAGGCAAGTGTCTCAGCTCCAATCTCCACATACAATTTCCTCCTTTATTTTTGTTTTTTTCTGCTCAAAAGCTGGAACAGAAATAGCATTTCAAAATATTGAAATCCTGCAGGAAACATACTGACCTTTCTCCACACTAGTCAGAAAAACGTGGGCAGGAAAAGAAGGCAAGCAAAAAGACTCTGCAGGCCTAAATGTCCGGCCTTGAGGTATTTTCTCACCAGAAGAAATGCACTGTCTGAACATCACAGAATAATATCTGATGGCAGATGTGCTGCAATTAACTGCTTTAATAACCATGGCTTACTGAACATTTCTTCTGCTGTCTCATGGATGGAGAGTCTGGTGCTGTAAAAAATTGCTTTTACTTCCCCTGCATGTAATCTCTGCTTTGGTTCATTATTGCTTTAAAGGAAAAATCTAAAAACTCTTAATCTGAACACTTCCGATTTTAAAGGAAGGCCAAGCTCTGCTCTGAGCATGTATTTTGTGACTCAGGGCTGTTTGCAATAAAAAAGCATGACAGGAGCACAGCATTCCTTTCCAATCCTTGTGTTGAGCTGTCTGTATAATCTTGGCACTGTGTGGAAATAAAGCTTTTGTTTAACCTACTTGTGTGGGCTCCCTGAGGAGGTGACTGCCTGCCCAGCCAAATCTGTAACTCTTGGCTCCCCAAACACCATCAGCAAATAGAAAGCACTGGAGGGAACAACCGCAGGTTGTTATCCAAATAAGGTGCCAAAGTTTATTCATGGATTCAAAGTTGATTCAAAGTTGATTCAAAGTTTATTCATTTATTTGTGTCATCAAGGTTCCTCTGCCTGACTGCATCTGTCAGGACTGCAACACAGTCAGGACAAAAGGAAAATATGATCTGACTCATGGTGGGTCCAAGGCTTGGGTCCAATCTGCAGGGTGACAGAGGGAGCTCCACTTCTCAAGCTATGGAGGAGAGGGATCAGCCTGAAAACCTTCTCCTCTCCATCCCTCCTGCTATACTTTTGTCCTTGTGGCTGATACTGGGATGGGTACAGACTCTCCAACACTGGTGTTTGTGGAGAGGAACCAACCAGCAGAAGGTGGGCAGGTGGAAAGGAACTGAGTGAAGAATCTCCCCAGATGCGGAGTCCACCAGCTCTGCTAGGACAGTAGTTTTCATATCCTGTGAGACCTCTACCAAATCATTCCCCATACCTGGAATAATGGGAGGCCTTAAGCATTAAGAAGAACCAGCTTTGCATTGTCTATCTAGGTTTCAGTAAAGCAATTGACACTGTTTTACAGAACATTCCCCTGGCGAAACTGGCTGCTCATGGCTTGGACAGATGTACTCATCTCTCTGTGGAAAACTGGCTGGCTGGCCAAGCCCAGAGTGTGGTGGTGAATGGAGTTAAACCCAGCTGGTCACAGATGGTGTTTCCCAAGGCTCAGTATTTGGGTCAGTCCCTCTTAATATCTATATCAATATTCTGGGCAAGGGGATCGAGGGCACCCTCAGTAAGTTCACAGATGACGCAAAGTTGGGTGGGAGTGTTGATCTGCTGGAGGGCAGGAGGGCTGTGCAGAGGGGTCTGGACTGGCTGGATCCATGGGTCAATTGCATGATGTTCAACAAGGCCAAGTGCCAGGTCCTGCACTTTGATTGCAGCAACTCCAGGCAGTGCTAAAGGCTGCGGGAAGAGTGGCTGGAAAACTGCCCAGCAGAAAAGGACCAGGGGATGCTGTGGCCACATCCCTGGGGAGCCTGCGACTGTGGACATCATACCTATGTTGCCTAATGCTACAGGGATCCAGAGACATAGTGTGCCCATCCATGCACATAACTTCAAAACAAATTCCAAGGCAAATGTATAATCATCATCATCATTATCATAATCTGCAGAAGGTCTTGCAGATCTCAAGGGCTCCAAGGACTGAAGGCTGTTCTCCCTTCCTCTGAGGGGAAATCTGTAGTTTCACTTGGAAGCACTGAGTGGTGAATTAAGGTGTTAATGGGAAGTTTTTCTGTTTCACTTCCATCTGGACATATACAAAGCCCATCAATATGAATATCCCCTTTGCTGCCCTTCCCACTGCAATAGGTCATCCAAAGAGAAAAGGCTGGAACACTGCGTTCAGCCAATACCTCTTGTATTTTGTGTAAGTCCTGAAAGCTGCAGTGCTGAATGCATTTATCCTCACCATCTCATGTCCAGGTGCTGGACAGATTTCTAGGAGCTGTGAAGGGCTGCATGGCAAACCCTTCTGCTCTTTGCAGCTACAAGGGAAAATGAGTGGAAATACGATGAATCCTTGCCAAACCTAAAGAAACCTCACAAAAGGTGAAGGAGTACTGAGATTAGATCAGCTGGTTAGTGCATGGTGCTAATAATGCCAAGGCTGTGGGTTTGATCCCTGAATCAGACTCAATGGCCTTCTGGACTCTTTCCAACTCCAAATATTTTGTGATTCTGTGACTACATGTCTTCTGAGTTTTTGCCATTCTCTCCATGACCTCCTGCTATCTCAGATTGGCATTGTGTAGGAAAAGGAACATCCATACTGTGGCAGTTATCTTTTTTGTTGTCCCTTATTTGCTATAAGAACTGGTCCTGGAAAAACCTTTTGCTCTTGATTTTGTACAGCTCACACAGTTTCTGCAGAGTATTTATAGAGAGGAAAAGGACACATGAAGACCTTGCTGGTCTCTTGAGCTGGAGAAAATATTCCACTCTAACTCGTATTATTTTCATTCTGAAATACTCTAATTGAATTAAATTTTAGCACAATCACAGGAAAATCTTCAGCATTAAGAAGATCAGCCACAGCCAATGGCAATAGTTAACTACTGCTTGCATCTGTAACATTCAAATTCAAGGTTCAATTCAGATGCAAGCATTTTATTCTGTATATGTCAATGCATATGAGCTTACATGTATATAGAAATATATTCGTATGCATACAATTAAGCAGCAGCCGTTCACCACCAGAGGGCAGGCAAAGAGTATGAATATCAATTGTCCTGTGCGTCCCTGCATTTGTCAATGAACAAATTGCTCAGCGGCCAGAAGGATATCACCAATGTTTTCTTTGACCATCTCCAACGACTTTCTTATCATAGAATCATGGAATCATAGAACAGTTTGGGCTGGAAGAAACCATTCCAAGTCATCTAGTCCACTCCTCCTGCAATTAGCAGGGACATTTTCAGCTGCATCTGGTGGCTCAGAGCCCTGTCTAGCCTGGCCTTGAATGTTTCCAGGACTTTTCTGGGCAACCTGTGACAGTGTTTCACCACCTTCCTCGTAAAAAACTCCCTCCTAATACCCAAACCAACCACCTTTTAGTTTAAAACCATTTCCCCTTGTTCTACTGCAACAGACCCTGCTAAAATGTTTTTGCCCTGAATGTCAACCCTTACAACTACTTCATATTTCACAGTGTGATGGCTAGTTTTTGTTTTGTTTGTTTAACTGAGATCTAAATCTAGCAATGTTGGTATGAACCAGTGTATCTACTCTCACAGTACTGAGTCCTAGGACCTTTTGGAAAGGTGCAATGAGCAAAGAAGGGCTTCTCTTTTCACTCAAGCTATGGAGAGGATAAAAACACCTAACTCTTGATGCCAGAGAGCAAATCCTTAGAAGCATATACCTCTTTTGATATGGCACAGACAGACCTCCTAGATATGATGGGTCATGAGATCCATAAGGATCGTTGTCTAAAACCCAGTGCCCTTGACCTGAGGAGGAAAGGAGGCATACAGTCTTACCCAGAAGCTTCATCCCAATTTCTTAACAAAGATCTCTACAATTGTGTACAAGCAGATGAAAGTTTATGGGGGTAGAGAGGCCCCTCAGGGAAGGAATCCTGTTCAGGGCTTTGTTCAATGGGATAATGGATGCCAGACCCTCAAAGCAACAACAGAATGGCAGAATCACTTATAATGTTTGTAGCACATCCTGTAATACCATCCCCAAGTGTCTTCACTCAAGGAAATCTGGAAAGTATTTTAAGGGATTGCTATGTCCAGCCTGGGCTGGAAAACTGGGATTTATACCAGCAGGATGTATAGTCACAACCATCAGAAGAAACCAGTTCTCTGCTTCCTGATGACAGGAGGGATTCATTTCCCTTAATTCTGAATCTATGTCTGCAGTAGTCACGCACCAGTCCCTTCGTCCTCACAAGAGAAAGTCAGAGCTTGTGAAGGTGACTCATCTGCTGGACAATTAGATGAATCATGAGCAAGACAGGCTTTCATTTCCCTCCCTGAGCTGTGGAGGATATCAAGATCAGTGGCTCATTTGATAGGTCCCAGCTGTCTATGTTTGATGGAATATAGCTCATCTTTTTCACCTATGACATCATGCTGGAGTTACAAGTTTTTATGAGGAAAAGGAGACCAGGAGTTTACTCAGCTCTTCAATGCCATCACTACTTCTACCTGGGCTTGGCAGGAGGCAGGTGATACATGTTTGAGCATAATTGTCTGTGCTTCTGTGTTCCCCATATTTCACCATTCAATGCACTAAACTATCTGGAAATGTAGCCCACACACAGGATTCAAAGTTTTATCTGAGGTGCACCATACTTCTGAAATCTAGAAGGAGATGCTCAGAAGCAAATTACATTTACAGTGTTTTGAAAAATCAAAGAAATAGATGAGCAGGATTTTTTCCTTTCGATTGCTGCCTTATGTCTGCTTTCTGTCTCCACTGAAATAACTTCAATATCTGTCTGTGTCTCCCAGTGTATCCCTTGCTTCATCATTTGGTTCAGAGGGGTTGTTAGATGATACACGTACCTTTCTCCTCCAGCAGTATGTTCCACCTAAAACACTGCACACAGGAACTCTCATGATGTATGATTGTAGCTCAGCAATTGCCACAAAGGAATTAAGTAAGGGTTTCAATATTTTTTCTTCATGCAAAAAAGAAGTCCAAGTCATATCATTGGGGGTGGGAGTTAGATTATTCAAGAAAAGCCAACACAGTGAGCAGTAAGCAAAGACGTTTTGGAAGTAACCCAGAATCCCACTGCAGGCTATAAAAAACCTCCATGATTTCAGTAAGTGATGACGTAGTGACGGATCAAGGGGCTGTGGGAAGGATCAAAGGGTTTAAGGAACATGACAAAAATAGAGCATTTCTAACTCATTTCTTCTCTCTCTATGATTATGATTCCAACCTTCTTTTTTTTCAGCATTTGCCTAAAAAACAGTATAGGAGGAGCAAAACACAGAGTAGACCATACTCTCCATTAACTGTTGTGAAATACTTTTCTGCAAGAGCTGAAAAGTATCATGATCAGCTGTATCACGATCAGTTCCAAGGCCTTACAGATATAATGCCAGTAATCCATTCATTATAGCTTCCCTACAGTAAAACACCACCTACCACCTATCCAAAGTAAACACAGTAAAGAGGTGGAAAGAAGGGACAACAAAAAGGGAAAATTGATTATTTAAATGGTGGTTGACAGATAAGGGTCATTTTTGTAAGGTCTGATTCAATAGTAGACACTGAAAATGCTGGGGAGAGAGACCAGCTTTCATCATTCCTCCAACCAAAAGAAAACAAGGAGAAGGAAGAAGAATGGATGCTATTACACATTTTAAATTAAGCAGGAGATTTAGAGAGAAACACGATCTTTAGCCCCATTAGCACAGAAGACAGAGCAAACTGTTCTGAAGCTTGTTCCACACCACCTGATTCATAGATTGTTCTGCTTTTGTAGTGGTAGAGCAGAGATAAAGGAAATATTTGCAAGAAAAACCACATCAATCTCATTTGGTTTGCAATTCAAGATAAATCAGATTTGTCACATGCAGCACACTTTCCTGAACCTGTTGGTAAAGCTTTGGGATGTTTCAAACACAGGCTAGAAGATGTCCCTGGAGAAGTTAGAAGACAGCAAGAAAAACCCAGAGACACTTCATAAATCAGGGTAGGATGCCGGCTCCCTTCAGACACCAGAGCTGGCAGGGCAAGTGCAAGGCAGAAAGTCTCTGCCTTTATTTCTGTCTTCTCGAGATGGCCACCTATTGACTTTGCTTGCAAGCCATGCCTCAAAGTCTCACTGAACAATGGTGCATGTCTGAGGACCATGGGGTCTGGAAAATAAAGCCAGAGATTGTTTTGGCCCACCATAATATAAACACAAATTCTATTTGCACCATTTCAACCCCCCAAAATTTTGAGACTCTCTGTAGCTCCTGTCATATCAGTTTACTTGTCTTGGAGTTTCCCCACATGGTTTCCCTCTCTTTTTTCTCCTACTGCCTCACTACCACGAGCCCCAGCAGCTCCCCCCCAACAAGCATTGTTTTCTCCCCAACTTATTTGTGCTACCTTCTCTCAGAAGACTCTGCAGAAAACCCTTATCACCAAAGTCACCCCATCTATATCCTGTGGCGATACCTGCTTATGCTGGGAGTTTCCACAATATCTGCGACTCCAAGTGATGTATAACATCTCTCAAGGGTTCCATTAATGCCTTTTTGCACCATTATGTGCATTTTGCTTTCTTGTTCAATGTTCTGGCACTGTCTGTCTAGGTATCAAGAAGTGCTTGAGGACCCTGGCACCCAAGATTAACCAGATGAGCCAGAACTTTGTCCATCCTTCAGATCACTGTGTCATAACACGGTCGCAGCTAAATCCTTCATGGCTGGTCACATCTGGCTTGGTGAGTGTGGAGTGTCCCAGCAGAACTGGACACGTATTTTCACCCTGCCGTGTGGTCCTGAGGAAGGTTATGGTTGGTACCAAAGGGGACTGACACAAATCCAGTCTGGGGAAACGCCAAGAGCAACATCTTCTTTGAGTTCAAAAATGTCACAGTTCCTGAGACTTGCAGGCACCATATGATGAGGGCTGAGTTCGAACAGGAGTCACAGCTGACCTGGTGATCAGGACAACTTCACTCTTCTGCTCACCACCAGCATCAGCACCAGTGCGTGAAGCATCATCTGAGCAACAAACTTCCCTCAACAGCAGCAGAAACACAAAAAGAGCAGCCAGAGCAAAGCTCTAGTTCCTCATCTGTTTTTTAAAAAGAAGGGACTATAATCAAAGCTGGAGGAAATGGAGCATAAATATCAAACTTTGTTCAGGCTGGGAAAATACAATTTATTATTAAAGATGGACATCTTGTTGACAAGACATGACTTATTTTAACTGTGAGGTGAGCACATGGTCAACTTCTAATCTTTTGCAAGTTATTAAAACCAGCCAGTTCTTCTCTTCCTGGCTGGTTTCCTTTTTTTTTTTTTAAGTGTAATTTCTAAAAAAGCAACAGGGCTAAGGTCTAGATAATGCTCAATAATAATAAGGCTCAAGATAATGATGCTTTTACTGGCAGTGGTGTCTTGGAGCACCTAGGGAGCTGGGAATTTTTCTTTCTGTTCCTGCACTACTGCTTGTCCCCATGCCAGCCCCACCAACCAAGCCTGTTCCCCTCTCCCACAGAAGAGTGGGAATCGCGTGACACTTACAAGGGAAGGAGAGGGCCCAGGGTTGACTTTGGGTGACCAAAACTGAACCTGTGGCACTTTTTTTTAAGTGGGACACACTTAAAAAAAGTTGGTTGCCACATCCTGCTGGTTGCCACATCCTGCTGCCTCAGTATGGAGGCATGTAGGATTTCTGCATAGCAGGTACCAGCACAGGTTGTCACAGGACTGGTGCTTGTAAGCAGCTTTGGTGGCAAGATCCTACAAGTGTTCAGGGTGTGGTGTCCCTCCTCATAGCCTCAGGTTCTTTCATGGGGTATGCTTGGGTGCATCGATGCTGTCACATAACCCAGCTGCCCAGAGTCAATCCCACTGAGGGTTAGATCTCCCAAGGCTACCTTTTCCCACAAAGCCAGCTTGTTCCCTCCAAGCTGGGTGTAGTTCTGAGGTTTCCTTCAGGGCCTGCATCAGGTTTGGTCGCTGCTGCTCCACACAGTCCTCCCACACTATTCCACAGCAGATTTGGACGCTGTCCCCACAGTATTCAAGGTATTCTGAAAGAAAGCTAGCAGTGAAAAAACAAATTCAGGGTTGTGGGGGAACCACCCAGAGTTAGAGATCTGAGTGATACACACCTGGAAGTAGTCAACTTGCTCTAGAGAAGGGACAAGTCTGTATGGATCCAGCCAGGGATCACTCCCTGGGAGAGATACCTTTAGTGGGAGAGATGTTAACTGGAGAAGCATCAGCACTCAGGTGTCACTGGTTATCAGCCAATGGTTGACCCAGGATTCTGCAGCCCCCACACCAGAGATAGAGATGTAACAACAGCAGCATCTGGGTGAATAATTTCTTCTGCTTCCATATAAATCTGAAACTCATTGTCAGGAGAGTTCCTATCCTTTCTGTGACAGGCTATTTTCCTTTATCTAGCCATGCACCACCTGGAAAATACAACTGGCCCCTGTCTCCAAGCAGCATGGATGCAGACATCCTCCAGGCTTGGCTGCTGTGACATCGAGTTGGCCATCAGGTTGCCCTGGTGTGATTACAGGAGGGGAGACAATATCTCTTTGGTGACCTCCCTCTGTCAGTCCCACCTGAGGGGAGGTGCAGCTTGGGTGGGAGATGTACATCAACACATCAGTGTTGAGCTGATGCCAAACCAAATAGCATGGCCATAGTCATGAGGTACGGTGCCACAAGATAGAGCTAGAGTGGACTGCTAGTTTAGGCACAGTACAGGGTTGTTGGAGTTTTCAGACCACATTCTCACTCGTTGATAGTGTGCTGTATTTTTTGGACCACCTATGTCCTGTGTAAGTGCTATTCTCAGGTCCTCAATAAGGTTTAGGAGCTGCTGTACACAAGTGAACTCCTCCAGATCTGCTTCTGTTGCCAAGACAAGTCAATGACAAATAGTTCACTTACTAATTGTTAAATCATTTGGCCTTTAAAAAATATGCATATACAGCTATACATGTTCATTATCATACATGATACAATTACAAACATGTATCACTATTGTTTACTTCTTTGCCATAATGTACACATTACTTTTAAATTGATTATCCTTGTTACATTCTTATTGCAGTAACACATACAAATGTACTTACTGTGACATTTAACAAACCAAATCTTTCACATCTGTAGACATTTTCATCTTGAATGTCCCAGTATGGTGCAGATCTGAAGTAACCTTGTGAGGAGCTGGTGTGCTAAAGAGAATGAACAGTAACCTGTGGCAGAGGGCAAACCCTGGAGCCAGCATACGTTTAGCAGAATCCACAAAGCTGTTTGGCCCATGGTGTTAAAGGACATGGTTTTTATCTGATTTTAACAAACAGATCCAGGAAAGTTGGACAGAATTGATGCTGTCCAGGAGAAGGGAGTCAGTACCCCCCCCCCCACCCCCCCGGTTTTTTGGTCCATCCAAAATCCTTGTTTGTAATAGCAGATGTCAGTGCAAAGAGGGGAAAACACACAATGCTGAAGTCAAAAATCTCCTCCAGGCAGGAGTTCACTCGGTGGACATACTCTTCATGCATCCAGGGAAGAGGGTAGGGTGTCTGCAGTGGTCCCTGGGAGGTTTGCTTTGGTTTCTGATGCTTGCAGGAGCTCCCTGACGGGGTGGCCCAGGCAGGGCTTGTCTTGGCTGGTGAACCCAACATTCAGCTTGGTCCTGAGACACCCACTGAGGAGCTTGCCAAACGCTCTCAGAGGTTTGCACTGCTGCAAATTGTCATGCAGAGGCCAATGCACCCCTGCCCAGGTACCAGGGCACATCTAAGCAGAAAAGGACAACATAAGCAATGCACAGGTACCCCACTGGTTTACACAAGAGTATTGCTTCTGAAATAAAAGAGAGCTTCACATCCACGGAGAAGAAAGAAAAATCCATCCCACTGCCCTTTCTAGAAGGTGTTTACATTATTTCCCATTCAAGCATTAAATTGAATTTATCCTTTCCCCCAAGGGTGTGTTTGGTCATCCCACTGCTGTGCCACAGAGACACAACTGAGTTGTTGGGAAGCCAAATACATATGTTCTCCCTACTGCGAAACTTCCCTCCCATCTACCCTTTTGCTATGCATCCCATCCTGCATGGACTTGGAGTCTAGGGTTTGCAGCTGGCTCAGTGCCCCTGATTTACTCCATCCCCTGGGAATCTGCAAGCTGACAGCTGTGGGACAGGCAGAGAGACAAGCATGTGTCCTCAAAGCCTGCAGAGGGGATCTTTTTGTGGAATTTACAGACTATTTCATGTGTCAATATGAGAGGAGTGTAATTACCAGCTGAGAAACTGCAGGAAATAAGCCAAGACTGAATGAACGAAATGGAAAATAAAGAGAAGCGCAGAGGACACACACATTTTAAAACAATTACGGAGGTATGTATTCACATGCTCATGGGAGCCTGGGAATACATAAGAGATCGTGACTGCAAAGGAATGAATGCACGGACCAGTCTATGGGGAGCATTTTTTTTCCCTGTGACTTCAAACTTCTCTCGGAGCTCACAGAGTTCGAGTCAGCTGGCATGCGATAGAGGTACGACTTCCCTAAGGAAACTCTGCCTCGACTTGCCCTGGAAAAGCTGCCGGGAGAGTCTGTAAGACAGAAGGCTGCAAGCAGAGGTGAATCCTGCTCCTCCTTCTCCTCCAGCCACAGAGCAGGTACGTGGAGATGCATGCGAACCTGGCAGTGTGCTGGAAAGTTGAGCTTTTGACTGCGGGAGAGATGGGGGCTCTGGTTACTTAGTGCTGCAGCCTTTAAAAGTAACGCGGATGAGGAAGGTACTGTATAAATAAAATATACCATGTTTATGGATAGGCTGAGGAAGTGGCTAAGCACACTGTGTAGATGGCTCTACCCTCACAGCTGTATATTTAATCCATCAGGGACTTGCACTGCAGCGAGTCAGATCCCTTATGTTAAGGAGGCACTGATTAGTTTACAACAATGCAGTTGTCACACGCCGGGTTCGTTATTATTCTCTCTGCTTACAGTAATGGAAGATGGGGACATGTCTGGGTATTTTTTCTTTCTTTACGGGACTTTGTTTGTGGAATTGCTGCATTATTGTGCTCTGAACCAGGAGTGCTGCAGAGATCAGCCTTCACTGATTAAATGCCACTCGCCCAGCTCCCCGACCCTGAATCTTAACACAGCCTTGGGCAAATCCCACAGCCCCGGGTAAAATGGGCAAAAGGCTGTTTGGCTCCTCTGCTCTTCTCACCATCAGCACTGTCATTGAGCTCTCCCTGTTGGAGCACGAGGCGTGAGATGGCAGCGATATTTTGCCACTCTTAAGATCCTGACAGCTTGAATGTCACCTTGGGTGAACAATGACTTACTGAGAGGGTTCTGCTGCATCTGGGCTGTTACCATGGGGATTAACATTTAGACATTATTTGGAACTGACAAAGTTTTAGAAAATCCTAATTTATATAAAAGTCACAGATAAATTTATAAAGCCAAATCCTGTTGTATTTTGATAAAAGTATTTTTATGAAAGTGCAGATATGTTTCCTTTAAACAGAATCAAAAGTTAGGTTTTCCACAACAGTGGATATGTTTTGTGGGGGTTTTTGTTTGTTTGATTGGGTTTTTTTACTAAGATGTAATCATTTCAACTTTAAAATCAACTTATTACTCTAAAATGCTGAAGTCCTTTAATTTTCAATAATAGAAATTCACCAGAAGTAATCTCTTTTTAAAGCAGATATTTACATTTCAGTGACTGTATCAGGTTTTTTTTTTACTAATATAATGATGGATGGATTCAAAGGGGGGGGGGTATCAGTATCATGCAATCAGATCTATCAGAAATAACTATCCTCACCTCATTTTTTCTTCTGTAGAATCACATAAATTGAATAGACCTTTTCCCAGATAGACCTTTTCCCTTTTCTCCACTGTCAACTTAAACAAATTGCTGAATTAAAAGTCTATTTTTCTCTCTTTTTGCTGCACTAAGATAATACGAGAAATTATTATGTTTTAGTTCCTGAATTTGAGTTTCCCCAGGAACTTTGTTTTCCAGGGACATAGTTTGCTTTCATGGTCAGATAGTTTAATCTGCAAATGTCACTTTCTGCTGATATAAGTGTTTTCATTTTCCCACCTCCTACTGTCCCTTCATGCACCCCCTCACTCAGCAAGTCTCCAGGCTGGTGGATTTCATGCTATTGTCATTTTATTTTCTTTTTCTTTCCTGGAGAGAGGAGTAGAAAATAAAAGGTGAATAAATAGGGAATTTGGCTAACCCCACGTATCCAGTTAATTGAAAATGTTAATTTTTGGTGGGGAAATGTTGTTGGCTAAACACCTGATACAGGTGAGAATGGAGAGAGGACAGAGAGAGAAATGAGGAAGGCAACAGCTTCAAAAGACAGGAGAAAAGCCATGTTGGGTTCACAGGAGGTGTAGGAGTCCTTATTTTTGTATGCAGAGTTGACTTGGCTGTGATTTTAATGAAGCAAAGTCCTGAGCAGCAGAATCAGTGCATGCCCTTCCCTCCTGCTTTGGCATTTGTTTCTGCCCAGGCTCTTCTTCACAGTTCACCTGGCACAACTGTTTGGTCACTTGGTAAAACAGCTTGAGGAACTGAGCTGGCTTTTTAAAAAGCACAACCAAAAAAATCTCTGCTATTTTTATCCCTGCAAATCCAAACTTCCCAAAGTGCTCTGAACATCCATGTGTAGAAAATGCGAAGCTGCAGTCATCCTGGTCACTTGTTGCTCTTCCTTACAGGTATGATATTAGTACTCCATCTCTAAATTAAATCAAATTATCCTTTTTTAAAAAATATTTGTTTTCTCATGGAGGCTTCAAATGGTTGAGGTTTTCCTTGTGAAAGTGTCTGTGCATTGCAAGTGCTATTGCACACTGCTGACAAGGCAAATTCTAAACACAGAGCATCCAAAAGGAATTTAAACCTCTGGACACCACAGCAGTCCCCAGCTTCATCATGAGTTCCCTGCTCACCCCAAGGGGGTTGCAGATAGAGAGCTTGACTCCAGGAAGCATGCCAAAATCAGCACTGCAGCCACCTCCGGCCAAGGGAAGCTCAAGACACAATGTGCTTGAGGGAAGATGATCAAAAGTAGTCTGACGAGAGCCCAGTCAAGGGGAACATATCTGGGGTTGTGATAATCTCACTGACAGACTGTGTTCTTGAAAGATTAACATAGATTTTTCTATCCATTGCACCTAATCATGCCCTGCCTTGTTATCTTTTCATAGCATTTTCATGGCTAGACCAGCAACCTGGTCTGGAGGAAGGTGTCCCTAACTGTGCAAGAGGTGTTGGAGCCAGAGGGTCTTTAAGGTCCCTTCCAACCCAAGCCATTCTGTGATTCTATGATTCTGGGATTTATGCCTCTCATTTCAGGGTGCATTGCAAAGCAAATGAGGTGTTAGGAGCCCAGCTCTTTGGCATATTATTTCAACCATGGGGGAACTGCATTGCAACAGTTCAGGCCTGTGGCTCTGTGAGAAAGCAATGGGGAAATCTGTGTAAAGGTGAGTTTTCCAGCAGCAGTACTTAATTAGCAGAAGGAAGTGAGGAAAGCAGCATTTAGACAGCTGCTTCAGCCCTAGAGGGCAGCACAAAATAGTAAAATAAAATCCTGAACTCACAAGCCATCTGAAATCATCTTCTGCATGACAGAAGCATGTCCATCAGCCTGCTGTCCTGTTGTGGCTAATATCTTCAGCTTAATTCATTGGATCTAAACAGAAACCATTTCCATTTGAGGGCTCTTTCTACATGATGCCAGACACACTGCCCAGCATGAACCCAGGAGTTCATTGGGTGGCCTGGATATCATCTAGGCAGCAGCTGGAACCACACAAACCCATTAAATGCCTTGCATCTTCCTTTTCCCACCAGCCTCAAAGGAATGTAAAGCTACACAGGTAGGTCATAAGCATAGTAAGCTCAGAGATGGGTTAATTTATGGCCCTGCTTGTGTCCATCTCCATATTAGATGATGATCTGGTGCCAGCTTTTGCATGTGTTGACTTCTGTGTTCCGTTTGAAATCTGACCATAACTGCTTTTACCTTCAGAACCATGAAACTGAACATCGTCTTCTTGCTGGCAGTGGTGAACACGGGAACCTCTAACTATCACCCCACAGAGGGAACATCCTGTGAAATGGTAAGGCAGGATCTCTGCTCAGGCCCTTTGGGATATGGACTGAGTCTGGGACCCCCTGGTTACAGGCACTGTGCAAAGAGCCGTAGTCCCTGAAAAGGGAAATACCCCAGGACCAGACTTTCTGTGGTGGCAGAGGTTATGGGATTTGCAGGGTTATGGGATGGGTAGAAGACTGTTCTCAGGCTACGTCCTTTTTGTAGTGACAGCATATTAAAGAGGTGGAGGAGGGGTGAGGTGGAAAGAAGGGTCATTATCTCAGTTTTTTTCTAAAGGGGAGCTGGTAAAAGACATTTGACCTGATTTCCCTAAGACCGTAGAGAGGTTTTGGGACTGAGACAGAGAAAAGACTTAGACCTAAAATCAACTCATTTCTATCAGGCCTAAGTTCTTTGTGCTTTAAATAAAGAATCTTCTGTGAAATATATCTATACCAGCACTTTTGTAATAGCAAGGAGACTGACCTCCTCTGCCCTGACACAGCATTGCTGCCAGGGAAGTGGCACCTGACTTCTGCTGGAGGAAAAAAAATGTGACAAAGCCTCTTGCTCTAGTACAAAGTTTTCTCCTTGGATTTTTGCAAACACCTGGTACAATATTATAAATTTTATTCACAGCTGAACTTTCTCTCTTCCCTACCAAAGTGTTTCTGACTGTAACAGGCTTTTAAAAATAGCATTTTTTTCCCTGAATATTGAAGTTTCTCAGCACAAACCTTCAAGAATTTCCAAAATAGGAAAAAAATATTTGCTAGCTGTACACAATTCCCTTATGGGACTCATTCCATTCCTGCCCACCCTGCTGTGTTGCTGCACTTCCTGAATTCCAAAGAAATTAAAACCTAGTTTATATAGAACGATCTTGGGAAGGTGCCTGAGTAGCTCAGCTCATTGGCTGGAGAGAAGACTGATGAAGCTTGGGTCCCATGTATCACAGTCAAGTAAAGGCTGGGCAAGACACACAATAATCCAAGAAGATTAGTCCCATCCCACTTTTTGGATGGGTCACAGACTGGGCTGACTGCTAAGTAAACACTTGCTTGTTTTCAGCACTCCGCTGTAAACTGCTTTCATCAAGTCAATGACTCAAGGCTCTAAGCAGCTAATGGAGATAAATTTAGCTCTGACCAAAAACTGCAGTCAGGGGCTGGGATGCTCCTCTCGGATAAATTAACAACTCAGCATTGCAGATGTCGATGTTGATCACTGGATGTTTGCTCCAACGGAAGGCGCATGTAAATCCAAACACCGTGTAAAGAAAGACGGATCTACTGGATTAGCTGCTGGGTCCACTGAAGTCCTGCATTACTATTTTTCATCACAGCCTCACTATTTAACATGGTATTTTCCCTGTGGTGACACCTTTAGTTCTAAAACTCAGAAATTAATACTTCCATCCCAAGTCTCCTGGAGCAGGCATGAGTCAGAAGCTTGTGCCCATCTCTGACTCACCACTGGTGAGTTCAATGACTCCTGTCATTGAACTAGAACCCTAAGATGTGTTTTAGGAAGTAAGCAGTCCCTGCCAGACCCTTGACACAGGAGTGAGCTGCACTGATTATACAAGTTATGGTACACCTACTTATTTGCAAGATAACAAGGTACAGCTTAAAAGTTGAGAGGTTCTTTCTAACTCATGCTGCCTACCAAGAAGAGGCAAGGCTTCAAGTAGATCATGTTCTACCTCCCAAAGAAAGATATTTATGCTAATTCATGTTGCCTGGCAAATGATAAGCTTTGAAATAATTTACAGAAGGGAAAGAGTTTTAGGAAATTCTGTCTCACCTTGCATTGAGGTGGTGCAAGAACGTGTGCACAACCAGTTATCACAGGTTAGCTGAAGTGGGGTGCCTGGGAAAATTGCTGAGGTTTGGCTGTGTAGCTGAGACTCCACCTGGGCAGCTCTTCTAAGAATGGCCATAGACACCACACTAGTGCAGGTCAGTGCCAATTGGCCCCAGCCCAAAATCTTTGTTTCAAATGTTCATGAGCTGAAAAAGAAGAACATGAGTGGAGGCTTGGATCCAGGTGCTTTTTTTGTAGGGCTCCTACGAACATGGATGACAACTTCCTCCCAGTGCTGAGCAGTGAAGAACTGAAATCAGAATCTTAATAATGCTCAGGTTTTGAGCTGTTGGATCATTTTTTTGCCAGCACATGAATAGGACCAGACACTGAAGGGACCAAGTGCTCCTCACCCTGCAGTACTTCTTGACAATGGACTTGAAATAAACTGATAGCAGCACTGGCAAAAAAGATGAAGTCAGAACATGAGACTGGCAAAACCATCTTTTCCAGTTTCAGGCTACCAAGCCATTGGGCTAAGAGGTGGGAGGAGGGGAGATACACCTAACAGATGCTGTTTGCTCCATCCCACTGAGATGTGCTTCATCTTTTCTTCCTACTCCTGATGAGGATGAAATGCATGCAGTTTGAGCCTCAGGAGAGAAAAGAAGGTGCAGAAGATAGGAAATATGGTGAGGATCAACATAGTCAGTGAAAAGGAATGAAAGTTTAAAAAGAAAAATTGGAGGGGAAGTGTTATAGGAGCAAATGGCAGACAGTGGGAAGTATAGATTTTATTTGTCTCTTTTACCCCTGTGGATGCAGATTAAAGGCCAAATCCTGCAAGATACATGGTCATCGGGGACTGACCTCTCACCCACTGACTTCAGTGAAAACTGGCTGGCTAGCTTGGACAGGAGTTAGATGAGGACTTTCCTAAGATGCTTTCTGCCAGAAGGAGTGGAGGGGGCTCTACACTTGTTGAGATTTGGCTGAAAGTGTGTGAAGAAACCTGGCATCTGCCTTAGGCTGTGAAGCACCTGCTGCTTTTTCACTCTGGATTTTTTTTATCCTTCTGGCTTCTCCTCTTCCACAAACCAAATAAAAAAGGCTTCCTTCTCATGACTTGGAGCTAAGCCCAACTTTAGGCATATTTTAGCTCAAAATGAGCAATTCTACGATGTCTTTGCAGGAAAAAAATAACGTCAGGAAGAAGGCAGGAAATTTCTTTCTTTCTCCCTAATATTTTTAGCTGGGGGAGATTTAAGTGAATTGGAGGGGGGAAAAAATGGTGTTCAGGTCTTACTAGTCAATTTACTTGGGATCTTTGGGAAAGATGTATTATAGGAAGGACTGTGGAGCAATCTGACTACATCTAGAGCTTGGATGAGCACTTATACTTCTATGACACATTTTTGTGTGGTCTCCAAAATTCAGATGATGCAAAAGAGATTCACGAAAGACTAGTGCCACACTTCTCCAAAACAGACCTGCCACTTCATTCACCTCAAATTTCACATGAGACATATGGGTTTTAATATTTTTTACTTTTTATGTTTCTTTAATATCTGAAAAGCTTTGTGTCATGGAATCTAGATTCTGCTTCTCCACAAAAATTAAGATTCAACAGATATTTTCTTTATTTATTTCCTTTCTGATCTTTCTACAAACATCATATGGCCCAGACACCCAAATACACTCATGACAAGAGTTTTCCTCCAGTAAATTAAATGGTGCCTAAACCTTTCACATTCCACTTCCTCACACTGCTGTATGTTGTCTTTATTAACAAAATATAGCTTGATATTTATGCAAGGATGCTCATGTTCCTGTTCCTGATCTTCTTTATGAACACACACTCCAAATCTTGGTCTGGACACAGACTCAATCCTAGCTGCAATTAAACAGACTTGCACCTGGAAGATGGATTTGATTTTGACATTTGGTTTTTTCTCTACCTGCTGCTGAGAACTGGCCTGAAAAAGTATGACCTTCACTGCATCTCAAAGCTTTTTTCTCTCTCAAGAGCTGGAACTGCAGAATTTGTCTTTTCCATGTTGTGTCACTTGTGTTTTGTTGGAGCAGTTTCAAAAGGTGCTCTCCCCATGCAAGAAGAAGGGAACTGTTACCTTAGGAAAAGGATAAACATGTAAACATGGATAGTAAAAGCAGGAAGAGTTTGAAGATTTACATCAGAAATGTTTCAGTTGTTAAACGACCCATTTTGGATAAAGGTGCATTACTAAACTAAGCTGTGGCTAAAGGAAGACGTGATCAAATATCTGAGGGTGTGACCATGAAGGAGAGACAGGTTTTATGATATATGATCCTTACATATTTTTCCACCTCCTTGCTTTGGCACCCACACAGCCAACAGAGTGAAACATTTTCAAGTACCATTTACTCTTGCAAGCTGAGTTTGAAAAATCTGATACAGAGATGAAAGTGAGAAAACTAAACATCAGAAGAAAAATGAATAAATGGTGCTTGATTGCAATGGAAAAAGGACAAAACTCCTTCACTTGGGACTATTAAAAAGAGTCCAGGAGAAAGGTACAAAAAGGAGAATATTTAATATGTAGCATACAGAGATAAAACTCTACTGTTGTAAGTCAGAGATGTCTTTAAAATGAAAAGAGTGCTGTTAGCTGCAAATGAGTGTTAGGACTGTTGCTCTAGCTGTCTGAGTGGTCAGAGAAAGTAGTGTGATCAGTGTTTCAGGAGGAGGTTCTGCCTGGATGTTGAATGTTATTTTCCTTATATATCATGCAAAAATGTTTTCCATTTGTCATGTGATGACCCCTTTTCTCTCTTTTTCTGGCAGGCAAACTCACAGGCATTTTGCCACAACAAAGACCTCCACCAAATCCCTCATGAGCTCCATCCCAATGTAAACAAAATAGATCTGTCTGGAAATCTGATTCAAAGCATCCCTGAAATGCCATTATCATTTTACACTTCCCTCCAGTGTCTGGATTTAAGCTCCAACCAGATAAGCTTCATCACATCTGGAGTATTTGCACACATGACGAGTTTGCTGGAAATAAATTTAGCCAATAATAACCTATATGAGCTTGCTCAGAATGGGACAGAGGGGATTGGCCTTTTACCCAAGGTGGAAATAATGGACTTGTCCCACAACAATCTCTACAATGGGATGGCTGAGTATTTCATTAAGCAAGCTCCAACACTGCGGTACCTTTCCTTGGCAGACAACAGTCTTGTAATGATATCACACAAGATGTTTCAGGGATCTCCCAGTCTTATGGAGATAGATCTTCAGAGAAATATCATAATGGACATAGAAGAAGGTGCTTTTGAGACTCTAGTGAACCTTTCCAAACTCAATCTCTCCACAAATTCAATTACTTGCATCTCTGATTTCAATCTCAAGCAGCTGGAGATACTTGACCTTAGCAGGAACAGCATTGAGACTTTCCGTATCACAAAGTCAGATGACGAATACAGCTTAAGATGTCTGGATCTTAGTGAAAACAAATTGCTTCGCTTCCCAGTCTTCCCTCAGGTAAATAAGCTGGTAACTCTGAATTTATCAAATAATTTAATCCAACTCACTGCTGAATCCCCTTATAATAAAATGGACTACAGGGATAACGAATGGCTAGATGCTTCTTTTCATCTTCTTGATCAGAAGCGAAGTAGAAATATAAGCTCTCTTTACTTGTCCCAGCTTGTATATTTAGACTTAAGTTATAATGACATCAAATCCATTCCAGATGGGTTCTTTGAGTCAATGTTGTCCCTTCAGACCCTTAATATCAGCAAAAACTGTCTTCAGGCGTTTGCAGTAAGGTATGACAGTGCATTGATCTCCCTAACTGTCCTTGACTTGAGCTACAATGCTTTGCAGAACCTTCTCCTTGATGCTGGTGCTTTGCCAAATTTGAAGGAGTTTCATATTCAAAACAACAACCTTCAGACCCTGCAATTCGATATCTTTTCTAGTCTTCCTAGACTCAGACTGCTTAATCTACAGAGCAATAATATCAGCCTTTGCCACACGTACTCTAAGCAAAGACTTGCTGCAGAGGGAAGTGGCTGCGTGTCATTTGTCAATTCTCCTACTCTTCAGTACTTGTACCTAGCTGACAACATGCTGAACATCCTACCAGGACACACCTTCTACAAGACTCCTCTGGTTGTCTTGGATCTCTCCATGAATCCTGGACTGAAAATAGAACTTAAAGCACTATCAGGACTGGAAAAGTCTCTGGAATACTTGCATTTACATGGTAATAGCCTGATAGAGTTAAATATTGACTTGCCTTGTTTTAGTCACCTTAAACATTTAAACCTCTCTGAAAATCAGCTGAACTGGCTGCCTAAGTGGGGTAGTGACTCTCCACTAGAAGTTCTAGACCTACGGAACAATAGGTTCAGTACATTAGAGGACAGCAATATTTTAGCATTAGAAAATTCACTTAAAAACTTGTATCTCTCTGGGAACCCACTCAACTGCTGTGGAAACATCTGGCTTTCATCAATCATCCAGAACAAGAATGTCCAGATCCCCAACGTGGAGCACTTAACGTGCCAGTACATTCAGAACTTTGGGTATCGGGAAGAAATGCACATTGGGAACATTAGACCAGAAGACTGTGAAAAAGAGGATCTGAAGAAAATCAACCTCCTCATTATATTAACATTTGTATTCGTTTTATCTGTGCTCATCATTGGTGTGGGTTCATTTCTTTGCTTCCGCAGGCAAAACTTTAGCCATCAGTTTAAAGCATAGGAACACAAAATGCCTTGAAAACTGAAGAAATCAGGTGCTACCCTGGCACTGTGTAGAAATGAAGGATAAAATTCTCATCTTTGAGTTTTAACTGTGGATTTTAAGATGGTTTTGAAGTGCCCCTGAACTGCACCACTGGTAGTGGTCTGGGTTGCAGGCACTGGAAGGAGAATTTGCTCCATTTTGTACTTGCTTCATTCACATGCAGATCTGCTTAAAAGACTACACAGTGTTAGAAGAAGCCACTGTAAAGTGCTGCTGTTGTTTTGAGAGATGTGTAATTCAAACCAGCTCAGAAGAAAACCAGCTCTAAGGTCTTGAGACCCGAGACTTTTCACTAAGCTCAGATGATGACATCAAGCAATTAGGAAATCCCTTCCCAAAGTTATGTGCCTCCACAAGATGTTTTGATTTGGTCTGAGCTTTGCTTTTCCCTAGCTGGTTAGCTCCTAACCCTTCTTAAACTGAAATCATAAAAAGATATAGCAGAGTGGGTCAAAACACAACCTTCACTCAGTGTAGCTGGTTGAAATTCCCCTTGAGTTCCAAAACAATGAGAATTTAGCTTAAAAAAAAAAAAAAAAACCAAAAACCAAAACCAAACCAAAACAAACAAACAAAAAAACAAACAAACAAAAAAAAAACCTAAAACCAAAAAAAACCACAAATGGAAATTATAATTAGTGTTCATTGTGCTCCTTACTACTATTTAGAAAATCCACAGCTGACTATGGAGACCAAAGAGCATGTGGTAGGAAGCTCTTTGGATACCTCCTTTTATGTGTTAGGTTGTTGCTCCAGTCACTGGGGCAAGACATGAAAGGTAGATGAGGTCAATTAGTTCTGGCACTTGGTACCCACGAGGGATGTAAAAGAAATCTCAAGCATGAAACAACTGCTGATGTTACCCAGATCTGCTCAGAAGGTCACAGGTCCACAGTTTAACTAAAAGAGGAAAAATTTGCCTCTCATGTGCAATACTATTTAACTGGATATAATGTGAAGAAATTAATCTCTGGGGTGAATACTTTTCAGAAGAAAAATCTTGGAGAATGAATTTCAACCAGCCAGCATTGGACTGAAATGCTTACGTTTCTAAGGAGAATGGTGGGAAATTCACAGCATACAGTTGCATTTCAGTGCAAAAGAATAATATATCTATTTTTAAAGGTCATGGAAGGTTAGGCTGCAGAAAGATACCATTGTATCATTATACACAGGGAACCTAGCCCTGTGCTATTATTTAGATCAGGTGTTCACTGTGTCACCCTAAAAAGATATTATAGTCTAGAGGATAGGCTGTAAGAAAAGTCATGTAGATCCTCATTTTGTGATGGGTTTAACATGGCTAGCATGCTGAAAGTTGACACTGACAGATACTTTGTTCTGTACCCTGACAGAAAATTCACCCTTTTGAAGTGAAGAAAAGCTCACCAAGAGTGTGAGCCTGACCTGCTGAGGGGGTTCAATGGCTTCAAAAGGAACTATATCAGGTCTTCTGTTAATGCCAGAAACTGTGCACTAAGGCATATAAGAGAAATAGAGGTCAAACCAAAACCCGTCCAGGTAAATAACTCAGAGTCAAATTGCTGCTTCATTTCTGTTTCTTCAAGCTAGTGAATGTAAAAATTAACACACTACAAAAAGGTGTACAATTCTTTTTTAAAAGCAGCTATGAAAGAAACTGGCTGGTGGATTTCACTGTGGAATTTTGTAAAATAAAAAACATCTTTGGATTCTGTAAAAAGCACAGGGTCGTGAATACATTAAAGCACCAGTTTGAAATGCTCCACAGATGAAAAGAAAAGCTTTCCCATTTTTCTATGGTGTTCAGACTCCACCTTAGACCTCTACCTTCAGTCCTGAAGACAGGACAGCTGCTCCTTAGAGTGCAACCACTGGAGACCAGGGACATCTACTGAAGAGGTAGGCAAAAATTTGGAATAGGTTCTTCAGAGAACTTGCGGATGTCCCATCCCTGGAAGTGTCCAAGGCCAGGTTAGATGGTGCTTTGAGCAACCTGGTCTAGCGGAAGGTGTCCCTGCCCATGGAAATGGGGTTGGAAATAAATGATCTTCCAAGTCCTTTCCAACCCAAACCATTCTGTGATTAAATGATTCTACAAATTTGTACAAACCATCAGCAGCAATGGGGCCTGATCTAAGACCTACAAAAGCCCATGCTTGAGTCCATCATCGGCTCAAGTCTTTATTCAAGTAGGGAAATAAAGTCTAGTGTTCTGTCTCTAGTCTCTAGTCTAGTAGATTGTGCAAGCAGCAGTCCCAGGAACTAGCTGGAAGTCCAATGTTGAAGTCACTGAGCTTTTCCCTTGGTGTGAAGGCAAGCTGAGTTGTGTGTCCAGACACAGGTTAATTTGCCACACTCTGAATTTATGGCTTTTGTGTGAAGCATGGCAATCTCCTTCTCAGAGCCAGTATTAACTTGACTAGCATGGCTGGAATTAGTTAAAACCTGATGACAGAGTCAAACCCATTTAATTAATACTTTTCACACTGCTTTTGTTTGGCTCTCCCAAAAGGAAGTGCTTGTTATTACTAAACATCTGGGACTAATTAGGTTTCCATTGACTTCCCTGAGAGCAGAAAGTTTTCTCAAGAATAAGCCTCAGGAGTAAAATGCAACATGGCTTGTTTGGATTTTTCTGTTAACAGCATAATCAACCAAGAAGTGACACGACCCTGCTCCTCTAAGTAGCCAACTCTGTTATTCTGGATGGGGTGAGGAACAAGAGGGAAAAAAAAAAAACACAACATGAATAAAAGAGCAGAGAGGAAAAACAGGGAGAATTGTGAGCCCTGCATTATATTATTCATCACAAAATAGGGGTGTGTAGCTGACAGGCCCAGCTCTCACCTCTTGTCTGTTACTGTGTCTGCAAGAAGCCCAAATGCCAAAGTACCTGATCCTGTATCAAACATGGACCTTACTCACACATTACACATCTTCCTACCTGTCAGCCCCATTTTCCTAATAGGTTGGTGTCATGGTTTAATGAAGAAGAAAATTAACCCTGTCCCAGCTGACACCAGGATAGTAGGCATGATACAGGCTGTTTTGACTGGAATTTTGCAAGCAAGAATTTACGCCCTCATTCACTGCTTTTTCATAAAGTCTTTGCAAGAGACTCTGTTGATGCAACGAAAGCTCATATTGCTAAGCCAGGAATATCATCCTTGGATTCTGGGATATGTAATAAAGCATTTGGGACTCACGCAGCCAATGCAATGTTTTGGGGTTTCTTTAATTGCTTCATGCAACAAGTGCCTTCCTGTCTGCAGGTGTTTGCATGGTATAGGACAGTAGAAACCTAGAATTGCAGAATGGTCAAGGACCTTAAAGACCATCTAGTTCCAGCCCTCCTGCCATGGACAGGGACACCTTCCACTATACCAGATTGCTCAGAGCCCCATCCAACCTGGTCTTGAACACTTCACAGGGATGGGGCAACCTGTTCCAGTGTTTCACCACCCTCTGTGTAAGGAATTTCTTCACAACATCTAGTCTAAACATGCCTGGCACCAGGTAGATATAGGTACTGGAAACAGTAGAAACACTAGAAAAACTAGAAACAGAGAGAGGCCCTAAAAGTTCATCAAGTCATGACTCATGTTAGCCATCCGTGGAAAATCAAGTCTCAGTTTCCAGAAGCACTGGCTTCTTTTCTAGCAAAGAGAAGACAGTACCCTAACAGAGTACTGGGGTCTCTGGCTACAGACATCCCTACAGGGACTCTACTCAGTCCTAAACTAGCCACAGTAGGTTAGTATACAACACAGTAAATGCCTCCTAATATTTTGGGGGCCCGAAGCATTTGTTTTCCTATTCCTATCTAATCCCCATGTCATTCAGTACCCTCTTACTTTCCTGGGGAGAAAAAAACTGACACAACCACTTGGATCCCCTGTATCTCCAGGAGAAAGAAAACCATGCAAGGTATCCTCTGGCCATATTATTTTCCATAAACAGTTACATATTCTGTTTGTGCACACATGTGCAAAGGCATAGACACACACGGGCTAGTTCAAGAAATAGATCATTTCGGGATTAGCTTTGTTTAACCTAAATTAGAACAGCCTGTGCTAAATGATCATCTGTAATAACAAACAGCCTGTGGTGCTGCTGCCTGTGGATTCCCATTTCATGCCTGTCCATGTGAAACATTTTGATCAAGATTTTCAAAAGTGATCACTGATTCATTTCAGATGCCTAAGTTTGCAGCCTGCGTCTTGCCAACCCTGAAACAAGTCACATTTTCCAGAAAACTGGGTCCATTTCCTCTCAAAACCAAGGCTCTGCGGTATGTCTTATACAAGCCCCAGGAAAAAATGAGGTCGTCCAGATGTACATATAATTATTTCACTTAGAGATTTCTAATGATAGTTTCTGCTCTGCCAGAGTTGTTTGGAGCATCTGAAGAGCTGAAAAACAGCAAAACTGCTGTCAACACTTCCTCTGCCCTGTAATCTGCTCTCACAAGGACCATATTAACCCAAGTTAACTATCTCTCCATATTCACTCCCATCCTCAGCTATTGTTGTGGGTAAGTTTGAGTGAAAAAAGGAAAAATAGTCATAAGAAAAGAACAAAAATTAAGTGTAGTGTCTGCAACTATGCAGCCAGAGCAGATTTTGGTCCCACAGGTCCTGGATTGGTGAGGGTCCAAATATATTTTGCCAAGAAAAAAGAGGAATGAGGAATGAGAGGGGTTTAGAGCCATCAAAGTGCTCAGAGTGAGTGATGGGAAAAGGAGAAAACAGTGTTGGTGTAATTCCCTCTGAGAAGTGAAGAAGTGAAAATACTCTAGAGGAACTGGCAGTGGTAGGTACTTACCCACCTCTCCCCAAGAGTTTAGAGAAGATAAGCGAAGCTTCACCCCATCTCTTGTAGAAGAAAGGTAAGAAGAGATCTTAGGAGACAGATAATAATGGAACAGAAATGAAGGATGATAGAAGAACTGAAAGATGAAAGGGAAATGGAGAATAGAGTTTTAGTACAATTCATGTCTTCATGATGGGTAACAGAGAAGTGTAACGGGAAACTGAAGAGCATCAAAGAGAGAGAGATAGGAAAAGCTTTGCAAAAAGGTAGCCAGAGCTGAGCTGTGCAGAGCAGGAGGAGACACAGGTTAGACAACATGCTTACAAGTGTGTGATGCACGAAAACAGAGGAGGACATCAGTTCATGCAGGGTGGAAAAGAGAAGTGTAAAGTAGACATGGAAATGGGATGAAGCTGAAATGGGAGGAAAAAGAGACAGAAGAATTTTCTGAGGAGGGTCTGTCAGACTGTGCAACACTCTTTCACAAGGAAAGATATTTGGAGGCTGATGCAACGTGATACTAATGAAAATTTTGGCAAATATGAGGGAACAGTCCTGCAACACTGGGAGAGTCACTTTTCTCCCAAGCTATTGTTCATGGCAGTCCTGCTGCATTGCAGAGCCAAGCTAGTTCCACAGATTTCCTCCTCCTGTCCATGTCTAGCAGTCATTGCATCAAAGACACATGTTTGGGAGACACATGGGAGACTTTATTGTAGCCTTTCAGTACTTAAAGGGATTTTATAAAAAAAGAGAGCAGATTTTTAAATGGGCTATTCAAACAGGACATGAAGGAACAGTTTTACACTAAAAGAGGCGAGATTTGGATTAGACATGAGGAAGAAATTCTTTCCTGTGGAGAGGTGAGGCATTGGCACAAGTTGCCAAGAAGGTGTAGATGCCCCATCTATGAAAACCAGGTTGGATGGGACTTTGAGCAATCTGACCTAGTGGGTAGCATCCCTGCCTGTGTCAGGGGGATTGGAACTAGATGATCTTTAATATCTCTTCCAGTCCAAAGCATTCTGTAATTCTATGATTTTCCATTTCATAAGCAGTATACTTTGTGAAGAAACATTCTGGGAAGTGGCTAGAGAGGAGTTCCAGACTTTCCCAAAAAATGGAGGGGAGAAGGGAGTCCAGGGTGCTGGAGACAAGACCAGAGAAGAAGAGGATTTCATTTTCAGATAGGAAACCCAACAAAGAGAAGAAAGTTTGGGACAGACAACAGGGTAGGAGGTGTGGCATGAGGAGAGCAGAAGAGGAGTAAGGATAACTAAACCAGGATTTTGGAATACAAATCACAGAATCACAGAATGGTTCTGGCTGAAAGCAACCTCTGCAGATCATCTAGTCCAGCCCCTCTGCTAGAGCAGGTTCACCTAGAATATTTCCAGAGAAGGAGACTGAATGGGCAGTTACAAGGAAGACAGCATCAGCTTCTCCCAGGAGGATTCGGTTGAAGGACAAGTTGCAACTGCAAAAGATCCCATTAAACATAAGGAAAAAAATCCTTAACACTAAGAGTCTGAACTCTGCAAAATCCTTGCAGACATTCAAAACTCCTCAGCGCAAAGCCCTGAACAACCAACTCTGACAGTGAAGTTGGCCCTGCTTTTATCAGGAAGTTGGACTGGGTTTTCCAGAGGCTCCTTCAATTTTAGTTATTCTCCAAATCTTTGCAAAACAGATGTGGGTCATGGACTTAGGCGAGGAACAGAGTAGCAGAGAAACTTTGGAGCAACAGCCTGCAAGCAGCATCTGCTCCCTGTATCAATGCAGTAAAAGGGGTTTGACAGTAGAAATGTCCAGAGAGATAGCAGAAGTGGTTGATGATGTCACATGTGGGCAGAGCTGGTCAGATTATTGAAGTCTGTGTTCACATCGTTCTTTTTTGTTTATTTGTTTGTTTTCATTTTTTTGTGGCTCAAAATTAATATTTTCAAAATTTTCCATGAAAATTCTGAAAAAAGTGAGATTGGGAAATGTGTCCTTTGTAAGGCCAGAGCTTCAGTTTGAATTCAGATACTCCTACTCTAGCAAGCACATTCTCCTATCATAAAATAATCATTGCAACATTGTTTGCTTTTACTATCTTTGTTCAAGAGTAGATGAGGAAATGTCTCAATCAGCTAATCCTAAATAACATCCCTCCCAGCTATCACTAAAACAAAACAAAGCAAAATAAAACAAAACAAAGTAAAAAAAATATATTAGGCTCTTGAAACTACGTAAATGTTTTCATATTGTTACACTTCAATTGTGCTGGGACCCAGGAAGAGCATAAAATAAAATAATGGTAGTAAACTTATGAAATTCCAGAAGAAATCAGTCAGGTAAGATTTTAGTTTAAAAATGTTTTTTGCTGTAAAACTTCTTTCCATCATGAGTACTTACATTGTAATTTGTGCTTTTTATAATATTTACAAGTTTTATGACTCCATTGCCTTTCACTTTAAAATGTTGCTACAAAAACTTCTGGAAAGAGTCATATATTGAGGAATTTCAAACCTTCAGCTTCATTAATTGTTGTTTACTCTTGGAAAAAGCTGCTTGTAACAGACTTTAGCATATGTTTCTTGCCTTACATATGTGATTCAAGGCCATATGTTTCCTCTAATCTGCCCCTTGTGTTTCATAATAGACATCAAGCTAGTTATTGCATTGCTGAACTGGACCAATCACACCTTAGTCGAGCTCCTTTCCTGTTTGAAGGGAATGATGCCCAGTCAGGTGAGGTTCCAGGTGCTTTAATTGCCTCTCTAGATATAGAAGTCCAAAATATACATCTTTACTGTCCTTCTACAGTTGCTGTTTCTTCCATCTGGTGCCTAAAGTCTGCAGATGACTGTGTTTAATGTTGAAATTACCTATGAATTTCACAGTCTGTTCATTGGCACATTCAGAAATGCCACAAACAGCACAGAACCATTTGTATCTGTGCAAGCCCCAACAGGGCTGTCATGTTGAGCATCCTTGTACCACATCTCCTGAGCAGATAAACGTTGCCAAAGCATCACTGTTGGAAAAAGCTCTGAATGAAGTGCAGCTGGAAATAGACCTGCCATGATAACTCCATGCCTAGGTGACCAAACCAATTCTCTTTCCTACCCTGATGGGTATTTTCTATTCCCCAAGTGGTGCCTTCCTTGGCAGTCCTTGGGGAACACTATCAATTTATCCTCATTTTTGTCTCCATTTATAGAACGTTATGCTCCTTAAACGGCATTTAAGTAATCTCTGGAGAACTGAACACAACAAATTGGCCACTGGGACTGCAGAAGCAGAGGGGAAGAGCCTGAGTAAGACTGTTGGAAAGTAGCATCCTCCCATATTTCTTGATGTACTACTTAAAGCAATTCCCTTCTGCAGGAACACTGAGCCACAGTGTGCCATACTCTGCATGGTGCTCTGAACACCAGGCTGTATGACAGAAGGGAAAGAAAAGTCACCACAACTTTCAGTCATGGTGTTTCATGTGGGAGGTCTATGGATGTGAACCACCAGTTTTGTCTCCCTCTCTAGCCCAGATACTGAGGCATTTAAGTCACTGGGGAAGGATAAAACAATGGTGCCACCATGAAGGAGTATGACATCAGCATACCCCAGGGTATCTGAAAGGCAACTGAACCCCCGTTTGTGGGTATCCAGTCAAGCTCACTGTTGGATAAGAAGTCAGAATTAGTTCAAAAACCAGAGGCTCCAAGTGGTCTGCCTTAACATGTTGGTATGTTAAACCTGATCTCTGAAGTCTAATGTCAGCTTATTCTCTTAAAAAGTAAGCAAAACTAGAAATCAGGATAAACTTTCATCAAGGAAAGTTTTGCACAGCTCTCTGCCTGTGCACACCCAATGTCATGTTGTCTTCTTTGTTTACTTTTCCAGCCTCCTGCTTCCTTAGACTGCTCATGAGGAGACTTTCCGGTAGATGCAATAGAAGTGCAATGACATCACATGTTTGTGCACTAGACAATGTGTCACTGCATTTGGTTTGCAGCACGTACTTCCAACTGCTTTTCAGTAGGCCTCTTGATTCACCCACACAAAGCATTCTCTGATGTTTCCTATCACAGTACCCAGCTGATGCACATTTAAACAAATCACTGACTGCTGTCTGTGGAGAAATGCTGTCAGCATCTCGTAGACCAAAGGGTGTTTTTTTCTTACCACTTCTTTCACAACTTGCTTGTTGTGATTTTGGTCTAGTGCAAGAGTTGTTATGGGAATAAACTCTTATCTCAAAGAAAGATCTTGCTTTATTTGGATTAAATAAAATGAGCAGATCTTCTTCTCTTTTCTCCTCCAATAATAAAAAAAAATGCTTTATTCAATTAATAAAGCCTAAAAGACATGCCTAGCACATAGCTGAGTTTCCTACAAAAACATCCAAACGTCTCTTGCTCTTCCACTGTGCTGTTTCAGACATCCCACAAGTTAGTGCTCACACACTGTATTTGCAACAACATGCTATCCTCATTGGGAAGTCATGAAAATTATTTTTCTGGTTAAACCAGCGCAGTTTTTGAAGATGTCTCACCAGTAAATGAATGAGGTCAAGTTACAATCTGTTTACCAGCCAAGACCTCACAGTTCTCTACACCTCTCCTCGCTTGTGAAGTAGTTTAAAACATTTTCATGTTTTACTTGACAAATGGGACAGGCTAAGACCATCTGCAGATTCATTAACATCCTGATTAGGGATAATTTCTTAGGACACAACTCTGTCGCAGCTGCTCCTATCTGCCTTGTGCTGTCTGGCTTTGCAGAGCTCCCAGGTTTGCTCCTCAAGAACCATGGTCTCAAGAATAAGGTTAAAAATCTTGGCAAAGTTTTCCAGCCAGACACTCTGAGAGAGTTCAGAGAGGATCCAGGAGCAACTGGGAAAGGTTTGAAAAATGGGACCTTTACAAAAAGGTTGTGAGAGCTGATTCCCAGAGGAAGGGAGACAATTAAAGTGCATAAACAGAAAGGGAAATTCTGAATCAGAGGGGAAGAAGGAAGAAACATACAGAAAATGTAAGTCAAATGTTGGGTGGAGTTTAACAGTCTCAGTGGTGGCATAGATGTAAATGTATGTTGGGGTCAATCCTGAACCTGGGGAATGCAGCAGAGTCTGCCTCCTGGAAGAGGCTTTTTGCATGGGGAAAGGAGTGGATGCTTTCCCATCAGTTTGGACTTAGAGATGTTGAAATGTAAATTATTCAGGACTTCTATGACAACTCTAATTGCCTTGGATGGTTTTCATACCAGCCTGAGTGCCTGAATCCTTCTTGTTCCATGAATGAAAATTGTCCCAGAACAATTAAACCAGCATATCCAGGTTCCTGACTGGGGGAAACCCTTTGGCAGGACAGCTTCAGTCACACCAGTGAAGGCCCTGCTGCCACTGGTGCCCACTTTTTGGTTTACCAACAACATGCATGGGACAGCTGATGACATCAGGTGGTGCTCATCAGGTTCCATGTATCCAGCAACTTCTTGAACTGTGCTCAGAGGACAACCGAGGTGAAAGCTGATGATACCAATGTGAAAACCCCATCAAAAGTGAGGCTTTGTACAAAATATTCATTCTTTTAATGCATTTCTTGCTTTTTCTTCCCCAGCTGTTCTGTAAACTCCACCCTGACCAGTGACCTCCTCTCCCTCTGCTCTTCACTGGGCTCCTCCTGTCTATTTCAGGCCATCTGTCTCAAACAGAACATAAACTCAACAAAATTTAAACCCAAGCTGAACTTTTGAACTGTATCATATTTGAGTGTACTGGAAATTAGGTCAGGGGAATTCGGGCACCCATATTTCATCAAGGAGTGAGACCTCTCTTCCTTGTTTATTATTTCTAGAACATTTACATTTTTGGAAATAATATTATTGACTAGAAACAAATCTACTCTAAATGGAACAGTCTGTTCAATGTGTCAAAATACCATAGTACCAACCAAGTCTGTGCTGCAAAGGGTGCAGGCAAACATGAATTGTGGGCTGGCACTGTGTCAAAAATGCAGCTGTTCTCAAAAACTTCTGACCAAGGGAAAATGGTGTCTGGTCTTAACTGTTCATAGTGTAGGCATAACCACCACAGTCCTACTGAAAAGGTAGAAGGTCAAATCTTCATGGGAGTTTTTTTCCCTTTTGTAATATGTTCTCCTGACCCAGTTGATTTCTACAGTGTAGGGGTCTGGATTACCAAGCATAGCTGAAAGCATTTTTACATCCAACGTGTGGCGGAGTGTGTTATCCATAGCACATGTAAAGGACTTCAAAGCAGCAAAGATTACTTATAAACCTGTGAACTTCCTTTTAAGGAGGATTTTTCATCAGAACCTACATAAAATTCACTTATAAATCAGTGCACCCTTTGAACCTAGGTAGAGAAAGAAGAATAATTTTTTTGCATTCTTGAAGTGAGAACCTTTCCACCTTACAGTCCCACTGACTGCAGGAATAAGGACTGTCCTGTGTATCAAAACATGTCTGAAAAGCTTCCAATCAAACTCAACCAAAAATGGCTGGAGAGGAGCACTACCTGGTTCCTCTCACACACGGGGAGGACCTGAATAAGTGTTTCCAAGGACACAGAGAAACTGCACCAGGTGACTCCATTTGGAGCATCCATGTGCAGTAAATATTGGCTTGCACACAGTTCCCACCCTGCAGTGTGCATCAGTAGCTCACACACTGTATTTGCAACAAAATGCATTTTGCACTGGCCAAGGATGCAATTGTGTACAAGGCAGGGGCTCTGCACCAATCTCAACGCACTTTTACTGAGTTTCCTTTTAACAGCCATTCCTCATCTCTTGAGATCTCCTGGAGTAGAAGCTAAACTTGAGGCTTCCAGTTTAGGAACCAAACCAACAATCTTGTCCAGAGCTCAGTGGAATGAGGCTTCCCCATATTGTTCTGCTGTCCAGATGGTTGGTTTCCTTCCTCCCTCCTTTAGGTTGGGAAAGCACACATGTTGCTGCCAGAACAGAGCTGGACCCTAGGAGGTTGTGAGAGAAAGCAGCTTTCCATTGTTTAGCAATACCTATGTAACGCTGAAGTGCAGCTCCCCATCGCCATGGAGGGAAGAAGAGAGGGGGGGAGCAGTGAAAACATACCCAGGGGCTTATCAGCAGACTCGCTGCCTCTTAGGGATGCTTTTGGGTACAGTTGTAGGGAATAAACCATGCTCTCCCCAGACCCTACCTACTTGGTGCTACTGTTTTCCTTTCATGCAGCAAAATGTGTCATAAATCATGTCTTTGTAACTCAACATTTCATCAGGCCATGAGTACATTCCTCCTTTAAGGAAACAGCCCCTTGGGGAGGGTCACTCCAGACAAATCTTGTGCTGGGGAAAATGCTTCTGGGAAAAGGCATTGGACAACCCTTGCCAGCAGCTCCCTTTGACCTCCCCGATGGTACCCCGCACGGATGGGTGCAGAGAGCTGTATATCTGCTCTACCCTGGTGCTGAGCTGGTCGGCCTTATGCCAGCTCTGTTTGGGATCTGCAGGGCTTCATGTGCCTGAGCTTACAGCTTTCACCAAGGAACTGAAAGCTCACAGCTGTCATGGGCACAGCCCCAGCCAGGGTCAGCTCTTGCCCTATCGAGTCTACATCGAGAAGCTCAAAGTGAAGTCAAAGGCTGAAGAGCCAGGAGGTGATGAAGCTGTCCTACGGCACTCCACTCTATTAAATTAGGAATTAGCTATCCAACCACTTGGTCCCCTTGGGCTGGCAGCAATGACTCAGTAGCCAGACAGTATCTCTGATGGCCAGTGCTGCTTTTATCCAGTGTAAGGAAGCTGTCCCAGTAAGGGCAGCACAGTGTGCTAGAACGTCTCACAACATGTGGTTTGCAAAATGGTCCCAAGATTGCTGCTAACATCACAAAACCAGGATAGCTGGGCTGATGGGCACCTGGGATGTGAGAGATAAGGACTTGTTATATATCACCCATGATTAGTCAACACAAGCAGCCCCATTTTTGGGGCTCTGGAGAAAGCTGTGGCACTTGCAGGATAGCAGTGCTCTGGAGAGAGCTATATTTGGTGCCTGAGGATGAAGAATCAAGTAAGGATGGAAGTAGTTTTGCAGGCTAAGGACTGTGTTAGGTGCAGTCCATTCCTTCCCAGTGAGAAAGAGTTACCCAGGCCTCACCAGGCTTTTTGTTGTCTCTGCAATATCGTGGTTAGACTCCGGCAAAGCGCAGAGATAGACGGGATAGGTTTAAGCAGACCCTGGGAGCAGAACAAAGCCCTTTGCTCTGTCCTGGAGAGGGAAGATAGGCTGGGAGGGGTGAAAAGGGGCCATAGAGCAGCCCAGAGGAGGGGTTTTTTGCCTGATTCAGCAATGTAACTCATGCAGAATATTTGGCTGCCTGATCCTGACTGGGATGATTAACAGATAAGTAGTTCCCTGATTATCAGCTGCAGAAGTAATAGTCAATTTAACAAGCCAAATATTACATTTTTCTCACAGTGGGAGGATTGTCCCTATTGTGGTGGCTTGGAAAATGCCCAAATGGGCATGAGAAACTGGCTGGAGTACAGCCAAAGATCATGTAAGGTAGGAGACTCTCTTTTCCTGGGATAGCTTTAGGTCTTCAGCCTCTACTTGAAAAGTTCCAGGCAGTGCAGACTGGGGTGCATGTGGACGGAGGGCACAGGACATTTTGGTTTTTTTTTTTTCTGTTGTCACCGTTTTTTTCTCTACACATTTATTTGCAGTGATTGCAAGGTAAACTAAACACCCTTCCTTCTGGCATAGCTTCCCTTCTCCTGTGTCCTTGCTCACCCATTCAGGTGGCTCTCACTGCAGAGATAGCCTTTGTAAATTTTTCCCATAAATTCTGGCTTGAATCACAGTTCACACGAATTGTATTGCTGGGAGGGCAGAGGTCTGGAGGAGAGCAAGCAGTTGTCATCACTAGGTAAGAATAGAAATCAACAGCTAATCAACATTTTTCATTTATTTACAGTATTTAAATTAATTATCAGTGTCTGAATATCTAAGCCCCTTTCTTTTAAGGTTGCCCAGACCATCACACTCCTGTGTCACTACTGGGCTCTTGTAGAGTATTGAAACTGAGCCATGAATGAGTTAATTGACTGTAGCAGTGTAGGTGGAAACTGAATGTAGAAGCTGTGAGTCACAGTCAATTTCTTGTTTCCCTGTATTGTTTGCACTGCTTGTACTGTTTTCAGACCTTCCGTTTCTGAAAACTGGCAGCTTTAGCCAGGCCAGTAGAAATAAACAGCAATCTACTATTAACATCAGAGAAGTAAATAGCCTAATGACAAACCAATACCTACAACTAGCAGTTACCTGACATCCCGAGTTTGAAAGGTTCTGCTTGTTGGAGAGGTTGCTTTTCATGACAAGGTTAACTGATGGCATAACCAAAAAAGGGCCATGCAGGGTTTTGGTTGGCAGAGGGTGGCAAGACTCCAGCCAGGGCACCACTGCCAAGACAGGAAATTTGAGAACTCATTGAGGAACCTAAAGGAGCTCAAAGGGAACTACAAATTAAAACCAGACAATAGAACACTATTGCTGCAGAAGGGGGAAGAACAGTGCTTGCACACACACAATACTTAAGATCTCTGATAAGGCGCAAAAATACATCATAGAATGTTTTGGGTTGAAAGAGACCTTAAAGACCTTAAAGTTTCAACACGTTCCACTAGACCAGGTTGTTCAAAGCCCCATCCAAACTGTCCTTAAACACTTCCAGAGATGGACCAGACACAGTTTCTTTGAGAGACATGTGCCAGTCCCTCACCACCTTCACAATGAAAGAATTTCTTCCTAATTTCTAATCTAAACTTTCCCTCTTTCAATATTAAGTCATTGTCCCTTGTCCTGTCACTCCATGCCTTTCTCAGAAGTCCCTCTCCAGCTCTCTTGCAGCCCCTTTAGGCATTGGAAAGAGCTCTAAGGTCTCCCCAGAGGCTTCCCTTCTCCAGGCTCAACAATTCCAGCTTTCTGAGCCTGTCTTTGTAATAGAGGTGCTCCAGCCCTCTGAACATCTTCGTGCCCTCCTCTGGACTTGCTTCAGCATGTCCACATCCTTGTGCTGGGAACTCCAGAGCTGGATGCAGCTCTCCAGGTGGGGTCTCATGAGGGCAGAGTAGAGGGGCAGAATCCCCTCCCTTTGGATGCAGACCAGGATGTGCTTGGCTTTCTGTGCTGTGAATGCATATTGCTGGCTCATGTCATGCTTCTTGTTCATCAGCGCCACCAAGTCCTTCTCCTCAGGGCTGCTCCCAATCCATTTTCTACCTAGCCTGTGTTTGTGCTACGGAATTGCCCCCACCCAGGCCCAGGACCTTGCACTTGGCCTTGTTGAATTCACGAGGCTCACAAAGGTCCACCTCTTCAATCTGACCAGGATGACATCCTTTCCTCCAGTGTGTTGACAAGCTGTTATGGAAACCAGGGGAAACAGATAGATATTTTTAGCCCATTTCACCTGAGATAGAAAATTACAGTTTTAAAAGATTTCAAAAGCTTATCAGCCTGAACTCCAGCTGTGGAGTGTAGTTTACAGTGGAACAGCATTTTATTGCATAGGAGGTTTTTTAACACAACATCCTATACTACTGAAGAGCATATGCTCTTTGTTAAGCGTTTGCATAGGAGTAAAATAGCAGTTTGTGAGAGGTTGCCATGGAGATGAGGAGAAATAACAGCCTCAGTCCTCAGTTCCACTGACTTAACCCAATGTGCCAGCATGATCCCAGAACCACTTATGTGGCTTCACATGTGTGTCATTCAGCAAAATCAAGGGAAAGGTCACTGTACATTATCCCACTCAGCTGGGACAAGAGGGAGCAGAATGTAGCTTTGATCACACAGTTTGTGGACTTGAGGAGCCTCACTGCACAGACACATGGTTGAAGAGACCTTATTTTTTTTCTAAAAAAACACATCACGTTGCCTTGAAACCATGGCTGCACCTCTGCTGCATGTCCTGCCAAATTTCAACATGAAAATTTGCATGAATAACTGTAGGAAACCAGCATGAAGCTGCTGATATCACTGATGACTGATGATGACTCACTTGACAGCTTTCCAGATGCTACTGATGGATGTACTGTCATGGCCTGGTCCAGGGATCCAGATCTCATGCCAAAGAAGGGCACAGGAAGTCAGACACAGCATCTTGATGCCCATCTCTCATCTCCAAGCATGAACCCAGACTGCTGTGCACACCAGGGGAAGAAGAAGGACGATCTTGAGGAAGAGATCTCTGAAGGAGGCTTATGAAGCAAAAACAGGACACCCAAATAATATTTAAACATTGGAGCTGTACTTGAATTCCAGAGGCTTAACCCATGAACCTCTTAACCATGGTTAACTGATGGGGAAGAGATTGTGGTGCTGCCTGTGTCCTTCATCCAGCTCAGTGCAGTGAATGGCACTCAGCACTGAGGACACATCCAAAACTTTGGAGCGACTTGGAGGTATTTGAATCATTGTTCTCTATCCCAGAGATATTCTTTTTCCCTGGGACTGATATTGACCTGTTCCTAATCTTCCATTTCATGAATGGCACATAATCCTTGCCTTGGTTTCTGCTGATTTCTGATCTAAATAGATAAAATTGTACAGTTCAACCCAACTGTTTTATTTGTCCACCTCAACAGAAAATGGCTTAAAAATTTCATTTCAAGTTGATATAACTTATCTGCTTAGTTTCTAGTTTGGTAATTGAACCAGCAATATGTGTGATGGGATTAATCTTTATCAACCACAGCTCCACCAGCTCTATTCTAGACAGAGGCAGTCACACTTCAGAGCAGCACACACAGCCTTAGCCAGACCCAGGAAGTTTTGGTTTGCTAGTAAGATGCCACTTATGTCTTTCATTTTCAGGGGTAAAAAAAGTCACTCAAAATTTACAGCAGAAAACAATTATGCAGTAGTCCAATGAGATACAAAGCAGATGCCTTCAAGAAACATAAGCAGAGCAGAGCTGACTGACGCCTCCATGGAGCAGACAACTTTGATCCATATTTCAAAGACTGAACTGAGAGTGGATCTGTGCTTCCAAACTTGGTTTGTGCTTCTTTCATAAAGGACGTATCCAAAATATTGTATTTGGACTTGTTTTCTTATAAACAATTGTACTAGTTTGAAAACAAACTAGTGGGAGACACCAAGTCAGAATAACAATTTAATAGGGAAATAAAAAGAGGGAAAAAAATAAAGGCGGATAACACTGGGTTAAACTGACAGAGTCAGGCTACAACCTGACACCCTGTTAGTCAGAGTGGTGGTAGCAGTCTGGTAGAATGGTGGCTGCAGTCCTCCTGAAGAAGTGATCCTGTAGAAAAAGGGTCTGCTCTTCCTCAGAGGGTCCAGTGGTGGCTGTGTAGCTCCTGTCCTCTGAGAATCCAGTGGAAAGGGGGCCTGCGGTGTTCAGAATCTCAGGTTATATCCAGGATGGAATGCTTGGTTCCTCCCTCTGGGTGGAGCATCTCACAATGGGATAATGACTCATGCGGCATGGCATTGATGGGCCATTAACAGAAGATAGTCCGGGGGGAGGAGGCAAGGAAACACTGCCCCACCTGATTTCAACAGCTCATGAGGATGGTAATAGAATACACTGCAACCCAGGACAACAATGTAAAATCCATACTCATTGTTCCTTATAATCTCTTCTCTTTTCTCTTATTGTCTGTGCTTGGGAATGTTTGTTCTCAGTTTTTACTCCTAGCAGATATTTTCCTGAATGAATTCAGATTTATTGCATTCTAGTTTTGGTATTCCAGTCTCAAGATGCGCCATTTTATACTTGAAGTATCTCATTTACTTCTAAATCGTTGCTTGAGATATCAAGGAGACCTGGGACTCACCTAAGCTCAAGTACAACTGGTTA